>NC_132792.1:84302177-85549677 GCF_048418805.1 Vulpes vulpes | reverse complement strand
TCAAAATTAAAAAAATTTGAGCTGCAAACAATGCCATCAAGAAAGTGAAAAAACATCCATATATATATCCATAAAATGAAGTGTGACTGTATCGAAATATTTGCAAATAATATCTGATAAAATATTTATATCCAGAATATATAAAGAATTCTTACAATTCAACAATGAAAAGACAAATAACCCAATTTACAATGGGGGAAGGATTTGAATAGACATTTAACCAAAGAAAATATACAGTTGACCAATACATATATGAATAAATGCTCAACATCATTGGTCATTAGGGAAAAATGGATAAAAATGAAATGAAAAGCCACTTTACATCCACATGGATGGCTATCATCAAAAAGACACACACAACACCAAGTGTTGGCTGGGATATGGAGAAATTGGAACCCTCGTGCAATGATGGTAGCAATGTCAAATGGTGCTGCTCCTTGGAAAAAATGTTTGTCAGCTCCTCAAAAAGTTAAGTTAAGCTATGATCCAGCAATTCTATTCTCTTGGATACATACCCAAGAGAAATGAAAACATGTCCACACAAAAACTTGTCATGGATGTTCACATCAGATAATAGCTCCAAACCAGAAACAACCCAAATGTCCCTGAATTGGTGAACAAATAAACAAAATATGATCTACCCTTACAAAGGAATATTAGTCAGCCGTAAAAGAAATTCATGCTGCAACATGCCTGAGCCTTGAAAACATTCCACTAAGGGAAAGAAGCCAGCCACAAAAGACCTACATACTGTGTAATTCCACTCCTATGAAATGTCCACAGTAGGCAAATCTGTAGAAACAGAAAGGAGATCCATGGTTGCCAGAGACTGGGAGTGAGGGTGGAAAATGGGGAATGAGTGCTGACTACATGAGCTTTTCTTTGGCGGCAATGAAAGTGTCCTAAACTTAAGGTTTAGCAATGGTTGCACGACTCTGTAATACACTTAAAGATGCTGATTTGTATATTTTAGATGGGTAAATTCTTTGTATGTGAATTATAGTTCAATAAAGCTGGGTTTTTTGTTTTTAATGGACTGTCCTAGAGAAAGCAAGCTTGATTGGAACTGAAGTTTCTCCAAGGCCAGGTCATCACAGGCAGGCTTCTTATCTCTGTAAATAAACTTCCCCATTTCTGGAAGGATGTTCATCTCTGATCTCATGTCCTTGGACTCACCGTCGCACTGGCATCCTCTCCACTCCTCAAACTCAGGGCCATGCCATTTCCTGTGACTGCCTTCTTTTCCTGTTCCCTTAGACAGAAAATTCCCACACATCCTTCAAAGCCTCTGCTCCACCAGCAAGCCTGCTGGTCTCCCTCTGCTTTCCCCTAGCAGCGATGATTCTAAGAGGACACATAGCTCAGTTTAAATAGATCACAAATAAATAGAAAAATCTAGGTCTCATTAGAGCAGAAGGTGTTCACAGAAAGTGCTAAGCCCTCATGCAGAACGTGCACACATGATGGCAGAGAGGAGGCCGTCTTCATAGGTATAAGTGGAGATTACAAAGATCCAGGGGAAAGAAATGGGTGAGCAGATGGAGGATAATGATGCCCTCTGCTCCATGCCCTGTGCTATGACTTTACTCATGTATCTCTACAACCCTGCTAGGGTTCGACATGCTGGTATTTGTAAAGCGTCTACAACAGTATCTGGCCCATCCTACATGTGAAATACTTACTTGTTAAAACAATAGGCACATAAATAGAAAAGAGGTAAGTACCATTATTATCCTCATTTTAAGTGGAAGAACCCAGGCACGATGGCACTGAAAGTCTCAGTAACTTGTCCAAAGGTTGTCCTGCTAGTAAGAAGCAGGCACCCTCATTCAGCCCAATCCTGTAACTGAAGAAAATGGGAGAAAAGAAGGAAAATAAGAAAGTGAGATACTGAGAACTTGAAAGAGCAAAAAGCTTTTTAGGTTCAAATCAACCCTGTGGTCTTGTTATCTGTGGTTCTGAACAGAGATTTAATACATTGAGGAGAGGGTCTTCTCTGTGGCTTCCTAGTAAAGAAAGAATGTTTTATTTTATTTTATCTTTTAGGAAAGCATGTCTTTTTTAAGACTTTATTTTATTCTAAAAATTTTATTTATTTATTTGAGAGAGAGGGAGCAGAGCTAAGAGCAGAGGCAGAGAGAGAAGCAGAGTCCCCGCTGAGCAGGGAGCCCAACACGGGGCTCTATCTCAGGACCCTGAGACCATGACCCAAGCTGAAGCCAGACACCCAACTGACTGAGCCACCCAGGCACCCCTAGGAAAGAATGTTTTAAAATAATGCTAAAAAGTAAGTGCAAGGTTAAGTATTTTCAAGTTACATTATATAATAGGCAGGAAAGCTATTGTTATTGTTAGAATTTAAGGGAAAAAGCAGAAAATTAAATTAATATAGTATAATAATGACTAAACTTGACAAAAAAGGCAAGAGTCACATGGACAGAGAAAACATTGAAGAGGACTACATCTCTTTCAGGAACTTTTAATTTAATTTGTAATTTTAAATTATACAGAGTAATGCACGCTCAAAGGGTTGCTCTCTGTTGAGTATGCATTATCTTGACAAAAATGTTAACCCTAAGGTTTTAATTTTTAAGAAGAAAAAACAACAAGCCAATGGGAGGGTGAAGACCTCAGTTTTTTCTCTGTTCTTGGCTAAAAGGGAGTCTGGAGCTGCTCCAAGTACTCTGAATTTTTTTTTTTAATTTTTATTTATTTATGATAGTCACACAGAGAGAGAGAGGCAGAGACACAGGCAGAGGGAGAAGCAGGCTCCATGCACTGGGAGCCCGACGTGGGATTCAATCCCGGGTCTCCAGGATCGCGCCCTGGGCCAAAGGCAGGTGCCAAACTGCTGCGCCACCCAGGGATCCCAAGTACTCTGAATTTAATGGACCACTGCAGATGAATCTTCTCTAAGTTTTCCAGAAATATTTTTCATTCCCTCTTCCATTTCACACCAAAATGGTTCTTATATACATATGGATAAAATATCTTTTATATAGCTTGCCTCTCCACAGCCCTTGACCTCGTGGTTCTCAACTTTCTCTGAGTGTCAGAATTACCCTAGGAAACTTGGAAGATGCACCAATGCCTGGCCTCTGCCCTGAGACATGGATTTAACTTGACTAGGATGGGGCCAGGCATCAGAGTTCTGGGGGATTCTAATGAGAAAGGATGCCTGGGACTTGGCACCATTTGACATAGTTGACATATTTTTCTCCTGGAAATGTGGAGATTGGGGAGTAATGTTTCTGTCTTGGAAAGTGGAGGTGAGGAAGAGAGACAGAGTCGGGGGGGTGGGGGGTGGGGGTAGGCAGAGTCAGGGTGGGGCACGTTGGATGTGTGAGCGGGCATGATGGGCTACCCCACCTGAAAGAGTGCAGGCAGCAGGTTGGTGAAGAGCAAAGGGTGTTAAGAGATCATGTGCAAGGCAGAAGGAGCCCAGCTCTCATGGCCCTCCTGCTCCCAAAGCAAGTGTGCTCAAGAGAGGTGGACCCTGATCTCTTTGAAATGAGCTGTGACTCCTTCAAAGTAGGAAGTTGCAACTTTTCTCTGCTGGAAATAAGGGAGGAGGGGATGAAAAAGTAGGAAATAAGACTTGGAAGATCTCTTGAGAGCAGTTACTCTGCTAATGTCAGTGCTTTATAAGGGAGTCCTTGATCTGGAAGTCAGGAACTGAAGGGCTCCTGGGGGTTGGAGTCTCCTCAGAAGTTCAGGTTGAATTTTCTGGGCATTTGTGCATAAATGCATTTTAGAGAGAAGAAGGACTTTAAGTTTTATTCTCAAAGGAGTCCACGACCTCATAATTTAAAACAACGACCCAATAGAACATTTCAATGACATCTGTCCTTCCAAACCTAGGAATTTAAATATCTTTAAAACACATGAGAGAGAGAGAGAGAGAGAGAGAGAGAGAGAGAGATCAGTAAGTTCAGAGCAAATTTATTTTATTTTATTTTATTTTATTTTTTTCAAGATTTTATTTATTTATTCATGAGACACACGGAGAGAGAGGCAGACACATGGAGAGGGAGAAGCAGGCTGCCTGTGGGGAGCTTGACTCAGGACTCGATTCCAGGACCACAGATCATGCCCTGAGCCACAGGAGGCACTCAACCACTGAGCCACTCAGGTGCCCCACTCGGGCTGGTTTTAAAATGTAAATGGAAGAAAAATGCCATATGTTGGAGGGACAGAAACACTCATACACTTTGATGGGTGTATGATTCAGTACAGCCATTCTAGAACCTTTTCTGCATTATTTTGTAAAATCACAGCCACCAGAACTGCATGTAACATGTGCAGCAAAGAATGTTCACAACACTGTTATTCTTAATAGTTACAAATGTAAATGACTAAAGTGACCACAAACAGTGGAAAAAATAAACAGATTGTGGCAGTCCAAAAATGGAATTCTATGTAGCAATGAAAGTGAATGCAATAGAGTTACATAGAACGATTTGTTATGTGGAACTCATAAGCATTAACATGAACCAAAGAAACGGGATATAGAAGGAAACACACCGAATGGCACCATATATATAAGGTTCAAAACAGGTCCACTAATCTATGGCGTTAGGAGTCAAGAGAGGGGCCACTTCTACGTAGCAGGTGCTCGGTAGCACTCTGGGCTAATGGTCTATTTCTTGGACGGTGCTTAGATATATTCACTTTGTGATAATTCACCAAGATATGCACTTAGGATTTGTGTGGTTTTATCTCTAAATACTCTACTCTAAAAAAACATTTCTGCTTGTGTATCTACAAACAACCCTATGGCATAACATTTAAATGACAAAGGTCTTGGACACACAGTATAAGAAGAATTGCTACAAACATAAAACACAGAAAGTTGGCAAAATAAATAATGAGCAGTTTCATAACGGAGTGATGAGCAGACATATAGTTCTGAAACGGTGATACAGCAGGAGTGTGGGGACTTGTCACCCTGCCGTGGTCTTGGCCGGAAAGAAGGTAACCATTTCATGAATTTAGACAATCTATCTCTCCAGGCACAGCACACAGCCTGAGCTTCTTGTTGGAACTGGTTCTCTTACCCAGCTAAGCGTGGGGCTAAGCAATAGGGGACACACAGGGCACCCGTGTCAGAGCTGGGGAACCCTTGAGCCTAGCGGCCCTCCAATCTTAGTGGCTGCTGGCAAACCTGCCCATTCTCCCCTGTAGAGCAAGAGGCAGTTTCTTTGTTATCCTGAAGTGTAAGCAAATCTCTGGGGAGAATTTTTGTTCTCTGTTTTTAATTTAAACATAAATGATGACATTTTTTTGTCTAATCAAACCAAATAAAGCCATTTTTACTTATGTCTTCCTCAACTGACTTTTATTCTATGTTTGTAATTCGTGGCAGAAAGACCTTTCTTACACTACTGTCTCCCATTTCTGGTCTGAAGAAATTTGTAGCGCTGTAAATATCCACTGGCTACTTAATTGGTACCCATTTGGCTGGTTATAGTTTTAGTTCAGAGGTGTTAGTGATAAAGTTCTCAAAATCAATCAGGCTGAGATAGCGGGGCTGAGTTTTGGCACTTATACCTGAAACTATGTGTGTTATCAGTTTCTCCAGCCGATTTAAAAGAGGATGTGAAATAATTCCTGAAATTAGTAATCGACTAAACTTCATTTGGTTGAGAAAATATTTAACTTAGGAGGTTTTGTATTCTTCATTTGCCCAATTGCCTTTTTCCTGGTATAAAAGGGGATGGGAAATTTACACAAACTGTTTCAATTCTGGAGGCCAAAACTATGGTTTTCATTATCCCTTGAAACTCTCACCCAGGATTACAGAGCCTGATGTGGCAAAGGCCGTGGGGACTCAGTAGATAATATTTCCCCTTTTCTTCAGGAATTTCTCAGACCTTGGAAAAGAGGATTCCTTAATTCAAGGCTGAACTTGTATTTATAAATAAATGGGAGATGGCAAGACATGGGAAGTTAATTGCATAGGGATGAGGAGGCTTGTGGAGAAGTTTAGGAATGATTAAGCTCTCTCTTCATCTTTAAAATATAGGCAGCTCAATATGGTATATAAATTCTGTCACTTTTTTCTACAGTTTAACGACAGTGTTTGTAAACTATTGCAAGGCCAATTGCAAGGGCATGCTGCCTGCTTTTTATCTAGATCAGCAGGTCCCAATGCATGGCCCCAGAGGAACAGCAGCAGCCAACAGCAGAGACACCTCGGGGGTGTTAGAAATGCAAGTTCTCTCCATTCCTGTGGAAGCAGAAACTCTGGGATTGGGCTCCAGCTATCACTGCATAAACAAACCTTCTGGACAATTCTGATACATGTTAAGGTTTGAGAACCATGGCCCCATAGTTCCAAGGAAAAGATTATTTTCAAATTAACAAGACATCTTCAGATGCCAGTTCAAAGCAGGAAAACAAAACATAGAAGGGAGGAATGTTGGCTAAAAGCTTTTCTTCCTAAAATAAATGAGAAGACAAATGGAGAGGGGAGGTCACTGCAAGTGCACAGAGGTTCATTATAACTACTGGATACAACATTATTTTTCATAATTTGGTCAAGCAATTTGAAAAATTGTAACCAACCCGAAAGAGAAAGGGCTACTTTTTCAGTTAGAACTTCTGGTTTTGCAGTTGCCTTGTCTAAATTCTTTTAGGAATCACTGGTGTGAATAGGAGAAATTCTCTGATAAGAGTAAATATAGTGAAATATATTTTCAATGTTTTCTTTCCTGCCACCATAAAAATGATTAAAAACAATAGAATTCCCAGAGGAGATAGATAATTTCAATATGTTCTTATGGTGCCTCGTCAGTCAATGGTTGATTCAACATGTGGCAAATGAGAGTAGTTTGCTTATAGCTAAAATATCTGAGAAAGAAGAATTTTCCTTTTTACCTTCCAGAAATGATGAATGCTAAACGGATGTGTGGGTTGCTGTGCTACAGGTAGAAATGCAAGTACTTTGAAATTAAAATATCCAGGGAACCCCCTGCTGTGGGGAATAGACCCCCCGGGTACAACGTGAAGACAGGAGGAACTCCTGAGGTGCTGTCCATCCCCCTGGCCCCAGTCTTACACCAGACCCCCAGGGAAGGCTGTGAGCACGGAGTAGGACCAGAGTATCCTGACGGAACTTTTACTGTGGTTCTGGATTCCCACCTTGCCTTTTGGTATAAGGTTGTGATGAGTCAAAACTCTCCCGGTAAAAACACCACTTCTACTGCCAGAAAGTCCTAGGAATATTGGTAAAATTCAAATTTAAAAACAAACAAAAGAAGGAAGGAGGCAAAGGGAGCAGAGGAAAGGTAAGAAATCTCCTTGAATTGAAACTGCCTAAACAAGGACTTGAATTAAAAGTCACGCATGCTAATATTAGAGGCCATTGTCTTTTGGGGATTACAAAAGGGTTTTTTGCCCCATAAATTGGCACAAAATAATACATGTGCTATTAAATCCACATATTCATTCAAGCATTTGCATTACAGTTAAGCATATGGTTTAGACCCTTGAGATCAAGGTACAATTTTACACATTGTTAAGAAAAGAAACAAGAGGTTCAAAATAGAGTCACTTGTGCTGAGCCCCATGCCAGCAAAAGCAAGACTTAATACCTGTCCTAATTGCAGTTTCAGCCTCTCCCTAGGGGGGAATTTAAACCAATAAGCCTGGAACTACTTGATGAGCACTGGTGGCCTGATAGACCTCTACCCCCCCCCCCCCAAAGGAAGGGGACATGGACTGAAACAATCCTTTCTTTTGTTTGACTCCCTTGCCTCTGCCTCCCCGCCCGTGCCCCCCCCCCCCCCCCCCCCCGTAAATCTTCTGTTTTGTACAGCTCCTCAGAGCTCCTTCCTATTTGCTAGATGGGATGCTGCCCAATTTGTGAATCATTGAATAAAGCAAATTATAATCTTCAAATGTACTCTGTTGCATCTTGTTTTTTTAACAACATCCATAATTTTTCTGTCACCTTTCCTGCGAAAAGAAAATCTCTGACGAATAGTCACACTGTTCTGAAGTGTGAAGAAAGAGAGGTGTGTGACTATTCCCCAGTGTCCTGAATGAGCAGACCTAAAGATTTTGTCTCTCCTGTGGAGCCCAGGGACTGAGAACATGACCACGCCCTGAGATGACACTAGTTGTGCAGCCAGCTTGGGGGTGGATCAAGGGTTCAGAAGACCTTCCCACCTATGCCGTCCTCCTGGATGCAGTTAATCAGATTCCTCTACCCCATTCCCTGAATTCCTGATTAATTTTCTGGAAGAAGAATGAGATGGAAAAGAAACTAATCCATTCCGAGTATCTAGCTAGGTACTTTATGCACCTAGTGCCTTGTATATACAAAGATGTGAGGTAGGATGTATACGGCCCACTTCGCAGGCATCCATCATTGCTTCCCCACCAAGACTCCCCTTTCTTTTGGGGATGCTGGGCTGGCCATCGGCCTCATAGCTGACAGCTGGATCAGGGCAGATCCCTGGCTCAAGTTGGGTCAATCAGATTTTCTCTCCAAAGAGTTCTGGAACTCAGGTAGGAGAAAAGGAGTCAGTTAGCTGCGGGGACAGAGCTGCAACCTCCTGTGTGGTCACAGCCAAAGCTATCACAGACTAAAGCTAGACACAGTGAAAGCACCAAGTGAGCCAAGACAGCCAGCTTGCAGAGAGAAGGGCAGATAAGAAACTCTACTGCTGTGCAGAAGGCAGGAACTCTGATTCTCTAGTGTATGATGTGATGCCATTTCCCTTCTTAGAAGCCTGAGGGAGTAGCTACTGAATCCTCGATAAAACCACCTTCTATTTATGTTAAGTAAGTGCCTTGTGTTCCTGGTGTAAAAGAATATATGTCCAAACCCAGTCTGGAAAGGAATTTAATTCTGTATACTGTAATTCCCAATTTTCTTCTGGAAAGAAATTAGTGTTCTTCAAAAAAAATCAAAGCAATTTATGATAAATGTAATTTTTTAAAAAAGACTTCATTTACTTATTTATGTGTGTGTATGTACGTGCGTGCATGTGTGTGTGTGTGTGCGTGTGTGTGTGTGTGTGTATGAGAGAGAGAGAGAGAGAGAGAGAGTGTGTGCATGAGCAGGGGGAGGGGCAGAGGGAGAAGCAGACTCCCTGCTGAGCTCAAAGCCTGATGCTGGGCTTGCTCCCAGGACCCTGAGATCATGACCTGAGCCAAAACCAAGAGTCAGAACTGAACCACCCAGGTGCCCCATATGATAAACTTCAATGAAGACTGGTTTGGGGGAGAGGGGTGGGGCACCTGGGTGGCTCAGTCAGGTATCTGCCTTCATCTCAGGTCATGATCCCAGGGTCTTGGGATCAAGTTCCGAATTGGGCTCCCTGCTCAGTGGAGAGCCTGCTTTTCCCTCTCCTCCCTGCTTATACTCTCTCAAATAAATAAATAAATAAATAAATAAATAAATAAATAAATAAATAAATAAAATGTTTAAAAAAAAAGAAGACTGGTTCTGGGAAACCGGTCACCCACCCACTCAGTCAAGTGAGACAGAGGTGGTCTTTAATTGAACATCCTTTTCTTATTTTACATGGTCTAACCATGTAATATTACACTAAGTGTCATACTTAAATTGAAAAGTTTGCTTTATCAAGAGCAATCAGTCATGCTCTGAGGCAGTGGTCAAAACTTGGTCTCACCTGGGAACTTGCTAGAAATGCAAATCTCAAGTGCAACCCAGACCTACCAGGAAAATTTGAGGGCGGGGAAATTTGAGGGCAGGTGCTGCTGATAGGGGAATTTAAGAACCATTGCCCTGAGGGCTCTGAAACTGGGAAAGGTAGTTCTTGGATGCTGTTAAGAACCACCTTCAGGGGGCAGGGCCTGATCCTAGGGACCCGGGATCAGAGTCCCACGTCAGGCTCCCTGCATGGAGCCTGCTTCTCCCTCTGCCTATGTCTCTGCCTCTCTCTGTGGGTCTCATGAATGAATGAATAAATAAAAAGTTAAAATAAAAAAAGAACCACCTTCAGGATGGGTTGTATGAGAGTGGAGAGAACCTAACCACAAACCACCTTTCCACATTCTTCTTGGTTCTAAGTGGCCTCATTTCAAAGAATCAATTATCCTAAAGATGGGGGGCTTTCAAAGTGACCTAGTGAAAAGCCCACCTACTGTTTACAGTGTAAACAGTGGGGCTTTGGGGAACATGACAGTTGCCCTTCCCCTGGCCATAGGAACTCCTAGCTGCTGGCTGCTGGTGAGCCCCGGCTTCCCCACGGAGGAGGTAGATGAGCAGGCCTGGCTGAGCTCCCCTTACACAGGACGTGCCCAAACAAGCCAGCAAAACTCTGATTTGCTTGCAGCTATTAGCCATGCATATCTCCCTGTGACACATCCAGCTTGGGGATAATGTCATGTCCCCAAACAGGACTTAATCTTGACAGGTAGCAAGAGCTACTATCTTCCTTGAAAATGAGGAGCAGGAGAGGACCTTCATAATTAGGGGAAAACAGATTTGGGAAAGACAAAAATGGTCACCTCCTTTTGAGACTATTCCTCACCAGCCCTCTCCTATTTCACCCGCAGGGGGCTGCTTATTCTTTCCTTTGTGCCCCACAGCAGCACCCATCTCCCCTCACACATCATAATACATCATCCTTGCTTTTATATTGGCTCCTTAACAAGACTCTTTGAGGGCCAGAGCAATGATTAGTCATTTTTGTGTTCTCTGTGTTTGGCAAAATGTTTGTGCTAAATGAATGAGCCTTAACTAGGGCTGACTCAGATGTTTGGGTGGGAAACGGAATCAACCAGCAGATTCTAAGACTCAGTCAGACAAACCTTTCTGACTGTAGAGATTTCTGCTGGATGCACACTTCTGATCCCCTCCCCCGACATAAAGACACATCTTGATGGTGATTGCAGGTCAGTTAAACTTTCCTTTCAGCTTAAAAATGCTTCAGGAGCTGTCACTGCTCATTGCAAATAGAATTAGCTTCCAAACAATGCTCTTAAAGGAAGGTGTGTAGTATGCATTTTTTTAAAAAAGATTTTTTAAAATGTATTTATTCATAGAGAGAGAGAGAGAGAGAGAGAGAGGCAGAGACACAGACAGAGGCAGAAGCAGGCACCATGCAGAGAGCCTGACGGGGGACTCGATCCAGATCCAGATCCTGGGTCTCCAGGATCACACCCTAGGCTGCAGGCGGCGCTAAACCCCTGCACTACCGGGGCTGCCCTGTAGTATGCATTTGTAAGGTCATTTCCATTCCCATCACTCAACCAAAGAAAAATCTTAAGAATTCAAACTGCATTTTTCCCCAACCTTGTCAGTTCCTTAGGGGCTGCTCAGAAGTGTACCTTTTGTGTTCTTAGTGAACAAGGGTTTGCTAAGGAAAGGAGGAGTGTCAATAAGATTAGACACTGTTTTCTTAACTGAGTGCACTGGCACCATTCAGGGAGTTGGGGTGCCATTTACATATAAACAGTGTAATTGCAGTGATAGCGGGGAGCTGGCACAAATGAGGCTGGTGCTTGATATGCTAATTACAATTCTCTATAATCCAAGGAGGCTGTTTGGGAAGAGAATTTAGAATTGGAGAGAATTGAAACTGGTGAGGTTAAGTGACTTGCCAGAAGGTCACATGGCTAATTAAATGGAACTTGTCTGTGTGTTTTGAATGTACAAAAGGTTTGACACACAATATCTCATTTAATCCTCACAACAACTCTTGGGGGAGTATTTTATCACTATTATTGTCATGCTGCTGGTGGACAAAGGAAGCTACATGGAGAGAAGTTAAGCCATGATTTGACCAGATTCACTCAGCTAGCAAGATCCCCTGTGGTCTATTGAGATTTTGGCTGAGGTCAGTCTGGTCCTAAATCAGGACATTTGCAGGTTATTCTTTGCTTGCCAGGGGCAGAACAAGATTGGGTGTCCCAATTCTTAAATCAACAGTGAACAGATGCTACCTACTTCCCATTATTATCATACATTAAAGTCTGGTTTCCTAAATCAGAAAAAAAAAAACCTATAAATTTTCTACAATTTAAATTAGACTTCGGGGCACCTGGCTGGCTCAATCAGTGGAGCATGCAACTCTTGATTTCAGGGTGGTGAGTTCAAGCCCTGACGTTAGGCATCGAGCCTACTTAAAACAATAAAAATAAAAAATAAATGATTAGTCTTCCCTGTAGTTCTCAACCAAATTCACTATTACCAAGATTTTTATATTTCATCCTATTCACAAGCTGTCTAAATAGCAATAAAGATTTTAACATTGTGAATCAGGAGAAAAAAAACATATAAAATTTTCTTTGCCATTTTCCCCCTCATTTAAGATTTGTAATGTATCTAGCAGTAATTGATGTGGTATATTCTCTGCCCTCACTTTTAAAAATTAAAAAAGGAAACATTCATGTTCACGTATTTGAAGGGGAGTACTTATGCTTTTGCACAGCAGAAGTAATGGATAGATGGATGGATGGATGAATTCATTTCCCCTTTTCTTTAAGATTTTATTTGTCGGGATCACTGGGTGGCACAGCGGTTTGGCGCCTGCCTTTGGCCCAGGGCGCGATCCTGGAGACCCAGGATCCAATCCCACATCTGGCTCCCGGTGCGTGGAGCCTGCTTCTCTCTCTGCCTATGTCTCTGCCTCTCTCTCTCTCTCTGTGACTATCATAAATAAAAAAATAAATTAAAAAAAAAGATTTTATTTGTCCATTCATGAGAGATACACAGAGAGAAGCAGAGACACAGGCAGAGGGAGAAGCAGGTTCTCTACAGGGAACCCGATGTGGGAGTTGATCCCAGGGCCAGGATGATGCCCTGAGCCGAAGGCAGACGCTCAACTACTGAGCCACCCTGGTGCCCCTCATTTCTCCTTTATTCAAGAAATTTCTTAGCGATTGGCAGGGCATCTCTCAGACTGAAATGTGTATACAACCTGGTCCTGGTTGTTTGTGCAGGATAAATATGGAAATGTTGAAATCATATGCCATAAGTTCAGTTTAGGCATTCTGCTCCCGTGCTGTGCCCTGAAGCTGGCCAAGCTTGCAACGACAGGAAATGGGGGTCAGTCATTACCCAGAGGACTTCAGAGAGCTTGGACAGTGTGCAGGGTAGAGGTCAGGGGCTGAGGTAGGGGCATCATGAAGGGCATGGGTGATGGCTGTGTCCTGCATATAGAAAATGCTCAAGGAGAACCTAAGTCTCTGAATTAATTGGCTTAGAAGTCTTTGGGGAACCTAGAGAGAGAAGAAAGATGGACCTTCTGGAGCCCAGAACCAACTTAAAGGGTCAGGAAAGGATCAAAAAGTATCTTCTCTTCTTGCAAGCATCAGCTCCCTCCTCTGTCCTCTGAAAGTGCCTTCCAAGTAGAGTTTCAGGGGAAGACCCTTGGCTATCCTTTTACCTCCTTAGATCAACCCTCAGACAGCACATAGCTCCAGTGAAACCTCAACGTCTTCCAAAGTAGACAAACAGGGATGGGACTGTGGCAACTCTCTCCCTAGTTATTAATGTGGGAAAGACTGCCATGGGAGACAAGGAGCTAAAAACACCCAAATTTGTGGCCTAAGAAGCTAAGTCAATTCCACACACATATGCAAAATCATCAGTGACATCATGTACACCAGTGACATGTTTTATTTTCTTAAAAAAAAAAAAAAAAAGAGGGATCCCTGGGTGGCGCAGCGGTTTAGCGCCTGCCTTTGGCCCAGGGCGCGATCCTGGAGACCCGGGATCGAATCCCACGTCGGGTTCCCGGTGCATGGAGCCTGCTTCTCCCTCTGCCTGTGTCTCTGCCTCTCTCTCTCTCTCTCTCTCTCTGTGTGACTGTCATAAATCAATAAAAATTAAAAAAAAAACAAATGGAAGAGATAACTATTAGAAAAGCACATGCACCTAATTATAGAGCCTCAAAACACATGAAGCAAAAATGGACAAAATTAAAGGAAGAAATAGACTATTCCACAGTCATAGAAGAAGAATTTAGAAAAAAAAAAAAGATTATTTATTTATTTATTTATTTATTTATTTATTTATTTATTTATTTGAGAGAGAGAGATGGAGAAGGGAGGGGGAGGGAGGGGGAGGGAGGACGAGAATCTCAAGCAGACTCCCCACTGAGCAAGGAGCCTGAGATCATGACCTGAGCTGAAATCAAGAGTTGGATGCTCAGCCAACTGAGCCACCCAGGTGTCCACATGATTTTCACATCTATGATGCTATTACTATTATCAAGGGCTTTCCTAAGCCATTTTATTAAATCAGCATTGAATCTGACCACATTATCTCTGTGCTCAAATAAACATCTGAAATTGAGATACTTACTGTTTTTGAAGGTATGGATCAAAATTTATTTATTTATCCAATAGCAAGGAAATGCAACCCAACAGTATTCTTGGTAGGCTGGCACTTGTCCATTGTGTATTCCACGATGTAGCACAAAGAGAAACAGGTCCAAACACAGCAGTGTTGTCAAATGGACATGGGAAAAGTCACAAGTCATTTCCCTCATGCCTCTGTTTTCCAAAGAATCTAATTGCTTCTTCCTTTGCACCTCTCAAACAACACACTCCAAGACCACACTTTAAACTTCTGGAGGAACCTAAAGACAGCCAGTTTGTTTCAGGTGCTCAAGGTCAGTCTTTCCCTAGGTCACCATACAGGGATCATGCTGCTCATCACCCAATGGCCCTAGTCATATTTTTAATTAAAAAATTGCTTCCCAGGCAGCCCCGGTGGCTCAGCGGTTTAGCGCTGCCTTCAGCCCAGGGCATGATCCCAGAGTTCCGGGATCGAGTCCCACATTGGGCTCCCTGCATGGAGCCTGTTTCTCCCTCTGCCTGTGTCTCTGCCTCTCTCTCTCTCTCTCTCTCTCTCTCTCTCTGTGTCTCTCATGAATAAGTAAATAAAATTTATTTTAAAAAAACTGCTTCCCCACCTTTTCCAATTTTAACTTATATAGAATTATTTTGTGCAGAACTCATTTCTTCGTGTATGGACTCTGTACTCCCAAATACCTCTGATTCCTGCTAAATATGAAACTCTCCTTCCACCATCATCTCACTGATGAATGGAAATAAAGAAATGCTCCTGGATTTCTGAACCCAGAGAATAGACATCTAGCATTAAATTTCCCATGAAGGGGTAGCCTGGGTGGCTCAGCAGTTTAGAGCTGCCTTCATCCCAGATCCTGATCCTGGAGATCCGGGATCCCCACGTTGGGCATCCTGCATGGAGCCTGCTTCTCCCTCTGCCTGTGTCTCTGCCTCTCTCTCTCTCTCTCTCTCTGTGTGTGTGTGTGTGTGTCTCTCATTAATAAATAAATAAAATCTTTAAATAAATAAAAAATAAAAAAAATAAATTTCCCATGAAGAAGCAAGACATCCATGGCTATTACCTGCCTGATGATGGCTAGTTCTTTCCTTCTACTTGCCTCTCTAGCATATCTGTCCTCTGTGCATCCTGTGAAGTCAGCCTCCTGTCATCCCTAGGCAAGGTCCATATGCCATGCTGGAGTCGCCCCACCTGCAGGGAAGGCAGCAGCATATGCTGGGAGGTAGTTCAGGGGTATGGCAATGGGTGTGCACTGATAGAGCACATCTGCGTGCAAAGTCTGGTTCTGCCACTAACTGGTGGTGGGGGGCTTGTTGAATTACTTTTCTTTGTGGCTTGGTTTCTCCATCTGTAACACTGAGAGAACAAGCATATCTAGGACCCATTATTCCATTTGATAAGCCTCATTTGCTACCTCCACCATAAAGCCTGGCCAGACTTAATTACTTTCCTCTGCATGTTTTCTTCCTTTTTTTTTTTTAATTTGCCAATTGGAATACCTATTCATAATTTTCCAGTGAGAAATGGACTATCAAGCACATTCTTTGCCTGTAAGCGGATTTAAATAGGAAGCTGAATTATCATCAGGAAATTGGTTGGTGGGCACAGACTCAGAGATGCTGGTATCATGAATCAATGATACATTGCTTCAGGGACACCTGGGTGGCTCAGTGGTTTAGTGTCTGCCTTTGGCTCAGGTCATGATCCCGGAGTCCTGGGATCAAGTCCTGAATCGGGATCCCCGGGGGAGCCTGCGTCTCCCTCTCGCCTATGTCTCCACCTCTCTGTGTCTCTTGTGAATAAATAAATAAAATCTTTTTTAAGAAAGTGATATGTTGTTTCATACCTTCATCTTCACTAGCAATAGCTAATCTTCATTCAGGTCTTGCTGGATGCTGAGTAATATGATTTTCAATATCTGTGTGTATTAAAATGTAATCCTCAGGGGCGCCTGGGTGGTAGAGTCGGTTAAGAGTCTGACTCTTGATTTCCAGTTCAAGTCCTGTGAGATTGACCCCTGCATCAGGCTCTGTGCTCAACACTCTCTCTCCCGGGCAGCCCAGGTGGCTCAGTGGTTTGGCGCTTGCCTTTGGCCCGGGGTGTGATCCTGGAGTCCGGGGATCGAGTCCCATGTCGGACTTCTTGTGTGGAGCCTGCTTCTCCCCCTGCCTGTTTCTCTGCCTGTCTCTGTGTCTCTCATGAATAAATAAATAAAATTAAAAAAAAAAAAAAGATTCTCTCTCCCTCTCCTTCTGCCCCTAACCTTGTGCTCACACTCTCTCTCTCTCTCAAAATTAAATGAATAAATCTTTTTTAAAAAATGTAATCCTCACACCAACCCTATGAGTTAGGCACCATAATCATCACCATTTTATAAGAGAACTGAAACACAGAGAGTAGGTGACTTACCCGAGGATACAAGTTGGCAACGCTGGGGTCTTGCATTGGGGTCTAGCTCTCAGGTACTGGCTTGTGCTTTCTTAGAGTAACTGGGCAAGCCCTCAGGCTGCTGTTCACTGCACCCCGCATGATGCACGCTGCCCCAAACGAATTTAGCTCTTTTGGTTTTGCTCCTTGATATTTGCACATTTTTCACCACACTTGTAACCTTTGGCTTAGGGGGAGCAGGGAAGGAGGAAGGGGTTGCTGATCTTCTCTTTTTATTTTATGTCATATGTCATCATTTTCAGTGGGAGTGCCAACAAAGGAAGTAGCAAGAATAGAAAATAATAGGATAGAGGTCCTAGATCATTTGTGCTTCTTTGAAGTACCAAGCAAGTCCTGGTTGGTGCAGGTCCTGATTTGAAAGGAAAGCCTCCCAGTGCCACCAGCGCCCTTGCTCACTCAGTCATGGATCCAGACCTCTCAAAATTCCCAGGAGCCCTCAGCTGCTCCCAGCAGCTCCTGAATCAACAAATTCTTTTTTAAAAAAATATTTTATTTATTTATTCATGAGAGACACAGAATGAGAGAGGCAGAGACATAGGCAGAGAGAGAGGCAGGCTCCACGCAGGGAGCCCGATGTGGGACTTGATCCCGGGACCCCAGGATCATGCCCTGAGCCAAAGGCAGATACTCAACCGCTGAGCAAACCAGGCGTCCCTTAACACATTCTTTAAAGGGTGTGAATCTGCCTTTTTTAAAGTGTAATTCACTTAAAAAATCCCAGGCATCTAGGAGGTATTAAATGTTGATGCTTTTCATCTTGATTTTCCCACCTCTTTAACTAAGATTAAAATGAATTTCTATTTGAAATGCTATAGGATAACCATACTTTGCTCCCACCTTCTTGCCCTGCAAGTACCTGTAGACGTAGTCTAAAGAAAAGCTTTGGCCTCCATCATTTTCAGTGAATAAAGCAAAAATGAAAGCCAGGATGTTTTCCTTGATAGAATGTTGTCTAAGGTTCTAGAATCTCGCAGAGTGAATAGATGGAAGGCCAACATCCCTGAAGAGGCGAGAGCCTGAAACAGACAGACAATTCTTCTAAGTTATAAGTAACAAGTCCCTTGACCTTGATGATACATTTGTAGAAACTTTGAAGAGTGGGAGCACAGAAAGAGATAGGCAACTTTTATGATGACATAAAATCCTGATATGTGTGGAATGTTCTCAGTGTGTACAATATTCAAGACACCGACAACAACGAAGATACTACTCTTGTCTTCTCAAGGAACAAAGACCAGAAGGAAAGCCATAGTAATGGCAGTAGCTCTTGTTGCTTTCCAGCTATGCACATTCCGAGCTGTCTTCCTTCTCGACCCCCTCTTGCTCCAGTGGTTAGAAAACACTATCTACTATGTGCAGATTTCTGTACTGCCCTGTGGCTCTGTACTCGACAAGGTTATACTCTATGGAAGACAGCCAAGAATACATCTCCAAAGTTGTAAAAGAACCTGGGTACAGATAACAACCTTCTCTGTAGCATTTTCTGAAACACAGCCTTCAGCCTGGGCAACACTTATTCTGAGAACTTGCAATTGTACTTTTAAAGAAGACAGCTTAAAAAAAAAAAAAAAGACAGCTCATTCCATTCTATTTCACTTATCTTTTTAGGGATGAAAACAATCAAATCCTTCAAATACTGTCCTTCATTCCTTTGAAATGCTGAATAGGCAATGAAGTTTTATTTTCGGTATCTCCTCTTTCTATGCTTCTCTGTTATTTCATTTTTCAGTACTTGATACGTTTCCAAACTCCTTGATGATATTTGAGAAGCACCGTACAGAGAAGATAGAAATAAGTAAACAAATCAAGATGCATGGCTGAAAGGAATTGGGAGTTCATGAAATCACTGAATGCTATATCCTGGATTATAAAATGATCTTATGTTGGTGCAAAAAATAAGATCCTCATGTCACTGTAGAACAAAAGCAATTCGTGGAGCTGAAGGGACTATCTATCAGCATCATCTCCAGAGTAGGCTTTGATCTGGGCAGCTATTGAGAAGGTTTAGCTGCTCAGAGACTTAGTCTTTAAATATATAATGATTTCTCAATATTTATACAGTCTTTTTTCAAGGACAGACAAGAACCACTAAAGCATGAAGACTGTGTTTCACATATTCATATATTTGTAGAACAAGAGAATGGTTGCTAGATTCTGTTTCAGCTGGATTCCTTGCCTTATGCTGACTGTCCTAATTACCGAGTCACCAGAAGCAACACCCCTGCGGCTGAATAAGTTGGGATTATTGCTCAAGGCAGCGAGGGAGAAAGGAGGACACCGAGCCTTTGGTAGGAGGATTTTAAAGAGAGCATGGATTTGGACTTGGGGGCTTTGGGGGAGGGCTTAATGACGTGGGACTCTGCTATAGTTTGGATGCTGTCAGGAAGTGGGGGTCATTCTGATTGGGTATCTCAATGAATCTTACAGAAGGAGGAACAATGCAGCAAGGCTGAAACTATAATGGGTAAGAAGCTGCAGTCACTCCAATTAGGGATTAAAGAGGGATGTCTAAGCATTTGTGTGGTTTAGGGAATGTTCATGTTTCGTCTACATTCAGATATGATTACTGAGAGAGTTCTTAGGTTTCAGTCTTGACCCATCATGGTCCCAGAGTGGCTTTGTCTGATGCTAAGGCTCTGTGACATTGTTTATGTTTAACAGGAGAACACCAGGGAGATCTGGGCCAGATCCTAGGAATATGAAGGCCTAGGTGATAGTAGAGGCCAGGTCCAGATGTCAGGGGCAGCTTTTCTCTTAAAATATTCTCCGTAGGAGATTATGAGCCCCGTAAAGGTGGATGCCATTCTTTTCATCCCTGCTATTCCCAGTATCTGTATGTAGCCTAGCATTTTCGAAGGTGTTCAACGAACAATCTTTGAAAGAATATGTGTATAAACGAGTAAGTGGATGGACAGGCGACAATGCTTCTTTAACAGTCTTCTTTCCACAGGACGCCTGGGTGGCTCAGTGGTTGAGCGCCTGCCTTTGGCTCAGGACATGATCCTGGAGTCCTGGAATTGAGTCCCTCTGCCCATGTCTCTGCCTCTCTCTGTGTCTCTTATGAAAAAATAAATAAAATCTGGAAAAAAAATAGCCAGTCTTCTATCCAATTATATATAAGAGAGTAGAAAAAAGAGAGTTCATGTCTCCTTAGTTACAAGGACATAAAGATGAGTCAGTCTGATCCAATTTGGAGACATTCTTACCTTGAGGAATGTGCTTTAGTCATAGGGTGACCTGGGTTGCCTGTTCAGGTCCAGTTCATGCCTGTTGTCTCATATCATTATTAATAGTGCCCCTTCATTCTCATATATTCTATAGTCTGATTATGATCACCCTAATTATGGATTGGAGGACTTAATTATAAGAGGACTACTCCAGAATAACAACCAGTGGGTTTCCTGGGGTTTCCTAGATAGGGGCTGACCAAAGAACAGGATGACAAAAGCTGACAAAAGCTTTCCAATGCCTCATTCTGCATTCAAATTCTCAGATTAATCACTTCTTGGCCTTTTGGCTAAGATCAAGTGCAAATTCTCAGATCAGATAGTATTTAAAAAGACAAATGTGAAATGTACTTATTCTAAGTAATAATACTGAGGGCCACTTAGAAAGCATGATTAACTTTTAGGGCACCTGGGTGGCTCAGTTGGTTGAGCATCTGACTCTTGGTTTCAGCTCAGGTCATAATCTCAGGGTCATGAGATGGAGCCCCTCATTGGGCTCCATGCTCAGTGTGGAATCTGCTTGAGATTCTCTCCCTCTCCCGCTGTCCCTTTCCCCTGCTCACTCTCTCTCTAAAATAAAATAAATGAAATCTTTAAAAAATTAACTCTCAATAGTTTGCCCCAATAGGATAATCAGGAATATGCACAACTAACATTTGTCATATTTATTCCATCATATTAACCTTCTTAATTATACTGTTCTTCTATTAAAATTGGTTTCTAGGGGATCCCTGGGTGGCGCAGCGGTTTGGCGCCTGCCTTTGGCCCAGGGCGCGATCCTGGAGACCCGGGATCGAATCCCACGTCGGGCTCCCGGTGCATGGGAGCCTGCTTCTCCCTCTGCCTGTGTCTCTGCCTCTCTCTCTCTCTCTGTGTGTGACTATCATAAATAAATAAAAATTAAAAATAAATAAATAAATAAATAAAATAAAATTGGTTTCTATTTCCTGGTACATTTTGTCTGAGAATGAAGAGAGGTGGCCTACAATTTGCTACAGATAATCCCATGTTGATAATTAAAATAACACGCACAAATTCACCTCAACCCCAAATTCATGAAGCTGGGACATACATTGAAGCTTATTTAAGTTAAACTTCCTGATTTTATTTTATTTTTTAAAAGATTTTATTTATTTATTTGAGAGAGAAAGAGGGACCGGCAGAGGGAGAGGGAGAAGCAGACTCCCTGCTGAGCAGGGAGTCCGATGTGGGGCTTGATCCCAGCACCCTGAGATCATGACCTGAGTTGAAGACAGATGCTTAATTGACTTAACCACCCAGGTGCCCCAACTCCCTAATTTTATAGATGAGGCCTCAAAAGCCCAGGAAGACTGAGCTATTTTGTCCAAGGTAAGTGAACAAATCATTGTGATCAGACACAGAACCTGCATTGTTCTATTGCCTTATTGGTAAACTTAGCTTGACAGTAATTTTACATAGAAATAGTAATTAAAATGTATTTATATGCATGATCTTTTGTAGTGTTGTATTTCCTGAATTATTTGGGAAACATTTCATAAATACTATGTGCTATGGAATCTTCTATAAATCCATTGATCTATTTTTGCTTTCTGCATAAACCTACTCTTTTACTTATTAATATTATTTTTTAAGACTTTCTTCATTTATTCATGAGAGACACACACACAGAGAGAGAGAGGCAGAGACATAGCAGAGAGAGAAGGAGAGAGAGAAGCAGAGAGAGAAGCAGGCTCCACCTAGGGAGCCTGATGTGGGACTCGATCCTGAGACTCCAGGATCACACCCTGGGCCAAAGGCAGGCGCTCAACCGCTGAGCCACCCAGGCGTCCCCCTGCTCTTATCTTATATGGAAAGAATTGCTCTGTAGTTGGTTTAGTTGGAAGCTAAGCAGTGAGATGAAGTGATTACTGACATCTTCTATTTCACATCATTTCTGTTTTGAAAGGTAGTAACTGTGTGGGTAGAGATATAAATAATAGTAAATTACAATAAAAGCAAACACACGTGTACATTTCGGAAGCTGCATAATGAAATCTGTAATGTTCTAAATTAAGGGGATGTCAACATAACACATTAATTTCCCATAGTTTTTTTGGAGTATACGTGCTGCTGACGGGAAAGGTAGAGAATTTTGATCAGTTTTCCAATGTATTTTCCATGTGCATCAAACTTAGAATCCCAAAATGACATAATTTTAGCAGTAATGTTATTAGAAGAAGGGAGCTCAAATTTCTAATTGTAAAGTTAGCAAACATGTCTAAACCTTTTGTAAGGAATACCGCCCTGTTTAATGAGAGGAAGTCTCTTAGAATCACCAACACTTGCAGACTCATTTTCTCCCGTGCTGGGGAAGGGATGCCATCACAACACCCACCACTAGGGGACATCCTCCAACACAGCTTAGCTGTCCCCGCAGGAGCTGTGGCTCTCCACCACATCAGAGCATAGCACCCTCTTTTCTTACAGGAGCCCTTACTGTCCTGAAATGAGATTCATTATGTGTGCATCACTCCACTAAACATATCTTTAAAAATCAATATAATGCTCTATTGATAATATAAAAGAGAAAAAATAAGAAAGCAATTTATAATAAAATATTATGTATTTCCACATTAAAGCTTAGGTACAAATACACCAGAAAATACATATAGTTTAGTAGTCAGATTCTATACATAGAGGCAATTGCTAAAATGCAGGCAAATACAGGTGCATTACGGTGAGGACTCAAATACTTTGAGTGGCATTGCCATCAGTGACAAAATGACTGAAGATGAAGTCATTGTAAATCTCCACCACACCGAGCTAATCATTTCCCAAACACCCTACCTCCTGAGACCATCACATTGGGCATTAGGATTTCACATGAATTGGGGGATGAGAGGGACACAAACATCGACAGCACTATTTACACATAAACACAATACTTTTACACATAAAGCAGAATTTTTAGGGTTGTTTTCATAGATACTGGGGTTTGGGGGGGTTTGAGAGAGAGAGGGGGGGGGGATCCCTGGTGGAGCTTTCATGAATGGAATTAGTGCTGGTATAAACGAGACCCCATTTGTTTTTATTTAAGTTCAATTTGCCCACATATAGTATAACACCCAGTACTCATCCCATCAAGTGCCGTCCTCAGTGCCCATCACCCAGTTACCCCATCCCCCTGCCCACCTCCTCTTCCGCAACCCCTTGTTTGTTTCCCACAGTTAGGAGTCTCTCAGGGTTTGTCTCCCTCTCTAATTTTTCCCACTCAGTTCCCCTCCCCAGAGGGAGAACACCAGACACATGTCCCCACATGGGGACAGAAGAAAACGGCAGTCTGCAGTCAGGGAAAAAGCTCTCACCCTTGACCATGCAGGCACCCCTGAGCTCAGACTCCAGACTCCAGAGCTGTGAGAAATAAATTTAGGTTGTTTAGAAGCCACCCCATCCATGGTACTCTGCTATCACTGCTCAAACAGAGTAAGACAGTTACATTCTAGGCTCAAATAATGATAGTTTTTTGTTTTGTTTTGTTTTGAACCTATATGAATGTTTCAGAAGGGCATTTGGAAGTTGGACAGTATGAGGAGCAGTTCCTCTCTGGGCATATTGTGATATCTGGCCTCCCTGACCCCTCTCCTAAATTCCAAAAGTGCCCCACAACCCAACTGTCACGACAACAAAAAATACACCAACAAATTCCAAAATGCCCCTAAAAGTGTTTAAACGCTCATGGAGAACCACTGGACAAAAGCAAAAAGGGCCTCCATTCTACCCTCATGTATATCCCTTTGGCTCTCAGATGAGAGGGAGATTCTCCTCTTACCCCCCAAAAGACTGGCCCTAGGGAGACATCCTTTGATGGGACATTGTCTTCAGTTCAGATTTAGGGTACATCTCTATCTTGGTCTCTACATTTGTCATCCAGAATTTCACACACAGCTTTGGAAGGAGTTCCAAAAAGAAACAGGAAGAAATGCAGAGGGAGGGACGCCTGGGTGGCTTAGGGGTTGAACATCTGCCTTTGGCTCAGGGTGTGATCCCGGAGTCCATGGATCGAGTCCCACATCGGGCTCCCTGTATGGAGCCTGCTTCTCCCTCTGCCTATGTCTCTGCCTCTCTCTCTCTCTCTGTGTCTCTCATGAATAAATAATAAATAAAATCTTAAAAACAAACAAACAAAAAAGAACCAAACAGGAGATAGTGAAGTAACCCAGAGAACTGCAACCACAGGAAGCCTTGACTGGGAGATAGGGGGAGGAGAAGGCGGAGTTACCACAGGCTTCAGGTCATCCACTGAAAGCTGGAACCCCAATAAGCCAGTCCACAGAGGAGACCGGGTCACTGTGAAGAAGCCACTAGAGGCAGAGAGAGAAGGGAATAACCCTGGTTTCTCTCTTGTTGTTAACGCTCCAATCTCTACTTGCCAAAAGCCATCAGCAAACCCAGGAACCTGGAAAACCAACCCTTATCAGTTGTGCTCTTCTGTAGAGAGCAGTCGAGGAAGAGCACACCCACATGGGATTTTGTTGATGTTTTTCCAGAAGAAAGCATCTCAAGCCTCCTTTAAATAGTAACCCCCAACACCTTTAGACGAACTTGATAGAACAACAAAATTTTTGAAATATCACATGTAGCTTTACAACCATCTATCACATAAGCAGCTGTCTTTTTATACCTATACCTCACTGAATATCAGAAAAAGAAAGCATTCTTGAACGCCTCCTTGCCAAGGGTCAGCAGAACCAGTTGCCAGGCTAAAATTTCAGAGTACGGATTTTGCTTAACTCACTACCTGAGGGAAAGGGAAGCTGGCCACAGAGGGTATGGTCATCTGGCTAGTGTTTTTGGAAGACTAATTTACTGGAACGCTTTCAGGTGGCCTTTTGCAGGATTATATATGGTGTCAGGAGCTGGCCCGCTTGTGCTAGGAGTCCTGGACATAATTCTTCAGAAATGCAGGGTTCTGGAGACTTCTGGGTCACTAGAGGAGGTTCCGTGTGAAGGTCCTGGCCTCTGAGCTACCCTAGATGAGTTGGAGCGCCCTCTAGGGGAGAGCTGGCTGTTGCCCCTGGGCTGTACCCCACCCCCACCCTCCCTGCCTGCTGGGCACCCCACCCCTTCTGCACTGCTGGTGCTTACCAGTGTCTGTTTTCTTCCAACACTCCATGACATATGGCTGTGGTCTTATTAGCTGTTGTGTCAAAGGCAGTGCAGGACAGACTATATTCTGCGTGTGCTGTCACACATTCGGTGGAATTGCCAGATAAATTACAGAAAAGGCGAAGGACCGTAGAGAGGAGCTGGGTTCCAGAGCCCTCCAAGCCCAGCCACAGAGCATGGCCCAGTAGGGCGGCCAGCATCTAAGGAGAAGCAGACAGGATGTCTCTGGGAGCACGACTCTCCTGATTGACAGTGGTTCTTTAAAAATCACTTCATCCTGTATTTTTTGAAGGAGGTGGCTAGGTAGGGTAATTTGTGGTTTAAGATCTTAGACTTAGGAGCCTTTTTTTCCTTGTAGCTTTACAAGTCTGTCTTCTTTTCTCAACCCCTACTGCCACCGCCCCCTGGTCTGTACCTGTTGCCACCACTGACTGCACCTCCCCCCCCCCCCCCATGGGTCTCTCTTTCACCACATCTGCCCCTGGGATCTTTCTAGGCAAATCAGATCAGCCAGGCTCACAATCCTCCAAAGGCTCCCCCAGGCTTTAGGATAATAGCCCCAGGATATTTGGTGGCACACCCCCTCCAGGGATCTCTCACCTACAGCCCTTGCTCTGTAAATCCCGGGCACCCAGCTACACCCCTGTACTTGGGGGGAAAACAATCTTCCCAGGCGGGGGCAGATGCCCGCCCTAGCAACTCGTTTTTTTTTTTTTTTTTTAATGGTTAAGATGGTAAATTTAATGTTTCCTGTAGTTTATAACAACTTAAAACAACAGTAATTTTTTTCCTTTTCTTTTGTTATTTATTAGTTCATTAATGCTTCTCTAAATACATTACCTCCTGAATAACATTTTACAGTTCCTCAAGTTACAATTTAAATTCCAGGCACTTTAATTTCTTTCTTTTTTTTTTTTTTATTGGAGTTCAACTTCCCAACACATAGCATAACACCCAGGGCTCATCCCATCAAGTGCCCCCCTCAGTGCCCGCCACCCAGTCACCCCCACCCCCCGCCCACCTCCCCTGGTTCATTTCCCAGAGTTAGGAGTCTCTCATGTTCCGTCTCCCTCTCTGATATTTCCCACTCATTGTCTCTCCTTTCAATGCTAGCAACTCCTAGCTCCTAATTCCTGCCCGTCCCTTTGCCTCCTGGCAAGGCCAAGTGTGGAGCACAGGCTGGGCCTTACTCCTCTGAGTATTCCCCAACATCCGAAGCCTGCACTCGAGGATATCTGAACCGCGCTTCACAGTTTGCACAGCGCTCCTCGCATCTGCCCATGCATCCTCCCGACGCTCGGGTGGCAGGCAGTGTTTTTAAATCACGCAGGCAGGGGAACCGAGGCTCGGGCAGGTCAGGGGCCACGCGGCGCCCTCGGTGGCAGCGCCGGGACTCGCACGCGGGGCTCCGCGAGGGGCCGGCCCGCAGGCTGAGCGCGCTGACCCGCCCCGGCCGCGCCACAGCCCCCGCCTCACCTGCCCGCGCCTCACCTGCCCGCGCCTCACCTGCCCGCGCCCGCGCCCGCGCCCTCCTCGCGGAGAAGACGGCAACTCCAGCTCGGGCGCGCCCCGGGGGTTACGTGGAACGAGGCCCACGGGGGGTCGGACGGCGCCTGGCTCCCCGCCGCAGCCGTGAACGCGAGTCCCCTCGCGCACCCCGAGCTGGGCGAGCTGCTCCCCCGTTTCCGCGGCGGCGCCTCCTTCCCCGAGCTGCCGACTGCGGGGCGCCGCGCCCGTCCTGACCTGGCCGCCGCCTCGGGCACCGGCCGACCCTCGAGGAGCGGGGGGACTGCGGGCGCAGCGCAGAGGCGACGGCCGGCGGGAGGGCGGCGGCCCGCGGGGGGCGGGGGCACCGCCGCGCGCACCGGAGGGGCCGCTCCCGCCTCGCCCGCCCCCCGCGTCCCGCCAGCGCCGGCGCCCGCCGCGCTCCCGCCCGCTGCGCCCCGCTGCGGCCTCCCCTCCGCCGCCCTGCGCGCCGCCCCCGGGGCCTCGGAGGCCGGGAGGGCGCCTCGCGCGAGCCCGGGGAGCGCAGGCCCCGCCCCACCGCGGCGCCGGCGGGCGGGAGGCGGGACCTGCGCGCGGCTGGGCGCGGGGGGCGGGAGGCGGGAGGCGGGGGCGGGGGCGGGGAGCGCGCGTGCAGTTCCTCTCCGCGCGGGCGGGCGCTGCGGGGAGCGGGCGGCCGTGGGCGGTGCCGGTGTCCGCGGGATGCGAGCGGCGGGGCCCGCCGCGCCGCTGACCGGGTGAAGGCGAGCGGCGGTGACCTGAGCGGGGGCAGCCCCGCGGGGATCCGGGGCGCCGGGGGTGCGCGGGGCACGGCGGCGGCGCGGGAGCGCGGGAGCGCGGGGCGCAGACCGGGCGGGGCCGGGGGACAGTGATGAGCGGGCGCGCGGGGAGGCTGCACGCCGCCGCCGCCGCCGCCGCCGCCGCCCGGAGCATCTGCCGGCGCAGCCGCCGCTCGCGGCCCGGGCCCCGGCCATGGAGACGCTGAACGGCCTCGCGGGCGGAGGCGCCCCGGACGCGAAGCCGCCGCCGCCGGGGCAGCACCACCGCCACCACCACCTCCACCCGCTGGCCGAGCGTCGGCGGCTGCACCGCGCGCCTTCGCCCGCCAGACCCTTCCTCAAGGACCTGCACGGCCGGACCCCCGCGCCCGGCCCGGCCCCGGCCGCCCCCTCCTCGGGGCGAGCCCCGGCGCCCGCCGCCCCGCGCACGCCCGGCCTCGCGGGCAAAGCACCGCCCTCGCCGGGCACCCCGGCCGCGCCCGGCCGCCTCTCTCGGCGCAGCGGCGGCGCCCCCGGCGCGAAGGACAAGCCGCCGCCGGGCGCCGGGGCCAGGGCAGCGGGCGGCGCCAAGGCCGCCCCGGGCCTCAGGAGGGCGGCGCGCACGGCGCCCGCGGAGCTGCTGCCCCGGGCGGGGAGGCCGCCGCCGCCAACGCCGCCAACGCCGCCAACGCCGCCGCCGCCCGGGACCGAGCCGCCGCCCGCCGCTGCCAAGGGCCGCAGAGCCAGACGCGGCTCCGGCGCGCCCCCCGCGCGGGCCCCCGGGCCCCCGGCCCCCGCCGCCCCGAGCCCCGCCGTGACCCTCGCCGCGACCTCCTCGGCCGGCCCCCCGGGCCCCGGGCCGCGCATCAGCCGCACCGACAGCAGCTCCGACCTCTCCGACTGCCCCTCCGAGCCCCTGTCCGACGAGCAACGCCTGCTCCCCGCCGCCAGCAGCGACGCCGAGTCCGGCACGGGCTCCAGCGACCGGGAACCGCCGCGGGGAGCGCCCACCACGACCCCCGCGGCGCCGCCCGAGCCCCCCGCGCCCCTCGCCGCGCCGCCCGCCCCCGGCGCCGGCCTCGGGGGTCGCAGCAGCCCGGGCGGGGGCCGCGCGGGGGCCCCGGGGTCGGCGGCGGCGGAGGATGCCGGGGGGCGCGCGCCGCTCGGGCCAGCAGGCCCCGGGACCCCCAGGGATGCCGGCCCGGGCGAGCCGACCCGACTGGTGCCGGCGGCGGTGGAGGAGGAGCTGCTGCGGGAGATGGAGGAGCTGCGCTCCGAGAACGACTATCTCAAGGTGAGCAGCGGCGGCCCCGCCGCGGGTGCCCGGGGGCGACCCCTGAGGCCTGGGCGCGGGCGGGGACCCGCGAGCCCGGCCCTGGCGCTCCCGACGCGCGCGCTCCGGCCCTTGTGCCCTGCACTCTCCCGCCCCCGCGCACACGGGCTTTGGGAACTTAGAGCTAAAACTTCTGGAAGGAGCATCGAGACCTGTGGGTCTGGCCAGGTCCTCGCCGCACTGGGCTTCTCTTGTTTCTGGAGTCTTGCTGCTGCCTGCTGACGCCTTTGCCCCCGTAGATGTGCTGGGGGAGAGGGTCACAGCGGACACCCCCACGCCCTCGCCTCTGGGGCCGGGCCGCCCCTGGCCGAGGAGCTCTGGTCCGGGCCTAGTGCAGGTGTGTGCAGTGCGCAGCCTGCTCCGGCGAGCGGCGGATGTGCCAGATGCTTTTCCTGCAGTTAAAGAAGTGAGGCCCCCTCTGCTTCCCTAGCTGGGGCGGGGGCGGGGGAGCTCCCTGTTTTTGGTGATAAAACTTAAGTTCAAGGGTCCCATGAGTGTGTCCCGGGTTGAGGGGCAAGGGGTTGGCTGGTTGTCCAGCCAGTCGCCAGTCCTTTGTGGGCGACCATAAGCCCGTTTTTCGTGTCCGGAGAGGCCACTTGATTGCCCCTGCACGCCAGCACTTTCGAGGGAATTGCAACCTCTGCTGCTTTGTCTGAGTATTTTTCATGAGGTCTTGCTATTAAGGGCCTCTTGGTCTTGTTAGCTTTGGGGCACTCAATCCTACTTCCATTTATTCCTCCCAGGAGGAGGGCAGCTTGGGCCTGCAGAACAGAGGACTTAGTGTTGGGGTCACGACAATTTGAAGTGACTCGAGACAAAATAAGGGGGGTTGGTTTGGGGGCAATTACTTTATTATAGTCTTCAAGTTAGTAAATAACTACAGCGGTATAAATCTTTTCATGCTTCTGTTAAGACCCTAATATGGATCTCCTCCTAAACCAGTGGATGGCGCTCCTTTATCCGGGTTATCTGATTCGTACTTTTTCTAAGCAAATGTTGGACCTGCCCAAATGAGGCCCAGTTTTTGGCCAGCGGGACCAAGGGCATGGGCTTTTAAGGTGGTTAAGTGTGCCGTTCAGGCTGACATTAGAATGGGCTCACTGCTGAGTTTTCTAAACCTAAATCTTGAATCAGGAGCTGTTCTCCCCAACTGACAGCCCAGTAGCTGTTTTGCCTGCAAAGAGGTAGCAGTGAGGCAGAGGAGAGGTGAGGACATAGTAGGAGTTTGGAGTAAGGTGTTTCAAGTATTACATTTGCCTGTGTCACCCACTCTTGTGTAATAGACACCAGAGTGATTTTCAGAGGTGCTGAAGAGAAAGGGCAGTGAAGTTGTATGTGACTCCATCTTGAAACCAGCACTTTTGTAAATTTTCAACAAATGTAAACTCCCTACGGGCAAGAAAGATGCTCTTGTTGGGTTATATAACTGCAGCTCTTAGCTTGATCCCTGACCCACAGTGTTTCTGATTAAATGATGTTTATCCAAATCGTGACCTGCTAAGCAACAGGAAATTGAGGGTTCTGTAAGAGAAAAGCTGTTTCTCGTTGCATCTTTGATCCTAAGGTAGGCAGCTCGATGGTCATTTCAGAGTTCATTCCTGGGTGACTGTTTATTTGCTTTATCCTTCACGTTGGTAGATTCTCAGGGAATGAGCTAGGTGTCTGATCCTGGAGTCTGAGCTGGTATATTTGATATTTCAGTGAGTCTTCACAACAACATAGGGTGTACTTGTCATATTTATCACAACCCCAATTTCGCAGACAAGGATGCTGGAAACCCGGAACATTTAACTGACTAACCCAAGGCCATATAGCCAGTAGGAGGTGCAGCTTCTCTTTTTCCTGCTCCAGAACCTTTGCCTTTTTCCCTGTACCAGGCTGCATCCCTGTTCCCAGCAAGGCTAATTTTCTCACTGTAGCTGGCTTGCTTTAGTGTTGTTATGAGCTTGAAATGTTCCCACTGTTGAGCTCTCCTAGGGGACCTCTTTTCATTTTAGGTGAAAGGGCCATAATGAACACCTCTCTACTAGCCTGTGTACAGATGGGCATATAAATCCCACTGACAAGGTTTAATTTGTGGGAAACATTCAGTTGCTGGTTCCTGGAGAGAAAGTGTCACGGCCCACCATTCACTCTGCCTGAGTGTATCTCCCGGCCTTCCCTCCTGACAGCAGGAGAGAGAAGTAGATAGAGGAGCTCTGAAGGGAGCTTCTGAAGGAAATCAGAAGTCCACACGCAAATATAGATGTGAGTTAACGTGTTTGGTTATTCAGGAGCTTAAGTTCCAGGAGTTCAATTTGGGCAAAAAAACACAATAGTCCTGGTAGACTAAAGGTCAGTGAGTGTGCCCACTTGTGCAGAATGGGCCTGTGATCACAAGTGGCCTCAAGGGGCAGGGGTGGGAGGTATGCGTTGGCACGGGGTGTTTAGAGCACCTTAGAAATCGGAGCTTCTCTTTGTGTTGCCCTTGTTGCTCGCTGGTACTTTTTTCTCGTGGTAGACAAAAGTGCGTCCTTGACCTACTGCTGTCTTAGGGAACGTGGCACAGAACTCTCTGATTAGACGAAGCATCCCTCTATTCAGATGCTACCTAACAAGAGGAGGCGCGGCCCAGAAATTTTACTCTGGTATATTCTGGAGGATTGTGACCATGTTAGGTATCCCATTCTTTCCCAAGTCAGTTCTGTCACCATTAACTGTACAAAACTGTCATACTTCCTGAGCTAGGATGACCAAAGAGTGATCAAGCAGATACAGAAGGTCTGCAAAACCATAGGGGGATGTCTTATGTGATCAGGAAATTCTAGTGGAGTTCTCTTGGTTTTTAGCCAGCCTGCTGTATTTTTTAAAATAGATGTCAAGAGAGAAGTACGTACGTTGGGCTGTGCTGTGTGGACCTGTATGGGGCATCCCGGACTCTGCTTCCTCTTCCTCTTCTACCTTCATCAAAGGCCACCAAGGAGGCTAGATGAAAAATGCGCCATTATTCACCCCCCAGGTGGCTGGCTTTTTGCACAAAAACACAGTCAGAAAAGCAGTCTTGTCCCTTTACCCCCGATGAACTTACATATGTTTGGAAGTCTTCAGAGATAAGGTGAGCAGTTGAGTTCAGTTGTCCGGAGGCCTTTGCTTCTATTTCAGAGGGAACCCAGGCATGTTTCTCACTGACGAGAACATCCACAAAATGTTGCTGGTGTATTCGCTGCCTTCTTGTCTGCCTGCCACCACCGTGTTTTGCTCGAGTGCTCTGAGACAAACAGAACCGTCTTAGTGCTCATCATGAACATATTAATTATGTTCTCTTTCCATGGGCTTTTCAGGAGGATTTAATCACTTTGAGTTTATTGGCCTATTTTGAAAATGCTCTTCGAGTTACTGGTGATGTGTCCAAATAGTGTTCTCCAAAGCGCCAATGTCCTACAGGATGGGCAAGGGTTGATGTGGCGAAGGGCTGCTTTTTTTTTTTCTCCCTGCTTTCTCAGTGATTTCATAAGAATTATTTTTGTTTATTTTTTTTAAAGATTTTATTTATTTATTAGAGACAGAGACAGAGAGAGAGAGGCAGAGACACAGGCAGAGGGAGAAGCAGGCTCTGTGCGGGGAGCCTGACATGGGACTCGATCCTGGGTCTCCAGGATCACGTCCTGGGCTGAAGGCGGCGCTAAACCGCTAAGCCACCGGGGCTGCCCAAGAATTATTTTTGTTTAAAACAATAAAGTCACTGCTAGGTACTAGGACAGACGACATCCGATCATTAGAGAGGAGTGATTTCCCAAGGGAGGTTATTGGCAGGGTCATTTGAGGTTTTATAGGTTGCAGTGCATCACCACTGATCCAACCTTACCATCCTGTCTCTCACTGAGTAGGCTTTTGAGTTTCAAGCTCTGAAATGGTTCTGTTAAATTTGGCTCTTTGGATTCCAGGTGCTCGGCGTGGCCTGGAGTGGACGCTCTGAGCCAGAGTAAACAGTTCTGAACAGCTCAAGTGTTGAGCTCCTCCTCCCCCTTTCTTGTAGAAGGGTTAAAGTGGACAGTGGTCCTATTCTTTCCTGACATTCCACTTTCCACACCCATTCTTTATTCAGCCTGCGAAAGAGCGGCTCTAATCATCTTAGGTGGCAAGATAATGTAGACCAGGGCAAACAGAGCCCATCAGCTGCTGGGTGAACTGTCACTTGGTAAACAATGGTAGTGGTCCCCATGCCTTCTTAGCTACAGCTGGGCCTGCGCAGAGAACATTTTCATTGTCCAGAGGGAAATGAGGTGGATTATTTGTATATTATGACAGACGATCGTTTCTGTCTGCAACTCCCAGAAGATGGAATTATTGCAGGCATAGTCAGATGACTGCTCCCCTGTCCAAATTGGGGTCTATTTAAAGAAGGGTTATTAAGATATTAATGTGGAATTAGTTATTGATCTCAAATTGCTTAAAGGAGATTGATTTGAATAAAACTATCAGTATGATCAAGAGTTTGCATCCCTTAAATTAAGATACTGTGGACTTAGTTTTTATTTTTTTGTGTGTGGGTAAAACTGTTTTCGTTGAAATGCTCCATTTTAATCTTGGTTTACTGTAGTGCACACATGGTACCTCATTATTTCTGTAATTTGGTGTATATAATAAAGCTCGATCTGATATCTGCAGGCAAAGGGGAGTAGTTGGGGAGCTTCACACTACCTCAAGATTTCATTTTATATATGAAATTTGAAAAATAGATTTAATTAAAACTAAATTAGCTTTTCAATGAGGTAATGATCGAACAGTGAAGTACACAGCAAACCTAATGTTAATTCTTTATAAAACTGTTGATTAAGGGCAAGTTTTTTCTTAGTTTCTGTGTATATAAAAAAAAACCCAGCAATTTTCTACTTTTACTTACTATGTCTAAATTATATTTGCTAGAAACATATGTTCTGCTTGATTTGGTTTTCTTAAACATTTAAATGCCAGACATTTTTAAGGTTCTTTAATACAACGTGTTCTAAATTAGAGTGTGCTGTCAGAAAATTAATGTAATGGTAGCTTGAAAATCACTATCCTTCGTGACCCTAATCCGAATAATCACAGTTTTTGCTTTTCAAATGTCTGCTGCCAGCTTACGTGGTTTATAATTTGCTTTTCTTGTAACTTCTTTTCACTGAACCTGAAAACTGCTTTTTTTTTCAAGGCTCTATGAAAAGAGTTGGAACACTGGCCTTGGTCTCATCTCTGTACCAGACTAGTGTCTGAAAAGCCATTTAAATGTTTAGAATCTCAATTTCTGCATTGAAAAAATGGGGGTATTAATACCTTTGCTGCATAGTGCAGTGTTTTTCTGAGGGCCCATTGAGATCATGGGCCCTCAGGAAATGTTATCGAGATCTAAAAGTGTTAACTTGCTTCATTATTGTCACACCTATGGTGGGCTTTTAAAATCATGATTTAAGGCTTACTATTGTTTCATTTTTCCTGGTTGTTGCAAATAATTTATAGTATTCACTGAAAAGAGCATGTGGTTTTGCAGTCTAGCTTCTGTTTATTAGCTATGAGGCTCTGGACATGTTAACCAGTGTGGATTTGCTCTCCTTGTCCATGAAATGGATAATATGTTCCTGGCAGGGTGAGAATAGGGTGAGTAATGAAAGGTAAAGTGTTGAATGAAAAAGATGTCTTCTGTTCTACAGATTTAGATAAAATATCAGTTATAAAAGCCATGATTCCAATACATGTAATTATGGTCTCTCCCTACTTTTCCTTTCAGTGCAACTAATAATGTTGGTGATTATTTAGGCCAAAAATGTTAGCTGTTTACATCTGGCCTACTGAATGATTTAGGGGTGCAGGTTCACCTAGCCCTTATATACTCTTTTTTCTTAGCCTGCAGTGATTGTTTACACATATATTGAGCACATCCAGCATTTGATATTCAGGTCGATGAGGGTCCTCCTGGTACAAAATCTGAAAGCTAGAGAACAGCTTTATACCTGAAAGTTGCATCTTATGTTTTCTTATGGCTGTTTTGCACTTTAAAAACTTTGTTTGAGTAACGGGTAATTCCAGGCATTAATGGCTTAGGCTTTTATAGATATGCTTTCTAGAAGGAAAAGCAATCACCAGACGATTCCTTCCATGAACAGGATGGCCACAGTTACTGTATATTTATATGTATACATATACACATCATGATCATTGCTTGTATTGAACTATTTATTAGTTATGCAATAAAACAGTTACATTTTAACTGTACTCTGACACAAGCATAGAGAATAGGCTCTCTCTGAAAGTCAGCCCATCACATACAATGGGTAGAACCCAAGGGAAACTTGACCTTAATTTTGAAGATTCAGGACTAATTACCTAATCTTCACCAGAAGATTGACATCCACAAGGCCTGTGTTAAAGCTTGCAGTCTGTAGTTAGTTGGTCTCCTCTGGCATGGGTTGGGTCAGGAGCGTGGCTCCACACAGCAGCATCACGACCTCAGTGTAGGGATCAGCCTGCCAACTTACTCTTTGCTGGACATTGGCAAAGACTTTCCTGAAAGAGCTGTGTCTTCCCGTTCCCTGAAGAGCCCAGCCTGTCCATCCTGTTTACGTATGTTCACCTGACTGGCTTCCAGGCTTGGTCCATGAATTCCCAGGCCCAGGGAGCTGTCCTCCTAGGGACAAGATGTGTAGGAAGAGATCTCTGTGAAGGAAAACAGAAACGGAACAAAAGTTGCTTATACTTCACGACACTTTTCAATGTTAAAATTTCCTTTTTTTTTTAAAGACACACTAGAACATCTTAGATTTTTAATGAGGTTATGATTGCTGCTATAGAATTTTGTAAGAGCACCGAGAAGCTGAGAAAAACTATCTTAGTAATTTTATTGATTTACCGCTTTCTTCTTTAACATCCATTCCTCTCGGCAGTCTGTTCAGATAGGCTCCATTTGGAGTCATGGTCAGTGAGTAGGCCATTGTCTTGGTTAGGGTGATGTGGACAGGTTGGGAAGAAGCCGACAGGCTGGGGTTTGGGGGAATGAGATGCAACACACCTGGGCTCTTTCCAACAGACCATTGCATATGGTTGAGGTTGGCTAGGTAACGGTCTTGACCCCGTTTGTGCCAAGTTGTATTTTTCCGTTCCCAATTTATTTGGTATACTTAAACTTTTCCAGGATAAACTGTTCCTCAGGAGATTCCCTTCTGGTCAATTTCTTATCTACCTGAGGCTTTGATGTTGGGAAGCTCTCATTCTTTATTATAAGTAAATCCCTGCTTTTAGGAACAAATGCGGGATTAATGAGAGTGGAGAGAATAGTAACAAACAACAGCAGGACACGAGCTGACAACTGAGGGTGTCCACATCATGGAGAGTTTTCTTCTTGACCCTCAAAGTTAATTCAACAAAACAAATAGGAATGACTGAATGTATCCGAGTCTGGAGGCATTTAAATCTTCAATTATCAGACTAATAAAAAAAAATTCCTAGAATGCTTTTCTTAATCTCCCACCTTCCAAATTATTCCTCATTAAAATCTTCTGTAATACTTCAATGGAATTTCTGTCTTGCACATTGCAGCTACATCTGTGGGTTTGGGAAGAATTTTTTGTAATTAGGTTATAAGACTGGAACAAAACAAAGGTGCATTTGCGTTCAATTTTGGCCATCTTTACGAGTTGGTCTTTGTAGGTCCTACCTGATGTTAATGTGTTGAGGGCCTGCTGTTTAGCTCACCCCACTTGGGGTGCTGGGAACGGGCAGGAGCAGCCTCAAGGGGTCTGCCCTCACGGAGCTTACATTTCAGCCTGGGCACCCAGACAGGAATAGGAAGAGGCACAAGCAACTAGTAGCTGGGGATGCAAGGCGGGAAGAACACAGAGCAAGGCAAGAAGGATTAGAGATGGGGTGTGGCGGAGTGGGGGTGGGTTGGGGGATGGGTGGTCAGGAGGTACTGTGTGTGTACCTTCCAGATGATGCGACAATGAGCTCTGTAATAACTGGGGAGGAACATTTTAAGGAGAGGGTAGAACAGGTGGGAGGGCCCTAACAGTCCAGACCCTGCAAGACAGTGTGGCAGGGAAGGAAGGGGTAGCTCAGAGACCCTGGGGAATGCTTTGAAGAATTTTCTCAGTGTGATGGGAAGGTTTGAGGGGTAAGATTTGAGTAACATAGTCAGGAATAACTCTGGGTGGGGAATTGGCTAAAGGGGAAGCAGGGAGCCCCACATGACTCGCCTGTGTGTGAGCTGCTCCCTTGGGAGTGTTGAAGGCAGGCACTAGCTGGGGTCTGCAGCCACTGGGGAGCGAGTGCCCTGCAGGTATGCTGCTGTTGGGTGACAGCGCTGGAGTGGCTGTGGAATGGGAGCAAAGGAGCAGGGCAAGGAACAAGTCCTGGGTTTCTTCTGCTCCCACAGTGTCTTCATACTGGGCCAGAGCAAAGCGGAGATGGGAAATAAAGGCCAAGTGAGTGGAAAAAAACCAAACCCAGTGTATATTTGACATAATGCAAAAGTTATATCTTTGGAATTGTGAGTCACATAGTCAGTGATGAGACTTGCATGGTGGAGCAGAGTTTTAGGGACATTTGTAGGTATAATTCCAGGGCAGTTCAGTTGTGATCCCACTAAAGTTTATAGCCTTTGAAGGTGAGGCTCTGTCCAGCTCCTCTAAGTACCTAGATTGTGGCCTAGAGATAAGGTTCAGGTCATGTTGGTTTGAATCTAAAGGTTTAGTTGTCTGCAGAGTTGATTTCATTTATGATTCAGATTATGTAAGAAAATATTGGGAATGGAATAAATGCTGGCAGTCTGCAATGAATAATCCATCCTGATTTTTAGTTTCTGAATCCATGAGATTTGAACAGACATCTGATGATACTATCTCATGTGACCATTTCCAGAGGTCCCTGTGTCCTGTCTCACAGGTGTGGCCATAAGCCAATGGGTAAGTGCACAGGTAGTTAATGTTTAGTATTGCAGAGGAGGGGTGGATGGGAGATGCCATCCTTTTCCTGGTGGACATGGCTTATAAACCTGCTCTGTCTGGTTTGTGTAGGATGAATTGGATGAACTCCGTGCTGAAATGGAAGAGATGAGAGACAGTTACTTAGAGGAAGATGTTTACCAGCTGCAGGAGCTTCGGCGAGAGCTGGACCGTGCTCATAAAAACTGCCGAATCCTGCAGTACCGCCTCAGGAAAGCTGAGCAGAAGAGCCTGAAAGTGGCTGAGACTGGTCAGGTGGATGGTGAGCTCATCCGGAGTCTAGAGCAGGATTTAAAGGTGGGTGAGTGGGGCTGATGGGGCCTTCATTCCCAGAAGGGGCTTCTGGGTGGAGGGAAGGGAGGGCAGGATTGCAGGTCTGAGACTGGCAGCCCTTCGGACCCACTTAAACACAGTTCTTTCATTCTGGTAGCAGTTCTCTCTCTCTCTCTCTCAACAGATTTCAGCAAGCACAGTCTTCATTCACCTTATGGTGTATAGGATAGATATAGTCATATGGCTTTGACAGCCCAAGATTTAAACCAGTCATTTGAACTGGAATCTTAAAACCTAAGGAAAAGAAATCATAGTAAAGGACCTACAATTAAAAAAAAAAGAATTGATATTTGCCACTTCATCTGACAGTTATATAGAATGGTATAGAAGCACTTTCTAAAGATCTGGAATATTTAAAAAATCTATTATCAGTTCAATGATAGTCAAAGACCACCTTTATGGTTGACTATAATCACTTAATCTTTTCATTGTTACTTAAGTTTCTAGAATGCAGAAAATCTGAAATGACCATAACCCAAGGGTAGTAGAGTTTGATTTAACTGAAAGAGAAATAGGATGAAGCTAATTGTCTAAGGTGTTTTGGAAAACCACTGGCAGAAATGGGAATGAGGTGAAGAAATTGCAGATATTACACCATTTTCTCTCTTCATGGGTAGCATGGCTTCTCTCATGCCCCAATTATCAAATCATTTATCAAGAGATGAATTATGCATAATGTCCTCCTTATTATAGGAGTACTTATGAACTCTCATTTTGCCTTTCATTATGATAACAGGAAAAGAATCTTTGTAATTCTATCAAATCTATAAACCACTCACAAAATGTCATTCAGTGGGATGTAAGGGTGATTTATATTTCTCTTGCAAAATCTCTTGCCTTGTTTCCTTTTAGAAGGTAAAAATGTTTAACTGCTTTGACATTCAGATATTTTACCACAGTAGACAATCGAAAACTTGACTATGTTATTTTACAGGATTGTTTTGGTTTTTTCAGCAGGTAGCTTTAGTATTGCCTTAGGGAACAGGAATGTTGATTGATTAATTGATTGCTATTGTTACTGTTATTGTTATTTCTAATTTATCATTAAAGCATGTGTGCGTGAGTGGAATTGGCATTCTTGTTGGCACTCTATAAGGAGGTAGGGCTAGAGGCAGTAGCCTTTTATTCCAGATAAAGGTAAAGGTCGTATTCTCGCTCCTAATGTGGATTTCATGTTTGAAACTAACACCCTCCTTCTTTAAAGATAGGCTTGTTAATATTGCCAGGGTCTTTGCCCTTTACTGTGATCTCCTGTCACTTAATGATTCTGCCTCTGCTTCACCTTCTAATGATGATCTCTCTTGGTCGTTACAGGTAGCCAAAGATGTATCTGTCAGATTGCATCATGAACTTGAAACCGTGGAGGAAAAGCGTGCTAAAGCAGAGGATGAAAATGAAAGTCTCCGGCAGCAGATGATTGAAGTGGAGATATCTAAACAGGCCCTCCAAAATGAGCTGGAGAGACTGAAAGAGGTAATCCCAAAATACACGGGGATTTCTTTCTTGGGTTTAATCGTTAGGAGCTTGGAACTCCAGGAGTCCCATTTGGTGAACTATTGTTTGTTTGTATGGCCCAGAAACCAAGAATGGTTTTTACATTTTTCATAGCATTGTAAAACAACAAGCATACAAATACAAACCTAAAGAAGTAAGGAAGACTAAATGACAGAGACTGGATGTTGCTTGCAAAGCCTAAAATATTTGCTGTCTGACCCTCTACAGAAAAGGCGTGGTGAACCATGGTCTAAAGCTACTTTTTTTCATTTCCCTTCAGATGAGCTGGCCATTAATTCCTCTTATTGGTCCAAATGGAGTATATTATTACTAGAATACAAAATTAAGCAGTGGCTTTTTCCTCAAATCTCCTCTTCCAATGAGCTGGAAAATATGGTTGTCTATTAAAGCTGTGTAAACAAATAATATGTGTCTTCTACCTATATCTACTTTTAGGCAATATGGTTTAAATACAGTTTTTTTTTTTCCTTTCTGTTTTAGGGAGTAAATGCATTCTAGCCAAGCAGCGTAGAAAAGCATACATATATATACATACACACACATAGATATATATTTCCCTTTGCACACAGTAATGCAAATGTTGTTTTGTTGTTGACTTCCATTATAAGATTAAAGCTGAATATGTTCTTTAAAAATATCCTGCATATTGGTGGATTTAAAAATTATTGGTTAGGGCTTTACCAGCCAGCATTATTACCTGCTAATAGTCTCACTTAGTTCATTTTCCCTTTGGACAAGTCTCCTGATTCACCCAGTTACTCCTCATCCATCCAGCTGTCCACCTGCCCACACTTAACTCAGGCTCCGCACCTTGCCCTGGGAGTGCAAATGTGGATAGGGCAGTACAGGCTCTGTTCCCAAGATGCTTACAGTTCGTTTGACAAATGGATAGCAAAACAAATAAATCACAGCAAAGGAGCTGGTGTTGCTACCTCTCTGCGTCACCCTCGCCCCCACAGCTGCTCAGGTGTCCTGCTGTTCCTCGAGGTTGGGAAGGCACAACATATTTTTTCCAGAGATCCACATCCCTGGGGTTCAGGCCCTTGCCTTCAGGTCTCTGCTGACATCTCACCTCAGCCACCTGGCTCTCCACACTTCCACACTGAAGTTGTCCCTGCCTCCACCCCGGCCATCCCATCCGCCTTCCCATCTGACACAGATGTTATAGATTTTGGTGAATTGCTTGTGTGTTGTCAGCAGTTGTCTGAAATTGCCGTGAGTTTTATTTCTCTGTCACCTTCGTGCATGTGCCTCCAGCACTTGAGCTCTGTGGGAAAAGGGTGTGTCTGTGGAGTTCACTGTGGGGTCTCCGTTCCTAGAACAGTGCCTGGCACTTAGGCCCTGTCAGGGACTCGCAGGGTGAGGGAGTGAATGAAGGGCGACAACGTGGAGCTCTGGTGACCACAGCTTACCTGGGGACTTGGTGAACTTCACAGAGGAGGAGGTAGAGTCTAAGAATGTTCTTTCATCAGGGGTAACCCTTGCTCCTTAACTTACTTGTATACTTACCCCTGGGACTGGGGGAATTTCTTCTCCTCTTGTCAGTCTCTTACCTCTAAGAGTTGCTAGTCATTTACTCCCTTCTTTCTCCTTTGATCTAAGTTTGCTACAAGGTTTGCCATATGGTTTCTTTTCTCAGAATTTCCAGTTTGCTCCAGACCTTGAGGATATAGAAAACATCTTAGGAGTATATTTTATAAGTTTTATATGTGTGTGTACTTACATATAAATACTTAAATTACATATACACATAAGTAAATAAATAGTTAAAGCAAGCAAAGTTTATCTCGCACACATGGAAGTGGATTTGTGTAGGACTTGGCATCAGGTCACAAATAGCTCTTCAGGGAGAAAAATGATTACTGACATTAGAGCCAGGCAGGGGTGAGGCAAGGATTTTCAGAAGCTGTGATGTTGGCTCAGGCTGGATGTACACAGAGAAGGTGGCAGGGCCAGCCTCTCTCTTACTTTACAGGTTAAATTTACTCACAGAGATTGCTCGATTGGGATGCAACTGTATTTTACCTGCAGAACTGCAGTCAGACTTGTGAGACTGTATTTACACCAGACTTCATGGTTCTAAACGAATCCTAGAACTGACAGTAGTCTGAGGAAGGCAGATGCTGTAGACTGTGCTGGAAGCAGAGAATGATGGAACTAGGCGATCCAAGGTTCAAAGGTGGTAGAGGAGATAATTATTGGAAAGTGCCAGCTGTGGTCTTCATGAATGGATTCCTTTTACTGAAACCAGAACAGATTCCTTTTACTGAAACCAGACCAGAATGCACTATAGGCTTTGCTCTAGGGTGAGGATAAATATTTTCTCTATCTTGAGTCCAGCTCCTTATTGTTCACCTCTGAAGTTTTGTAATCGGATGAGTTGGGTTCTGGAAAAGGCACAGAGAGTTTGTGCGTTGCCTGCGTCTCTCAGTGACAGAAGTAGCTGCGGATGACCATGACCGTGTCCCTCTCAGCCTTGGAGGACAGTAGAACAGCACCATCTTGGTGCCTCTTCAGTTCTGGAACTGCTGCTGGGTTCATCTCTGCAGACTGTTCAGCTGCCCGGTGGACCTCTCCAAGATGGATTTCCCCTAGCACTCCAAAGAACGTCCAGAAACAGACTTGTCACCCTCATCCCCACCTGAATCTTTCCTGTCTTTGCCATTTATGTTAATGGCGCTACGGTTCTTCAGGCTTGAGCAATGACAGATCCCATTAGCTCTCTTACTGCTCACACCGAGATGGCCTTCAGGTTCTGCTCTTCTGCTTTTTCAGTCTTGGGGGTTTTCTGTCTCACTGATACATTCTGTACCACGGATGAACTGCAAACATAGGCCAAGTAAAAAGAAGCTGGCCATAGTGCACAATTCCATTTATCAGAAGGATTCAGGATAGATAAATCCTGAGCCAGAAAACAGATTAGTGGTTTCCAGGGGCTGGGGAGAAGGGAGAGGACTGCTTCATGTGTGTAGGGTCTGTTTCTGGGGTCATGAAAAGGTTTTAAACTAGATAGAGGTGACAGCTGCACAACAATTACTACATGCCACTGAGTTGCACACTGTAAGATGGTCAGTTTCTCAAATAACAATTTTTAGATTCTCTATAATCTATCTGAACTTTGACCAGTCTTCTGTCAAGTGGATATTTGAAGGCTGACTCTATGCAGTCAACACATTAAAGGCAGGCACTATCTCTGGTCTCTCCCTTCTATTTTATCTCCGATAAACCCCCCGAATCTGACAATGTGATTCTCTGCTTAAGCAGCTGAACTTACCGGCTCCTGATTGTCTACTCTTTAGCATGAAGACCCTTCCTGCCAGGGGCCATCCCTGTCTCCCATCTAGTTCTCCCTGTCTACTGCCATAAACCCTGGAGTGAAATAAAAGGCAGTAGAGCAAGATGAGAAGAATCTGTGCCCTCTGGTCCCCTTTAAGTGGGTCTTAGAAAAGTCACTGTCTCCATTGATAGATAAGGTGATTAAAGAAGGTTGGCAATATGAAACTATTTGGAATTGTCCCTTCGGGTTTAGCTACCTTGCTTGCCTGTTTCCCTTGTGCATATTCACATCATGGTACACACCCAACACCCATACACCCCTCCACTTGTGCAAGCTCAAAACATTTTTGCCTTTTTTGGGGGGCATATTTCTTCTAGTACTCAACTCTATGATAAAATATCTTGACAGATTGAAAATGGTTTATCTTAGCTTAGTTTCAGCTTCTTGAAGATTGCCTCCACTGAACAATATTTCATTCTACCAAAAATTTTTCAATACTTATTACATGTTAGGCAGAAAAATAACTGGCCAAGTTAGTTGGCACTTGTAAGGCACAGAGACATGTTGTAGATCATTCCAGGGAACTGGGCTTTTTGTTTTGTTTTTCTTATTAAGGTATAATTGACATATAACATATTTGCTTAGGGTGTAATGGTTCACTATTGTACGTATTGCAAAATGATCACCACAATAACTAGTTAACATTCCTTGTTAAACACAGGGGTTCAAAAATTTCTTTTCTTGTGATGAGAACTTCTAAGATCTCTCTTAGCAACTTTCAAATATGCAATACAGTATTATTAACTATGGTCATTATGCTGTACATTACAGCCCATGACTAATTTATTTATTTTAACTGGAAGTTTGTATATTTTGACTGTCTTTACCCCTTTAACCCATCCTAGGATTGTTGAACGAACCCACAGTCAGCTCTTGCAGGACACCTTTCAGCACCATTCAGGATATGATGCTGATTTTCTGGGTTTGGTTGAGACTTCTTCTGTGGCTAGGAGATGGCTAACATTTTGAAAATATTTCTTGAGTGCTTGAGAGGAAATACTCCAATTTTGGGGTGAAGACTTTAAATCCATTAGATTAAAACTTTCAAACTTTAACTATAACAGCAAGCAGTAGATTTTGTATTAACACTCCAAATATAAACATAAAGGTTTCACCAAATAATGCTTATCTTTGCCATGGGGGATACACTTTAATATTTTCAATTCTATTCAGTTCTGTTTTTTTAAATGGTGGTTATAAGTTTGATTTACAGTCAATTAGTGGATTGTTGCAATTTTGAAAAAGTTTTTTAGATTATTTATTGATTGTGTTCAATTTTTTTATCTTCTATAGTTTTGTCTGCTAAATATATCTATTTAGATAAACATGTGAAAATCACCTGTTGTAATTTTATATTTATATTTTTTGTAATCTGTCAAATTTTGCTTATATATTTTGAATATAAATGGATATAGATTTAGAACTTTTTTTTAGAACTGTTTATTATTGATGAATTGTTCCCTTTATCATTTGATAATAATCTCTTTATTCTAATGTATTCTTTTTTTTTTTTTTTTTTAATTTGCCTGGTATAGTTTTGTGCTTCTGTTAGTTTCCATATTTCTGTGTCCTTATGTTTTAGGTGTATTCTTGTGAATGGTCTAGCTGTTTTTTTAAAAAATGGAATCTGATAATATCTTTTAAAAAATTGTGAATTTAATCCATTTACATTTATTATGGTTATTGATGTGTTTGAATTTATTATCACTGTATTTTATGTTTGTAAATTCTGTGCCTTTTCTTCGTTCTTTTTTTTATTTTTTATGTTGATTTCTCTTTGATTGAGTTTTCAATTCTCATGTTCTTTCACTTGATTAGGAATTTGTATATTCTATTATTGTTTTGATAATTACTCTTACATATTTAACATGTGTGTTTGACTTGATGTCTAAAACTAATTATTATCCCCATACTTCTTCTTAATAATATAAGGAATATATTATCTATAATAATATAAGGAATATAATTCTTAGAAAACTTCAACTCCAATCAGTTCCTGTGTTTCATACTATTATTATGTAGTATCATTTCGTTTAGTTTTATCATTTTAGTTTTATCTTTTAAAACTTTTTCCATCTTGAAAAATGGAATAGTATTATTCCCCAAAAGTTGACTAATTTAACAGTAAATGCTTATTTAGATTCATTTACATATTTACCAATGTGTTATCATTTTCCTTTTTTGAATGTTATTCCTTCTTAGTTCAGTTTTCTTCTTTCTGATCTATTAATATATCTTGAGTAGTTTTCTTTCAGTAAATATTGTCTAAAAATGCTTTTTTTAAAAGATTTTTATTTATTCTTGAGAGACAGAGAGAGAGGCAGAGGCACAGGCAAAGGGAGAAGCAGGCTCCATGCAGGGAGCCCGATGTGGGACTCAATCCCGGGACTCCAGGATTGCATCCTGGGTCAAAGGCAGGTGCTAAACTGCTGAGCCACCCACGCTGCCCTAAAAATGCTTTTATGTAATCCTCAGTCTTGAAAGATATTTAGTTGGGCATAGTATCCTAACACTTTAAAGATAGTGTTTTTTATTATCTTCTGGCTCTACTTTCTATCAAGAGGTTTGCTGTCACGTAATTCTTATTTTTGTAGATGATTTGTCTTTACTTCCTGCTTACTTTTATGTTTTTCTTTTGTATTTGGTATTCTGTGGTTTCAACCAGATGTATCTAGATTCATTTTTTATTTTATGCAGCACTCATTGTCAAATCTGTTATGTCTTTCATGAAATTTGATTACTCTTTGATGAATGTTCAAAAGTGAAATTATGTCTTTAAGTAGTGTTTCTTCTGTATAACTTCTAGAATTCCTATTAGTCTTATGTGGGAAATTCTGTTGGCCATTCTTATTCCATCCTCCATCTCACCTAATTGTCCCTTTTTAAAAAAAAAATTATCTCTCATGCTTTATATATTTTTTAAAGATTTAGTTATTTATTTTAGAGAGAGTGTGTATATGCATGTACACTCATGCTCATGCATATGAGAGAGTGTGGGAGAAGGGACAGAGGGAGAGAATCTTAAGCAGACTCCCAACTGAGCAGGGTCCAAGGTAGGGCTCAGTTCCAGGACCCAAGAGATCATAATCTGAGCTGAAACCAAGAGGTGGATGCCCAACTGACTGAGCCACCTAGGCACCCCATTGTGCTTGATTTTGAATAATTTCTTCATTTCTTGTCCAAGTTATGAATTCTCTTCTTTACAAAAGAATTATTTATCCACTAAATTTTCATTTCAGTGAAATGAATTTTTAAAAATTTGCTTGTTCTATTTTCATAAATTTCTTTTTTCCTTATCATCTGTTATTTCTTCCTTAAATTTAGAAACATTTGAAAGTCATAGCTTCTTTCAGTTTGTTCCATTATCTTGAGTTCTTGGTGTTCCCAATCCCTCTGTTTGTCAGATTTTCTATCTCTCACCCAAAGTGAGTTTTTTTATGAGCTCTAAGATGACCTCATTTCTTAGTGGAAATTCCATGAAGTTTGTTGAAATGTCCTCCTAGTGAGATTTTGCATTGGTCTTTACCAAATGCCTCAGTAGTAGTATTGGTCCAACTACACTTGTTAATTTTGGGCTCATGGAGTTGTGTGCCAAGGGGGTTGTGTCATTTGGGTATCAGACTTGCATGTGGCTTACATCTAAATATTTTTATACTTGACAGATTTTTCTTTTGTCACCACCCAGTGTCCTGAGCAGGTTATTACTCTCCCCACTCCCCAAGTGATTTTCAGTTTCCTTTCCATAGTGTGCATCCTTCAGTGGGTTGTCTGGGTGCGTTTATCAAAGATTCTTCTCACGGCCATGGCTGGAGTGCCCATTTCTGGGTATGATAATTTCCACCATTCCTTCCTGCCCTCTACTCCCTTCATCTTTTATGCATTTCTGGTACTAGAGTATTTTCCTTTTGAGAATGTGTCAGTCAACTGTGTATACATTTTCTACTTTTTATGTTTTCTTTAGCTGTTTATTGGGGGATGGTTCAGATAGCTCAGCGTGCTGTGTTGCCAAAACAGGATGTGACCCTCGAGGGTTCAATGGGAACTTTTCTACTAGGGCTCTGGAGTCCACGAGTAACCCCAGTGGTCTTCCATTTCATGACTTAGCACTTTTGTCCCTGCCTTTCTCTGTTCATTTCCTTCTACTCTGCTACTCACTAGTTCCCATTTATCCCAAGGCTTTTTTTAAACTCACAGATTCTGCTACATCATGGCTTCTACTTCTGTATTCTCTCTAGGTATCTGCTAGAGGCCCCCTGCCAATTCATTTGTTAAATCCTAGTTCCCAGTCTGATGGACTGAGGAGGTGGATCCTTTGTGAAGTGATTGGATTATGAAGATGGGGAGCCCTTATGGATGGGATTTTTTCAAATAGACCCCAGAGTTCCCTTTCCCCTTCTACCATGCGAGGACACAGTGAGGAGGTGGCTGTCTGTGAACCAGGAAGTGGGTTCTCAATTAGACACCCAGTCTACCAGCATCGTGATCTTAGGTTTCCCAGCCTTCAGAACTGTGAGAAATAAATGTTTGTTCTTTAAGCCACCTGGTCCATAGTATTTGTGTTATAGCAGCCTGATCAGACTAAGACAGTCTTTCTGCTTTTCTCTCAACCAGTGGGTGAGAAGTTTTCTTTGTGTGTCATTGCATTCAAACTATCAGGCAGCCATAAAGTCTGGAAGCATGGGTGTACAAACTATAATAATGGTTTATTGCTATTACGCTACAGTTTAATAAAACATTTTATTTCCAGACTTTATGGTCCTCCTTATAAGAAAAAGATATGCTTGAGTGAGCCAGTGTGAAGCATCTTTGGGCAGAGTCCCCATGCCAGGGCATCTCCTTGGACACTGACCAGGTTGTTGGCAGCTGCTATGGAGTCACTCAGGGCCTTGCTCTTGGCCCAGGCAGTGGTGGACTATAGGCTGGCTGGGCATGTAGAATCCAGGCAGGCATCCTTGGTGTTTGTTTGGCAGGCTTTCCAAGATACCTCGGAAGGAATAGGTAGCATCTGTTTCTATTTGCTGGTCTCATGAGTTAGGGAGGCAGGGTGACTCCAACTAGAGAACAGGAAGTGGGAAGAAATGCAGTGCCCTGAATGATATCCCAGTTAGCTGGCCTGCTGAGTCAATAATGAGGTGAAATGGGATGAGAGTGGGAGCAGGAAGGATCAGGGTGTCTGGTTAAGTCTTCTTCCCAAACACTAAAACATGGGTAGAGTCTGGTGTGTGTGTGTGTGTGTGTGTGTGCATGCATGTATGCGCATGTAAGTATTTGTGTGTGTGTGTGTGTGTGTGTGTGTGTGTGTGTGAGCTTGTGTGTATACATACAGTTTTCCCACAGGAGTCTGGAGGGAAATGGCCTTTTCTAGGTTCTGATCAGACCAGGAGGCAGGGATGGGATTAGAATAGAGCCACCTCAACTGAGGGAATAACTATCAGGCCGGAAAATCCAGAGTTCACAGGCCAGGAAGGATTAGGAACAGGGCAGCAACTGCAGGAAGACTCGGCATAAATAATTTTGAATGTTTAAACTGTAAATGGGACAGTTTTGGTGCCTGGGAAGAAAGGGGACATGTGTTCAGTTTAAACAACCATAAATAATGCTAATGACTGATTTCACACTGTTGCTGGAAGGGCACAGAGAAAGCCCATCACAGTCTGTTCTGGTCACTCAGAACGAGTGCCTTTGGAGCCACTTCTTGTCAAAATCAAGACAGAATCACACCAAAGTCTTCTAGAAGGCTAGTCCTGTGACTCACTTCACAGCGATCCTCGTACTCTCTTCCATGAGTACTCTCTTCCAGGCCCCCTGAGCAGGTGCATTTGCTTCTTTGTGATGAGCTGTGGTGTAGGCTCCAGAAGGGATGTGGAGCTTGCTCAGGTTCGAGTTTTTGAAATGCTTTCATTTCTTAGGTTATGCTATTTTATTAAGTTTTGCTGCCAGAAGGCTATGTTACTTTCACGTAGTGTGGCTGCTACATTGGAAAGGAAAGAAAATGGTGGTGAAGACACAGAGGACACAGGCAGGACTCCAGAAGGAGTAACCGAGTCTGACAGCTTTCCTGTGGCCAGGTGTGAAGGCACACGCATGGCCAGGCCCAGGCCTGGGGACCTCAGGCCAACTGAGCATCGGAGCCAGAAAAATCCTGGAGATGAGTTAGCCGACCTCCCCATTACCTACCCAAGGAAACCAAGTGCTGGGTGGGTGGTGAATGGCAGCTACTCCAGGTCTCCAGACTCTCAGAAAGCCTCCACTCCTCCTTTCCTGCCAACCTTAACTCTAGCCCCGCCTCCTTCCTTCCCCGTAGGCCCAGAAGGGACAGGCGGTTCCCGGGTTGGAGCAGGAGGTAAGCACTTGTGGAGCCAGCTTGACCCTGGTCTTTAGGGGAAGCTGCTGGAGGAGAGAGCAGCTGCAGGTTCCTTGCTCTGATGGGTTGGCGAGGAAGGACACCTGTGTCTTTGACCCATTAATGCTTCCATATAAAATTAATTTCTACTTTTAGAAGTATTTATTATGCTGCTTCTTTCATCTCTACTGAGAAAATTATAGGAAGGAGAGCAGAATTTGCCTTTGAAGAGAGTGAGCTCAGGCCCCCCAGACTATCTTACCACTCGCTCCCGTGGGAGTCCTCCTGGGCCCTCTCCCTCCTATCCAGCTCACTGGTATCTGCCATTCTTTCTGCAAGATTATGCCAAGATAACCTCCTCTACCTGTTGAAATGCTGCCCATTCTTTAAGATTCACCCAGAAATGCCACCTTCTCCTTGAAGCCTTCTAGAATGCTTTTCTGCCCTCTGAACAAACATTTTCATATGATTAAACCGTTACATGGTTGCTAAAGAAAGTTCAAAGAGTAGAGGGAGACAGTTTCCATCATGCTAATGTCCCAGAGATATGGCTCGTTTTTCATATGAAATTGGAAACATACCTTGTATACTTCTTAGTATTTTTAGTATGGTATTTTTTATTTTTATTTTTTGTTTTTTTCTTTTTGTTTTTATTTAAGTTCAACTTGCCGACATATAGTATAACACCCAGTGTTCAGCCTATCAAGTGCCCTCCTCAGTGTGCATCACCAAGTTACCCCAATCCCCTGCACACCTCCCCTTTTGCAACCCTTTGTTTGTTTCCCAGAGTTAGGAGTCTCTCATGGTTTGTCTCCCTCTCTAATTTTTCCCACTCCTTTCCCCTCCTTTTCCTTATAATCCCTTTCACTATTTCTTATATTCCCCGTATGAGTGAAACCATATGATGATTGTCCTTCTCCGATTGACTTATTTCACTCAGCATAAAACCCTCCAGTTCCATCCATGTTGAAGGAAATGGTGGATATTCGCCCTTTCTGATGGCTGAGTAATATTCCATTGTATATAGAGACCACATCTTCTTTATCCATTCATCTTTCGATGGACATCAAGGCTCCTTCCACAGTTTGGCTATTGTGGACATTGCTGCTATGAACATTGGGGTGCAAGTATCCTGGAATTTCACAAATCTGTATCTTTGGGGTAAATACCCAATAGTACAATTGCTGGGTCACAGGGTAGCTCTATTTTTAGCTTCTTGAGGAACCCCCACACTGTTTTCCAGAGTGGCTGTACCAGTTTGCATTCCCACCAACAGTGCAAGGGGGTTCCCCCTCCTTCACATCCTCTCCAAGATTTGTTCTTTCCTGTCTTGTTAATTTTTACCATTCTCACTGGTGTGAGGTGGGGTCTCATTATGGTTTTGATTTGTATTTCCCTGATGGCAAGGGATGCGGAGCATTTTCTCATGTGCTTGTTGGCCATGTGTATGTCTTCTTTGGAGAAATGTCTGTTCATGTCTTTTGCCCATTTCATGATTGGATCGTTTGTTTCTTGGTTGTTGAGTTTAATAAGTTCTTTATAGATCTTGGATACTAGCCTTTTATCTGATATGTCATTTGCAAATCTCTTCTCCATTCCATAGGTTATCTTTTAGTTTTGTTTGTTTCTTTTGCTGTGCAGAAGCTTTTTATCCTGATTAAGTCCCAGTAGTATATTTTTGTTTTTGTTTCCTTTGCCTTCATAGCTGTATCTTGCAAGAAGTTACTGACACCAAATTCAAAAAGGGTGTTGCCATTTACAATTGCATCCAAAAGCATAAGATACCTAGGAATAAACCTAACCAAAGAGGTAAAGGATCTATACCCTAAAAACTATAGAACACTTCTGAAAGAAATTGAGGAAGACACAAAGAGATGGAAAAATATTCCATGCTCATGGATTGGAAGAATTAATATTGTGAAAATGTCAATGTTACCCACGGCAATTTACACACTTAATGCAATCCCTATCAAAATATCATGGACTTTCTTCAGAGAGTTAGAACAAATTATTTAAAGATTTGTGTGGAATCAGAAAAGACCCCAAATAGCCAGGGGAATTTTAAAAAAGAAAACCATAGCTGGGGGCATCACCATGCCAGAATTCAGGTTGTACTACAAAGCTGTGGTCATCAAGACAGTGTGGTACTGGCACAAAAGCAGACCCATAGATCAATGGAACAGAATAGAGAATCCAGAAGTGGACCCTCAACATTATGGTCAACTAATATTCGACAAAGGTGGAAAGACTATCTACTGGAAAAAAAAGACAGTCTCTTCAATAAATGGTGCTGGGAAAATTGGACATCCACATGCAGAAGAACGAAACTAGACCACTCTCTTTCACCATACACAAAGATAAACTCAAAACGGATGAAAGATCTAAATGTGAGACAAGATTCCATCAAAATCCTAGAGGAGAACACAGGCAACACCCTTTTTGAACTCCACCACAGTAATTTCTTGCAAGATACATCCACGAAGGCAAAAGAAACAAAAGCAAAAATGAACTATTGGGACTTCATCATGTTAAAAAGCTTTTGCACAGCAAAGGATACAGTCAACAAAACTACAAGACAACCTACAGAATGGGAGAAGATATTTGCAAATGACATATCAGATAAAGGGCTAGTTTTCAAGATCTATAAAGAACTTATTAAACTCAACAGCAAAGAAACAAACAATCCAATCATGAAATGGGCAAAAGACATGAAGAGAAATCTCACAGAGGAAGACATAGACATGGCCAACACGCACATGAGAAAATGCTCTGCATCACTTGCCATCAGGGAAATACAAATCAAAACCACAATGAGATACCACCTCACACCAGTGAGAATGGGGAAAATTAACAAGGCAGGAAACCACAAATGTTGGAGAGGATGTGGAAGAAAGGGAACCCTCCTGCAGTGTTGGTGGGAATGTGAACTGGTGCAGCTACTCTGGAAAACTGTGTGGAGGTTCCTCAAAGAGTTAAAAATAGATCTGCCCTTCGACCCAGCAATTGCACTGCTGGGGATTTACCCCAAAGATACAGATGCAATGAAACACTGGGACACCTGCACCCCGATGTTTCTAGCAGCAATGTCCACAATAGCCAAACTGTGGAAGGGGCCTCGGTGTCCATCGAAAGATGAATGGATAAAGAAGCTGTGGTCTATGGATACACTGGAATATTCCTCAGCCATTAGAAACGACAAATACCCACCATGTGCTTCAACGTGGATGGAACTGGAGGGTATTATGCTGAGTGAAGTAAGTCAATCGGAGAAGGACAAACAGTGTATGTTCTCATTCATTTGGGGAATATAAATAATAGTGAAAGGGAATAGAAAAAAAAAAAAAAAAGAAAGGGAATAGAAGGGAAGGGGGGGGGATCCCTGGGTGGCGCAGCGGTTTGGCGCCTGCCTTTGGCCCAGGGCGCGATCCTGGAGACCCGGGATCGAATCCCATGTCAGGCTCCTGGTGCATGGAGCCTGCTTCTCCCTCTGCCTGTGTCTCTGCCTCTCTCTCTATCTCTCTGTGACTATCATAAATAAATAAAAATTAAAAAAAAATTTAGAAGGGAAGGGGAAGAAACGGGTAGGAAATATCAGAAAGGGAGACAGAACATGAAGACTCCTAACTCTGGGAAATGAACTAGGGGTGGTGGAAGGGGAGGAGGGCGGGGGGCGGGGGTGACTGGGTGACGGGCACTGAGGGGGGCACTTGATGGGATGAGCACTGGGTGTTATTCTGTATGTTGGCAAATTGAACACCAATAAAAAATAAATTTATTATTTAAAAAAGGGTGTTGCCTGTGTTCTCCTCCAGGATTTTGATGGATTCTTATCTCACATTTAGATCTTTCATCCATTTTGAGTTTATCTTTGTGTCTGGTGTAAGAGAATGGTCTTGTTTCATTCTTCTGCATGTGGCTGTCTAATTTTCCCAGCATTATTTATTGAAGAGACTTGTCTTTTTTCCAGTGGATAGTCTTTCCTGCTTTGTCGAATATTAGTTGACCATAGAGTTGATGGCCCATTTCTGGGTTCTCCATTCTGTTCCATTGATCTATGTGTCTGTTTTTGTGCCAGTACCACACTGTCTTGATGATCACGGCTTTGTAGTACAGCTTGAAATTCGGCATTGTGATGCCTCTGGCATTGGTTTTCTTTTTCAATATTCTTCTGGCTATTCAAGGTCTTTTCTGGTTCCATATAAATTTTAGGATTATTTGTTCTAACTCTGTAAAGAAAGTCTATAGTATTTTGATTAGAGATTGCATTAAAAGTATAAATTGCTCTGGGTAGTATAGACATTTTCACAATATTTATTCTTCCAATCCATAAGCATGGAATGTTTTTCCATCTCTTTGTGTCTTCCTCAATTTCTTTCAGAAGTGTTCTGGAGTTTTTAGGGTATAGAAGCTTCACCTCTTTGGTTAGGTTTATTCCTAGGTATCTTATACTTTTGGGTGCAATTGTAAATGTGATTGACTCCTTAATTTATCTTTCTTCAGTCTTATTGTTAGTGTATAGAAATGCCACTGATTTTTGGGCATTAATTTTGTATCCTACCACATTGCTGAATTGCTGTATGAGTTCTAGCAATCTTTTGGTGGAGTCTTTTGGGTTTTCTATATATGGTATCATGTCATCTGTGAAGAGGGAGAGTTTGACTTCTTTGCCAATTTATATGCTTTTTTGTTGTTGTTGTCTGATTGCTGAGGCTAGGACTTCTAGGACTATGTTGAATAGCAGTGATGAGAGTGGACATCCCTGTCGTGTTCCTAATCTTAGGGGAAAGGCTCTCAGGTTTTCCCCATTGATAATGATATTCAGTGTGTACTTTTCGTAAATGGTTTTTAAGTTACAGAGGAATGTTCTCTCTATCCCTACACTTTGAAGAGTTTTAATCAGGAATGGATGCTGTATTTTGTCAAATGCTTTCTCTGCATCTATTGAGAGGATCATATGGTTCTTGTTTTTTCTCTTGTTGATGTGATTATCATGTTGATTGTTTTATGGATGTTGAACCAGCCTTGAATCTCAGGGATAAATCCCAGTTGGTCATGGTGACTAATCCTCTTAATGTACTGTTGGATCCTATTGGCTAGTATCCTGTTGAGAATTTTTGCATCTGTGTTCATCAGGGATATTGGTCTATAATTCTCCTTTTTGGTGGGGTCTTTGTCTGGTTTTGGAATTAAGGTGATGCTGGCCTCATAAAGCAAGTTTGGAAGTATTCCATCCCTTTCTATCTTTCGGAACAGCTTTGGTAGAATAGGCATTATTGTTTCTTCTTTAAAAGTTTGAGAGAATTCCCCTGGGAAGTCATCTGGCTGTGGACTTTTGTGTCTTGGGAGGTTTTTGATGACTGCTTCAATTTCCTCCCTGGTTATTGGCCTGTTAAGGTTTTCTATTTCTTCGTGTTCCAGTTTTGGTAATTTGTGGTTTTCCAGAAATACATCCATTTCTTTTGGATTGCCTAATTTATTGCCATATAGCTGCTCATAATACATTTTAAAAAATCATTTGTATTTCCATGGTATTGGTTGTGATCTCTCCTCTTTCATTCATGACTTTATTAATTTGAATGTTTTTTCTTTTTAATAAGGTTAATGGTTTATCTATCTTATTAATTCCTTCAAAGAACCAACTCCTGGTTTTGTTGATCTGTTCTTCAATTCTTCTGGTCTCTATTTCATTGTGTTCTTCTCAAATCTTTATTATCTCTTTTCTTCTGCTTCGTGTAGGTTTTATTTGCTCTTCTTTCTCAAGTTCTTTTAGGTGGGAGGTTAGCTTGTGTATTTGAGGTTTTTTCCAATTTTTTGACGGATGCTTGTATTGTGATGTATTTCCCTCTTAGGACCGCTTCTGCTGTATCCCAAAGGTTTTGAACAGTTGTATCTTCATTTTCATTACTTTCCATGAATCTTTTTAATTCTTCTCTAATTTCCTGGTTGACCCATTCATCTTTGTTTTAGAAGATACTAACTTCCACCAGTGTAAAACAAAATGAGGCAGAAAAAATAACAAAAAACAAATAACCATATCTTGTATATCTCCCAAAATTAAATGGAATACGTTGAAGGGAATCCAGAAGTGTAAAATATATCTAAGACATCCAATTGTAGAAATATGAAAGTCAAAAAGGAAACAACTCAAAAATGAAGAGTTGGTAAAATATTGCAGTTAAGGTGGGAAAAGAGAAAAAAATACTGGAAAATTTAGACTGATATAAAAACCATAATGGAAAAATAAAAATAAGGACCCTCTAGTTCTATATACTATTTTCCCTCAGTTCTGGAGCTTTCCAGTGCTGCTTGGTCAAGAACTTGCTCTTCCCCTGTCCTTCCAGCTGGCCCTCTAGGGGAGGGGCCTGCTGTGCTGAGTCTCAGGTATGGGTACCTGGGAGAGTTGCCCCCCCCCCCCCGTGCCAGGCTCAGTGTGAGCTCTTTATCCAGTGAGGCCTCTGTTCCCTGGTGGCCCTGCCCTGTCCCAGGCACTAGGTGAAACAAGGATGAAAAACAACATTGGCGGTGGCCAGGTCTCCAGCTCTGGAGTCAGCTCCCCGTGGGTAACTACCCACAGTCTCCCAGTCCACACTGGCCTAGATGCTCCCCAGGTTTGCACGGGTGTGCCGATCTGCACAGCTTGGGGGCGCCCAGTGTCAGGAGAGTCCTCACTGTCCTGTGCCCTCCCCGTTTCCACCTGTCCTGGGGGGGAACGCAGGATCGCCGGCTTTGTCCACTTGGGTGTCCTGGGATCCAGGGCCCTATGCCACTGGACCCACATTCGCAGGGACCACCTCTCCCCATGGGAATGGGGCTCAGCCACCTCCTTCCATTCCCGGGATCTAGGGCAAAGGCAGCTCCGGAGCTGGCCCCCCTAACCCACTGGCTTCTCCCAATTGCCCCAGAGGGCTGTGGCGCTCCAGCCCTGTACCGATAGGGGACCACGGTTTGCGGTGAGCTTCCCCTACCCCCCGTGCCCCTCCTTTTATACTGTCTCCAGGAGTCTTGAGGCTTCGCTGCCCCTCCTGCAATTCTGCCGATTGCTCTGCTATAAGCACTTTTCCATCAGGGAACACTCCGGTGTGGATTTTTAGGGTTCCTGTTTCTCCAGGGCTGGCTTTCCTGCTCCGGGGGCTCTTGCTGCTCTGCTTTAGCCAGTATTTTTTATTTTTAACTAAACTTTTTGTTTTGAGATACCTTGTAAATTCGCATGCAGGTGTAAGAAATAATACAGAGAGGTCTCATGTTCCTTTACCCAGCTTCCCCCAGCAGTAAACTCTAATATGGTGTCAGACCCAGGAGAGCCCCATTGATTCCATCAAGCTATGGAATGGTGCCATCACCCCATGGATCCCTCATGGTGAGCTTTTATGGCTGTACCCACTCCTCTCCTGTCTCCACTCCACCCCAATCCTTGGCAACTGCTATATTCTCCGTTTTGATAGTTTTGTCATTCAGGACTGTTATGTAAATATAATCATTCAGTTTGTAACCTTCTGGGATTGGCTTTTTTCATTCTGCAGCATTCTCCAAAGATTCATCCACATTGTTGTGCCTGTTGGTAGTTGGTACCCTTTCACTGCTGAGTAGTGTTCTAAGGGATGCATGCACCAGCATTTCATCATTCACCCACTCACTAGACGCAAGACATCCAGATTGTGTCCAGTTTGGGGCTTTTACAAATAGACTTGCTGTGAACATTTGTGTGCAGGTTTTTGTGGGAACAGAAGTCTTAATTTCTATGGGATAAATGCTTGGGATGTCACTTCCTGAGCTGTATAGTAGTTGCATATTTAGTGTTCTTTTTTTTTTTTTTTTTTTTTGAAGAATGTGCCATACTGTCTTCCAGAGTGGCTATACCATTTAACCCAGCAATGAATGAGTGCTCCAGTTTCCCGGCATCCTTGCCAGCATTTGGTATTATCACTGCTTTTTATTTTAGTCATCTGAAAGTGATACTTCATTGTGGTTTTATTTTATTATTATTTTTTTAAAGATTTTACTTATTTGTCAGAGAGAGTGAGCACAAGCAGAGTGACAGGCAAAGCAGCAGAAAGAGAAGCAGGCTCCCCACTGAGCAGGGAGCCCCAGGACCCAGGATCCAAGGACCCAGGATCATGACCTGAGCTGAAGGTATACACTTAACCAACTGAGCCACTCAAGTGTCCCTATTATTATTATTTTTAATATTTTAGTTTTAAGTAATCTCTACACCCAACATGGGGTTCAAACTTACAGCCCTGAGATCAAGAGTCACATGCTCCACTGACAGAGCCAACCAGGCACCCCTCATTGTGGCTTTAATTTGCATTTCCCTGATGGCTAGAGATGTTGCATGTATTTTCATTTGATATTTGCCATGTGTATTTCCTCTTTGGTGTAATGTATCTTTGTTTTTTGCTCATTTTCTAATTGGATTGCTTATTGATTTTGTCTTTTTTTTTTTTTTTTAAAACTACTGTTGAGTTTTCAGAGTTCTATATTCTAGATACTAGTGCTTTGTTGAATATATAGTTTGCAAATATTTTCTGTCACTCCAAGCCTGTCTTTTATCCTTTCAGTGGAGTCTTTCTCCCTTCTGGCAAATGATTTTAATTTTGATGAAGTTCAATTTATAAATATTTCCTTTTTTTTAATATTTCCTTTTATAGTATCAATTATAAATGCTCTTTGCCTAGCCCTAGATTCTGAATATTTTCTATTTTTTGAAATGTTTTATGTTTTTATATTTAAATCCATGGTACACTTTTTAACAAAATTCTAGTTGTATATAGTACAATACTGGTTTCAAGAGTAGAATTCAATGATTGATCACTTATGTATAACCACCCCATGCTTATCACAACAAGTACCCTCCTTAATACTCATCATCCATTTAACCCATCCCCCACCCACCTCCCCTCTGGCAACCCTCAGTTTGTTCTTTGTAGTTAAGAATCCGTTATAGTTTGTTTCCCTCTCTTTTTCCCCTACCCATATGTTCATCTGTTCTGTTTCTTAAATTCCTCATATGAGTAAAATCATATGGTATTTGTCTTTCTCTGACTTATTTCGCTTAGCATAATACTCTCTAGCTCCATCCATATTATTGCAAAAGGTAAGATTTCATTCTTTTTGATGGCTAAGTAATATTCCATTGTGTGTGTGTGTGTGTGTGTGTGTGTGTGTGTGTGTACATACTTCTTCTTTATCCGCTCATTAATCGATTGACATTTGGGCTCTTTCCATAGTTTGGCAATTGTTGATAATGCTGCTATAAACATTGGGGTGTGTGTGCCCCTTCAAATCAGCATTTTTGTATTCTTTGGATAAATATCCAGGATTATGGTTGCTGGATCATAGGGTAGTTCTATTTTTAACTTTTTGAGGAACCTCCATACTGTTTTCCAGAGTGGCAGCACCAGTGTGCATTCCCACCAACAGCATAAGAAGGTTCCTCTTTCTCTGCATCCTTGTCCATGGTCCATTTTTAATTCATTTTTGTGTAAGGCATGAGACTTAGGTCAAGTTCATTTACAGATGTCTAATTGCTCCAGCTCCATGTGTTGAAAGGCTGTTTTCCCCTCCATTGAATTAGTTTACACGTTGTTGAAACTCAGTTGGACATATCTGTGTAGGTCCACTTCTGGGTTCTCTGTTCTGTTCCATTGATCTCTGCCAATACAGCCTTGATTACTTAACATTATATAAATCTTGAAAGTGCTGTGTCTGCTCCAACTAGCAGTTTGAGTCTCAGTGGCATTTGACAACACTCATACCTCTGCCTTATAGGATGCAGATGTGTGTGGGCACATCCCTGTACTTATCAAGCATTCAGGAAATATTTGTTGAATGAATGAAAGTTTCATCATCTTTTTTTCTCCTTGAGAAAGAGCCATAATGTATTTACAGATCTCCTGGTGAGGAATTTCTGATTCTGTAAATGTTTACTTCAGGACAGTTAATACAAACCAGTAATTCCACTCTAGGTCATGTATTTTGACAATGACTCTGTGTGGGTCATGAAATCACCCTGTTTGGTTAGTGATAAGGAAAGGTGCTTTTTGTTCATCAGCCTGCTGTGTATTTAGACATGCTCAGGATGACCATTGCTGGGATCGTGCCATACCCAGTTGTCCCCTCTGAGCTGGGTGGCCTCCTCTGTAGCTGTTTCCTGCAGCATGTCTTTCCCAGCAACTAGAGGTGCTCAGGCGGTCTTTCAGGCTGAGGATGGCCCATTTGGGATGGCCACATCAGGAATGGCAATGCTGTGTGAGCAGCCTTTGGCTTGCAAGCTACACTCATTTCCTCCAGAGATTTAACACGCAACTCTTTCTTCTCGTCCCTCAACACAACATTTTTTTGGCAGATGGGCATCTTTTATAACATGGGTGCGTCCTATGAACATGTTACCTACTGCTGTGTAGTTCCTACTGGAACTTGTGAATCACAGTGAAACAGACACTGTGTGCATATTGCTTGTCTTTAAAAATAACTGAAATATAGAATAAAAAAATTCTACTCTGTTCAAAGTCTACTTTTGATACTTGAGTCTGTCAAAGTTATATGCTCTGTGTCATTGTTATTGATGTGATAGAATTTAGGTAATTTATCTTCAAATGCAGAATTAAGAGTCAGAGAAATAGAAATGCTTAGAAAACACTACATGGTGTGCTCTATTTCCTGAGTATACTTTCTGGGTATTTCTCTGCCTCAAGTGAGAGTCATCATAGACTGACTGGTATGGTTATGAGCCAAATAAGCTGTTTTCATTTTTCTCCCTAGTAATCAAAAATTACTCAGCTTTGAAAAGATACCAAGTTGTATCTATATATAATTGTACAAGCATACAGAATGTCTTGCTGTTGCAGTTGCTCCAGCAGCGTTTGCATTTCTGACCTAAGCATGAGCATCTAAGAAGAGAGAGACCCTAAGCTCTCCCAGAGCATTTTCCCTTATGGTTTATTCGTACAGGTTGGTTCATCCTTTTATTGAAAAGAACAGTCACGTGAGGCAGTTGGGTTCTCATTTGTTCCCCAACAACCCAGGTGCTCTTTCTCATGACCCACAGTAATTTTACTGGAATGAAGGAATTTAGAAAATGTGGGGCGTGTTCATCAGGTGGTTGGCATTTCAATGTGGTTGCTGTTCAGTTTTAGATGCTGATGTGAGCGGATTGCCCAGACAAAGCAATGTTTATTTATCAAGCACATATTTATGTTTATTACTTCATTCTGAAGAGTTGGAGTAGACCTTTGTCTGTTGTCCTCCCATCACATGTGGCTTCATTTCTCTGGCCAGAGGAGTGGAGTGAGCAAGAGGGCAGTTTGGGGAAACCGGAGGTGGGGCGTCAGGGTACGAGGCATTTCTCTGCAGTCAGTTCAAGGGCCAGAGAAACATTGGGGATGTGAAGAGGCTTTCAAATGCTTGACGGTCTGTGTTTATTCATGGGTATTAAAAACTTTTCTCATAAATTAATGAAACAGAATCATTTCTGAGAATCTTCCATTTATTATATTTATAAATCATAGGAAAAGTATGATTTAAAGATGATGTAATTTTATGCAACAGTTGCCTCAGTTTGGGTCTAATACTGTGTGTTTAAAACACTTACAATGATCAAGAGTTTATTTATTTAAAGATTTTATTTATTTATTCATGAGACACAGAGAGAGAGGCAGAGACACAGGCAGTGGGAGAAGCAGGCTCCATGTAGGGAGCCCCATGTTGGACTCTATTCCACGGCCCCAGGATCACAACCTGAGCCAAAGGCAGATGCTCAACTGCTGAGCCACCCAGGCATCCTTGATTAAGAGCTTTAAACACTCTTGCTAGAAATAATTGCAGGAGGTTCTCTCATGTCAGATGAAGGCAGTTTTCCCACCAATTCCATGTTAGCGGCTGGGCCTTGCCACTCTTTTGCTTTTCAATTTTGAAATAACACTGGGAGTTTTGTGTTTGTTTCCCAAGATTTTTGGTTTGGGCTTGGATTTATTTTTAAACAAGGTCACTAATGGAATCACCTAAGTGATGCGGCTCAGATGTCATATAACCATCATGGGAATATCATGCGTTGAAATTACCTGGGTTTCTTAAGCCTCAGTACTATGGCCATTTGGGGCTGGATAATTCATTGTAGTAGGGTGCTGCCCTGTGCATTGCAAAATGATTGACAGCATTCGTGGCCCCTCTCTACCATATGCAAGTAACAATCCTCTCTCCCTTTGTGACAATGACAGTGGGCATTGCCAAATATCCTTGGGAAAGGGACCAGAATCTCCCCTAGTGGGAAAGAAAACCCACTGAAAACCAAGCTGGACACCTCCCTTTAACCACCCTGAGCTTCAGAGGAAGAATCCTGATTGACCCAGTGAGCACATGGTGATGTGGATGCATTTGGCCATTACCATGGAGTCAGTTTCCTTCTTCTTAAAGAAGGATTTGTTTGACATGATCGTGAGGGGACTGTACAAGGTTTGTCCTAGCACATTAGGAAAGCTCTCTTATCTGCTTTCTTACTATATCTGACTTCAAGTCCTAGAAGTCCAGAGCTTTGCTAATAACTACTCTGTTTTCTGGAGGGCTGACTGGCCTGTGTTTTCTTAACCCTGTGAAGAGGTGGGTCAGAGGTGGGCAGGACACATTTGCCTTTGCTGTCAACTGCTTGCAAGACATTTTCAGACGCACCCTTTGAAATGATCATGTAGACATTTGCGTCTTTTTCTTTTGCAAGAGGGTTAGAGAACAGCAGTGCTCAGAGCAGGTTAAGACAAGGTGCATCTTGCAGCACTGCTTTTATTAGATAGTGAGAGGGATCTTACCAGTGCTTGCGGAGGCTGAGCCCTTTAGCCCCCGGTGCTCCCTGGCTGCATAGCAAAATCCCTGGGGAACTTTTAAGAATCCTGATGCCCAGGCCACACCCAGGCCAGTTACATCACCACCCCTGAGGGCTGGACCCAGGCAGCATGTTTTTTTAACTTTCTTAGGTGATAGATCAGCAGTGGACACTGTCTTGAGATGGTGTGTCTAGAGCATCTCCATAATCATAGCTAATTGGTTCCCACTCAGGAGAGCTGCTGCAGGTTGGTTAGGTTAAGAAGGGTAAAATAAGAGTTTCCAGAAAAGGCATTTAAGAAGATGAGGCCTTAGAGTGACCTCTTTCCATCAAAGCCAAGGCCCCAGACAATTGAGCTACAGCATGTAATTGCTCTAGTGAGGTCGCCAACTCAGTCTTGAGCTGTATGTTTATGACCGCAGAAATTGTAAAGGGCAGTGACTGTGTGGCTTCCTGTCCATTAATTAGAGTTTTCCTAAAACAAGTGGGAGGCCAGATTCTAGCATGTGCATGACAGTGGCCTTTGCCTCTCTGTGGTTTGTTTTAACTTGCCACTCATCAAATTCACACACTCCCACCACCACCAGGTAAGCTTTTTCCCCCTCTTCTATCATCTTCCCCTTTCACTCACCTAGAAAGCACACCTTTCTAGCTGTCTTGGATGGTGAGGATGGCGTGGGGCTCTGTTACTCCAGGGCAGAGGCAGGACAAGAACCCTCATTAGAATGCAGTGATGTTCCTGCATCAGTCTCTCCCTTCCTCCTGCCAGCCTCCAGCAGCCTCTGAGCCTCTCATGGGCCTCTGAGACCATACCACTTGAGTGCCAGGATTTTGTTCAAACACCTTGACAGAAGGACGGAAGAGGTGAAGGGTGGTTTGCTAGCCCCGGGATCTCACTCTGCTAAGAGTTTATCTAGTGGGGGTGGGAAAGGGAGTAGCTACAGGCAGTAGGGAGAAGCAGGTGGGGCCCTTCGAACAGAACAAGTGAGAAGTCCTCTCCCAGATACAACCGACAGTTTCCTGGGTGCCAGACATGGCACTCAGTGCTCAAAGAACCTCACCTGATTGCATCCTTATGCAATCGGATGAGCTGGGTGGAGTGGACCCATTTTCAGCCGAGAAAATGGAACCTCAGTGATGTTATGTAACTTGCTGTAGGTCACACAACTTGCAAAAAGCAGACAGGACCTTACACCAGTGGGTAACCTTGGCTTTACAAGGGACAGAGCAAATACTTTTTTTTTTTTTTTAATCAAAATGCTCTCCTTTTCTGGAAGAGAAGTGGGGCTTATGTGCGAAACATATAAACATGCCCACTGTTACACATTAAGGCTATGTATTTACAAAACAAAGAAATAGAGAAAGTAGAGGATGGAATCCACCTTATTTTTTTTAATGCTGTGTCACAGAGTCAGTCTGGCTATGGCCATTTCCATCGACAAACTATATGTCACTAATTGATATCATGAAAATATGTAACGTTAAGAGCAAGTAAAATATACTGCCAATTAAATTATGACATGACATAGATGGTAGTATGCAACCTGAGCTCAGAGATATAAAGATGTGAAATGCGTATCTTAAAAATCAATGGAATATGACATGTACATACTTTTTAGTAATTCCCTTGGATAAGCCCCATTATGTCTCATGCCCAGATTACTTCCCACTTGAGTTAGGTACCTAAGGAAACATGAAGAGATTTTAAAACTTACCTCTAAGATTTGGGAAGGCTTTCACATAGCTCCTTTTTAGAAGAGTCCTATAACCCACCTGGAATACTGCCTGTATCATAACCCTTTATGTTCTCTCCTACGAGGTAGACAAGTCTTGGGAGGCCAGATGTTCACGCAGAGGTTCCTCCTTTACTTTCATCCTCATCTTAAAAACAGCAAACAGATGAGACTAAACTTAGTAGAGTGGTTGATATTTACTATAAAGAGTTTTGTTTAGTTCTTGCACTAGGCTCTGTTTGACATTTAGTAGTAAAGAATTTAAACAGAGACAGGGGAGTTTAAAGTTCATGAGTTTTAAGGATAAGTTTTGAAAAAGCAATAAGAAGTGGCCTAGGGTAATGTTACTTCTTCCTGTATTTAAAGACTGGGCTAGTTTAGGCGGCTTCTGGAGTGTGGAGGAAGAAAGGTGCTGGGTGGCCAGAGGCAGAAGCCAGTGGGCTGGGCTGGCTGGGAGGGGGTGGGGATGGGGGGTGCTGTTCTCAGAGCTGGCTTCAGAAGCTCATAGACAGCAGGCAATGTGAGCAGAAACCATTGAAGATGCCAAACAGGTGCCTAACTCCAGGGCAGCTGGGCTTGGGGGTGTCTCTCTTTATTTGAATCCCCTTTGTCATCCTCTCACTCTGAAAAAATTGGTTGGATTTGAGTCCCATGACACATGGAAAAGGAAAACAGCCCTTGGTACCTTCAGAATTGCCCAAGAATTGGGACTGTTCAGGGCTCCATAAATACCTGCTGAACAGAAACTGTTGCTAAATCAAGGACACAGCCCCACCCGACCAGTGGGACCCTCTGACTAGGGGGCTGGCTTTCTTGTCTGTTGCTTTTATGGGCCATTTAGGTAAAATAAAGAAAATGACTTTGTTTGGGGGAAGTGTTTGGCGCTTTATTATTAGGTGCACAAAAATCCACAATTGCTATAACTTGGTAGATTGTTCTTTTCCTATTATTAATTATATTCTTCATCCCTGTTAATGCTTTTGCCTTATATTCTAATTTGTCTGATACCAAGATTGCTTCATCAGTGTTCTTTTAGGTATTTTTTGCTGGTATAATTTTTCTACTGGTGTTCAGCTTTTCCATGTCATGTTTTCAATAGCTGTGTGTATGTGTGTGTGTGTGAGGGATAATCTGAGCTTGTCTTAATAGGGTGCACTTATTCCAGACTTATTAGCCAGGCTTAATTCTACTATCTTGTTTTATATTTCCTGCTACCATATTTCTTCTTCTTTTTTTTCACCTTCCTGCTTCCTGTCAAAACATTAGACTTGTTTTTCATTCCCTCTGTGGGTTTAGAAGTTGTATCTTCTCTCCCTGTTCTTTTACTGATTGCCTTTACAAATTTTAATAAACTCTCTTAAAGTATATTTACCATTTCTCCTAAATGAGATAGGCTTCTTATGACACTGTGACTTGATGACAGACATTGAGTCACTCTCACCCCCCTCCAACCCCCTATCTTAAGCTTCCATTTGTTTCTCTTTAAATAGTAAGTACTAGTGTTGATTCACCATTTAGACCTACATTTACCAACCCAAGTTACTACTTTTCTTTCTGGGTTCTGTTTCCCTCTAGCTGGGACACATCTTTTAGTGTTATTTCAGCAAGCAGAAGTAGGAGATCATTTCTAATAGAGGCCTTCATATATCTAAAAAAAAGTAGCATTACTTTGACTCTAAAATAATAATTTAATTTGGTAGAGAATTTTAGGTTAACAGTTACTTTGTCTCAGTATTCCTAAATGCATGATTCCATTGTTTTTGGTATCTATTCTTGGTACCAATTTTTTCGTGTCTATTAGTAGCTCTTAGCCTATTGTCATTCTTTGTTGGTAACCTGACCTTTCCCTCTGGTTCATTTTAAGATTTTCTTGTTACTGCTGCAGTTTTACTGTAATGAGTCTTGAGGTGAATCCCTTTTGGGGCTTTAGTACACTTTCCTCATTTCTTGTGTTTAGGATCACTTTGAGTATAATGACCCATTGTGCCTGGTTCTGGGTGTATTTGCCCGATGTCTGGGTCTGGGTGCCTAGCAATGTCTGTCAGGCACATATCATGGTGCACAGACCTGTAGCATAAGATTTCAGTCAGAGCTTTTAGAAATTAAAATCTGTATCCACTAAATACAGCCTCTCTGAGGCAGCCATCCTGTCATTCTGACCAGATTGCATCTGGTCTAAGAAACATAATTTTTACTTTTCTTATTTCTCCTTCAATCCTATTCAAGAAGCAATAGTTTAGTCAATGACATCATGGCTAATGGCATTTCCTTCCAAAAACGTCTTGCCTGGTCTGTTTCCATACTAGAGGACTTTCTTTTCTTGGGCAGCCATCTGACTGAAAAGATTTAGAAGCCCATTTTCTGCCTCTGCTCTGAGATTACTAGTATAATTTTTAAAAGATACTTTTAGGGGCACCTGGGTGGCTCAGTCAGTTAAGATCGAGCCCCACATTGGGCTCTGAGCTCAATGTGGGGCCTGTTTTAAGACTCTTTCCCCCTTTCTCTGCTCCTCCCCACAGTTCGCTCTCTCTCTCTCTCTCTCTCTCTCAAAAAAAAAAAAAAGATAAAAGATAATTTTATACACTATCTGCTTGTAAGGCAGTATTGTCATTCTAGTTAAGTTACTGTATGTACTAATAATGTCTTTGCATTTATAGGTGTCACAAATGTATTTTTATCCTTAGTTTACATATAATAGGAAATTCAAAGAATGAACAACTAAGGTGATTTTTGCCTTCTCTTGCAAGACTATTTTTTATAGTCTTTTTATACTCTTAATATGAACCCCTTTGGGGCTGTAACATGATTTTTGAAATGGTTGTCTTTAATATTTTGAGAAATATTGGCCAATAAACACAAATAATTAGAAAACTACCTTAAGGGAGACTGTGAAGGTCTAGTTGACCTGATGTGAGTTGCAGATAATGAAGATACGGCATTTCTTCTGCTTTTGGATTGGAAAGCAGAGCTGTTTCTTTTCAGATTGTCTTTCCATCCTTCTACATTATACAGTTTTGCACAAGAACTGCCTTTTAAAGTCTGATTAGACTGACCTTGTCTGAGTATAAGGGTAGAACATGATGCTTTGGCAGTCAGAAGGAGGGGCTCAGAGTCCTTTTTGCCTAACGCCTGCCCTGAATGATTCTGCAGCAGCTGTAATACATTAGCAAAACAGACTCAACAGAGTGAGAACCTTAGAACCTTGAGTAGCAGATACTGTGCTAAAGTGAGAGTCCATGAGGGCACCTGGGTGGCCCAGTGGTTGAATGTCTGCTTTTGGCACAGGTCGTGATCCCAGGGTCCTGGGATCAAGTCCCACATTGGGCTCCCCACAGAGAGCCTGCTTCTCCCTCTGCCTGTGTTTCTGTCTCTCTTTCTGTGTCTCTCATGAATAGATAAATAAAATCTTTAAAAAATAAAAATAAAAAAAGTAAAGTAGCTTGTAGAAGACGTCACTGAAGTCTGGAAATGGTGTGTTTGGGTGAATGACATATGTTCATCCAAAAATATATACTCTGAAATGTGATTGCTGACGTGTATGGAGAATAAGGGGCAAGCAGGGGCTCCTCCACTAGAAAGCCCATCTGCCAACAGGATGGGGATGTGCACATGCACCTGTGTATAGTGGGGAAGAGGCGGTGCCAGAAAGGTGTTCCAGCAGAAGCATGAATGACCTTCCCTTAGAAATCCCTGTATCAATGATGATTATAAGACATCTTATCCTAGATGGGATGTTTTTTCCATGTTATTAAGGATACATCTTCCAGAGACCAACATCAGCATCTCTGTCTTATATTCAGAGAGGTGAGAGTAACTCAGGAACATCACCTTGGTGAAACAGCAGCACCTGACCCCAGGTCTTCAGTCAGGGGGAAGTCTGTGTGCATGTTTAAGGGTCATACAAAGGGTTGCTGCAAATATCTATGTTTATAAAGAGATGAAAATAACATTTCCTTTCTCAGAGTTATGAAAACAACTGTTCTCTCCTTGGAAAACATATCAATGTCTCCTAGAGCCCATTCTGCTGAGTGAGTTTGGAGGCAAAACTGTCTTAGTAGTTGGTTAGTAAAGAAATAGTCGTAGGTTGATCTTTTACTCACTTAACTTTATCTAGGTTGTTTTTCCACTAACCAAAATCCAATCTGTAGAGTTCTCTTATGCATATGCATTCAGGGAAGCTGGAACCTGCTCAGGCATGAGAAATCCTTGAGAAATAAGGTAATGGCCATTTCGGGGTAGTGCTTCATACATGCTTTGGTTTTACTTGCACTTTATAGCTCTTGCAGCAAGCTGATCGGCTGTTTAATCACCCATTGGACAGGTGCCCTGAAGCCCAAGGAGATTAAAGAACTTAATCGTAGAGCATTTATTTAGAAAGCCTATAGCTGCTGGGCAGTAAGCTTCCTCAGAGCAGGGACTGTGGTCTTCATTGTCATATCCATTGGACCAGGGTGATACCTCGGATGTAGTTGCTCTTACAGTTGGTGAAGGGAGTTGAAGATTGAATATTAAAATGGTTCTTTTGCCTCCAAGTCTTCTCGCCACAAATGCCACTCTTCACTAAGTACCCCGAACTATCTCCTTTGGTCAGGGCCCAGAATGGTTACATGGCATGGTTAAGATTTTTCTTGAGTCCTGGTTGACTGCTCTGGTCTCATACATCAAGATGCTTGGTTCTGTGAACATTTTGAAGTGGGATGAGAGAATGATTTGAGGGTTGTAGGATTTTTGCCTTGAAATGTCCTTCAGGTCTGCAAAAATTATATGGATAGTGATAGCAAGTGCCATACTAAATAAGAGATTATGGGGAAAGATGATTTGGGGATGGGTAAAATAAGTGGAATAATAGCTAAATAGACAACTATGAGAGATAAGCGGAGTCAACGCAAGGCCCACACAAACCAGGAGAGACATGAAGGGAAATCAGAAAACAGCAATGATTTGCTTTTGTGCCAAACAGTACAGGCTCATATATCAGTTAATGGATGTGGTAAATTTCGATGTGCTTGCTCTTTGGGAGTTATTTCTCGGTGCTCCTGGTGGCCATCCAGCAGCTCATCAAATCAAGTTAATGGAGAGTTAAACGGCCCTTGGAACAAGCCGACTTGAGGCAGCTGGAAGCCTGGGCCCGAGTTCCCATGGCTGGGTCACACTGTGTAGGAGGAGGGCTTGGGTCTCAGGGAAAGCTGCTGCAAACCAGTAAAGCTGTGTCTTCAAGACATGCCTACTTCTCTTGACCCTCATCCCTATTCCAGTTACTTTCATTCTCCCAGTTCAGCTCGCTCCCTCCAAGGAACTGCCACCTGCCTTCTCAGGGGCTGCCCTGTTACTGGAGCATGCCTGGCCTTGTCAAGCGGCAAAAAATCACTTTTCCAAGGGACACCCAGCCCCAGTTTGGTGGGAGTGTGTAGGAAACAGACCTGATTTTATAAATTGTTGTTAATTATGGAGAGTTTCAAACATAGATAGTATTTGAGAGAATGGTGTAATGAACCTGCAGATATTCTTCACCCAGCTTCAACCATTATCACCATTTTACTCGTCTTGTTTCATCTATTCCTCCTTTCATCGCATCCTCCCTTCCTTAATGGGGAGTATTTTAAAGCAAATCCCAAATATCTACACATACTTACATTTAGTACTTCTGAATTCCTTATTTTTCAAACAGAAAATGCAGAGCACGTAGTAACAAACTCAAGGAGCCCATCATTGACGCATTTCCTCCGTAGCAAAGCTCACAAAACCTTGACTTTTCAGGGAGCAAGTATAATAATGACAGCAATAATGCTTTGGATTTTCAAGATGCATATGCAACTCATCCACCTTGTATGCCTAAGACATTTCCTTTGGGCTTGGTAATAGAAATCATTAGTATTATTTTTTTGCTTAACGCAATTAAGAGTACATCACCTTATTAACTTAAAACTCTGTGGGAAATTTGAATGAGTTTGAACTGCTTTGCATGGAGCCAAGAGCCAGAGAAGCCCAGGGTGGAGAAGCTATAAAAGATACTCTAACCTTGTATTCAGGGAGATCTTCCTGTTATTTAGCACAGAACATCATTCTAGCAGTTTTGTAAGGTTTAAACACATTTTTAAAAACTGTGTATCCACATGCAAATATATAACCTCTCTAAATGAATTGATAAATGTAATCATGTATTACATTACTAGTGTGCTAGTGTCTTGGAGTACTTTTCTTTTCCTTTTTCTGCACGATTCTACTTCCCAGCACGGTATAGATCCAGTCCCAAGCACAGTGGGTCAGACAGTATCACAGACTGGCCTATCGCCCTAAGAACAAGCCGGCTTGAGGCAGCTGGAAGCCTGGACCTGAGATTCCGTGGCTTAGACACTCTGTGTGTGGGGGGCTTAGGTCTCAGGGAAGGCTGTTAGAAACCAGTAAAGCTGTGTAGTAGCTGAGGTAGTAACAAATTACTACAAGCATAGTGGCCTCAAAACAATGCAGATTTATTACCTCACAGTACTGTAGTTTAGTCTCACTGGCTAAAATGAAGGTTTTGCAGGGCTGCATTCCTTCCTGGAGGCTCAAAAAGAGAATCCATTTCCTTGCCCTTCTCAGTTTCTGGGTGCATCTCCCTTGCTTGGCTCAAACCCTCGTCGTCCATCTTCAGATCCAGTGATGGCAGGATGAGATCTCTGATTCTCTCCTCTGCCTCCTTTTTCCATTTTTAAGTTCCCTCTGATTACACTGGACCTACCTGGATAATTCAGGATAATCTTCCTATTATAAGATCAGCTGATTAGCAACCTTAATCACCCTCTGCCATATGGAATAATATAGTCACAGGTCCCCTGGATTGAGGAAGTGGACATTGGGGGGGGATTATTCTGCCTATCACAGCAGAGAAGGAAAACTGTAGAGCCAGTGAGGTTATAGCTCATTTATTCCTTCTTGGAGTTGCACAGTTGGGAAACTGAGGCAAATAAATAATAACATTTATTATGTATCACAGGGTATTGGGTATTAAATGCTCCCAAGAACTTGTCTCATCTTTGAAGTAGGCATTTTTATATTCCTGCTTTAATGATAGAAAAACTGAGGTTCAGAGTGGCTCTCAGACCTGCCCTCTGTCATGTGGCTAGTCAGTGGCAGAGCTGAGACTCTCACCCAGAGTTGTTAGATTTAGTACTTTTTCTGCTGTGCACTGGGTGCAGGTGGTTGCCTATCAGATCTTAGGTTTCCTGTCTGGTGTTCTTTTTCCATTATGCCATTCTGCTAGCTCACATTTTCCTCCAGTGACACAAGTAATAATAGGTTTTCCAGAAATTCCTTTTTGATTTAAGTATTGCTGGTATTTTTCAAGCCCTTTTAACTTTTGTAGCTCCTGATTTCCTCCTCTAAGGGATACCATATATTTTTTTCCATCTTCTCAGAGCATGATTTTCATTGCAAATTACACAGTTTAGTCACACCAGAAGATTTATGTGGAAATGCAGAGATAAAAACTCAACCTGGTTTCTGTTCCTCACTCTGCCTCCTGCCGCTGCTTAGGGCTAAATCTCATATTTCTTTATCTTTTTGTCTTTGACACATTCCTTCTGTTTTATTTTTTACTTTAATGAGTCTGGATACTTTTGTTAGAGTGTATGAACTCTAATCTGCATATGTCCCATTTGAACCACAGCGTGACATCTGTCCAGTTGTGTGAATAGCCACGGGCCCCCTTTATTAAAGGCTGGGGCACTTACATATTGTGTTCTGTTCCTCCTGTTTGTTGCAAGGATTGGGGCTACATTGAAATTCTGTAGGAGAGCTCCTCATTCCCCCACCCGGTGCCATGGTTTCTTGTTCTGATGACAAGGAGAAGCCTGTGCAGGGAAAGCCTGGGAGTCCAGAACAAGGCAGCCAACCCACTTAGGTGGGGTCTCCACTGATCCTATGACCCACGGCGCTGGCCTGGGCAGCAAAGGGAGGATAAGAGGAAGGAATCTTTCCTGCCTCCTATTATTTGAGAAGGTTCAAGACTTGGAGCCTCTCATTTATAAATGTGATCTTAATTTTTTAGATGATTTTTGTAAATATCAACTACGTCACATATAAAAATGATGTATTTTAAGCATATATGTATATATATGAACTTACAAAATTTTTGTATGTTAATTTTATATGTATGTAAAATTTAAAGCAGAATAGCAGGAAGAATGCCCATCTTAGGCAATAGAACATTACCAGTTGGTTTGAAAATCCATGTATCACTATCTCCTATGCTTCACACAACATTATCGTAAATTGTGTTGATTTCTTCCTTGTTTTTAGTTTTCTTTTTTAAATTTACATTCAGTTACCCAACATATAGCACATAATCAGTTTCATGTGTAGTTTTCAGTAATTCATCAGTTGCATGTAACACCCAGTGCTCCTCACATCATGTGCCCTCCTTAATGCCCGTCACCTAAGTTACCCCATCTGCCCACCCTCTTCCTTGTTTTTCTTTATAGTTTGCCAACTATGTATATATCCCAAAGAAGTATATTGTTTAGTGCTGCTTATTTTGAAAAAGCAAAGGAGTGGGGTAGTCCTGTAGATATTCTACAACATACTATATCACTTGATGATATATTTTTGATAGTCATCTGTAGTTCATGCATTGTTACTGTCAGAATCTCTTCTCTTTGTCTTTTTGGTTTGGTTACTTCTAGGTTGTTGTTATTACAGAACCATGTTTCTGTGCACATGCCTCTCTGTCTCCTGGTTCCCATGCACTATAACTTCTCTAATGTCTATTCTTAGGACTAGGTGTGCTAGGCTACAGGGTGTGCACACGTTCAATTTGATTTTTTAATTTTTAAAAATTTTGATAATATATACATAACATAATAATTTATCATTTTAACAATTTTTAGATGTACAGTTCAGTGGCATTATTTGTATTACATTGTGCAACCATCACCGCCATCCATCTTCAGAACATTTTACATCTTGCAAAACTAAAACTTTATGTCCATTAAACGATGACTCCCCATTTTGCCTCCATCCAGCCCCTGGAAACCACCATTCTACATACTGTCTCTATGAATTTGACTACTCTGGGCATCTCAAATAAGTGGAACCATATAGTATCTGTCCTTTTATGCTTATTTCACTGAGCATAATCCTCAAGGTTCATTCATGTTTTAACTTGTATCAGAATCTCATTCCTTGTTAAGGCTGAAAAATATCCCATTGTATATGTATATCACATTCTGTTTATCTGTTCATCCATCAGACAGTTGGGTTGCTTCTACTTCTTGACTATTGTGAATAATACTGCTATGAACATCGGTAAATAAATATCTATTCAAGTCCCACTTTTAATTCTGTGGAATTTCTGGATTATATGGTAATCCTAACTTTTTAAAAGATTTATTTATTTTAGAGAGAAGGGGCAGGGGAAGGACAGAGAGAGAAGGAGAGGGAGTCTCAAGCAGACTCCCCATTGAGCACAGAGCCCAACACAGGCTCCATCTCACAACCCTGAGATCAGCATCTGAGCCAACGAAATTAAGAGTTGGTCGCCCAACTGACTGTGCCACCCAGGTGCCTCGATGGAATTAATCCTATTTGTAATGTTTTGAGGAACCACTTTTCTTTTTTCCACAATGGGTGCACCATTTTACATTCCCATCAGCAATGAGTTCCAATTTCTAGATGTCCTTATAAACACTTTTGTGTTTTATTTTGTAATTTTATAGTATCCACTATAACGGGTTAAAGAGGTATCTCATTATGGTTTTGACTTGCATCTCCCAGTTGGTGATGTCGGGCATCTTTTCATGCGCCTGTTGGCCATTTGTAGGTCTTCTTTATACAAATGTCTACTCAAGTCCTTTGCATAAATTCAGTTTTACTAGCTAATGCCAAATGGTTTATCAAAGTGGTTGTAATAACTTATCTGTAGCTAGCAGTTTATGAAAATTTTGTATGTTTTTATGTCCATGCCACCCCTTATATGGTCAGACTCAAAATTTTTGCCAGTCTTCTGAATTAGATATATGGTTTTAGTTTGCAGATGCTGCAAAATGTCTTCTTGTTTGTGATGTATCTTTTTCATTTTTTTGTAATCTCCTTTTTTAAATTGAAGTATAGTTGACTTACAATATTATATTTACTTCAGGCATACAACATAGTGATTTGATAATTCTGTACATTATGCAGTGCTCACCACAATGTATAGTTGGTAACTTTTGAACAGAAGTTTACATTTTCATGTGGTTAAATGTATCAGTCTTTTTTTTTTTATGGTACATACCACAAGGTCACAAACATATTTTCCTATAATTTTATAGGTTTAACAATTTTTACAATTAAGTTTTTGGCCCAAATGAGATTTATCTTCTATGATAGGGTGTGAATGAGGGAGCATTTTTAGTTTGCCCCCCATGGGTGACCAGTTGTTCTAGCACCTTTTGTTGAATTGTTTCAGCTTAGAGTGGGATGTGTCCCAGAGTCATCAGGAAGCTTTTGCAAACTGTGGACATTTGCATTCTGACAAATGAATCCTGAAAAAGTGTGTATGTGTGTGGATGTTTGTGAAAAACCATGCCAGCAGACTCTGACTTTTCTGCTCTTCCCTAAGAACCATCACCATGGAGGGGGAATATTTACACATTTAATAGATTGCAAAATTCTGGTATAATATATGGTTCTGTTAGTCAAAATAGCTCTTTAGCTCTCTTTAGTGGTAACTGGCAGACCTCTCAGGGTCAGATCTGGCAATGCTGTCTTATATTTTTCCATGTCTTCATTCTGAAGAAATAAGGAGAGGTGGTCAGCAAGTTTATCACAGGTAATTTGAGGTGGGTGTAATGAAACACCACACCGTGCAGAACTAAAGGGGTGACAGTGTTGGTTTCCCCATGACAGAGTTCTTTTTAAAGAATATTTCTTTCTTTCTTTATTTGAGAGCAAGAGACAGAGATAGCAACCAAAATAGCACTAGCAGGGAGTAGAAGGAGAAGCAGGCCCCTCGCTGGGCAGGGAGCCCAATGAGGGGCCCCATCCCAGGACCCCGGGATCAGGACCTCAGCTGAAGGCAGACACTTAGCCGACTAAGCCACCCAGGTACCCCCCATGTGACAGATTGTTTTTAATTGTAACTTTTTTTCATTGAGGTATAATTAACATGCAGTGTTGTATTAGTTTCAAGTGCACAGTATAGTGATTCAGCATTACTGAATCCCTGCATTACTTGGTACTCATCATGTTTGGTGTGCTCTTAATCCCCTTCATCTGTTTCACCCATTGGCAGGTATTTTCGTGACCTCTTTTCCCATCGTGTCTCCACTGGAAGTGATGTTTTCTGGGAGGCTGCATTTTCTTTTCTAATTGAAGTCACTCGTGCCTACCTAGCCAGGTTATTGTGAGGACTTGAGTTGATATGTCTGGATTGCCTAGGACATATGCATGAGCTCTCAGTGCTGGTATCAGAGTTGTTATTTGGGGAGCAGAGAGGGGGTCCCACACAATTTCAATCCTGAAAAACCTGGAGATGTTAAAGCAGGTGCTTTCCCACACAGTTCCTTATTCTATTTAGAGTTAAAATAAGGTTGGAAGTAAATTGGTGGTTTTCCTTCTTACGAGGAAGCTTTTTCCCAGGGTATCTGCACTTTTGGGATATGCAGACCCTGCTGGAAGGTTCTCAGCCTCACTCCCCAAAGAGTGGAGTCTTCACTGTGGCCGAACCCAGAGTGCCTGAAGTGATGGGTGTGGGTTATTGATGTGGGATGAGTAAACAGAGAATTACCTCATTATATCCAATAGTAATGAAGAAATACCTGAGGATTGGGTGTACCTTCAGTGGTATTTTTTTTTAATTGGGCTGACTTCTCTGGGCTTTTCATGGGAAAGGTCTGTCCTCATGACACTGTAAATGCAAAAAAGATTGCTTTTCCATTCTCAGAGAAAGGAGACAAAAGCTGAACAGACAGGGGAGCCAGTTTAAGGTTTAGCTTGGGGGTATGAACTTGCCAGTTTCCTTCTCTCCACTAACACTGGGCCTTGTCACGAGGGGCCCACTTGTCATCATGGAGCTCATTGTTCCCAGGCATCTGTAATGGCTGGCTCTTGCCAGTGAAAATCTGAGATGAAGACCAGCCTTCTGGAGTGGCTAGGTCCAGAGCCCCAGACCTTCCCTACCAGACCCCTGGTGCTGGCCGGTCTCCCCACTCCGGGTACTACCTGGTTGCCCTGGGTTGTCATCACAAAGTACCACAAATTGGGCATCTTAAAAACCAAAAATGTATTCTCTCACAGATCTGGAGTCTAGAAGTCTGACATCAGGGTGTTGCAAGGGCCATACTCTCTCTGCAGGCTCTAAAGGAGAATCCATTCCATGCTTCCCTCTTCACTTCTTGTGTCCCTGGGCATTTCTGGGCAGTCCTGGGCTTACAGCTACCCAACTACAAACTCTACCTCTGATGTGTTACCAGGGCACCTCTACCTCTGATGTGTTACCAGGGCACCTTCCCTCTGTGCATCTATCTCTGTCTCTTCTCCTCTTCTGACGAGGACATGAGTCATATTGGATTAAGGCCCACCCTACTCCAAATGAATCCATCTTAACTTGATTTACCTATAAAGACCCTATTTCTAACCAAGGGTACATTCCTAGGTAGTGGGGATTAGGAGTTTAGTATATCTTTCTGGGAGACACAATTCAACCCACAACACCAAAGCAGGCACAGAAATGGAGAGTAAATCCTTAGAAATTCTTGTAGGAATTTCACACTGCTGTGTCATCCAGGCACAGAACTTGTGCTTGCATTTTCTATTTCTTTTTTTCAGAAATTCATTTTATTGTATTTTTCTTAAATTGCTCCTAGAGAGACAGCTTGAGCAGCACAGTCCTGGGGCTCTGTTCCTCACCACCTCTCCCTTCTGTACCCCTCCCGAAATCCTGCTGAGAGAGGTGGAGGGGGCTCCCTCAGGTTGCCCAGAGAGCCAGCTGGACATTGTCCACATGCCAGCTCCCCTTCCTCATTTCTGTGTTGTGGTGGTACCACTGGTCTTCAGTTTCCAAAGCAAGATCCTCAAAATGCCAGGGTCCCTGGTTGTGCCCTTTCTGTTCCATTCTCTGAGGCTCACACTCAAACTGTTCCCATGAGGGACCCTTGCCTTGTTCCGCCCCTCCACTCAGCTCTGCACAGAGCTGCCCTGTGGCTCATCCTAAAGAGCTCCCATGGCGGGCACTTCCAGGCTCAGAAAACACTGGGACTTGCTTTCTGGCAAGTGAAGTAAACTTCTTAGCCTGGCATTAGGCACCGGGGGCCTGAATTTTTCCCACTGTGCAAGACTTTGTTGATGAGGGAAGCCATATGATTTGTAAACTGGGACCAGAATGGGATCCTTGCATATTATAGCCAGTCATCCTGGGTGATCACAGCTCCTTCTAAGGGCTTGTCATGATCACTTAAGTTTCAAAGTACTTTCTCATGCACAAGGACAAACGAAGTGTCCTCTGCTGGCCCCACTAGCATGTGATGCCACCCTCACAATGTCATGTTTCATCTCTACTTTTAGTTCTGTTATAAATGGAGACCCTGGCCTTGCCTCAGATGACCTTCCGAGATATTTGGCCACTTACCTTATCTGTTTGGCAGCAGCAAAAGGTGGTACTTTTGATCAGCCAGCAGCATTTTCCATTTCCGGGACATTCTTCCCTGCACAGTGTCTCCAAACTTAGTTCATAGCGACATTAAAGAGCAATGAGAGAATAGCAGGTGAACCGCAGCACACCCAAGTGCAGCAGCCCTGGCCATGGGCCCTAGCGGTAATGAAGTCACATCACAGTAAGGGAGCACTAGGAGGGGAAGCTGAGACTCAGACTGTGTGGGACCAAGAGGGATGTGGCGTGTAGAGTGGCCAGAGGTGAGACTGGACAGGTCAGGCTGGCCAAGAATAGACCACATGAATCTGTTGTCTGGGCTCAGAGCGTGGGAGGTTATTCTGAAGGCAGTGAAGCACCACAAGAGGACTTCAAAAGGGGCCTAACACCATCGGAGCCATTGTTGGGAAGATAACTGGCAGCAGAATGACAGTAGAATGACGCAGGAGAAGAGACGCCGGTTAGGAGGCTGTGTGAGGTGATCTAAATGAGAAGAGCAGCCTGAGCCAAGGCAGGTGCCGTAGCAGCAGGTCCACTAGCTAGTAAAGGCTTTTGCAACCTGCTAAACACTTGTGCGAACACTGTGTTCCGTGAAAACTGGTATATGGTGCTGTAGAGCCCAGGCCTGGCACTGTGGGGACGTCTGATCCTCCTCTGTCACTTTGTAACTAGGTGACTGAGACAGGTTGCTTTGAGTATTTGAACTTCAGTGTCAGCAACTATAAAATAAAGATACTAGCACCTAATTGTTCTGATGTTTGAATAGGGTAAAGATTTGCTGACATAAAAATACATTTTGACTTTGTTTCTGGTAATCCATAGGGAATATTAAAGTTGTTGTCAGCTGGTTGGCTAAATGCATCTGACTGCCAAAGCCGGATAGGCCTGGAGCGAGCCCAGACCTGGAGCACGCCCAGATCTGGAGCACGCCCTGCTTGAGGGCGGGGCCCTGCTGCCCCTCTTTGTGTCTCTGGCTGAGGGCTGGGTCCTCAGCACCAGGGCAGTGCGTGCTTGTCTCTTGGCTGGCTGGGTGGGTGAGGAAGAAATTATCTGTCCTCTAATCAGATAGAGAGCAGTAAGGAGTTCTCGAAGGTCACCAGCTCTTCCAAACCAGCTCCGTTTGGTTACGGAATTGGACCTCAACTGAGTGAATCCAGAGGACACTGCTCTGCAAAAGACCTGAGAACATTTTTTTCTCGGTGTGGAAGGAGTTGTGATGAGATTATTAACATACTTTCTGAATCCATTGCAGCTATAATCAGATTATCCATCTGACTTGAGGGAGTTCTTGGCTAATTAGAGTACTTTTTCTTCATTACAATGAAGCAACTGGCCTATAAAAACTTATTTAGGGAGTCACAGGGTAGTCACCTGCAACTCTGCTGGGGCTGAGGCCTGCAGTGCCACCTTCTATTTGTATGTTGACATGCAGTGGGAAACAGTGATGGGGAAGATAGTGAGAAGCTGTCAGGGAGCGTGCTGCATCACCGTGCAGCGGGCATCTTGGCCAGGTCCACCCTGTGGGTCCCCACGGCGTTGCTCAGGTTGGGTAGGTGGATGCTCTGGGCACCAGACCCAAAACAGGACAAGTGGGTGTGGACATGTGGCTGAGCGTTTTCCTGCTCCATGTACATGTCTCTCAGCACATGGGTTATGTTGTCTGGATTCTATTGAGAAGAAAATATTGGTGCAAAACAGAGGTTTGTAAGGCTCAAGCTGTTGCCGATTGTGCAGTTTGACTTGAATGTTTATAAGGAACTTTTGAACGTGTTTGGACGTAAAACAAACACGTGTTTGGACATTTTGGCAAAAGAAAGCTGGGGGAAAGGGCAGAGGGATAGGGGGAACCAGACTCCCCACTGAGCAGAGAGCCCTGATGCGATGTGCGACTGGATCCCAGGAACTTGGAGATCATGACCTGAGCTGAAGGCAGATGCTTAACCAACTGAGCCACCCAGTTGCCCCAGGTTGATACTGTTTTGTAACAAGGTAATTTAAATTTCCTGAAATGATTTCCCACTGCAGTGCTGGTTTTGACACTCATTTCCTATATATGAACACTAAAAACCATCACTTTTTATTCTTGGGGGCTTTGGGTGCATACCTTAAACAGTCAAGACCCAGAGCAAACTATCTTACTGTTCTGGATCCCACAGATCCAGCTCAGGCTGGGATAGGTGTTGGATGAGATATGGGGCAGGTGCAGCATAAGCAGACTTAGCTGCTTGCTCAAGGAGAGCCATTGACTTTTTTGGAAGAGGGAGACATCATATTGAAAAAGTATTTTTTTGTTGTTGTCATGTTGATGACTAGGTTAGGTTAGAAATGGTTTGAGTTGGGGCAGATGGAGTCAGTGGGATCTCTTTGGACAGCTATTTCACTGACCTGAGCATGAGCTGGTGAAGAACTGGGTTGGGATAGTGAAGCTGAAGAGGAAGAGGAATGATAAAAGTGGAAGTATCTTCAAAGGGGACTGAGCCTGTAAGAGCAAAACGAAGGGAAGAGGAGAGCTGGAGAGGACTCCAGTGCTTTGAATCTGGGACATCTTGATGACAGAGAGAAGGGGGCTGATCTGGGAGATGATGCCAAAGCAGGGTTGACTTGGAAACTGAGATAAAATTAAACATCGTCCAGTATTTTAAGTGAGAACATCAAAATGCAGATCTTGACTCACAGTGTGTTATTTTCCAATAAACGCGATGGGTTCATCGTAAGTTGAAAACATAAGTCGAAAATACACCTGCCCTACATCATAGTTTAGCCTTGTCCACCTTATATGTGCTCGGGACACTGACTAGTCTACCGCTGGGCTCAGTTGGTTACGCATCTGCCTTCGGCTCAAGTCATGATCCTGGAGTCCTGGGATCAAGCCCACGTCAGACTCCCTGCTCAGCAGGGAGTCTGCTTCTCCCTCGGCCCCTCTCCACTTATGCTCATTCCCTCTTGCTCTCTTTCTCTCTCTCAAATAAATAAAGACTTAAAAACAAAACAAGAAATGTAGAAATGTGAGAGACCCATGGAGACAGCCTTTTTTTATTTTTTTAAGATTTTATTTATTCATTCATGAGAGACACAGAGAGAGAGGCAGAGACACAGGTAGAGGGAGAAGCAGGCTCCATGCAGGGAGCCCGACATGGGACTCAATCCCGGGACTCCAGGATCATGCCCTGAGCCGAAGGCAGACGTATGCTCAACCGCTGAACCACCCAGGCATCCCTAGATGGTCTTCTAATGATATGAAAATGTAAATATATGATGATGCCATACATCTGAGAGGAGTTTTGAAAATTGCATCTGTTTAATGAAGAACCATTTCACAGCATTTTTTTAAAATTTTTTTTCATTTCACAGCATTTAATTTGGTTATATAGATTACAAATTTAAAATATATAGAAACTCTTATTTCAAACTATTTGAGAATCCTGTTGCTTTTCCTATAGACCCTGTGAAGCAACTGCTTGGAAAAATACCACCCCCACTTTAACAGTAATCTATAAAATATCTCCAGTGTGCATAACATTCCACCAGGCACCACTGGAAGTATGGTGGCAGTGGATGACTCAGTCCTTGTCCTTGGTTTTAGAACATACTAGAATAATGAGACAGGCTTACCTGGAATGACCAAGTCAACCTATCAAGTGCTCCATAATGAAATAGCATTGATGTCAGAGGGAAAACTGAACCAAATCATTTTATAACATTTCTATCAAGAATGGTTACATATTTTTTAGTTGGTATGTATTCCTGTAGCCAAAGCCACTGTGGTTGCTAATAGCTGTAGTGCAGATGCATGTATTTCTGCAGAATGCCTACTACCTGCTACTGCCTCCCTCCACCCCTGCCCAATTCTCTGCCTCTTGTAATGGTCTCTTGTTCTTCATTTCTCTCTGCCTCTGTCTCTCTGATGTGTGAAGCATGAGAGTATTTATGGAAACAGCGTTTAGTATTTCAGGCTTTTTGGTGGGAAAAAAATAGCTTGCAGATGGAGCTCACCTGAAATGAAAAAGAAAAGAAAAGAAAAGAAAGGAAGAAAAAACAACTCTCCCTAATTCTGCCCCAGCTCTCTTGGGTCCTTTCTACATGACAATATCAAAGAGCCACACCTGGCTTTGAGTACTGTTTGCTCCTATTGGAGAGGGAAGCACTTAACTTGAAAGTCACTGAAAACATGGTCCTTAGGTAGCTTCATTTGAGAGGCAGCAGAACGATACAGCACATTGGAGTAATGCCAAGTGCTCCCACGCCACAGGCCGCTCCTCACGCACTTTTGCTCTGTGAGTTAAAAGCTAACAGGTCTACCCAGGGGGGCTGTGACTCAGGAATGCCAAAGGACTTGCCTGACGTCACACAAGTGACAGGACAAGGTCCAGGACTGGGGCCTTTGGATGTCAGGGTTGCAAGTGCTTTGGGGGCTTTGGTTTTTGTCAGTGTTGTTGTTTTATATGAAAACTACCACATGGGCCAACAAAAATAAATAAATAAAAGCTCTTTAGTCTTTGATTATCTTTGCTTGCCAAACTCAAATTTAGGAAGTGGTGGGGTGGTGGCAAGGTAATTCTGCAGGCCTGATGCTTGCAGAAGCATCAGTGTGTGATTGTTCCTTTTGATGAGAGAGTGACAACTAAACAAGGCTTCATTCCTACCAAGGACGTGTCATGGGCATTTCATGCCCTTCTCCTTGCTTTCTCTGGGACCAACTCTGTCCCAGAAAATCCTCCTGATGTCAGGGCAGCTTCTTAGAATTCCAGGATATCTCTCTGGGGCCCCCAGGATAACCTGACCTATTTTGTGATGGGTTGTGACTATTTTTAATGTCTAAGGCACCTTTGAAAGACAAACTGTCACCTCTGGGAGAGAATACAATCCTATAAAGTGCACAGAAAGTGTGCTCACAGGGAGTTGTGCAGGGAACAGGGCTTGATGGAGAAGTTATGCAGCAAGTCATAAAACGTCACACAAAGACGATCATTTTCATCTATTTATAGACTTGTTTTCAGAATTAGAATGAGCAGGCAAGGAGTGAGGGCAAACAGCTCTGTCCCAGCAGTGGGATGCCTGAGCTTTAGCACATGAGTGCTGTGGTCCCTTTTGTAGGGTCACAGACTTAGAGGAGGTCGTAAGGCAGTTTGGTGAGTTCTGGCCCTTATCACATTTCCATTATGGAACGGTGTGAGATTTTAGCTGTAGCTAGCCATGAAAAGAATTGTATATATTAACAGCAAGAGATTCAGATTCTCATTATGTAGAGTTTCAGCAATATGGAAGGATAGAGGCAAATTTTTTGGAAAAAAGAAAAATTCAGAGACTACAGGAAACAGAGAAAAAGAAGATAAAGATGAAAGTGTGTCTTTATCTGAACTCAGGTGTTGTCAGCTTTACACATCTGAAAACAGGGTCACAAACCCCAGAGTCCTTAAAACAAAAGGCCCCAAGGCCCCAGAGAAGCTGTTGGTATGCCAGGTGATGCATGTAGTGGGCAAGGTCTCCTCTTAGAATCATTCTCCCTGATATTAGCTGGGTTTTTCCTTACTTCTTTTTTTTTAAGATTTTATTTATTTATCTGAGTGAGAGAGAGGGAGAGAGAAGGAGCTAGGAGAGGGGCAGAGAGAGGGGGAGAAGTAGATTCCCCACTGATCAGGAAGCCTAATGCGAGGCTCAATCTCAGGACCCTGAGATCATGACCTGAGCAGAAGGCAGATGTCCCTGGATTTTCCCCTACTTTTAATGTCTGGGATCATCCAGTACCCTAGCCCCTAACTGATTTGCCACTGGAATGGTCAGGCTGGAGCAGGGCAAAGGAAAGGCTCCCCTGATGCCCTAATGATGAGTGAGGGGATGGTGTTGGCTCCAGGGTATAGTCAGCCAGAAAGCCCCTGGCAATCTCCCAAAAGTTGATAATAGAACCCCAGACATGAGGACAAGGTTGACCTGTATTCTTTAAATTCCACTTAAGGAGACAGGAAAAGCAGAATATATTTTCTAAAAGAGTAATTGGAAATTAAAAATACTAACTTTCCCACTACTGAGGCCTGTGGGCCACCACCGTGCTCTCCTACCAGGTCTCAAACTTTCAGGATTCTAGAACCTCATAGTTACCTCCAACGGTTGACTCTATTTATTGTTTGAAGCTTTAGCTTCTACAGGAGAAGGTATTATGTCCCTGGAAATCTTTTAAATCCCTGGAACCCCTCCTTCCCTGAGGATGCCCCAATAGCAAACAGTCACTGTAGGAACTAAAGATGATCAGGACAATCTCCAGTAGATTTTGTGACAGGCGATTCACAAGAAATGTGGGACAGTAACAAACCCAGAGAAGGCCAGGGAGCAGGAACATCTAGGAGCAGGTGAAGTGTGAATATTACCTCTCATGGAAGATCTTGGAGGTCCCAAGGGCATGTGACCGGAAACAGCTCAGCCCTCAGGTTCTAACCCACAAAATGTTGCAGGACACAAAGGTATTTTCGGAGACACACATTTAACGAAAAAAGAGGTCATTTGCATTTTTGAAGTGATCTATGAGGATTTGATTCTGACACCAATTCTGATATGTGAGGTTTTTTTTCATACCACCCAGCAATTAACTCAGTCCTGACTGTCTACCTGGAGATAGCATCAGATCGCACAGGTTAGAGGCTCAGTTCTACAAAAGACTACCCTCCTCCTGCTTCCCCACTTCAGATGCCAGTCACAAGGCCGAGTTGTCACCTGTGCTTCTGACCCCCAAGCTGTGGATCAGCGGTTCCAACAATGCCCTCCTGGGGTTTGATTAATTTGCTAGAGCAGTTCACAGAACTCAGAGAAACATTTTATTTACTAGATTATCCGTTTATTATAAGAGGATATACTTCAGAAATAGCCAGATATATTGGTTGAGGTACTTGGGAAGGATGAGGAGCTTCCATGCTCTCAGAGTACATCACTCTCCCCAAATCTTAGAGAAGCTTTCCAAACCCCATCCTTTTGGATTTTATGGAGATTTCATTATATAGACACAATTGATTAAATCACTGGCCATCTGCAGCCCTTCTCTCCTTCCTGAAAGTCTGAGGATGGGGTCAAAAGTTCCCTTATTATATGGTTGGTTCTTGGGGTGATCAGCCTCCACCTAAGATCCCTTTAGATGATATAGGAGCTTTCCAAAAGTCACCTCATTAACATAAGCTCAGGTGTGGTGATGGGTTTATTATGAGTATCGACACATCCTTATCACTTATCATTTAGGAAGTTCCAAGGTCTGTACCAGAAAGACAAATACCAGTAAAGACCAAATACATATTTATCACACATCACAATATCTCAGTGGTCTGGTAAAGTATCATAGTTCTTTAAAAGGAATATGTTTTTACTGTATTAAATACTATCATTTCCTACTTTCATTGTTTTAGTATTATTAATATTAATACATTAATAAACATAATAATTGTATGTGTTCATTTCATAGAAATACTCTTTTTTAAAAAATATTTTACCTATTCACAAGAGATGGGGCGGGGGGGGGGCAGGGACACAGGCAGAGGGAGAAGCAGGCACCATGCAGGGAGCCCAATGTGGGACTCTATCCCAGGACTCCAGGATCATGCCCTGAGCCAAAGGCAGGCTCTAAACCACTGAGCCACCCAGGGATCCCTGATAGAGATATTCTATAGCTGGTTTTATAACTATGGAATTGGCTAAACAAGGGTTTAAAGACCGGTTTGTCAGCTTTTTATCCAAGAAAGACAAAAGGAAGTTTTTTAAATAATGACTCATAATCTAGATGGTAGCACCAACTCTGCTAATCCTTTCCTCTAGAATGATGCCAAACAACACTAGAGAGATTTTTCCAGTTATCTAATTGTGGCTCACTTTACATTTTTCGGGCGAAGATATGGATGACAGCACTGCCCATCACCTGGGTTTTTCTTCATCTGTAGGATTTGGAGTAAAGACAATGGATAGCTTTTTTCAGATTGATTAATCTCATCTGTTTTGAGCTTGGCACTCCGTCTGAGGATACTAACTGAACACATATGACTATAGTCTATAGAAGTCTGGTTTTACTTGAGCTATGATTGTGTTACTTTGTGCTGTTTTCTGTAAATGGTTAATGCTTAACTATGTATTTAGGCACTCATTTGTCTCTCAAGAGCCAGGGGACCTCAGTGAATTGTGAATTCTTGTTATTAGGTGTTAGTTATCACACAGTAGGTCGCCAATAATAAGAGCGTGCTGATAGCCAGGGGAACTGGATGTGGAGTTCAAAACAAATGAAGAGGGCTGAATATGCCAACAGTGTAGATTTCTCTCAACGACTCCTCCTCCTTTTCTTCACTTATTGCAGACTGCAAAATACAGTAGAAGTGCCTCCTCCAGAATACCAGTGCAGGATAGTAATCACAGAGGAACAGAAGAATACAAGGTCAAAATGGACGGGGAGTGTGTTAAGAGGCATTGTTATTATTTTGTAATTCTGCATTTGAGATCACTTTTGGAGGAAAATTGCCTTTGAGTGGAAAGACTTAAGTCGATCGTACAGAGATTATGCCGAGTGCTTTTAAACTCATTGACAGTGTCTGACAAGCCTTTCTGTAAAGTGCATCTGTGTGGTTAAAGCTCTACAAGTGAATGCTGCTGCTTCTCCAGGCAGAAGAAAATTGTGACATGTTTTCAGGATTCTTCCTGGAGCTCAATACTTGTACCCATGCTTAGGCCCTAGCTAGTCTCTGGCTGTACAGAGGAACCAAGTTTGGGAGGAATTCTGAGAGAATACAGTTGACTTCAAAGACTGCTGGAAATAGACTCCTTGAGGTTCAGGAGTTACTTATGATTTCTTCCATGCAGCCAAGAATGCATGGGACAAAGGGTTCTTTCTCCTGTCCTTTCTGTGCTCTGAATCCATGTGAGATTGCTGCCCCCTACTCCCAGCACCCTCTGCGACCCTTCTAATGGGGAAGTTGAAGAGGTTCTGATTTGTCACAAGGTGGAAACAGTCTCCTGGGAAGAAAGGAGGTAAAAAGCAGAACACCATGGTGAGACCCTTATTAAAAGAAGCCTGTCCTTTCAAACCCAGGATTTTTAGAGAAGCTTATAATTGGCATAAACTTCTAGAGAAAAGTGTAGTGTCCATAAATGACAAACTTATTATAATAGGTTTTCTGTGCCCACCAGTAACCCAAGGAACACTTGACTTGGGTCTGCAGGATGCCCAGGCTTGAGGAGGGCAGAGTGGGAGACACAGCAGTGAGCTGTGGGTGTCCTGATGGGGAGGACAGTGGTGTGTTTGGGATTCCAGCTTCTAGAGGGGGCCCAGAAGGGCTCATGTTTTAGGGCATCTTTAGAGGCTAGCATTTTTATTTATTTTTTATTTTTTAAAGATTTATTTATTTATGATAGAGAGAGAGAGAGAGGCAGAGAGGCAGAGACACAGGAGGAGGGAGAAGCAGGCTCCATGCCGGGAGCCTGACGCGGGACTCGATCTCGGGTCTCCAGGATCGTGCCCTGGGCCAAAGGCAGGCGCTAAACGCTGAGCCACCCAGGGATCCCCTTTAGAGGCTAGCATTTTTAGAGGCTAGCTCTGCTCTCATTATGAACAAAGGACAGATAAACGTTAAGTGACTCCAGTGGGGCAAGAAGTGCTTAGCCACCACTTTGCCCCTTTTGTAGCCCCCCAAATATCAACTGCACAGCATTATTTTTTGTTGCATACTCTTGTGGGACTTGGGCCAACCTCACAGGTCCACCTGGAAGGTGAGCACAGTCAAAATGGCATTGAGCAGCCCACCTGGGGCTCTGACCCCCTTTGCTTCTAAGCTCCCTCATCAGAGAGGCAGCTCAGTTCTATGAAGAGCCTGGGTTCAAGTCCTGCTGGTGGTGGTGAGTGAGTTACTTACCTTCACATATGAAATGTGAATAACGACACCCACTTCACAGAGGTGTTATGAGGAAGACAGATCTTGAATATAAGGTGTTTGGCTACGGTGGAATTAATTATTAGGTTATTAGCAAGCAGCGTATTTGCTAACCTGCCTGATGGTCGTCCTTCACTGGTGTCTTGTCACATCACCACGTTTGCCGTGCTGACCCACCAGAAAGCAAGTGTCAGGGTCCTGACATCTCAGTTGCCACAGGGGCTGATAAGGTAGCTGGTTGGCTAGAGCTCAGTCTAGGAGCAGAACACAGTGATTGCCCTGTTCCCTTGTCTTGTCCCCCTGTTAACCTCCAGTCTCCCCAACTGCTTTTTCCTTTTTTCTTTTTTTAAAGATTTTATTCATGAGAGACACAGAGAGAGGCAGAGACATAGGGAAGGAGAAGCAGGCTCCCCATGGGGAGCCCCATGCAGGACTCAATCCCAGGACCCCAGGATCATGACCTGAGCCAAAGGCAGATGCTCAACCACTGAGCCCCAGGCGTCTGTACTTTTCACCTTTCATTCCGTTCTCTTCCCCTATTTCTGTAAGAAGCAATGTATTTCTGTGTATGTATGCAAAAAGCAATCAAAGTATTGTAGAAGAAGATACCGCTGTATTGCTTCCAATAAGTTTCAATATTTTATACCTCTATGAAAAAATCCAGATTTTCTGGTAAATTTTAGAATTTTTTTCCACAAGTAAGTTATGACCACAGGGAAATTATGTATTTCTTATGAAGGGAGCCCGCATGTAATAGTGGGTGAAAATGTATGGACTGAAAATGTCAATATAGGAAAAACTACTTTTGATGATACACAAATACATACATAAATACATAAAATACAATTTTAAAATGTGCCATTATTAAAAAAAAAGAAAACAAGGCCTCTGGGGAAAAAAACTTGCTAAAGCTTTGGTCACTGTTTAAAAGCTGCCTTCAAAACATTTATAAACAGTTTGAATCCATCTGAATGTGTGTTTTACAGATTAAAAACAGTACCAGTGAATCTTAGCTTCTTAGCCATAAAAGGAAAGAGAGAATCTATAGCATCGTATACATGGAAAATGAAATAAATCACAGGATTGTACAGTGACACCCACAATATAAGCGATAGTGATCCATTGCTAGAGGTTTATTTGGAGTGCTTTGTTACGGCTCTTTGACTATTTTATTTTATTTTTTATTTAGAAGAATTTTTTAAATATTTTATTTATTTATGATGGACATAGAGAGAGAGAGAGGCAAAGACACAGGCAGAGGGAGAAGCAGCTCCATGCTGGGAGCCCGATGTGGGACTCGATCCTGGGGCTCCAGGATCGCGCCCTGGGCCGAAGACCGGCGCTAAACCGCTGAGCCACCCAGGGATCCCCCTTTTTAAAAAATTTTTTTAAAATATTTTATTTATTTATGATAGACATAGAGAGAGAGAGAGAGAGAGAGAGAGAGAGAGAGAGAGAGGCAAAGACACAGGCAGAGGGAGAAGGCTCTTTGACTCTTTTAGATATAGTTGGTTTTTTGTTTTTTTTTTTTTTTTACTGTGCTGAAATATAAAATTTACCATTTTTATCCTTCTTAAGTATATAATTTAGTGGCATTGGAGACCTTCACAATGTTGCACAACTATCACCACTATTTCCAGAACTTTCCATCATCCCAACAGAAACTCTGCATCTATTAAATAGTAAATCCTTGTTCTTCCCTCGCTCAACCCCTGGTAACCTCTATTCTACTTTATGTCTCTATGAATTTGCCTCATCTAGGTATCCCATATTAGTGGAATTGTGCAATATTTTTACTTTTTTTTGTCTGGCTTATATCACCTACCATGTTTTCAAGATTCATCAATGTATCAAAATGTCCTTCCTTTTTATGGCTGAATAATATTCCATTGTATGAACACAGCATATTTTGCTTATCCACTCATCTGGGCACTTGGATTGCTTGCATCTTTTGGCTGCTGTGAATATTATTGTGCAAGTATCTACTTTCATCTCTGATAATCAGTGTGTTTAAAAAGGTATCTTTCTGGAGGTTGAGATTTTCCAAGAGAAGGTGGAAGGCCACATCAGGGAGTAGCATCCACTTGCTGCCATGAAAACCAGCCATTGAGGCTGTGTTATGTAGTCTGGATAGTTAAATCTGCTTTCGTGCCCATGGACACCACAGACAAAATGCACATGGTCTTTGAGCCTGAGGCAAGCCATCTGGCAAATGCACAAGTGACATATAAACAAGATGGCAGTACCACAGAGCCCTCCACCCCAAGAAAACCTTACTAAATAGCATGAGGGGTAGTCACCATCAGGGAGACTTCCAAAAAAATGGCCCAGGTGATCTAGTCTTAGCTGCAGAAGAGAAGGACAAATGCAAGCAATTATGTGCAGTGGATGGCATGTTACAGATGTAGGGTAAGGAGAGAGGGGTCAATGAGAAGCACATGGCTTCCATTCTTCAGGACAGATTAAGGAGGCTGTGCCCCACCCCCTCCCGCCACAGGATGGAGACTGGAGCATTAAAAGTGGCAACCAAAACAAAGGAATAGGTATCAGCTGATGGGGTACAGGGTGTGGCAGAAGGGTACCAAGTGGGGACCCTCTGTGTGCAGGTGACAGACAAGAGATCTGAGGCTCTGGAGACAGGCAAGAGGTGGAGGTGAGCATGAGAGAAGAAGGTTGGGGGGCGGTGTGGAGAAAGCCTGCCCCACCACAGGGCTTTGTAGGCTGTGTCTCTGTCTGTCACCACCCTCACAATCACCACCGATGCTTCTGTTGCTACCTTATATTTCAGTTTCTGCACATACTTCCTCCTCTTTATCAGTGTCTTAATTATCTTTTGGTTTCTAGAACCTTCTACATTTTGTAGTCCGGGATAGCCTGCTAGCTGCCCACAGAACATGTCTACCCTAGAATGTGAATTCATAATCAAGCCCATTCAGAATGTCCCAATTCATAACAAAATGTGCAGTATCTGTGCAGAGTGCGGGAGACCTTGTGACCAGACAGTATGTCCATTTTTAGTTGTGTGGAAGAAAATGGACAGCTGAAACCCAGACAGTTTTGGGGGGTTTGAAATAAGGTGGAAAACAGTGTCCAAGAAAAGAACCATATCACCAGAGGGGCCCTCCTGACGGACAGGCGGCAGGCCGGTGGGGCTCCCATGGGGGGCCAAACAGGACACACGGGGCTGACCTGCCCTGAGTGCCTAGAAAGTATGGAATCTCTCTTTTCTCATTTTTTTCCCAATTGGATCTTGGTTTATATCCGAATGAGATTTCTGTATTTGCACACCTGGCTGATGCCATGAGTAGCAAGGAGGTCTTTCCAGAACACATCCCACTCTCGGTGCATCTCAGTTTCCATATGAAACCAAAGACAGAAGCTGTTTTGTGGAAGAACTTTCATAATATTTTTTCTCTTTATTTCCCAGTCCCCTGATTGATGCTTTTCCTTATCCCACCGTTCAGCCCATCTCCCTAAGCCTTGTTATTCACTTTATGTTAATATGCAAAAACCCTGTCAGTCACAAGGAGGAGTGCCTCCCGAGAATTTGTCTCGGACAGGATCTGATGGTGAGGGAGAGCATGTGTCCTCATTTTTCTCCTCATGGTTTGACTCATCCTGTGCATCTTTGCCAGTGGTTCTTGGCACACGTAAGTGTATTGTAGAAAATCTGACCTACTCACCTCCCTGAAATGATGGAGGTAACATCCGCTCAGTGTGGGAGAGAAGTTCTTTTTAAGTTAAAATTTCCTCTCTGACTTGGTAACAGACGATAGATTTGGTTATGTGACCTGTGATAGGAATTTAAAGTTCTAAAATATCCAATTTCCATTACATATGCAAAAAAAAGAATATACAGAAACCACACAGCTGAAAAAGTGGACACTTCAAACATACGTTTCTCGTGTAGTGAAAAAGACATTTTTGTGAACATTGGTTTTGGTCCTGTAGAGAGAAGAAAGCCTAAATGAATAATAATGGTTTTTACTCTCTACTTTGGGGGGAAGAAAGATGATTAGCATCTGAAAATGTTAATAAGAAAAGAATCATAATTAGTTAATGTTTGCTTTTCATGGCTATCATTTTACTGAACATACTATTTCATTTAGTCCTTATAAGAAACCTTTATATAAAATAGGTATTAGTATTATTACCACTTTTAAATATGGAAATTGGGGTGCCAGGAGCTCAAGGAACGAGCCCAGTGTCACAGACCATGAGTGATGTATCTTGACTTGGACATGAATGCCTGTGGTCTTCATCCACCTTTCCCCTTTACACACAAAACATACATATTTTCACATGCTTGCTAGAAAGCTAAAAATTCATGAAGATATGAACCAATTTTGGAATACAAAAAACTTATTCAAATTTATGAAGTTTCTCTAAAGCCATACTCTGAAAGCTTTTTAAAACCAATTGAGGGGGTGCTTGGGTGGCTGAGTCAGTTAAAGCATCTGACTCTTGATCTCAGCTCAGGTCATGATCTCAGGGTTGTGAGTTCAAGCCCCATGTTGGGCTCTACTCTGGGAGTGGAGCCAACTTAAAAAAAATTGAAATTCCACATTCAACTCTGAGAGCTCTCAGGTGTGGGTCCTCCAGATGATAAAGGAAGAAATAAAGTGCCTAACAGGAGAGTCAGAGTGAATTAGTGGGATACAGAGATAAGTGACCAAAAACCCTGTGGAAGTGAGTTGTGTGGACATCCGCTGGAATGAAAAATGGCCTTTCCACCAGCATTTTCTCATTTCCAGACTGTTTGCTACTTCAGAGTCCTTCCTCCAGAGGACTCTTTCTGTGAACTCCAGCTAATTTTCTGAAGCACTGTGGCTTCCCAAGTAGATGTGTGGTGCTGGTCACACATGTGCGCCTGAGCAAGGCAGGAACAGAGCAGGTGGGAGTGAAGGGATTGGCACCTGGCTGTGACTTTCTTTCTGGAAACCTGAAAAAGGTTTGGTGATGTGAGGAGAATGGAAACATCGAACAGGAACTTGCTCTGGTGAACCCAAGGGGGCCAGAAATGTCTGAACAGATGGCTGTTCGGCAAAGCAAAGATAACTCAGCCCCAAGTCGCTGAGCCATCAATAGCCTCATCCCTGCTTCAGAGAAAACACCCCAAAGTGAGGCATAGCCCCCCCCCCCCCCCCCGCCACACACACACACACATCCTTAGCTGCATCAGGCAACCTTTGCAAGATTACCACCATTCCTGCTCTCGGTCCCGGAGACTGGGAGAGATAAGGTGCTGTGGGCCTGTGTGGTATCCCTTTCTTTACACTCTTCCCAACCCAAGCTGCTATGGGTGGGGGTGATTTTGCTGAATAGGAGCATTGAAAGATCTGAAGGTTGGAGGGACCAGGGACATCTGCGCTTACCATGGGGCAGGCGAGGGCTCAGAAGCAAGGCCGCAGGCTTGTCAGAGATGAGTGATCTTCCCAGTGGGCAGTGGTCCTGAAGATGCATCAGAAAAGGAAGCAGGATGAGCTTCCCGGCAGACGGAGCTTCCTGATTAAGCCTCTGTCCTCTGTCGACTCAGAAGCCATTAGGATCTGGCTTGATTGCACAAATGGATTTATATACAGCCCATCCTAACAAAATGCTGTTGCTGAGTCCAAATAAAGAACCCTTCTGCCCTTGGGCTCTGTGACACAGCCACCATCAGTGTGAGAGCATGGGGCCCAGTCAGCTGAAGTGAAGACTTTGCCAATGACAGTGGCTCTTATGGTGGCCCCCCTGCTTTAACTCTTGAGGGGCTGCAATAGGTATACCTGGTCTGGCAGCTGATTGTTTTTAAGCACTGTCTAGATCAATATGTCTAGATCTGTCTCATCGATATGGTAGGCTAACAGAAATATGCATGGTTTTGGGCATCAGGCTTCTTTCCTATGTGTTCACGGAAGACAGCACCACAGATCCTAGAACTGGCTTCCTTGCTCTTAATCACCTGGACCCAGGGCTGTCTGCATTCTTCCACAGAGTGCTGCTCCAACCCAGGGCCTTCCCTCTGCTCTGCTCTGTGTGTGTCCTTAGCCCAGGGCCCATATTCCTGCCATGATGTCCTGTTCCTCCCAGGTTACATTCTGCAGGAAGCATGATTCTTTCCCTGTGTTCACTGGCTGGCCCACCTCAGGACATAGGAGAGGCCAGCCCCTTCCAACAGTGTCCGCACAGCTCCTGGGCCCTTGGGAGGTTCTCTGGCTGCAAGAGCAAGTAACATCCTGCCCCTCATTTCGAAGGTCAGTTACTGTCTTGCCTAATTGAATCCTCTGCCGTCCCCAAATGGTGGTGCAGGCTAACAGGGAATAAAGAGAGCTTTGGCTCCGTAGGAGTCACGAAACCATGGGGCAAACATCTCCATTCTCCCCTTCAGTCACTCTAGAGTGTGCGTTAGAGGCGGAAATCCCAGGTGCTCTGGTTTGGAGATGAGAATTGCAGATGATTTACCAAAGGGACAGGATTGGCCTTATGCAGAATGCTAGCCAGTGATGCTTTCCAGATTTCAGTGCCTTTGGTGCATGATTAATGGAGCTGAGTGGTGCCTCCAGATAACAGGGCTCCAGGACAGACACGGGTCAGCAAGTCAGCCTCTGCCTGGTCAGGGAGCCTCTTCAAGAGGAAGCCATCAGCTGGGGAGGTGATTAGAATCTCAGACCCATTTGTGTCCCCAGATGTCCATTAGGCCCTCCTTTGTCCTCTGTGTGAGAATATATTTGATGATCTCCAGCAGCACAGAGCTAATCCTGCCTAGGGGCTAATCCCTTAGCTTAATTTCCTTTCTATCTCACTTGAGGGCTTGAGGTCATTGGTCCATTGAGGGCTTTGCTTTCAGGGGAGACAGGGGCCCAAGCAACACAGTAGTAGATTTAGTGGGTGTGTTTGCATTATGGCTCAATTCTCTTATCCTTAAAATATAACTTTTCTGATTTGAAAAAATAATATAAAATAATTTTGACTGTTACAGGGAAATTTTTTAAAAATCTGTAAAGAAAAACATGAAGTCAGCCACAGTGCTGCTGCCCATTGCTAAGACCTGTTAGCATTTTAGTGTATTTGCTTCTAAATATTTACAAGACAAAAATATTTAATCTTGATGAGATACTCAATTTATGTTTTTATCCTACATCTCAAAGGTTGGCATTTTATGAAGAATTTCCCGTGTCATTAAAAATTTTTGGTAATCATAATTTTTAGTGGCTGTACAATATTGTATCAGCTGTTTTCAGTGAAATTGGAAATCTATATGCATGATTTTTTTCCAACACTATGGAAATTTTCAGACGTATAGTAAAGCTTAAGGAATTTTATAGTGAACACTAGTATACTCACCATCTAAATTCTGCATTAACATTTTATTGTACATGATTTACCATATATTTATCTATCCATCTCTTTATCTATTAACCCATCTTATTTTTTGAAACATTTGAAAATGTAGCCACCAATCCACTTTCCTTAAATATACATTGTTAACTAAATTTTTGCTTATACCTTTTTTAAAAAATGCTTTTATTTATTTATTCATAAAAGACACATGTTAAATTGTCTTTATATACATTGAATTAACAAATATTTTGAGTTTCCTGAGAAAAAGGCATATTAATGGTATTGATATGTGTTAGTATTCTGGCCATGGACCTAAATTTCTGTTTTGCAGCAAAAATGGAGAACTGTATGTAAAGAAAGTATAACAATTATTTCTATGTATTTTAGGGGCTTTAACCAGGCCATCCTCTCGTTGGTGTTAGGAATGTTTGCTTAATTTCCAGACCTTTTTTAAAAACAAAACAAAACAAAAACAAAAACGTGGGGTTTTTTTTTGAGGCTCCAACCTGATTTATTGCATGGTCAGCCATTGACTAAGGCTGAAGCATCTCTGGCTGAGGTGGTTTTGTTTTTTAAAATCATGTATTTGCTACCAAGTATTGTACTCGTCTCAATGGGAATGGTGTAAAAATTTGAAAAGGCCTTATGTGGTATGTATCATAGTTAATAAATCAATCTTGTAAAAAATAAAAATAAAAATAATGCTGCTGCTGCTGAGGTAGGACTCCACTAGGGGGGAGAAAGGCAGAGATATAGACAGAGATATAATACTATTTTCTTTTTTAATTTTTTTTATTATTATTATCGTTTATTTATGATAGTCACAGAGAGAGAGAGAGGCAGAGACACAGGCAGAGGGAGAAGCAGGCTCCATGCGCCAGGAGCCCGATGTGGGATTCGATCCCGGGTCTCCAGGATCGCGCCCTGGGCCAAAGGCAGGCGCCGAACCGCTGCGCCACCCAGGGATCCCCTAGACAGAGATATAGACAGAGGGAGAAATAGGCTCCTTCCTCACAGGGAGCTTGATGTGGGACTCTATCCCTGGACCTTGAGCCAAAGGCAGATGCTCAACCACTGAGCCACCCAGCTGTTCCTGCCTATACTTTTTTGAGTTAATTTATGTACATTGAAATGCACAGATCTTAAATTTATATTCACTGAATTTTGATAAATGTGTGCATAAATTTTATTCATAGCACACTCTATCATTTAGAACAATACTCAGAGTAAATTTAGAAGATCCAAAGTATGTTATGGCTGATTATTATGAAATATACCACAAGTAATTCAGAACTTTATCATATGCTCTTTTGTTCGAAAACTGAACAAAGTACTAAATATTTTCTTATGTGCACCTGAAAAAAATGAGTGATTAATTTTCTGCTAAAAGGGGACAACATTTTAATATATCACTTGTTTGTATTTTTTGGCTCTTCTTTTTTTAAAGCAATCTCTACACAACATGGTATTCAAACCCACGACCCCAAGATCAAGAGTCACATGCTTTACTGACCAAGCCATCCAGCCGCCCCAGCTTTGTTTTGTTTCTCAAAGTACTTCTATCTCTTTTGTATTGTTTTGTTAGGCTGGGAAATAATTTGCCTATAATTTGCATCTCTCAGTGAACTAGTATATTTTTGCCAGACCAATGGGAGCCAGGAACTGATTATTATTAATAAGACACAAACCTTATCTTCAGTTCTACTTGACAAATAGCATACGTTTTTATAGATTTTCAACTTTCATGAAGCCCTAGGGCCACTTATTTATCACTTAAGTGAGTCAGTGGAAGCTTCTGAAATAGAGATTCTAATTCAATATTTCATGCAATGCTTGATGATGTTCCTGAGTGCTGTGTGTGTGCCCACTGGGAGTTCCTGTAATTTTGAGGAAGGACACTTTATTTTTTGTAGAATCATCATTTTGGTCTTGTGATGGTCAGATTTTCCATTGTTTCTGTTTGCATATTAATAATCTACACTGTTGCTTTATCACCTTCAGTTTCATTTATTTTGTGTTGTGTTGTAGTATGTTTTTGCCACAATTTTCCAAATACTAGGCCTCCAAATTAATGTCTCTGAGTCTTAAAATGCATCAACCAGTCTCTACTGCAAAGCAGATATGTGTCTTGTTCCCCAAATGTGCACAAGCAGCAACCTGTCTCTTCCCAAGAAAAAGTGGCATTTGGTAGGTAGCCTGGGTGTGCTGGTGGTCTCTGTCCCTCCGAGGTGGGTCTCGCAGTCCAGGTGCTGTGGCTTGTGGCCAGGCTGTTGTCCTCTTGGCCTCCTCCCTCTTAGCTGTGGGTGCTGGGATCTGAACCAGCTCTGACATTTATGGCTGTTACCTTTCTTCCACCAGAGCATTTCAATGTAGTTTCTTCTCCTCTCCTCACTTACTTTGTGGTATTTTGTCCTCTGATCATAGTTTCTGTCTTTTCCATATAAGGACCTGTGCTGTCCGCAGCCTCAGATCCTCAGAAATCACCAGTGCCAACAAATATTTCACAGCCATGAGGTACCTTGTGAGCAGAGCAATTTGCAACCATTCTGGTAATAGCGCTTTGTGCTCTTTTGCTAGAGAAAGGAGAGGCTCTTTGTGTGAGAAGACTCAGCAGTTTGGGGCTTGAAAACCTCAAGAAAACAAAAAGAAAAGCAGCCCAGATTGGCAGATTGGGCTGTCAGAGGCCCAGAGGTCAGCCGGGAGGGTCTCAGGGCTGTGACTGTGAAGAAGGAGGCAGAGTCAGGCTCGGGTTGGAGCCCCACCTCTGAGATTGGGGCACCTGGAGACATCACCTTACTTCTGACGTATCTTCTTGTCTATTTATCAGTGATAATAATGTATGCCCTTCAGGGCTTTTGTAAGGAGGAGATTAGATCAGACATGTAAAGAAAGAGTTTAGTGGGGCACCCGGGTGGCTCAGTGTGTTGAGCATCTGACTCTTGGTTTCTGCTCAGGTCACTATCTCAGGGTCATGAGATTGAGCCCCATGTCGGGCTTTACACTCAGCGGGAAGACTTCTTGACATTCTCCCTTTCCCTCTGCCTCTTTCTCGTTCTCTATCATAATTTTAAAAAGAAAGGAAGAAAGAAAGAGTTTATCGTTGCTCCTGGCATGAGTATGTGCCCAAGAAACGGTAATTGTTAATATCTGCCATTATTCTCCCAAACAGCCAAGAGAAAGTGGTTGTGGCCACGTAGGGTATGAATCCGAGGGGGGCTGGTTTACAGGGCCCTGCAGTATAACATTGGTGCAGTGGACTTCAGCTGAGTGCAGTGGTTCCATGGCATGTTGAGAACTGGTCTCCCTGGGAGCTCTCTGGGAGCTGAAAAGTGAAAAGGTATCTACCAGCCAGGATCTGGTGCTTCTAGCTGGAGGAGAAGCTAATAATTTGTACCCTTCACATCCCACAACACTTACGTGAGGACTAATGTGGATGAATCTTGGTAACCCTCTCCTAAAAAGAAAGAAGGCCTGTGTACCTTCATGTTCTTATTCTAATTTTATAAGCACATGTGCTGTAAATCAGCCAGAAAAAGCCTAAACAACTTTCTAAATAATACGGGATCTGTAAGAATTCTGAAAGTCATCTGCCTACATCTGTACCCTCTTTCCCATCCTCACTCATGATTCACAGCATCCTAAGTTTTGTCTCTCTTTATTACTAATCTAAATTTTAAGCTCAAAGCCCTATCTCTGAAATGCTTTAGCAATTGAGAGTTTGTTCCTTTTTCTGAAATTGCCTGGAAGAAACTGGCTAACTTCAAATAGGAAACATTAAGAAATGACTTGAAAGTCCAAATAATTGCCTAACTTCGTATTTTATTTAATCATTTTCAATACTCAGCAAATGCATCAGCCTTAGATGGATTCAGTTTGGAGTCAGAAACTCAATTTTCCCCCTTTTCTGTAGGAACTTAGAGTTGATTTGTTGGCAGTTGGCCATACTAAAAAGAAGGAGCAGAATGAATCAGCAAGCAAATCCCCCATTCTGGGTTCAGTTTATTTGATGGTCAACATTTTCTTCTTTTTCTTATTGTTTCTTGGAAGAGATTCTCCACTGGATCTCTGAGTCATCTAGGGAAATAAACTGGCCATGAATTACGTGCATATGAATCATCTACACCCAGGGTCCCTTGGCCAGTATACCCAAAGCACTCAGCTATCTGCCTTGGATGAGACTCGTAGCAGGTGAGCCCAGAAAGACACTCTACCCCAGGCTGGGGGCCTTGTGACTACCTGGCAGTCGGGGAGAGGGAGCCAGATGCTGGGGACCTGCAGTGCAGTGCAGTACCTGGCGGGTTCCCTCACTCCTCAGGGGGCTTCCTGGCCTTTTTAGCCAATATACACATAGATTATACCAGAAATGCCAGGCTAATAAAAACAACGTCAGCTTACAAAAAGAGATCCAAGAAGCTGGCAGATAATTTCTGATAAAACACCACTGTAATCCTCATCGGAGATCAGTGATGGCCTCTTTTCTCTGACCTCTTTAATAATTCCCTGAGTTTTTTTTTTTAATTGTAAAGGAAATCATATTCACTCCAGGTTATTTAGAGACTATAAAAAGCCACAAAAAAGAAAATTAAAATCACCCACAATTCTGTCACCGTAGGATGAAATACTTGATATCTGTTTCTCCAGTCTGCATTTCCGACATACATACATAATACGTGCATATATTTGCATTGTATCAGCTGTAAATTGAAATCACAAGATACATGCCGTTTATAACCTGCATTTTTCTTTTAATGTGTTGTATTTCTCCTGAATCTTTAAAAATTCTTCAAAAACTTAATTTTAACGCCCTCCACAGAATTCATTCACTATTATACAAGGTAGTGTGATCAACATTGTTACCCATGAATCTTCCTCCCCATCTCTGCTGTTCCCTTAGGTCCGCTGAACTTATTTTGTTCTTTAGGGGGTAACTTTTTTTTCCTTTTTTTAAATAGGGGATGATTTTAGCTTTCTTATTGTCTGACTCTGCATACTCTCATATGAGTTTCTAAAAACCCAAAGACTTGTTACTCTGTTGCCCAGACAAGGCAACATAGTAGATATTGGATTAATACTGGTTAAGTGAGGGCCATCTGAGTCATTTCCAGGACTTAAGTCATTTCCAGAGGTGGAATTCCTGGCACACACTGTGTGCCTTTGCCACGCTCAGTTGCCTGCCGGGAATGCCATGGAAATCCTCACTCACTGATCTGGACGGAAGTGCCTGCCTCTGTGGACATCTGCTAACATTAGTTGTCATAAGTCTTTTGGTGTGCATCCAAGTGAAAAAATGATACTTTATTTCAATTGCAAGTAATCATGTGTTTGTCGACCATTAATTTTTTAATTAAAGCAGTTTTCCTGTTGCTTGTCAAATATCACTCTTTTGTCTGCCTTACACTAGGAAAATCTTCTTTTTGTCCATTTGGTCATTTGATTTTTGCTTTTTAATAAATGATTTTTTTGATACATAAACATTTAAAGTCTTACCAATCCACATGACCAATCTTTTTGTTGGATTTGTTGGCTTTTGTTTCTGTGTAAACACAGAAAAAAAGCTATGCCCCAAGAACAAACAGAAATTCATTGCTTTCTTTCTAGTTCCTTTATGATTTCGTACATCTAGGTTTTTAATTCATCTGGAATTTTTTTTTTTTGATACATGGTATTGATCTTGCTTTTTTTTTTTTTTTCCTGTGCTAATTATTCCTCCAACATCTACAAAATAGCCCATTCTTTCCCCTACTTTTAAGATGCTATTTGTATCAATTGTTAAAAGCTCATCTACTCTCAGCCTCTGGGACTTAATTCTGGATAGTTTCCTCTCTGGTTTATCTCTGAGCTTTGTGTTTTGTTCCATTTATCTAATTTTGTACCAGCACCAAACCATTATATTGTATTTCTATGTCTAGTAGTGCAAACCTACTGTCATTTTTCTTCCTTTTCAAAGTGTTCTTGGCTCTTGTTACCAATTTATTTTTCTAGACCAGAGGTCAGCAAGCTTTCTGAAAAGGGCCAGATAGTAAATGTTGTAGGTTCTACAGACCATATGGTGTGTCACTGCTACTCAGCTCTGCTTCTGTAGTACAAAGTAGAAGCAGACAGTAATAGACAAAACTGTGCTCCAATGCAACTCATTTATAAAACAGGCTGCGGGTTGATTTGTCCTGAAGGCCTTAGTTTGCCAACCCCTGGTCTAGATGAATTTTTGAGTCACTGTGTCAAGTCTTTCCGTACTCTTCGCTCCCCTCTCACATCTATGCAAATAGCATGTGTGTGTGAGTATATATGTGTGTATGTATATACACACTCGTAAATAGTTTCCATATATATATATATACATATGTGTATATATATATTACATTATATATATATATGGAAAGAGAGGAATTTGGTTAAAATGATGTTGTACTTACAACGATGTGGGGGAAATGTGACATCTTTATAAAATAGGGTCTTTCCCTCGGACAGCATCAAGCATTTCTTTATGTCTGTCACCAAAATTGTATGGTTTCTTTCGTAGAGGTCTTGGCCAATTTCTGGTTAACTTTAATCTTTGCATTGTTCATTATTTTAGTTGTCACTGTGACTGGGATCCGTGTTGGGAATCCTATGGCCCCCCACCTATTCTGTGATTCACTAGAAGGATCACAGGACTCAGAGGCAATTGTACTCAGGGCTTAGCAAGGAGAAAGACCCTTTAGGAGAGTCAGAGGAATCCGTATACCGGCTCCCCATTGGCTGCCTCCCAGCAGGAGCTCGCCTAGGCCCTTCTTCCCCCCACCTAAATGGCACCATCATTCTTCTGTCTCCATTTCCAGCTTTCATCTCACTTCCAGATAGTTTCCTCTTGGGTGTGCAGAATGTGCTTTGCATTCATTGGGAGAACATGTTGCAGTGCAGGGTGGCTTGCAGAGAGGCAGGCTACCACATTCACTGCAGTCCTAGAGTTAAGTCCCAGAGGCTGAAGCCTCTGGAATGGTTTGTCTCCTTGCTTCTTTATTGTAACTCTTCTCTGTAGTGAACCATCAGAAGTGTTCATCTTGTTCAGCTCATTCAAATCAAAGAAGCTCCTTCATTGCAGCACAAAGAATCTTGGAAAGCCTACGGACTATGGGCAGTAAATCTCAAGCTCTTCTTAAGACAGGTTTAACATAACCTGTTGGAAGAGATTCGTTATATCTTTGTGATTTGACCCTGCTTTTACCAGAAAGACTAAAGGAAACAAAGCTGCTTCTGCAGCTAACCCTAACCCTAACCCTAAACAGTAAGCTTCCACACACTGCGCCGTGGCTGACCTGAGAGTGCCGACACTTCATGCTGATTCTGTAATCTTCTCACTCTCTCTCAATTGCCTTTTTTTTCCTCCAGGCCTCTGGCCCCCTAGAGGCTAAGGGGCGGCTGGAATTTTTAATTGTTTCATAGCCCTGAAATTCATCCATTAAATGGTACTCCCTGGCCTTCTGTGAGTGAGGCATTTTGAATAAACATAGATCTAAGTTCATTACCGTAGGTCTGACCCTGATAGAAGTGACTTGCATGAGAGCCTCCTTCCCAGTCTGTTTGGGCAGGGGCACTGCTGCAAAGGAATGAGCAGAGAGGCTCTGAGCCCCCTTCTGATGAACTCCAGGAGGGTCCAATGTTCCAGGTCCATGCCTCATGCCTTGTGTAGGGCAAGGCTGCAGAAGGGGGCGGGTAGCCATCAGGGAGACCGCCTTCCCACTCACTGGCTTGCTGGGGTCTAAAGGAGAGCCGACAAGTCTTTAACTTTCCAAACCACCTTCTCCCGGCTTATCTCAGGATTTTGTTCATCTTTTCAGGTTTCACATCTGCGTGTCTTGCCTTCTAGGATGCTTCTCGCTCTTCCAGCCAGTTCTCTTGGTCTTCATATGTTACATTAGCAGGGAGTGCCTTGGCTCCCTGCTGTTCTATTTCAGACATCTCTTGGCCCTTTTATTTTTTTTTATTTTTAAAATTTTATTTATTTATTCATGAGAGACACACACAGAGAGAGGCAGAGACACAGGCAGAGGGAGAAGCAAGCTCCGCACAGAAAACCTGATGAGGGACTCAATCCCCAACCCGGAATCACGCCCTGAGCTGAAGGCAGACGCTCAACCGCTGAGCCACCCAGGCGTCCCTACCCTTTTATTTCTATTCATGTTTGTATTTCAGACATATTTCTTGCTGATAGCAGGCAGGGGGGTACTGCGTTGTATATGAAACTAGGCAGGGACCTAGCCCAGTGAAGGACAGTCAGGGCCTCTTCACATGAATGTATTATGGACTTACAAAACCTTTAAGATGTAGGTTTAGTCATGAGTTGGAGGGAGCTGTGCATGGAGAATGCTGCATCCTGGATTAGGTTTTTTCCATAAGCGCAGGCCACCCTTCTCTCCCTTCCTATCACTTTGTGATCTGGCCATTTATCCATAGGTACTCAGGAAACACCAATTAATTTTGATATTAGCCCCAACAAAACATAATTAAGAAAGGTAAGGTAGCTCCAGAAATATTGTGTATCTGTTTCCAAAACTGCCTACCTTTTTCCTATCTTCCCATTTTTACAAATTATCCAAACCAACATCCATTATCATTAAATTGAATAATTGAGGAATACTCCAAATACAATCATGATGGCTCAAAGACCTTGCTAAGCTCTCTCACCAGTTTTTGAACATTGACTCTAAGTGGTTCCTTGATTCCAGTGGGGAAAAAAAAGAGCCTCAGTCCATTGCATGTGCCCCTGACTGGTGGGGACAATGTGACCCTAGCATAGCTCCTGCATGTGACCTCCCCCCATAACTGAATGTCCCTTGGATCTATTTCAGAGTTCCCTGAAAAGAAGAGGCAACCGAGAAACGTACAAAGAAAAGAAAACCTTTAACCAGGTAAGCAGAGACATTGTTCTAATGTTACATCTCTTGAGGGGCAGTCACTTCATTTTGAATTGTCTCAAAAGTGTTAGCATTGCCTTTAAAATATTCAAAGAAACATTACCTGCCAAAAAATGTGGACTCATTCAAAATCTCCATAGGGTGAAAAGGTTCACTCTAAACCACCAGCTTCTCTGTTTTTGTTTCTCGCACTGATAAGCTGGTGACTTCTTCAAGAAAGACGAGAACAAACGGACTCTGCAAAACATAATTTGATATAATTTAGGGCTCTCTGGCAGTACTCACAAATGATAAAACATATTTTGGCCTTCAGCATGATTCACACAGTAAATTAGTATGGCCTCTGTGCTGTTGGGTCATTCATAAGCTATTGTTTTAGGTATTGGGTTGGTTTTTTGTTTTTTGGGTTTTTTTGTTTGTTTGTTTTTTAATGTGCAAGCTGAACAGTATCCTAAACTGTCCTAATTAAAAGTGAAATGGTCTCACTGGGAGATGGCACAAGCCTCACCCTTTCTGTGTACACAACTTGTGTTCTGCAGAACTTCCTGAGCTCTTCTGAACACTTGCTTTACTGGATTCCTTTCTTCTTCTTCTTCTTCTTTTTTGAAAAAAAAAAAAAAAAAAAGGATCTTGCTAGCATTAGGTATTGGAGAGAACAAAGGCCTGAGTGGGGTATCAGCTCCCTGAGCTCTCAGAGCAAGGAGTAATTTGATAGGCACAAGAAGTCCCAGTAACTTGGAGTTCCACTGGCCTGCCCCGTGAACTCCACCCTCAATTGGCTTTGGTTGTACCGTTATCCAAACTCACTGATGCCCAGCATAGCCTTCAAGGTGGGCTGGACCATGTGAAGAAGGAAGAATGTCAAAGATTAACCTTTCCCTTTGGGCTTCTCTACTCCCCTAACCTCACTTTGACATCTACTGATAACAGGGAAACTAAAATCTGCAGGCTCTGTGCTGGGGTCTTGGACCCTCACGGGCTTCGAGTACATTTCAGCTTCCTGGCTCTTGAGCAGGGAGGATCTCCCTTAAAAGGGTAACCTCTTCCCCATTCTGGAATGACCAGCATGGCACTGCAGTCCCCTGTGGGTGACTCAGGCTGAGCAACACTCAGGAGTGTTTGCGAAATACTCCGGGCACCGGGAATGTGTTCCGCTCCCCCTCTGCCTGTACTATCATTGAGAAAGGAGTTTCTGTCCAGCAGAGTGGTGGAACCGAGCGCCTTGGAAACTGCAGGTCTACAACCAAAACTCAAAGGAAACTGGCACCCCGGCGCAAGGTAGGAATGTGCGTAGTCAGCGCTTGGGGTGCTGGCTGGACGTCAGACTTGCAAGCCAAAGAATATATACCCAGAGCGATATATTTTTGTTGCTTGACAAGGCCTTTTCCGGCTGGTGGTGGTGGTGATGGTGGTGGTGGTGGTGGTGGTGATGGCGATGGTCCCATGTGTGTCCTCCCTTCTGTACCATGCTTGCCTTCTCTGCCTACAACAGGACCTGTGTTGTGTGGAAAGTCTGACTGGACCTTCTGCATTGATTCTGCATTCCTGGAGGTATCTCATGATCTTCTGAAGCCAGAGCTTGGTATCCTTCAGCTCAGGATTCAGCCTAGACCCTCCCCTGGAATTTGGCAGAGTGTTAGAAAGTGTGTAGTTACAAGATGGGAATCCAGCCTCCTGCTGCTCCCACTGAGGCTGTGATTCCCCATCTTCTGAGAAGGAGTAGCTCCCTGCCCCTAGAACAGGCTGAGCCTGGCTCCCCAGGCCTCCCCCTCCCACACCTGGGCAGCGCCCAGCTCCAGCCACCCAGACCAGAGTGGGCAAGTCTGACCCTTCTGCCAAATGCATACATTCCCTTGGCTTCAGAGATTGTCTTTCTTTGGAAAACTGCTTTAGCACTGGTGGCAGATCTAAGTGTCGTGCATGGGTATTGAGTAGAAATGACAACATGCTTTAATCATGTTAGAATTCCTGGTATGTGTGTGTAGTTTCTGCTTTTAAGGAACAAGAAGACTTTCGGGATACTTTATCAGTCTTCAGGTAACCTATGCATTGGACCCTCCTTGAAGTGTGTCCTAGAATCTTGCTTCTTGAATGGACAGGGGTCTCAGTTCAAGGAGGAGGAGAACAATTCTGGTTGTAGTCAAACTTGTGGGGAGTGGTGGACGGGGGAGAGGAGATGTGAGGTTTAAGGTTTCTGGAAATGACAGTGATGTGAGAGCTATGTGAGATTGTCTGCCCTGAGCACTTGTAGCTGAGTGTTTCAGAACCGTTGGGGAAGGCCTGGGTTCCCCAGACCTCTCAGAGATCCCACCCCTTTACTCAGTTTATGAGTTCAACTTTTAGGGGAAGACCCTCAGGAAAGATCCCCCAGGACTCCCAGATCTTGGTCTGAGACCAAAACTGCCTGATCTATGCAGGTAACACTGCCCCTTGTCTGCCCATTTCCAACCTTCCTCCACCATACTAGGGCCTCAAGAGCTGCAGATGTCCATGGAAGTGGGGGCCGGACATTGGTCACAGTAGGTGGTCATGCCCATTCCTGGGTCTGCCCAGGCTCCAAGTGGGCAGGTGGTGGCATCCCCTTGGGTCTGGTGATGTTCTCTTCCATGATACTAGCTGCTGTCCACAGGCACCAAGATGAATTTCTCTGCACTTCAGGGTGGAGACAGGACCATTTAGGTGATTTGGGACAAAGAACATATGCTGGCTATCAAGTGAATTTTGGGGCCAGGAGCACCTCACTGTCTTCCCATCCTAGGCTTTTCACTCCCAAACTAATCCTTTTACATAGTGTTCACAGTCTGTCTCCACTGGGATGTGTGTTTGCTCACTTAAACTCCGTTTCTTCCTGTGAACAGCAGAGACCTCTTTCTGTGTATTTGGATGCACAGATTCTTGTAAATCTATGTTTATCAAATAAATAAAAGGCTGCTTTTGATCTGTTTTAGACAGTTTTAAGAAGCTGGGGTCAATTAAAAGTAATATACCAGTTTCTGATACATAATGATTCCCGACATTCACTGAAAGAATGAATGAATCAACAAACAAACATGCAAAAAATCATGCTTTTTCCCTTAGTATTAGGATTATATACAATGTGTCTTTACAGCCACATGGCCTTTGGCTCACAGTTGGCCTTAGATTTTTCTTCCCTGTCATGTCATTTTTGTTTCCTTCCATGGGTTTGGGCTGTAGGAGGCAGGATCTAGGCAGGATAGAAGGAGGACAGTTGGGAGACACCAAGGTGGGTATTTGTATATCTTGCTACCCAATGGGGAGCATGCAGGAAGAACATGGCAAAAAATGAGCCTATTCCCTGAGTGTGAAAGCTGCCTAACCATTTGAGCACAAACAATGATCTGAAAGTTCATTCTTCCCCAGAGTTGACTTGCTCAGGAGATTGGTTTGATGACTCTCCCTCCCCTGGGGCTGCTGGGGAATGGCTACCATGGACCTCATTGTTGAGTCTCTCTGGTTGATGGGGAAGCCTTTGCCAAGGACTTTGTCCTTCTGAAGCTTCTGATAGCCAAAGAGGAATGATTCATGCAATTGCTCATTTTTCCCATTCACTGAATGGGACTAGTGAAATACTTGTGTAAGCCCACATCAGAGTCCATACGATTCTCAGGCATTGGGATCTGCCCTGGAAAGGCAGAGTCAACTTCCCAAATGGTCCAAAATATGCCTTCAGGACCTCAGCCACATCATATGGGCTTTTAGTAGCAGAGAGTGCTTTGGTGACCCTCCAGAACCCTCTAGCGATTTCAGTGAGAACCACTTCCCTGGTTTTGAAACACTTAACTCTGCCTTGAGTTTCTGAGTTTCATCTTCTGCTGTGTTGCAGCAAGTAAAGGGAGTGAAACAGAAGCAAAGGCTCTGAAGTGGCCCTTGCCTGGTGAAACATTGTCAGTAACTCAGGGGTTAGGTCTACAGTAACAGTTCATCCTAACTGAAAGAGCATGGTACTTACTCCACACGGCAGGTTCCAAAGCCCCCTCCTGCCTTTCATCCCATGTCTGTCCTCATGTCATCCTTGTGATACGCTGGAGCAGGGGAGGCCAAGGGGGGAATAGAGGTGAATTGCCATGTCTCAGGGTCTCAGAACATCTGGGCAGTGCCAGGCTCTGATCGGGGCTTCCCCGTGCTGGTAATACCAGTGGGTGGCTGGCCACTCTACATGAGGGAGGTCCACACTGTGGAGGGAGGGGGTGACAACAGGTAGAAGCAGCTACTAAAGCCTGTCTGCTATACCAGGCTTAGTGAGGGACTCTGGTACCTCTCAGGGGTTCTGGTACCTGGTACTGGTGATTAGTCAGATTGGACCCACGAAGTGAAATGAAGGACCACTGTGTTGCCCACAGGCACTGGGCTGCATTTCATTTTCCATCCCCTTCACCCTCCATGTACCTGTTTTTTCCAAATGCACTGTTTGGTTTCTTTGGTTTCTGTGACAAAGCAACAGATAAGCCTTTGCAGTGTTCCCTCTGTGAAGGCCTGGGCTCACCTTGGCTCTGCCTTGGCTCCTTCTACCTGTAACTTGACGCACTGATAGAAATATCATTGTTTTGTGTGTGTGTGTGTGTTGGGGGCGAGGTGCGAGGGAAATCATCCAAAACACGAACATTTGGTATTTTCAAATAACCCTTCTCTCGGGCTGTTCTCTCCTGGCAGGATGACAGTGCCGATTTGAAGTGCCAGCTTCAGTTTGCCAAAGAGGAAGGCTCCCTGATGCGTAAAAAGATGGCCAAGCTGGGGAAGGAGAAGGACGAGCTGGAACAGGAGCTCCAGAAGTACAAGGCCCTCTATGGGGACGTGGACAGCCCCCTCCCCACGGGGGAAGCCGGGGGGCCGCCCAGCACCAGGGAGGCTGAGCTGAAGCTGCGCTTGAAGTTGGTGGAGGAAGAGGCCAACATCTTGGGCCGGAAGATTGTGGAGCTGGAGGTGGAGAACCGAGGCCTCAAAGCAGAGATGGAGGACATGAGGCTCCAGTATGAGCGAGAGGGTACAGGCCGGGACCACATCACAGGCATTCCTACCTCACCCTTCGGTGACTCCCTAGAGTCCTCGACGGAGCTCCGCCGGCACCTGCAGTTCGTGGAGGAGGAAGCAGAGCTTCTCCGGAGGTCCATATCTGAGATTGAAGACCACAACCGGCAGCTGACCCATGAGCTGAACAAGTTCAAGTTTGAGCCTCGGCCGGAGCCAGGGTGGCTGGCGGATGGCGCGGGCAAGGGCGTGGGCAGCGGGGCCCCTCTGCAGGAGGAGCTCAAGTCGGCGCGGCTGCAGATCAACGAGCTGAGTGGGAAGGTGCTGAAGCTGCAGTATGAGAACCGGGTGCTACTGTCCAATGTGCAGCGCTATGACCTGGCTGCCCACCTAGGCCTGCGTGCCCCCAGCCCCCGGGACAGCGACGCAGACAGTGACCAGGGCAAGAAGGAGAGCGACGGGGAGGAAGGCCGCCAGCCCCAGCCCAAGAGGGAGGGCCCTATTGGCGGGGAGAGCGACTCAGAGGAGATGTGTGAGAAGACGTCGGGCTTCGGCAGTGGAAAGCCATCGGAGGCGAGCGAGCCGTGTCCCGCCGAGCTCCTGCGGGCCAGGGAGGACACCGAGTGCCTGGCGAGCATAAAGCACGAGGCTGAGCGCCTGGAGCGAACAGTGGAGCGCCTCATCACGGACACCGCGGGCTTCGGGGACGACGTGGGGCTGCTGGGCAGTGGTGAGGCCTTGCCAGGGCCCGACATCCAGGGGGCGGGGGGGACGGGCGAGGGGGGCAAGAAGGAGCCCCCACTGCTGGGGACCATCAACTCGAGGATGAAGGCTTTCAGGAAGGAGCTGCAGGCCTTCCTGGAGCAGGTGAACCGAATCGGGGATGGCCTGCGGGAGCGCCTGGAAGGCCTGTCCCCCCTGCCTCACCTCACAGAGTCTTCCAGCTTTCTCTCCACCGTCACTTCCGTGTCCCGGGACTCCCCCGTCGGGAACCTGGGGAAGGAGCTGGTCCCGGACCTGCAGGTAAGGGGGCTCCTGGCTCTGCCTCCCTGCTCCGTTTTGCTCTTCCTCCTTCTTGCTGGCATTGCTGCACTTGAACTCATTCTGCTCACGGCTGCTTGGTTATGATTTCAAACCTGCATTGTACTAAAGCCTCAAGTGTCAACCAAATCCTTTCTATTGGTTGGGTTTCTTTTTTTTTTTTTTTTTAGTTTTATTTTATTTCCCTGTTTCTTTTTCCTCCCCTTCTTCTTCTTCTTCTTTTTTTTTTTTTTTTTTTTTTTTTAAACTGCGCCGGTGCTCTTGGCTTAGAGGCCCTCCCTCATGACACAAGGCTCACCCCAATGGAAGCGATAGGGGTCGACGCAGTCTGTCCTTTCTCCTTTTTTTTTTTTTTTTTTTTTTTTGATGTCTCAAATGACCAGCTGTCTTGATGAAGAAGCCAGAGGAGTTTAAACAAAGTACAAACTCATTTCACAGTCAGGATACTTAGCAGACTCGCCCAGGAGCGTTTGCATCCCTACTTGGGTTGATGGCCAAAGGGACGCAGTACAGGTCCGAAAGGCCCTAGGCAGCCACTCCCACTGGAAGATGAGCCAGAGTGGGGAGCTGGCCCCAGGAGAAAGATGGTTCTGACGGAGAAAGTCGCTGCCCTCCCCGAGCCGAGGGTGAGGGCGGAGTGGAGTGGCCTTCCAAGGACTGCTTTCCTATGCATCGCCCTTGGGTGCATGACCCAGCTGCCGCCTGGATTATGGCTTTTGCTGCTCGACCACAAGCGAGGAAGGAGGAGCCTTGTTTCCGTATCCTTCATGGGTAGTGTGCTTGCGGTGGAGTCTCCGATTCACGCATCCCCATTGCATGCGCCTCATAACCGGTGTTCCGCCTTCCTCCCCATTCTGTTTCCCTTCCTGCTTTTCAGACCTTTCAGCTACCATTTTGCTCATCCCCATCTGGGTTCTGTTCCTGTGGCTCTCTTTCCCGGCACTGCGTCTGTTCATGCTCTTCCCCATCCGGTGGTGGTGTCTGTGGTCTCTGTTACCCATCTTTGTTTTCTTTAGCCTCCCCTCCCTACCCCTACCCCCTTATCCTTCATTGTTTATTTAAAATTCAGAACCAAACCCAACCCAATCCCTCCCCTGCACCTAAACAGTCCAAACTGAGAGGTCAGCTGGAGTGGCAGCCGGGGCAGGAGTGCGGGGACGAGCCAGAGCAGCTGCACCGCCGCGCTGATGGGGACGTCGGGAGCTGCCGGCAGGGAGGCCAGAGCTGCTTCAGTCTAGAGGTCAGCGCCTGACTGGTCCCAGCGGCCGGCAACCCCTGCCCTGCCCTCCCATCCCTCCTTGGGCTGTGTGGCTGGCTGTGTGATGTTTCCTACCGGGGTCTGGGGCCCTCGAGGGACATGGTGGGCGGATACGCAACCAGGCGGGGCTTCACTGAAATCCAAGTCCATTGCATGCAACTGAAATGGGAGGGTCTGCTCAGGGTGAATGCGGGCGAACTGCCAACACCCTGGGTCAGGCGGCCGTCGTCCTGCCTGTGGACGCCTGGACATGTAGCAAGACATAGGGGACTAACCTGTGAGTGTCCTGTAGCTTTGTGTCCAACAGTCAAGAAAACAAGTATGAAAACCAAGCACTGTCTTTGCTGGTCTGGAGGAAACTGTCCTTCCCTGTGTCTCATGTGGCCTGTCCTGTAGTTGCCAGTGACAGTGCTCCAGCCAGGGGCCAGAATCAGGGAGTGTACTCCCAGCGCTGGGGGCTTTTCAGCATTCTCTGTCACCATAGCCACCTCTTGTCAACAAAGCTCCCAGCCACCATAGAGGCCACCATAGATACTCCATCACATGAAACAGTTGTCAGCAGTCCTGGCAGTGACAAGCTCTTCCTGGCAAGTAATTCCACCCACCACAGAGAGACAGGTGTCCCCGAGGAATGAATCCCTGGCTCTGATACCGCTGGTCATGGCAGGTTATTGCAAGGATAGAGCACCATGTGCCACATTCAAAAAGGTCTAGCTGAAAATTCTTAATTCAATAGTCTCCGAGGGATGTTACTGCTCAGCTCTAAGGGACCTGGTGGCTTCCAGACAGCAGGGGTGACAAAGACACCGAAGCTCACACAGCAAAAAAAGTCAGGCATTTGACTAGGGATTGATGCTCAGGGAGGCACTTGGGGCAGAGTAGCACCTGCACCTTTCAGCTCACCTTGTGGACAGTGCCTTGTTTTGCTGTGGGTCCTGCTGTCACAGGTGCACACGGAACTGCTGGCTTACCCAGGCCTGAATTCACAGATCTCCCATCTGGGCTTTTCCCTTGTCCTATAGAAGAGAGTAGGTCACATATCTACCCTCATTGATTTGGGCACACGGTAACATGAAAACTACCCTCGAAAAGCTTACATAAAAACAAATGTGGGTTTGGTGACTCCTGTGTCTTACAACTCTCTGAAACTTCCACAATAAGCTCCTTCCATCAGCCTGTGCCCCACAAAGGGTCTTCATCTGAGAATGCTGGTTGCCTGAGCAGTAGCACACTCACAATTATGTACATTTCAGAAGAATTGAATTATTCATCTCCAGGATGACAGCCTCAGGAAAGCACACTTCCTAGTCTTCCATGAACACTACACTAGCTCTTTCTAGCAGGGATACCACTCTGTGCTAGAATCAACTCTGGCATGGGCATCAGGGGCCCGGGGCTCTAGCCTAGCTCTGTCCATTACCAGCTTTGTTTCTCAAGCAAGTCTCAGCCCCTGTTTTCTCATCTGTGAAATGGGAAGAAAAATACTGTCCTATCTGCTTTATGTGATTATATGTGGATGATTCCCAGAGCCGAGGAGCCATTGGCTGAGAAAGTAACCATGAACGATGCTAAATACTGTGTGAATTAAAGTCTGACTAATAATAAAGAGCCAAGTGTGTCCTGCCACCAAAGACTGCCAGGTGGGAAGGGGTGTCCTAGCTCTGCTCGTTGTGGGTCCAATCTCCTCTGCCCACTGTAGCCCTTTCTCATTTTTCCCTGGCAGTTTCCTGATCCTATCTAAGCATGCTCTGGCTTAACACGGCAGCCCTGTTCTCTGGGATAGCTGTTTGAGGATAGCTGCTGCTTCCTTCGCATATGGTCATCACTCAAGGCATGTCACATGTTGCCTTGTTTAGCTAAACTCTGATAAAATGTTGCTTAACACTGGGGCATTGATAATTTTCCCCGTTGCCTGCTGTCTACACGCATGGCATCACGTAGCTTTGGAAACCAGCAGCTTTGGAGAGAGAAACCTAGTTGGTTGAATCAAACTGAGTGTTGTGGGAAGATACACCTCCAGAAGAGGTAGATTAGCAGAGCTAGCTGGTGCCATATGACGACTTGGGGTCACTGCACAATGTAGCTCAGAAGGGAATGTCAGATCTTCAGGCTAATTTCCCCCATTCCGTGAACAAGAAAATGGAGGTCTGAGAGTGAGGTGGCTCGCCAGGAAACCCCTTGGGGGGTTTGGTGGATGAGTGGTCTAGAACAGTCTTCTTGCGCCTGCTTCAGCCCTCTCCCCACCTTGCCATGAGGAGCGCTGCTCAGAAGAGCTCCGTCTCCGTGAGGTCACTCAGGTCACTGACTACACAGTGAGAGCCAGCTCTCTTGCCATGGTATGTTGCTTCCTTTGAACATCTGTTCGATTTCCTTTAATCTTACAGAGCTTGATGAGAAAATTTTAAAACTCATGGTGAAAGGCAAGCATAATTTCCTAAAAGGAATAGTATTAATCAAGACTTAGACATCTTTTGTTCTGACTTCTTTATCCTCTAAGGCATTTCACACGGAAGACTCTCAATTACATATGCAAACGCATTATATTTTAAAATATTTTTTAAAAGATAAAACATATCCTAGGACCACTTTGATAGCTCTGTAGTTCTTCCTTTCATGAGAGGAGACCAACATAGATCCCTCATAGAGTCACAGTCTTAGAGGACCTGCTCTGTCCCTGTGGAGCATGTCCCCTGCTTAGTTTGATCTTTCAGTACTACGGTGAGTTAAAGAACTGTACAATGGACAATGCTAGAGGCAGAACTCTTAAAAGTCTTTGAACGAAAACATCCATGGATCCATTGGCCACAGCTTTCCTGTGAGGCTATCATGGAAAACTATACACAGAGCTCCGGTCAGTGAGCAGAGCAGCCTGACCCAGACGCTGCTCCTGGTGAAGATTCCCACATGGGCCTGACAGCACAGAGCACCACCATAAGTGCAGGAAAGGTACACTTGGTCACTTGGATCTAGACTGAGGCCAAGACTGAAGCCAACATGCCTCAAGCAGTGCTCTTACTTCCTCTAACATTGTCCTTGAAATTAACTGTTGGTGCAAGCCAATTACTACTACACATGTGTGAATTTCCCTGAGCTCTGTCCTTAGTTTCTTGGGGTTGGGAGCTGATAGGACACCTAGTATCAATAGCTTAAAAGAGGAAAAAAAAACTTGCTGTATTTAAGCTGGAGTTTTTAAAAAGCATCAATTTCTCAAGTTCCATGTGTGAGATGCCTTCTATGCTTTTTTACCTTATAGATTTTCATATTTGGAGTAAGAGGAGAGAAGATGTCTTGTTATTTTGGGATATATGGACATTTGGGCCGGATTAAACCACTACTTCCAGTACTAGTACCACTAGCAGCGATAGCACCAAGAAGGAGAGAAGGAAAAGCCACATTGTAACACTCCAGAATTTCAGGAGTTGACAAATCTGTGCAACAGAAGGCCTACTGCTCAGATAGTGTATGTGCTAATCTTAGGAAGAGAGAGGATGATCCACACCCAGCACTCTTGAAACAGTTATAGGCAGAAAAAGCTGACGTCAGAATGCACTAATACCCACTAACCCATTAAATGCAAGTGTACCAAAATTAGCAGCTCGTGGAGGGGGGGTACAAAACAGACTTCAGAAGGACAGATATTTCTGGTGCCTATTCATCTCAGTAGATGTTAACTAGATTCTCCTACCATGCACTAGATTTCTTCCCTGACTTTGCTCCCTGTGGCTTTTGACAGATCTGCTAAGAGATTCTAACTTGTTAAAAGAGAGCAGTGCATAGAATGTGCAGCTTGGAATGTGCAGGGCACCTTAAAAATAGTCCTGAATGAGAAGTGGCCAAGCATGGGCACTGGTCACATTTCAGACATAAATGAAACCAAACCTGTGCCCAGAGGATTGAGTTTCTAGATCAGAAATCTCAAAGAGCTCTCTTCCCTAGCTCCTCCTTTGATCCCTTAATCAACAATGCACATGAAGCATTTGTGACTCCTCATGCCCCAGCTGTGAATATAGCAGCCACGATAAAATGACATGGGGTTTTATGCCAAGTATGTGGACACGTGTTGATCTCATATATGGCTTTTGGAAGAAGCAGTAACAAAACTGGCCAGAACAAAATGGAACTCACCAGAGAATGAAGTCCTGGAGATAGAAGTAGAATAGAATCCTAATATTTAAGTAGCATTGTTTATAGGGACTATAATGAAAAATATCCCTGTTTTTGCTTGGAGATAATGCAGGTATCTTCTTAAGTGTGGAAAGTGATCTATAAGCCACTCTCTCTGAAGATGTCCAGGAACTTCGCATTGTCAGTTGGTGTAGGACCCAAATGCGGGGAAAGCATGGGCAGTGGCTTTCAGAACACTGCCAGGGAAGGTGGTTGTGACGTCAAGGTTGGTACATCTCCACAGCCTTGGGATCAAGTTGAGGATGGTATTTGTTTCAATAGACTGACTTCGAAGAGAGGTCAATTTGTTTGATGTATAACCAGAATCTTCGGTAAATGGGCAAAGGATGGTTTTTAGAAGCAACACTTTGGGAACTTGGTGATGAAGGGAAGACTTTATTTTCTAGAGGAGATCAATGTGTCATGGGAACACTTTCTCCCCATGGATGTGGTTGGATGCAGTTATATGACAGTAGAATAATTCTGGACTGAAACTTTGACCATAGCCTGTTTGTATTTTGTTTTTTGTAACACTGGAGTGACGGCATCCCAGCTAGGAACAGTTACTTGTCTGCAGGAGTTTTAAAATTCCATTAGCAAAAATGGGCAATAAAGGAAAGTAAAACTTCTGGTAGATGAAGAGGCTCTAACAGTTCTTGTTGTTAACCAGTCTCCACAGATGATGCAGAGCCACTGTAGGTAAATTTGATGCCTCAGGTGAACAACTTCACAGGACTTAAGTGGTCCTTTTCTGTGACCCTTCAGATGTGGTCCTAACAGAGGGACACATTTTTAAATCAAACAATGCTGAAGTATGAGACTCATTTATTTGTTTAAAATAAAAACAGTTTATGCACATTATATATTAAAACCAAACTACCTCATTTGGTTTAATATATAGAAACTAAATTAACAGATCTTTGGTTTTCATGTAAGAAAGTCTTCCTGAGGATACTTTTTTCAGTGCCTATTCATATGGAGCCTTGGGTTAGTATCAGATGCATCAAAATATGGAAGATTTTTATATCTTAAATGTACAGACTAATGAATACCTAAAAAGTAAAGCTGGGAAGAGAGTAGCCTAGGTCACCTGAAGACACTCCTGTGCAAAATACCTAAACCTCCAGAAAGGACACCCCAGGAGGGCGAGGATTTGGGGGCAGTTCTACATCCTCCTAAATCCCCAGTACAGTGATGAGTACTATAGGTGCTCAATAAATACTTGTTGAATCAAGTGCTGCATAAAATATAAAATGTCATTTTAAATATGTAGCTGGATTCCCCCAAAATGTAGGAAAATCTTCAGGAGTTGGAATTAATTTCAGAAGTGAACATCAGAGCAGCAGAATCTGTGCTTTAGGTAAGCAGGTTAGGGGGATGGTTGCCAGAATTGATAGCCCAGAGCCTTGTTATTAATAGCTGCACAGGGACAGAGCCTTGGGCCCAACACAGAGAGAACAATGATCCAGAGCCCCTAAGGGCTGCACACTGTGTAGGTCTCACCCGGAGAGACATCTGCCTGCTGGTAGAGGGAAGCTTGTCTACCAACATGAAGTCTCCCCCGCATAATCATACTGACAGCTTCACCAGCATCGGCTTTGAACTGATGTCACCTGGAGGTCCTAGGAGTCCCCAAGTCCTAGGAGTCCCCAACTGATGTCACCTAGGAGTCCCCAAGAAAGGAAAGTTCATGTTCTGTCACTGGCTGCTGCAGTCGCAAACCCCATCTGGAGGTACATTCTCAATCCTCATTACATACAAGATCACACCTAACTCCCCACTGAAGATGAACTCACGATCCAAAACTGCAAACACGCAAGCCAAAAATAAGCACCTGGAGTGACAGTCAGGTGATGGCCAACAGCAGGATTCAACTCCGAGAGAGACCTTCAGATTCTAGAGTATCAGATAGAGACTACAAAGTAAGTGTGTTCACAAGTACGAAAGGCAAGCCAACAAGAGAAAAGATTAAGTCATTGCTGTAAAGGACCACACATGTTAAAAAACAGTAAAGTAGTTCTCTTAAAAATAAGAAATTAGTCACTGGAGTAAAGAAATGCTTCTTTTCAGAGAGAACTGGAAGCCTGGCTCAGTAGATAAAAGTCTATAGTAATTGTCCCTAATAATGAGCAACTCAAAGAGGCAAGAACGTCCTCAGTAGTTCTTGATTTCTTGAAAGTAGGATGAGCTTAAATTTCTAGCTTTCAAAAATTTTATCAGAAGTTGGTGAATCCCCAGTGTCTCTGATTTTCTGTCTCCATCCTTCCTGTGACCTCCTGGTCATCCCTTGGGCTAAAGGAAGAGATCTGCTCTTTCCTCCTCCACCAACATTTCCTGTTCTTGGGGCATGATTTTCAGTCATGACAACCTAAGTCACATCCGATTAGGATGGGTGAACAGTATCCTCCGTGAGAAAGAACAGATGAGCTCATCAGAATGAACCGATAGGATGACATCTATTTTTATTGTGACAATCACTCTGGTCCCTGGGTTTATGAATCCCTATCCTCGAGTAGCATAAACAAGTGGGTGAAACATCATGCTTTGATTTTAACAATGCCTGAGATTTTTAATATAACTGTTTCCATTTCTTAGAAAATACACTTTATTAAAAAAATAGTAGCTCTGACTTCTCTATCATTACCATTTGGACATAAAAGGCACAAAAGACAGGCTTTTACTAATAGGTAGACTTTACCAATAAAGGGCATTAAAAAAAGATTTCTTTAACTATTTTTGAGCTAACATGTAATAAGCAGATCTTTGCAGTTCCTCTTAAGCTGTGCATGCAATTGAAAGGATGTTTCTAGTCCCTGAAGGCACCCCACCCCTACTTATCCTGAGTGCCCAGGGCAGGACTGCCCAGAGGAAACAAATACACTCTCTATGGGGCAGGAAAATCTCTACTAAGAAAGCCTATGAGCAAATTAATGCCTCAACCTGGAATGAACTGAATGGGCAATGAATCTCAGAGATGACTGGTGTGAGCTGGCCATTCTCAACTTGATCATAATCACCAGCTCTGACCACCCCAGCATTTGAAAAAGCTGTCCAGCAGCTGCTGTGGTAGCAGGGCCACCTCTGGTGCAGCCTGGTTCCCTTCTCTCAGCCTGGGTGGTGGGGACTGTGGTAGTCCACTTTCGGGTGACAGGCAACCACTACGCACCTGTCTCCCAGGTGAGAGACGAGGGCGGCCGGGGTTGCCCATCACAGATGACCCCAGAGCCCAGGGCAGGACCTCAGGGGAGCTGCCGCGGACTCACTCCACTGCTGCAGTGCCCGCACGTACTGTGTCGTCCGTGTGTGTTCCTGGCTTGTCCAGATGTCTGTCCTGCGTCTTCACGTCAGGCAGAGTTCTCGCCTCCACTAAACCCCTTCCTTTATCCCACCGATCAGCTCAGGGGCCCCCCTGTTTTACCTGAACAGAGTGTATCGCTAGAGGAGCTGCAGGGTCAGCTTGCGCAGGCGACCAGACTGCATCAAGAGGAGACAGAGAAATTTACAAACAAGATTCGGAAGGTAAATATGTAACACGATTTCAGCACGGCCAGGGCTCTGACCGTGGAGCCCCTTGGAGGCACATGACAGGATGTATTTGCAAGAGAGCTGTCTATTGCACACAGGCTCCTGGACTCCCGGGCTCCCAGGGCTGGAGGACCATCCAGTTGAGCTGCCCCTCAGACATCTCACAAAGAGAACTGTCCACCTTCCTCCTCTAAACCATGCTTTTCAGTATTTACATTGTGGTCTTGGGAAGTTCTTCCTAACATCTAACCCATGTTTTCCTGCAGCCATAGCCAGCAAATATAGGCCTTAATTAAGGACCTGGACAGGGAAGTGTGTCCATGCAGTGGAAGTGCAGGAAGTGTTGTCCTGCAGATTTGTAAACTTGCTCAATGTTAGGTAAATTTTCTGATAGGAAATAACAACAACTCACCCTAAATGGTGGTCTTCAGAAAACTGCCATCAATTGAACTGCAGCTTTGTTAACTTTTCTAGCTTATCTTAGAATAACCTGTTGCTGGACAATTACCCATTATCTGTTAAATCCTTTCCCAGAGTTGCTAGAAGGGATTGGTAGACACAGGCACTCATTTCCTAAATAATTTAACTTTTTTTCCTGCACCAAAAATCATGTTAAAGAGGTGAGTTTATCCCTGCAGATGCTAATAGCAAAATGGCAAGGTCCCAGGTGTGTCTATACTTGAATTTAGGATAAAAGGAGTGTGTTGGAGATTGGGCTGCAAACCTTGTTTGGAGGGGGTGAGAGGTCATCCTGGCTTGTTCAGAGGCAAACGGTCCGGTCCGTGTTCCTTAACGTGTCCCAAGGGAAGAGGACCGACCGGTCCGTGTTCCCTAATGAATCCCAAGGGAAGAGGACCGACTCTTGGGCCTTGGGAAGTGCTTAGAGTCATGGAACAGGAGGAGGCAACCAGCGTGGTGGGGAAGTCAGAGCTAGGCAGGAAGGAACATTTCCAGGAGGCTACAAATGAGAGGGCGAGAGAACATCCCTTCCCAGGGCTGCGCCTCCATTGACTAAGACTCCAGTGTCTCTGGCCTACCTGCCATGAGCTAGGCGCTCACTCTTCACATCTTGAGTTAGCTTCCTTTTGCTACCAAGCAAACTGAAGCCTTCCTAGTCAGTGGATGACCTGATGTAATTCCGCAAGTAAATTGCAAATGCTGATTTCCAAAATGGTATGTTACCCCCTCTTCCCAGTCATCCTGCTGTTGTGCCCACAGGGATAGGAACACATGGTGGGACTCTGAGAGCTGCCAAGATGATGAATTAAAATCACCACTATTTTGTGTTATCGCAGCTTGAAGTGAAAAAAAAAAAAAAAAAGATCTGGTATTATGACAGTGGCACACAAGTGTCTGTGCAGACCCGGGACCTTCCCAGAGCTACCTCTCACTCTTCACTGGTGTTCACATGTAGGGCATATTGGTATTGACCTCAGGCAGCCATAGTCACCCTCATGGTTTCTGAGCCCTAATCCAGTACTTTGGGAAAACAAGACAAAACAAAACTCAACGCCTTGGGTTTTGGCCAAGAGAGAGTGTTGAATTAGGAGAGGACAGCTGATAACTACAGGCTGCCATTCAAACCCCCTTTTTGGGGGGGTCTGTGGAACAGAAAGCTGTCATCCTGTCACTTTAGCTACTATAGATATTATTCTTGTGCCCTTATCTGTGCAATAAGATTTTATTCACACCCCTTTGCTTAGTCATTGTGGACATCATCATTGTTTATTGCTTGGAAGAGTGCCTGTACCGAACTTGAAAAGCAGGAACTTAACATGGAAATGGAAGACACTGCTTTTTCAGCATGCTGTATTTCCCTAAGAGTTACTTGTAGCTAATAGGACTGTGAAGTCCTAAGTGTGGAAGGAGGTTCTCAACTTACGTTCCTATTTGTCCACCATATGAGGCAGAGGGCCTTGTGTCCAGGAAAACCCTACTGCCCCCACCCCCCGCCCCGACCTGCCTCTCTCCCACTCTCTGTGTGCCCCTCCATCAGCTTGCTCCTGGGAGCTGTGTGCACCAGTAAGCTCAGGAAGCCAAGGGGAAGAGTTTCCACTTAGGCCCCCCCCCCCACTTACAATTATAGTGTGTCTTTTGCAAACCCACAGACAGGGCAAATGGAATCTGCATGGAAGTCAGCTGTAAGCCATATATCCGAGAATCAATTTTCCTGAAGAAGTTTAGAGGCGTCCCAAAACACCACAAGAGACTTGACATTGAGAACTTATTAGAACACCTTAGTTTGAAATAATGTTTGCTTCTGAGTCAGAAAAGCCTTGAGGTTTTCTAAATAGTAAGTACACATCTCAGGGAGTTTGCTGAACTTTAAGGGCCTCTATGTTTCATGTCCCAGGTGCAAAATGATAAAGATTGAGTAGCATTTTGCAAAGACTTGTTTTGGGTGGCAAATCAGAAGAGCTGCTGTCATGCTGTCTCTCTTTCCCCTCAAGATGGAGGAGGAGCACCTGTACGCCTTGAGGTGGAAAGAACTGGAAATGCACAGCCTGGCTTTGCAGAACACCCTCCATGAGCAAACCTGGAGTGATGAGAGGAATCTGATGCAGCAGGAGCTCCGGTCTATGAAGCAGAACATTTTCCTTTTCTACGTCAAACTCAGATGGCTGCTGAGGCACTGGCGACAAGGGAAGCAGATGGAGGAAGAAGGCGAGGATTTCACTGAGGTACCTGCCCCATCCCTGCCCCTGGAGAGTTCAGTTTATTTGCATTACTTCTGTTCTTGACCACTAGGCTCTGCTGTCCCTCTGCACCCTACACACAAAGTCATGTTCTGTTCACATTCTTTCCTCAAGTCCAGTTTGGGCAAGGGAAGTGCCACAGGTTGTCCAGTTCTATATCAGACCAAGAATTCTGTGCTGTGATTTCGGCCTCATCTTCAGAGTCCTGGTCTTTGACTCCACTATGCGGCAAGGATGTGCAGCATTTCTTCTGTTGCTATGAACTCCTCTGTTGCTATGACCTATGAACTCCTGAAAGTTGTCACCCTGAGGTCCTGTCAGTCTCTCATGCTGCCTTGCTGGTTTGTCAAACCTAGTTCTAAATCTTTATCTCTTCTCTCCATTTCAGTTTTGTTCTTCAGTGCTAGAGCCCTTCCTGCCCATGCAGTTTGCTAAGGGTCTTCTCTGCTAGGTTCCAGATGGGTCAGAGTTTTGCCACCTCTGGAATTTGCATCTGTGCTCCTTCTTATGCCTCCATTCCCAGATTCATCACAGAACCAGAACAGAGTCATTTGCTTTCTGATTGATTCTCGTTGATTCAGTCAATGTGACCCCTAGCTCTGCAAGCTGCTTTGGGCCTTACCTCCAACCGCTGCTGCCAGGTGTGTTCTGGACATCCACACACCTGGCTCCTTTGTCAGCTACTTCAAGGCATCATAAACGCTGGCTTCCTTTTAGCTCCCAAGGACCTATCTGCTTTCCACTGTATGTAATGTTAAGTCGTCCTTTGAAGGGGAAGATACATTGATTCTCTTTCTTCAGGGAGGAAGGAAAGTCTTCCAAAAGTAATTCAGCCTGCTTCCAAATAGCCATGACATAGAAAACCATCTTTAAGCCAAGCCTAGATGTGATTATAAAGTCTCCTGCTGATCAGTACTTTGGAGTTCCTCTTCCTCTAGCTTATAAAACCATAACTATAATCAATAATTATAAATCATAAGATGTTTCATTATCAAATTAACTCACAAATGATAAGATTAGAAGTAAGATTAGAAAATCTTTTCTTCTAATCTTTTCACAGTTACGTACCCACTGTGTGCTATTTAAGTGAAGAAGTTGGCCAGCAAGTGCAATGGGCTAAATGGGCATATTTGGAAAAGGGCTGAGAAGTCAAGACTTGATAAGCTAGAAAGTGGAGAATTACCCTCTAATAATAAAAACTAGGCTATACGGCAAAGGATTTGGGTGGAGGTGAGATCATTGTCTCCTGCTGTTTTCAGAACGAGCATCCAGAGACCCTCCCCAGGCTTGGTGAGCTTGGAGTGCAGGGGGACCCGAAGGGGGACGGCCCAGACCAAGATGACAACAGTCCGGGCTGCAGCTTTCCGCTGGGAGACCATCCTCCACACTCCCCTGTGCAGATTGGTGACCACGGATCGAGACTACAGCCTACACATGGGAGACAGCTCCACAGGCAGGTGAGTGCCGAGGTCCCACACCTGGGTGAGGACACTCCTGGTCTACGTCTGCGTTGTCTCATTTTATGTGTTGGTGTTCCACAGAGCAGAAAAACTCTGACTGCCTATAGTTGTTAGTTGCTGTGTTTGTGCTGGAAATAATATCATTAAGACTTGATTTCAGTGTCAGCCCATGAGTTCATTTGGCTTACATGCATAAATAAGGAGCATAGTAGGATCAGATCAATTGGAGATTGGAACAGGTATCGGCAGCATCACCAGTTTGGCAACATAATGCATAAGAAGGAAAGAAAAAGTATTTTCATTTTAATTCTAAACATGTATAAAGTGTTTTAGATTCTTTGGGGCCACTTGAAGTAAAAATATTTGATGACACTTAAAAAAATCAAAGTGTATATAGAGATGGGATTTCAGTGTATAATATGAGATAATCATTAACATTGCCAAAGCCCACGTTTATTTATTAATTATTAAGCAGATAGCCGCTGCTTATTAAACCAAAAGATACTATTGATGCCACCCAGATTTTTTGCGCTTCTCTACAAAACAGCAGCTGTGTTGGGTTTGGGGTGCTGAGACCCTAGGAGGGACCCAGTGTTAAAGCTTCCTTGCTCCCAGACCTTCTGGTCTGAGTCCTTTCTGACCTTATGTTGCTTCTTTGAGGGTGCTGTAGGGCAGACCTGGAGGCCCCAAGCCCTAAGCCATTGGCTCTGGGGTGACGGGCAGGACCGGGTGGCCCTGAAGCACACAGTTAGCCTGGGTGTGGCCATGGCCACTCAACCGCAGACATTTCTGGGCACTCCCTGTGTGCTGGACGCCACAACTGTGGCTCCTCCCTCAGCCCAGAGCCTCAGAGGGTCAAGTGGTAGAGGGCTGTCATCCGAACTGTGGCTCAGATCCAAAGGAGAAAAGTCATGATGTCTGAGCACAGGGCCCAGAAGATATGTGTATTTCCCCCCTGCCTGCTTTCTCTTTGCAAACAAATCAGGTTTTCACAACTGAAGAGTTGTTTTCTATGCACACCCATCCACCCTGCATTTTCCCTGAATAATATGACTCAAGAAAGAGGTTATACTTTCAAATGGATGTTTAATTACAGTTATTAGGAAGTTTGTCATTGTGCCAGTGTCCCTGGGGAGATTTTGGCTCCTAGAATGAGTTTTCCAGCAATTGATCTAGTTAGAAAATAAAATGCTACTTCAAAAATAATCCTCTAAAGTGTACCACTTTTATTATTTTTAAAAGAGATGTCAGTTCTATAAAAGATCTGCGATTAACTGAGAAAAAAAAAAAAAAAGATCTGCGATTAACTCAAATAACTTTCACTGATTGCCACTCAGCCCTAAACCTGCTGCATCTGAGGTCATGTGTTGGGTGTTTCCCACGCATGTGTCCAGATGCATGGGAAAAGGGGAAAAATGTAACACATCTGGTTTTCTAAACAATTCTCATGGAAAATGTTACCCTGGGGGTGGAAAATAATGTAAAGTCACTCAGCTGGAACCTCCCATTCAGTATATTTTAATGTCATCTCTCTTTGCCTCCTCCTTCCAAAGCTGATGTTTTTACTGTCCCCCTCAAAAGTAGAGATGGAGCTGTGACTTCCCACTTTGCACAATGTGCAGTAGAGACACATGGGGTGCCTGCAGGGTATGGTGGGGACAGGTAGAATCATGCCTGTCATGGCCCCATCCATCCGTCTGTAGGAGTTAAATGTACAACACTGTCCATCAGAAGACAGGAGATTAATGAGCTCTACTGTACGACAGCTGCTTGCCTGGGAGTGAACATTCTCAGTTAGCAGATTTGCCTTGCCCTTTCGTGGCATGGGTATTAGCGAGGCAGCCTGCCTGCAAGAGCAAGAACACGTGTCCCTGAGAGCCGCACCCTTTTCAGAAACTCTGAGAACCTGCCAAGGTGATAAGCAGAATGGGCAAGGTGGCCTACCTCCTTTCCCAAGGCGAAATTGGCAAGTGACACAATTTCCCAGGCCTTGGTCTTTGCCCTGTGTCCTGGTGAACATTGGCACAGCTGAACACAGTTGATGGCAAAATGTATCCCATCCAGAGAGATTAAAAAAAAAAATGTACTCATATCAAGTTGTCCTTGGAAATAGTTCATAAAAAATTATCAGGTTGGAAAATGTTCGGCTCTGTGAATGTGCCCTATTGACTGATTTTTAGTTACAGAACCAGCGATCTAGCCATAGCAACCCAATTGTCCTCGAGAACAGAAAGCACTTTCAGTTTGCCCAGCCTTCTGGAAGAGCTGGTAAATATGCAAAAACTTACTGTATAGTTTTCAGTGAGCTCCAGGATACTGGCCACTTACATTAAGCTTTTGAGACCTAAGGCTACATATGCATTTTATGCTTTCTAGTAATTCCTGAAATCAAGATTTGTTTTGTTTTGTTTTTTGTTTTTTGAAATCAAGATTTTTTTAAAAGATTTTATTCATTTATTCATGAGAGACACAGGAGAGAGAGAGAGAGAGGCAGAGACACAGGCAGAGGGAGAAGCAGGCTCCATGCAGGGAGCCTGACGTGGGACTCGATCCCGGGTCTCCAGGATCACACCCTGGGCTGAAGGCAGCGCTAAACTGCTGAGCCACCTGGGCTGCCCTGAAATCAAGATTTTTAATGCAAGGTGACTATAGTGTCAGGATTATGGCCCTGGACCTCCACCAGCTAATAATCTGTGTATTGGATTAATTTACTCAAAGAGAAGTTACTTTTTCACCCAGGGATGTGACACAATATTCTTTATTAAAGCACCTGTGTACATATATAGGACCTAATTTAAAATTCAGAGCAAGAGGGACGCCTAGGTGGCTCAGCGGTTGAGTGTCTGCCCTTGGCTCATGTCATGATTCTGGGATCAAGTCCCACATCGGGCTCCCCACAGGAAGCCTGCTTCTCCCTCTGCCTGTGTCTCTGCCTCTCATTCTCTCTCTCTCTCATGAATAAATAAATAAAATCTTAAAAATAAAATCCAGAGTAAGAGCTAATGAAATTATGTTTCATGTTACTCTGCAACTACAGCTGGTCACTAAAGAGTCTCCCTCAGGACCCAGCTCTAGGACCGAGTAGAGTCTGTTCCTTTGGACCTTTGTCACTCATGCATCCAGGACTCATCTAGAGCTTAGGGCCTTCAGAAGCTCCCCTCAGTAAAAGTCAGCCTCTCTCCCATAGACAGAGTGCCTTTGGCTCCCTAGGCCTTCCAGATGTCAACTCACCTTGGTGCCCACGCTTTTGCTTTGCCCAAGATGCGGAAGCTTTCAAAAAGAGCACTTCTGCCAGACAAGGCCTATACATCAGAAATACGATCTCCTGACCTTTTCTTTTCTCCTCTTGAGCCTGGATCACTTTTACCTTCAATTTTGTATGTTGTATCATGATTTATTCTTCAGACTCTACAGCTTTATAACCTCACCTAGGAGACAGGCAACTCTCCATAAAAGGAACCAGATCAGAACTTATAGTTATGAAACATTTTATGTTTGCTGTGTGTTTGTGTTTATTCTGTTACCACACAAATAGCAAGGGCATAGGAGTGAAGAGCCACAAGTACTAGGAGGCTACTCAGGAAAGGGGTCTCTCTACCTCCCAGCATCAGCCATGGTCAGCAATTTATGACCTGCTTTTCTGAGTGTGTAACAAACCCTAAACCTCGCACACAAGTGATTTATTCCCATCCGGTCGCTTGATTTTCACCACACCTGCTCTGATTCCTTTGAAGCCTTTGGCTGATAACTTGGGATTATAACTTACTAAATATACGTCCATCACTTCTTTCACAAACCCACATTTATTCTTGGAAAGCTTTCTGAAAATTATGGCGATCTGCTGTCTGGAGCCCACATGCCCCCAATCACCTGGCATATTCTCAGCTAGAGGACAAATGATTTTTGTACATAAATGAATCTCTCGTCTCCCTCCATCAGGGATTTTCATGGTCAGTTTTCAGTGACTCATTCTCTTTTATCTGTGGGAGGATAGTAGTTTTAGAAAAGAATCTTAAAATTAACCTGAGTGCAACACTGACAGTAAGAATGGTAAATGGCTTATTTATTAAGATATTGCTGGATGTGTTACTGTCTGATCTTACAGTAAAGGACTTGTCTTGGGACTCTTCCTGGTGGAGGAGTTACTTTATTGAACAGGATGTGAGGTCCCCCTCTTTATAAGTATGAAATAGAAACTATGCCTGTGTTGGGGGTCAGGGACAGCTACCATAGCGTTCTAGAACTCCTGGCTAGCCTACATGAATAGGAATTAGAGGCTCTCTGGCTTTCTGTGGGTCAACCCACAGCAGCTGGTCAATATACAATATACAAGCAAAGTGGTTGATGGTAGTTTAGCTCTTTCTCAGAACTATGAAACACATTATCTTATAAATCTTAGGCAAGAATGATTTTATCAAATAGCTGGCATTGCATCACAAATATCTTGGTGTGTTACCTTTCCCAGAAACTTCCTTTTCACTTTCTATTAATAAGATTTATTGTATATTTGAGTAGCAGTCTTACTGGCTGAAGCCCAGCCTTGAACCTTTTATAAAGTTTAACATTTTATAGCACTGTCAAGCTCCTGATCCCAATTTTGGGATTATTTTAAGCACCCAAGAGAGATGAGCTTGGAAGGGCTGAAATGCTCTTAGCCTGAGGAAAAGGGAATGGTGAGGCTATTTTATCCTGCTTCTTTGCAAGAAGACCAACCAGCTGATCTTGGAGAGGTTGAAAAATTGGTCTTCTTAATTGAAATTGGCCTGTATTTAACAGATATATAAACTAAAAGGTTGCATAATTGGGCCCCTGGCACAGAAGGTTCAGAAAGCTCTGTGTCTAAGACTTTAACCCAAAGACCTCTAAATGGCCCAGAGAATCTTCATTCCATTCTTAACTTGATTAGGCTCATCTTTTTACCCAAAATATTACCCAGCAATGGCCCTCACAGGGAGAAAAAATAAGGCAAGTAACTTTTAGGCATTCTTTCAGGATGGCTCACTAATATTATTTCCATTGATATTGAGGGAGGGGAGGAATTTGTTTCCAGAGTTTAGGTGGCTTCTTTTAAGGCAAAATTAAAAATAAATAAATAAAACAAAACCTGGGTAGAGTATAATGCCCGAATTTAGAGATCTTGGCTTGTTTTGTCCAGCCTTGATGGGACAGACCCAGCTGCAGCCCATGCTCTGTACTTCTCAGCAGGAGACCCTATCTATGCTATGTTGCTGCATGCCCTAATTCCTCCTCTGTAACACAGGAAATGGAATAGTATGTGCCCAGGATTGATGGGAGATGCAAGTAAGGTTGTGTAGTTGAGTGATTGGCACACCTGATCTAACACACCCTCTGTTAGAAACAATTAGTATTACTTTTCATTACTGGACTTTCTGTATGCAAAAAAGTTTAGAAGCATCATGCCCAGCTGAGTCTTCAGACATTTTTATTTGCACATCAGACCTTGGTGTTATATACCAATGGCAGAGAACTAGTCTGGCTTCTTGCCATGTCACATGCCATTCCTGGGTGATTATATAACAAGTACCAATAATATCGATTCTGTGGACTCCCTTGCTTCCTTTGGCCACCTTCATCCCAAAGCAAGTTTTGAACTCATTCCAGGATGATTAATATTATACTGGGATAATGGCACATTATGTTGATGATTCTGATGCAAATGTGCATGAAAACATTATGGCTTAATTTTATTTAATCTGATATTTCCTAATGCCAGAGAGTACTTACTTCCAGAGGAACCAAAATTTCAGTCTGCAAAAGACTGTTATGTGAATTCCTGCTTTAGAGGATCACAAATCTCCTAAGGTTATCTGAGCAATTTGGTGTAGGGCTAAGAACCCCTCAGGCTGACTACATTCACAAAGTGGGATCTGTAGGGAGGTATTAATCACATACAAGAACTGATGACATGGTTTTCTGCTTTTTCTTCAGCGAGAATTACATGACTACTCAGAATAGATCAAAATATTCCCGTTACTTTATGCTTAAAATACTTTGACTTAAAAAGTAGTGATGTTTTAAAATTGAAAATACCAAGTAAATCAACTATAAAATATAGTTTTTCAAACAAATTCTGTACTCAAAGAGATGTGTATTTCTGAAAAGATTTTTGCAACACTTCTTCTCACTCACCTCCACTTATATAATTTTTAAATACTTTTGGTGTGGAGTTGAAAGAAAATGTTCTGCATTATTACAGTTGTACACATATCCTGAGCACCTCTTTGAGTGCAGTGGTAACTTACTTTTATTCGGGTGGTTGGAAGGAACGTGTAGGAGTTTTAGAAGGTTCTCTAGCTGCTGAATCTTGCAAATGCTAACTGGATTATACTCTAACTGGCTTTAGTCTCAGAGCTAGTAAAGTAAAAATTGGTGATTAGGGGGAAGAACACCCAAAAAGCAATAAATGTTAACAAATAGGCCTTTCTACCACATATAATATTATAACTCCAGACAAATTACAGGGAAAACTGGGGAATTTTCAGGAATAAATCTGCTTGTGTTAAGGAGTTTCTCTTTTCTAATTCAACTTTATTTAAATCCAAATATAGGGCTAGCCAAAGAATCTTAAATTCTTCCCAAGTGTGACTGTCCACTTTTATCTACATGCAGTTGTGTTTAGGGGATTCATGAGATGGTTTTAGGAGCGTGACAGGCCCTCCACATAGTGGAAGAGACCTGGAGGCACTGTCCTACTGCCCTTGGCATGAGAGGTTTATCAAGCAGAGGGGAGTCTCTCTGAGAGCAAGGGGCTCTGTGTTCCCAAAGTTGAGACATTCTGATTCCAGCAGGACTGGGAGTGCTTGGATTCTCCCTGCCTTGTAAATGCACCAACCAAGATTGTCCTGCAATCAGGGCAGCTGGGAGCTCATGATGCACTTTCAGTGTTTTCCATCAGATTGGAAGAGATGAGCTCGTGGGGCTTTTATCATCGAGGTACCATAACTGGTTCAGTATTTAATTCACTTGGATGAACCTTTCTGAAAGCATGCCCATGCTGAGACGTACTAAGATAGTAATCATGGTTTTGAAATGGGCTTTCAAAGGGCAGGATGAATTTTAGAAAATATAAAATCTTTTACATTAGGTATAAGCAGATCAGTGATAGAAATCCCTTTTTCATTTATCTGACCTGTTTGCATACTTCACATGAGCTGAGCATTGTGTGAGACACTGGAAATACAGGAGCGGGTTAGTTTGCATCTGTCCGCCATGCACTCACAGTAGTGATGGAGTGGCCCCAGGCGGCACAGGGAATCAAGCAGGTGTGTGGTTATTTGTGCTGTTGGTACAGCAGAAAGGAGGGGCATGGTGACTCCATCTCAGGACCATGAGGAAGCCCTCATGAACAACTCAAGCACTTACATTTGGCTTTGATTAAAGCTCACAGTGCCCTTTGCCCTGTGTCCATACTTACCCATCCAAGTCAGAGTATGACCATCCAATGTTTATAAGAGACACAGAGTGTTTATTACCTTCTGGTTCAATGGCTGGTATCAAAATGACAGCATCGATAGGTGTTTATGTCTTGCCAGATGTGCATCCCCAAGCGTAGCTTTGGACGTATGAAGTCATGTGGAGCATTCTGGTAGCCCTGGTTTCTGGGTTCCCCGTGCCCTCCTGCAGCTACCTCCTTCCTGCTTCCGGCCCAAGTGCCGGACCCCCTCCTCCTATCCCACCAGGCCCTGAGGGGTCTCAGCTCTGGAGTCCAAGCGCTGGCAACATAGGAACCCCCCCCCCCCCGCTACGTCCCACTAACTGCAGACTTCCACTTGTTTTGCACCCATTATGATGGCACCTTGCGCACAACCCAGCACCACCTTGACGCCCTAAAGAATACCCTTGCATGAGTGGCACAGCCAACCCTGTGTTTCCTCCCGCAGGTGGTGGAAAACCAGCAGCTGTTTGGTGCGCTCAAGAGCCTGCTGGAGGACCTGCGCGCCGAGCTGCGGGAGGACGAGCACGCGCGGCGGCGGCTGCAGCAGCAGTACGCCAGCGACAAGGCCGCCTGGGACGTGGAGTGGGCCGCACTTACGTGCCGCCTGGAACAGGTGCCTGCCTGCGGGGTCTGCCCTGGGTCTCCCCAGCTCCTCCTCTGCCATCAGGGCCAGGTGGGGAGAAGGCACAGTTCTTCAGATCCATGGCGATCTTTACAGTTCCTCAGATCCTCCAGGGGGAAAGCGGGGAACAGCTGCCTGCTTTGTCTCCTTAAAATTCCCAGCCTTGGGGTGCCTGGGGGGCTCAGCCGGTTAAGTGTCTGACTCTTGATCTTAGCTCAGGTCTTGATCTCAGGGTCATGAGTTCAAGTCCTGTGCTGGAGCCTACTTAGAACACACTCAAACAACTTCCCAGCCTTTCCAAGGCACCTCCTTCTCTCCTATTCACTGTCCCAAGTGTGAAACACAGTCTCCACTGAGCACCTTTTGACAGTAGCATTTTCCCATTCTGCATTGAACAAGTCTGTATTTAGCCCCCTCAAAGGACAGTCAGGGTGAAGTGGTGATCAGAACACACGGACTTAGTTCAGATAGGTGCAAAGAAAATGCAGATTGTGACTTCAGTTATCTTTGGAAAAGGAAGACATTTAGATTCCTTTAGATTTCTCCAAACACTGAAAAGAGTTTGTAGGCCTTCCACTACATGCCCGAGAAGTCTGATCAGTTTCCGAGTCTTTATTTCCCCAGGAGGAAATGGAGGCCCAGAGGAAGTGGCTGATCTCAAATCATGGAGACTTTAGTGCTCGAGTGGAAAGAACGGAGTACTGCCTCCACCCTCCCAACAGACCAGAGCCTCCTCAGAAATTTTAGGCCATGGCCATGGTTGTAAGGTCAGATGTAGCCAGAAACATTCTTTTCTAAGTGTTTTCTCCCTGGAAACCCTTAAAAGCAGGATCACCTCCTGCCCTGAGTCTCCCTGGAAACCCCTAAAATCAGTATCACCTCCTCCCCTCAGATTGTTTCTCCAGGTTTCTTTCAGCCCCTTGATCATGATGGGAGGAAAAGTCTGTACATCCTTGATCATCGACTTTCTAAGCCTTATTTTGAGGCAAATCCTAAAGTAATTAAAATTTTATATGAATTGGCTAGAAAAGAAAGGAGAAAAGAAATTGCCCAGAAAGGAGACGTCTTCTAAATGGCCTTGATAAAAGCTGAAAGTGTCTGTCATGCCAAAAGAAAACAGCTCCCTTGGTACTCATAGGTTCAACTGCATTGCCAGCTGGGCAGGGGGAGCAGTGGATTCAGACTTATAGTCCCAGGTAGAGTGGAGACATTGTCTTCTCTGCAGAGGAAGCAGCAAAGCGTAGCAAAACCAAAGCATCAGGCCAGGCTGGTAGAGCTGCTGACCCAGTTATGAATCCTGCCTACTTGCCTGGTAGAAGATTCTTACTAGATGCTCTGTTTATCTTAGTGCACAGCCTGAAGAGTCAGCAGTGGAGGAAAAATGAGTAAGGATGCTCTCCGGTGAGCTGCCTTAAAATCTATTTTAAAATATGTTTATGGGGGAGAAAGCTAAATATTTTCAAAAATGTTAAGGGTAGCTAAAGAAAGGAGGCCTAATCTTTGATATGAGCCAATTTCAAAATATTTCATCTTTGTTTTAGAGAAACCTGTATCCACCCACACATGTGCTACTCATCAAGCCTCAGGGAGAATCACTAGGCACCAAGAAATAAAATTAGGACTTCAAACCTAGAAACCAGGTGGTAATAGGTAAAGATTCATCTTCCGCCCAAATCATTCAAAAGTTTCTTGAAACATTTGCAGCCCAGGGAGCAATGAAGGTGAGCTGAAGCTAGTTCATTTATAATACTCCCATCTTTACTCTCTTCTACTTAAAAGCAAAAGAGGTGAATTCTACCAGAAGTTAAGTATTTTATCTCTGTGGAGGCCATGTTGTTTCCATGGCCAAATCTGTGATTCCTTTAATTAACTCTCAAGTCAGGCCTTGTTCTAGATGCCAAGGATCCAACAACAAGAAGATTATTTTTTGAGGGACTCTCAGTGCAATGGGAGACCCAGACGAGGGCTGTAATTTATAATAGTGTAATGAGTGCCCTGCCAGACCTGCACACTGTGCTGTCAGGAAATAGGGGTGTGTGGGCCAGACACCTCAGTCTGAGAGCTCAGAGAGGGGTTGCTTGTGAAAGTCCTGCTTAGAATGAGTCTCAGAAGATGAATAGGAGTGGGTATGTGGAAAAGGAGAGAAAGGACGTTTCAGATAACAAAAGCATAATGAGCAAAGGACTAACCATATCTGAGGAGCTGCACCGGGTCAGGTATGTAGGAAAAGAAGAATGCGTGAAAGATTGAAACATTAATCCTGATTTTATCATGGAAGTAAAGAATCCTGATTGACATTTTTAAAAGATTATTCTGGCTTCAAAGAAGAGAATGGATTAGAAACCATTAGAATTGAATGGAGTCAGGAACAAGACAGGGATGTCCACTCTCACCACTGCTATTCAACATAGTACTGGAAGTCCTAGCCTCAGCAATCAGACAACAAAAAGACATTAAAGGCATTCAAATTGGCAAAGAAGAAGTCAAACTCTCCCTCTTCACCGATGACATGATACTGTACATAGAAAACCCAAAAGTCTCCACCCCAAGATTGCTAGAACTCATACAGCAATTTGGTAGCGTGGCAGGATACAAAATCAATGCCCAGAAATCAGTGGCATTTCTATACACTAACAATGAGACTGAAGAAAGAGAAATTAAGGAGTCAATCCCATTTACAGTTGCACCCAAAAGCATAAGATACCTAGGAATAAACCTAACCAAAGAGGTAAAGGATCTATACCCTAAAAACTATACAACACTTCTGAAAGAAATTGAGGAAGACACAAGGAGATGGAAAAATCTTCCATGCTCATGGATTGGCAGAATTAATATTGTGAAAATGTCAATGAAAATGTCAGGGCAATTTACACGTTTAATGCAATCGCTATCAAAATACCATGGACTTTCTTCAGAGAGTTAGAACAAATTATTTTAAGATTTGTGTGGAATCAGAAAAGACCCCGAATAGCCAGGGGAATTTTAAAAAAGAAAACCATATCTGGGGGCATCACAATGCCAGATTTCAGGTTGTACTACAAAGCTGTGGTCATCAAGACAGTGTGGTACTGGCACAAAAACAGACACATACATAGATCAATGGAACAGAATAGAGAACCCAGAAGTGGACTCTGAACTTTATGGTCAACTAATATTTGATAAAGGAGGAAAGACTATCCATTGGAAGAAGACAGTCTCTTCAATAAATGGTGCTGGGAAAATTGGACATCCACATGCAGAAGAATGAAACTAGGCCACTCTCTTGCACCAGACACAAAGATAAACTCAAAATGGATGAGAGATCTAAATGTGAGACAAGATTCCATCAAAATCCTAGAGGAGAACACAGGCAACACCCTTTTTGAACTTGGCCACAGTAACTTCTTGCAAGATTCATCCATGAAGGCAAGAGAAACAAAAGCAAAAATGAACTATTGAGACTTCATCAAGATAAGAAGCTTTTGCAAAGCAAAAGATACCGTCAACAAAACTCAAAGACAACCTACAGAATGGGAGAAGATATTTGCAAATGACGTATCAGATAAAGGGCTAGTTTCCAAGATCTATAAAGAACTTCTTAAACTCAACACCAAAGAAACAAACAATCCAATCATGAAATGGGCAAAAGACATGAAGAGAAATCTCACAGAGGAAGACATAGACATGGCCAACATGCACATAAGAAAATGCTCTGCATCACTTGCCATCAGGGAAATACAAATCAAAACCACAATGAGATGCCACCTCACACCAGTGAGAATGGGGAACATTAACAAGGCAGGAAACCACAAATGTTGGAGAGGATGCGGAGAAAAGGGAACCCTCTTACACTGTTGATGGGAATGTGAACTGGTGCAGCCACTCTGGAAAACTGTGTGGAGGTTCCTCAAAGAGTTAAAAATAGACCTGCCCTACGACCCAGCAATTGCACTGTTGGGGATTTACCCCAAAGATTCAGATGCAATGAAACGCCGGGACACCTGCACCCCGATGTTTCTAGCAGCAATGGCCACAATAGCCAAACTGTGGAAGGAGCCTCGGTGTCCATAGAAAGATGAATGGATAAAGAAGATGTGGTCTATGTATACAATGGAATATTACTCAGCCATTAGAAATGACAAATACCCACCATTTGCTTCAACGTGGATGGAACTGGAGGGTATTATGCTGAGTGAAGTAAGTCAATCGGAGGACAGACATTGTATGTTCTCATTCATTTGGGGAATATAAATAATAGTGAAAGGGAATATAAGGGAAGGGAGAAGCAATGTGTGGGAAATATCAGAAAGGGAGACAGAACATAAAGACTCCTAACTCTGGGAAACGAACTAGGGGTAATGGAAGGGGAGGAGGGCGGGGGGTGGGGGTGAATGGGTGACGGGCACTGAGGGGGGCACTTGACGGGATGAGCACTGGGTGTTATTCTGTATGTTGGTAAATTGAACACCAATAAAAAATAAATTTATTATAAAAAAATAAAAATAAAAATAAATTATATTATACCAAAACAAATTGAATGGAGTAGCATGGTTCATAGGTAAAGATCCAGGGGTCTGCTGAACTAGAATAGGAAAAAGAAACATCTTTACATTCATCAATCTTTCACTAAAATCTATCATGTTACACAGCAACAGTGTGCTCCTAACTCCCTCTTCCCATCCTCTGCTGCTGTTGCCACAACTTGCTTCGTGTAACGTTCCACAAACACACAATACATTACAACTGTTTTTGCATCCATCACTCAATAATATTTGAAAGCAATTAAAAATAGAGGGGAAATGAGCTTTTATTTGTATTTCTTATATCATTCCCAGTGTTCATATTTTGTGTACATCAGTATCTTAGTGTCCTGATCCTTCTGCCTGAAAACGTCCATCATTTCTTAAAACACTGGTCTGCTGGCCATGATTTTTTTTTAACTTTAATATGTTGAAAAAGCCTTTTTTTCCCCTTTATTTTCAAAAGATATTATTGCTGAGCATAGCAGTCTATCCAGGTTGACAAGTTTCCCCCTTCGGCCCCAGAAGGATGCCACTCCATCATCCTCTGACTTACATGTGTCAGAGGAGAGGTGTGCTTTCACTCATGTCTGTATGCTTCTGTGTGTCCTGTGGTTTTCTGTCTGCCTCCAGGGTGTCCTGTTCAGTTTTCAGCAGTTTGCATAGGATAGGTCTAGATGGAATTTTTTTTTGCTAATTTGTTTGCTTTGGTATTTAATCTCATGGATGGTAAATGGATATTTATTGCAGACCGGTAGATACCCCCACTGCTCCATCCCTAGTTTCTCTGAGGATTTAGGACAGATATGCACCTGCCCTCAAGGAGCTTTATAGAAGGATAAGCAAGATATGGTGGTAACCGAGATAGAAAGTGGAGCTGAGAAGCAGACACAGGAAGCTAAGTGAACTCCCTGCTTTATGTTTTGTGTGACTCTCTATATCAGATGTTTGTAATTAGGACTTCAAAAATGAGAATTGTTTTCTTCCATGAGATTGGTCAAATCTTGGCTTAAACACATTTCCAGGAATGATATGCAGACATGCTAAGATTTTCTCCACCTGTTAATATAAGATTTGCCAGGAACTAAGGTCTATGCCTTTTTTCCTTGCCAGCTGGAAGAGAAGACTGAGAAGAATTTGGGAGAAGCAGGCTCTTCCACCGACAGCAAAGGGGCATTCAAGAAGGAAAGAGAGATGCATCAGAAGCTCCTTACTGACAGTCATGGCCTGGTCATGGACCTGCGCTGGCAGATCCATCACAGTGAGAAGAACTGGAGCCGGGAGAAGGTGGAACTTCTTAGCCGTCTAGACAGAGACCGGCAGGAATGGGAGCAGCAGAAGAAGGAGCTCTTGTGGAGAATAGAACAGGTAAGGAACCACCCAGGCACCCACCAACAGGGAAGGCAGTACAGACAACTAAACTGACCTGGAAATAAGAGCACTTAGAGGGAAAAAAAAAAATCAGGCTATTGAGAGGTCCTAACCCCATCAGGATGTTTCACAGGCTTCCAGAGAAGAGGAAAAAATGTCATAGAATTTCTAGCATTGGAGACCCAGACTCTACCCTTCCATTACACAGATCCTTTTGTTGCAGAGTTTGGAGGTAATAACTTCCTTGTATGTGTCTATCTGTACAGTATGTCTGTGGTCAGGGCTGGGGGGCAGGGTAACATTCCAAGGAATTTAAAGACAAAACTGGAAAGATGAGATTATTTCAGGTCTAGTAAGGTGATTCCTGCCAAAAAAGCAAACTACATTTTAAGTTTGCCCCCTAGAGATGTGGTCACAGTGACTGCTCCAACTTGAATGGAATTCCTGTCCTTTAGTAAAGAAATTGCTGAATTAAGTTGGAAATCAGGCTGTTTGCACCTGCTGTGGATATTGCTGAGCTGTGATTAGGTAGGACCATAGTCAGGGGAGGGAGCTGGTTGCTCATCCTCTTCAGCTAAACAAACATTCAAACACCCAGATGAACTCAGGAGGAGAGGGAGAGTTGTTTTTTTTTTTATCTTCCAGAGAATCATTCTCTGCATGGCATCACACTTGGGACCATTTGCATTGGTCACACCTGAGTGATGCACAAATTAAATTTTCACATGAAACTGATGAAGTTTTGAAATTCTTCTCTGGCTAGATTTTTACATAGCATATATGTATTTTTGCACTTAGTTCAGCCTGTCACACTTATACATTTATGAGGCCTCAAGGAAACATATTAATCAATAAGAAACTGAGTTCAGGAAAAGTAACCTTTTTACTCTATCACAAATACTTATACTGCCTGCATTTATGTGGGAGCTTTTTGAAAAATGTGCTCTATCATCACCAGACATAATACCTGTGTTAGGCAGGTGCAATGGCCACAGTTAGTTTCTGCATGCTGCAGGGGAGCAAGAGAAGGTGAATGAACTTAAAAAATAATAAAAAATAAAAAGCCAGGAGCCTTTGGCTCAGATACTGTTGAGAAGAAGACACACTGCAGATAGAATGGGGTGGAAGTTCTTCCTAGTTTTAGTTACTCACCTAACTGAGTCACCATATTGACATTTGATGTGGCTCATTTCAAAATTCCCCAAATTCTATCAAAAGAAAGGTGGCCACTTCCTGTTTGGCCTAGAGATGCATCATTTGAGAAGAATCTTCTGTATTAAATCCCCAGTGTACCTAGGTTCTACTGGACAGATAAGTTGTTAGGTGGAAATTACAGGAGCAAACGTAGCATGTGTTCTTGCCAACTGGTCACAGATCTATCAGATCCAGCCTCAGCTAACTGGTGTCTCAGTAACTCCAGGCACCATGTTATCAAGAAGGTTCCCTCTTGGCCTTCCCTCTGTGAGCAGTCAGTCTGTCCCTCCTGTACCACAGTAAGGCCATCATAATCCCTGTCATGCCCTTCTGGGGTCCACTTTGCCTGTTATCTGGAGGCTCTTTGGTCTTATCATAGCTTGTTTTTGGAAATCACACCTTGGATATAATTTAAGCAAGTCTTATAAGGTCTTACTTTTGGGAATGAGCAACTCTTAGTAAAGGAAGAAGTAGTAGGACATCCAATGATAATCAACTTTTGAAGAGTTAATGACTCTTCAGGAGGAGCAATCACCCCATTTTAAAACTGTATTTTGAAGAGTAACTGTGGGCCTGTGCTGAACCCCATTTCTGATTCACATCAGTATTCTGTGTCAGGACTATAGCAGTTCTGCTGAGCCGATAGCCTCAGAACTTGAGTCCTCAAGGTTAACATATTTGAGCATAATGGATTCAAGACACATGGGTTCCAGGCGCTCATCTGTTCCTGAAATCTGTGCAGTGGATCCCACAGGCTTTGTACAATGATCTCACTGCTGTTTTTAGAAGAGGATTTGCTGCCAGTGAATGATGCTTCAGTTATGCAGTTGTGGCTTTTAAAAATAAATCCAGCCTTTTCCCCCAAATATTCAGCATTTTAAAAGAAGATTTTATAAATCTTAGTGCCTGATCCCAAAAATTAGATGAAGCAGTTACCAGGCATTCTCTGGAAAAGAGGAAATTGACTGAGGCGTGTATATGTGTATAGATTTTGTTTATCATTCATTTAATTTTTAGCTCTACATTCCATAGATAAACAAGAAATACAGGTGAACATTCTTCATAAGGTATGCTCTTGATATTTGACTACTTGGTGAGCCGTGTAACCTTGACTGTGATAACATAATACAGTTGGTGAAGGAAGTAACACTAAATCCATTTTCCACTTTCAGAACACATGCTTCATACTTGTCCGGTGTCATTAAATTCCTACATAATTTCTGTACCACATGAGGCATTTTATATGACGGATGACTATGGGAATGCGGTTAAGGTCACTTAACACATGTCATCTATCTTATCAGCATCTCTTGTCCCAGTCCAAATTTGATTGGGCGATAGTTACCTTTTATGGAGTCACACTACATTTCTCCTTAGAATTAAATTCCCAGTTAACATGCAGATGATCTAGGACTCGCCGCCATACTAAAGACCATGTGTCATTCCAGCCTCCTTCCAGCAACTTCCTTAAATCAGCTGCCTCTACAACCTGAAAGGCCATTCTTTTAAAACCTGTCCACAAGGTGACCTTTTTTTCCTTTGACCAGCAAGGAGAAGGGTGGGTAAGGTGACACTGTTGAGGGTTTATCATTTCCTGTATTATTTGAAATGCAAGTCTTTTCTTTTTCTATTTGCAGTAAAAGTTGTTCTACTGCAGGATTCGAAATACAGTAGGTGCTGATGGCTGGTCTGAAATGACTCTCCTAGGAAACCCTATCCTTTTAAGGACCCATTATTCTATTACAACATCCCAGAGGCATCTCAGCAGCAGATACCCATTCCAGTTCGTTTTCAGGAAACCTAACACTGACCAGCTTTAGTGTGTTTTGCTCCTGGCTGCCTGCATTTATTTTTGAATTCCCACTGTGCCGAGCTAAAGTGTGCTCGTTCAAAGCCCTCCTCCTTAGTCATTCTTTCCTCCTCTTCACACACACCCTCGGTGTGCATTTGCAGCTCCGAGTGTGACTCTTGCATTTTAATTCCTTGCCCAGAATAGCTTAGAGATGATCATGTGTTGAAACTAAATTGTGCTGGCATACGTTAGATGAACATAATAAAAAGCTTTCCCTTTTTGTTGTTGGGTTTTGTTTGTGTTTTAAAGAAAACAGTTTAGCATCTTGAAGAGAACTAGGAAGAACTGTGTCTTGGGGTTGAGGGACAGGAGAGATCAGAGGGGCCAAGCTGAAACCCAGAGTGGTCAGCTTATTCCCTAATTCGATGGTGACCCCACCTCAGAGGCTAACGTTTAGGCTCTGGCCACTTGAATCTCCGTCTTTCTCAAATAATCCACCGTCTCAGAAATTACTAAAAATGAGTGAAAGTCCTTTGTCTCCATTATTTCACGTGGCTTGGTTCCTGCTGATGCACATGCCACTCTCACTTCCAGCCCATGGATGAAGGCATCCCTTGAGACCTACAGGTGTATTCTGTGAAAGATGCTTGGCTAAGAAATAAATTAATGCTTCCAATGGAGTTGTAGAACCCTTAAGGACTGAAAATCTTTCTTCAGCAAATCCAGGGTGTCACTTTCACCCTTCAGATAGTTTTCTTAGTCAGAAGGGCAGCTGATGTGGTGGAGTGTGAGAGCATGTCACCCAGTAACAACCCCAGTGGAGACACCCAGGTGGAACTCTCCTCAGCCCTCCACTGTGTTTTCTGTGCATGTTTCAAAAGGAAGGCAGTGAGGAAAAGTCTGGAGAGTCCAGGGAAAGCAGTCCATTACAGCTTCTTTAGGGAGTAAGCATCCGCCCTACTCATCATATCCTGCCTGTCCCTGTGATTTCACACTGGCTCCCTTCCTAAGTGGCTCCACATGATTTGTTCTAGAGCTGTAAATCAGCAAGGCGTGTATTGCACACCGACCCCAGGGAGGGTGAGCAGGGGTCTCATGGACAAATAGTGCACCTGGCTGGACTTGTCTGGCCAGTGGCTCCTGCACAACAGGCATCTGTCCCCATTTTACAGATGAAAACACTGAGCTGGGGACAGCTGGGAACTTCACATCTGCTAGCAAGCCGGCAAGCCACAGGACAATGGCTCCAACTCAGGCCTTCCAAATCCCAGAGGGTCCTGTGTTTTGCCCACTGTTGCTTCCTGAATTTTCCAAGTCAGGCAAAAAAAAAAAAAAAGGTTTAGCTCTAAAGTATGCAGCTTATTTTTTGTTTTTAAGTCAGACCAGATCTTGAATTAACTTGATAACTAAGGTTTAATTAACCCTCTCAAGCAAAGTTAGAAATTGTTTCTGACACCCTATGGTTACAACCCAGTTCAATCCCTTGGATTATATGCAGGACTCATTCCAAAGGACTTGGAAATAATAGTGACCTAAGGAGGAAACTCTGCTGGTGAGGAAAATCAGATTCACCCTCAGAAGTTTGCTATCGCCAATGGTTTTCCTTAAGTTCTGAAAGTATAAAAGAGAGCTCTAAATATGTCATTTAACAATGTTCAGTTTTTTAAAAATAAATGTATAATGTCCCGTGGACAGTACGCCACGTTGTATATAGTAATATATATATTCTACTCAGCAGGAATTGGCTTGTGTGTGTGATTAATGTAGATTTTACAGTCCAGATAAAATTGTGATTTTATTTTTTTTTAATAAAAGCATCTGTAATGTTGTATTACTTTTGAAATTAAGGCCAGAACTTTAAGAACATTTGCTTCTCACAGTCTTTCCGATGGACCCAAGCATAGTGCAGATCATGGCGGAGCAGTGGTCTTAGGGAGAGCCACATACAGAAAAGTGAGGCTAATTGTTTTCATTTTTTAAACCCTGAAGTTGCAGAAAGAAAACAGTCCCCGGAGAAGTGGCAGTTTCCTCTGTGATCAAAAAGAAGGCACCATCCGCCCCTTTGCCCATCCAGGAAGCCCCCGAATGCCCCGTCCCTTGGGGATGTGGTCCTGTGCAGACACCGACTCCACCCCATTCGAAGACCGGCCGCTGTCCAAGCTGAAGGAATCAGACAGATGTTCAGCACGGGAAAACCTCTACTTGGACGCCTTGTCTCTAGATGATGAGCCAGAGGAGCCTCCAGCCCGAGGGCCCCAGCGGGAGTTCAGAAACTGCCTCCCCCAGGTCGGCCTGGGATTTGGGGTCCAGTTAACTGCTGCAGGACCAAGGGGGTTGTCAGGAAACCTGTCCGTGTGGCCGGCAGGCCTGGGATTTGCAAATCGCAGCCTCTGGGCTGAGTAAGCATGAAAACTTCATGGTGCCAAGAGTTCTGCTTGGTGGCCCTGACCCCAAGCTCCTAGTGAGTGCTGCAGGCAGTTCCCTCTACCACCATGTTTCAGGTTTGGAGAGTTTGGAGACATAGAACTGTGTCCTGCGTAAACAAAAGGTCTCATACATGAGCTGGTCCAATGAAACACACAGGAGGAGACAGTTTATTCTCAGGAGTATAGGTCTTCAACCTCTCTTTAAATCATAGCAGCCTTCTGATTCTAAACAACTTGCTGGTAACAAAAAAGGAATCTGTTCTAAGGAAAGTACCTCATGTCTGGAAATAGTATTACTAAACAATGACATGCTATAAATTCTTATACTGTGCAAAGAAGGGGGGAACAAATCCCAACACTTAGAAGCCATACAAAAATTAGATCAACAAATCAGTGAGCTAAGTAAGCTCTGGGCTGAAATTTCCATGGCACAATGTCAGGTTTTTCTAGTGATTCCCCTTCTACAACTGGGTTTTAAAACCGGGTTGGATTTTATGAATCGTTACGTGTAAGTCGGTTTAACCGTTGCGGTACCTGTCCCTAAGCCAGTCCAGAGACAGACTTCTAAGAGTTCATGCGAAGTAGTGTTGAAATGTGGGGCAGCTAGACTTCAGCCAGATGTCCATGAGGTAAGGTGCCTTCTCCGCAGTATATGGCCAGGTGGCATGACATCACCAGTGCGCCACCCTGTTTGATCTATTGGCAACTCCCATGGTGCAGTTGCACAGCAGAGAGGAAGCAGGTTGGGAGCCTGCCCTGGTCCCAGTCCACAGTGACTGGGGTCCTGAGCAAAAGTCAGTAAGTCATTATAAGCTCGCCTCTGATTCCAAATGGCAATGCTCACAACCGAGAATATGCTGAAGCCAAAGGCGGTTGCATCGACTTCTACAGTGAGGCTTAGACCAAGGGACCCAGCCACCTAACTTCCTCTATGGGGAGCCACATCTTCCTTTTCCCCACCTCCTCCTCTCTGTCTCTGTCTCTCTCTTTCTTACACATACGCACACACACACACACACACACACATACACACACACACACACGTATGTGTCATTACAACAGCCAACCTTGAAATTCATATACTAGCGTCCTTTGAGAAAGCACGGGAGAGCCACCTCCTTCATGATGAAGTATATAGCCAGTTTTTCTCACTCACATGGGCTCCTTCCTGGACGGCAGGAACTCCAGTCCCTCCTCACACTGCAGGTCCTCGTTTTATTATTATAGTTCAAAGAGCTGGGGGTCAGGAGCATTCCCAACCAACACTTGGCCTCAGTGTATATTCTAAATGGTATTTTCCTATGGCAGAAGAGCAAAACAAATCACTTAGCACGTTGAAGCTGCCTGACAACCAATATGAACAGATTCAGACGATCTTATTTCTTCTTTTTAGGAAGAAGAAAATCACAAGGGAAATCTTCAAAGGTAAGTAAGAGTAACGAAAACAGTAGTAGGCTACTGAAATTAAAACCTCTTGGTCTTAAAATTCTATCCTGTCACTGCAGACTGTCTTCAAAAGGACTTAAAGTAACACTTCTAAATAAGTAGTGGCTTTATTATGATTGATTTCGTAAATATAGAATTTTCTATTATTAGCAAGAAAGGCCAGAGACTAGCTGCACTGGTGTGGGCGGTAGTGTCATGGTGAGGACAGTTACAACTGTGGATTGTGTGTATAAAAGAATGTTGTGTTCAGTGGTTTCTGAAAAGTCCACAGAAACCCCTCTCGTCTCATTTGGTCTGGAAAGACTCCCACTTGATATGCCATGAGACATTTCATATACTGTGCATTTAAAGCTCTGCCAGGAGGATTTATTAAAATATTTCCCGGCAGTAAACCACAAATAAATTCAAAGTGAGTGATGCTGGTGATACTGGTTGTCACATATGACCCAAAATATATATGATAGGATGTATCTGAAAAGACACATCTAAACAGATTTGTTTGCATTTAAACATTAAAAATATACAACTGAGTGGAAAGTACAAAGATTTCCCATACACAACCCCCCACGCACACACCCCACCCTCACACACATGCTTCTTTATAGAGGAACACATGCTGTTTCCACCCCAGGAAACTTCTTCTCAGGGCAATTGACTGTTTCCAGATCTCCTCATCCCTGGTTTTCCTAGGAACTTCAAGTCCATGAATCACTGTCTCCTCCCCATGTTGCCCTGTATCAGGTTCATTCACAACCATCCCAAATGCGTGTGGTGCGTTTCTGTCCTTCAGGCTCTGCCTTGACTGGTCTTTCTCAGACCATCCAAGGCTGCATTCGAGAACTAGAGCCTGGTTTCAAATGCACTTCTGCCTCTCGCTAGCCATATGCCCTGAGGTGAGCTGGGTAACTAACTACCTTGTGCCTCAGTTTCCTCATCTGTAGACAGAAGGCATTTAAATTGCTGTACAGCTTAAATGTGTTACTACACATAAAACAAAGCAATGCCTGACACAGTCAACAGAGTTTAACTATCTTCACAGAGCTCTTCCGGGTATACTAGCTCTGATTTTTTATCTTTTTTTTTTTAAGTTTATTTTTTTAGTAATCTCTACACCCAACGTGGGGTTCGAACTCACAACCCCGAGATCAAGAGTCATACGTTCCACTGACTGAGCCAGACAGGCTCTCCTCTTATTTTTATCTTAATTGCTACTATTAATTTCAAAAGTCATCCATACTTAGAAAAGTTAAACTGAAATGAAAACTCAAACATCACAATATCAGAAATATTATTAAAACTTAGATATCAGAATGTCTGAGGTGAGAGGGGTACATGTGTGTCATCCCCACCATCCCCTTCTCCTTCTTGCTTCAAGAAGTTTCCTGTCTTCCCTCCATGCTTTCTTCCTTGTACCTTCACACAATGGCACACATTTCAGATGTGTCCTGGTTTTGTATCTTAGGTTTGGCCACTGCTAAGGCTGATGTGTCCCCTTTTTCTGCCCACATCGCCTCTGTTCCACAAAATCCATCCAAGCCCTGGAGGCAGAAATGGGGCTTAGACAAGCAGTATCCAAGGAACGTAGACAGGGTTGGGGTTTCGGTACCCATAGAGCACTTCCAGCCCCCAGTGAACAGCATTCTGAAGCTCATTAGTAATTCAGCAACCCCTGGACTTGGCCCCAGAGGCAAGAAGAGAAATCACACTTGCCGGAAAGCTTAATACCTAGTGATAAATTGACCTGTTCCTTCTATTTCTTTTTATTTTCAGTGCTAGTTGGGAGCCAGCTTACCGTTATTCATCAGGCCGTGGGAGAGTTTGTAGATGGTTTCTAACAAAAAAATACCACTCGCTTTTGCCTCTCTTGAGAAATAACAAGCTAGAAGGCCCACTAGGATCCGTAGTCTGCCCTCTTTTATGCCAGAGTGGTGTCCACAAGAGCATGTGTCCCCAGGGTGAGGGCAGAGGCACCCAGAGCTTTTTGCCACTTCTGTGGGCCAGTCCATGTGGTACACAGACCCCAGTCCTGGCCTCAGCACTGCTAGTGGTTCATGCAGTGGAGCGGCCCATGTACTGTCTGTCTGGGACCCTTCTGGCAGCACTTGTGCTGATCTGAAACTCTAGGTGTGGGCAGCCCCCGTGGTGCAGCAGTTTGGTGCTGCCTGCAGCCTGGGGTGGGATCCTGGAGACCCGGGATTGAGTCCCGCATTGGGCTCCCTCCCTGCCTGCTTCTCCCTCTACCTGTGTCTCTGCCTCTCTCTCTCTCTGTGTGTGTCTATGAATAAATAAATAAAATCTTAAAAAAAAAACAAAAACAAAACCCTAGGTGTTTAAACTTGTTTGGGGGTGTGCAGATAGCAAGATGTCCTATGAAAAAGTGGTGTAGTGGCAGAGACAGTCTGGGTGCCTCCCCTCCACCCCAGCCAGAGGGCCCAGGTCCAAGCTCACAGGCAGGGCCAGCCCCAAGCCTTCCTGGCCGCCACTGCTTTGCCCTGGGGGGCTTGACAGGCTGCCTGGGTGCTCCAGCCAGCTCCTGTCTCAGCATTGCAGAATCCTGGACCCTCTAGGGTGCCCGCCCTGGCCTATAGGAGGTAGTCAGGAAATTCATACCAAATAGAAATATATTCAGTGAAAGCACTAATATTGAGGAATCTACTTCCAAATGCACATCCATCAGGGAGCACTTACCCCAAACTGGCTGTTCCTTTAGCTTACCTATCTTCACCCCCACATGGTATATGTGTGTGTCTGCAGGCATCTTCCTCTTATCCAGGAATTCAGGAAGAGCAAGAACAAAAAAAAACAGGCTTTGGCTGTAAAGGAGGGAAGCAGAAGGAAGGGAAGAACTGGGCCCTGCTGGTGGATTTCAGCCGGGCCAGACGGAGTTTCTGTTGGAAGTGGTGTTTGGAAATTAGTGCCCACCTGTCACACCTTCCGCTTCCCTCCTTTGCTTCACATCTTCTGTTTGGTCTCTGGAGGTTAGTTAGTACAGTTGACCCCTGAACAACATGGATTGAACTACATGGGTCCACTTAGATATGGATTTTTTTCCAGTTAATATAGTACTATAAATGTATATTGTCTTCCTTATGGTTTTCTCTTTTTTTTAAGATTTAATTTTTTATTTGAGAGAAAGAGCATGAGTGGGGATGGGGAGGAAGGGCAGAGGAATAGGGAGAAGCAGACTCCCTATTGAGCAGGAAGCCCAACATGGGGCTCAGTCCCAGGACCCCGGGATCATGACCTGAGCTGAAGGCAGACACTTAACCAACTGAGCCATCCAGGTGCCCCTCCTTATGGTTTTCTTATTAACATTTTCTTCCGTTAACTTATTTTAAGAATACAGTATTTAATACATATACAAAATATGTGTTCATAATCTGTTTATAGATCAATAAGGCTTCTGTTCAACAGTTGGCTCTTAGTAGTTAAGTTGGGGGGAGTCAAAAATTATACATGGATTTTCGACTACATGGGGGTCAGATGCCCTAACCCCCGTATTGTTCAGGGGTCAACTGTACTTCCTTAGAAGTTCATCCAATAGATGATGAGGCCAGTGGGCGAACAGGACGTCAGATTATAGCTGTGATGTTGTGGTGCCCACCCCCCTGCATATACCATTAGCTGGGTTTGGATCAGGACAGGGCTGCTTTCCTGTCAGCAGTGCGAGCATCTGCCACAATACCTGGAACTCAGGAAACTCCTAGTAGGTTAGGATTTGAGGGCATTCATCAGCCAGATGTCCTCCTTCCTCTGGAGCATCCACAGGCCAAAATGAAACCATTCCAAAGTGGGTTTGGAGCTGAACACTAACCACCCCAGAGCTCAGCCTCCAGCTTGTTCCCATAACATTTGAGGGCTGCCTGTATTCCATTCTGACAAATATAAGGCTCCTGGAACAATTCCAGAGCTGTTAAAAGTTCGTCAAACATCCACAGGGCAGCTCAAGAGTAGAGAACATCAAGGAGCCAGAAAGTGTTCCCGCTGGCCTGCATGGAGACTGACACACAACAGGCACCTGTCCCTTGGGCAGCACATGCGTGCCACGCTGGGTCGGGGGTGCGGGGTGGCAGGTCAGCAGGCTGCCCGGCTGGCAGGCAGCTGACACCCTTTTCTCCCCCACCTTCCCCAGGGCTGTGTCTGTGTCCTCCATGTCTGAGTTCCAGCGTCTGATGGACGTTTCTCCCTTCCTGCCGGAGAAGGGCGTCCCCGCCACCAGCAGCAAGGAGGACATCACTCCGCCCCTGTCTCCTGATGATCTGAAGTACATCGAGGAGTTCAACAGCAAGAACTGGGATGAGAGGCCCCCGGAGCCCTGGGCAGACAGGACCGAGGGGGGGCGGGCAGGGAGCGAGGCTGGTGCAGAGCCTTTCCCTGACTCCTCCTGGTACCTCACCACAAGTGTCACCATGACTACGGACACCATGACCAGCCCAGAGCACTGCCAGAAGCAGCCCCTTCGGAGCCCCATGTGCACGGAGCAGGCCGGGGTGCGGGTGCTGCACAGCCCACCCGCGGTCCGCAGGATGGATGGCATCGTGGTGGCGGGCAGTGAGGGCAAGGGCCGGGCTGAGCCCGAGTGCCCGTTTCCAACTAGCAGAGCCAGGGGGGGCACTGGAGACACAAAAGGGGGTCCCTCAGAACATGTGCTCAGCAGGTGGCCTTGCGCCCCCTCCAGGCACCCCCGAGACTATGTGGAGGGAGGACTGCGCCCCCTCGAAAGTGCCCTCTGCGCCCCCCTGGGTTTTGCCTCCTCGCTGCACGGCCTGCAGATGTCCAAGAACATGAGTGATGACATGAAGGAGGTGGCCTTCTCGGTCAGGAACGCCATCTGCTCTGGCCCCCCCAAGCCTCCACTCAAGGACATGGCCTGCCAGACCAATGGGTCCCGGACGACGGGAACACAGACCGTCCAGACCATCACCATTGGCCTGCAGACCGAAGCCCTGCGTGGCAGCGCCGTCACCAGCAGCCCCCACAAGTGTCTCACACCCAAGGCCGGGGGCGGGGCCACACCCGCGTCATCTCCTTCCCGTGGCCTTCGGAGCCGGCAGATGGCCCCCGCCATCGAGAAGGTGCAGGCCAAGTTCGAACGCACGTGCTGCTCCCCCAAGTACGGGTCTCCCAAGCTGCAGAGGAAGCCCCTCCCCAAAGCTGAGCCGCCCAACAGCAGGACCTCCCTGGGGCTGGCCCCAAAGGGGTGCAGCGAGTCCGCCTGGGCCCGTTCCACCACCACGAGGGAGAGCCCGGTGCACACCGCCATCAACGATGGCCTCTCCAGCCTCTTCAACATCATCGACCACAGCCCCGTGGTGCAGGACCCCTTCCAGAAGGGGACTCGGGCCGGGAGCCGATCTCGCTCAGCAGAACCCCGGCCCGAGCTGGGCCCAGGCCAGGAAACGGGCTCCAGTTCCCGGGGACGGTCCCCCAGCCCCATCGGGGCTGGCTCAGAGACTTGGAGGGAGGAAGGGGGAGAGGGCACGCCCTTGAGGCAGGACTTATCCGCTCCCCCTGGTTACACGTTCACTGAGAACGTAGCCCGGATCCTCAACAAGAAGCTGTTGGAGCATGCCTTAAAGGAGGAGAGGAGGCAGGCCCCCCACGGGCCCCCAAGTCTTAACAGTGACAGCCACATGGGAGAAACCATCAAAGCTGAACCAGGGTCCATCGAGGTAATAAGGCTGAGTATTCCAACCGTCCCTCACTGGCTCTTCTGTTCAAATGTCAGGAAAACACATGTAAACCTGGGGTTTTGCTAGGTCATCTGGTTTCAGGAATAGGTTCTTGTGAGCTGGGAAGATACAGGGTTTATGGGAGAATGGAATAGGCTGAAACATAAGCCCCAAGCTGCTCCTAAAGAAAAGTTCCTATTATTGTCCTCAGTGATCTTTCCTTGAAGATGTAGCTCAGGGTTTGGTTCAGGTTCTCTTGTCTGATCTAGCTGATGGTGCTCGTCTGTCTATCTGGGCTTTTCACTTGGGGTTATAATTTGCCCTCTTTCTGTGTGAATTTGTGTCCTAGAAATGTGTGTGTGTGAAGTGTGTGAGAGTCACATCAGGGTTCTCTGCGTGCTCCAGATCTTTATCCAGGACAACACAAGAGGTGTGCCGGAGAGGGTGTAATAGTGTGGACACTAGAACGTGCTTCATCAGGAACGTACAAGAATGTCTGGATTCCAGTGCTGGCGTCAGTACAGAATAGCAGCCCTCTGTCTCACAAATCCCATGCCCTCTACGACCACGAATCTCCCTGGCAATAAAACCAGGTGAGACAGATGGATAAGATCAAATTCCTGCCTTCATACGATGTGGTTATTGTTATTATCGCCCTTACATCTGTCATATTATCACAGTCTATATGACCACACATCCCGTCACCTGCTATTACCCTGCGATATTATTACATCCCCCTTAACATTATTCACCAATGGGTCAACCTTGAATGTTGTTCTAATGCATATCCACATGCCGTATGTCCATACCACGCCACATTAAAAACAATCCTCATTTCCACTTCAAGAATGAGCGAAACAAAACAAATCCTGACAGTAATGCTGGGAATGAGAGGGTGGGGCTGCGGGCCTGGTGCAGTGAAGCAGCACATGTTCCCTGCCCTCGGCAGACACTGTGATCCCGCATGTAGACTTGAGGGTGAGGCTGATTCACCACTAGCCCGGAGGAACAGACTCCACACCCAGATATATCCGTAACCATTCCCCAGGCGAGGCAGCTCTGAGATGGCAAGGGTCGGAGAGGAGAGAAATAGGCTCCCAGGGCCGCCCCCCTGCTCTCCCACCATGGCCCAGGTAGCCCTGGCTTCACAGGTGAGGAGATGAGGCAGGTGCGTGTTTCCTGTGTTACCTCCAGACCCACATTTCCCCCGGGGTGGGGGTTGAGGGGAAACAATAGCCCCCAGTCTAACCTATCAAGTTGGAGTCAACTGACAATGTAGAGTTTAAATCTGAAGGAGGTCAAACCACGTGAAATTACCCGTGACCTACAGAAATGGCAATTGCCATTTCATTCAACCTAATATCGATGGTACATTGGCCCTGTTCCGAACATGAGTCTTTGTGATAAAGTTGTTTACGTGCTCTGAGAAGAACAAACCGTGATTAAGTGTTCTCAGGTGTCTTCTGCAGGCTGCTTTTACCCCCAACCCTCCAGGGGTCTCAGGTAAGTGACTTAATTCTGCAGAGGGCTTATTTGTGTGAATGCCCTACCTCCTTAGGGCTCTGGAGGAATCAGGGCTCTGGCCCAAAGCATTAACTGGCTGGTCTGTGATGTCCATTAATATTAAAAACTAAAGAGAAATTAATGTTTAGGAACCAAAAAGGGCTTTGAGTTACAGTGAATGCTCCAAGCAATCTATGATAATAGAAAGACAGCCGCTTAATGGCTAAAGCACAGCTCTAAGGCATGAAAACGAATTTATCAGTACGGACCTATGCCCATCCCCCTGCCACTTTGGTCCTCTCTGTAAAATGTCTGTTTAAATTATCTTCTCACTGGGTGTGTTTGCTACCAAAGAGATGATCGGCCAATTCGGGGAATTCAGTACCTGCCTGGAGCACTCACTGGCAGAGATTAAATACTATGGGCTCCTGTTTCCTTTTCTGTTGGTATTTTGCTTGTTCTAGATTCCAGTGAAATTGTTCCTATCGAAATTGACTTCCTGTAATAGGCCCATTGGCAATCCCTTCCCATCATCCCCTAAATTATGTAATAAGTAGTTCTGGGTTTTCATTCCAAAATCACCAGGACTTGTGCTGATTGTCCAACCTGCCCTGAGCACCCCGCAGTGGGCCCTTCCCTAAATGTTCCCTGGATGCCTGGACATGGGCCTCCCTGGCTGGGGGCATGGCGGGAAATCTCCCTTGTCTTTTCTCCTGTCCCATGACTATATTTATCCTCTTTTTTTCTCTTGATGCTGTAGCACCAGTTCTATCATGCAGAGAAGCTAAGAGATGAGTTATGGTGTGAAGGGCAAGAATAATCTGGAAATGCAGTGCTATTCTTCCCTCCTGTGTCTAGTGGAAAATACAAGGGGAAACTTTTAGTGTGAGCAGTAACCATGTGATCATTGTGACAAAAACAGACCATTTAATCCTGTTTCAAATACAACAGTCATGTGACTTCCATCTCTATGCACACCAAAGGGTTTCTGAAATGTTAAGTGCTAAAGGGCCAATGAGGGAAGAACAGAAAGCTGAGGGGAGAGATCGGATGTTGTTCTGCAGTGAGGGTCCTTCCATGCTCCAAACCACCTGGACCCATGCAGAGGGAGGCCTGCGTACCCGGGGTGCACCTGCCCGTTTCTGCAGGCCCCATGTTTCTCCTGATAGCTGTCCTTGGAACTACCACCAGGCTTGTTGACTTTAAACCTTTACTGTTCTTCTTGTTTAAAAAGTACTTTCCAACCTACTTGCTTTTCTTTTCTTTCTCTGTCTGTTCTGTCCAGAACCAAACTGTCTTACTAACTGCCCCCTGGGAACTCTAGCCCTGCCGGCCTCACGCCGTAAGTGCTTTCTACCTTCTTTGCACACTGTCTGGAAAGGTCATCTGTGTAACCTGGGGTTGGTTGGCGTCAGAAATGCCACGATTCAGCCTCAGAAACAAGGCTGAATCGTGCCAGGTAGATCTGCCCTGACCATAGAGCCCACCACCTGCACTGGCCTACAGTCCACATTCAGGGACAGATGGGCAGGCCTAGACATTCCCAGTGGCTGCACAGAGTACCGAAGAAATCCTGCTGAGATTTCCACTCTCTGCTCTCATAGGAGTAAAAGTATATTGGCTGGAGAAGGGACTGTCTCTGGCAGAGAGGCCTGGTCGGTGGGGATCTGTGAGCCGAATGTGTTCCCAGTTGGCCTGCCCCTGCTCGCTGGTATCCTGGAGGCACACATACACTACTAGATGCTATAATGAGATGTGACCATAATTCGATGAGGCTTTTCTCTCTCTTTCAACAACGGCACCAGAAGGAATAAATCCAAATGTATCTTGTCCTTCGAAGTGATCACCATAGGTGATGTAGTAAGTGCTCAATAAATATTTGTTGGATGAATCAACAACAAAGCCATCCCTTGCTCCAAAAAATAGTCTCACAGAATTGCCATCTGAGCCTGAATCGAGGCATGTGAAAAAAATACCAGTTTTATGTCTGATCACGAATTAGTAACCCACCCACCTCACCCACTAGTCTTAACTCAGAGTGTTAAATACAAAAATGCAGTTGGCTCTCAAAGACTAAAAAGTTGCTCTCAAGATAAAATGGCCACACAGCCGATTGCAGTGGCTTCTCAGGGAAGGACAGGACCGTTTGCATGTATGTACTGGTGTGTTACTAAAGAAAGAGTCCATTCTTGAACCCGGTCACACATTTCTCCCTATAGGGGTTCACGTGATGAAGAAGTGGCACCACGCTGTCTTATCAAAAGCCCGTTCTGGTTCAGTATCAGCCAGGTGGCAGTGGGCTGCGGCGGTGTTGGAAAAAACCCATGATAGCAGCCATCTCAGTATTCAGCACACCTGGCACACACCACACACTCATACATAGCAAATGCAGCACATGATACTCATGCACAAAATGACCCACGATGCACACATAACATCCTCATACAAGGCACATACTTGTACACAACATGATGCCACACATACACAACACACTTATATACTACGCAACATACACAATACAAACAACACACAAATCTGACAATAGGAGGAGCAGAGATGGAAAAAGACAAAGCAGTAGCAGGTGTCCTAAACCATGCACCTCCACGCATGTGCATAGCAGGGCTGAGGTGAGGAGAGGACAGCTCACCCCACCTAGTTTGCATTTCAGCTATTTCAGGCCTTTGTGGGCGAGGTCTTCCTGATTACCATGGTTCCCACCAGCCTAGCACTTTGCTAATCAAGGTTTCCCCATCCTCTGCTACAACTGCCGTCACAAGGAGGCCGGGGATGTTTAGAAGTATCTCAGTGTTCATGCCATTTCCCGTGGGGCCCACGGGGAAGCAAGGCCCACCTCACTCCATCACTCTTCCAGAAGCCCCAAGGCGGCGCTCTGCCTCCCCTCTTCTCCTTAGTCCTCACTGTGCCCATGGATACAGCCCACCGTCTCTTCTCCACTGTCACTCCCTGCTCTCCAGACTAAACCCTCCTCATCCTGGCCTCTGCACTTGCTTGTCACGTCTATGTCCGTCCTCTGATGTCCTTCCCTTCGGGCTCTGAGAGCCTGTATTCGCTGTCATTCTTCATTGCAGTGGCTTACCATCTCAGCTTTTTCTTGTTTGAGTGTCACCTGGGCAGGTGGGTTCCGCCCGGTGAACTCGGGTTTCCTCCCACCACCCCCACTCTTCGTGCACCAGCAGACTCCAGGTTTGGGCATCCTTGTTTCCTAGCCTGCAGACTAAGGACAAGTAGCTGGACATTCGTTAACACCAGAAAAGGAGCATTGGCCCTGGGAAAATGTATTATAGGTGGTCTGCCCCACAGTTGAGCGTGTCTTGCATTAGCTGTTCTCAGAAGGCGTAGGATGCCTGTAACAGAAGCACAAGCACACTCTGATGGCACTTTCTAAAATGCTGCAGCAGGGAAGAGTCATTAAAAACCAGACCGAAGTTAAAATTTCTGCCTGCAGCATTTTTTTTTTTCATGTTGTGGGAGTTTGTTTAACCCACTGTCAGTCAACTTGGAATCAACAGTAGCAGGAAATTCGTTTTAAGGTGAGTCTTTTTGCTAATACAGCTGGATAAATCATCCGTCTCTTCATGGGCCTCCAAAGACCAAAGGGTAGGGAGACTGGCCTTTTAGGGCCAGGTCACTGTAGCTAATAGATCACTCAGGAGGGCCAGAAGGATGGGGTCAGCCAAGTCAGACCATGACCAGGTGGCCTGTGGCTTTCCCCCACCTTCCATAGGCTCTAGCCCAATTCTGAAGATGCTTGTGTAAACATACCCATCTCACAGCATTGCCATATTTTGATCATAATTTGCTATCTTCTCATTCCTCTGTCACTGATCATCTGTTTGAGTTTTTCACTGACCATTTTGTTATTCTCCTGGAGCAAGTATAAATTAACATTGGGAAGTTGCCCGTAATCCATTGCATTTAACTGGAGTCTGTTGAGAAGTGTGTTTGGGGAGAGTCACCCCCTTCCCCCCACAAAGGAACTGTGGTTCTGAATAACCCTGTCTTTCTCTTTCTCGGCTTTGAAGGAACTACCTTGTTCCGCACTAGCCCCATCCCTAGAACCCTGCTTCTCCAGGCCCGAGAGACCAGCAAACCGTCGCCTTCCGTCCCGTTGGGCCTCACATTCCCCCACTGCCTCACTGGCTCAGTCACCCGGAGACCCAGCCTCCTTGGAGGAGCTCGGCGATGAGGAGCCACCGGGGGAGAAGACACACCTGTGACGAGTGCAAGTTTGCATGGATTATGAGGGAATGACTCCCTGTAATTTGCATAACCACGCTGTCATCAACCAAGCTCCACCCACAAGGAAAGATCTAGCTTTCCCAAGGTCAAAGAATGTTTTTAAAAAACACACAGCTGCTGAATGTCCAACCTGTGAACCTGAGATGTTTCTAGAACGAAACCGTAAACGTGCCTGTAATAACTTAATTTTTTTCATAGCTCAGAAAACTATTTTTGTCTCCATCTTTTTTACACAGTATATTAAACAAAAAAGCTAGATAAGATATAAATTTAAAAAATAAAAGTTTTAAAGATGTACATTTTAAGAGATTCTGAACACCCTTGCTCTCAATACTGACTGCCTCTCTGTTAAATTTGCACTGTTATGCCTTGGTTTGATTTGTTCCCACATTGAAGTAGAGTGTTTTAAGTTAACTTCATTTTGTCAGTGTTCTTGTTTTTTAAGAATTTTTGAAATGCTTCAGACTGATTCAGTGAACTTTTTGTAGTGAAAAAGCCATGAAGCCAGTCGACAAGACAGATATCCTCTCTACTGGAGGGGATACACGTCAGCATTCTTGCAAAGGTACAGAGTCCTCAGCTGGGCTTACCAAATTTGCTGTATAATCCACGTACTCTACTCGACTTGCATGTCTTTGGGTTCGAAGCGCTCTGGGGTGCATGTACATACTGCTACTGTGGTCCTACCATTGCGTAAGTGTGAGTCATCTGTCCCACTGTAATACGTTGTGAATCCCTCGTACTGTACTTTCATCGTTGTCCTCTTGCATTGAGATACAACAGCAATGGCATTTTTAAATTATTGTTAAAGATGAACTGGCAATATACAGTGTTTACTCAAAATTTTCTTGTTTAAGGAAAAGCACTACAAAAAGTCCGGAGGGTACCAAACTGAAGCAAAGGATGGTCCCTCAGAGTCTGTATGAGACAATGATGAAGTAGAAATAAAGCCTTTCAAGATGGCAGCCTGTTCCGGGACCTCATGTTTCACATGCCCTCCATCTTCCCCTAAGGGCTCAAGCAATAGTTTTCCATAGCCAGGGGAACGAGGAAAAGGGGAGGTCCTGTAAAGAGGCAACAGCTGCTAACACACCTCACCGGGGGTACACCGTGAGCACCTGGTATGCCACAGCTTCCCTGTTCTCCATAAGAGCGCCCTGGGGTTGATGACAAGGCAACTTCTGGTTGAAAACATGGCGGGCATGGAGGTGTGAGGCAACTGTTACCCACAAGTCAAAATGTGCCTGGCCTCTCTCCCTCTCCCCTCCCTGGGAAAGGGGGAGTGGCCAATCACCAGGACCCGCTTCCCTCCCTGACAGAGAGGTGTCACCCGGCCTGTCAGTGTGTAACAGAGTAGGGGGTTTATAAAGAGGTGATGCTGGTAAAGAGTGAAAGAACTACTTTAGGGCCGAAGCTTCTGGCCTTCATGTTCCATTGACTCAACAGTGCTGTCCTTCTCTAGACTGGCTAACAGAATAAGCTCTATTCCCAGCATTACCACAGTTCTACCTTTAAGCTAAATATTTTCCCCCAAAATGGAAAATACCATCTATTGGTGAGGACGTGGAGATGCTGGAACCCTGGGGTGCTGTTTGTGCAGCCGCTGTGGAGAACAGCATGATGGGTCTTGAGGTGAAACAATTATCTGTGCCCCAGCAGCTGTGGCCCAGAAGAAATGAAAGCTGGGACTTGAACTATCTGCGCACTGATAGTCACAGCAGCGCGATCCACAAAGCCAACCGGTGAAAACAACCTGTCAATCAGTGAGTGAGTAAATGAGATGTGGTGTGTACATGCTCCAGAATGTTCAGCCTTAGAAAGCCAGGGAAGTCTGGCACATGCTGCCTACCACATGCACCAATCATGAGGATGCTATGTTAAATGAAATAATCACAATATAATCACAAAAATAACTATTGTATGATTCCACTTCTTGGAAGTACATAAAGTAGTCAAATTCACAGATACAAAAAGTAAAATAATGGTTACCAGGGGTTGGGGAGAGGAAAGAACGGAGAGTTAGTGTTTAGTGGTTATGGTTTCTGATTGGGATGTTCTGGCAACAGATGGTGGTGATGGTTATACAACAATGTGAATGTCCCTAATACCACCAAACTCTACACTTAAAATGATTAAAATGGTGAATGTCAATGTATATTTTACCACAATAACAATGTTTAATGCAAAAAATACTCCACCTGACTACTCTAGACCTAGCTGCAAACAAACTGCCAAGTCAGCAAACCTTTGTGCCTACCATGTGTCCACAGTAAATGCTGGGAGGTGCATTAGTGTATCTCCAGTTGGAAGCAACCAACCAACAGGAAGAAGGGAAGTTGTTGGCCCTCATAAGTGGAGAAGTGCTAGCATCAAGCACGGTTACAATCCAGAGCCTCCGACAGTGCCATCAGGACTCTGCTCCGCCCCCTGGCTCTGCTCCCTTCTGGGGGCTCGTTTCTCAATCATCTGAGAGTCAGCTACGATGGTCCCCAGCAGCCCCTATCAGTTTATCGACTCATGGATAAAGAAGATCTCTTTCTGGTGGCTCCAGCAAAAGCCCCACGTGTCATAAATCTCATGGGTCTCCTGTAACTCACATGTCACTCCCTGAGCCAGTCGCTGACACGTTTGCCCAGCAGAGGAGAACCAGAGGTTGGCAGAACAGAGGAGAAGTTGCCTGGCAGGCAGCGCAGGTTGTGTACGACTACGGGGTGCCCCAGAGTTAGAAGAGGTCTGGTCATCAGAAAAAACATGCGATCTGGTTGGAGGAGATAAAATTCCCAAGCACTAAAACAAAATGCAAGAACGCCGTGGTATAAATCCTAAGTAGAGTAGGACTTGAGTTGGACCTCAAGAATGAGCAAGATTTCAGTGTAAAGGCAGGTAGAGATGTTGGGTTGGGAGAAGAGTAGGAGCAGAAGGTGAGGTGGTGGCAGTTGTACATCAGAGCGGGACAGTAACAGGCTCTCAGGAGCAGAAGCAGAGCCTGGGGTGAGCAAAGCCACACCATGCTGGTCCCAGTGCCTTGAAAGCCAGCTTGGAACTTCTCTGATCACCCAATTTTCTAAGAGCTGGACATATGTATTCTTGAATCCATTTGTTGTGGAACTACTCCAGCTCCTGAGAAAGCAAGACAGCAAGTCGGATGAAATCATGTTCTGTACCTCTGCCCAAGTGAATGGCTGGGCAGCTAAGCAGGTAATGCTGGGCTCTGAAAGAGGAGCACGTACATCAGGGCCCAGCCTGCAAGGAGTGTCTGCTGATGTCTTCAGGAGCCGTCCTCAATGTGCCACTTGCTTTTATGTCCTCAAGAGAGAGGCAGAAACCGATTCCTGGAGCCGAGCTAGCAGCGCCCACACACGGGACATGCCCTGCCCACTGGGTGGCAACCAGCACCAGCAGCCCAGAGACCATTCTCATCAAACTGTACTCGACCTGGGCTTTTTTTTTTTTAATATCTGTGCATTCTGTGATTCTAATTTTTATTTAGTACCTTTGTGTTTTAATGGCTTTCTAAAAAAAAGATGTTAATTATTTATTTGAGAGAGAGAGAACAAGCTGGGGGAGGGTCAGGGAGAGCGAGGAGCGGACTCCCCACTGAGCAGGAAGCCTTATGTGGGGCTCAATCCCAGGACCCTGGGATCATGACCTGAGCTGAAGGCAGACACTCAACCAACTGAGCCCCCCAGATGCCCCTCAGCCTCTTTTTAAAAATTAAACTGGCTAGAATTGAGAATATTTACTTTGTTCAAAAAGTAGCTGAGCAGTACAAGTATTATTTTCTATTTTCTAACTCCCTGATTTTTTTCCTGATTTTTTTATTGTAAAATACACATAACATAAAATTTACCGTTTTAACCATTTTAAAGTGTACAATTCCGTGGCATTTAGAGCATTCGCAATGTGGTGCAACCATCAGCATTGTCTAAACCCAGAACATTTTTCAGCTCCCCCAAAAGGAAATAGGCATTTGGCAGTCAGTCCTCCCAGCCCTTGGCACCTGCGGATCTGTTTTCAGTCTGTGGATTTATCTATTCCAGATATTTCATATAAATGAAATCACACAATAGGTGGCCCTTTCTGTCTGGCTTCTTTCCCTTAGCATAGTGTTTTTGAGGTTCAGCCATACTGTAGCATGCATCAGTGCTTTGTCCTTTTATAGTTGGACACTCTTCCATTATATGGATATACTTACATGTTGTTTATTCATTCATCAGTTGATGGTAATGTGTCTACTTTTTTTTAAAAGATTTTATTTATTTATTCATGAGAGAGACACACGGAGAGTCAGAGACACAGGTAGAGGGAGAAGCAGGCTCCATGCAGGGAGCCTGATGCAGGACTCAATCCCAGGACCCTGGTGTCACGACCTGAGCCAAAGGCAGACAACCACTGAGCCACCCAGGCATCCCCCAGTGTGTCTGTTTTTAAAACAAAAGGACATGCTTTGGTTATTTTAGGCAACCTTAAGCATTCCCCAGTTGCCAAAAGGAGGCAATTTGTGGATAATTAAGACACTCACCAATCAATATATGTGACTGAGGCACTTTGGTGTCTTTAACTTTTAGGCATAGTTGTTTCATGAGGCCACCAGTACGTCTTCTGCTCACCTTGCTTTTCTTTGGTTTGCATCTAGCCCTTTCCACATCTTTCTTTGAATGCAATGTGCGCTGGAACCAGTGTAGCAAGATATCAGGCTGAGTCATAAGCGAGTTGGCTGTTTGAATGGATCTGATGACCCTGGGTCTGTAATACACCCTGGGTCACTAGAATCATTATGGCACCTGGAGTGGAAAAATCTGGATTTGAATTCTGCTTTAACACTCAAAGTAGGGATCCCTGGGTGGCGCAGCGGTTTAGCGCCTGCCTTTGGCCCAGGGCGCGATCCTGGAGACCCGGGATTGAATCCCACGTCGGGCTCCCGGTGCATGGAGCCTGCTTCTCCCTCTGCCTGTGTCTCTGCCTCTCTTTCTCTCCCTCTCTCTGTGACTATCATAAGTAAATAAAAAAAATTTTTTTTAAAAATTGAAAACTCAAAGTAGAGCAACCTTGGGCCAGCTCTTGAAGACTCCTTTGAAAAACAGCAACAGTAATACCTACTTCCCGGGCTTGTGAGGATCAAGGTTTATTGTGTGTAAGATACTCTGCTAGGGGTTAGGAACCTCAGACATGATCAGAAAAGACAAGCTATGGATTTTGCAGAGCTGTGTCCTAGTGACAAGGACCGGGAGCACACAGGTGGAAGTGTGGTAGAGAGGAACTGAAAGGCGTCCCTGGGGAGACACCGTTTGAGCCAAGGCCTGAGCAAGGAGCAGCTGTGGGGCTGCCAGCCAGGCAGGGGGAATAGCTGGTGCGAAGCTAGGATGAGGAGTGCGCATGAGCCCAGTGTGTTTCCGGAAGCGGAAGAAGGCCATTGTGGCCTGGGCAAGAGGGAGAGACAGGGGCTTGGGAGAGGCCCCGTGGCCCACAGGAAAGTGTTTGGATTTTCGGGTAGGTGTGGGAAAAAAATCGACTGGGAGAATTTAAAGCAGGGGAATTACTTGTTAGAAGATTACAGTGATGTAAGGATAAGAACAGGCCAGGATTGGAAGGCTTCCTGGCCAACAACAGCTGTGTTGACCCAGAGAAGCCATGATGGTGGCTTGGGCAGTTTTTGTGCTCCTGTTCTTATAAGCCATGCCACCACCAGGATTGTCATTTGCTGCTCGTCAAGAACCAGGCTTTAGAATCTGCTGCTGAGGATTCTGCAGGCCCCACCACCTATCTCCAGAATCTACCCCAGTTGTTCAGATTAAAGCTGAAGGAAGCCCCTATTCTGCGGCCTGGGCCTCTCAGGCGGGGCCAGCAGTCCTGCCCATGGCCTTGGGCCCAAAAGTACTGGTCTTCCTTCTTAAATGCTGTCCCTTCAGGGCCATAAAATCACACAGCAAGGCTTGTATTCCCGTGTTGTTGCATTTTGTTTTGTTTTTAGGCTCTGATCCTTCACAAGGAAGTTGGCGCTTCTGAGCTCTTATCCATCATTTGTAATTTAATACAAGTGGCTTGTCTCTGTAGGGGGACAGCTGAGGACTCCAGGCACAGGGATGCTCGGGGAGGGCTGGGGCCAGGCAGTGGTAAGGGCTGAACAACCTAATCTAAAGGAATGGGATCAGAACACAAAAGCGAGCCAATGCAGTTTCTCCTAGGCCAAATTCCGTCCATTAGATTGAAAGAACCCACCCCATTCCAATGACAGAAGCTTCTGTAACCTCCCAATGAGATAGTAAACTTCAACACAGCTCCAGCACTCCAAACCTCGTAATCCCAACAGTCTGCCTAGAGCAATTCATCATTCGTCAACCCACGGCCTGCAGTGGCCCCCTCTAAATTCACTTTTAACCGATTAAAATAAAAACGAAGCCCTGAAGCTACTCTGATGAAATAGGCACACCTAAGAATAGCTGGTGGAATTCTAAATCCCAAATTTCTGGAGCGTGATTAAGCAATTATCTATAAAACTGTTTATACTTCTTGAATCATTTCACCTAGGGGAATTTACCCCCAAATAACCCCAATGAAACCAATGTAATTTGTAAAGCAGATTTCATGGCAGCACAAATTATACAGTGAAATCTGGAAACAGACTAATAAGTTACAGTCCATCAACAGGTTTGAATACTGTGCTCGTTCATTTAAAAAACAGTCTTAATGACCAGGGATTGGGCTAGGCCTGTCGGAATACAAACATAAATGTGGCAGTCAGCTCCCAAGAGGCTCATGACCAGGTCAAGGGTGTCCAATTTCCTTGGTTCAAATCCTGCTCCATTATTTTCTAACCAGACACCCTCAAGAAAGTTACCCATGCCCTCTGATCCTGTTTCCTCCTATGAAAATTAAAAATATACAAATAGTAGTAATCACCTAATAGTTACATTATGAGGATTAAGTAAGATAATGCTTATGAAGCACCTAGAAGAGTGCCTGGCTCTAGGTTTTGTTAAATAAAATGATTAAATAATGTCACAATACCCTATAATGTAATAAGTATCATAATAGTATATGTAAGTATAGACTGAGCGTATAAAAGGGATTAGTTCTGCCTGGAGCGATGGACTAGGGGGACCACAGACTAATCTGTTTCGTAAGAGTCTTCAAGGATGCATAAGGTTTCTCCAGGTGGACATAGCGAGGAAAAGGAGAGAGTGAGAAGAACTTTAGGAAGTACTGTCAGAGTTATCCATGTAATACTCCTTTCGGATTTTCCAGGATATATTCAAAATTATTTTCAATGACTTTGTTATATTGAACTGGTATTTTTATCTAATATGACACTGGGCTAAACTTTATTGGAAAGGAAACCAAAGGGAGAAAAGTTGTTCATCCATCCTGACCCTCAGGACACTGCCATCCATCCCAATATAGTCCTTCCAGAATAAGGACTGCCCTAGCAGAAATGCCAGTTACTCCTTCCTACCATCTTCTATGGCACTTTGTAGAAGGAGCCACTTTTCCCCTTTTTCACTAGAAGGCTCAGTCATGACATTCCTAGTGGTGCCACCATCCTCATCTACTGTCTTATCATGGGTTCATGCCTGTTGACCTGCGAGTTAGACTCTGGACAGTGCCAGTGTTCTCAAGGGAGCGCTAATAAAAAAGGAGCTAGGTGTGAATGTGGTTGTGTTAGTTATTAGAGCTCTTCATGAATATTCCATGTACTCCTGAGCATATAATAAAATCACTCTTCCGACCCCCTTTGAAGTTGTATGTGGCTCTCTGCCAATGAATTGCGAATAAAAAGCCATAGGTGTCACTTCCTGCTGGAAGTTGTTTTTTTTTTTTTTAAGATTTTATTTATTTATTCATGAGAGACACACATACACACACACACACAGAGAGAGAGAGAGGCAGAAACACAGGCAGAGGGAGAAGCAGGCTCCATGCAGGGAGCCCGATGTGGGCCTCAATCCCGGGTCTCCAGGATCACGCCTTGAGCTGAAGGCAGACATTCAACCCTAAGCCACCTAGGCTTCCCCTGCTGGAAGTTTAAAGAGCTAGTACACCATTTATCTTGTGCCTTGGCAGTTGTGGGAGCATATGTCCCTCTGGCTGGGCCCCTGAGTGACTGTCATACACAGGCCAACTTTAAATATGCAGCATGAGGGACAAATATGTCCTTGTTGTGTTAAGCCACTGAGATTTGGGGATTGTTCATTAATGCAGCATGCGTTAGCCCATCCTGACAGAAATAATGGTCCAAAAAATACAAATATGTGTATGAATGATATGAGGAAATCCAAACAGCTCAAATTTTCACATAACGTAGAGAAGTGCTACTTCATGCTAACAAAGTCATAAGAGAACTTAAAGTTATGTAAACAGTTATTATTTTTCTTATTGAATTCTTCAAATTCAGAATTAAAAAAAAAATCCAGTTCCTTTAGCCAAGAGGGCAGATGAAGGCAGACCTGTGCTTATTATGGAACTGATTGACTACATGTATGAAGCAGGACTGGATAGGTCAAAGATTCCAGCGATGCTGCTCCCTGCTCCTTGCTTCTTCCTAGTTTCACTTGCTGTTGGAGAAATATGGCTTGAGCTCCTCCCTTGTGCCAGCCAGCTGAGACAAAGGTGAGTAGTGACTGCCCCAGGGAATTACAAGTAATGATTGGAAGAGACCTTAAGAGCAAACTGACCAAGGTGATGTGTTAAGTAATGGAAGAACGCAACCATTTTCTGGGGGTGCTTTCCCTGCAACTTAGCACAGCAGTCTCTACTGGACTACGTTTGAGAATCATCCAAGTAGCATAAGGCCCTTCCCCTGGCCACATAAATCAGACTCCCGTGGGTGTGGCCATCAGTATATTTTAAATGTCTCCCTGGTGGTCCTCTGCAGCCAGGACCAAGAACCACCAGTAGAAAATTTCTTAACCTAGTGGTTTCCAAACATCACTGGACACTGGAATCACCTGGGCTTAAAAAATAAAAGAAAATAATAAACATAAAATAAAATAAAAGCCTGTCTCTTAACCCAGACTTTTGATGTATACTTGCTCTAGGGTAAGACCTGGGTGTCAGAAGTTTTAAAGAATTGATCCCCATCCAAATTAATTCTGTTTTATGCCACTTCTGACACTGGCTGTGGTCATGGTCCTTACCATCTCTGGAGTTCAGTTTTTCCATTCCATACGATGGGAATAACCTCATTAGGTGCTGTGGAGACTGAAACAGTGGGTCAGCGCTGTGTCTGTCCTCCAAGAACTGCTCCAGAAACACAAGGGAATATCATCTCATTTCATTCCCTCAATTATCCTGTAAATCAGGCTGTTGCCCTAATCTCATAGCTAAAGGAACAGGATCAGAAAAGTCATTGATTGCTTCAAGGTTACACGGTAATAATTGGCAAAGCAAGACTCATCCCGAGGCTTTACCGTACAGATGCTTGCAGCTGCCTCAGACCCACTCCATTCCCCACCCTGCCCTGGTGAACACGCGGGGCCAGGTCACCTTGTTGAAGTGACCCTGCTATGGAACACATTTAGATTGCCCAGTGGACCTGGGCCCAAATCAGATCAACTGCTTTTGCCCTGGAGCTTGAGACCAAGTCATGTCTTCAATTTCATTGAGTTCATCTCTTTCAAGATTGTAACATTAGCTTCAGTTGACCAATGTGACCAGAATCCTTTTCTCAGTGTGATCACAACTGTTTCTTGTATTAACATGGTGCCCTTCCTAAAGGGATCATGGCCTGTTAAACCCTCACATAACTCCTTACACAGAAGGATGAACTCAGGTACCGGGAAAACATTATTTACATTTGCTTCATGGATTCCGGAGAAGGCAGGGAAATTGCTCAAGGCACTTCTACATTTCCGAATGTAATCCTTTGAAGGGAAAGTATAGAAGCACAGAACTAGATGAGGCTCCTGGCAGCCTCGTATGTAACCACAGGTTTACTTTGTTTACTTAAAATATGTGTTCAACACTAGGGAGGGGCCAGTGCCCTGCTCCACGTGCCCTCCCACCCCACACCTGCCATGTGAGCAAGAGCCAAAACCATGACTTCGGTGGGAGCAGCACCAGGGTTGGCTGGGGCAGGCCTGGAAGGAGGAGACAGGGGTATTTAGCCTACCTCTTCTCATCTCTATTATCCCCTCACCCCTTTATTTAATAGGAACAATTAACTTTTCACTGCCATGGAGCATGAAAACAGTTTCAAAAATTTTCCGAGTCCCCATTCAACTAGGATGAGCCCCCAAGGTCACTCCTCTACAGGAATTCTGGAGCAGCCACAGCTTTGCTAAGTCAGACTTTACTCCTAGGGGTTATGGGGTTGCAGGGTTGTAGGGTCACTTGTGCTGGCAATTTTGAGAAAGCAGAGAGGATTTCTGGGTATGAAAAGCCACCTTTCCCTCGGCCACAAAAGAGGGTCTCTCCAGTCACTTCTTGCCTTGTTGGCTACACCTCCATCCTGAAGGCCCTTCCCAGGCCATACTGGTTAAAGCAAAACCCCAAAATAGCAAGGCAGGAACATCTTCCCCTGAGAACACTGTCCTCAGAGGTCAAGCTCAAATTGAAATTATATTGAATTGAACAAATTGAATTCTAGGAGCCACTAAAGATCCTGTCTAAATTTACCCTGACCCACTTTGGGGAGGAGCCAGAACCAAGCAGACTTTTTCTTTTTTTTTTTTTTTTTAAGTGAAATTTGGGACACTATACTCAAGGCACTGATGCCCCATAAAGCAGCCAGTGGCCGCTGCGGAGGTCAGATCCAGCATTAACTGGCCACCCAAGTGCCCAGCTGGACAGTGGGCGGCTTCCACCACCACTGGGCCAGGCCTGGGTCTGCACTGAGCACGGCGGGGCTGGGGGGCAGGATGGAGACTGCTCGGGAAGTGCCAGGAGCCCAGCTGCCTGGTGGCCTAGCAACACCTCGCACATATCACTCAGAAGCATTGGTACCCGCATCTGGTGAGCACATGACTAGCATTTCAACCAAACAGGTCAAAATGGTAAAATGGGCTTGAAGTCACTGCTCCAAGTAAGTGGATGGGGCATGTGCTTTGGAGGCCAGGCACCTACATCCTCTTCTGCCTTTAGATCTGCTTTCTCCTGGGCAGGAGCACTCCCGTGAGCAGCACACTCCCAGCATATGGCTGTGCACTTGCCAAAGAAGGGGGTCTGTACTTCCAGCTTTCTGCCCCCTCATTTTGCTCTCCCACTGAATAATACTAAAGCCCAAGGGATCTATTCCTGGCCTCCTTGGAACCCTGAATTAAGGCAATGTGGCTTTGCAGGTGCACTGGGTTGTGAGCCCATGAAGGTAGGGGTTCTCTTCCATGTAACTTCACAGTGCCCTGCACAAATTAGCAGGTCCTCAAGAAGTGCTTTGTTGGCAAGAAGTTTGGAAAGACTTCAAACATGTGGAGGTTAAGGACCATCTTGATGAAAGGGTCAACCAGGAAATTAAGAATTAAAAAGACTCATGGAAACTAATGAGAATGAAGATACAACCGTTCAAAATCTTTGGGGTGCAGCAAAAGCAGTCCTGAGGGGGAAATATATCGCAATACAAGCATCCATTCAAAAACTGGAAAGAACTCAAATACAAAAGCTAACCTTACACCTAAAGGAGCTAGAGAAAAAAAAGCAAATAGATCCTACACCCAGCAGAAGAAGAGAGTTAATAAAGATTCGAGCAGAACTCAACGAAATCGAGACCAGAAGAACTGTGGAACAGATCAACAAAACCAGGAGTTGGTTCTTTGAAAGAATTAATAAGATAGATAAACCATTAGCCAGCCTTATTAAAAAGAAGAGAGAGAAGACTCAAATTAATAAAATCATGAATGAGAAAGGAGAGATCACTACCAACACCAAGGAAATACAAACGATCTTAAAAACATATTATGAACAGCTCTACACCAATAAATTAGGCAATCTAGAAGAAATGGATGCATTCCTGGAAAGCCACAAACTACCAAAACTGGAACTGGAAGAAATAGAAAACCTGAACAGGCCAATAACCAGGGAGGAAATAGAAGCAGTCATCAAAAACCTCCCAAGACACAAAAGTCCAGGGCCAGATGGCTTCCCTAGGGAATTCTATCAAACGTTGAAAGAAGAAACTGTACCTATTCTACTAAAGCTGTTTGGAAAGATAGAAAGAGATGGAGTACTTCCAAATTCGTTCTATGAGGCCAGCATCACCTTAATTCCAAAACCAGACAAAGACCCCACCAAAAAGGAGAATTACAGACCAATATCCCTGATTAACATGGATGCAAAAATTCTCAACAAGATACTAGCCAATAGGATCCAACAATACATTAAGAAAAGTATTCACCATGACCAAGTGGGATTTATTCCCGGGACACAAGGCTGATTCAACCCTCGTAAACAATCAATGTGATTCATCATATCAGCAAGAGAAAAACCAAGAAACATATGATCCTCTCAATAGATGCAGAGAAAGCATTTGACAAAACACAGCATCCATTCCTGATCAAAACTCTTCAGAGTGTAGGGATAGAGGAAACATTCCTCAACATCTTAAAAGCCATCTACGAAAAGCCCACAGCAAATATCATTCTCAATGGGGAAGCACTGGGAGCCTTTCCCCTAAGATCAGGAACAAGACAGGGATGTCCACTCTCACCACTGCTATTCAACATAGCACTGGAAGTCCTCGCCTCAGCAATCAGACAACAAAAAGACATTAACAGCGTTCAAATTGGCAAAGAAGAAGTCACACTCTCCCTCTTCACCGATGACATGATACTGTACATAGAAAACCCAAAAGACTCCACCGTAAGATTGCTAGAACTCATACAGCAATTTGGCAGTGTGGCAGGATACAAAATCAGTGCCCAGAAGTCAGTGACATTTCTATACACTAACAATGAGACTGAAGAAAGAGAAATTAAGGAGTCAATCACATTTACAATTGCACCCAAAAGCATAAGATACCTAGGAATAAACCTAACCAAAGAGGTAAAGGATCTATACCCTAAAAACTATAGAACACTTCTGAAAGAAATTGAGGAAGACACAAAGAGATGGAAAAATATTCCATGCTCATGGATTGGAAGAATTAATATTGTGAAAATGTCAATGTTACCCAGGGCAATTTACACATTTAATGCAATCCCTATCAAAATACCATGGACTTTCTTCAGAGAGTTAGAACAAATTATTTTAAGATTTGTGTGGAATCAGAAAAGACCCTGAATAGCCAGGGGAATATTAAAAAAGAAAACCATAGCTGGGGGCATCACAATGCCAGATTTCAGGTTGTACTACAAAGCTGTGGTCATCAAGACAGTGTGGTACTGGCACAAAAACAGACACATAGATCAATGGAACAAAATAGAGAATCCAGAAGTGGACCCTCAACTTTATGGTCAACTAATATTCGACAAAGCAGGAAAGATTATCTACTGGGAAAAAAGACAGTCTCTTCAATAAATGGTGCTGGGAAAATTGGACATCCACATGCAGAAGAATGAAACTAGACCACTCTCTTACACCAGACACAAAGATAGACTCAAAATGGATGAAAGATCTAAATGTGAGACAAGATTCCATCAAAATCCTAGAGGAGAACACAGGCAACACCCTTTTTGAACTCAGCCACAGTAACTTCTTGCAAGATACATGCATGAAGGCAAAAGAAACAAAGCAAAAATGAACTATTGGGACTTCATCAAGATAAGAAGCTTTTACACAACAAAGGATACAGTCAACAAAACTAAAAGACAACCTACAGAATGGGAGAAGATATTTGCAAATGATGTATCAGATAAAGGGCGAGTTTCCAAGATCTATAAAGAACTTATTAAACTCAACAGCAAAGAAACAAACAATCCAATCATGAAATGGGCAAAAGACATGAAGAGAAATCTCACAGAGGAAGACATGGACATGGCCAACACGCACATGAGAAAATGCTCTGCATCACTTGCCATCAGGGAAATACAAATCAAAACCACAATGAGATCCCACCTCACACCAGTGAGAATGGGGAAAATTAACAAGGCAGGAAACCACAAATGTTGGAGAGGATGCGGAGAAAGGGGAACCCTCCTGCACTGTTGGTGGGAATGTGAACTGGTGCAGCCACTCTAGAAAACTGTGTGGAGGGTCCTCAAAGAGTTAAAAATAGATCTGCCCTACGACCCAGCAGTTGCACTGCTGGGGATTTACCCCAAAGATACAGATGCAATGAAACGCCGGGACACCTGCACCCCGATGTTTCTAGCAGCAATGTCCACAATAGCCAAACTGTGGAAGGAGCCTCGGTGTCCATCGAAAGATGAATGGATAAAGAAGCTGTGGTCTATGTATACAATGGAATATTACTCAGCCATTAGAAACGACAAATACCCACCATTTGCTTCAACGTGGATGGACCTGGAGGGTATTATGCTGAGTGAAGTAAGTCAATCGGAGAAGGACAAACATTATATGTTCTCGTTCATTTGGGGAATATAAATAATAGTGAAAGGGAATAGAGGGGAAGGGAGAAGAAATGCGTGGGAAATATCAGAAAGGGAGACAGAACATAAAGACTCCTAACTCTGGGAAAGGAACTAGGGGTGGTGGAAGGGGAGGAGGGCGGGGGTGGGGGTGACTGGGTGATGGGCACTGAGGGGGTCACTTGACGGGATGAGCACTGGGTGTAATTCTGTATGTTGGCAAATTGAACACCAATAAAAAATAAATTTATTATTTTAAAAAAGTGCTTTGTTGGTTTCAATACTCTTGTTTCTAATTTGGGGGGGTGGGAGGACATTTAAGGAATAATAAATTTTTAATAAATATAAATAAATGCCTTAACATTTAAGGAATATAGCCTAACCCAAGAAACCTGAAAGATGCCCTGCCTGGCAGAACCCCCCACGGCACCATAATAAGCACACTGTGATGCTAATAGCTATGATTTGCAGACAGAGCCATGGCTTCACAGAGTGCTTTCATACACATCATTCATTTAATACATTTATGATTTGGGGACCTGAATGTAGTGCCTGTCTCCCATTAGTCATTCTTCCTCAGTCCTTTCTACAACTTTCAGTCATTCAAGTCCTCTGGTGCTTGGCCCTTCCCCACTCCCAGGGCACCTCTCAGAGGCCCCTTCCCACTATGGGCCAAGCAGATCCTGAGCTATTTCATGGGAAGAAGACAAAGGGTGACTGGAGCAGGAAGCTGTCGGAAATCTCCCGTCTCCCTTTGCCTCCAGTAAACTGGCCAGTTTGTGTTCCTCCTCCACCTAAGCCCCACAATCACAGGCTGGGCCTAATACATGCAAGAATTATAATTAATAACTAACATGGTAACAATCATTTATTCAGCACTCAGCCACGTACCAGGTATTATCCTATTTACTACAATAATCCTAAGCATCTTATAGATTGAGGAAACTGCGTCTCAGAGAGGTTAGGTTGTTTATAGGCAATAATTGTGGAAACAGCTGCTCAGATCCTGAATCATCTGACCCAAAGCCCGTGCTCACACCCAGCAGCCAACAGGTGCTCCTCTGCACCATTTATCCCCTGTCCCAGCTCAGTGCAGAAAGCTTCCAGTAGCATTTCTAAATATCTGCAGAAACACATCATTAGTGATGTTTCCTCCCATGTACCATTTGGGGGCCATCTGTGAAGTGCAGCGGTAAGGTTCTGTGTCCATTTGCCCATTCGCTCAACAAACACATAGTGAGTGCCCACCCGTACAGGCTACTCTGCTAGACTCTGGATGAGAGTCAAATAAAGCTGATTCCTGCCTCCAGAGAAGGAGGCACATGCACAAGCACATACATTCAGGACAGCATGTTAGGACAAGATTAAGCTCAAGGGCCTTAAGGCCCAAGGGACAGTATGGCTCCTCTGCTGGTGGCTCAGCAATGGTATCACAGAGATGAGAAGCTCAATCCTTTGCGATCACCTGCAAATAAAACTGGTTAAGCCCCACAGGTGGTTTATGAGGAGTCAGGACCCAGAGACCTTGTAAAAAGACCCCCAGCCTTAGTCCTGAAAAGACAAGTCCCACTCCAGTGCTTTCAACAGTGGTGTCTTTCGTTCAGTCACTCAGCAAACACCTGATCTCTACCAAGTGCTTGGCTCTCCACTGGGGCTGGCCACGTGGTAGGAGACGGAACAGACTGGGTTCCTGCCCGCAAGTTACTGACAGCTTTGCCACCAGACCTATCACAGAGAAAAACTGCCCAGCCAAGCATTTGCTACAGTATCAACACATATTGAGATGCATTGTGGTGCCATTTGAAAATGTTGGCAAACACACAGTTGCAAACAAAGCTGGTTTCAACCCGAGCTGAGCCGTTGCACCAGACACCAAGGGTGATTGAGGACAGAGGCACACCAGTGTCTGAGGTGGCCTGAGGCCAAGAGCATTCGTGTGCAGACTTTTGTCGAGTACTGTGCTTCTGTAAGAAGACATTTTGTCAAAAATAGGTGACCCACGTGAATAAGCCATTTCTCAAAATCTTCCAGGAAATATACACAAATTATTTCCTTCCTCCCCTAATCACTGCTCTCCAATGTCTGTTGTTGTCTTAATTGTGCAGGTCATGCCATCATGAAGCATTTACAGACACAAGGTAACAAATGAGCAGGGCTTAGACTAGGGTGTGCTTCAAATCCCGATCAGGTTTTAGGCTACTGTTGGGCTCTGATAACTAGATGCCTATCTGCCGGCCAAACCAGATGACACAGAGATGCCCTAGGCCTCCGCCCTAATTCTTGGTTTTACTCCTTTATTATTATCATCAGTTTCTTCCTGTTTGTTCAGTCATCCCCTGTCCACCCACCCAGCCAGCCATCCATCTGTCCATCCTCCATTTACTTCATGTTCTCATTCATGCTGAGGCACTGGTTATTCAGAGATCCTCAGTACATTCTCTCAGCTCAGAAGAAGGGATGGTTTTGTAGGAAAAGGAAGGGAAAAATGATAGTGGGACACTGTATGAGTAACAAAAGACCATCAGTGGAATTTGTCAAAAGATGTTTTCATGAAAGCCCTAATAATAGATCCATGGCTCCCACAAGGAAAAGCCACCTGATAACCTTCACCAGGGCATTAACAGTTATCCCCCACCTAAGATGCACCTAAGGATCATGTCACCCCAAAGCCACAATTCCCCCCTAAGTGGGCCAGCCCATCTCTCAGGGAACTGTAGCTCCAGGCCAACTGGCTACCCTACACTAAGCAGCCAGGGCAAAACTTTCTCCCCCTTCCAGAGCATCTCCTATTATGGGCTGTACACCAGGATCTCATGGGGCAAGGAGCTATTTCGTACCACTTGCTCTTTCTCATACACGTGAAGGGCAAGAGAGAGAGAGAGCTGTGAATACAGATCACGTGGGCCTTATGTGCCCTTCTGTTAGTCACAACACAATTCTACATGGACCACAAGGCCAACCATAATCCAACCTTCCTTCCAACATCTGATCACATGCCATTCCTACATTACTCCAGGAACAGGATCATCTTACAGATCTTAAGATGAGTGTAAGTTAATTCATCTTACAGGGCCTGTGGATAGTCTTTCCTTTCAATAAATCCAGTCAGCTGAGTTATTATTATGTGATTATGTTTCCACTGTAAGGCCTAATTACATATTCATATGGTAGTCAAGATTCGTTTACTCGGTCAATCAACAAAAATATTCATTAAGTATCTACTGAATTCCAGTCTTGGTTGCAGGGATATGGAGATGAGTCAGTAGAGACCTGTGTCAAGGAACTCCTGAGTCCAGCACAAGAGAAAGGCGTAATTCCACTTCACTATAGGCAGTATCCGTGTAGGATACTGCAGTACTAAGCACACAGAGGCTGGGCCCCATTCTACCCTGTGAGTAGCAGATGCAAACAAAGGTGAACCCCACAACGACATTGTTTCAGTTTATCCGCTTTGAGGATGAGACTCTTGACTCAGGCAGGGCCCTTCCAATTCAAATTTTCCTTGTAAAATCTATCTAGCTAGGTTCTTGAATTCAGAGTTCCACGAGGATAGCAAAAGGATTTATAGCGACTGACTGAACTCACACCTACGTTAGGAAATACTCCAACACAGCATCCAGATTAGAATCACAAACACAGGCTGCGGATCACAGCCTCCTTCTTATTAAGGAGGTGGTGGTTCCTCCTAACCTGCGAGCCGGGGATGGGGCCCAGTCCCACCTCATTCTCTGCAATGTTTCCCTGTCTGGGCTACAGTTCACAGAAGCCTGAGACTTCTGCTGAGGCAACAGCTATAAAAGGACCATCTGTATCCATAGGGTCTCCTTGAACAGGCATGCATCCTTCCGTGGGCTCTGCTCAATGCCACCTACAAAGCAGCACACAGCCCGGAGTTGTGCTCAGTGCCATCGGCCCCTCTGCAGGATCAGTGGTCTTGGTAAAATTGTTGTCCCCCCTGGGCTTCAGCCATAGCTGTGAGAGAAGCAGGCTTTCCTCCAGAATCAGATCTACAAACAGAGCCTTCATTGCACGGCCAGGAGGACAGTGGATCGATTTCTTTTTGGATAGTGAAGGAAATAATATTAAGAGAGAATCTGGAGTAAAGAGGACTGTGGTCTTGATGAGGTTGAGATAGAAACATAATGACAAAAAGAGAGCTACAAACTTGAGCATTGGGATTGGCTACAAGGGACAGAAAACCAAGAATACCATAAACAAGACTAGTTTAGCCCATGGAAACAGGCAAATGCAGAGCCCACATCCAAAATCATAAGGAAGCAAGTTGCTCTGTCACCCTCAACCTCAATGATAGCTTCTAACTCATGGCCCAGTATGGCCACTCATGCCCCAGTTATCACAGGCTTATTCCACCCAATGCAAGGGAAGGAGTAAAGAATGAATTGCCCCCTTCCTATTAGGACAGTTTTCAAGAATTGCATTTATAGCTTCTGTTTACATCCCGTCAAACTAGTACTACTGAGTCACATCACCACACCTAGTTGGAAGGGAGACTAGAAAACGCAGGCTTCATTCTGAACAGTGACAATTAAAGGCTTTGTCGCAGTCTCTGCAGATGGCCTGAGCAAAACATTGAAGCTTCTGATCTCAGAGACAGAACACTTCCAGGCGATAACACAATGAAGACTATGACCCCAGGAACAATGTGTTTGAAAAGCAGTCAAAGTGAAGGTCACTGACATATTGAAGAGAAGCTTATCTGTTGGATGGATCGTCAACAATGTAGAAGGGCTGGATGAAGGAGTCAAGGTGGTGAGGACGATTCTGAGTCCTCTGCTGAAGACAGACCATGCAGCCACGTGGACCACTGGCTTCAGTTTATTCTTTAATTATTTCCTCTAATTATCTCACTAGATGTACATGCACCTTAAGGACTCAGGGACCTTTTTTGCTGGCTCCCTCTTGATTTCCTGACATACTGGAGACAATGAACCCAATAAAAAACAGGAGTTGAGTGAATAAACCCCAAACATGCAATATCCAAATACAAAGCCTTCCCACAAAGCCCTCCCTGACTCAGCATTAGAAAAACGATAAATACTCTTTCCGTTTTGGAGCAGCATCTTGGTAAACTGCCCAGCTTAAGGGGCAACTCATTTATTCTTTGATGATTGAAAATAGTCTGGGGAAAAATACATGAAACAAGACTAGAATAAGGATGCTTTATGTTTGTTGTGTTGCTATGATAGATTGAAAATAGGCCTAAGAGTTCCAGTACTGCATCTGACGCCAAAATAGCCTCACTTCCTCTATTTTTTACTAAATGACAGCAAGTGTCACTGATTTGGAAAGAGAAAGACAGAACAACTTTCTCCATCCTATAAAGATGAAAAGCAAACCTCCTGGCTTCCATCTGAACCAGGTACTTAAAAGGCAAGCATCAGAGCAACTTGGAGGTACACGGGGACCCGGCTCCATGTCTGGCCGCCCCACTGACTCCAAAGGCTGCCCCTTGGGTGGTGCTCTGGGCAGGGGCCTTGTTCTGACTGGCATCTGTCTTCCTCCAGCTGGGCACCTCTGTCTCCTGTCACCATGCGACTTTTGTCAGCTCAGCGCTGTGGTTAGAAAGACCAACAGATGAGGTATGGCCAACTGAGATGGATTAGAATGCACTGGAGGCCTCATGCAAATCTGAACACAGATTCCAGAGCGAGCCAGTGAAGTCTGGGTCCAATCCGAGACTAATGCAGAGGCTGAGAACAAGTCTTTCGATGTTTATCTGGTGCTAAAGATTACCTAAGCGGGCTTCTCCCTTGATATCCTTGATTCAGAAGCCCCTGGCCTCTCCTTTTGATTTTTTTAATGTGAGAACTGTACGTGGATATATCAAGCTAATATCAGTTAACGGGAAAGAAAATTTTTTAAATCACCCCATGTTTATACCCCAAATTGTTTCCTTTTTGAACAAAATTACAGAGACTAACAAAGAATAGCAGAACAATACTCATTTATCCCCTATTCAAAATCAATAGTTAACATTTGTTAACATTTATATATTATGTAAATTACATTGAATCATTGCTCCTAGGGGAAATACGGTGAGGTTCCTGAGAGCATGTGGTGTGTGCATCCAGAAACAGGACACAGTGTGGTAGGATTTATACTTTTTTTTTTTTACATAAATGATATCATACAGTTTCAGTGTTCTGAAACTTGCCTTACCCACTTCGTTGTATATTTTTATAGGATCTATTTATATAGATTCATATATAAATAGATTCTTCTATATTCATATAGATTCTATTTATATCAGATTCATTCATTGAAACCTCAGTAACTCTGGACTCGGTAAGTAGATATCAGTCATCAAGGGTTTTTAGGTACTTCTAATAACAAATTATTATTCATCTTGCTCCAGAAGAGTTGTTTGAAAACAAATCTGGCCATACTATTCTTTTGTGAAAAACTCTCTTGAGTATATGACATAATCAAAATTCCTGAGGGGCGCCTGGGTGGCTCAGTCAGTTGAGCATCTGCCTTTGACTCAGGTCATGATCCCTGGGCCCCGGGATCGAGCCCCATGTTGGCTCCCTGCTCAGCAGAGCGCCTGCTTCTCCCTCTTCCTCTCCCTGCTTGTGTTCTGTGTGTGTGTGTGTGTCAAATAAAATCTTTAAAAAGTTTTTTTAAATCTTTAAAAAAAAAACAAAAAACTCCTGAGACATCAAGATCATCTTGGATCTGACCCCAGGATGGTTTCTCTGATGTCATCCTCCATCACTCACCCCATACAATCAATGTTGTCATACACATCATTTTCATGTCTTTGGCCCTTGCAGATACTAATAGCTTTGCCAGGTGGGTTATTGCATTCTTTCTTTAGCTGGAAAACTCCTAGACAACCTTCAAAACCCAACTCAGGGTGTCTGGGTGGCTCAGTGGTTGAGCATCTGCCTTTGGCTCAGGGCATGATCCCGGGGTCCTGGGATCGAGTCCTGCATCGGGCTCCCTGCAGGGGGCCTGCTTCTCCTTCTGCCTGTGTCTCTGTCTCTCTCTCTCTCTGCGTCTCTCATGAATAAATACATATAAAAAAAAAAACTCAAACATCATCTCCAGTGGCAGATGTACTGTGAAGCCAATGAGATTTAAGCTTCAGGACTTGTTCTCACGGGCCCCTACTAAGACCACGGGAGGGGTTCTAGCAATGTGGTCACATGGACATTTCTTTTTTTGGTAAAAGGATAGAAATAAGATATTTTGGTTAAAGGGCCATCCAAACTGACTGACCTTCAGACCCCTCCAAGCCTGAGACCCCTCCCCATCTACCCCAGATCACCACACTTGTTAAGCTTACCATGAGCATCCTAAAGGGAAGTCCTCTGGGGCTATATAGCACTTTCGCCTTCTAATACTTCATATCCCCTATGATTTGACAAGATGTAGGAGGATTTCTGTGCATATGCCTATCTCAACAGCAGGTATTCAACAAACATTTGTTAAGCGGATATTAGTGAGGAAAATATAAACAGAGCTTTCTGTAATTATTTGCCAATTGCTCCAGACCCCGGTGCCACATTCATCTTCAGAAGGAGACAGTTGGCTTGCTGCACACTGGCAGGTGGGAGGGGACAGAGGTGGCTGCGGGACACAAGAGGGGAAAGAGGCCATCAGGAGGGCTGTGGGAAGAGATGTGAAGTCAAATCACAAAAGGAATGAGAGTCAAACAGAAACGAGACAGAGAGATTAAATAGGGCAGGGACAGCAATGTGAACCTATCATCTGCAAAGAGCTCATGTTTTAGGCGGTGGGGTGGTTTCGCTGGAAGACAAAGGGAAAAATACAGCATACGTAAAAGGGGAGAGATGAAGAAAATAGGTATTTAGTTCCTATTGTGTAGATTGAATCTGAGACCAGCTAACACTGTGCCCTGGCACCTCTGGCACCTGCTGCCTTTCGTCTGGGAGGCCTCACCCAAGCAGCTCTGACCCAGCCTTCAAGAACCAGCCCTGCCCTGACTTCCCGGAGCCATGCTCCACTCCGCCTTCCTGATGTCTGGATTGCACTCCTGCCTCAGCTGTGCCACCTTGAAAACTGGGAGCGTAAGGGCAACTGCAGTTACGTGCAGTCTTCCTTATTTGAAACATCTGCATAATTAGTGACGGGCACGTGTAGAGAAACCGGTCTTTACACTTTCATCCAATGACCCTAACTCTTCCAAAATTCACCACTGGTTAGGACATTTTTCAAGTTTTATATTTCAAAGCATCCTTTTATCCCACATACCCAAGACTGAACTGTGTTCTGGAAAAAAATGTGACATTGTTCTGCTAGTAAGAGGCAAAGAGGCGAAAGCAAGAGGCAGGAACAAAACACATGGGCAAGCATTTCTCATGGGAAAGAATGTCAAATCTGAAAACAGATGCCTTCCTTGTCTCCCAGGTCTAAGTGACACTTGCTCTGTACAATTACAGTTGGAGCCAAGGCTGCAGAGCCAACGGTTCCTTCTCATCCTCTTGCCATTATCACTAGGCCGAGACAGGCGCAAAGAGAATCTGAGAGCATTCAAAAATTTAAACAGTGAATGCAGCAATCAAAATGTCACTGGGTGAGAGGAATGAATGAATAATTTAGCTCCCTAAAAGTTAACATTTAAAAAGACCAGACTTGCAAATTCCGGGAGGGAGTGACAGCCTGAAATAAGATGGTCCCCTCTCTTCAATTAGAAATAAAGAAACTGACTCCAGAATCTGTACATTAATCTCCCAGACACTGTTTTGGCGAGAGTACCGTTCAGACCCAAGATCCAGAGAGCGATCTGACCCCTGATGGGGCAGACAGGAACATTCTTTGACTTTGGCTCTTCCAGGGTTTTCTGAGCTCGTACCAAGCCAGCTCGTACCATCTCTCGAATGCAGAGATGGGAAAACCTGTTGGGGTTCATGAGAAAGGCCCAGGAACTGTGTACACGGGAGTGTTCAACACAGCTGTGATAGGACAGTGGGAGATGAGGCTTGTGATTGTGTCGGGTTGTTGTTGGGTAGATACCAACAAGGTGGTATCTAACCTGGGCTCTGAGGCGTGATGGTCAGGGAGCTCTAGCAGCTGGCAGCGAATTTGGAAATCAGTGTCAGGACCCACAAGGACAGCCGTGTTCTTACATCTCACCATGACCAAAGTTGTGCTGATTTTCTGCCAGTGAGGCCCTCCTCTCCTCTGTCCACCTGGAAATCACTGCTCTTCTGTGTGATGAGACTTTGGCACCAGCTTAACTCCCCAGGGCTGCTCGGACAGGCCTGGGTGCTGGCTCCCCTGAGTGTTCCAGCGAGTGCCACGCATACCACCAGTGAACACATCCTATTGTGATGCCACTAGCTTGATACATGAGCTGTTCAGCCAGCACACGGCAAAGACCATGTTGTATCTCCTCGGCAGGTGCAAAGCGCAGCAAGCAAGGCTCTCAACAAATGTTTGTTAAAAGGAACGAGGCAGAGGCAGAGATTCATTTCGCTTGGCAAGAGATCATGGCTTCCACTCTAAGAACAAGAAAAAGCTGAATACTCTAAAAAAAACTAATCACCTTTCTTGAACCCATCAAAGAAGTAAAGGCACTAGACAGTGAAATGAACAAGATTTTGAAGGGTGACAAGCTGAGAAAAGACAGACACAAGCTGATTCACCTTTGGTCAAGATGAAGAACACATGGCTACCATGAGAAGCACGTAGGAAGGAAATAGCTGGAATGTCATCAATTCTTAAGTGTGGCCCAAGTGTCACAGTTTAGAGTGACTAGGAGCTCCAGACACAAGGGGCAGTGGTCTGCACTCACATGCAAGCTCTTTTTATCATATTACTCTGGAGCCTTTGTCAAAAATCAAATGAAGTTTTGCTTCTGGCCAAGATGGTATAATGGGGACCAGATTTACCATTGAGCCATAAAAACACTGGAAACCTGGACAAAAATCTGCGAAATGATGGTTTTGACATTGGACAACAGGCAGCACAGGAACATCATGGCCTCTGCTAGGCATCATGAAAAGGACTAGGGCCAGGCAGGAGACAGTGCCTAAAGCTGAGGGGGGATCCAAAGAACTGAGAGCCCCCATCTCCTCACACAAGCCTAACACGGAGGAATAAGCCACCGCAGTCTCCTGGAGGGGGGTACAAGCATGGAGGGACAGGCAGGAACCGATGAAGCAGGTGGAGGAAAACCTCTGACCCCACAGGCCCCACATGGAGCACAAGGTAACAGCAACCCACTGAGGCAGAGCATGCCTCGGTGCCAGGAAGGTAACAGAGCAACAACAGACCCCAACCTACTGACTACACCCACTGGACATGCCCCTCGCTCACAGCCTGAAAGAGTAGAGTTCCCCCTCCCCTCTCTGACATTCTGCCTTGGAAAATTCCAGCTGCCTTCATCTCCCTGAATCCCCTCCTCAGACTCCTCTGCTGAAGAAGACCACAGATTGGGTCCCCCTCCTTGCACTGTGGCTTGGAGACTCTCCAGGCAGTCAGCTGTGGGCATGGTAGGATCACCTCATTGCTCTCCCCTCTCTCATGAATGACCTTTCCTGGGCTGTCTGTTATCCAATGTCAAAACTTGGCCAGAAGCAAAACTTGGTTTGATTTTCTACAAAGGTTCCAAAGCAATACAGTAAACAAAGGAGAGTCATTTCAACAAATGGTGTAGAAATAAGTAGATGTTCACATGGAAAAAATAAATCTCAGTACCTGTCCCGCCCCTCCATTATACAGAAAATGTTACCTGAGATGGGCTATAACCTAAATGCAAAAGTTAATATAAATGCAATAAAGCTTTTAAGGGAAAACATACATCTTTATGACTCTAAGAGTAGGGAAACATTCCTTAGGCAGGAAACAGAAAACAGTGATCATAAAAGGAAAAAAAAAATGGAGAAATTAGCCATCACCAAAATTAAAAACATTTGTTCATCAAGTGACTGTTAAGAAAATGAATAGGCCAGCCATAGGCTTAGATAAAATAGTCACAAAACTAAAAACTAGTATGTGGGACAAATAAAGAACTGTTATAACTCAATAATAAAAAGACAACCCAATTTTTAAAAGGTCAAAGGATATGATTAGGTACTTTGCAAAGAAGGTTCACCATTGGCCAATAAACACATGACAAATCACTGGATCCCATTAGTCATCAGGAAGATACAGATGATTAAAACCACAAGATAGCACTATTCAGCCACTAGAATGGCTAAAATTAAAAACACCAGTCCCAACACTGAAGCAACTAGAACTTATATATTATTGGGACAGCACTGTAGTCTCTGAGTTTTGTGTGAGACTACAACATGTACCTGCTCTATGGCTCAGAAGTTCCATTCCGGGCATTTATCCAAGTGAAATGAAACATATCCATGAGCCTTATGAAAGAATGGATATGTGTAATATCCCAAATGGAGGACTCTCAAGTGTCCCTCCATACAGAGATGGATATACAAATCTCAGTATATTCATATGGTGTGATACTTCTCAGCAAGAAAAAGGAACAAATGACCAATACACAACACAACGCAGATGAATCTCAAAAACATCATGCTGGGGCACCTGCGGGGCTCAGTGGTTGAGTGTCTGCCTTCGGCTCAGGGCATGATCCCAGGGTCCTGGGATGGAGTCCTGCAGAGAGCCTGCTTCTCCCTCTGCCTGTGTCTCTGCCTCTCTCTGTGTCTCTCATGAATAAATAAATAAAATCTTTTTTAAAAATCAGACTAAGTGAAAGAAGCCAGACCAAAAAGAGCATGTGCTACTGTACATAATGCAGGACTCCATTTATTTGATATCCTAGAATAGACAAGATGAACGTATGAAAAAAAGAAAAGCATCTGTCAAGGAAAAAAAAAGGTATCTTACAATAGAAAAAGATCAGATCAGCGGTGCCTCTGACGAGGGAGGAGCTGGATACCAGCCAGGAAACGGCATGAGGGGACTTTCTGGGGTAGGTGAAGGTTCTGTGGCTTGGTGGTAGGAGCTAATGTTACACAGATCTAGGCAGTTACCAAAACTAAAGAAGTGAGAACCTTTAGGATTTGAGCATTGCTTTGATTGTAGATTTTATGTCAACAGGAAAAAAAAACCACAAAAATGTGTCCAAAAATATAAATGTATTGATGGGTGGGAGGACGGATAGATGAATAAATAAATATGGGATAAGAAAAGGATAGGAAATATCAATAGCAAAGTCTAGGTGATTGGGTGGATGGATGGTTATGATTAAAATTCCTTCAACTTTTCTTTGTGTCTGAACATTTGATGATATAAATTGATGGAAAAATTTTTGTTACATGAGCCAGGCAAGATGCGAGCTTCAGATAGGCTGGGGGACAAGGACAGGTACTGAAGCACCTGGGCTGTAGGACAGGACGAGTTATACAAACACAGGGGACCCCAGCAACAGTAGCCTTCACTGACCAGATCCTCACTGTGCTTGGAACCAACAGGAGCACTTCTCAAAAGTCAGCTGACTTTTAAACAGGAAAATTCACGGTAGACAAAGTAGCTTTAAAACAAACAAACAAACAAACAAACAAACAAACAAACCTAGAATTATCTTGACAAAGTCTGGCATGGTATATGGGGAGCGGGCCTGAAAGGGCAGGGAGAAAAAGATAAAAAGGGACTATGACCTTTTAAAGAACTCTGTAGTTGGCAAGTCTTCAATTCCTAATGCTGGGGGATGATAAATTATTCAAATGAAGTACTCCTGGCTTCCACTCTCTATAGTCAGGAATATTGATTCCACCATTACTAACCCTGAGAGGCCTTTGCCGTCAGATGCCAATGTGAAAGGGAGAAGCAATCGCACTTCTGCTTTGGGTATTTTGCCCCTGCCTTACCTTGAGTTTCATTTGCTCTTCTGTAGGCTCCAGAGATGAACTGTTCTTCCAGTGCAGTCAACAGCATAAAGATCCCTCATCTACATACATTCCCCCCATTGTGCTCAGGATTTCAGGCAACAAAGGATTGGTTGAGGACCCTCTGTCTCCACACTAGACCAGTATTCCATTATCTAATCTGTAGATCAGCACTTTTTATTTTTTTCTTTTTATTTTTTTCAATTTTTTTTTTTTTACTGCAGTTCAATTTGCCAACATATAGCATAACACCCAGTGCTCGTCCCACCAAGTGCCCCCCTCAGTGCTTTTTAAACTTTGATGTGCACAAGAACTCCCTGGAGATCTTGTCAGAATGCAGATTCTGATTCCCTGGGTGGAATCGACTGGGTAGTCTGCCTTTCCAATAGGCTCCCAGGTGATTCCGGTGCTGCTGGTCACGGATCTCTCTTTGGGTAGAAGACGCTAGGTGGCTGTAAACCAAGCGTCACTGTGAAGAACGCTTCTTCCTGAGTCTAAGCTGTACATCACGCCAGTGTCACATCCCTGCTTGACGTGCTTCGACTGCCTGCTACTAAACCCAGACTCCTCCACTTGACACTCAAGACCCTTGTGCAGATGGATCCCACCTTCTTTTTAACTTTTTCTTCCACTGCTCTCTTCTCATGACCTGCCCCTCAACCAAATGGAACCATGGGCCGCTTCCCAGACATCCTCTCACTCTGCTTTCATTCTGCTGCTACTACTACCTGATTGGTTCTTGTCCAACTCCTTGAAAGTCCCACTCATACGCTGCTTCCCCTATGAAGCCCAATGCAGTTCTTCCAGCTAGAAGTAGTCTTCCTCCCTCTAGCCTCTGGTGGCCCTTTGTACCTACCTCTCGACGGACACTATTACCGGGTTTCTTCTTCTAGGACTTTTGACCATATCTCCCATCTGACCTAGACCCCCTCTCTGCTCTGTACTCCCTTAGAGCGGATTCTCATTGGGATTTATGCCTGTAGCCTATAAACATGTAGCACAAGGCTTTGTACACTTGGACATAATTGTGTGTGTTTATTAGTTAATTTGATTGGGGTAGAATAGAAGTCAGTAAACTGCATAGGTTTTAAGTGTACTCTTCATTGAGTTTTACACCTAGTAACCACTACCCAATCGAGACAGAGAACCACCACCTCAGAATGTTCCCTCCTGCTTCCCTTTCCAGCCACTCCCCACCCAAAGCTCTGTCCCTAGCCAGAATATAACCGCTCACATTTCCACCACCCTAAATTTGTTGGTCTCTTTGAACTTCATGTAAATAGAAGCAGACCATGTGTGCTCTTTTGTCTAGCTTCTTTGGCTCAACATAATGTTTTTGAGACTCATCCGTGTTGCTGCACTGCAGAAACTCCAAGGTTTCACTGATGGTGGGAACGGAAGCCCCACTTTACTACAGTCACACACACCAGGGGACTCCCCTGTGCCATGGTGTTTTGGAATTTTGATGCCTGCCTCCTGCCTGTTCTCAGGTTGTTCACAAAGTCACTGAGTCCCCTTGAAGCCTTCTCGCTCTTTCTTGCTGGCTCTTCTGTGTCCTCCCATTTACTTTGTGCCTTCCAGCTACCTGCAGCAAAGAGATAGCTCCTGACTGCTTTCCCACCATTTCCTGAGACTCTGCTGTCTGGCTCCAAGATTCTGTGCTCCCAGCCAGGATCTACCTCTGTCAGGAGAAGATGGCATCTCCATTCGTTCTTTGCAAATCCATTTTCCTTCTTTGAGGCTGAGGGTGGATCATCTGTTGAGACTGAAGGTGGCTCATCTGTTGAGACTCAGTCAGAGTCACTGGGTCTTGACATACATTTGGGCAGATGGCCCAGACTGCACAGTGGCCACAAGGGCTTAATCTCTTTGCATCAACTCTGCTGTGGCCGACGGCAGAACGGCCACTTTCAGCCTCCATGTGATAGGATAAGAATGAGGCACTAACCAAGCCTCAAATAACTTCTCCAAAATAGGAGACCCAGGCCTATGCCCCCTAACACTGTGACATTTGGCTAAAATGTGAGAGAAGTCAGGTGTTACCCCCAGCAAATTGTCTTATTCTGGGAAGAACAAGGAGAGGAAGCCAGTGGATCAGTACTGTGTCATTTTGCACCTTTAAAAATTGTGGTTAAAATACACTGTCTTGGGATACCTGGGTGGCTCAGCAGTTGAGCATCTGCCTTTGGCTCAGAGCGTGATCCTGGGGTCCTGGGATCAAGTCCTGCATCAGGCTCCCTGCATAGAGCCTGCTTCTCCCTCTGCCTGTGTCTCTGCCTCTCCCTCTATGTGTCTTTCATGAATGAATAAATAAAATCATTAAATAAAAATACACCATCTTAGTCAGCTTGGGCTGCTATAACAAATCCGCCACAGGCTGGGTGGCTTAAACAACAAATTTATTTCTCATAGTTCTGGAGGCGGGGAAGTCTAAGGCCAATGCCTGGCAGATCCATCATCTGGTGAGGCTCTCTTTCTGGTTTGCAGATGGCTGTCTTCTTGCTATGTGCTCATGTGATGAAGAGCAGAGGGGGCAAGATGTCTCCTGTCTCCTCTTCTCTTGTCCTCTTCTAATCCCATCAAGAAATCAACACCTTCATGATCTAATTATTTCCCAGAGGCCCCACCTCCAAACACCTTCACACTGGGGAGCTGGGATTCAATATAAGAATTTAGAAGGCGGTCTCAATTATTCAGTCCATAATATATAAGTAGCATAAGATCTACCATCATAACCATTTTTGGATGTACAGTTAGTGATATTTTGCACTTCCTGAGAAACCATTTGCTGAGTGCTCTTCCAGAACATGCATAACTAACTCTTAGCATGTAGAGCACTCCCTTAATCCTTGCAGACCTGTGAAATAAATGTTTCTATCCCTGTCTTAGGAAACTAAGGCCCAGAGTGGGTGATGGTTGCATCAGACAAGTGGCAGATCTTGGGTTTAAACCCCACCTGTCTGCACTACACTGGTCCCCTACCACAGTCCTGCGTGCCTTTCTGTCTGGCTCCTTGGAGGTGATTCCAATGTCTCTGATCTCATATATCCCATCAGAGTGCTTACAGTGCTGACCACAAAGTTCTTCCGTCTCATCTCAGCATTTATGGAAAGGGAGTCAGGAAGGAGATGGTGTCTTTCCCCTCCCTGCCAAGGGAGAAGTCAGCCTTGTGGCCTGCCTGTCCCCTTTGGCCTCTGTTGTATGACTTGCAATTTGCAGGATACTGACAAGGCGTGTCCAAAAATGTTTTCCATTCCTCAGTTGTCATGTACCTCAAATTCCTACCAACAGTCCTCTGAACTAGAGTTCCATCAAAGTGCAAATATATAATAAAAAGGAAGACAGATGAAGCCACTATCTTCTATTAATATTGCAACCTTGTTGTATAATGAATTACCCAGTCCAGTGCCAAGCCTACTGGGATGGCCCCGGGGCCAATTATTTCAGAATGAGGAGAAAAATTAGGAAACAAAATGTTAGCTCAGGATTCCACCTGAAGGCACAGGACCAAGTGAGGTACTGTAGTAAATTATGGTGTCACAAATGGAGTATACTGGAAAGGGGAAAAGCTGAAAGCAATAAAGATGAGATTTAGCTACTTCACAAATTTGAAAGCACTTATGTGGTAAAATGTTAAAAATAAAAGGTTTGGAATCAAGCAGCACGGTATTTGCCAGTCACCAGCCAGTGTGACCCTGGGCAAGCTGCTTGAAACATCTGATCTCTGTTTCCATTGACCATGAATCAGAGATTTTAATGCCCTCTCTACAAAGATAAGGGCATTATCTTCCAAGGGTTGTGAAGATAAACCATTGTCTGGACAGGTATAGTATCTTGTATAGAGAAAGTATCTGGCACAGAGATAGTGCATGGAAGTGTTCAAGAAATGGCACCTCTTATGCTGCTCAAAAACTCTGTCAGAAAATCTATGGATGCTGGGGATGGGCAAGGACCACAGGTGTCCCAATTCTGCACGCACTACAATGAGTGGGAACCTCTGTTTCAATCAGCTGTGTCTTTGGCTTCCCCACCAGCTCTGGAGGTGGACATATATGGGATGGTCCAGCTTCTTAGCATGGTGGAAATAGCCTTGACCTCTCAATGTGGAAAATATTGTTATGATTTGGTTCGTTCAGTTTGGTTTCCTACTGTAAATGAGTGGTGAGAGCACCATGGAAGATCTCCCTCTTGGAATTAGCTGAGGAATGAGCCAGTCTACCCAGAGAAATTCAAGACAGTGGCCAGTGCTAGGAAAGGCTAATAATACCCTGGGTGCAGGACCAAAGAGTCTTCCCTCAAAAGCCAGCAGTGACATTTAACTAGTGAACACACTGAAGTAAATCAAGAGTAAAGGAAAATTAGAATTGACAAGACATTTTTCAATAACCCTGAATGGTGGAATGTCCAGAGAAGAGTGACCCTGTGATCACAGAGTCCACAGTGACCACCTAGATCCCAGATGATATTTCAGGAGTGATAAGAAATGTCTCCTTCCTCCCTCAGGAAGGTCCAGGATGTCCCAGAGGAAGAGGATCCCAGCCCCAGACCAGAGATTCCAACTTGCATCTAGGGTCAGTCTGGGAAGCAGATTCCAGTAGCCTGGGAGTCCTCGGTATCTGATCTCTCTCTCTCTCTCTCTCTACTTGGGAGGGTGGGGAGGAAGGAAAAACCCTCGTTGGGCAGTGGCCTGGCACACACAGGGACAGAGGAAGGGCAGGCCTTCCAATTGTGAGCCTGAGCCCTGCAATCTAGCTGTCCAAGTTCAGAAGTTAATTTGAAAGCCAACCAAGCTTCAACAAACAACAATCCAAGATCCAAGGAGTTGCAGCCATCCAAAAGCCAAATTACAGGGAGCAGTTAATCCAGGAGTGGAGCCAAGGCCAAAGCCATACTGAAGTCAGAAGACCAATGTACTTCTAGCCAATGGAGCCCAAAGAGCAGCAAAATGAAGGTAGACAAGGAGTGGTTTTGGAACCCACAAACAAGCCAGATGTTCAGCTGCCTGTGGCCCATAGTGGAGCCATACAACATACCTTTTAACGTATGCAAATTAAACCTTTTGCAATCTGCAGAGAGTGAGAGAAAACACAATTAACACAGTGCCAGGAGCATACCTCACCCAGTGGACACATTCTTTGGAATGAGCAGTGAGTGGAAGCAAAGGCTTTGCTGTTTCAGTGGACAATCTCTGCCTGGGACAGGGCATCTTGTGAGTATCTAGATATCCTGGAAATGATTTTATTGGTATAGATTCATATTTTTCATTAAAAAAATGGTCCTTCAATGCACACCAATCACTCCATCTGGTGGTCAAACCCAACTCCCTCTCCACTACCCACATCAAAAAGTAGTCAGGTCTAAAACAGAAGAGGAGGGCAGCCCAGGTGGCTCAGCGGTTTAATGCTGCCTTCGGCCCAAGGCCTGATCCTGGAGACTCAGGATCAAGTCCCACATTGGGCTCCCTGCATGGGGCCTGCTTCTCCCTCTGCCTGTGCCTCTGCCTCCCTCTGCCTCTCTCTCTCTCTCTCTCTCTCTCTCTCTCTCTCTCTCTCTGTCTCTCATGAGTAAATAAATAAAATCTTTAAAAAATAATAAAACAGAAGAGGAAGCCAGCTGTGATCGACTTTCTGTGGTGGGTCACTCAATGTAATTTGATGGTGCTACAAAGATTGTCAAGGCTAATTTTGACTGTGTGCAAATTTTACCAAATGTACTAACCAGACAACCTAAGTCCTGCTTAAATCTGGTCTACATTTGATTCCTATGAATGCAGGGTGGATGGCAGATCCCAAAGGTTAAAAGCACATTCAGGCTTATGACAGAGACACTTAAAACTACCTGGATCTATATGGAATCTGAAAGGTTTAGGGGAGCAGTATCTACCAAAGTAAAAAAAAAAAAAAATAGGCACTACCATTCGATGGGGAAAGCACAGTCTTTTCAACAAATGATGCAGGGAAACTGGATATTTACATGCAAAATAATGAAATTGGACTTTTACTTTATATAATATATAAAAAATAACTCCAAATGGATCAAAGGCCTAAACAGAAGAACTAAATGTATTAAACTCTTAGAGAAAAACATAGGGGGAAATCTTCATGACATTGGATTTGGCAATGATTTCTAGGATATGGCAATGATTTCTAGGATATGACACCAAAAGCATAAGCAACAAAAGAACTAATAGATAAATTAGACTTCATCAAAATTTTAAAACTTTGTACATCAAAGGATGTTATCAACAGAGTGAAAGGCAGCTCACAGAATGGGAGAAAATATTTACAAATCATCTATCTGTTAAAGGATTAATATCCAGAATATATAAAGAACTCTTACAGCTCAAAGATAAAAACAAAAACAAACCACAAAACCCAATTTAAAAATGGGCAAAAGACTTAAATAGACATTTCTCCAAAGAAATAAACAGATGGCCAATAAGCATGTGAAAAGATGCTCAACATGATGAGTCCTTAGGGAAATGCAAATCAAAACCACAAGGAGACACCACTTCACCTCTATTAGGATGGCTATCATTAAAGGAAAAAAGAAGAAAAAGAATAAAACAAATGTTGGCAAAGATGTGGAGAAATTAGCACCCTGGTGCATTGCTGCGGTGGAAAACAGTATACCAAATCCTGAAAACATTAAACATAGAATCACCAATCACTCCACTTTTGAATATATATCCAAGACAGTTGAAAACAGGGACTCTAGATATTTGTGCACTCATGTTCATAGCAGTATTATTTCCAATCCAAAGATGGAAACAACCTAAATGTCCATCTATAGATGAATGGATATACAAAATATGGTATAAACACATAATGGACTGTTATCCAGCCTTACCAAGGAAGGAAGTTCTGACACATGTTACAACGTGATGAACCTTGATGCTAAGTGAAATAAGCCAGTCACAGAAGGCCAAATATTGTATGAACCCATTTATATAAGGTACCTTGTAGTTGTATTCATCTATACGGGTTACCCCCCCCCCCCCCCGCCAAGGCCTGGGGGGACAAGGCAACTGGGAAGTTATTGTGCCAAGGGTATAAATTTTCTGTTGGGAAGATGAAAAATTTGTAGAAATGGATGTACAACAATGTGCGTGCACTTAATACCATTGAACTGCACACTTAAAAATGGTTAAAACAGTAAATTTTATGTTAAGTATCATACCTAACACAAGGATTAAAAAAAAAAGAGTTGGTACTATGTAACCAGTCGCCCCCTGCCACCAGCACCCCAAGGAAACCTCTGATCTCTGAAGCCCCTGGGTGAGATTGCTGCTGGAACCACAGGGTTGACTGGTGGCACCAGGCAAACAAACCATCCTCTGGAAGAAGCAGAAGGCAAAGGCCACAGGGAGGAGGTGAGATTCACAGGGACCTTAAGCCTTTACTCCTGACCCTGACTTCCCCAGAGATGAAAGGATACCACTCAACCAAAACTTTGTTCTTCCGATGGTTCCCATTCCGCCAGCCCTGTCCCCTTAAAGTGCTCAGCTGCTTTTCCAAGTGTGCAGCCTCAGACCGGCACTGATGTCAAATTGTCAGCCTCAAACTCTGCCTAACTTTTTATAATGCTTCAACCTCTGGGGTCTCTGCTCCTGATTTAAAGGCTCATGTTGAAAGAATTCTAGCGCCGCCCGGGCCGCATCTGGGGAAGACAGTCCGTCGGTGCTCTGTCTCAGCACTGAGATCATAAACCACCCAGGGAGGGGCTGGGGCTGCATCCTGGCCAGCGATCGATGGTGCTAATGGCTTCTGGTCCATTAGGGACGGAAGGGTTCCAGCCTGTGCAAAGCAGCAGCAAATTGCTGAACAGCCCGGCCAGGCAAAGATGCTGGGAAGGTTGTTGGTAGTTGCCTGAGCCCTCAGGGCAGGACACAGCAGAAAGAAAAAACTTCTCTCTGGGCCCTCTGGCCATTCGGTCCCATGCCAGATTCCTTGTCTTTCCTCGTCTAAAGGAGACAACTCCTCCCAGGAAATCAGCTCACGAAGCAGATTTTTGCCTGTTCCTTTAGTAGAACCGCCTGTTTACACAGTTGTGTTTCTCCCAAGACTGCAGGCCACTCCTGTGAATGGCCGTCACAGAGCCCTTATACGTGGACCACTCAGAGGACCGGGACCCCAGGGGCAGCGTCGCGGCAGATAGAGCCTATGCCCAGCTGAAAGTGAGGTCGTTCCAGTTGGCCCAGGATAACAGCTCTTAGGAATCCCAGTAAGGATGTCTGACTGGAAAATAAGCTCAGTGGTTTGCAAAAATGACTCTTTTCTCCTTGTTAGTGAGTACCACGAGAAAAACCTCGGGACCTACTCAGTGCATTGTTTGGTAACGATGCTCCAGTACCACACACAGTTGTGTCAGCTTCACCCCCGGGCACCTGGTCTCATCCAGGCACCAAGATCCTACTTACCACGTATTCACTTAAGCCAGCCTTTTAGCAGCTGGGATTTATGCAAATCTTCATCTGTAATGGTATCAAAATCCAAGATGCCCAAAGCAAATGAGGGCAATGGCTGGAATTTCTCTATCCTCTGGGGAAAACCTTGGGGGAACAATAACAGAATAAAATAGGAAAGAGCCTGGATTCTATTTGCATCGTAAAACCAACAGTTGAACAAAGCCCTGACTTCCCATTTTGATGTGCTACGAGGTCTGAATCACGCTGGCACATGCCCCATCTGTCAGGTATAATGATGGGGTTTTGAATGGTTTGATTGTAGCCCTAGGATTAAAGCCCAGCTGAGTAATGTGGTGTTGAGTTAAGACATGCCCACTGTAAAGAGACTGTTCTTCTCCTTCAAAACCAAAGCATAGACAGAGCTCTTTTTGTTCATGGCAAGTCCTGTCTTCAGATCTGTTGCTAAAAGGGAAACAAGCCCTTCTTCTGTTTGTTCTTTTAATAGCCTCGTCTCTGACCTTCCCATCTTCAGATATTCAGCATTAAAATGACATCATTGAAATTTGCCATAAATACTGCTAATAGTTGGGTTGTTTTTTTTTTTTTTTCCAAAATGGTCATGATTACGAGCAGGGTAATAAAACAGCAACACCCCTCCTAAAACCCACTAAAAATATTTTATTTTTTTTTAAAGATTTTATTTATTTATTCATGAGAAGACACAGAGAGAGAGAGTGAGGCAGAGACACAGGCAGAGGGAGAAGCAGGCTCCATGCAGGGAGCCTGACATGGGACTCGATCCCGGGACTCCAGGATCACACCGTAGGCCAAAGGCAGATGCCCAACCGCTGAGCCACCCAGGTGCCCCCCAACTGAAAATTTTTTAATAGCTTTCCCACTCTTCCATCCCTGCTCCTGATAGAGAAGGGTCTGCCACTCCCTCCTATCTGAAATCTAAAGCAGAATTTTTATGACTTTGAACTTTATGATTCAGACATACCTGGATTCATATCCCAGCTCTGGAAATTACTATGGGGTGTGGCAGTTATAAAACATGTCATCAAAATTTTAACATGCTTCCCATCAAGAGTTGAGGTCAATGTCCCCTACTCTTGAATCCAGGCTCTGCGACTGCTTGACCAATAAAATGTAACAGAGGTAATGGTAACAGTTTCCAGATCCAGGCCCTAAGAAACCAGTAGCTTCTGCTTCCCGTCTCTTGGGATGCCCCTTCTCCTTCTTGGAAACCAGTCATCATAACACAAAAAAGCAGAACAGCCCATGGAGGAGCTCATGGAGAAAGGACCAAGTTCTCAGGACCACGGGCCCAGCTGAGCTATCAGCCAATAGCCTGCCCTGTGACAAAGCCATCTCAGAAAGGGTCACCTAGCCCCCAGGCTACAACAAACATTCATATACAAGTTTTTGTGTAGACCTTTGTTTTCATTTCTCCTGGGTATATACCTAGGAGTAAAATTGGGAGGTCATATGGTAACTCTATATCTGACCATTTGAGAAACTGCCAACCTATTTCCTACAGCAGCTGCATTATTTTACATTCTTAATAGCAATGCTGGAGGGTCAACACTCCATGACTTTGCCAACATTTTTTGGGAGGCATGTGGCAGTGGTCAAAAAAGCAATCTGTCCTTGTGATTATAGCTATCTTAGTATGTGTGAAGTGTATCTCACTGCAATTTGAGTTGCACTTGCCTGATGGCTAATGGTGTTGAACATTTTTTCATGTGCTTCTTGGTTATTTGCATATCTTCTTTGGAGAATGTCTACTCTGATCCTTCACCTATTTTTAAATTGGGTTACATGTCTTTTTATTATTAAATTGTAACAGTTCTTTATATATTCTAAGTATCAATGCCTTATCAGATATATGATTCACAAATATTTTCTCCCATTGTGTAGGGGTCTTTTTGTTGTTGTTTTGTTTTGTTTTGTTTTATTTTACTTTTCTTGATGGTGTCTTTTGAACCACAAAAGTTTTTAACTTTGATAAAGTTCAATTTGCCAATGTTTTCTTTGGTTGCTTATGCTTTAGGTGTCATATCTAAGAAATCATTACCTAATCCAAAGTGACAAGGATTTACACCTATAAAGAATGTTATAGTTTTAGAATGGGATTTTTAAAAATCCATTTGGGTTAATTTCTGTATGTGGTATATGGTACATCATCTAATTTCGTTTTTTTACAAGTGACTATCTGGTTATCCAAGAACAATTTATCAAAAGACTATTCTTTTTCCCATGGAATGGCCCTGAGACCCACTGAAAATCAATTAACTGCAAATGTGTCTATTCTATTGACCTATATGTTTGTCTTTCTGCTAGTAGCATGCTGTCTGGATTACTGTTGCTTTAAAATCAGTTTTTATTTTAAGAAATGAGTCCTCTAATTTTGCTCTTCTTTTTAAAGAATGTTTTGGCTCTTCTGAGTCCCTTGTGTTTCCATATGAGTGTTAGGATCCTCATGTGAATCCCTGCAAAGAACTCAGCTAGAATTCTAAGGATGATAAGGATGGCAGCGAATGACTCTATGGATCACTGCAGGGAGTGCTGTCATCTTGACAATACATTAAGTCTTCTGATCCTTCAACCTGAGATATCGCCTCATTTATTCAGATCTTCCTTAATTTCTTTCAACAATGTTTTGTAGTTTTCCGAGTAGACCTTCTGTTTTGTTAACTTCATTCTCAAGTCTTTTACACTTTTTTGATGCTCTTTGGGCTGTTCTTGCTCTTCAGGCTGTATTGGGAAGCCTTGCCCGGCTAAGAGCTTTCTCTTACACAGGTATGTCAGTTACCTGGGAGTTTGAGACTTCTCTAGCTAAGTCTCAGGTATTTCACAATTAATAAACTGGAAATAAACTCATGATAAAGATTTTCTCCTGAGCTGGTCTAGTAGGTTCTAAACAAATTAAATTTATACTTCTAAGAGACTTATTTTTTATTTCAGAAAATGCTTTTTTGACCACTGCCCATCCTCCTTTCAGTGCCAACCTGGTACCTTCTTTGTAAGCTGCAGCTCAGGAGACCTTGGGGCTCACCATGGCCAATGAAAAGCCCAAGAAATGAGTCAAGCCTGAGAACTACGTTCATTAATTTGAAGACAGCAGGTGAGGATGTTTCTGTAGTGCAGTTTAGGATTAGGAGGCATACACTACTTCATAAACTGGTAAAAGCCTGTTGTGAATGATAGGATTTGTCAGTGAGGCAGATAAGATTCTGATTTGACAAGCAGCCAATCCATGAAACAGATATACCTGCCCAGTTGGAAATGGATGAAGAACATGCAATTGTGTTCCAGCAGCAGACAGAGGTGTCTCCTAAAAAGGGAGTCTACTACTTCACTCCAAAACTCTGTTCCTCCAGACTAAGAAGACATTCCCAGTTAGAAAACCACAATTTGGTTCCGCCACACCCTGACTAGTATTGTATCGTGTGGTATAGTTTTCTCTATTCTTTCATTTCCCCTCCCCCCATTCTTTTGTTGCACAGAAAATAATTGGTGTATGTGCATAAGCATTCTGGTTTTCATTGTTGCTTTTTAGTAAATGGACAATGATATGTTTTGATCGAAATCAAATGGAAATGGGATGGAGAGAAATGCCTCTACGGAAATATTCCCTTTCTCCATTTGTGGCGCACTCCTTTAGTTCTTTCTTATCTTTGCATTCCAGTAAAATTATTTTGCTATCAATCTTTAACAACAACAAAAACAACAACAACCAAAAAACCCATATAAAAATTCTTCTATACTTTGCTCAATTGGAGAATTTTAATGTTTTTCATTTATCATTGTAAAACCAGGGGTGATTTTACAATTTTTTGTATGTAGCTGTTATATGTAGGGCAAGGTAACATTAAGTAGAGATAAATTAAAGGAAATGATAGTTTTCTAGATAGTTTCCCATCAAGTTATGCATCTTTGTTGTTGAATAAAAAACTTCTTGTTAAAAAAAAGGAAAATATTTTTTTTTACTTCTGTGTCTCAGCTCAAATATAATTAATAGGAAAATGAAATGTGGTTCACTATGTGTTTCCTGAGACCTGTGCTAAATATCCTTATTTCAAAGAAAAATAAAGCAGAAATCTTTCCCCAGATGCTTTCCTTGCCACAAATTCTGCTCTTTGGGCTATTTCTGTAAGCCCTTTCAGCAACAAGATGTGCAGCAGCAGCATACGTGAATTTCAAGTTTCTCTTTTTTGGGAATAATTAGGAAAAGCATGAGGTGGGGTTTAGAAATAGAGATGATATAAAAGAAGAGCAGTAGAATTTCTGCCAAGACGCCTTGAGAGGAATGAAGGGAGCAAGGGAAAGGCCATACCTGGAACAGCTTCTGCTTGGCAAAGAGGCAGCCCTCAGAGGAGCCCTGCACCCAGCAGGGAGCAGACTGCCTGTGATGTCAGTCACCAAAACCAGAATGGGACCAACATGGCCTTCTTTTCTTTTAAGGCGAAGTTTCAAATACACAAAATAAAAAAGAATAAATATTTTGTCATAATGAATGAATATAACGAAACTCCACGTGCCCATTACCATTCAACAGCCATCAACTCATGACCAAACTTGTGTCTGCTATGAACTTAATCCCCCAGCCCCACACGTGATTATTCAGACATTATCTCAGACATTATATTATTCCATCCATAAATCTTTCATTATGTGTGATTATATCCAAGCACGTATATATCCATTATCACACCTTTGAAAATTAACAATAATTTTTCTTAACACTATAAACTATTCAACCAGGGTTCCAATTTCCCCATTATCTCATAAGTTTTTCTTAAAAGTTTGTTTGAATCAGGTTCATGTGTTGCAGTTGGTAGATGTTTCTCTTAGTCTTTTAATCCATATTTCAGCGAAGATCTGGGAACATGGGGAAATCCTTCTTAGCATGTGAATAGCCTGGAACAGGACAAGATAAATGTATCATTGTCCTGTAGAAATTACAGGGTAAGGAAGGTCTTAAACATTTTTTTTTTAAATCTTAAACTCTTTTAACAACCAAATGCAAATCACAGTAAGTAGAAATTTCACATATCATGGACTCAGAAGTGTAAAAATGTAACTTCATTTTACTAATTATTATTTTATTTATTTATTATTGAAGTGTAGTTGACATACAATGTTATTTTGAAGTGTGCAACATACAGATTTGATAATTCTATACATTATTTAGTTCCCACCATAATAACTGAAGCACCATCTGTCACATTATACAACATTATAATATTATTGATTATATTCCCTAGGCTGTACTTTTCATCTCCATGATTTGTATATTTCATAACTGGAAGTTTGTACTCTTACTCCCCTTCATCTATTTCACCCATTTGCGACTCCCCCAACACAGCAACCACCAGTTTGTTCTCTGTATTGAAGAGTCTGTTTGGTTTTTTGTCTGTTTGTTTCTTCACTTGTTTTGTCTTTTAGATTACACATGTAAGTGAAATCATGTGGTATTTATCTTTCTATGTCTGACTTATTTCATTTAGCATAATACCCTGAAGTCCAACCATGTTGTTACTAATGGCAAGATCTTATTCTTTTTTATGCATGAATACTATCCCATTGTGTATATACCACACCTGCTTTAATTAACCACTTACCTATCAATGGACACTTGCATTGCTTCCATATCTTGGTTACTGTAAACAATGCTACAATTAACATAGGAGTGCTTATTTCTTTTCAAATTAGTATTCTCCTTTTCTTTGGATAAATACCAAGAAGTGACATTGTTAGATCATATTGTATTTCTAATTTTTTAAGTGACTTTCATACTGTTTCCTACGGTAGCTGCACCAACTTATTTTCCACCAATAGAGATAGCTCAAGTATTCCCTTTCTCCACATCCTCATCAATACTTATTATTTCTTATCTTTTTGGTACTAGCCTTTCTGACAGGAGTGAGGTGAATTGTGGTTTTGATTTGCATTTCTCTGATGATGAGAGATGTTGAGTATCTTTTCATGTGTCTGTTGGCCATCTGGATGTCTTCTTTGGAAAAATGTCTATTCAGGTCCTCTGCCCATTTTAAAGTCAGATTGTTTGTTCTTTTGGCCTTGAGTTGTAGAAGTTCTTTACATATTTTGGACATTAACCCCTTACCAGATTTATCATTTGCAAATATCTTCTCCCATTCTGTGGGTTGCCTTTTTTTGTTGTTGAAGATTTTCTTTGCTGTGCTAAATCTTTTTATTTTGGTGTAGTTCCAGTGGTTTAATTTTACTTTTATTCTATTTATCTGAGAAGACAGATCCATAAAAATGTTGCTAAGGCTGACGTCCAAGAGACTACTGCCTGTGTTTTCTCTTAGGTGTTTTATTTTTTTAGATCTCACACTAATTTTTAACTTGAGTCCTTATTCTGTCTCTTTTTTGCAAACTTGATCTAGTCTTAGATAAATTTAATCAGATCCAATGAGGATTTTTGTTGTTTTTTTTTTCTCCAAAGTCTGTTAAGGCCTCCTGTTCCTCTTTTTCTTGAGTGCAGGGCTAGGCACATTCAAAGGACTCCTCCCCCCTTCTCCCAGGACATAATACTATCAAATGGACCCACTTAAATGCAGTTTTGTGCAGTGGGAGGAGCTTATCTGCATTGTCCTCCTGTATTAGTTTTCCTTTTTTTTTTTTTTTTAAGATTTTATTTATTTATTCATGAGAGAGAGAGAGAGAGAGGCAGAGACACAGGCAGAGGGAGAAACAGGCTCCCTGCAGGGAGCCCAGTGTGGGACTTGATCCTGAGACCCTGGGATCACACCCTGAACCAGGGGCAGGTGTTCAATTGCTGAGCCACTCAGGCTGCCCCTATATTACTATTGCTGCATACAGAACAAGCTGCTACAAACTTAAGTGACTTAAAGCAACACTCATTTATTAGCTCACTCATTTATGTCCTGACATGGCTGGCTTCCTGCTCAGGGTAAGGCTAAAATCAAGGTGTTGACCAGGCAGTTCTTGTCTGGAGGCTCTGGGGGAAATTTACTTCCCAGCTCATTCTTCTTGTTGGCAGAATTCAAGTCCTTTTGGTTGTGGGACCAAGGTCCTGGCTTCCATGCTGGCTCTTACCTGGCAGTGGCTCTCAGCATCTAGATGTCATCCATGTCCTTGACAGAGATGCTTCTCCATCTTCAGGCCAGCAAGAGCACATCAGATCCTTCATATGCTTCAAATTTCTGACTTCCCTCTCTGTAACCAGGTGGAAAAAAATCTATGCTTTTAAAGGGCTCATGTGATTAGATAGCATGTTCACCTTTAGATAATCTCCCTATCTTGACACCAACTGATCTGGAAACTTAATCACATCTACAAAGTGCCAACACAAGAGTTCCTAGATGGGTGTTTGAATAGCTGGGAGAAGATGCGCATCCACCCAGGGCTGGGAATGGGGAGGTGGCAATCTTAGAACCCTGCCTACCACACCCTCCAAGGTCAGTTTCCATGAACTGCTATGACTGGGTCACCAACTATCCATGTCATACTTTCTGATACTGGGTCCCCTGGCCCTGTCATGAGCCCTGGGAAGTTCCTTGGGACAGGATCTTTCTCCTGTTCTAGCTAACTTCCAGAAGTAAGAAAGGCAGGAGTAGGGGCTGGAAGAGAAGCTCACTCTTACTGCATTGGAAACTGCAGCTTCAGCCTGTCCCAAGGGGAGCTGGGACAGCCCTTTAGAGCCCAAACTGAGGCAAGGAGGCAGGGCTTGTATATCCCACATTAGCCAGTCACTGGCCACTAGTTACTTCCTCAGGGAGGGGATGAGGTATCATCTGAGGGGAGGCAGTCCTCTGCGAGTAGAGGGCAGTCTCCAGGGAGGGACCAGGCAACTAGTTTCCAGGTGCTAGATTGGTCATGGCCCAGAAGACAGCCACTAGAGACCCTACAATAACATCCACTCCACCCAACTTTTCTCCTTTCCACTTGTTCTACATCATACCATTTGAATTTATAAGCCAAAAACTTTAGCACATTTCTTATCTGTCTTTGCTGTGCCTGCGATAATAAAAAGGCTTCATATTTATGAATCATTCTGCCTCAGGGAAACAGATACAGGTGTCCCCTGTTTTGCAAAAATTCACATTATATACCACATGGCTTTTACAAAAGACCTACATTAGTACATGTTTTTGCTAACTGGAAGAAACCCAAAGAGATTTTTTGCTTTTACTTAAAAAGGCAAAGAGCAAAAATAGCATTCAGCATTTGTTTTGCCATCAGCCATTACCGAGGCAGCACCAACCCCAAGCAGCAGGGCTGGCCCCTCCCAGCTCTTTCCCTGGAAAAAGCATCTCAGTGTCCAGCATCATACCTTTGAGCTATCTGTGAGCATCCGTGCTTTACTTAGATTTATCTGGTACACTCCTTAACAAGATGTGTTCTAAGGAATCAGAAAAGAGAGATTCAGAAATATTCCAAATTTTTCTGTATAAATTAATGGTAATTGCTTCTTTGCTTTATACCATTTTGGCTTAGGGAAGTCATAGGAATGCTTTACTTTCAGACTGCAGGGTGAAACCTGTGTTCAAACATTTAATAGCTGTTATTACTAATTTAATGTATAATAACATTTTATTGATTTTTATATTTGTGAATATACTACTTTACTAGAGTTTTTTTTTTTTTAATGTCAGTAAAACTTAAACCACCTCAAGTCCTTTCTGGACAGTGAGAAATAAAACATCAAAGGTTTACAGGTTCTTATGGATTCACTTTACAGCCTGAGTTCTCTTAACTCAGTTTTTCCCATGAAAAGTACAGGCTTAATGCTTCACCCCCTCGTCCCTCAAAGGCTTTCTGAAACCTGAGGTCCTCTGTTATCTGTTAACCCCTCCATCTCCATCACACAGTGCTCAGCAGTAGATGGATTTGACCCTCGTCTATATAAATAAATACATGTATAAATAAATAGGACTTCCACAGTTTTCTATTGAAGAACACATTACATGCCTTTAAATGCTGATGGATATAAAGATTAAATAAGATGGAAAGATAGGATAAGGCAGACATTTGGACAACCTTATTGGGAACTCTGAAAGTTCATCTTCTCAGCTGATGCTACAGAAGCAAGATCTAAAATTTGTGCCCTATTCACAGACAAGCTCACAATCCTGCACTTTTACCTATGAGAGCAACAAGTATGTGGTTTGTTCCACCAATTTTCTTTGCCTAGCCTGGAGGAAAACTCCAGTGTGAAAGTGAAAATACCAGGGTTGACCACCAAAGAACTAGGTCCTTCCAACACTGGGCCAGGGTTAGACTGGCTGACTTAGATTCACCTTGGTTAGGAGCAGAAGGAAGCCCATTGAGTCTGCTGGGAGCAAGTGGCTGACTTCACCCAGGGATCATGATGGGCAGGAGGCAGAAAGCATGAGGAAAGTGTGTGCTCAACCCATTCAACAACTGGCTATTGAGAAAGCCAGTGCTTCTGATGCACTGGGGGAGAACAGAAGCTACAGTTCATTGGGCTATTTCCAATGCAGTGAGAATTGTGCATGTGATTGAATGATTTCTCATAAAAGGCAAAAGTATGGCACACAGTTTGGTGAGTAACCTTCAATTCTGGCATAAAAGGGGCCTGAATTAATTGGAAGCAATTCCTACTCTAAGCTGCTAAATGGCTCAGAAGCCAGATCAATTACATCCTGGCAACTTACCTGACAGCTATATTGGTATCTTACCTCTAATTGGCATTTTATTTTAAATCTGTTCCAAAAGAATGTTTTGTAGAAGTTTACAGAAATTTACTATTAATATTAATTTGAAATAATAAATTATAAAACTGTAATAATTCAAACTGTGCAGTATGAACACATAAAAAATAGATCAATGGAACACACTAAGAGATTAAGAAATAGGTCTAGATCCATACAGGAATTTGGTATATCATAAGGTTGGCATTTCAATCAGTGGAAGAAAAATAGTTTATTTAATAAATGTTTTAAGACAACTGTCTAGAAAAAAATAAGCTAAATCTTTATTCTATAAGCTAGGATAAGTTCCAAATGGATCAAAAACATATTTTGGGGAAAAAAATGGAATAACCAGGTTGTAGTAGAAATTCTGGAGCAATTTAGTTTTGTAATAATCTTTAAAAAGGGAAGAACTTTCTACGTATGATACAAAATCCAGAATCTGTATCCTGGGTGATGAGGAATTTGGCTGGTCTTTGCCTCTGGTTCCTGGGAAATAAGCTCTAAAACCTTGGAGATTCCCAAATAATAAGAATGTCTCTTATTCATGGTGGATTCTGAGGGTTTATAGTAAGGACATGACTCTGAGGGGAGCTGGTTATATAGGAAGACCAGCTAGTGATTAGAGGGCTGGGTCTTTGAGCCACGTGATATCAACCCAACTCCCCAGGAAGGGACAGGTGAGCTGGAGATGGAGTTCAGTAAAGTATCCAATGATTCAATTAATAGTGAAACTCCAATTAAGAACACTAGACAGGGATACCTGGGTGGCTTAGTCAGTTTATCGCCCAACTCTTGGTTTCAGTTCAGGCCATGATCTCAGAGTTGTTGAGGTGGAGCCCTGTGTCTGTCTCCACACTCGGTGGGAGTCTGCTGGAGATTCTCTCTCTCTTTCTCTCAAATAATCAATCAATCAATCTTAAAAAAAAAAAACCAAACCCATTGAACATCAACATTCAGGTGAGCATCCCTAGTTGCCAGTACTCTACATATTGTCACACACTTATGTGCCAGAAGGGTGATGCATCCTGACTCCACAGGGAGAGGACACCAGAAGCTTCACATTTAGGACCCTCCCAGACTCACCCTAGGTCTCTCTCTCTCTCTCTCTCTCTCTCTATCTCTCTATTTTTGGCTGGTTCTAATTTGATTCCTTTTTGCTATAACAAAACTGAAATTATAAAATTGAACAGCCCTTCCCTGACTTCTGTGAGGTGTTTTGGTGAATTATTCAACCAGCAGGGGTTCCACTACCCAAACCTGCAGTCCCATGGTCAGAACTGAAGCCCAGTGATCCTGGGGAGCCTGAATAGAGGCTGGTGTCTGAAGTGAGGGCAGTCTTGTGGAGGGCGGTATCCTTATCTCCAAAGTTTGACCTAACTCCATGTATTTGGAATCAGAAGCCATTGTATCATTAAAACAGGAAATAATAAATCTAATTACATTAAAAATTTTTTTGACATGACCTCAGAAGCAATATATAAAAAGACCAATAAAACTGAGGGAATGCTTGCCACTTGTGTCACTGAAAATGACTATTTTTCTAACAAATAAAGATATCTACCATACCAAAAAAAAAAAAAAAAAAAAAAAAAAACTTTGTAGGAAAATAAGCTTAACCAAAATATGAAATACAAATACCCTTTACATTTATGAAAAGATGTTCAATCCCACTCATAATGAGAGAAATGCAAGATGATACTTCCCAAGGCAAGACACAGACTGTGGAGGGAGTGGAGCGTAAACTACTACCACCCTCAGTACTTCTATGAGGCACACAAATCTCTATACTCTAGGAAAGACAAACCATCAATGACTGTAAAAAATGTTACTGCACATGCCCATAAGCCCATCAATACTGATGCAGGCTGGCTGGGCCCGAGGACCCAGAGGGGGCCCCCCAAGAGCAGCCAAGGAAGTCTTTGGCTCCATGCAGATAGAAATCAAGTGCAAGTAAAGAGGAAGCAAGGAAAGAGTTTATTGAAGAAAGAGAGAGTATGAATAAACACAGAGTGTCCAGGAGGATCACAAAGGAAAAAAGAGTGAGTCTAGTCTTTGCTTGGGGTCTGGGGTTTATTGAGGATTGTGGTCCAGTGCATGTGTCCTCTGAGGCATCCAGGAAGAAGTGTTTGGGTGTCCTCCATAAGATACTCATGCCCTGGAGCCAGGGTCTCCGTGAGTCTGTGGTCTTGGAAAACATTTATGATGACCCTACCCACCCAAGTCACCCTCAGGCATTATCTACTGTGCTGGAACACTCCAAAAAAAACCATTAACACCTTGACCTTTAGGAGGAGGACATTCATTATCTGTTGTGTAAGGCATGTGTAAGGAGGGGTGTAGATCTTAGCAAGAATAGAAGTAGCAGAAAAGCAGTCTTTCATAAAGTGCTTTCAGTTTCCTTGTCTCAATAAGGAAACTTCTAGAAATTGATTGCATGGATATACCTGTCCATGTGTGAAATTAGTTATGTAAAAGATTATTTATTTTTTTACCTACAGTATTGTTTTAATTCTTTAATATTTTATTTAAATTCAATTTGCCAACATATACTATAACACCCAGTGCTCATTGCGGTGTTGTTTTTAAATACTGGAAATAATCTAAATGTCATCAGTGGAGAGTGATCAAATAAATTATGCTAAATCCATACAATAAAAAGAATCCACGTATTTATACAAAAAATGAAGTAGGAAGCTTTTATGTACTTCTTTACAATACACTAAGTGAAAAGGGAGGCACAGCAAAGTGGGCGTTGTGTGCTGGAAGTTTGTAAAAGGAAGGGGAGTGTTGGTTTGCTAAGACTGCTGTAAGGAATATCACACCTGGGTGGCTAAAACAACAGAAACTTTCGCAAGGTTCTAGAGGCTAGAAATCTGAGATCAAAGTATTGGCAGGACACCGAGTTCTTTCCAGTTTTTGGATGGATGCTTGTATTGCGATGTATTTCCCCCTCAGGACTGCTTTTGCTGCATCCCAAAGATTTTGAACGGTTGTATCTTCATTCTCATCAGTTTCCATGAATGTTTTTAATTCTTCCTTAATTTCCTGGTTGACCCTTTCATCCTTTAGCAGGATGGTCCTTAACCTCCACGTGTTTGAGGTCCTTCCAAACTTCTTGTTGTGACTTAGTTCTAATTTCAAGGCATTATGGTCTGAGAATATGCAGGGGACAATCCCAATCTTTTGGTATCGGTTCAGACCCTATTTGTGACCCAGGATGTGGTCTATTCTGGAGAAAGTTCCATGTGCACTTGAGAAGAATGTGTATTCAGTTGAGTTTGGATATAAAGTTCTGTAGATATCTGTGAAATCCATCTGGTCCATTTAAAGCTCTCGTTTCTTTGGAGATGTTGTGCTTAGAAGACCTATCGAGTATAGAAAGAGCTAGATTGAAGTCATCAAGTATAAGTGTATTATTATCTAAGTATTTCTTCACTTTGGTTATTAAATGATTTAAATATTTGGCAGCTCCCACATTCGGGGCATATATATTGAGGATTGTTAAGTCCTCTTGTTGGATAGATCCTTTAAGTATGATATAGTGTCCCTCTTCATCTCTCACTACAGTCTTCAGGGTAAATTTTAGTTTATCTGATATAAGGATGGCTACCCCTGCTTTTATTTTTGAGGACCATTTGAATGGTAAATGGTTCTCCAACCTTTTATTTTCAGGTTATAGGTGTCCATCGAAAGATGAATGGATAAAGAAGATGTGGTTTATGAATACAATGGAATATTACTTAGCCATTAGAAATGACAAATACCCACCATTTGCTTCAACGTGGATGGAACTGGAGGGTATTATGCTCAGTGAAGTAAGTCAATCGGAGAAGGACAAACATTGCATGTTCTCATTCATTTGGGGAATATAAATAATAGTGAAAGGGAATATAAGGGAAGGGAGAAGAAATGTGTGGAAAATATCAGAAAGGGAGACAGAACATAAAGACTCCTAACTCTGGGAAACGAACTAGGGGTGGTGGAAGGGGAGGAAGGCGGGGGATGGGGGTGAATGGGTGACAGACACTGAGGGGGGCACTTGACGGGATGAGCACTGGGTGTTATTCTGTATGTTGGTAAATTGAACACCAATAAAAAATAAATTTATTATTAAAAAAAGTATTGGCAGGATTGGTTTCTTCTCAACCTCTTTCCTTGGTTTGTAGGACCCCCTTGGCCTTCACATGGTCTTCCTTCTGTGTGTGCCCAGGTCCTAATCTCTTCTTATAAGGACAACCTTCACTGGGGATTAGGACCCACTCATACAACTTATTACATCCTAATCACCACTGTGAAGGCCTTATCTCCAAATAGAGTCTCATTCTGAGATATATCTGAAATGAGTGTGGGGGCAGGGAGACACAATTTGGGGAAGAAAAGAAAGATATAGATACATGCTTATAGATGCATAAAATATCGATGGAGTATACACAAGAAAGGAAATTAATATTATTTGTTTCCAAGGATGGGGCTGGGATGGCTGAAGGATAGGGGAGCAGGGGGATATTTCATTTTATTCCCTTTAGAACCTTCTGAATTTTGTATCATTGCTTGCGCTATGTATGTATCAAGAGTATGCAAATTTTTAAAAATTTATATCAAGAGGTTGAATTGGCATCTAGGACTTTGGAATATATCTGGCATTTAATGGAAAGACTATTTCTGTGCTGATGAAGTCCTTATATTCTTCGGACAATAACTGCCTGCCTGGCACTTTCATGATGGAAATAGAGCTACTGTAAGTCAATGTCACAAGACGAATGCTTCCTATTTCAAAAGTAAACATCTGAACATTTATCTATTTTCAGAGTCCAATTTTCTGTGACAACAGCATTTTCCCATTGCTAACTTCAATGTATAGGATAATGTTTGTAGCTGACAACTATTTTACAAATTGTGTGTATATAACATAATGATGTACATTCACTTAGGCTAAGACAAGTGTAATTGAACAACATTTTTATAAGTTAGTAGTAGCTGAAATAATACATCCTGTATTGTCATAAGATGGGGAAATAAAGCTGTACCTTAATAAATCTCAGTGTTAAGAATAAATTCCCTGATATCTCTTGAGAAGTTGAAAAGATCTATAGACAACAAGACTGGTATACTACACCCCAAGATGTTTTGAGGGATAATAATAGTAACTAGTAAAGTGCTACAATTGTTCGGTGCTATATATTTGCAAAGTGCTTTAGCCCATTGTTCACGTAATGCTTTCCAACTTCTCTTTGAAGCCTAGATTTTGACTCACATCTTATAGATGAAAAATGTGAGGCAGTGTAGCAAGAAAATGGCCAGCATCAATCCTGAGTCTTCAAGCAATTCAAAGGCTGTTTGGTATTTGTATCTAGAAATATCGTTAATTTTTTACAGAAATTGGTACAACCTCAAATTGGCCAATAGATCTCCCCAAGTGCCAAGAAAATGTCATTCAGGGACCAAAACATGATGTAAAAAGCCCACAAGTGAAAACAAAATCTATACAGTACATTTATTGAGTGATTATTAGTGATAATTATAGTATGCAAAGTACTTTCACATAGCTGGTCTCATTTTATTCTTACCACGGGAAATGTGTAGGACAATTCTTATCACAAACTCTCAAATAAATATTATATTAATATTGAAAGGTCTTTAATAATATGAAGCCTGTCTTACTTTCTGCCTATGCTACTGAATCCTCCAATACATAACCACAGATGACTCTAAAACCCTACAAAGCACAAAACCTAAGTATGTGATAGAATTCTGATGACAAGAGTAATAACTGAACATGAAAAGCTTTTTTTTTTCCCAACAAATTAAATATTCAGCAATCAACGCCATAAAGTGCTGCAAAGCAGGTATAGCCTCTCTCCAAGGTCCTGAGGAGCGTTGCAGCCCACGGTCACATTTGCATTCGAGAATATTCACTCCTTAGCTTTGGTTAACAGTTTAAAGGTCTGATTGTACTCTTAACAGCAGGAATTCACTTGAGTTGCCCATGGACTAGCCAGCTCAGTCATGACCCTGGTTGATTGTAGCCCCAGCTGATATGATAAGGAGCAGAAGGACCACCCAACTAAGTCAGTCAGGATCGAATAAAATAACAAAACAGTTGTTGTTTTAAACCACTGAGTCAGGGCAGGGAGGATTGTTCGCCAGCTAGAGATAACTGAGACACGGACCTAAACCAATTCCATCAGAAATTGTACATCTGCCTATGTCCAGTAATTTGGCAAATTCTGCTTGTCTACTCAGAAGTAACCATCTCCCCTGCCACCTCCAGTCTCCTGGGCTCTTCATAGCAAACACTGCACCACAGTTCCCAGGGTCGCCCAGTGGCCCCATGGATGGGAAGAGGAAAACTTGCTAGATTTTCAGCTGTGGTACCAGTGCCATTCCATCCTCAGTTCTGAGCCCAGGCATGGCAGGAGTGCCTGCTCAAAATACACTTAATGAATGAATAAATGAATACATGCAATTCCACAAACTGCTAGGCGTTCCCGCATTCCATTCCCCAGGCTACCACTTTTGTCCCTAACACTATGCCACTCAACTGATTAGCATAACCCTCCATCTTCTAGACTAAGCTGAAGTCACCTTTTCTAAAGCATGCCCCACCTACCCCACCCCCAGTCCAGTATTTAAGGCCCATGACAGTCACACATAAAGATTGGCACCAAGGCACACAAAGACTGTATAGAAATACTGCCTCTGCTGTACTTAGGGGGTAACAATCTCTTTGATGAGTCTTCTAATATGTGTCCATCCTCATCACGCTGGTTTGTTCCCCTGTAGCCTTTCTACCCTTGAAGTTCAACCATGAGGGTTGTCACTCAACCAAGATGAACAAATAGAGACTACCTAGAACAAAGAGTTTCTTGGTCTACAATGGAGTCTCAAGGCTGACCTTCTGGAGTCTGTAGTCAAACAATTCAGACTTGTGGAGAGAGAAAGGGTTTTCTAAATTCCAAAAAGTCTGCTCACAGATCAATAGCCAGGCTTGGCTGACTGAACAAGACAGTTTAGGATCCAGAGAGTCCCAGATGACTTTTGGAGGAGCCTCATAGGGAGCTGCGGGTGGGAAGCCATTGGCTGCCAGGTGCAAATTGGCTGACCAGGGAGCAGGAGAGTCGGATGTTCTCACTATTCCCAGGGTCATATCAGGTCAGGGCTGAAACACACAAGACCCACAGCACCAGCCCAAGCGGAGGTGGGGAAGAGTTGGCTAGGGAAGAGGGGAGAAGAGGAGACAAGACAAAGGATTTGGAGTTGTATAGACCCTAGATTCTGTGCTAGAAACCAGATCTTAAATCAGATCAGCTATAGACACGTCAGCATCAGGGCCTGTGCAACTATCAAAGAATCAGGACCACTCTTACCAGAGCAGAGACCCCAGACCATTACCAAAATATCAGGCCAACTCACTTCTCAGCCAGCGGGAGCCAGTGGAGAGCAGCACACCTGGAGGTAACCTGAGCTCTTCCTTGACTACAGACGATGCGTCAGTGGAAGGAGGAGAAGGATGAAGAAAAGAGCCCAGACAAGGTGTTGAACTTCAAATTACTGTTTAAACTGAAAAGTGCTGGAGGAGATGGACAACATACTTAAATGTGTGCTACCATCAGCAGGAATCTCATCCAGGACTAGACGGGCTCGGGCACAGATGAGTAGCATGGGTTTCATACATCTGACGTAGTGTGCAAATTTTGACTCCAACAACATACAGCCAGACTGGGTGACCTTGGCCAGGTCATTAACCTCTCCAGGCTTAGCTACTTCACCTGTAAAGTGAAGATGATGCACCTATGCCATAGCCTGCAATAGGACAAAAGGACCTTAGACGCCCTAGGAAGAGTGCTGGAACTACACTCAGCCTCACAGATGTGGCAGGTGCTACTTGACCCTCTATGATAACACCACTAAATGTTCATGGCTGATTGTCAGCCCTATCATGCTGTCTAGGCATCCAGCTCACTAGTCCCTGGGCAACTCAAAGACAAGAACTCCGTCATCCTTGCTTTTGTGTCCTTGGCACTGAGCACAGTGCTGGGCATGTTTGTTGAATGAATTTACCCTGAAAGATAAAGATAAGCAGGCTTAAGGCTGGGGCTTCCAGGAGGACTGGCAGGCGGCATAGAGAACAAGGCTCCAGGGACTCCTGTTGGCTCCCTGCCTTCCCCAGCCTGCCTCCACCCCCGGAGAGTGAGGCCAGACCACCCCCCACCCCCTCCACCCCCACTCCCACCCCGGTGCAGGGAACTGCCAACGGAAACCATGAGTCTGGTGCTGTGGGTCATGCTGGCCAAGACAGACCTAAGCCACTTCTGTTCACAAAGACTGTCAGATGTTAATGGCATGGGGACGCTGGCCATCTGCCATCGGAACCTAAACAGCTGCCTGGCAGGGAGAGATGTACCATCTATTTACCGAGAGCCTGGAGGGGAAGCTTAAGGTCTAAGAAATGAGTGAGTGAAGAGCCAGGCAGGAAGGAGCAATGGGGATTAGCTCGACTGATGAGAATAACTAATGAAAACGGGCATTAACTCTGTGCCGGGCAGTATGCCCAGACCTCCTCTACGTTGTCTCTGCAAATCTTGACAATAACTCCCCAAAGAAGGTATTCCCAATCCCAATTTACAATTGGGAAAACGAAAGTCACAGAGTTCAAATAATTTTCCCAATAACACAGCCAGCAAGAGGTGGGCAGAGAATTGGGCCCGGGCACTCTGAGCCCACACGCTGTGGTGCCCCCTGGGGCACATGACTTCACACATGCCTCCCACAGCCCTAGAACATCCCCAGTTGGGACATAATCCTGCATCTCATCTTCCTGACTACACCAGAAATCACTACGTCTCTCCTTATAACTTCCCCTTCACTGTAGGTGTGCAAACATTCTGATGAAATTAGACTACAAGACCCCAGTCCCAGCTCAGCCACTAAGAGCAGCTCTCTGACATGACTTAGCCTTTCTTCCTTACGAGCCTCCAGCTCCAACAATCTATAATTCAGAATTGCTGCTCCACATGATTCCCTTCACGGGACTGTGCCCAGCCTACGTAAAGATAATCAACTCCAACAAGGTTCTGTTTAAAAATGTCACACTGGAAATGTATCCTTAGAACTGAGAGTGCATGATGAATGGCACAGTCTGGCTCCCCAGTACGGAAATATTAAAATAAACATGGATGTATCAAGTGCAACAACCTCAAAGCTGACTATGAACATCACAAAAATTCAGCAAGGGAGACACCAGCAGTCTAACTGGCAGACCTTGAGGCTGCAATTCACACGGAGAGGGACAGGTGCACCCTGAAAGTGTGTGTTCCCTGTTAGCAGTCTCTGTCTCTGACAGCTCCGCCTCTGCCCAGAACTCTTGAGAGATCTCTTCACTAAGCAGCCCAGACAAAAGGCATCAAGTCTATCCGTTATATAACACTCTAGTCCACAGGGCAACATAATACAGGGAGATTTATGAAAGGAATAAAATATCCAAAACCTACCGATCTTATGACAAGGAAACCACACCCTCTGCCAGGTTCAGCACACATTTCTCGCAAGCACGTCCATGCCCTGTCCGTGACTTCAGTGCCATGGTGGAGAAGCTACATCCTAGGCAGGTTGCACAGTTTGCAGCCCCTGGGGCCTCTGTTGACATCAGCACACGATATCGGTACTCAAATCAATGCCTTGAGCACGTAGCTCCAAAATGAACAAGACCCTAAGGAAAATAAGCAGCCCAATTTCCACTTTACAATCTACTTTATGCTCGGGAGCACACCAGATTTCCTGGCCAAATCCTTAGACTTTTGACAGAGCAATGAGACTTTCTGACACTTCACAACCTCTAAAGGACTTGTGGAAATGATGAAACAACCTACAAGTAGAGGGTGAATATGAAGGACATCTTGGTAACTCAGGGGTCTGGGCACCACTCCTCCTCCTGGCAGGTTAACAGTCTGCTTGTCCCGAGGCCAGCTCTCCTGCATCATCACCCAGGCGCTGTGAGCTGTCGGCGAGGTCGGAGCCCCTGACAGCACCTGTCTGGTGATCTGGGCTGATGTGCCAGCTGCTCCCTTGTACCCCTTGCTGAGCTCAGGGGACAAGCTTCCCTACCCCCATTCCTTCATCAGTGTCCTCCTCCTTCCCACACCCCAACACACACACGCACACTACTGTGGGGTGACAAATGAGCAGTCAATTTAATTTCATTGCAGTCAACAAGGACACATAACAGATGGAAGGCCACAGAAAGTGCTGAGCGCCTTGAAGAGGAGGGGTGGGCTGTTTGGGGGGACTGTCACCATAACAACAGGAAAGGCACTGCTGAAGTTTCTATTCTAGGGCTGCCACTAATTACTATGAATGTTTCATTCGGCCCTGTGATCAGCCGTCCCCAAAGCAGCCTGTTACGGCAGATGGTTTGTTTTCTTCTCTCTAGAAAGTTAGCCAAAGACCACAATTATGTTTGGTTGTTTTATTCTTTTTTAAAACACTGATGGGCTTAAGACTGCTTTGTTTTTACATTGTATTCTAAGAGCTCAGATGCTTTAAGATTCTCTCCAAACAAACAGCAATCTGTGGAAATGAAAGGCAGGCGCAGTACCATTAACTAATTTGGTGTTTGAACTTATTTGGAGTGGGGATGCGAAGCCACTTAGGCATTTTAACGATTAGAAATATTTAATATACTTGATAACTCTCTCTATTGACCCCTCTGGCAAGTAGACCAATATGTGATTATTTTTCAAAGTTACGCTTTTCCTATTTATATATTAAAAGTTTTACTAAGTTTCATTCCAGAAAAGTTTAGGGTTGACATGAGGCCAATGCAGGATTGGGTGGGTTTGGTGTGGCTCTGGGGCAACTGGGAGACCAAGTTTCATTGAGGATGACACTTCAATCTATTTTTAAAGATCTATTTACATTGAACTATGTTCCATAAAGGTTTGGGGCAGCTTACAAACACACACACACACACACACACACACACACACACACATATGACATTTAAAGATAAGTAAGCATCTAAGGGAAGTGATATCAGAAAAGAAGTGGGCATGAAAATAGTAAAAGCAGATAGGAGTAACACAAAGAAATGCACGCCATCTAGCTCTGCACACCTGATGCAGGGAAAAAGTGCTATTGCAAGATAGTTCTAGAAGCTAAAGCAAACCAGACATTCACAAAAAGCACAACTTCTCCTGATACTGAGACCAGAGGGCAATGCCTCCCTCACCTCCTCATGAAGAGGTGCTGTTGAAGAAGACACTGTTCATGGTGCTTGTTGGAGAATGGCCAGGGAACTACAGTGACAGGTATGAGGACCACTGCAGGGGGGGTTGTAGTCGGGGAACAGGCTGGGCTCAACTCCAAGCTCAAGGAAGAGTGGGGGTGTATGGCCAAGGAGCAGGACGGGGCAAGGGGGCAGGATCAATGGGGTGAAACGAAGAAGAGGAAAGATCGGGGATGAGGGGGTTTCTGGGTGAACAGGCCAGGTTGTCAGACACCTCCCCCCCCCCGGGGTGGGGGTGAGAACCTGTCAGAAGTCAAGGGGAACGGGTGTGGGGGGAGAGGATTCTTCCTAAACTCATCAGGACTTACCTGGGTTTGTCAGACTACCAGGATTCTTGCTAAAACTGGGTGACATGGAGACAAACAGAAGCCCAAGTGTTAAGGCCTGGCTGAGAAAGGTCCATGGGGAGTCCACGGAATCTCCGTCGGGGCTCACGGGCCTGCACTTGGAGCGGTCTCGGCTTGGGCTGCGTGTCTCTGGAAGGAGCTCATGGGCAGCTCTCACCCGAGGCAGCCAAGCTCCCGGATCCAAGTGCACAGCCCTTGGATGAGGAGCACCCGGAGGGCCTCTGGCAGGAACGCCGGAAGCCACCGGGTCTGTCCTGTCCCTGCGGGTCACCTTCTGAACGGAGGAGGGGCGGAGAATCCCAGGATCACTGAGGCAGGACCAAGGGAGTGTCATTTTAAAAGCATATTCATTATTACCCTATGATGCTCTAGTTAAAGTCAGAAAAAATACTGTAAGATAGGAATTAAAGGAACGAGTCAACAACAACTTTCTAGGCTCTAGAAAAACACAGAAGACAGTAATTCTCAGGAGTGGGGCAAGATATCATCTTCAGGGCAGCCCTGATGGCCCAGCTGTTTGGTGCTGCCTGCAGCCCAGGGTGTGATCCTGGAGACCCGGGATTGAGTCCTACATCGGGCTCCTGCATGGGGCCTGCTTCTCCCTCTGCCTGTGTCTCTGCCTCTCCTCTCTCTCTCTCTCTCTCTCTCTATGTCTCTCATGAATAAATAAATAAAATCTTAAAAAAAAAAAAACAGTATCTTCAGGATATGTGAAAGTTCTCCCTTAATCCCAAGGGTGGGAAATCCAAAGCAATGAGACAGACTGTTGATCAGATGATTTAGTCCAGACAGCACAATGCAGCAAAGAGAAACTACACTTCCCGATGCTAGAGAGTGCTCTAGGAAGTGTGCCGTTGAATCCAGTAGTGGCACTCATTCTACAATTCATACGGGGGCGCCCGGGGGGCTCAGTCAGTTAAGCGTCTGCCTGCGGCTCAGGTCATGATCCTGGGGTCCTGGGATCGAGCCCCACATGGGGAATCCTTGCTCAGCAGGTAGCTGGCTTCGCCCTCTCCCTCTGCCACTCCCCCTGCTTGTGCGCGCTCTCTCTCTCTCCCTCTCTCTCTGCCAGATAAATCAATAAAATCTTTCAAAATAAAAGAATAAATAAAATTCATATGGAATCACAAAGGAGTTTGAATAAACCGAAGCAGTCATGAAAAAGAACAAAGTTGGAGGACTGATACCTCCTGGCTTGAAAACTTACTACAAAGCTACGGTAATCTAAAGTAGTGTGGCACCGGGCATAGAGACCAAAGAAATAGAACAGAGAGCCCAGAAATAAACCCTTGCATTTGTGGGCAAATGATTTTGACAAGGGCCGTTCCTACCTCCTAGGGAACTGATGAACATTCTATAGAGGAGTCTGCAGTGAGCATCCTTCTATAAGTAGAAGCTACTCCCTCGGCTGTGAGGCCACATCGCTGTTCTTCCTGTAGACTAAATACTCTCAAGACAGAGAGAAGGTATCTCAGCATCTCTGCATCTCTCCCTTCAGCCAGGACACACAGCTTCCGGCCAGTGATGCAGGTCAGTGAATGAGTGAAGGAGCAAGTGAGTGAAAGGAGGACTGTCCAAGTGACCTATGGTCCAGGGGGCCCCCTGAGGGTGAGAACGGCTCTGCAACCCATCACCAACCTCAGGCATCAAGTCTCTAACTCCACAGAAGCCCAAAACAAACATGCACCTCCTCTTGGCAGCTGGTGGGCTCCCCCAGCTGGCTCCTCAGGACCTCGGGGCACTGAAACCTCCCTTAACCAAAGTCCTTCTGCCAAAAAAAAAAAAAAAATTCTCTTGGCTTCTGTCTTGGATTTCAGCAATGTTTGTTTTTCCCAAAGCTCTCATGACCTTTCATAATTTCTGAAACGTGATATTCCCAGCAGATTTCCTCATCTCTCCTACGTTTAGGAAAATATCAAGAGAATATCTGTCAGTGTGATAAGACACGGAGTCTTGTGTATTCACTGTAAACCAGAGGTTCACAATTTGGGGGGGGGGGGTGTTTGGGGAGAGTGGTTTTGCCCCCTAGGGAACATTTAACAATGTCAGGAGATGGTTTGAGCTGCCCTGACTTGGTGGGGTGGGGAGGGGAGCACTATCGGATCTGATGGGTAGAGGCCAAGGGTGTTGCTAAACCTCCTACCATAGGCGCAGGACAGCCCCCTCAGCAAAGAGGGATCCAGCTCAAAATGTCAACAGTGCAGAGGCTGAGAAACCTGTCCACAAACCAGAATGAGAGGAGAAAGGTAGTTGCTATTAGGAGATCATTTTGAAAAAAGGAGACAATCAGGACTCTCATTCAGAGTAAAAAAAAAAAAAAAAAAAAAAAAAAAGAGCCTGTAATAAAGATTTTATTGGACTCAGGAGGGAGGCAAATCTGGTAACCAGTTCAAAAGAAAATCTGGAGAACAAATTTCTAGGTCAGGTACATTGATATTAATATGCAAATGGAGGCAACTGGTTTTTCCACAGTGGGGGTGGGGACACATTGAACCTCTTCCAGACAGGACACAGTTGGCATCTCAGGGACAGTCATGCACGGGATTGTAGGATAGCTCTCTGGGAACCGTGATCACTAGAAAGGGGAGCTAGAGACAAAGTGCGGGCCAAACACCAGCGTTTATAGAATTCTGGTTTGCTAGGTCAAGGTCAGTTTTAGAGTCACTCCGGGATTATGAACTAATCCAGAGACGAGTCTCATCATGAGAGCACTGAAGTCTTTTCTTGTCCTTCCAACAGATGCACAGCCCCCAACCGGGCCTGGACTCCTAAGACTCTGCAGCCGCAGGTGCACTGAGGTTTCACTAGCGGAGGGGCTGGTACAATTCAGCAGTAGGGGGAAGAGCAGTTCTGCTGGTGGGCCCCAGCCTCAGGACCACAGCCTTCCCTGGTTACCTAGAGCTGAGTTCCTCCAACCTCCGTGTACATATGGATCACCTGAGATCTCGTGAAAATGCCAGTTCTGATTAGGTAGGTCTGGGATGGAGTTTGACATCGGGCATTTCTGACTGCTCGTTTATGGACACACTTGGAGGAACAAGGGATCCAGGGAAGAAACCTCTTTATTACAAGGTGAGAAAACCAAACGTGCAATCTCCACGAATAGATGTGGTGACGGATGTCACCAGCCCCCCCGAGCTGAGAAGCACGCCTGTAGAATTCTGCGAGCCCTAGAAGCAGCAGCATTTACAAGCCGGGGGACCTGTCTGGGGTTCTGGGATACCCTCGTGATGGGAAGCCTAGCACCTGCAGGGATGGGGGTGCGAGTACAGGTAGGGGAAGGGAGCAAGAGGAAGCGCCCAGCCCGGGAAGTCTTGCTCCTCTGCAGAGCAAAGGAAGGAAGATGGGAGAGCAGACCAGGGGAAGGGAGCCACCTGGCACATGCACAGCTTTGGGACAACCATCTGGTGTCCTTGAGAAGCAAGTGTATGGACCTTGTCTGGGGCACAATGCACACAGAAAGTGAGCAGGGCAATGCTCAGGCAGGAATTTAAACTCTGAGCCATTCAGAGGCATTGTCTGCAGCCTGGTAGATGTGCCAGAGATCCCACCTACCGACAGGTACTCAGCTGGAGAAACAGAGGCAGCTGATTCTGCGTCAATCTTTCCCCTTGCAACTTTCCTGCTCCCACAAGGTTGGGGAGCAGTGGAGAGGCTACCTCCAACTGAGATTGCAGCTCCTGCCACTGGTGTGAGGCTGAGGCTGGCTGAGGAGCTCTCAGAGTGGGTGGGTGGCGGGGATTGTGTTCTCCATCAGACATACCAGAAATCAAATCCCAAGCTGCCAACTAACTGGACGAGGTTAACTTCATTAAACAAGGAAGCTATTAGATTGAGGCGGCTGTAATGCCATGGTGGTGGCCTTCTGGTAAGCAACCCGAAATCTAAGCCTGTAAATGCCTCAAGGTTACAAAATCAAAACCCTGAAGACAACCGATCACCAACAGCCAGCGAGGCTTTAAGCTGTTAACAATCGATAATTTCCTTACTTTGCTTGCTCATTTTCTCTCTGTAAATCTTTCCCATGACTTCTCCAGGGATAGCTAACCACTTCCGCTTTGGCTCTGCCCTCTATTTCAATACATTTCTGTTTATTTATTTTTTGTTTGTTTGTTTTTTGTTTTTTTTTTTTTTTTTTTACATTTCTGTTTAAATAAATTCTAGGGCAGCCCGGGTGGCTCAGCAGTTTAGTGCCGCCTTCAACCCAGGGTCTGATCCTGGAGACCTGGGATCAAGTCCCACATAGGGCTCCTTGCATGGAGCCTGCTTCTCCCTCTGCCTGTGTCTCTGCCTCTCTCTCCCCTCTGTGTATTTTCATGAATAAATAAATAAAATCTTTAAAAAATAAATAAACTCTAAAAATTTTCAGTGTGCCTCCATTTATCTTTTAACAAGGTGAACCAGAAAATCCATGCTTCTTGCTGGGCATTTTATTTTGGAAAAGTAGTGTACAATCTGTGTTTGCTCTATAGTGTTTTTTCAAAGAGAGAATCTTCTTTCCCTTCTTTCTTTAAAGAAATGGAGGTTTATCATTTTCGAGTACAAACAGTAACTTGGACTTGGCTAACCAAATGCTCCTTATGTGTATACACAAAGTGATTTATAGTTAGCACACTTGTGGCTAAGAAAGAGCTTCTGTGATGCATGAAAATAGCTTATCTTACAGAGACATCTTGTTCCACAATCATCTCGTTCCCCCCCCCCCCCCCCCCCAGGGAATTCAACTACAAACTTTACCTCCATACCCCTGGATCAGAACATACATCAAACTACAGAAACACGAATTACGGGCTTTCACTACATTTCTATATATGTTGGATTGGCAACAGCCCCTTGCAACCTGAGCGTTTCCAGCAAGGGTACCAAATCTAAATTAGTGAAATATGTCTGTTCACGGTGTGAACATAAGGATACCAAAAAAGTGCATTTATATAATTTCAATTAATAACTTGTTGGGTTTAAATCTGCAAAAAGACATATTTTTTGCATACATTCATGAAGGTACAAGTAGCTGGATTCTGTAAGCTGCAGTAAGTAGGTGGGTGTACACTGGTCAGGATGTAACAGTAATGTTGAGCAACTAACTTCTAGCAAGGGCTGAGAAAGGCTGAAAATATGTCGAATCTCAACAGGAAAACATGATTTTCTACTGATCCTGATCCTTCAGCCTGATTAGGCTGATGACAGTGACCCAAAGGCAGTCTGGTAATCCACGTGGGGGTTTACTCTGGAAAACTTCACTTTCCTGGAGCAGGCACAGGAAAACCAACCAGGAACACTGCCAAAACATGGTGAGTAGGCATGTCTATATTGTTTTCCATTTTCATCAGTTGCCAGCATTTTAACTCAGAAGTTTTCCCCTGAATATCTGGATTTCTAGCTTCTCTAGAAGACCAGGAAGACTGGGCCACTGAGAGACAGCAGCACCAATGGCCTCAGCCATGGACGTGAATACAGCTGCCCCCTAGTTGCTCTCCCCTTTGTCACAGATGGTCCAAACCCCCATGGTCTCCCCAGACAAGGCAAAAACCAATTATCAATGATCTTACAGTCAGAGTGGATTTTTAATTATTTATAGAGCTGCCAGGAAAATGAGCTAATTCTTGTACCCACATCTCTATCAAAAACAGAAATAGAACAATGTAGGGGAGGAAAAATAAAGTTTCCTCCACCATCTTAGGGTCTCTGGCTGGGTCTGGAAATCAAACTGATGAAGATAAATCAGCAGGGGGAAAAAAGCATACAAGTATATTTAATGTTAATTTTACATGACTAGAGAACTTTTAAAGGATATGAGGACCAAGGGCGTGCCTGGCAGGCTTAATCAGTAGAGCATGCAACTCTTAATCTCAGAGTTATGAGTTGGAGCCCCACATTGAAGTAGGGGTTACTTCAAAATAAAATCTTAGGGGCACCTAGGTGGCTCAGTGGGTTGAGCATCCGCCTTTGGCTCAGGTCGTGATCTCAGGGTCCTGGGATCAAACCTCACATGGGGCTCCGGAGTCTGCTTCTCCCTCTCATTCTCCCTCTGTTCTCTCTTTCTCTCTCAATCTCAGATAAATAAATAAAATTTAAAAATAAGTAAATAAAATAAAAAAAAATAAGTAAATAAAATCTTAAAACAAAGAAACAAAAAACAAAAGAAATACCAGAAGAAATAGTTATACGTGTGTATTTTTCTACTACTAGGTTTGATCAAGAGCAGGCCGTCATGCAGAAATAGGACAGGTTACAGAGTATGAGAGTGTAGGGACCTGCTGGACACTTAGCAAAGGCTGTCCGTTAGGATTCTTTTTGAGTCCCTAGGTCTTCAGAAATAAGATGCTCCTTTCCTTGCGTATGGGGAGGGCACCTCTCATATGAGGGTTGACCTATCTCGGGGAGAAGGGAGGGCGAGGGGGAGATAGAATGACTCTGCTTCTGCTGTGCCAGGGAGTAGAACTCCTGAACTCCATCACTAAACAAGGTGGGGAGGTGGAATGTGGTGTTCAGGTTTCTTTAGAAGTGAAGTACATGCCTAGATGTTTCACATACAAAGTGTGATCTTGATGAAAGAATATTATTATTATTTTAAACCTATTGCACTCTTTTATAGACCTGCCTGAATTTGGACTTCCTTCCCTGGTGTCAACCAACTACAAGAAAATGTGTTCCTTCAGCCAAGAGGACCTGCTGATATGACAACTAAAGGCAATATGTAGCTCCTTTTTAGTTCATGATTCAAACAAACGAACCCTAATCATGACAGTTTTGAGACAATCGAAGGTTTAAACATAGACTAGGATTTAGATGATATTATTAAGGAATTGATTTTTTTAGTGTGCTCGTGGTATTTTTTTGTTTTCAACTGGTAAAGATGCGCAAGGAAATATTTATTTGCAAGTGACAAGACACTATTTCTGAGATTTGCCATAAAATATTACAAAGAACGTACGTACTCTTTTGAAAAAAATTCCAAAATAAATGGTTTAAAAAAAGACCAGACCCCCACCTGTCTAGGAGCCTGTGAGCCCATTATCATGCAAAGTAGCAGTTGGTTCTTTTTATCCTTTGTTCTCTTTGTTACCCTGCAAAAGGGCTGTGGATTAACCCTCCTGCAGTATTATTAAATTCTTTCTTTGCCCTGGAAAACTCCTTTTAAATAGCACAATTCCTTTAAATATATGAGTAGCTTATTTGATAGTAATTTTATTTAAAATATTTATTTTTAAATTTATTATAACTTTATATTTATGTATTACGTATTTATTTATATATTATTGGCATATAGTAAATTAAATTATAATTTAAAATACATCTTTAAAGGATATTTATTTTTTTAATGAAGATATTTCAAGTTTGGGAGGAGTTTTATTTCCATTAGGCCTGAGTACAAGCCAAACCAGGCTCAAGTCAGTAGTAGCCTGACCCTGTCTCTGGCAGGCTCTTAAATAGAGAGCTCCATGGGCCAGGTGGGCAGCTTCCCAGCACACCATTACTGCTGCCCAGTGTGCTCAACAACATAGACCACAGATACATCCACCAATGCAGCTCCCACAGGGCCCTGCTCCACGGGGCTACTGAGAAGCCACTTGTATTCTGATGGTAATCACAGTATGTAGGAAAGAAGTTAGGGTTCTTAGCTTACAGCCAACAAAGAATTCTTGAGACTCTTTGGTGCAAAAAGATGGTTTTGTTAAAGCTCGGGGACAGGGCCCGTGGGCAGAAAGAACTATAATGGGGTCATGAGAAGTGGCCCATTATATACTTTAAAGTTAGGAGGGGATAGGGATAGAGTCAGTCACTAAGGAATTTTGGAAGCAAGGTTTCCAGGACCTTGAGGGAGCTAGCTATTACTGGAAAAAGGTCATTTATTACCATCTAATAAAACCTTAGTCACAAGACCCTTCAGATGTATATGAGTGGGTCATATGATGATCGTTAAAGGGATGATCGCCAACACATATCTTGGATTTAGAGATAATGGAAATTTCTAAAGGAATTTTTATATGTTAAAGTAGACTTACAGGACCCTGGCGGTCAGGCTAGGTAGGCTTGCCTTATGCCCTTAGCAAAGTATTAACATCAGGGCAGCTGAGTTCCTAGAAACACTGCTTGTTTCAAGGACTTGTCAATGGGCTGTTGGTAGTAAGGAAGTTTAATCATTTTTCTTCTGCTTTTGTTCCCCACATCAACAGAGACTGAGATTTTTGATACACAAATCTTTCAGCCAGCCGAGTTCCAGACAAGAGCTTCCTTAAGAAATTCCCTGAAGCTAAGAATGATCCTTTCCTAGGTCTACAAATTATAGTTCTCTATTCCCATGCCTGACACGATTACCTTCCTCAGAGTCATATATGTCTAATGCGGCCCTGTGTGTCAGTCAGCTTGAGTCTTAAAGGTTTAAGGAAAACTCCACTTAAATGAGTCAGTCTGCACCTCCTGCCACACCAGGAGAAAATGGAAGCTAACTCACTTGCCGTGCAAGGGAAGATGTGCAGATTTCTATAACCATAAGACTAAATGCCATATTATCACCCTTAGCTCAGAATTTCTTATTTTATAATCTCTCTTCAATCTCTTTAACGATATTATAAAGGATTCTTAGCCTTTGATTCATACATTACAGGACAGAAACTTATCATTTGCACCACAGGTATAGATAGCCTTCTGCATGAGTGGGATGGGCTGGTGGGGTAAGGTATACATTACTAGATAAATGTTCTTTATAAGGTCGGTGGACTTGGGCAAGTCTCTTAACGTTCCTAGATCCCCTTTTTCATATATATGAGTGAGAGACAGAATATACAAATGGAAGATGGCCAGACCATACAAAAAAAATAGAACTCTGATTCATGTCTGCAGCAAGTGGAAAAGTAACCCATGATCTATAATAACCAGTCTACAAAAACCAATATATTATCTATAGGTTGGACTTATAGAAAGTCAGCCCACCATCTCTAGCAAACAGTCTAGGAAGCCAAAAAATAATCCCTGAGATAATTGGCCAAAATTGCCAGGATGTTTTAGTGGTCTGCATTTATTTCCATATAAAAATGATCGACCTTTAGTCATGATGTTTTTGGATTCTATAAAAAATTTACATTTAGTTTACAAATATTTACTGGGCATCTAGTTCATGCCATGTACTGTGCTAAATGCTAGATACTATTTGGTGAACATCCAGTCTAGTGAAGAAGAATGTCATAAATCAAATAATTACATAAAATGTAAAATTGCTACTGTGACTAGGAGCTGTGCACCATACTATGAGAGCCTAAGGAGAAGAGGGGATTTCTCTGAGAAAGTGTCACTTACATTGAAGTAAGATGAGAGCTTACTCATCTTAGAGGGATTTGAAGAGGATGAGAGCTTACCAGATGAAGGAGAGGAAAGAAAAGTAAAATGCAGACAAAGGTCACAGGGTGAAAGAAAAAACAGAGGAATACAGGGATCTGGAGAAAGGTGAGCCTGGATGGAGCACAGAGAGCAAGAGGAGGCCACTGCCAGGTAGAGTTTGAGAGAGGGGGAGGGACCCAACCACACAGGGTCTCACAGACATTGTTAAAGAATTTTGTCTCTCTCTGAAGCTAACAACAGCAATATAGTAGCTAACACTTACTGAAAGCTAACTATGTATCAGGCACACTTTTCAATGTTTTAGAGATAATGTTACACTTACAATCATATCTGTTACTTACTAAAAATCAGAAACACTAGCAAAAGTGGGCAAGACTGATGAAAGTGAAGAAAACAGACAGATACCTGTGAAATTTGGAAGGTAAAAATCAGAGAACTTGGCCTAGGATGTGTTCCACAGAATAAGGTATAGAAAGTAAGAAAGGTGATGATCAAGAATGATCTTGAACTCTTTGGCTTTTGAAATGGATAGATGATACTCTTCACTAGGTTAGTGAACACTAAAAGAGGCCATATTGTGAATATTTTGAATTGGAAGGGCTTGAGATACCTGGAAGCAGTTGTCAAGGAGCTGGCTGTCATAGGCAAAATGATCCCCCAAAGATGTCCTCATCCGGATCGTCGGATTCTGTTACCTTATGTGCCAAAAGGGACTTTGTAGATGTGATTAAGGTTAGGAGCTTTATTAATCTATATGAGTCCCATATAATCACATGAGCCCTTAAAAGCAATGCAATTTTCTTACCTTTAATTGTCTTTTCTTAATTTTCTTAAATATGGCACCCAAAACACAAGCAATTAAAGAAAACATAGATGCAGAGGATTTAATCAAAGTTGAAACCTCTGTACATCATAGGTTCTATCAAGAAAGTGAAGAGTGGGAGAAAATTTTTGTACCTCATATTTCTGACAAGGTTCTAGTATCCTGAATATACAAAGAACTCTTACAGTTCAACAATAAAATACCAAGCTCCCAATTAAAAAGGAGGCAAAGGACTTGATTAGATATTTCTCCAAAGAAGGTGCACAAGTATTCAACAAGCTCCTGAAAACATATTCAACGTTATTAGTCTTTAGGGAAATGGAGGTTAAATCCACAATGAGATATGACTAGGATGACTATAATAAGATGAGAAGAAAAAGAAAACAGCTAATGTTGGCAAGGATGTGGAGAAACTAGAATCTCTGCACATTGCTGCTAGGAATGTAAGATGGTGCAACCTCTGTGGAAAAACATTTTGGCCATTCCTCAGGAGGTTAAACATGGAGTCACCATCTCACCCAGCAATTCTACACTATGGCACATGAAAATCTATGTTTATACAAGAACTCTTTTACATGAATGTTCACAGCAGCTTTATTCACAACAGCAAAGGGGCATAAACAACCGAAAAATCTAGCAATTGCTGAATGGATAAACAAAATGTGGTACACCCACGTAATGGGACATTATTTTTCCATAAATAAAGGACTATAGTATTGATATGTGGCACAATATTGGGCAAATTTTGAAAGCATGCTAAGTGAATGAAGCCAGGCAAAAAGTTCACATATTGTATGATTCTGTTTATACGAAATGCCCAAAATAGGGAAATCTATAGAGACAGAAGATATTAGTGGGTGCCAGGGAACAGGGAGCAAGAAATGGGAGTAACTGCTAACAAGCGCCTGGTTCCCTTTTAGACTGACAGAAATGTTCTGGAATTAGACAGTGGAAATGGTTACTTAAGATTGACAATATACTAAAAACCACTGAGTTATATACTTTAAAGTGGTGAATGTCATGTTATGTGAATTTTATCTCAATAAAAAGATTATTAAGAAAAAAGAAATTTTTAAAAGCCAAGAGGTTTCTCCAAGAGCCATCAGAAAAAAACGAGGCCGAAGGAGAAGCCAGAGGCATTCAAGGCATGAGACCCAATATGTCCTGCTGATTTGAGGAGGCATGCAGGGGGCCTTCACCTTCACCCAGAAAGGCTCCCAGCAGACAGCCAGCAAGGAAACAGGGGCTTCAGCCCTAGCAGCTCAGGAACCTGAACTCTGCCAACACCCTGAATAAGACTGGAAGTGGGTTCATCCCTAGGGGCTCCAGAGGGGATGGTGGCAGCCGGTGGGACACTAAGTGGGAGATCCCACAGAACCACGCCATGCCAGCACTTTTAACCCATGGGACTGTGAGATGATAAATGGGCATTGCATTAAGTCACTAGGTTTACTGTAATTTGGTATGGTAGCAATGAAAAAACTAACAATATGTAACAATTCTGTATGGGAACAGCTGGTAGCTACATTTATCTTGGTGATCACCTTATAATGTATATAAATGTTGAATCACTGTGTTGCACACCTGAAACTACTATACTATTGCATGCCAACCATACTTCAATTAAAAAACAACAACAACACATTGGTTATAAACAGAAAAGGGCTTATCTGTACATACCACCCGTGCATCATTTTATATAGGGGCTGACCACAGCCGTGGACATGGGTCAGAGTACTGAGGGAGGGGGAAGGGCAAGAAGATGCAGGACCTGGGACCTGACCCTGTGGCGGCCTGATGGAAACAGATGGAGGAGGAGCCTCGAGACACAGGGAAGATGAGGACAGTGGTAGGCCATCCTCCCTGGCAGGGGCCCCCCATCATGGAAGTGAAGAGTGGCAGTACAGAGCCAGCCTTTCTCAGGGTAGGCCTTCTGTTCCTACCAAATTTCCAGGAAAACCTTGTTAGCGCTGATGAAACAGGTGTTTTTAAAGTTTGGGGATGGGACATTTCAGTAGTTCATAGAGCAATCAAAATTCATGAAAAAGACAAACATCAAAATTTTGTCTAAAGGAGATAATAGTATACTTGACAATAAAGGCTTGTACAAAAGACCAGAACTGGCTCAAAAAGCAGGACACAGTGAGCCAGAGGATTTTTTTCACCATATTTTGGGATGGTCACCGTAATAATGAATGACACCCCAGATTCAAGTATGATCTTGTGGCTGTAACTAGTGCATGTGTGTTACTAAAACATGAAGCCTAAAATGAGAAGCAGTTCTTGGGACCAGATGGAAATGAATTTTGTTGGAAAAGAGAAAAAAAAACAATACATTTGAAATGTCCCAGTTTCTGTATAAAAGGAAACAATGTGGACACATTTTCATTTTGTCCAAATAAATGATTCATCAGTTTAAAAAAAAAAAGTCACTGTTTTGGTCAATGTTCTTAGTCTCAGACAACAGAATCCACAGTAGCTAATTTAAATAAAAGAGATTTATCAAAAGTCATAGGCAACTTATAGAATTGTCGGGAAAGGCAAGGAAACAGACTCTGGGCTGAGCTTCCAGGAAAAACTCTGCAAACCGCACTGCAGAGACAGTTGTCCAAAGGAGCTACCGCCTGCATCATCGGGGAGCTGCTGGTCTGGAAGCTTCCTCCCCGCTGCTGGTCTCAGAGCCATCCCGCCCCTAATTGTACCTGTCCGAGGCACACCTGAACAGACACCACAAGCCCTGCCTCCTACATACTTCAGTTTCGAATGCCAGTCCTCTGCGAGGGTGTCTGATTGGAACCTGACTCTCAGCTGAAAACGGTGGCCAGGGAATATATGGAAAACGCTGTTGTTGGCGTTCTCCCCCTTGCCAAGAAGGTATGCCAAGAGAGGAGCGGAATGAACACTGAATGAGCCAACCTGCTGTACCTTCCACAGAAGGCAAGCAGGACAGGATGTCAGGAAGGAGTCAGCAGCTCAGCGGTGTCACCCCATGCGGAGAAAGCAAGCGCAATGACAAGCCAACACAGTCCTTCAATGCAGTGATCGTGGGATACCTAAATAAGACAGAGAACTGGAGCAGTGGAAGAGGCAGCCAGCAAGTAAACTTAGAGAAACTGAGCTGCAAAGAAGTGGGAAGAGACAGGGCGGCAGCAGTTTCAGGGATGGGGACAGGGGGAGGAGGGCTTCCTTTCTTCTCTTCTGACTTGGATTGGCTTGGTTTGCAGACTTAAAAACTGATGATGAAGGGCCCTTTGCGAGGGAGGAGTTGAATAAAAGATAAAAGGGATAATGCAAAGAAAGAGGAACAATGGCCCAGAGTGTGAGGTTTCTGGGAAGGCAGGAGGCATGGTGGGCAGGTGGCATCCAGAGCTCAGGAGGGTCGCTACCTGGGCTCAGAGGGAGGCTGGGTTCTCTCTGGAGAAAGATTGGAATGGTGAGGATGGAAGGTTTGCAGAGATGATCGCAGACAGACAGGGCATCTCCATCTGGTGGCTTCTATTTTCTCTGTGCAGTGGGATGCTCAGTCATCTGCTGAAGGGGAGGAGGAGGAGTGGGTGTCCAGGAGAGGTGATACTTGAATGGATCATCTGGAGAGAGAGAGCAAGCAGCCAGGGAGACAGAAGGAAGAGCATGAGGCAGCCCGGTAGCACATGGTGTTCCCAGAGCGCGGCAGGGGGGTGGGGGGGAGCGGAGAGACCAGGGGCTCTGGTGCATAATTCCTCCAGAGAAGTGAGAAAGTCTATACATACTTTTTGTCTTATCTAGGATTAGGGTTTTTGCCGGATGGGTTCCACACAAAGTAAAAAGAGTGAGGAAGTTTGTTCTGTGACAGCCCAGCTGGTCAGAGGGCAAGTAAAGCGAGGAGGGCGTATGGCTGGGAGAAGCAGAGAGGACCCCCCGCAAGGAGGCAGGGTGGGGGGCTAATGCCCCCTCATGGTGGGGGAAATGAGCAAGGAGACTTCCAGAGAAGAGGTCATGCTCAGAGGGTGGTCCTGCTGATTTGGTGACGTGCAATATTTTTGAATGACTACCATTTCCCAGGTCCTGTAGTTGACAATAAGGTAAACAATCCCAGTGACTATGTAATGGGGAAGACATGTCAACAGGCAGGGGCACGGTGGTGGAGGGAGGTAGGGGGACAGGTTTACCCCAAAGCCATGAAACTTCAGCTTCAGAGCCCCTTACTGGCAGGGTCATGGTAGGTCCCTGGGAGGAGCCGTAACAATTCTGTTTGTTATTTTGCAACTCTGTGTAGGTTTCAGGGTTCACAAAACTTTGACACCCACCCCCTGCTGGGCCCCTCCCAAAGCCTTGGAGGCTTTGCAGATAAGGAACCCCGACTTTGCAGCCTCCTTCACTCAAAGTAACTATATCCCTCCATACCATCCAACTATAATAAAATAAATGAATATGGCCTAGAGTCAAGAAGGCAGCTTTTAGGTTCAATTAGAATAAAGTTAGAATTCTGACATCTGCCTCTTGCTAGTTAGAATATTACCTATGTGGCTGAGTTTGGGCCTTCACATGTGTGTGCGGATAGACCTTAAGGCAGCCACCATGGCCTCTGTGAGTTACCCCCGTCCCACAGAATAAGCCAAAGGTGGTGGCATGCCATCCCATGACTGTTCTGTTACATAAGACTCCACCTTGTTAGATTTGCTCCAGAGGCTTGCTCTCCTTGAAGGATTTAAAGCAGCAAGCTACCATCAGATCTATGTCCACGAGGAAATGAATCCTTCCAGTACTCTGCGTGAGCTTGGAAGCAGACCCTTCTCAATTTGAGCCTCCAGATGAGAAATCAGCCCTGGTCAAGACCCTGACTGCTATTTTGCTGAGGACCCAACCAAGTTGTGCCAGGACTCCTGATCCACAGAAACTGAGACGATAAATGTGGGTTATTTTAAGCTGCTAAATTTATGCCAATTCGTTATGCAGCATAAAAAGCTAATACAAGGTGTAGACATAAGGATAATAGCATTTGCTGTGCTGGGTTGATGTGAGGGTAACACAAGTTATATGAGAGTGGCCAACATAATTCCAGGCACGAGTGGACACTTCCCCTTCTGTCTTTCCAAGGAATCTTACAGCCCTTAAGAAGTGACTTGTTCCAACTCAGAAACCAGGAAAGCATGGGAATCGTGTTTCATGTGGATCCAAGATGTTGCTTTGTGGAGAATGAAAGGAAAGGGAGCACTAGATAAGACGGGATAGCAAAGCAAAGGTGAAGACCCATAAAAGCGAACGATGCCAAGTAAGATCATGTGGTCTGAGTGCAGAATTGCGACAAAGAGTTTGGGACTAGGTCATGGGGCCCTTTGAACATTAAGTTAAGGAAATGTTCATATTTTAAATTAATCACATGCACATTTTTTCCCCAAACTGAATTTGAAACCAAGATTTAGTCAGATTTAAATTCCAACCTAGCAATTGTAGAGTACATTATCATAAAAATTTAAACCTTATGCTTTTTACTCAGTTAAAATTGATATTTAAATGATGACAAGAAAGCAAAAGAAACACTTTCTCACATGTCTGTCCATCGTGAGCCTGTGCACGTGTGGCCACTGTGGAAGTGTTTCTCATTCACCCAGGTGCCCAACTCTGAAACGATTACTGACCTTGCATGAAGATCTGCTGCCTGCCCATGAACCAGCACAGCAGGATAGTAGGGCAGGCCCTTCCTGGGAGTCTGATGGGAACCTCGCTGAGAACTTCAAAGCAGTCTGGAAGCTTCCATCTAGACTTCCTTCCCTTCCTCCTTCCCTCACTGTGCCCAGCCTTGCCCTGTGATCTGACCGCTCCTCCATTCCCCCCCCCAACCCCCTCCCCATTTCCTCTCATAGACCTTCCCCCAACAAGTTTTTTGCACAATCTTCTCGTGGCATCTGATGCTGGGAGGACCCAGAATAACACAAGTGAGGGCAAGCAGGAATGGTCTGAGAAAACAGGCAATTTGATGGGGATGCAGGACCAGGCTCCCGGCCTCCCAGTAGGTGAAGAGCTTATCCTTCTGGTTGGCAGATGGGGCATTGAGAGCCCCTGATGGAAGGTATTGGCTCAGTTGCTCCAGATCTCATCAGTGGTGACCTGGAGAATATCCTGGTGGAGGAGAATGTTATGACAGGTGCCTTGATGTAGGCATTTAAAAATACAGATGGCATATGTCTGCAGAAACAGCAGCAGGGGTGGGTGCCACCAAACTGTTTTGATGTCCAGCAGAAGAAGAATGGGCAACTGAGGGCTGTTAACATAGGGTCTCTGTGAGAGCTTACAAAGGGGCCTTTATCTCCTGCAGAAGAATGACAGACATGGCCCACATGCAGGCTGAAGACCTCATTGTGAGGGTCCTGGAGCTCCAGGAAGGTTGCTGTGCTCAGCCAAGGCAGGCCTGTGAGGCAAAGGCCAGGGCCCTGGTGGGGAAACCTGGGATCTTGAAATGTGGGACAGAGACATCTAGAATGATGGCCTGAAGATGTGTATCTGACAGTGGCCCCCAGACCATCTGGGCCCAAGAGGCGGCCCACCCTTCCCCAGTGAGGCCCAGTACTTGTGCTGTGCTGGCAAATTCTGCAGAGGCCCCCTCCACAAAACACAACAGGAACCCCCTGAAGGGCTGCCCTACCTCTTCTCCTGGATTCAGGATGTATATTAACTGAAAAGAAGATGGAGAAGTAGGGAATGAGAGTGAGAACTGCCCCTGCATTAAACAGCCCAGGCAGCAAGCAAAAAGGTCTTTGTACTTACTTGCTCTATGCAATCCTTGGTCCTGGCAGATAAAACTGTGACCCAATTAAAGTAGTTTGCTTATCAAACTAACAGCTTGCTCCCCAAGATTTAGTTCAAGACCCCTGCCTCCTATGCTCACCAATTCAAAGCTACAATGCCTTGAACAGCCCAATCTGATGCCATTCATTGCTTGCAAGACACACCTTCAAGTCACTCAGTCCAGGCCCTAACAACCTCCCTATGCCTCTTCCTAATTTCTCTGTGTCGGGGCATGCGAAAACTAGCAATGTCATGTTCCCCCATCCTGCTATAGATCTAATACCATCCACTTTGCTTGATCAACAAGTGCTTCTGCTGGTCTCTTTGGGAAGACCACTGTCAACACAAAACAGACATGGCTACTAGTAATAGAGAATAAATGCAACACATTCGGCATTTCTCACTTTGGTGCTGGCCTGCTTTCTTTCTTTTTCTTTTCTTTTTTTTTTTAACTTTATTCACCTCTGATGTGTCAGCTGAATCGGTTTTAACCACCCCTTCTCTCAACAGAGAAAATGTAGGTTAAGAAACAAACCAGGAGGGCATCTGGATGGTTCAGGGGTTGAGCATCTGCCTTTGGCTCAGGTTGTGATCCTGGGGTCCTGGGATTGAGTGCCACATCCAGTTCCCCACAGGGAACCTGCTTTTCCCTCTGCCTCTGTCTCTGTCTCTCTCTGTGTGTCTCTCATGAATAAATAAATAAAATCTTAAAAAAAAAAGAAAGAAACAAATCAGAAAATGAATCAGTGAGCTCACTTCATATTGGACATTCAAGAAAATAGTCATTCCCTCACCTGAGGGAGGGAATAACAACTGTCCTCAATGACTTTATTACTCCTATAAGAGTTCCTTGAGGACCCTACTCTCTTTATTTTTCTTGGAAAGTCATGTACTTTGTCTGCATTTACTCAGTTGAGTAAGAATTCTCTCGCTTAGTTAATGACTAACTTTTGGCTGGCCTCTCCAGGTTCTGAAGTAGTTGCCAAGTCTGTAATGGACGCGCTGAAGATATGAAGCACAGTAGCTAGTGCACCTGGGCTGTTTGGGCCTTTAGAGGAAAGATCGAATTTTGATAGAACTGTCCCTTTTAATGAATTTAGACTTTGGCCCTTAAAAAGGTCTTCATTGTCCACCTTGGTCATTTGAGAACCATTGTGATTACTCCAGCAACTGGAGGAGGTAAACCCATCAGGAGATGTATGTATTTGTTGCTGTTATTAATGATCATATTTTTAAACGTATTTTCACGGGTTTAAAATATATATTCATAATATAACAAATGTTAAAAGAAACAGGCATAACTTTTCACACAGACTGCTTATGTCTCAAATACAAATTCTGCACAAATTCTATTCCCTGAGCAACAGATCCTCCCTTAAAAAGTTGAGTGCAAATCAAGGGTTCACAGATTTGGTTCTTTTCCCATTGGTTTCCACTATAATTTCCTGTCTCATCATCGTTTCTAATAAGAAACATGTCCTGAGCAGTTACAATGCATTATTCCCTGACTCTTCCAGTGAATTTGGGATCTAGTTACCTGGTCATAGCTCAGCACGCAGAGGGTGGTGATTATAGTTCCAAAGAATGTGTGATCAAGGCCAAATGAGAAGGAGGTCAGTAAGGGTCGTGACAATGGTTACTAACCTAGTTTTGAATACCTGCCTCAATCCCTGCTGACCCAAGATTTTCTGCCAAGTAGTTTATCTGTAAATAAATTCTTAAATACAGTCAGAGTGCTCCTATTCTTAAAGCATTATTTTGATTGTATTACTTCCCTGGTCAAAACATTCCACTGCCTACTGATAAAAGTCCAAAGTCCGCAGGCTTCAGTGGGTTTTCTAAAATCAGATCCCTTTTTATTCTTCTAGGTTTATTTTCTACCATTCGCTTCCACAATCCAGAGGTGTCAACCAAGCTGATCTAGTCAATACTCCCTGCATATCCCTGGCATTTTTCTGCCACCCACCCTTGCTTATCTGTTTCTTCATTTCAGGATCCCAGAGGTTCAGCCAGGTGTAACTTCTAGGAGGAACCAGGCAAGTGAGGTGACCATAGGGAAGGGGATGGGTTCTGCACCTTGGTGAGAGTGGGATGATGAACATGAAAAGGCATCACCTTTGAGACCTCTTTGCTTGTCTCATCGTTCTGCCTCCTTACTCTTTCTGCTAACATCTTTGTACCATAATTTTAACAGTGATCATTTAAATATGCTTTTTAAGTGTGCTCCTCTCATTTTGCAGTCCCCAACACCACATAGCTGGGGTCAGTCTGCTGTTTGTCTGCCCCCTGCTAGCTCCCTTCTGGCATCCCAGCTCTTCCCCTCCCCTGCCACGGGATCTCTGTGGGCTTTCTTTGTGACCAGTAATCCGGTCCTTCACACACACACACACACACACACACACACACACACACACACAGTAATTCTATAGGTATTCAGATCCCTCCCCATCTGCTCTTTGAGGGATGGAATTCTGTCTCCTAGACATCTCTGTGTGCACACCTCCTAGCAGAGGGCTTTGCCTATAGTACATTGCATTGAATCCATCAAAGAAAAGTGACAAAAGAGCAAAATAGTTTCGCAATCCGAAGAATACATTTGTAATGAGAATCATCATTCACAGTTGTCCCCCGTATGTGTCAGACTCTGTTGAAGCAGAGCCACGTGTATGCAACATCAATGTGCGTTCCTGTCTGCTCACACTCTCTCTTAATTCTTGCCTAAAGATGGAAGAAGGCAAGCATCTCCCATCTTGCCCATCTCATCTAGGGAATGGTAGAAGTGGTCTGTGTAGTTCATGCAATAGGTTGTTTGGTCTACAAGGTGCCAGACAGTTGCTTTGACTCAGTTTTTTAATTATTGTATTGACTCGAGCAAGCAACAATCTGGCGTCTCAAAACAGCCTGAATTGACCAAATAACGAGTCATAGAAAAGCAAAGGAACTTCACATAGACGTGAGGTTTTTCTCTGAGAGGAAGGTGTCCAAGGTTTCAAGGCAAAAGCTCTCACGTGTAGGTATAGAAAAATTCTTATCCTTATTTTAAACCTGAAGTTCTTGGACCTTCGTGAAAAGACTTCTTTGTTGAGCCTTGTCTTTGAAAAGGCAGCTGCTAGCAGGTCACCTTCTTGTGACTCCTTTGCCCTCAAAACGATGTGTTAGTAGGCCACATAATGATGATCAAATCTTCCCAAAGAACAGGCCATGACAACATTAAATGGTTTATTTGTTTCCTGCACCTGTTTTTGTTCCTTTCCAAATCTCTGGAGAACCAAAGGCAGCCTTTCTGCTGCTCTGAGAAATTATTGTGTCTAGAATATTTGATCACACACTATAACAGGTGCCAAATGGAAAATAATATGCCAGGTGTCCATCCAGGCAGCAGGAAGTTGGCCAGAACATGGTATCTCCTAATTTAAAAGACTTAAAACCTCACATTGATCCTGAACTGGTCTTCTCAATGATCCCACTGTTCACAGATCCTAGAATCCCAGAGGGCTGAATCAATTTAGAAGCCCCACAGTTCATTATACTTATTTTTCAGGTTGAGATTCAGAGTGTCTGAGACTCAAACAGGTTAAATGATATCCCCATCAATTAACTGCTAACTAGTGGTAGATCCAGTTCTAGAAGGAACCCAAGTGAACCCAGATATCCTACCTGCAAATTAACAAAGAAAACTGATCCCTATTCATTTTTTTTAAGTAGAAGGGGTCATGTTCACAGGGCTTGAACTCACATTTTTGACAGTAGTCCATCCCGGAACTATTAAAATAACACTTTAAGCCTACTTGGCCATCTTTAAGAGGGTTAATTATATGAGCAGTCTTCCATAATCAGTTGTATTTTTTTCCACTGCATCTGTAAGCAAGCAACTTGGAGCTCAGTGCACCTTTTGCCACAGGAAAAGTATCAACAACACAAGGCAGATCTCTGAAATGGTCCATCAAGTTCTATTTGAGTATAAAATCAGAGAAATCTGGTCCTTCCAGGCCTGACCTGAGTGCTGTGTGGACACCAGGAGGTTAGCACCTCCTGGGAAGCACCAGGAGAAGAGGTGGTGTTTAGACCTTTGGGGATGACCGCACCTCGGATGGTGGGGAAGTCAGGGCGAATGGTTTGTTGAGTACTTGTTCAGGGCCAGCACAGAGCTGGGAGGTTCACATTCAGCTCGTTCTATCTTCCCAAGAGCCCCATGGGTTAGTCGTTAGCTCCACTATAAGAGAGCAACTAAGGTTCAAAGATAATAAGGAGTTTGTTCAAAGGGCTGGCAATGGCCAGAGGAGGGATTGAAAACTCCACACTCTTTCTCTGATTCTACTGTCCTCTGGTCACTGGCCTCTCCCTCACTCCCCTCTCCTCTCTCCCCCCTGGATTACTGTGTTTCTTTGCCCAAGCCCCAATTTCAATAGTCATGCCCCAAGCCCTTCACCCCAATTAGCCTTGCTATCCCTGACCCTCAGTCAAATCTCTTTCCCCAAGTTCAGTGAGGCCTTAGGAAGGAAAAATACTTAATTGAAAGAGTTCATACTCAAAAGCCATCGGTTTCAGAATCCTCTGGGCAGTGGGTATATTTTTGAAAAAAGCTGCTCAATAACCAAAGCGAATCTCAAATCCATTGACTATCAGGCCTGATAACAAAATCAAAAGAAATTCTGAGACCGTATTAAAAGGAGCCACGATGACTGGTGATCCAGCCCTGCCTCAAAGCCTACTATAAGTCATCAGCCAGGGTATTCTTGCTTTTCACATCTTCTAACATTCCTGTGAACATGACCCCTTCTACTCAATCTCGGTTGCCAGGGCCCAGGAGTGCTGCTGTGGCAGAGATAGTGAGAGGGTACTTGATTGCTAAGTCCTTGATGGTAGGGACCATTTGTAATTTCTGCATTTGCTTGTCGGATCCTGCCTGGACCTGCCCTTCCTCTGGGCAATCATTTTCTCCATCTTCCAGGAAAGAGAGATTCCAAGTGACATAGTCATTTAAGTGTGGGTGGTCAAAGTCTCCAAACTCACCTTTGCCATCCTGAGATATGGCTGTTTCAAGGCATATGGACCTCCCGATTTTGAGGGCAAGTGTACTTTATATGTGCCTATATCCTCCACGGGACCTAGAATTGCACTCAGTACAGGCTCATTAGATGAATAAATGTGTGAGTGAATGAATGAAATTCTAAAATCTGATAGACATTACTAGTGCTCTATTTCCAAGTCTTCTTTCCCCCAGGCACAGGAGAAACTACAGGTCAAGCCTCCCTGTCATCGAATGGGGCCATGTGACTGCAAGTAGAAGTGACATGTGTCACTTCTGATCTGAAGTGCAGATGGGAGCTCTCCATGCAGGATCTCTCTCCTAGGCTACCAGCCACATTACAGATGGCAAAGCCTCTGTTAGCCTGAGTCCCTGAGTCACTATGTGGAACAGATCACTCCTCCATAGCTGCTGACCTGTGCTGACCTATGCTGGACATATAACATGAACAAGAAATATACCTCTGTCAGAGGATTTTCCTTCCACAGCATAACCTAGCCCATCCTGACTAACACAGCCAATGACCACTTAAAGGTAAAGGCAAAGAGGTTTGCATATTTTGTCAAATTCGTAAATGCTCCTGAGGATATTTTCCTGTCCAAAGTCTGCTTGTTGTATGGCATCAGTCTTAGCAGCAAGGCAGGGCTTAAAGGTTAAAAGCCACTTGAGGACAGCTACTTAATCTGCAGTTTCAGTGGAACGAGAGCAGAGAGGCATGATGCCCTTCAGTAACAGTGAGTCCATTCCCCTGGTACCCTGCAGGGCAGAACAAAGCAGATTACCAAGGGAATATGCAAGACACAGTGTGAAAACAGTTTCATGCATCAAACTCACATCCTTGGAAACATATTCCCGATTGATCTGTGCATAAATGTTTAAAATGCACTTTATTTCATTTTTAGATTTTGAAATGAGGAGTTGACATTTGCAAGAATGAGCACCATATGTGCCTTGTCAAGTCTGCGGCAGGCTCAGTGGTGCAAACCCAGCTCCCCCACATGGCGTCATCCACTTAGCAACCTCCTGGGATACCTTGTTTTTCATCTATGGGCAGCATTTGGCCAAAGGCTACAGGCATTAGGGACAGGGACAGGAAGAGTCCACTTTCTGGCAGTGTCCCCAAATTTACCTCACCAAAAATTCCTATTGTTCTTGGTTCCCGTGTTGGCAGTGAGTTTCACTAGGATGGGTACCATATGTTCTAGCATTTCTAAAACCATCTCAGTTTTGAATATATCCCTTGTCTCTGTAATCCATCAAGATGCCCCAGAAATTTCAATATTTTAGTATACAAACTACGTCTATCAGACAACTTCTTGCACTAGGATGAAATACAAAAATTAATTTTGAGGGCCTGTGCCTCAGTTTCTGGTTGAAATTCATTCACTTCACCTTCATATACCAGCAAACTATATGAGCTTGAGGTTTATTCTTGCCAGGCCAGGGGAGTCCTAGCCAAAAAGAGACCATATCATACCAAATCGCCTTAGTCTATAGTGGTCATTTAAGAACAAGATCTCACTGGGTCACTTAGTGGCATCAGTCTGCTTTGCTGACTTAGCATCTTCCAGGGGTTTTGTGAGTTGACCATTTCAACCGTGGAAATGTCACTTTGCCTCTGAGAAGTTTGGTCAGAAATGTTTGTCTCCTCTCTGTTTCCAACAACTGACCAGTCAGGTTTGGTTTTTCAGGTTGATTAGTCCATCTACCTCATCTCCTCTGCTCTTGGCTGCAGAAAGTCCATGGTGGGGCCCACAGCAGGATCTAAACTGCATACTGGAGGTCAACCACTCCATCACTACCATTCAGGGTTCTAGCCTAAGTGTCTGAAACACTGTTAGGACACATCCTTCGGTTGCAAGCTCAAGCCCTGTTTAAAAAAAAACAGATGCCTCCGGGAGGCCTGTGCATTAAATTATGGACTATTAAGTCCTTGGCAAGAGCATGTCAGGGACTCCTTTCCAAATGGCATCTGCAGGGAGGGAGGCCTGAAAGAATGCAAATGGGCCAGGTTCAAGTGTTCTAAGAAGAGTGTAGCAGAAGGACAGACTCTAAGGGGTGCAGAGGGTGGACCCAAGTGGAGAGGATGTGACCATGAAATGCAAAGGAGGAAGGGGGTTGATTTTCATTATCCTTTATTCTATGCCAGGCACTACACAAAATACTTTCTGTGTGTTCAATCCCTCAGTGACCCTAAGCAATAAAGCATATACTACTCACTTCACAGTTGTGGAAACCACCAGTCAAGGTGGGTGATGATTTCCCTGATCACACAGCTAGGATGTGACGAAGCCATGATCTGAACCCACTCTCCTTCTGAAGCATTTACTCCCCCATTCTCTAACTTGGCCTGGGCTTCAACACCAATTATTTTAAACTAGACATTTATTTTTTATAGTTTTAGAGGCTAAGAAAGTTCAGGATTAAAGTGTCTACAGAGTTGATGTCTGGCAAGGGCCCTCTTCCTGGTTGGCAGATGAAAGCCAATTCTAAAAGCAACATAATAACCCCTTGACCAAAGGGGTTGGTCAGATTCTGATGGTAGACTTTAAAAATTAGGAGCTAGGGGAACACCTGGGTGGCTCAGTGGTTGAGTGTCTGCCTTTGGCTCAGGGCATGATCCCGGTCTAGGATTGAGTCCCACGTTGGGCTCCCTGCGAGGAGCCAGTTTCTCTCTCTGCCTATGTCTCTGACTGTCTCTGTGTGTCTCTCATGAATAAATAAATAAAATCTCTTTAAAAAATTAGGAGCTAGGAAGGCAGTTTGGCAATTTTCCAAGAAATTAACATAGTCTATTATATGATCCAGCAAGTATACCACCAGGTATAGATACCTAAAGGAATTAAAAGCAAGGACTTGAACAGATGTTTGAGGACACCAATGTTCATAGCAGGATTATTCACAATAGCTGAAAGGAGAAACAACCCGCAGGCCCATTAAACAATGAATGGATAAACAAAATTGTTACATCCATGCAATGGAATATTATTCAGCCTTAAAAAAAAAACAAAAAGGAAATCTGACACATGGTATAACATAAGTGAACCTTGAAGCTGTTATGCTAAGTGAATAAGCCAGTCAAAAAAAGGACAAATATTATATACTTCCACTTATTTGAGGTATTCTGAGTGTTAATTACACAGAGGCAGACAGTACAATGGTGGTTGTTGGGGGCCACGGGGAAGAGGAAATGTAGAGCTTTTCAATGGATACCGAATTTCTGTTTGGGATGATGAAAAAGTTCTGTAGATGGCTGGTGGGACTGGTTGCATACCATTATGAATGTTCTCAGTTCCACTGAGCTGTACACTTAAGGATGATTAAAATGGAAAATTCTGTGGTATATATATTTTACCACAATAAAAAAAAAACTCACAAGGACAGGATTTTAAACTTTGACCTTAAATATCTTCTTTTATTCATGAGTACAGAGCATTTTCCCCACATCATGCCATTCTGCTATATGGTCATGAGGTAGGCAATGTCAGCTGGTAGAAGAAGTCAGACTGACAAGATAAATATAAAGTTTCCAATGGTGAATCAACTGGTCCTACCAACTAATTTTGCAGAAGGGGAAACCGAGAACTGAAATAACTTACCTGAGCCCACACAACAAGAAAAGTCAGCCTTCATTGGCCCCGGACACCTAAAGCCTTAGCTGCCCAGACCAGCTTTCTCCTCTAGAGCAAACTTAAGAAATGAAATGGATGGATTGGTGTGCTCATAAGCATGCTTACTTGTCTAAAAGTAAAAGCATGGAAATTACATACACATGAGCTCCAAGTACAATTAAATTATTTAAAGCATTTTATTTTGCCAAAAGATTGCCAAACCAAATGCTTATTTCTTCCCACAATTAGTGCACATTGACTTTTTTCATCCCTGTGTATGCACAAGAAATGTGCCCATGTCCTCACTAGTAACTGTCAAAACAAACTCCTGCTGAACAGGGAGGGAAAAGATCCAATGGAAATAAAATCCATTTCACTTTGCATGCATCAAATATTTCTTGAGCACCTATTTTCTGCCAGAGACTGTTATCTCAGGGAATATAGCTGAGAACAAGCCATGCTCAGTCCCTGCCTTCACAAAGTCCTGGCCTCCGGCAAGTACGTGGAATGAACATCCAGGTGAATGCTTGGAGAGCTACAGGAAATGACAGCCCAGTGTGGTAAAGGCTTTGAGGGGAAGTTTGGATAGCTAAGAAGTAGGTGGGATGGTCTATCAGGGTTCAGAGAAGCAGAATCACTAAAAGATAGACAAAAACACAAGTGGGGTTATGTGTGTCCCCTCTAAATTTATACATTGAAACCTAACCCCAGTGTGACAGTGTCAGGAGAGGGGGCCTTGGGAGGTGGATAGCTTCATAAGATGGAGCCCTCACTAATGGAACTCATGCCCTTATAAAAGAGAGCCCAGAGAGCTGCCTCTCTTGTCCACCCTGTGAGGACACAGTGAGAAGAAGGACATCAATGATGAAGAGGGTCCTCAGCAGACACCAAGTCTGACAGAACCATGAGAATAAATTTCTGTTGTTTATAAGTCACCCAGCCTGTGGCATTTTGTTATAGCAGCCTGATCTGTCTAAAATAAGTAGGTAGGTAGTAAATAGATAGTAGATGATAGATAGATAGATAGATAGATAGATAGATAGATAGATAGATAGATAGATGATAGATTTGTCACAGGGACTGGCCTCATGCAATTGTGGGAGCTCGCTAAGGCATCTTCCAACAGGCTATTGTCTTCACATCTGAGGCTAGAACCAGAAGCACACAGGGCAGGAAATTGGGGAAGGAAAGATGGACATAAAATGGGGGAGATAAAGAAGTCCTCTTGTCACCTCTGTCTTTGGTGTGGGTGTCAGGCACAAGCCAACCCCCTTTGTCATGGATGAAAACATACATCTGGCCCAGGAGTGGGAGAAGCTAAAAGGGACCCTGGAAGGGAGATCAACTCAGGGCCCGCCCTGCCTCCCACCAGTGAGATGAGCCAGCAGGTGCAAGATTATGTGTGTCAGCTCCAGAAGGGCTGCTGCCTCATCTCCACCCTTCTCACCTCCTACAAGAATCTCTTTGGTGGCTCATCGTGACTGGACACTTACAGGGAAGGGAGTTCTGGAAGACACTGCAGATTTAAAGCCACCACATATGACAACCTACCCCGGACTTAGGGCTGGGAGAAGTTTCCAGGAGGAAGTGACATCGAAGCTAAGACCCAAAAGATGACAGAAAGTGGCTACACAGAGTGAGGGGAGAGTTCCACAAGTGTCAGAACCACAGTAAGAAATAGATGTTGGCCTAGAAAATTAGCATTTTTAAAAGGAAACGGGAACCAAAAGGAGAAAAATGTGCTCCCCAAAGGATGAACTTGTTCAAAATGAAGAATATGGCATATTTGGCTAGTATCTATAATAGTGAACGGAAGCTAAGAAAATGGTGGAGAAGTGACTTCCCCAACCTGTGGGGTGATTCACAACTTCCTCCACTCCCTGGCCCTGTCCATCCTCACTACTCCCTTAGAGCTCCTTTCTTTCTTTTTTTGTTTTGTTTTGTTTTTATTGAAGTTCCTTTCGTCAACATATAGCATAACACCCAGTGCTCATCCCATCAAGTGCCCTCCTCAGTGCCCGTCACCCAGTCACCCCATCCACCGCCCACCTCCCCTTCCACTACCCCTTGTTTGTTTCCCAGAGTTAGGAGTCTCTCATGGTTTGTCTCCTTCTCTAATTTTTCCCACTCAGTTCCCCTCCTTTCCCCTATAATCCCTTTCACTATTTCTTCTATTCCCCGTATGAGTGAAACCATGTGATGATTGTCCTTCTCAGACTGACTTACTTCACTCGGCATTATACCCTCCAGTTCCATCCACATCGAAGCAAATGGTGGGTATTCGTCCTTTCTGATAGCCTTCCAGCTCCTTTCTGATCCTCCTCATTGCCAAGGCGATCGCAGAGTGGGATTCCAATCACATAGATAACCTTCGCTTATTTCTGTAGCCCTTACCCAGGAGATCAGTCACGGGATAGAAATCCCACAGCGTGGAGTCAGTTTCCCACAACACGTTGGTACAGGATTACCAAAATGCCTGTGTAAGAGCCTCTGAATCCTCTCTATCTGTACTGTCTGAGGCCAGGCATCCCACCTCCAGCGAAGATACACCAAGCCTGAGACCCTGGGGCAGCATCTAACTGATTTTCAAACCTAATATGTCCTCCAGATTCAATTCAATCCATTTCCTTAAGGGAAACCCAATGCACTGGGAGAAAGGCAGGCTTCCTGTCTTTCTAATGCAGCACAGCACCTTTTGGAAAGATGATCATTCTTAGGAAAGCCACCTTAACAGGGCTGATCTCAAGACTCACTGCTTCCAGACTGAAGTGAAGACAAGAGTGGTGACCTAGGCCTGGGGTGGTGGTGGGGAGAATGCACATGGCTCCAAGCAGAAATGTAGCCTCCCATATGCCATGTCTTTCTCTCAGTCATGAGGCAGCAGATCCTTGGTTCCCTACTATGTCAGGGATCCTGACGACCACTCTCAGATTCAGTGATTCACTAGAAGGATTCACAGAAATCAGAAAAGCTGATTTACCCATGGTTATGGCTTATTACAGAGAAAGGATACAGATTAAAATCAGCCAAGGCAGGAAGGACGGGGACACTGGGTGACTCAGTGGGTTAAGCATCTGCCTTCGGCTCAGGTTGTGATCCCAGGGTCCTGGGATTGAGCCCCACATTTGGCTCCCTGCTCAGCAGGAAGTCTGCTTCCCCCTCTCCCTCTGCCCCTCCCCTGGCTTGTTCTCTCCTCTCCCCCTCTCTTTCTCTCTTTCTCTCCCAAGTAAATAAAGCCATTAAAAAATAAAAATATATATATATATAATAAGATCAGCCAAGGGAAAAGGCTCAGAGGTCCAGGGGAGTTCCAGGAGTAAAGTTTCCACTGTCTGTTCTACTAGAGCCCTGAGAAAAGCACTTCATTCACCCAGGAACAAGGTGTGAGACTCTGTGCCAAATCTTGCCAATCAGGGACACTTACAGAGCCTTGGTGCCCAGGGATTTTATTGGGGTCAGTCATGTAGGCATGGAGTACCCTCATGACTGACCTTAGCTATGCAGATTTCAGCATCTCCAAACTGGTGCAGCATGGCCAAGGGCCCACCATAAATCACACTGCAGTCATAGATTATCTGGCATGGCCCAGTGCTCCCGGTAAATAGTCACTCTTGTCAGGCAAGATATTCCCTGGGTTTAGAGTTATCTCTCAGGAACCAGTCAAGGGCTAGACTTTTCTTTGGAACCTGCCGAGTTTGGACAACCTAAGTCTACTGGGTCAACCATATACTGTTCATCCACACATTTTGTTCACATTTTGTCCTGAGAGGGAAGCATCATGGTCCAGCGTAGGCAACACCAGTCAGGAGGCTTCCTGTCATTAACACACCGGTGACCTCAGGTTAAGACCTAGAGTCTCCTTACCTTTGTTTCCTCATCTGTGAGGTGATAGCAGTAACGCCCACTCCGAATTTCCTGAAAGGTGCTGGGAGAATCAAATGACCCAGTGGATGAGATAAGCACTAAGCCTCCCGTACTTGCTAATGTCAAGGCTAACAAGGTGTCCAAGTCAAATGGCACTCTAGGGATTTCTGTCTATTTTACAGCCATTTCGTTTTTCCCCCTAACGGCTATAAAATGCTTACTATGTGCCAGGTACCATGCCAAGTGCTTATGTGGATTATCTTATTTAATCCTCAAACAATTCTCTGAGGGTAGTACTATTATTATCCTCATCTGAGAGGACTGAGTTTCGGTAAGGTTACCCGAGGTCACATCTCTTCTTAAATAGCAGAGACAGCTTTGAAACCGAACAAAGATAACCAGAGCCAGAAAAACCAAGCTACGTTGGTTGCTTGCCAGACAAGGGAAAGCCACTTTGCTCACCCAAGGGTGTGTTCAGTGACTCTCTCTCTCTCAGTGAAAAGGGAAAGACAGGATTAGGATACAAAGAAAAGGCTCTAAGAAGGTGGGATTCTGAAGGGTGTCATTTGGTTGTCAGAGAAGAAAACTGAAAGCTTTGGAATTGTTCGTCGCTCTGGTTTTTACAACAGAAGAGCTATTGTCCAATAGGTCCAAATGGGTGGTGCAAACTCAGGTCACAGCTGGTGAGTTTGTGGGTGCCTAAGAATTGGGGACATCCTTCTCTAGAGAACTGAAGCAGTCTGTGTCCAGGGCTGGAGATGGGACACGCCCGGACCTGGCCACATTTGCTCAGTATCTGCTGTCTTCCCGCCAGCTCCCAGACGCTCACAGCTCACTGTGTCAGGGAGTTCAGACCGCCTCTAGAATGTGCATCTTGTCCGTTTTTAACACCCTCATTGTTTCTAAGGAAAACCTCATCTTTATCAGAGAACTGCAGAAGTAAATACTCCTGATTTCTTCTTCTACCATAGGCTCATTTGCTGTTCCTTGTCCTCCAGGATAAATCTAGAAGAGGAGATAGCTGTTCAGTTGCTACAAATCATAGGAACATTCTGGTGCAAAAATCTCCATAAAAGACTTCAGAGAAGATTTATGTCTTAAGGCAGAATTTAGAGGAAAGGCAAAAAAAAAGTCTTGGCAAGAAGCAGCAGAAAGCTTTTACACAGAGGCACATCTGAAACTCTGAGAAGGAAGAGAGAAAAGGATAAAAAGGATACCCACCACAGGGAGAAAGGTGGGCATCCGGTGTCACCCTGTGCTGACACAGACCAAGTCATGTGGACAGGAGGAGCAGGGGCCAGCCCCCTAAAAGGAGCCTTGGCCAGAAAATCCACACAACTAGGAGTGTTTGGAAGGTGTCCAGGAGGGGGAGATTATCATCAGGAAAATAATCTGCTTTTGAGATGAGAGAGCTTAGAAGGGCCTCAAATGTCCAGGAAAAATAAAGGTAGTTCAAAATAGTCGATTTTCAATAAGCCACTTTAGTGATTATCTGGAATGTTAGTGGTAGTAATAGTAGTAGTAGTAGCACTATTTTAATTCCAGAAAGAATTAATGTGTCCTCAGAACAAGGAAGCATCACTTACAAACAAATTTGGATAGGATTCCAAGTCTATCGCTCCTTACCCCTGCTATGCCCCATACTCCCAACTCCATTCCTGGAAATGTTCACAAAGACACCTTCTTTCATAGTCCAAGGAAGAGCAACATGTGGAGGAATTTGAGTTTCTGATGGAATGTGGTCTATTTTTCTTGCCCCTGTGACCTAGAACCTGGCCTTCTGGCAAGTGTTTCTTTCTCTGGAACAGGTAATGTTTGATCCAATGAGAACAGAGTGCAACACCGCGCTTCACCTTTGCCACTAACCATCTAGGTTAGCAGACTCCACAGGTGAAAGGCACAGTCTCCATCCACATTGGCTCACTTCAGACACCTGCTGCTAGTTTGAGGATCCCCAAGCCACCTGTACTTCTAACCGATTGGCTATGAATTTGGGGTTCCCATGACACCCTCAGGTTTAATAATTCATTTGAATGATTCCTAGAACTCAGAAAGTGCTATATTTATTATTACAGTTGTACCATAAAAGATACAACCAAGGGATGTCTGGGTGGCTCAGTTGGATAAGTATTTGACTCTTGATCTCAGCTCAGGTCTTGATCTCAGGGTCCTGAGCTCAAGCCCCACACTGGGCCCCACGCTAGGAGTTTAAAAAATAAAATAAAAAAATTTTAAAAAAGAAAAAAAAAGATACAATCAGGAATGGCCCCATGAAGAGATCCATCAGGCAAGGTGTGCAAAGGTTCTGAACAAGGAGAACCTCCATGCCCTCTCCCTGTGGAATCAAAATGTGTCACCCTCCTGGTACATCAGTATGCTCATCAACCTTGGGGCAGCTTTGGGCATCCAGTGCTTTTGTTGGGATTTTATTACACAGGTATGATTGACTAAATCATTGACCAAGTGATTGAACTCAAATTCCAGCCCCTCTCCCCAGATATGGTGAAGTCAGGCTGATACCACTACAAGCCCCACCCTGAGTAACCTCAGTAGCATTAACTCAGGTGTGGTCCACAGGGTCCAAGCATTCAGGAAATTCCAAAAGTTTAGAACCCGAGACAAAGAGCAGACAAATGCTCTATCACACAGCACAATGACAACTAACATTTAGTGAGGGTTTTCTAGGTGCTAGGCTCCGTGGTGAGTACTTTATATACATCTCCTTTGATCTTTAAAACAATCCTATGTGCCCAGATTTATCATTATCTTCATTTTACAGATCACAAAATGAGGTACAAAGACCGGAAGTAACTTGCTTAAATTCACAGAGCTAGTAAGTGGTAAGTCAGGGGTTTGAACTCATATTTGTCACGTGGGCTACTATATCCCTCTAGAACTGAGTAGACAAAGGGAGCACCGAAGAGGGCAACCATTGTCATGAGAGAAGAACTTAGACATCACGCAAGAACCCAAACTGACTTCAAATTCTTGGAGGAAAAATAATCTAGGCTTTGCCCTTGAAAGAATTCAGTCTTTGAAGGCAGAAATGTTGCTTTAAATTCCAGCTCTGCCAACTACTAGTTGAAAAAACACTAAATTCTCTGATCTGCAATATCTTCATCAATTAAATTGTGATTCTAGTAACATCTGCCTACGAGTTTGGTCTGAGGAATAAAGGAGGTCTTTTATTCGAAAGTGAAGAACACCAGACCCTTGTAAGGCTTTCTTTTTTCTTTCCCACTCAGTCTGTCCCTGGTCAGAAGAATTTATCTTCTCTCCACCCAATCTATTTATTCCTTGTGCCTCACATGATACCCTTCATCCTCTTTGATTGCCTTGGATTATATTTTTGTTCTCTTAGCTCAATTATTTTTACACTGTTCACATGGACTGTTACTTTAGCTGCAGAAACACCGGCCTCAAAAACATTTTTTAAGCACCTAATTATACATGGCACTGCGCTTGACACATAGCCAACAGGAGTGCAGGCCTGGGTAGCACAGTGGGAAGTCTGGGGCATGTCCTCAGAACACTTGGGTCTGGTCCCACTTCTGCCTCTACTACCTTGTTGCCTTGGAAAAGACACTTAGCCTCTGTGAGCATCAACCTACTCATTTATAGAATATCATCAATAATTATGCCTGTCTTGCTAACCTCACTGGCAGGGGGGGAAGAATGGATGAGAAACTGCATGTGGAGTCTTCTGAAACCAATAAATCTGTATATGGGTAGAGAGAATAATTATGTAAGGCAGCAACTAAAGCAGACATTGAATCCCACACACAAAAAAAATCTACAAAAATCCCAGAACATTCCCATATAAGGAGTATACAGAAAAATGGCACAGGACATGCACACAAACACGTGTTCAAGTCAGAGTTGGGTTCATTTTTGGAAGGCAGTTGGCAGGGAGGGCTGGGAAAGAGGTTGAGAGATGTGTCAGTGTTTACAAACGCTACTGTCTGGGTGCAGAAACACATGCAAAGCTGGTAGCTATATGGAAAAATCTAATAACAAAAAGCATGAATACCCCTAAGTGTGCCTTGAACATTACACTGATGCGATTCCCAAGGCAGCACTAATGCATTCCATAATGGTGTTCAAAGAGCTCAACTCTTATAATGAATATGGGTTTATGTGGCTACCAACAACTAAACACACCTCCCTGTCAGTGGGTAGAAACAAATGCAAAGCTGCCCAAGGAGTGGGTTCAGATGGCTTGCTTTATCTACATGAAATTTCCAAACCCTATTTCCTCAGAGGACACAAAAGAGATGAATTGTATGTATTAAAAAATAAATAAATAAACAAAAAAATAAAAAAGAAAAGAGAAAAGAAAAGAAAAGAAAGAAAGAAAAGAAAGAAAAGAAAAGAAAAGAAAGAAAAGAAAAGAAAGAAAAGAAAAGAAAAGAAAAGAAAAGAAAAGAAAAGAAAAGAAAAGAAAAGAAAAGAAAAGAAAAGAAAAGAAAAGAAAAGAGCTTTGGGCAATACCTAAGTTGGTACTAAAGTTGGGGTAAGATACTTCATTAGAAATCTTGCTTCAAATGGCCACAATAGCCAAACTGTGGAAGGAGCCTCGGTGTCCATCGAAAGATGATGGATAAAAAAGATGTGGTTTATGTATACAATGGAATATTCCTCAGCCATTAGAAACGACAAATACCCACCATTTGCTTCAACGTGGATGGAACTGGAGGGTATTATGCTGAGTGAAATAAGTCAATTGGAGAAGGACAAACAGTGTATGTTCTCATTCATTTGGGGAATATGAATAATAGTGAAAGGGAATATAAAGGAAGGGAAAAAAAATGTTGGGAAATATCAGGAAGGGAGACAGAACATAAAGACTCCTAACTCGGGGAAATGAACTAGGGGTGGTGGAAGGGGAGGAGGGCGGGTGTTGGAGGGGAATGGGTGACGGGCACTGAGGTGGACACTTGACGGGATGAGCACTGGGTATTTTTCTGTATGTTGGTAAATTGAACACCAATAAAAGTTAATTAAAAAAAAAAAAGAAAGAAATCTTGCTTCAGCTACTTTTATCTATTCATTTAAAAAAATGTTTATTCAGGGTGCCTGGCTGGCTCAGTTAAGCATCTGACTCTTGGTTTCAACTCAGGTCATGATCCCAGGGTGGTGAGATCGAGCCCTGCCTCGGGGTCTTTACTCAGGACAGAGTTTGATTAGATTGTCTCTCCTTCACCCTCTCCCTCTGCCCTTAACCTTCCACCCCTCACCTCCTACCTCACGTGAGCACTTTCTCTCAAATAAATTAATTAACTCAATCTTTTTAAAAAATGTATTCAGCGTTGTTGGGAGGCAGGTACTCTTCTGTGCCACCAGGTACCCCAGGGAACATAACTGACAAAAGCCTCTGGCTTCATAGGCAGGTAGACTCTCATCGGGGGCCAGGGAAAAGGCAGGGAGACAGACCACGTGCAATAGACCCAATGAACAAGGAAGCTACAAATTGATGAGGACTTGGTCGACACCACAGAGAGCAGGGAAGAACTTGAAGGGGGTTAGAAGGGCAGGATGGGGCATTGCCATTTCCAATCCTGGAGCCAACTTGAGCATGTGACTTAACCCCCCAGGCCTCCCTGCCTTTCCCATGAAATGGGACTAATACGTGCCTCCTAGGGCCACAGCCATGGTGGAATGAAGTAGTGCTGCTCGCATACTCAGGACACAGGAGCACCCACAAAGTCATCATTGGATAACGGGAAGGAAAAACCAGTATACACCAGAAGAGAAAGTTAGTAACCCGGTGATTCACGGAGCTTATGCCCTCTCTCCTGCTGGTGCCACTGAGCCTAAATCTACCGTAAGGAGGAGCAAGGACGTTTTGATCCCTCGTAATAGAAAAGGCTTTGAAAGCAGATATACCCTTGAGATGTTCTTTGACTCCTGAGCCCTGGAGAAGGGGTGATGAGGAGGGAAGAAGAGAGAGCAGGAGCCCCAAAGACAAGAGGTGGAGGAGAATCCCAAGAGCAGAGGCAAGGGCGGGGTGCACAGGCCCAGGTGCTCGCTGGCTTCCTGACTCTACCTCCAAATGCTCTGCCCAAAGAGATGCTCGGCAGTGGCTTATTTCATGAAATGCCTCCCACAGGCCAAGGCCATCCCCCGCCCAGACTGAGACTTCAGTTGGTCTACTCAGTCTCATGGACTCTATGGGGAGGAGGAGAAACCACTCGCATTGGAGGGGAGGTGGCTGCAGCCTGGGAGCAGAAATAATACAGAATTAATCACTCTTGTGTGGTCAGGCCAGGCCAGCTTATGTCTCGCAACACCCTGCCCGGTGCAGGCCAGCATGATTCTAGTTTCACAGCTATTTAGGTTCGATGCTAACATACTGGTGGGTTTTAAACTAGCTCTTTTACTTCCCTCAATTTTCACAGGGAGCTGATCAATCGAACATTAGTATAGAAATACATTTCAATGTATTTGTATAACAAATTTTAGAAGTACATTTTCTTTTATTTTTTTTTCTTTTTTTTTTATTTTTTTTTAGAAGTACATTTTAAATGTGTCTCTAAAAACTCTGCTTCTTATGGCTCCCTGGGAGGGGGATCAGCCCTATCAGATGCCGCAAGGGTACTGATCCTGGGGGATGTACGTTCAAGCTTGTCCTAATTTCAGGTTCCTGGTGGCAGTGTGGTAGCTTGCCCAGATGGCAATCCACTGGGTCAGGGGAGCCCCCCAACTCAAGAGAGATTTATGTCCCCTAAAAAATAATGGGATGGTTACGGATCATGGGACTAAAAGATATCATTTATTCGTGGTCTTCTATATGCCAAGCACTTTGCATACCTCTTCCCTAATTCCCACAATGACCTTGTAAAGTAGGTAAAGTTCTGAGTTAGTTTCTACTGCTGAATAACAAATTACCGTAAATGTATAAAGGCTGAAATGGACACGCTTCTATGGATTAAGAGTCCAGCATGGCTTCGTGTGTCCTGTGCTCGGGGTATCACAAGGCTGCAGTCAGGATGCCAGCTGGGATATGATCTCTTCTCACTGAGCCCACTGCTTGTGGTCTTCCAAAATGGCCTGCCCCTGAAATGATAGTCAAAGTTTCCTATGGTGGCTGCACGAGGTCCCTTACCTTTTTACTGACCTTCCGTTGCGGTAGTCCTCTGGCATGTGGCCTTCTCCACAATATGGCAGTTTGTTTCTTCAAGGCCATCAGGAAAACCCTCCTGACTTCAGTTTCTGACCTCTAGACCCTCTTTTTAAGAGTATGCCTGATTAGGTCAGGCCCACCAGAATAATCTCCCTTTTATTAACTCAACAGTAACTGACCTGGTACCTCAATTTCTTCAGCAAAATCCCCTCACCTTTGCCGTACAATGTAAGAAAATCATGATATCCCTTCATATTCAACGGTCCCACCACACCTGGAGGAGGGAATTATCCAGGACCTGCATCCCAAGGACAGGAATTTGGGGGGCCATCCGGGAACTCTGTAACAAGCTCTATCTTAGAAGTCATCAGGTGCATGTCTAATGATCCGTGAGTAATAAGGAGCAAATTTGGAGTTGCAGTCAAGTGTAAGCGTCCTAAACCCAAGTGCCTCCTTGCACATCACACCCCTATTCTAACAGCAAACACCATATCCCCTAAATAAACATTTTCTTAGGTCATCCAGGGCACCTGCAGTTCATAAAATACTTTGTGACATGGAAAATTCACCGTGATTAAATCAAGTTCGGGATTCCCCCAGGAGCCCCTCACAGCACACATGTCAATCAACTCCAGGCTAAGCCATCAAACCCAATTACCCAGAAACCAGCTGACACAAGCTATTAATAGATCCACAGGAAGCAGGGAGGGGAGCAGATGTCCTCACTCTATGGCTCTTTTCTCTCTCTTCACCCCTCTCCTCAGTATCTTTACACAGGTGTCACACCATTGCTCGAGAAGCTTCTGCACTTGGCCAGATTCCCACTCGTCTTGTCTTGATCTTCCCTTCCCTGACCCCCTGCCCCACACAGAGGGAGCACTCAAGATATGTCTGTTGGACTAAACTATTCTCCTGGCCTCATAATAAGCATATTTCAGACTATCTCGATTTTCTCCCCTACGATTTCAAGTGTTTTAGAGCACTGGAATCAACTGACGTTCCCTGTGTGTGTCCATATAGACCATGCTTTTTGTGCAGTGGCCATGTCGCCAGCCATGCACATGGAGTATGTAGCTCCACATTGTTGCCACATTTCCCTCCTTTCTCTTCCTCCTAAAGAACAGAGGCTAAGGAGCACCTGTCGAGTGCCTACTGGATGCCGCATATGCATACGTAGGATTATGTGTTACCTTTTAGAGCTGTAAAACCTGAGGCTCAGAGAGATTAAATGACTTGTCTGAGGTCATGCCACTGATCATGCTGCAGCTCAGACTGTGATGGCAAAGCCATACGCTCTCCATACTTCACTGTTGAGTTGAGGCTTTTTTTCCTCAAATTGAGGGTAGTCCCCCAAACTTTGAACAGTGTTTAGACAGGGATGAGTTTTAAAGGAGCCTTCAAGGGTTTGAAGACACCTCATCTTAACAGATAGGCATTTCTCAAACGTGGCAACCTGACGGATTAATGCCACATTTAAGACTCAGTATTTATAGTCTATAGAGTTTTCCATATATTTCTGCTCCTTAGCACCTATTAGGCTGAGATATTTTAGTCTTTCAGGAAGTATTTGGAGAGAGAAGACAGGAAGGGATGAGAGGATGGGCATGTGGGGTGTTTGGGGCAGGGGCAGGGGTGGATGGATGCTGCAGGTGAGCAGAGCAGTGCACAGGACTGGCCTGTCAGCCGCGCAGCTAACCCTGGACGCAAACGTTCTCACCGCTTTTGCATGCTTCCATCGCCCCCTAGCCACCGTGGGGAGAAATAACCAGCTCAGGGAAAATCCGGCGCCTGTGAATACCTTCAGTCCCTGAGTTGACGGTCTTTGCTGCAGTGGACGCCTGTGTGCTTTGTCTTTTTCATTAGCAGCTTTCTTTAATAGCTATTATTAAAAAACGGTATCATTAGGGTTGGCATCATTCATCTTCTCAGCCCAAAACAATGAGATTTGTCAGTTCTTTAGAAGCCCTTTGCTGGTAAGAACCGTGCCCTGGTTGCCTGAGTCCCCGACTCTATATGAACACTCCTGGGCTTATGTGCACACGTGCCCGGGCTTTAGGGCCAGGTCAGGTGCTGTCTCCTCCGTGAAGCTCACACAGCAATAGCTTCTGTTAATTCCACATTTACGTGCTGGGGGCTTTACGAGCATTGTCTCATGTAATTCTCAGGACAGCCCTATGAGGTAGTATGATTACTTCCATTTCACAGTCAGGGAAACTGAGGCATGGTGAGGGCACACACCTAGCACCTAGCCCTTTGCAAAGCCACCATCGAAACTCAGCTGCATCCTCCCCAGGCCGAGGACCCTCCTCTCAACACATGGCCTGGGAGTTCCCTGGCCAAAGTAGTGTGTCCCCATCCTCTGCCACCATTCCCTTCTGTCTTCTTCCTGTCACTTTTCACTCTCTCCCTCCTTTCTCTAAAGCAGAAATTCGAACCCCATGAAATACATTGTCTCCCAACATGTCATCTTTGTGCACACAGAATCTCATATGCGGTGGGTGCTCAGGAAAGGCGTGTGTCCATCCACCTAACTCGTGAAACTGCAGCTCCTTCAATGACTACAAGGTTGTCGATTCTGAGTTCAGGTTTCTCCAGGAGAGATCTAAGGATGCCTCTGGTGTCAGGGTAACTCAGGGACCTTTAGCTGGATGTCTGTTTACAAACACACTCTCCCAGGAGGGAGGAGAGTGAGGAGGGTGCTGCCTGGGAACAAACGCAGAGTAGGATTTATAATTGAGAGGCAGGGGAGAGGAAGAGAGAACTGCAGGCTGTCTGAAAGCAGGCTCATCTGGGAACACTGGGGCTTGGTTTACATTTTGGAGGGAACTGATTAGCAGGCAGGGAGCAAGAGGTCAGCCTGGGAGCTCCACCCTTGAGCCTGCTGAATAGAAGCAGCCAAGGAAACAGCTCCCAATAACCTTGGGAGTCGGGCTGTGGTGTAAGTGCCAGGCTACCTGTGCGGCATGTCCAGAGTCCTCCCCCTTGCCTGGTCAGCCTCCTCTGCCGGGAGGTGAGCACTGTCCGAAGATCGGTCATCATCTGCCAGGACCGGACCAAAGCAGAGGAAGGCAAGCCGTTCTTCAGCACAGGAAAGGAGAACCAGCACAGGGTTCTGGAAGGAAGGAGACTGGCCTGTAGGTTGTTTGAAGGAGCATAGAAGAAGGAGGTGTCCAAAAGCATTCCCCAAAGAATTTGGGGTAATAGGTAAGAAATTAAGGGTCAGTGGGAGAAAGAACAAGAACAGGTGCGCACAGAGGTTGACTTCACAGTATTGAACAACCATGCAGGGTGGATGCAGGCCAATCTGCAGACCGTGCTGCCCTCCTGAAGGACATTCCCTGCCAGCCGTGAGCCCTGCGCCCCTGAGACCCTGGGGAGGGCCGGGGGACCCGGAGAGGTCACTTGGGGGCTCCGGCCCTGGGTGCTGGCCAGTACAAAGCAATGCAGTACTTTATCAACCACTGCTCTCATCAGGTATACATTGACTGACCATCTGCGCTGAGACTAAGGAAGAGGAAAGAGAATTTGACTCTCTGGGATCATTAACGGGCATGAAAGCCAATGACAAAGGGAAATTGGCAGTAGCGTGGAGGGGCTGCCCTTCGGGTCAGCTCAGGTCCCCGGTGGCCCCATCATGACGGGTCTGGCGGCCCCTGTGGGTCATAGCTGTTAACCCTCCCACCCGGGAAGGCAGCCCTGGCAGGAGCACCCAGCCAGCTGGCCGAGCGGCAGCCCGAATTTCCAAGGCAGGAAAACCAGCTGGTCAGTTGGGCCAAAGCCCAGAGTGATGCTGATCCTGGCAGTCTGTCCTGCCCTCTCATCGCTGCCCACGGCCCACAGGTGGCTCTCCTCCACATGCCGAAGTCAAAAACAAAATCCCTGCCAGCGGAGAAGCAGCAACAGAGCCATTTGCCTCTGGGCTTCTTGAAATGTGCAAGTCAGATCACATGCCCCTCCCTAGAATTTCTGTTAGAAGATCTGGAATTTCTGACTTTCCAAGAAGGAGCCCAGCACCCAAACCTTGGTGAAAAATAACAGGAATAAATGTTTTCAGGGTCAGTTCCTCAATGTCTGCAGGTTCCAAGAAGTTGCAGGACCGTCACCCCTCCCTCCACATTCGGCAGCTGTCCCCGCAGCATCCTGAGTACGTTTTGGTGGCTGTTTCTAATTACCCCCTGCACTTGGGGAGTTCATTTTGCATCACAGTTTTGCTTTGGGCCATCGAAAACTATTTCCGTCTTCCCATATGTGTTTGGCTACCACTAATTAGGGAAAGTTATTTTTAGCATTTCCTCGTCTTTCCATTTTTGCAGAGCTGCCCTATTTAGGGGGAAAAATATCTAGAAAAGTGTGATTTTTTTTTCCCACTAAGGAATACCAGAGATGGTTTTAAAGTTCTGCAAGTAACTTTTTCATATTCAGCGTGGAAGTCAGTAAAGGGGAGTGAGAATCCAAAATCCTGGATTTTATCCTTTACCATCTGTGTTGGCATAGAAGGAAAATGAAGGAGTCTTCAAATCCCAGGTTGGTGTCACCACCTCTAGTAGGTTCTATAGCTCCACCACGCCCCTCTTGCTTCAGGCAGACCCACCATCCTTAGAATTCAGCAACCACACTAGAACTAGTCCTTGCTATACTTTTTAATATTTCTCTTTTTTTGGTATATTTTTTATTGGATTTCTATTTATCAACGTATAGTATAATACCCAGTGCTCATCCCGCCAAGTGCCCCCCTCAGTGCCTGTCACCCAGTCACCCCGTCCCCCCGCCCACCTCTCCCTTCCACTACCGCTTGTTCGTTTACCAGAGTTAGGAGTCTCTTATGTTACTTTTTAATATTTCAGATACTACTTGCACCCCCAAAGATTTCTGTCAAATTTAAGCTATCTTTTTAAAAACTAAACATGAAGGATTTAAAACTACTTTTACCTAATCTGTACCAAAAGCACCTTCTTTTTTTATTAATTAGCAATTCGATAAGCAGCTTTAGAATTATTTTAGCACTTGAATTTAAAATAATCACAGTGTACAAATATTTATCACTGCCGAAATTAAGAAATAACATTTTCTTATCATTTGGTTTAGTATTTTATTTTTAACTATTATTTATCAACGTAATAAAAAAGCAGTTTTGAACCATACAGAAACATGAATCTTTGGCTGATTTTGATCAAGGTAAGCTTTTGACAAGGTAGCGTTACTCAGAAACTGGTTCCATTGGGACAGTTTCCTTTCTTCTGGTTCTTCATTACTCAAAGATTCATAGTTAGGACTTCTTTCAAATATATTTATTATTTGAAAGCAGAGAGCTTCATAAAAAATTAATTTGAAATGAATTAACCTACCACACACCTGTTAGAATGGCTCAAATTCAGGCCATTGACAAGGCCAAGTGCTGATAAGGATGTGAAGCAACTGGAACTCTCCTTCGGTGCGGTGGGAATGAACATGACACAGCCACTTTGGAAAACAATTTGGGATTTCTTACAAATATAAACAGACCCTTACCCTATGATTCAGCAACAGTACTCCTTGCTGTTTACTCAAGGAGTTGAAAACTTATGTCTACACAAAAACCTGCACATGGTTATTTATAGCAACTTAATTCAAAATTACCAAAACTTGGTAACTTTCTGCCTATTAGTACATTATGAATATTTCTCCAGTTGATCTGCAAGGATTTTTTTTTTAAGATTTTATTTATTTATTCATGAGAGACACAGAGAGAGAGGCAGAGACACAGACAGAGGGAGAAGCAGGCTCCCCACGGGAAGACGGATGCAAGACTCGATCCCAGAACCCCGGGATCACGACTTGAGCCAAAGGCAGATGCTCAACCACTGAGCCACACAGGCACCCAGCCTGCGAGTTTTATAGATATCTTTGTGTGGTATACATGGAGATGCAGAGCCTGCAACCCTTTCAAGGAAAGACTTGTGCCAACCATTGGAGGACATTCTCCTGCTGCTTCTTGCCTCAGTTGCAGAGGGCTGACTTGCCCAAGAACATGCTCTTTCTGGGGGACCCATATTGTGGTTGTGATAGGAGACATAGGTCCAGCCACATCAGCCCAACATGGGACCACTCTGACAGGCCATTTCTGCTCCAGAGCTCTTTATTATTGGCCTGCATTGAAATTTGATCTTTCCCATGAAGAAATCACACTTCCTTCACCTCCGTTCCATACATATTGATCTGCAATAAACACTGTATACATCAAACTCCATCCTGTCATCTGTTTCTGAAAAAAAAAAAAAAAACAACCTGTGACATCTTGGAAGTTAATTGTTCAATTAATATCTGATGTACTATACACCTTTACACAGAAAATAGTGTGGCTTTTTTTTAATCATAGAAGAAACTGGTTCTTTCATAGAATGATTATTGGAATGAAAGACTCAGAAGCTAAGTACCACACCTGAAACTAATATAACACTGTATATCCACCATAGTGGATTTTTTTTTTAAAGATCTTGATTATCTTACTTGAGAAAAACTAGAGTAAGATAGTTGGGACAGTGATTATATTGCTTTTCAAACCTTGGTCCTAGTCATGAAATCAGAATATCATTACATCTTTGAGTTTTAATGATCTCAAATAGGATAATATGACAGTATAACTTGATTTGTAAGCCTATTTTTGGAGGAACATATAAACTATCTTTGTGGAATTGTGTAAGACCAAAATGTAATATATTGTATAAGTCAATCTAAACAAAACACTTGAGTATCAAAAAACACAGTATTTTTCTCACAGCTATTATACAAATCTATTATCTTCATTATGTTCTCCCAAATAAAAGCCACCCCTTTATTTAGTCCCTGTCACTTGCTGCCCCCTTCATCTTGCTTTATTTTTTAACATTTTTTGAGTATCTTTTATATCTATGCCTGCCTCCCCAGCACCTAGAAAGGAGCATACAATAAATGTTCAATAAATATTGGTTGGATAGGTAAGTAAATAGACAAATAAATGACTTAGGGCCAAGGGCAGATAAAACATATTCAGACCAGTAATATATTTGTCCTCCCTCTTTAGGGAAATGAAGCATAGCATTAACTGACTTTATATAAAATTGCCCAAAATACTCATTGTATATGCACAGATGTATCCAGATGTAACCACTCTGGAAACCTTTTTTCTTTGCTCTCTTCTTCCTCCCAGCCCCACCCCTTTGATGCAGGCTGCCATATTGCATAGCTTCAGGGGAGCTCACAAGAAGGTTGTATTCAGGGGATCAGGGGAGCTCACAACAAGGTTATATTCAGGGGATCAGGAATGGTAACAGATGGCTGGATGCCCTCATTCTACAGATGCCTCTGTATCTGTGCTACTTAAAAGCATTTTAACTAGTATAGGGTGAGACATATATTATCTGGTTGCAGCCCAAGTCTCTAGAATCTCAGATTAGAGCCCAGTGCCCTCAACCTCATAGCTGCTAATCCCCCGTGACAGCTCTCATGCACATGTTGATGTTGAGTGCTTTTCGACTTCAGTGAATTCTGCTTCATTATATATTGTTTTGGATTGGGTTTTCCCTAACATCGGCTCTTTGGCTAATATAGTTGGTTCATACTTTTGTTAGACTATTTAAAGACAAGCAAGTAAACTTGGACAGGATAAGGAAAGGTGATACAGGAGACCTGAGATTGAGCTAGGACTTTTGCCACCCATCCTAGTCATCAAAAGCAGTCATTAACAGGGGCACCTGTGTAGCTCAGTTGGTTAAGCGTCTGCCTTGGGCTCAGGTCATGATCCCAGAGTGCCAAGATGGAGGCCCTCACAGATCCCCTGCATCGATCCCCCGAATCAATCCCCCACATATGGCCCCACATCTGGCTCCCTGCTTAGCAGGGAGTCTGTTTCTCCCTCTGCCCCCCTTCCTGTTCACGCTCTCTTTCTCCTTTTCGCTCTCAAATAAATAAATAAATAAATAATATATATATATATATTTTTTTTTAAAAAGCAGTCATTAACCTTATTGTTGTTCTGACAGGATGGTGGAGACCCACAGGTTGATTTAGAGAATCGGTCCAGGGGGCACAACGACTCCAATTCTTTTGTGGAAGGAACTGATGGAAGAGTATAACCAGTGCACAGAACCTCATAAAAGCATAGTCTGTGCTCATAGTTACGTTCACCTACCTCATTTTTGTCACTTCTAGCTGCAATCAGAAGGACTTTAGGGCCACAATTTTCCAATAGCTTTACATGTGAAAGGCATGGTTGTTATGCTAAATCTGTAAGCTATAGAATCTTTCTTAGTTTCTAAATGAACCTTTTCCAGTTTAAGTAATTTGCATGGAGGTAAATGTCATCTTTTCCTCTTTTTTTTCCTCAGAAGGAACGGATCAGAACAAAAGCAGGAGACCCCAAATGTTGAAATCAGCAGACCTTTAAATTGCATGGAATCAGATCTCTTAAAACATAATTCTACCTGTGTTGCTGAAAATGGAGCTAGAAATCCATTAGCTCTTGGCCCTTTGCCTATTTTTGTAATTATTGTTATATCATCTTCTATTGTGAAGTGTCTATTATGCAAATCCCATTGGGAGTTGTTTTTCCATCATCATCAGCTCATTGCTGCTGTCAGTACAGAGCCCCCTGGAGACTTCATTGAGAGTCTACCCAGAAAAGAAAGGAAAATGTGAGTTTGAGGAGTTTTGTCAGCACGAGATGGTGCAGTCTCCATTACAGCTATGCTTTGCCAAAACATTTTTCGATGCTTTTGATCTATGAAATCAGAGAAAATATATTGGGTTTTGTGTATTTTCCTTCCTTTTTTCACAGAAACATGACCAGTCACATTTTTTATGGCCACAGAGGGAATAAAATCCTTTCCTCTGGTGGCAATTACTTTTGTTGCATTTGTAATTTTCAGATAATTGATGGGGTAGGGGGAGAGCCCATTTCCCCCAAAGAAGACAAGTGGAGTGAAGAACCTGATCTTCTCAAAGAGGAGGATTACATAGAATGTAAACTTATAATCATGAAGAATGTGACCATTCATCCATTGATAATCTTTTATAAGCTCAGATTTAAAGATGTCTCTTAATTAGGAAAACCGGGAAGTGGTACGGTGTAAAACAGAGAATGTAGCTTTGAAATTAAAGGAACAATACTGGCCATTAAAGGGAACTAGTGAAGACAAGCCTTTCCGAATTATGATTTTGGTCGGTATAATAGACTGAGTGGACAAGGGAGAGATTCATTGCCCTTTCCCACCATCTTTCTCTAAACACATATAACCCCCTAAGGATAGACTTAAAAGATGGGTAGCCCACCTTACAAGATTTAGGAAACTGGTCCAATATATAAAGGAAACCAAAGCCAGAATGGTATGAAGAGTGGAAGCACCATGGCCTGGGACTATCATACCCAAATAAAGGTCTTATAAGCTGGGAGTTGAGGTTTTAGCACAGGAGACAAGAGAATTAGTGCCAGGATCATGGGAAAGGATGGTTTTGAATAATGTTGGGATCTCAAATTTTCATTTCTTTCATAAACTTATGAATAGAAAACCTTTGCCTGAAGAAGAAACAAGAAGATAGCCACCTACTCTGATCTTTGGACCAAAACAGCCACCCACAAGATATCAAAATAGAGGTGTGAGGTCTGAATTTACGATTTGGATATGGTGAGACAATCCTCATGCTAAGAAATTAATAGAAAAACTCTCCTGAAATGGGTGAAACCACTAGAAACACATAGGAGGCCCTGTAAATCTGTTCTTAGAGACATTTCTTTACCCCTTGCAATGAACTGAATTTATATGTTGAAGCTCTAGCCCCTAGTGTAATTGTATTTAAAGACAGGGCCTTTTAAAGAGGTAATTAAGATTCAATGAGATTATAAGGGTGGAGCCCTGATCCAATAGGACTGGGGTTTCTCAGTGAGGCAGAAGAGAGACACCAGGGATGCCCACACAGAGGAGAGACCATGTGAGAATTTCTCAACGGCCATCTTTAAGACATGGACAAAGGCCTCAGGAGAAACCTGCCGGTAACACATTCACCTTGGACTTCTAGCACCTCCAGAATTGTGAGAAAATAAATTTCTATGTGTAAGCCACCCCAGCTGTGGTATTTTGTTATGGCAGCCCAGGCTGACTAAGACACTCCTGGATACATGGTAGTCTGGATACACTCACCGAAGATAAAGTCACAAGAAAAATTTATAACCTCACAAAGAAAGGGAGTCACAGGGAACATCAAATGGGAGAATTGCATTCCTCGAAACTAAAGGTAATAGGACAAGCTGAAAGACATTATAAAATAAGTTCGTTTAAAATATTTAGAGCTAAAAGAGGGTCTATAAACTGTAAGTACAGCATAATATGGGAAGAACATGTTTTTGATGGGAAACCATATATACATTGTAGCAATAAAAGGTATAATTACAGGGGCGCCTGGGTGGCTCAGTCAGTTGAGCAACCAACTCTTGATCTCAGCTCAGGTCTTGATCTCAAGGTGGCTCCCAGCATGGAGCCTCCTTTTTAAAAAGGGAAAAAAGTTATAATTGAAATTAAAAGTATAGTGGAGGGGTCCCTGGCTGGCTCAGTTAGTAGAGCATCCCACTTTTGATTTTCCCGTCATGAGTTCAAGCCCCACTTTGGGTGTGGAAATTACTTTTTTTTTTTTAAAGTGGTAGGTGGGAAATAGCATATTAGACCCAGGAAAGTAGAAAATTAGTGAATTGAAATATAACTCCCTCCCCCAAAGAAGAAACCTGTGGCCTAGGATGAAAAGAGAAAAGAGAGGTTAAGATACATAAAGGCTAGAATAAGAAATGCCAAAATATGTCTGTTAAAAATTACAAAATAAATCAACAGGGGCACTTGAGTGGCTCAGTCAGTTAAGCATCTGCCTTCTGCTCACATCATGGTCCTGGGGTCCTGGGATCAAGCCCCACATGGGGCTCCCTGCTCAGTGGGGAGCTTGCTTCTCCCTCTCCCTCTGCCCCTCCCCTCCCCACCTCATCCCCCTCTCATGCTCTGTCTCTCTTAAATAAATAAATACTTCTTTCGCTTCTTCTGCCCCACCTGCTTGTGCACTCTCTCTCTCTCAAATAAATAAATAAAATACTTAAAAGAAAAGGTTAAAAAGGAATCTGTCTTGGATTAAAGGAACATATCAGGACCGAAGCAGGAAAAACAAAAACATAATCCCAATGAAACATATTATAATGAAATACCAAATCATCAAAAACAAAGAAAAAAGTTTCAAGAGCCACCAGATTATTTATCAAAGAATGGCAATCAAAAAAAAAAAAAAAAAAGAATGGCAATCATACTAGAAAAGACAGACTTAACCACAGAAGTCAAAGATAAGGGAGTGATATTTCAAAGTTCTGAGGGGGAAAACAACTGTCTCCCTAGAGTTCTATCCCAGGGATGCCATCGCTCAAGACTGAGAACAAAATCAAGATGTTTTCAGATGTGTAAATTTACTACTTACAGACTTGCCTGAAATGCCTGGATAGAATGTTCTATAGGAAGACTGGATGTGAATGGTATGCCAGAAGCACATGGTAAACACATGGGTAGTCTTAATCAGCTCTGACTGTAAATAATGACAACAATAAGACTGGCTAATGAGGTGGAGGTCAGGGAGAGGAGAGAGACCACAGTAAATGGAAAACACAGAATAAGATAACAGAAAAAAAGTTAATGCATCATAACATAAACATAAATAGATCACATTTGTCTATTAGATTATGATTCCATTTTACAAACTCCAGCTGGATGTTGCTCTACTCTTTGTGGCTTACATCTTCACTAATGAGAAGTTAGTCTGCTGTCATTCTTATCTTTGTTACTCTGTAATGTGACCTTTTCCTCTGGCTGCCTATGAGATTTTTTTAATTGCTGGTTTTAATAAATTTGATTATGAAATTATAGTGGCACTTATCCCCAAATTGATCTATAGATGTAACAAAATCATAACCAACTTTTTATAAGAGTTTTTCGGGTAGAGATTAATAAGTTTATGCAAAATTACGGATCAATGAAACAGAACAGAGTCCAGAAAAAAATCCACATATGTATGATAGATTGATTTTTGACAAAAGTACAAAGGCAAATCAGTAGAGAAAAACTAGTCTTTTCAACAAAAGTTGCTGAAGCAACTGGATATGTATTGACAGTTCAAAAATGAGCTTCAATCTATACCTTACACCATAGACATAAATTAAATGGATCAGAGACCCAGAGGAAAGAACTGAAACTACAAAACTTCTAGGAGAAAACATAGGAGAAAATCTTAGAGGCCTTTGATTTTGGCAGAGATTATTTAAATAAAACACAGCAGCACAAACCATAAAAGCTTCCCCTACTTCCCCCACATCCCTCTACCTGTTTCAGAAAACCACTGGTCTATTTTCTATCTATGGAAGAGTTTCATTTTTTTAGAGTTCATATAAATGGAAACAAAAATGGATAATCTTTTGTGTCTGAGTTCTTTTGCTTAGAATGCTTTGTTTTGTTTAAAGATTTATTTATTTATTTGAGTGAAAGCGTTCACATACATGCATGCATGAGTCGGGGGAGGGGCAGAGGGAGAGAATCTTCAAGCAGACTCCCCCTAAGCACAGAACCCGTGGCAGGGCTGGATCTCACAACCCATGAGATCATGACCTGAGCCAAACCCAGTCAGATGCTTAACCAACTGAGCCACCTAAGTGTCCCTTGGTTAGAATTTTTTTGAGCTTCATTCTTTTTGCATCAGTTTTGTTTGTTTGTTTAATCCCAAGTACTATTCTACTGTATGGATACATTCCCTATTCTGTTTATCCATTCCCCAGCTAATGGACTTTTGGGTGGTTTCCACTTTAAGGTCATTGTGAATAATGTTTCTATGAATAGTCACAAGTGAAGGAGTACAAGTCTTTGTGTGGACATTAGTTTTTTGTTCTTCTTGGAGCTTTTCATTTCCCTAGAGGTGGAATTGCAAGATCGTATGGTAAGTGTATCTTTATTTAATCAACTTCAAAAATGATTTACAAACTGGGTGATGGGCACTCAGGAGGGCATTCGATGGGATGAGCACTGGGTATTGTACTATATGTTGGCAAATTGAATTTAAATTAAAAAATGTAAAAAAAAAAAAAGATTTACAAAGTGGCTCCTATTACTTTACATTCCACCAGAAATGTAATAGTGTTTCAGTTTCTCCATATCCTCATTGATACTTGTTATTATCTGTTTTGAGCAGAGCCATTTTAGTGGGTGTATAGTAGTATCTTATTTTGATTTTAATTTCACTTCCCTACTGATGTTGAGTATCTTTTCATTTATTTATTAATCATTCATATATCATTTTTGCTGGCTAGTCAAATATTTGTTCTTTTAAGAAATGAGTTTTCTTGTATTAGCTCTGATGGTATGATCTCTTTATGTATTCTGTGAGTCCTTTGTCAGATACATAATTTGCAAAAATTAACTCCAACCCCGTAGTTTATTGTTTTTCATTGTTAAGGTAGCTTTTGAAGAATACAAGTTTTTTTTTTTTTTTTGATGAATTTTTGCATACCAATTTTTTCTTTAATATATCATACATTTGGTATCATGTAATAAATCTTTATCTTCCCTAAGGAGACTCTACAGAATTTCTCCTATATTTCTCTCTAGAAGTTTTATAGCTTTAGTTCTTACATTTAGATCAATGATACATTTTGAATTATTTTTTGTGTATGGAAATGAGGCTTTTTTGTTTTGTTTGTCTTTGAGTACATGGATAGTCAATTGTTTCTGCCCTATATGTTGGACAACAAATACAACAAAGAAAAAGACCAAAGAGAGAGAGAGAAGGGAGAGACTGTCTTTATACACAAGACAGATTGAACAGTTATATATAAACATAATTATAGTCTGGAAGATTTTATACTACCTCAGGATTTTTTGTAAGAGAGTAGAAGCATTTTCTCGGCTCTCATCTCATGTTGACTAAAGATTTTTCCTTTGGGCACTAAACCTTCATACTTTCAGATTGCATATATGTGGACACTGAACATTTCCGAGTTCTACACCATGAGGTCAACAGCAAAGCCCCAGGACAGTAAGCAAGAGACTACAACCTGGGCCCGAAGCAAGATGCTTGCAGGCTGCACCCGCATGGAGCTGGTCGGAGGAGCCGTGAGAGCTGGTCACCGTGGCTGGAACGAAGGTCAGGTAAACCAAGGGATCTTGCAGTGATGCACAAGAAGTGTCCAACACAACGTCTCTTCTCTCTCTCTCCAAAAGAGGATCTGTAGTTGCCGGAATATTTTCCTGGACCACAAAGTGACCAAATGCAAAGGTGGTATGGTGGAAATCCGATTGCACAGCGACAATCTTGTGAAGCAAATGGTCTGTGTCATAGCTGGGGAGACAGCTGTGTTAGCTCCCGGAAGTAGAGATTAACCTCAGCAAGGGAGGCCACGGGGAGATTGGGGGCAAGACCACAGGGCAGTGTCAGCAGCAGCAACACCTCTGAGCCCTTGGCATAATCAACGTCTGTCCAAGGCTCCCTGGTGAGCGCCGTGGGAACCAGCAGCAGTTGTGCCAAGTACAGAGCAGGAAGGTCCTGGGGAACTGAGGGCACTGAATCTCCACTTTCAAGACCACTGTGGGCTTTTGGGAGCTTCATTCCTTAAGCATCTCAGGCAGGTAATGCCTCTCATCTCAGGTGTTGTGGGAATGAGAATGACCCCCCCCCTTGTGGAAAAGGAGGCTGTGGTGGAAGCAGGGACAGTGCTTCCTGCCACTGGGGAAGACTAGCTGGTATCTCCCCTCTCAGACCTGGGGGAGTCAGAGAGATCCGAATCCTCGAACGGAAGAGTGAAACTGAGCTTGAGGGATGAGTGATGGATGGTCAATGATGGTCTGATCCCAGGGTTATACTCAAAACAACCTAGGCAGAGTTGGGCACTAATTACTAAGAACAGATGCTAGCCGTAAACAATCAGTGGGTCATAACACTGACAGACACTGGCCCTGACCCAGGCCTTGTGTGTCAGCTAATGCCGCTTACAGGAAGGGTAACATTAGGTGACAGATTTCCTCCTGTGTGCCAACCTTGATCTGTCTATTTATAGCTACTGCTCAGAGTGCTGCGTTGAGACAAATTCTAGTGGCTATATCCCAGCTTCATGGGCAAGACCATTGTGGTCAGTGATGAACTAGTGATGTCTGCTATGGTCACAGGGCTGGGAATGTCAGCACTTGGGCTGTGTTACAGACTAACTGCCCTCGGGTTAAATGTTTACATTCAACTCATCTTACGAACATTTATTGGTCATAAACTGTGTGGTGGCCCCTTGTTAAATACAAAGTTGATACAAACATGAAAAAGGCACAATTTCTATGCTAAGGAAGATCTCAATCTAGTTCGGAAGATAGACATGTAAACAGAAAATTTTCATACGAATGATAATTGCATCAATAGAGGTATACACAAGGATCATAAAAACATAAAGGGGGATGCCTGGGTGGCTCAGCAGTTAAGCGTCTGCCTTCAGCTCAGGGCATGATCCTGGGTCTGAGGATCGAGTCCCGCATCGGGCTCCCTGTGAGGACCCTGCTTCTCCCTCTGTCTATGACTCTCTCTCTCTGTCTCTCTGTCTCTCTCTCTCTCTCATGAATAAATAAATAGAATCTTAAAATAAAGGAACACAATGTTAATAGAATTTTCCAGGTATATTAATTTAAATGGAGTCCTACATGACTAAAATCATAGAGTTCATATAAAGAAAAGAGAAGAATTAGGGCAGAAAATACCCACTTTCTAAACTTCCCTGCATAAAGTACAGAAGACATGGGAAAGGAACACTTGGAGTCATCACCATCTTCATCATCCGCGCCTGTCTACATTTGGAGGGTATTTGTTACCTTAGGTCTAGGGCAAACTGGTGGCCAACAAGTAAGCTCCCAGTTCTCACACAAATATGTTTGCTATAAATCGGCCCACACATTCCAAAGGTTTGTGGATTCTAGGGCAGGTGGAACTGCCATCACGCTGGTGTGCACAACTCCAGGGTGGGCTGTTTGTCACTTGTAGGCAGTGGAGGAGAGAGAGCTGGGGAACAGAGGAACTGGTTTAATGAAATTTCTTTAATTCTCAACTCCCTTAAAAAGAGAAATATAGAGATGGAAAGAAATCACTAAATCTACTGACTCTCTAAGTGAAGGCCTTGGAAAGCAGCAGTTTTTTTGAAGCACATGAGATCAGAACTAAACATAGTCAATTCCACCCAGTGGAGGGGGGGGAAAGGCACATTGTCTTCAGTAAGACCAAATGTGACTACATTCAGTTATCCCTTTTTTTCCACTCTGGGTATAGGGAGGAGCCAGGGGTTCTGACTCTGCTCTCCCTGGCACATCCCAGCTGAACAGTGAGCTCCATGGACCATCTTTGCCAACCTTCACCTTGAGCCGAAGGCAGAAGAAGCGTGAGGAAACCAAAGCCTAGAGAGGTCAAAACTTGCCCCAAATCATTCATTCATTCATTTCACAGATATTTGAGAGCATCAGTCTGTGCTGGGTTCTGTGCAATACCTGAAGGACCACATTATAGAAGCCAATTCCAGAGTAGAATCTATAATCTTAAATACCAAGATCGGGGGTTTTTTCTACCACCACGCTCCACCCTGCAAGTCCTATCTGTGGGTATTGAAGGCACAGGAGAATTTTATTCCAGGCGACCTGGGCTTTCGGGGCTGCAGGACAGAGATAAGCAGCACAGCCTCTGCCCCAGTTGAGGGAGAGGCTCTGACATTGCTTGGATACTGAAGAGAATAGAATTGAGCATAGCTTGGAAGATTCTCCTTGATTTGGAAGGGAACGAAGAGTCAGTCCAGAAGGAGAGGGACCTCCTGCATTTCAGAAGGCCATATGGGGGCAGGACCTCAGGGGAATGGCCTGGATGGTACACCAGAAGGGGTTGTGCCTGGAGTCCATGGGTCCCAGACCCAGTAAACCTATTCTGGGCTCGCTCATTATGGAAGTCATGGCCTCAGCCAGGCTTTCAGGGCTATAAGAGCTCAGACCCAAAAACAGAAGGCTATCCCCCAGCACTGGCCAGCCTGAGACTGGAAGACCTTCACAGGACCCTGAGAGGGTCAGGTTGAAAGAACCATAATAATGACCAATATTAAATTTTTAACAATCTCTAGAGAATGGGAGCTGGAGAATTTGCTTTTTAAAAATGAGAGCATCCATTGTCTCTTGATGTGATCCATATTAATAGAACCAAGCTAGTTTACTTAGGCCAGGGTTTTTCAAGCTATATGGTGAGGTGCACTAATAGGTCATGAAATCAATTTAGTGACTCTTGACCAACCATTTTTCATTAAATGGAAGAGAAAGGAAAAGAAAATATCCCAGTGCCGGTTTAGGATTTTTTTTTTCAGTTACAGGTCAGTATGTGTATATAGGGTAGCAAGGTAAATATATTTTATATTCTGGGTCATGGTCAAAAAGCTTAAGAGGCATTGAACTAGACCACATCACTTTGAGTGAATAACACCCTGGCAGCCAGCCACTCATATACTCTCTCCTGTTTCTAGAGGAGGAAATAGACAGGCTAAGGCTTTCCAACCCTGGATCCTTGAGTATTGAGGATATTATGAGCTATTTTCAGTAATCATAACCAGCATTTACTAAACATATCCTGGACAAGGGGCACCCACGACACTTCATCTCCATCTTCTTGTCAAGGTCACTTATACATATGTATTCAGTGGAAGAGCTGGATTTTAAATCCAGTTTCTTCTAACATCCTAACAATGCCCTTTCCAATATACTGCATCAAGCTCCCCATCCTTCAAGCATTCAGAAGTCTTATTGAAATATAGAAGAGCTGACGAAAAGGCTACTCAAACCAAACAGAACAGGCTCGAGAATATTTTGTCGAGTTGGCTGAAGGATGTAAAAAATCAAGTCACAGAGAATGTGTGTGCAGAATTCTATAAATCACCTAGCAAAATGAAAACAGCAGGTGGTATCAAGGTCAGACAAGACTGCTCTGGTGTCTGTTCCTCAGAGTTCTCAGGTACAGTAAGTCATTCTCCTAACACAACAGGCCACTTAGGATTGGCCTAATCGTGCCTATTGGCTGCTTCTTTCTGGAAATTTCCATGGGCACCGGAGCCTATGTTTTGCCATCTCCTGCTTCTTCCTGTCCTGTTGTGGCTTCATCCGCTAGCTCTCCCCTACTGCCCCATTTCCTCACATCAAAACGCCTTCCTTTTCCCCTGAGCATCTGTCCCTCTCACTCTAGACCTAGTCTCGTCAACTTATCTGGTTTCTCTCTTCTAGTAGAAAAAAAAGAGCTTAGAGTCAAATCTAATGGCCCATCAGGGTGCATTTTTGTATTAACCGCGGGCTGTCTCATCCTTTATCCTTATTTTTATTTTTGCTCTCCTACTTCAGGATTATGTTTTTTTTAATAATAAATTTATTTTTTATTGGTGTTCAATTTGCCAACATACAGAATAACACCCAGTGCTCATCCCGTCAAGTGCCCCCCTCGGTGCCCGTCACCCATTCACCCCCACCCCCCGCCCTCCTCCCCTTCCACCACCCCTAGTTCCTTTCCCAGAGTTAGGAGTCTTCATGTTCTGTCTCCCTCTCTGATATTTCCCACTCATTTTTTCTCCTTTCCCCTTTATTCCCTTTCACTACTTTTTATATTCACCAAATGAATGAGATCATATAATCTTTGTCCTTCTCTGATTGACTTACTTCACTCAGCATAAACCCTCCAGTTCCATCCACGTTGAAGCAAATGGTGGGTATTTGTCGTTTCTAATGGCTGAGTAATATTCCATTGTATACATAGACCACATCTTCTTTATCCATCATCTTTCGATGGACACCGAGGCTCCTTCCACAGTTTGGCTATTGTGGACATTGCTGCTAGAAACATCGGGGTGCAGGTGTCCTGGCGTTTCATTGCATCTGCATCTCTGGGGTAAATCCCCAGCAGTGCAATTGCTGGGTCGTAGGGCAGGTCTATTTTTAACTCTTTGAGTTAAAAACACACAGTTTTCCAGAGTGGCTGCACCAGTTCACATTCCCACCAACAGTGTAAGAGGGTTCCCTTTTCTCCGCATCCTCTCCAACATTTGTGGTTTCCTGCCTTGTTAATTTTCCCCATTCTCACTGGTGTGAGGATTATGTCTTCTTGCTGTAGTCTTTGTATCTCTGTAAGCCACCTTGAAGCCATTTTGGAACGAGATAAGGATGGAAATAATTTTTTTAACCTACAAATAGAGATAGCTTCATGTCCCAGTTTTTCCAAGTCGGTAATAGCTTTCTTCCTGTGTTTCATGTAGGCTTGGTGGAACAGGTCTCTGGCATGGAAAATTACTGAGTCACCCCAACTATCTACAGTCATGGATCCATGAGGAGTCTGTTCTGTTTTGACAATTTGGCATCTTTTTTTCCCTGGCCCCAGAACAGTTATGTCCAGAATCATCCAAGAATCTTTTTTTTCATCCAAAAATTGAATAGACGATCCCAGCCTGAGAGCTAACGCTCACCTGGCTGATTCCAAAAAAACCTCATCCTCGAGTTTTGTTCTCGTTTGTTATTTTAATGATGTACCTTCAAAAGTACATCGATGAGATTCATCATACGGTTTTTGCCCTTAGCTCCGAGTAGAGGATGTTTATTAAAGGAAGAAGGAAATCCACAGGACAATTAAAAAGGAGGAGACAGCAAGAGCACAGTTCCTCAGAGTCTAGGAACTGTAGACTCACTGTACACTCACTGGGGGGAAATCCCACTGCCTCCTGCACATGTGTCTTCCACCCAAACTGCTCAAAGTTGCCCCAGTGGGTAGCTGGGTTGCTCACACAGCCCTGAGCCATCCAGCAAATAACCAGTGTTTACCAAGTTTCTGCTATGTCCTAGGGAAAAAAAAATGGTGCTTCAGTTTATATTTCTAAGCAGGGGAATCTTTTTAAAAAATGAAACATGACACTTAATTTCAATATATAAAATGGTGCTTGTTGGTGATGGGGGTGGACAGTTGGAAAGGGAAAGGGAAAGCATCACTGTGACTGGACTATTCCATTCATTCATTCACTCATTCACTTGGCATTTATTCCCACTTGGAGAGTCTCCTCCTTCCAGAATCCTCCAGAAAATTTGTGTTCAGTGTTCACAAATCAACATTCCCATGGAATGTGAAAGGACTTTATAAAGGTCTTTCTGGACCAGCCTACTCTTGACCTGGGCCCGTGAGGCCAATTCAAGACCATGGAAAGGGGATTCCTGGGTGGCTCAGCGGTTTATCGCCGCCTTTGGCCCAGAGCACGATCTTGGAGTCCCGGGATTGAGTTCTGCGTCAGGCTCCCGGCATGGAGCCTGCTTCTCCCTCTGCCTGTGTCTTTGCCTCTCTCTCTCTCTGTCTATCACGAATGAATGAATAAAATCTTAAAAAAAAAAAAAAAAAGACCATGGACAATCACACGTTGTATACTGCACAAGCACCTTTCATGTATTTATTTATCATGACTATCTTCTGGCAGATGGGAGTACAAATCTTTTACGAACAAAACTAAATGTATCATTACAATTTTCCCGACAAATAGAAACACAATTGTTTGAGGAAGATGTGCCTTTCCCCATTAGCATAAAGCTACTACACCATTCCCAGTTGGTGTGCCTCCCCAGATTTGCTTGCTCTGATCCCTAGGCCCCAGCTCCTTGCTCCAGGAACAGCCACAATTGTGTCACTACCAGCCAGCATGGCTTTCTGTCTTGCCTCTCTTGGTCAGTGGAGGCCACCCTAGCATCCACTGTGGGTGAGGGCCACAGCCCCAGCACCCGAGTGTGAGCCAAACAGACTCCAGAGATTCTAACTGTCCTGGTGGCTGCTTAGAGGGACCAGGTAACAGGTAACATACACACAAACACAGGGGGTTAATGCCCCCAGGGAGTGCACTTTGGCAATGAGAGGAGATAGAAGGAGCTGATAGATCAACTGCTCAATCATGTTCCCACCCCAATGGCTATCTGAAGAGCAATGATCCCATACAGCTTCTACAGAATGTCCTGTGTGCACCTGCTCTCTTCCTTGTGAGGCCAGGGCTGAGGGCTGACTCTGAATCACACCTCCTTTTATTTGCTTTCCCTCCTTCCTTGCCTCCCAGTCCTTTCCCTGAACCCCCAAGCCCTGGGATTCCCCACCTGCCACCCATAGAGTATGATGGCACTGTTGTCTAGGGAACCTGGGTGGAGGCTGGCACTGCTGGTCTAGTAGCCTCCCTGGACCGGTCTGCGCTTAAAAATATACATAGAGGGCAGCCTGGGTGGCTCAGTGGCTTAGCGCCGCCTTCAGCCCAGGGTGTGATCCTGGAGACCCGGAATGGAGTCCCATGTTAGGCTCCCTGCATGGAGCCTGCTTCTCCCTCTGTCTGTGTCTCTGCCCCCCACCCCGTGTGTGTGTGTGTGTGTGTGTGTGTGTTTCATGAATAAATAAAATCTTTAAAAAAAAATATATATATATATATATATATAAACACACACACCAGATTCCAACACATTGAAAAGCAATTTGGGGCAGCCCCGGTGGCACAGCGGTTTAGCGCCGCCTGCAGCCCGGGGCGTGATCCTGGAGACCCGGGATCGAGTCCCGCATCGGGCTCCCTGCATGGTGCCTGCTTCTCCCTCTGCCTGTGTCTCTGCCTCTCTCTCTCTAGCTGTGTCTCTGTGAATAAATAAATAAAAATCTTTAATAAAAAAAAATAAAGAAAAGCAATTCGGATCTTCACAGATGTATTTCTAAAGATACTTAAGGAGAAGGGAATTTGCACCATAGTCCACATGGAAACTCTCCCCAAACTCCCCATTTCTATATCACCCCCCCCAAGTTTCACTTCCCATCCCAGCTGCCCAAATTTTCCTGCAGTACCTCCAGCCCCTTAAGACCTTGTCAGCCTTTCTCCCACTGAGCTAGAAATCTCTGAATTTTCCTCTCCCTTCTGTCACCACACCTGTATTATACAAATTTCTCATTTGAATGGTCCCTCTCCCCACCCACTGCCGAGAAAGTCCTGCTCTATGACCTTATGGAGGAAGGCCTCCCCTTAGGAGGGTAACAGGACCACGATGGATGAGAATTATAATCCAGGTGTGAATCACTTAATCCTATTATTACTTGTATTGCCACTATCCATCCACATCTTCTTACCCATTTGACCTTGAGGCCGGGACGGGTGCTGGAAAGAGGGCTGGCGGGATCTAAGGGAGCAGAGGGTGGCGGTGGCCCCGCGAGCCCCCAGCTGGCACCCACGAGGGCTGGACCAGGCAGCCCAGCCTCTGAGCCCCAGGGTCCCTTCCCAGGCCAGGGCTCGCCACCTGCACGCGGGGAGGTCTGCCCCCCCCCCCCCCATCTCCTGGGGGCACCTAAAGCGCAGACAGGAAGGAAAGGACTGGAGCCGCCGGAGGACACGCGGGAGGCCCCGGCCCGCGACGAACTGGCGGGGGAGGGGGGAGGGGGGAGGGGGAGCAGCCCCCCGCCGCGGCCCCCGCCCCCAGGCCCTTCCGTCCGCACCCGCGCTGACTGGTTACCCAGCGGAGGATGCGCCCCGCTCCTCGTCGGCGGAAAACCGGGCCGTCTCCGGTCAGGAGACCTTTAAACAATAAGCAATCGTCCTCCTCAAAGTGCAGCTTCCCTCTGATGCAACCGGAGATCAGAGGCCACAGGCGCTGCTGCCCCAGGACCGGGAGCCCGGGGCCCCGGGGCGCCCAGCACCGCTGCGTCCGGGCCTCGGTCGGGACCGGCCGCCAAGGGAGAAGAGCCTTGCGCGTGGGAGCCGCCAGCCCAGCGCCCGCCGCTGCTCCGGGCCCCTCCCCGAGGCCTTGGGCCACCGCCGCCCTGGAAGTGGCAGGGGGACCCCTCCCCGCCTCCCTGCCGACACCCTCCAGCGCCGCCTGCAGGCTGGGCACGCGGCCGGGGGGGGGGGGGGGCGCGGAAGTGGGCTTTCTTGTGTTTTCTTTTTTAAAGATTGTATTTATTCATGAGAGACACAGAGAGAGAGAGAGAGGCAGGGACACAGGCAGAGGGAGGAGCAGGCTCCGTGCAGGGAGCCCGACGTGGGACTCGATCCCGGGACTCCAGGGTCAGGCCCTGGGCTGCAGGCGGCGCTAAACCGCTGAGCTCAGTGGGGAATCTGCTCCAATTGTTTCTCCCTCTCCCTCTACCCCTCCCCTTGCTTTTCTCTCTCTATCAAATAAATAAATAAAATCTTACCAAAAAAAGAATTCTTCCACCCTGTCCACATTCCTCACTGTCCCCACGAGTAACCATTTGTGTTACTTTCTTATATATCCATTTAATGTTTCTTTATGCAAATACAGACAAAAATAAATATATCAGGGATCCCTGGGTGGCTCAGTGGTTTAGCACCAGCTTCAGCCCAGGGCGCGATCCTGGAGACCCGGGATCGAATCCCACGTCGGGCTCCCGGTGCATGGAGCCTGCTTCTCCCTCTGCCTGTGTCTCTGCCTCTCTCTCTCTCTCTCTGTGTGTGACTATCATAAAAAATAAATAAATAAATAAATAAATAAATAAATAAATATATATATATATATATATATATATATATATATATATATATATCAACATGATAGATTAACGCCTCCCCACACACAAAGATGTCCTGGAGCCTCTGGAACCTGTGACTCTGCTACTTTTTGTGGCAAAAGGAGCTTTGCAGATGTGAGTAAGTGAAGAATCTTTAGATGTGGAATTATTCAGGTGGGCCCAATGTCATCCTTAAAGGAGGAAGGCAGGAGGGCCAGAAACAAAAAAGGACACAGTGGCTGGAAAGTGCTACACTGCTGGCTAAGAAGATGGAGGAAGGAGCTGTGAGCCAAGGAACTCAGGCAGCCTCCAGAAGCTGGAAATGGCAGGGACACAGATTCTCCCCTGAAGCCTCCAGAAGGAATGTAGCCCGGTCGATCCATTTTAGACTTCTGACCTCCTGAACTGGTAGAAAATAAGTGTTTTACACTGCTAAGTTTGTGGTAATCTGCGACAGGAACAACAGGAAATGGACACAACTTATCTTCACCCTTTCCTTAAATAAAAATTAGCACACCTTGGATAGGTGCAGTCTTGCTGTGGTTTTAGACTTTAGTAACTTCAGGAGTACAAATACTATAAACTTACAAACAACATTATTTGAAAGTTTCGTTATTTGAATCTCTTTTACTCTTGGTTAGTTATGTGAATTTTATATAATATATATTATTTTAATTTTGTTTCAGTATCTCTGATTGAAGATAATGAACACTGACTGAAATAAAAGCATTAATGTTAAAATTTGTTATTCCAAATTCACAGGGCTAAATAAGTGAATAAGAAATGCATACAATAAAGGGGCGCCTGGGTTGCTCAGTTGGTTATGGCTTCAGTTCGTGTCATTAGTCTCCTGTTAATGGACAGTTGGGTTGTTTCTAATCACAGAGAGTGCTACTGTAAATAATCTTGTACATGTATCATTTTATATGTGTGCAGGGAGATCTGTAGAGCACATTATCAGAAATGGGAATATGTGAGTGAAATAAGTCAATCAGAGAAGGACAATCATCAAATGGCTTCACTTATACTTGGAAAATAAGAAATACTGAAAAGAATTATAAGGGAAAAGAGGGAAACTGAGTGGGGAAAAATTAGAGAGGGAGACAAACCATGAGAGACTCCTAACTCTGGGAAACAAACAAAGGGTTGTGGAAGGGGAGGTGGGCAGGGGGATGGGGTAACTGAGTGACAGGCACTGAGGAGGGCACTTGATGGAACAAGTACTGGGTGTTATATTATATTTTGGCAAATTGAATTTAAACTTAAAAAAATTTAAAGAAATGGGAATATGGAGTCAAACCTACTTTTTTCACAAGAGTAGGGTGTGGCAGATCGTTAGCAAAGATGTTTATCCTAATCCCTCCCATCTCTGTGCGCACACCCTCTTGCAATGTAACTTTGCTGCCTCTGTCATCAAGAGGTAGAGTTCGTTTCACCACCCCGGGAATCTAAGCTGGCTTGTGACTTCTGGCTAACAGAAGGTGGAGAAAGTGATATTGTAGGATTTCCAAGCCTAAGCTTGCAGCAACTTCTCTCTTTCTCCTCAGAACCATGAGTCCTCATGAAGAAACTTGGGCTAGCCTCCATGAAGCAGAGAGACCAGTGGAAAGAGGCACAGCCACCTGCCAGCACATGAGAAAAGAGCCCCAGTGGCACTAATGAATGATTACAGACACATAAGTGACCTCAGAAGAGACAGCAGGAATGCCAACCGAAGCCAGCCCGATCACCAGCCCAAAGGCCTACTGTTGTACAAAGCTACTCATTTTTGAGGTGATTTATTATGTAACAATAGACATCTGATGCCTCAGGAAAGTAGTTGTTCTTAATAAGACTGATTTTGAAGTGATGTACAATATGTTAACCAAAGAAACCAATAACCAACTTTTAGAGCAGTCTGTGGACACTCAGAAGTTTTCTGAGCAAGTCCTGTTCAGCTAGTCTTGGGGTTTAACTGTAGGTATTGTAACTATTCAGATATACCCCAACCCTGAGCACGACCAAAAAAACTGGCTGGCCCACCAAACTCTCTCACTTTCAGAGATAATAAGGTTTTAGTATATGTCAGAGCAGTGGCTGCATTGAGGGATTCTGCTCCATGAGGCATTACATTTCACAATTGGACAATTTCTGTTGTTAAAGGAATAAACTCCACACCTACATCATCCCTTCTGGTGCATGCTAAGGCTTTTCTCAGTTCAAGAAAGGAAAGTGAAGAGTCTGAAAGTGCCCTGGTTAGCTTAATCTGGCTCAAAGGAAATAGTACATTTGATTTCAATTCATCAACTAGTACACCAGTATTTTTCAAGGTCAAGAAAATCAATTTAATGTGTTGCAATCAACATTTTTAAACTATATTTTTATGTCCACGTTCATAATAGATTATTCACAATAATCAAAATATGGAAGCAACCCAAATATCATCAGCAGATGAAGAGATAAGCAAAATGTATATACATACAATGGATTATTATTCCACCTTGAAAAGGAAGGAAATTCTGACACAAGCTACATATAGATAAATCTTGAGGACATTTTGCCAAGTGAAATAATCACAAAAAAAAAAAGGCTGCATGATTCCATTTATATGAATTACTTAGGGTAGTCAAATTCATAGGTACAAAAGGTAGATATGAAAAGTACTTGTCTAAGTCAGAGAGATAGGGAATGGGAGATTACTGTTTAATGGGGACAGAGTTTCATTTTGGGATAATGAAAAATGTCTAGAGTTGGATGGTGGTGATGGGTATACAATGTGAATGTAATTAATGCCACAGAACTGTATGCTTAAAATTGTCAAAATGGTAAATAGTCTATTGTGTATATTTTACTTAAATAAAAAATAACTACAATAAAATGAAATAGAATAGAATCAAACAGAATAAAATAGAATTTTCACTGTGAAAATTCATCAAGCTCCTCATTTACCATCATGTATGCTTCTATATATTTGCTATGCTTCACAAAAGAATTCTTAAAAACCAGAATAAAATAGAAAATGTCAGAGTAGCCTGCCCTTAATGAAGGTAAGTGTTGTTTTGTAAAACTTTGATTATAATTAGGTGTATGTGTGTGTAGTGAATCATGATGTAAAATGTATTTCTGATTGTGGTTTTTAAAAATATTGGGAAAACATTATGCTAGGGGCTAGTCTCCATTTCCCATTGTTGTGGCTCCTTCCTTTTAGAATTTGATATGCTTTTCCCAGTGGAAGGGATTTAATTTTATTTATTCAAGCAGAAAAATCCTTTCCCTGGGGTCTTCTCTTCGTCATATTCATTTTTCTCCATCTGACTGCTCATGGTAACTAGATTTCATATGGTAGATTAGCCAGTAAAGTCATGTACAGACATTCTATCATCTTGCTCACAGAAGCATTAGCATACATTGTGATGAGAAATGATGATGCGGCTTTATGCTTCAACCCAGAAAAACCAGAGTTTCCTTAAGGCATAGAGTGTTTGGATTTAAAAAGCCCTTGGTGGTTATGGCTTCTAATCTTCTTCCACTCATAGGCATGCTTTCTATAATATCCAAAACAGTGGGCTGTTCGTCTTATGTCTACACAATTACAGTAGCGCACCTCAATTCATTGTGGAGTAGCCTCCATTGCAGAAAGTGTGCAAATGTAGTTACCTGGCAGAATTGGGTAGCAAATCACTCTGGAGCCTGTAGAGACATCTCCAATCACCTAACAGGTTCTTGGCCATATTTAGTAGCCACATTTCAAAGGCATCCTTCATGGAGAGTGTGTACTGGCTTATGAGTGCACTTTATTACTTTGCTGTTTTGTGCAGTTATTCCAACACCATTTATTGAAGAGACATCATCTTTTCCCCTTGTATTTTCTTGCCTCCCTTGTTATAAATCAATTGATCATATATGCATGAGTTTATTTCCAGGATCTCTATTCTGTTTCATTGATCTGTGTGTCTGGTATTTTGTTTGTGTGTTTGTGTTTGTTTGTTTGTTTGTTTGTAGTAGGCTCCACACCCAGAATGGAGCCCAACATGAGACTTGAACTTACAATCCTGAGATCAAGACGTGAGTTGAGATCAAGAGTTGGACTTGATCATGAGTCGACATTAAAAGTGTAACTGATGGGATCCCTGGGTGGTGCAGCGGTTTAGCGCCTGCCTTTGGCCCAGGGCGTGATCCTGGAGTCCCAGGATCAAGTCCCACGTCAGGCTCCCGGCATGGAGCCTGCTTCTCCCTCCTCCTGTGTCTCTGCCTCTCTCCCTCTCTCTCTCTTTATGTCTATCATAAATAAATAAATCTTAAAAAAAAATTTAAAAAAAGTGTAACTGACTAAGCCACCCAGGCACCCCTTTTAAGATTTTCAATTAATCTCCACACCAAACAAGGGGCTCAAACTCTTGTTTGATCCTGAGATCCTGAGATCCAAAGTCCAATGCTCCGCTGACTGAGCCAGCTAGGCACCCCTATCTATGTGTCTGTTTTTATGCCAATCCCATACTCTTTTGATTACTGTTATTTTGTTTTTGTTTTGTTTGTTTTTTTAATTTTTATTTATTTATGATAGTCACAAACACAGAGAGAGAGAGGCAGAGACATAGGCAGAGGGAGAAGCAGGCTCCATGCACCGGGAGCCCGATGTGGGATTCGATCCCAGGTCTCCAGGATCGCGCCCTGGGCCAAAGGCAGGCGCTAAACCACTGCGCCACCCAGGGATCCCAGATTACTGTTATTTTGTAATATAGTTTGAAATCAGGAAGTGTAATGCCTCCAGCTTTGCTCTTCTTTCCCAACATTCTACCTCATAGTCCTACCACTGCCCTAAAATTATACAAACAGCACCAATAATACCCCATTTCTTCAATTTACTGATCATGGTCTAGGCATGTAGTATTTGCCCAAATTTCTTCTCTTTGAATACTTTTAATCTCTTGATAGGGACTATGTTTTATGTATATTGCTATATTGTTGCCTGCGGTGGAGCCTACCATGGTGAATGCATAATACATTTCCAGCTTTCACTATCTGGGTTAAAACTCAGTCTCTAAATAAAGAACTGATGACCACAAACTCAGTACCAGATTGTTGTTTTTATGACGTCAACATACAAGCACAGACTTGGGGAATTCTGGGAACTTTTAAATTTTTTTTTCTAATTATTCAGTAACCAAGGACTGTTCCTCGAGTACTTATAACTCTGTTATCTATCCTAGATCATGGCCATTTCTCATCCTATAAAAATTAGTTCCATTTCTTGGTAACATTAATTTCAATGTATTGATTAAAAATCTTAATGAAATTATTTCTTATGCCAACATACTACCCATAGTAGTGACAGATATATTAGATATAATTGAAGGACTAATTTGTCTTGTGTAAATTAAAATCTCTATAATTCCCTCTTATGGACACTAGACTGTAAAACATGTGTCTACTAGTCATTCAGCTGTGTTAAGTCCTACATGCTCTATGTACACTGAAGTATTTTGGAGAAGTGGAGACTTTGGAGCAGTGGGCCTATTACGTTTGTTCCCCATCTTCAGAATAGCAAAAGAGAGTGTCAACCTATGAAACAGGACACAAAGCAAGAGTAGGTATGGACCCCTTAGAGCAGTGTGAAAAGATAACAGTGGAAGTTTCCCACTGGCCTTCGCAAAGAATCATAGGAAATTATAACTGAAAGAAGCAAGTCAGACCAGGAATAGCAAAGTAGAAATGATGGGAACCACTTGGCACTTTGGTAGTTGATTCTAATATACAGACTGAGGCTGATGATGAGGCTGGACCTGAGATGTATGGAAACAGAAAAAGGTGGAAGTGTCCTGCTGTAATCCTCGTGACAGCACATCACTAGAAGAGTCTGGACAGAGATTAGATTACCCAATGTGAGTCAACATTATTTTCATGCTCCTCACCCCTAATTCAGTAGTAGACAATTTTGGCTGAATTTGAAACCACTTTGAGCCTGAAAGTGAGTTTCAGTAGTGAAATTGGAGACCTGACAACTTGACACAAATATGGATATCTTTGACTTAACTCTGTAGTTATAGCATGAACTCTGAGGAAGATGAGCCATTTATTTATTTATTTATTTATTTATTTATTTATTTATTTATTTAAGAGAGAGAGCGCATGAGTGGAGGAAGAAGTAGAAAGGTGGGGGGAGGGAAGGAGAAACAATCTCAAGCAGACTCCAACTGAGCACAGAGCCCAATGCAGGACTTGATCTCATGATCCTGAGATCATGATCTGAGCTGAAACGAAGAGTCAGATGCTTAACCAACTGAACCACTCAGATGCCCCTAATGTTGAATCACTCTTGCATCCCAGGAAAAAATTGCTACTTGAATTTGTGAATAATCCTTTTAAATGTGCCACTGAATTTGGTTTGTCAGTATTTTATTGAGGATATTTACATTCATCAGGAATACTGGCTTACAAGAAATATTCTTAACAATCAAATATATAGTTGTATAATTTGTCAATGAAAAAGTAAGATTTAAAACTTTTAAGTAATTTATTTTTTTAAGATTTTATTTATTCATGAGAGACACAGAAAGAGAGAGAGGCAGAGACACAGGCAGAGGGAGAAGCAGGCTCCATGCAGGGAGCCTGACGTGGGACTCAATTCCAGGTCTCCAGGATCATACCCTGGGCTAAACCGCTGAGCCACCAGGACTGCCCACTTTTAAGTAATTTAAATGGAATATCAATACCAGGTCTATTTATCTTGGGATTATAATATGGGAACAACTGAATAATATTAAGAAACTTCAGAAAAAAAGCAAAAATTAATAAAGGTAACATACTGTGATGAAATAGTGGATATAACTAATATTTGCATGATTAACTGCCTTTCACAAAAGAGAATATGAAGAATGTTGTTTGTTAGGTATCCCAGGAAACAATGTAATGTGAATGCTCCCAAAATCCTGGTAAGAATCAGTATTTCCAGCTTAAAAAATCTTAAGGGGTATATGTGCCTGAAATCATAAACTAGTCATTATAAATTCATTAGCTTTCCCACCTAAAGACATTCTTGTTTGGTTGGAATCACTAGAGTGAAAGCAATGGAGAAAATTAAGAATGAAGAAGAATGACATATATGGCTCAAATCCCAGGATGTAGTAGTACTCAGTGAATGTTAGCTAGGCAGCGGTCTTATTCAACCATCCTGAACTGCATCATTGGCCAGGGACCAGCAGATTTACTCATTTAGAAAGACCCTCTAGATTCACCATCACTCACTCTCTCATCATTGGAAATGAAGAATCATCAATCAGCACAGAAACTGGTGGTGAAAAGAATAGTAATGCCAGGGCAACCCCAGTAGTGCAGCGGTTTAGCACTGCCTGCAGCCCGGGGTATGATCCTGAGGACCTGGGATCGAGTCCCACGTCGGGCTCCCTGCGTGGAGCCTGTTTCTCCCTCTGCCTGTGCTTCTGCCTCTGTGTGTGTGTGTCTCTATGAATAAATAAATAAAATCTTAAAAAAAAAGAATAGTAATGCCAAGCAAGGAATGAAAAGCAGAACAGGAAGATTTGGTAAGTTCAAATTAGTGGGGGAAGGGGAAGAAAGCATTCAGGCTAGCTATTTACCAAGTCAGTTCTTCTAGGGCACATAGTTGCTTCAACAGGAAATATTATTGATCCACAGCTCAAGATTGAATTCTCCCACTGCTGAGGCTTCATGATTCTGTACATAAGGGGCAGGTATTTTGCATTTTATTCAGGTAGATAGAATTGTGAGAATCTTCAATTAAAACCATTTTAGTATTCTCTGTGACTTGCAGAAATGTTTTTTTAAATTTTTTTTACTGGAGTTCAATTTGCCAACATATAGCATAACACCCAGTGCTATCCCATCCCATCAAGTGCCCCCCTCAGTGCCCGTCACCCAGTCACTCCCACCCCCCTCCCACCTCCCTTTCCACCACCCCCTGTTCATTTCCCAGAGTTAGGAGTGTCTCATGTTCTGTCTCTCTCTCTGATATTTCCCACTCATTTTTGGAGATGAGCCTTAATCAGAAATAAGGCACGATAGATAGAGAGGCATCAAGAATAATGATGTAATCATAATACAGAAAATGAACCAAGAAACCAGGAGACAAAATATTGACCTCCAATGTAGGAAGACAAAATTGATTTTTCAGTGATGCCCTACAAGGTACTTTAACAAGATTTGTTAGGAGACAATGCACACCACCACAGATACTGCTGTTGGCCAGTATTCACTGGAGTTTTAGGTTTACCCATATTCCAAGAAATTGAAACACTTAAATGAAGTTTGAGAAAGAAGTTCAAGACCATTATGAGGCAGAAGTTAGGTCACGTTTGGGATTATTCACCTATCACTGGGAATGTAAAATGTGGACAGGAAGAAAACATGATGACTACCATTTGCTTCTTCCATTTCAAATGTATGAAATCAGTGAATCATACAGTGATTCCTATCAGTGAATTCATGGGACTGCTACCACCTGATATGCCTCTGTTAGGGAGACAATGTTAGATGAACATTAATCTTGCAGCCCAAATTTCAGTTTGCTACTCCTGCAATTTATGCAGATAACACCCATTTGTTATAAATCCAAATTGAGGGATGCCTGGGTGGCTCAGCCGTTGAATGCCTGCTTTTGGCTCAGGTTGTGATCCCAGGGTTCTGGGATCGAGTCCCACATCGGGCTCCCCATGGGAAGCCTGCTTCTCCCTCTGCCTGTGTCTCTGCCTCTCACTCTATGTCTGTCATGAGTAAATAAGTAAAATCTTAAAAAAATAAAAATGAAAAAATAAATCCAAGTTGATGCGATATTAAGCTGACCTTTGACAATACTAATGGCAGAGATAACCCAACACAGTATTAACTACCAGAAAGATGGCAGCCTCTGCCGCATTACTATTAACTTTAATTCCATCCTTGTTTTCTGCTCCATTGTTTCATGAAGGAAAATTGAATTGTGGAAATGAAAACTTTGTTATAGGAAACATATATGACTCTAGAAGAATCTAGATACAAAGAATTTTATCCTCCTAACTTAGCCCTTGAACCTAGGCATCTCAGAGACCTGGGGTTATTAAGTAGAGCAAGTATTAAATGTAGAAAAGATAGGTGAGGGGAGCCTGGGTGGCTCAATCGGTTAAGCATCCAACTCTTGATTTTGGCTCAGGTTATGATCGATCTCAGGGCCATGAGATCAAGCCCTGAGTAGGGCTCTGCACTGGACATGGAGCCTGCTTAAGATTCTCTCTCTTCCTCTGCATCCCTGCCCCCCTCCAAAAAAAGTAGAAAAGCCAGGTGAAAAGACACAAAGTGGAAAAACACGGAGGGCCTTGTGACTCTTGAAAAATATTATCTTCCAATGTACAGCATCATTTTAGCTCCCTTGGTTACTCACATCAGTTTTGAACACTGGAATTCCAGGAGTGAATATTTGTCATCATGAAGTCACAACCATGCATTATACTTTCTACTTTTCAGTAAAGGGATAAGTCACTGGGCAACTTAGGGGGATGACTTAAATTTCCAGCTACACAATCATTACAGAATAAGATTCTTAAGTTCATGAACTTCCAAGTGAAAATAATTACTCAGTTTATCTGCCCTTTTGGCAAAGTTCAAATCCCAGCTCTCATACCCCTTCCATTAGATACACGATTTTCTTTCCAGCCTTTTTTTATCCTTCAAGGAATGTGAAGCTTATCCTAAGAGTTTACATGCTCTTTATTAAGTTTCCATTTTAGGGTTTTTTTGGAGAGGCTACATGAAATGATTGCAGGACTTTTTTGCTTAATGAGATATCAGTATAAATTAGTTTACAATAATTTCTTTCAATTATGAAAAATATTTGCCAGACTAATCAATAGATGGTTTTATTATTAAAAAGGCATAAATTCTTTTATATTTCAAATTCTGGTAAAATCGATGATGGTTTTAAATTCAATGTGCCAAAAAAATTTTTTTAATAAAAATAAAAATAAATTCAACGTGCCTCTTTGTAAATGTTGTAGTTTTAGCAAGTTATACCATGATTCAAAATATTTTTATTTTGACTCTTGCAAACCACAGCTAGGTGCCTTTCCAGAGGGCCTAATTTTATTGGAAGAATCCTGAGTTCGTAGAATACTAATTACTTCATCTCAGAAATCATCATGAGTTCCCAAATGTCCAACAAACCAACTTAAGTAGTTCTTGTAGAGGTGAGAAATGTCTTTTCAGACAGTAAAAATATGGACTTTTTAATCTATCTCATAATGCTCTTTAACCATCTAATACATACATTTTGCTGGGGAAAGTTCTAGGAGACTCAAGCCCATCATCATTAGTCAGAAGACAAAGCACTTGACACGGGTCCATTCTTCTGATCTCTGTAACCTAGAAGAGATATTAACTTCAGAATTCTGCCTTTGTGTCTCTGGCTTTCTTTTTCCATTTTGTAGTCAATCTCAAGAAAAGATCCTTAGGTTGGGATACGAGTTTTATTTTACTGAACAAATTTATAAAAATTTATTTTATTAGAGGAGGGAGCTTGGGTGACTCAGTTGTTCGATACTCCTGGTTTTAGCTCAAGTCATGATCTCAGGTTGTGAGATGGAGCCCTGTGTGGGGCTCTGCACTCAGCCAGGAGTCTGCTTGAGATTCTTTCCCTATGCCCCTCCCCCCATCTTTCTCAAATAAATAAATAAATCTTTGAAAATTTTTTATTTTGGGGCACCTTGGTGGCTCAGTCAGCTTCCATACTGTATGTACTGCCTTCCACTCAGGTCATGATCCCAGGGTCCTGGGATCAAGCCCCATCAGGCTCCCTGCTCAGTGGGGAGTCTGCTTCTCCCTCTCCCTCTGCCCTTCTCCCCCCACTTGTGCTCTCTCTAGCCTCTCTGTCAAATAAATACATAAAATCTTTAAAATAAATTTTTAAAATTATTCTATAAAGTAAGTTGTCTTTGGAATGCAGAGGAAGCTATGATCGTGTTTTGAAGCATAAGCTGTTCTGTCTTGAAAATGTGAGGAAATAATGGTAAAAAATGGAAAGTTTCCTCCTCTAAGATTAGGAACAAGAAAGGGATGCCTGCTTTTGCTGCTCCTACTCAACATTATGCTGAAAACGATAGTCAGTGTAATGAGGCAAGAAAGAGAAATAAAAGGCATCTGGATTGGTAAGGAAGAAGCAAGCCTATTGTACAACCAAGCTTCTTTGCTGTACACAAATGTTTGCTGCCATTGGTTGCAACACATCTCAGCGTATTCTGCTTTAGGTCATACTGAGTTAGAATTTTCTCAACTTTAAAAACATTATTACTTTTGAATGTTTCATACAGACTATTCAAGAGCTAATTCTTTAGTCACTTACTGTTTATTTATTGTTATTTAAGTAGGATCTATGCCCAATGTGGGGCTGGAACTCACCACCCCAAAATCAAAAGTTGTGTTCAGGTGCCTGGTTCAGTCGGTTAAGCACCCACTTGTGATTTCAGCTCAGGTCATGACCTTAGGGTCCTGGGATCGAGCCCCATGTTGGGCTCATTGCTCAATAGGGAGTGTGCTTGAGGCTTCTTTCTCCTTCTCTCTGCCCCTCCCCAATTCCCTCCTGCATGCTCTCTGTCTCTCTCTTTCTCTCAAATAAATAAATAAATAAATCTTTAAAAAGAAAAAAACAAGTTGCATGCTCTACTGACTGAGTCAGGAAGGCACCCCTGTTTAGTCACTTTAAATCTGCCATTAACTGCTCAAACAATCAACAAAAACTGAACATTTTCAATCCCATCTGTCGTCAAGGAAAACCACTTGGAATAGTTTTCCTTTTTTTAAAAAATTGATGCTGTTCCCAATATCTTCTACTCCTTAAGCAGGTGTTCACACCAAAAGCATTATGATCCTAAACAGGTTTATTTTCTCTGTATTCATTTTGGATGTTACAATCAAACATGATTTCATTAACTCACCATCAGTCAGTGGCTTCCCTTGTTTGGTTAACAAACACGTCATTCAGAAATTTACTTTGGAAAAAAAAAAAGAAATTTACTTTGGGTATAGCCTCATTTCCATTTTTATTTTTGTGAAGAAATTCACCCGTGATGAGATATCCCACTTAAACTTTTCTAATTTTTCTGACTGCCGCTTTCCTGTGAGTCAGGACTATTGTGATGAGTGCTTATTTTGATGATGTTTATGTGCACTACATTTTTAAAAGAGATTTTATTTATTTTTTCATGAGAGACACAGAGAGAGAGAGAGAGAGAGAGGCAGGGACACAGGCAGAGAGACAAGCAGGCCCCAGGCTGCAAGCCCGACGTGGGACACAATCCTGAGACCCCAGGATCACACCGTGGGCCAAGGGCAGGCACTAGGCTACTGAGCCACCCAGGAAAACCTGTACTATATTTTTTTAAGCAGAGACTATAGTGTTGCTGTATAATAAATACGAACCTGTCATCAATTCCATAAAATTTTTTCAGAAATAGATTAATATTCTGATTTGCACTACTATATAGCAGTTTGATGCCTTGGAAGTGCTAAGATTTTATTGCAATTTTTGAACTTAGGATGTAGATTGAAATTTTTCTGAATCAGGGGATCCCTGGGTGGTGCAGCAGTCTAGCGCCTGCCTTTGGCCCAGGGCACGATCCTGGAGACCAGGGATGGAGTCCCACGTCAGGCTCCCTGCAAGGAGTCTGCTTCTCCCTCTGCCTGTGTCTCTACCTCAGTGTGTGTGTGTGTGTGTGTGTGTGTGTGTGTGTGTGTGTCTATCATGAATAAATAAAATCTTTAAAAAATATAATAAAATTTAAAAAATTAAAAAAGAAATTTTTCTGAATCAGAAGAATTACTTTCAACCACTATTATCAAGCACTGAATGACTTTAGAGATTAGCTTTGCTGCAGATTTTTCCACATTATGGAAATGTGTTCTCTGTCTTGTTATATAAGTATCATATAATATCCTCAGTTTTTCCTCTTGGTCTGCAAAGCCTAAAATACTTACTATCCAGCCCTTTACAGAAAATTCCTTAATCCCTGATTTAAGACATTAGAATAAAAGAATTCCATGCATTTTTACTAAGCAGTGTTTCACATTTAATTACAAATGTTTTAATATTTTTTTTTTAGGAGTGCTTCATCCTAAGTAGGAACTCAGTGGACTTCGTTTATAATCTTGCATTTCAAATTTTTTAGACCAAAGCATTTATTTCCTGCAGTGATTTTTAAAAATAAATAAATCAGCCAAAAACCCTAAAGAAGGCATGTGGGCAGTGGAGATACTCATAGTAAAAATGGTAGCAAATAAGTACTTAAAAATGTTTAGCACATCACTTTATAGTTCAAGTTCCAGGAATTTTTCATATTTTTTTTTTCATATTTATTTTTAATAACTTTTTGGATTTTTATTATGACTGCCCAAAGTAAATGAGAAGATACAGTTGTCATTAAATTCTAATTTTTTTATTTTTTTTAATTTTTTTTTAGGATTTTATCTATTTGAGTGAGAGAGAGAGTGAGAGAAAATACAAGCAGGGGCAAGGGGCAGAGAGAGAGAGAGGGAGAAGCAGTCTCCCTGCTGAGCCGGGAATCTAATGTGAGGCTCGATCCCAGGGTCCCAGGATCATGACCTGAACCGAAGGCAGATGCTCAACCGGCTGAGCCATCCAGGCGCCACTCAAATTCTATTTATAGACAGTCTAATTATCCCTTTTTGATGTTAGGAGGTGACAAAAGAAAATGCATTCACTTTATCATTTTTGTGATGTTTTGGAGGATTAGCAAACAACTTGATAAATATATTGGTGCTTTAAAGAACCAGTATCCCTGAAAACCTATATAAAAATTTAATTTTTGTATCCCTCCAAAATCTTTTGGTTTTAGGTCTTGCTCATATGCTTCATTTTGAGTTAATATATAAAATTGCACTCCATTTTAGCTTCTTTATCTTATGGAATGGCCCATTATTTTGTCCTTTAGAAACCTAAGGGCCAAAGTAATATTTCTCAGATTCTTAAAACTGCAAGTTTTCTATTCAGAAGACTTAATTGTCTTTAACTTAATTCTTTTGATAAGAGTCTCTAACAGTCCTGATCTTTATCTGTAAAAACAATAAGATCTGTTTAATGACTTTAAAACATTGAAAGAGGCATTAGAGATTGTGTTGTTCAAATCCACCATTTCACAAATGAGGACATTTCTTCTTTATCCCAAAGGTAAGTATCAATTTAAAATATTTGTTTAACTTAAAAATAAATCCCACCTTTTAATTTTAACATTGAAGTCCACTTTCCAGACCAAGTATCAATGTAGAAATTTCCAGCACATAGACTATAGTCTAACATATATTACCATGTTCATGAAACAGATTATTCAGTATTATTAGGATGCCAGTTCTCCCCCAAATTGCTCTATATTCAACGTAATTCCAATCAAAATCTCAGTAGTTATTTTTAAGAAATTGACAACCTGACTCTGGAATTTATAAGGAAATTCATAATATCTATAATAACAAGAATATTTTTTAAATATAATACAAAGGTAGAGGACCTACCTTACCTGATTTCAAGACTTGAAATTATGGTAATTAAGACAGTGTGGTATTATTATCATTGGCTAGAAATAGGGATCAATGGATAGACATAGAGATCAAATGGAAAGAATATATAGTCCAGAAATAGATGCATATAAATATGGTTAATCATTTTTTTAAGGTTTTACTTATTTATTCATGAGAGACACAGAGAGAGATGCAGAGACACAGGCAGAGGGAGAAACAGGCTCCCTGCAGGGAGCCTGATGCGGGACTTGATCCCTGGACCCGGGTTCATGACCTGAGCCGAAGGCAGATGCTCAACCACTGAGCTACCCAAACATCCCTGGTCAATCTTTTTTTTTTTTTTTTTTAAGCTATCAAGGTGATCCAAAGGAGAAAGGAAATTTTTCAACAAACGTTGCTGGATATCCATATAGATAAGAATTAACCTTGACCCTTACCTCATACCATACAGTGATCTCAGAATAGATGATAGACCTAAATCTAAAATTTAAACCTATAAAACTTCTAGGAAAAAAATACCTTGGGCAGCCAGAGATTTCTTAAGACACCAAAAATATAGGTCATGTGATAAATTAGACTTCATCAAAATTAAAATTTTCTGCTCTTCAAACACACTTCACCGTAATATTTATAACAGCTTTACCCATAATAGCTCCAAACAGAATCCAACTCAAATGTTCACCAATAGCTGAATAAACATATTGTGTACACCCATGCAATAGAATATAAATCAATAATTTAAAAAAAACAAATTCCTGATACATAGATGAATCTCAAAAACTATACTATGCAAAAGAATCTACAAAAAAAAGTACATACTGTCTAATTCTATTAATATTAAAACTCTAGAAGAGACAAGCCTAATCTTCAGTGACAGAAAGCATATAGGGCAAAAGAGGATTTTTTTTGGAGGGATGGCAATGTTGTATTAATTGTGATCCCACTGGTAGTTAGGAGGCTGCGTAAAATTGTCAGGTACACTTACAATGGATGCGTTGTGGTGTATTTAGGCTCAGCGGTTTAGCACCGCCTTCAGCCCAGGGTGTGATCCTGGAGACCCAGGATCGAGTCCCGCATCAGGCTTCCTGCCTGGAGCCTGCTTCTCTCTCTGCCTGTGTCTCTGCCTTTCTCTGTGTGTGTCTCATGAATAAATGAATAAAATCTTTTTTTTTTTTAAAGGATACTTCAATAAAGATCATTTAGGGGTAAATTTTTTTCTCTGGATTTCTCTTCTTCCCAAATCAGTTTACTTAAGTTTCCTCCCTTACTCCTATCTCCCGTTATGCTCTATTCCTTTTTAAGGAATATTACATTTGCTCCCTTCCAACATACATTGATACATTGATTCTGATGCCCCCCAGCAACGCCAACTTTTCAAAGCTCCGCCTTTTTGCTGATGTGCACAATCGAAACTGGCTGTGGTGAATAAAGGACGCTTCCTCCTTGCAAAGTAAGGGCTGAAGACTAGATATTTAAAAGTTGATTTTTTTTCTCGGCTATATTCAAATAAACTACCCAATGGTAGTAATAAAGTCATAACTACAACCCGATTTGCCATACTTACCCAGCTTAGTGTCCTTCCACTGCACATACAAGTTGCCTCAGTCAAGACAAATCCCAAGGCTGCCAGAGAAAGAATATTGTGGAACAGAGAAATTACAAGGATAAAATAGAAGAAATAGATTCTATTTCTGATAGAATGAACATGTTTCTTGTGCCAGCTGCAACCTAGCATGGAAAAATCCTCTTTTTGTCTTCTAGTTTAACACATAATATTTCAATAAACATCAGGTAAACTTCATATTTTCTCCAGCCGTAGAAGAGGGGGGATGGGGATGCTATTTGCAATCATGGCAGATGTCATGTCACCCAGACACACTGCTTTATAGAGAAACCTAGGTAATTATCACAAGCAAAGAACACACACAAATCAAAGGTCATTTGAGCTGAAATTACCTGATTTAGGAATTTGGTGATGTTCTTGGTTGCTGCTGCTGCTTTTTTGTTTTGTTAAAATAAAATTAGGAATCAGATGGACAAATTTAAGATATTTCAGGGGTGCGTGGGTGGCTCAGTCAGCTAAGCATCCGAACTTTTGATTTTGGCTCAGGTCATGATCTCAGGGTCCTGGCATCAAGCCTGGCAAGGCTCACTCAGCAATGAGTCTGTTTGTCTCCTTTTCCCTCTGCCCTTCCCCCTGCTTGCACTCTCCCTTTCTCTCTCTCTCTCTCTCTCTCTCTCTCTCTCTCTCTCAGGTAAATAAATATATCTTTTTAAAATATATTTTAATCACAAATTTTCTCTTTTTGTATATTTTTAAAATTTTTATCTATTTGTTTTAGAGAGAGCAGGCAAGCGAGAGAGAGAACACAAGCAAGGGGGGAGAGGCAGAGGGAAAGGAAGAAGCAGACTCCCCGGGATCATGACCTGAGCCAAAAGCAGAGTTAACTGACTGAGCCACCCAGGCGCCCCTAATCACAAGTTTTCTGAAGAGCAATTCACTTATCTTTCTAGTACTGCAAGCTACATTCATTCCTCTCCTACATCCTGTCTCCAAGGCAACAGTACTCAGGTGCCATTTTTACAGGTTTTACCTAGTAAATTTCAGCATCAATATAATTTTTGCATTATTGCTGTTGTTTTACCAAATTAGAAAGGTTAATAACACAATATTACAGGCAGGAAACAGGGTAGGATATGCTTCAAAGCACTCAGAAGCAAAATTTACATACATCCAAGTGTTCTTGGCTTTTTGTTCCAAATTACATAGGAAAAAAAATCTACTACCAAATTTGAGTAGGAAAACATTCAGAAAAAACATGTCTAATTAATTCTATTGAGGAGCTAAATATGATAGAACAGCTACTGGTGATAGTAAATAAAATTGGATAGTGCATGGCCATAAATATTTTTCCAACAGATATTTTTTTCCTCTTGATCGTTGGCAGAGTTGAGGACACACCATCCCCAAAAATGGTATCTTGGCATATTAAATATCTCAAGCTGAAGGCATTTGAGAAATAGCAGGTACAGGAAGGACTCTCTGACCCACCCCTGAAGCAAGTCATAGACCCTCGTGTGTTAAGTGCCTACCCTATTCCCAGAGGAGAGGAGCGTTCTTACCTCCCAAGACAGAGGGGCTCCAAGAAGAATCTGCAGGAATGCCTTGCTAAGTCTCCCCAGGTTATTACCCTTAGCTCAGATTCTTTACACTATCATTTTATCCAATGTGGTCCCCCTTTTCATCAAATCCACATAAAGACACTCAAGTCTAACAGTTCCTTTGAAGTCTTCATTTCCTTATGAAGATTTCTGAGTCACATAAAGTTATATAATAAATCTGCAAGCTCTTCTCTTGTTAATCTGTCTTTTGTTTTCTTCCCAACTAAGAACTGAAGCTGGAAAGAGGAAAGATATTTTTCCTTCCCTTTATTACCAACTAAGTTAGATTTGAGACTCCCAAAGTTTGGAGATTTAATAACTGTTTTACTGCCTGGAGGCTTTGCATTCAAATATTCTGTTGAATTTAAGAATTATTCTAAAGATCAGGACTAATGAACAGATTCTAACAATCTCTCCCTAGCCCTTCTGAGTTCTCCCAGCTACAAGATTAAAGAAGAAAGCAACTTAGACTTAACTATCTCTGAAAATAGGACTGGAGAACTTTTTTTTTTTTTTTTTTTTTGTAATCAAGAACAACTAAATCCACAAGAAAAAAAAAAATCAGAGACACCTGGGTGGCTCAGTGGTCAAGTGTCTGTCTTTGGCCCAGGGGTGTGATCCCAGGGATCCTGGGATCAAGTTCTGCATCAGGCTCCCCAGAGAGCCTGCTTCTCCCTCTGCCTATGTCTCTGCCTCTCGATGTGTGTGTCTCATGAATAAATAAATAAAATCCCTCCAAAAAAATCAGTTGTAAGCCACCCTGTTTTGTTTTTCTGTTTTTTTTAAGTAATTTTATTTTTAAGAGAAAGATACCAAATCTCCTACTTACCTGCTTTGTATGTGAATAACAAGAACTATAAAGCTTATATATGAGTTAAAATACATTTTGTTTTTCTATTAAGTCAGTTACAGCAGAGACACAATAGCGGGTGTGGGAAGACAAGAGAAGGTAGAGGCAAGGATCTACAAGGACCACACAGAGAGAAAATATGACCCAGAACACAACAGGGATCCTGTTCAGACTTTCATCGAGCAATTGTCCTTTCCTCTCCACGACTGCTGCTCAACCTGGTGTTTCCCTCCAGACTCCTAAAATCCTTGTTTTTGCATAGATATCAGTATTGCTAGAATCTAAAAACACTTGGGTGTGACTGTGATTCTGCTCACTGGAGCTATGAAATTTCCATCTATAGCACCTCTCACTCCACCTGCCCAAGGGCTTTAAACCACCTTTAAACCTCACCTTTCAGGATTTGGTAAATGAGGAAATCCAAAAGCCGCCAAGACTCCAGATCAAGTCCTAGGCAACAGTGTAAGGCGGACAAGGAAAGTCTTGGTTCCTTTCCTCTGTGCTGTTGACACATGCCGAGGAGGGATGGAGGACACAGCACTTTCACTGCTAGTTAGGCAGCCAAGAAAACTGAGAAAAAGAATTTGCACAGGAGTGTTTAGAACAGCGTTACTCATTATAGCCAAAAGGTACAAACAACCCAAATACCCAACCAGGGAAGGGTGGATGAAACAAAGGTGGTATAATGCATATTATTTGGCCATAAGAAGGAATGAGATCCTGACACATGCTACACCGTGGGTGAACCCTGAGGACATCATGCTAAATGAAGGAAGCCAGTTAGAAAAGACCACTTGTTATGTAATCCCATTTATGTGAAATGTCCAGATCAGGCAAATCTATGCAGACACAAAGCAGATTTATGATTGCTTCCAGCTAGGGGTAGATGGATCGATAGGAAGGTGATAGCTAAAAGGTATGAGATTTCTTTTCAAGTGTTCTAAATTGACTGTGGTGATGGTTGCCACATCTCTGAATATACTAAAAATCATTTGATTGTACACTTTAAATGCATAAATTGTATGGTATGTGCATTACGGATCAATAAACTGTTTAAAAAAAAGAATAAAAGAAGAAATGGGCCTTTGAAGATCAGAACAAGTCACCAATGCCTCATGCATTGGGGATCCTGAAAAATGCTGAACTACATTAACTTCAGGCTCAAAAAAATAAGCATCTGGCATAGATAGTTATATTAAAAGAAAAAGCATCAATCTGAATCCTAAACACACCCTTCCTTTTCAAAGATCTGTCACTTAAAATGTCACATCTCTGTAGGTTACTTCCTCACCAGATAGGCTGAACCCAAACCCAGTATGGATAGCAAAGTAGGTAGGTATTGTATAACATAAACATTTCACACCATCGCCTCAACGACATTATAAATGCCATTATTTGCATCTGTAAAATGAAGACCTAACACTTATAAAATTAGCTTGAGAATTAAATAAAATTATGTATGAAAATGCTTAGCAAAGTACCTGCATCAGAGTAAGTCCTCAGTAAATGGTAATTGTAACTATTATCACCTCCTCCAAGAAAACTCTTGAAAACATCCTTACTCATGAATCTGCCTATCCAAACAGGAACCAAATATCAAATTGTATGCATTTACAATCTTTCAATCTCTTCCACTTTCTGACTTGAAGTGATTTATTTAAGCACAATAGTTAACAAAAAGTCACTTACTTAAAATTGGCTGATGATAAAAAGAGAAATAAGACATGTAATGCTTTACTAAACAAATTACTTTCTTTGGCTTGAAGTGCAAAAAGAAATCCAATTCTACAATTTATCTAGATAGCTAAGGAGCTGTTCAGTATTTGTGACATCGTCATGTTAACCTCATTGTGTGGACACAGCTACACAAAATCCTCTTTTTAAAATTCTTTTTTTTTTTTTTTTTTTTTTTTTAAATTTTATTTATTTATGATAGTCACACACAGAGAGAGAGAGAGAGAGAGAGAGGCAGAGACATAGGCAGAGGGAGAAGCAGGCTCCATGCACCGGGAGCCCGACATGGGATTCGATCCCGGGTCTCCAGGATCGCGCCCTGGGCCAAAGGCAGGCGCCAAACCGCTGCGCCACCCAGGGATCCCCTCTTTTTAAAATTCTATGCAAGGGCTCCTGGCTGGCTCAGTCAGAAGAACATGTGACCCTTGATCTCAGGGTTGTGAGTTCGAGCAGCCCCACATTGGGTATAGAGATTACTTACATAAAGAAACTTTAAAATAAATAAATAAAATAAAATTCTACACAAATTGCAAGTAGTAAAGTATTGGTTTTATAAATGAGGAAAGGATACAAGAGGGAAAGAGCTTTGCCTTACTACACACACCACCAGCCTTGAATGTTTTACTTCAAAAGCATATTTCAAAATATTTTTAAAAAGAGAGAGAGAGAAATAATGAAAGTCAGGGAAGTGTTTTTTATGTGGAGTCTGCAGAAGAGTATTACTATTGCTACCATAGCAACCGGATCACAAGATGGTTTTGCAAAGGAAGTGTCTCTCCAGACCAGCTGCCAAAGTGAAGGATAGCAACTGCATTGCTACTCTGTTCTCTTTGCACCTCCCTCACTTATGTTTTTCCAAAATGGTTCCAGAACATTGATTTCAATTTCTTGGAACCTCAGTTATGACCCTCTCCCTGTTCCTCTTTATCCCATAATCAACTCTCTTACTCAACAAAATCCAGCTTAACTCAGTTCTCCCCCTCCCAACCCTACCTTGTAGAAGGTGGTGATTGATCATGCAATAAAGCAAAGACTGCCATTGGACTTGGAGGCAGCCCTTTTGTGCCTTAATAGTTAAAACACAATCCATTCCCAGTTTTAGTTTTAAGGCACTGCTGACAATCATTGAAACTGAAACCAGTTCCTGGAGAATGGAATTAGTGAAGACTAGTGGCTAAGGGCTTAGCCACTACAGTTATATACACTTGATGCCAAAGGGCAAGTATCCCCTATACCACCTCTCCTTGCTCCTACCCTCCATTGCAAAACACTCTGAGCCAGAGATTTTTATGCTAGGTTTCATTGAGGAACTCCACCCATAAGAGGAAAGGGGAAGGAGGATGGGGCATAGGGAGAAGTTCAATTGCAATTCATTCCCAATAGAGGCCTCAGCTGACCCTGCAGGGAGCAGTGAAGTTGTCATGGCCTTTGCTTGAAGGTCCACTTACCTGTGCCTCTCTTTGCCAGAAATGTGAATTGACCAGAACAGAGATTTGCAGCTCGAAGGAGGCCATTTGGATTGTAGGACCTCAGAGGTCCCCGAGTTTCCTTGCTCCTGTAAAATAAACTCAACCAGGCGGCTGCAGATAATTCTGGCTTATGTGAGTGTGCAGTAACACTGAAAACCATCTATCTCAAACAGTGTCCAAGTGTTCAGTATCTTCAACAAGGATATCTGGGGATCCCTGGGTGGCTCAGTGGTTTGGCACCTGCCTTTGGCCCAGAGCGCAATCCTGGAGTCCCAGAATCGAGTCCCACATCGGGCTCCCGGCATGGAGCCTGCTTCTCCCTCTGCCTGTGTCTCTGCCTCTCTCTCTCTCTCTCTCTCTCTCTCTCTGTCTATCATGAATAAATAAATAAATATTTTAAAAAAAGGATATCTGCATTCCCTGCAAATAGCTCCAAAAGCTATTCCAGACTTCTGTCAAGCACTTCAGAACTTAATGATAAAGTTGTAAAAAATTATGTAAACGGATTCTTCCAGAGAGTGTCCCCTAAAGCCTGGATCTCCCTGTGCCTACAACATGATTGGGAATTTCAATGAATAATAAATAAAGATGAAATTTTTACACTCCACTCACATTGGTCTTTTTTGATATTGCTTCCTGCAATATTTGTGTCAGAATTTTATTTTTGCAAAACTGGGTATAATTTTCCCTAAATACAGGTATGTGAACAAAAGGGCAGTTGCTCACATGCTGACTCAAATTGTTCTATACACAAATACTGTTAATACAGCAAAGTTATCCTAGTACCTGGATTCTTTTCAAAACTTTAAGCCAAATCCCTTATGAAGACTATAGCAGTAAAAAAACAGTGCACTTTTTAAAAAATGCTGCATATAAAATGTTTGAGAAATTTCATTTTATTTCACATTTGCAAACACAAAATTTGGGTAAATACAGAAGTCAGAAATAATTTTTGTAGATAACCATGATACTTCTTTACTCTGTTTTAGTGCCAGTGCATATTCTACAAAAGAAAATGGTTTCATAAATTAATATAATTTAAAAGTAAATGCCAATGTTTTTATTTTAAAAATTAATTTTATGTAATGAAATCTAAAAAAAAGGTGTTGTTGGACAATTTTTAATGCAGCAAGTTGGTCTGGGATAATAGTTTTCGGGTTCATTTTCCATTGCCATGGAACAAATTACCACCAACTCAGCGGCTTAAAATAACACCAGTTTATTAGCTCACTATTCCATAGATGGGCAGGTTGGGTGAGCTTGGCTAAATCTTCTGCTTAGGGTCTCACATGGCTGAATTCAAGATGACAGTCAGGCTAGACTCTTATCTGGAGTTTGTTCAGCTGCAGAACAAAGGTCCTAATCTGCCTGCTGGCTGTTGGCCAGGGGGTCGCTCTCTGTCTTGGAACAGTCCCCAACCCGTGTACGTGGCTCTCTCCATCTTCAAGGCCACCAAATGCAGCTGAATCCTTCCCCTGCTTCTTCTCTTTCTGACTTCGTCTTCTCCTACCAGCTGATGAAAAGGCTTTAAAGGGCTCATGCGAGGTGAGGTCCACCCAGATAATCACTCAGATTGTTAACCTTAATTACATGTGCAAAATCTGCCATATAACATAACATAATGGTGGGAGTAAAACCAGCAGAAGGTCATGGGCCATCCTAGAACTCTGCCTGCCACAGCCATGTAAAGGACCAAACAGACCAGAGTACTGACATGTACTGTCTCCAACACACTGGCCTCCTTTTTGTTTTTTGTTTTGTTTTTTGTTTTTTGTTTTTTGTTTTTTTGGCCTCCTTTTTGGTACCAGGAGGCCTGATAGATAGCTGATCACTGGAAGGATTGATCATAATGCTCATAGTCATATGAGTCATAGCTCATAGTTCCAAGAAAGTATTTTGGGGGGAGCAGAACGTTGTTGGGGTTTATCGGACACTCCTGCAGACAGAGGTATGATAACACAGAAGTCTGGGTCACTGAGACAGAGACCACTGACTTGTCACAATAGGATAGCATCTCTTTAGTGAACATCAGAGGGTAGAGGCACTTGTACTAAATCCTGACTCACTCACTGGTGCCAAATAGCAGGGAATTTTGCCTCACCAGCACTTCTTCCCTGATGGCTCATCTGGATCACGAGGATCCCCTATAGCACTTATTCGTTAGGGAAATTCAAGTATATAACACATCAGTTCCTTCCATACATTCAAATGTACCTGTAACAACAGTGCACTGATTTGCCCCAAAGTCCCCACCCATGAGTTCATGTTAGCCTCCTTTTCCTGGTGAGATCCCTCCCCAAATCCCATCAGACAAATTCTAGTGCCCTTCTTTTTTTTTTTTTATTAAGATTTTATTTATTTATTTGACAGAAAGAGAAAGAGCACAAGCAGAGGGAGATGTAGGTGGAGGGAATGGGAGAAGCAGGCTCCTCACTGAGCAGAGAGCCTGATACAAGGCTCAATCCCAGGACCCTGGGATCATGACCTGAGCCAAAAGCAGAGGCTTAACCACTGAGCCCCCCAGGTGCCCTTCCCTTCTCTCTAAAGATATGATGGTTACTTGGGCACCTATATTCAACAGAGCCACAGGAGTTTGAGGTACTCTCCAACCCACCACCAAAGTTCCCCAGAATACTCAGATATATATGACCTCTGTTCTCCTTGAGGACAGGGAGAACCTAGCCCTACCTGTAATCACTTTTTTTCCTTAAAACAGCTGAAAGCCAGGAAGAGGAAGATGAAGGGATCAGAAGGTGCAAGAGGAGAGAGCTGCCTTGGCCAGTAAGCGAGGCACGTTTCTTTTCATTTTCAAGTGGCTGCCTCCTCAACTTCAACTTAACAACTCTCGATTTGGGCCCACCCAAAATTCTATGTCCTCATTGCCGACATCATTTATTTTAGTGCTGAGAACCCTTTGACTCAGCAGCCACCCACATTGCTCCTGGCTGGGATTACAGGGTATGATAATATCCCTTCCCCCACCTTACACCTGTCAGTGTGGGTACTACCAAAAGAAAAAGAAAGAGTAATTTTGGGTGAGTATATGGAGAAACTGAAAGCCTTGTATGCTGTTGGTGGTGATGCAAAATGGTGCAGCTGCTACAGAAAACAATAGGGAGGTTCCTCAAAACATTAATGTAGAAGTGCCATCTGATCTAACAGTCCTACTTCTGGGCATTTATTTAAAGGAATTGAAATCAGGAGCTTGAAAAGACATTAGCACTCTATGTTCATTGAAGCTCTTCACAATTGTCAAGATGTATTAACAACTTAAATATCCATCTACAGATGAATGGACAAAGAAAATGGCATATATTCATACGATGGAATATTATTTGGCCTTAAAAAATAAAGAAATTCTGTAGTGTGTGACAATATGATGAACCTTGAGGACATTATGTTACATGAAATAAGCCCGTCACAGAAGGACAAATACTGCATGAGTCCACTTATATGAGGGACCTAAAATTGTCAAATTCGTAGAATCATTCCAAGAGTCAAATGGTTTCCAGGGGCTGAGGGAAAGGAAAAATGGGGAGTTATTAATGAACAGGTACAAAGTTTTGATTGAGCAAGATGAATAAGTTGTAGATATCTGCTATACAATATTGTACTTAGAGTAACGATACTGTTAATGATACTAAAGTTAACAATTAAGAATTCGTTAAGAGGGTAGATCATTCCTGCTACAATGAAATATATTTTTTTAAAGAATAGAAGAAGGAGGAGGAGGAAGGGGGGATTTTCTTTTTAACCAGGATAAATAGAGACGTGGAATAGCATAAGGATTATGAACCTAGACTCTAGAGAGACACTTCCTGGGTTTGAATGCTGGAGTTTCCATCCTATTAGCTGTGTGACTTTGGACAAGTTACTTAGCAGCTCTGTAACTCCATTTCTCCAGCTATGAAATGGGGATGATAGTATCTTGTCACAGGGGCTATGAGGATTAAAGGAGTCAATCCATGGAGAGAGTTAGCAAGGCCTTGCACTCAATAAATGTTAGTTACGACTAAAGGAATTACTGAATAAGTAATTTAAACAATAACCCCTATGGGCTGTGGAAATCAATTAAGTATTTCTTCCCAAAGAGACAGAACCTTTGTACAAGTATAGTTCTATTCTTTATTTTCTTTTGCTGGCCAAATAACAGTAATGATGGATATAAGTATATGTTTTTTTAATAGGAAGGAAGAGGGCTTAGGTTGATTGACTACTGTTTGCCAGGCATACTGTAGTTACTTCTACATAAGTTGATTGTTTCACCTTATTCTCACAACAAGCTAGCAAAGTGGGCATTTTATCACCATTTTTCTGTTGGATGAAACTTGTCCAAAGTTGAGTAATTTGTTTCCAACCTTGCCTAGCAAGGTCTATGAATTCAGACCCAGCTACCACACACAATCTATCAACACAGATGTCCACAAATTTGCTCTGTATGTAGCCACCTGATTTTATCAATGAATAGGATGAGTTGAAATCATTATTTTCGGAGGAATTCAAGGCCAGTAAGAGTTAAATTATTTATTGGCTCTGCCAGACTGTATGGTTTCCTATTTAAACAGGGCACTGGTCTAGGTATAATACTCTAAATGACCAAATCTTTGGCCTAATTATTAAAGGACATATCTTACAAGAAAGTAAAGTTATAAAAGAAAAAAATCACTGGGATTTGAAGGATAAATTGATGCCTAAGAAAAGAGGGGATGGAGTTAATAGGGCAATAATTTTGGAAAATATAGCAACCAAGAAATGCACTTTCACTATTACTGAATTTTATTTTAGTCCATATTCTCTTGGTACATACAGGCATGAACCACCAGCTACCAGTGAAATCTACCTCTTCTCTGTCATTTGGAAGATACCTTGAAGATTAACTGGAGAACAGTGCTTTAAATCTTCAGAAACAGAAGCGACCATTCAGTGTCAGAAAAGTACATCAAGTAAATAAAAGAAAATGTCCTATATTATTTTTGCCATGAATTTACCCTTAGCAAATTATTAATGTTGTACTGAAGAGGCTTAGGATACATTTCACTTATTTGCTTATGTAACTTTTACTCACTATTTTCATTGGTGGTGAGTAAAGGAAAAAATGGAGGTAAGAACACGATGACCTTTCCATTTTGTTCTAACGCAGAAAACAGGAAGAGTGAGCACTGCCATCTTTTGGTTACACAATATAATAATTGAAATCATCACACTTAACAGCCAGAAGAATGCTGTTAGTCATCACCAAGCAAACAGAAACAGTTACTTACCCAGCATGAGTCAATTCTTTGGATTGTTTCCTTATAACATCTTTCTTCTAGAAAGTAATCACAAAGTTTCCAGAATCTAAATTTTCTTTTAATAGTAGACGCAGAGAGAAAGGTTGATGGGTTGTCTAGATTCTCTTAAAGACTACTGACAGTTCTAATTATATTTGATAATTCTAAAGCATTCAGAGTAGACAAAGAGAAGTGGAGAACTTTTTTGTGTAATTATTGAAGCCAATTTCACAATTGCCCCAGGGGCCAAGAACCTGAACAAAAGGCTGGACTTTCTTCAATGAGGAAATGCCATGGCAGAGGCTTCCAGAGAGCTAGCACTCCAGCGTCATCTACACCAAGCAAGAGAAAAAAGGTAGTAGGTCTGGACAGGGCACAGGCACATTGCAGGAACGTTTTATGTTCTAGGGAAACACTGTGCTACTTTGGAAAGAAGCTCTGAGAAGTCAAAGAGTACTGTCTGGGACCGGCCTCTCAGCTGCCTCAGCATCAGAAAAGCCATAAGACACAGTTGATACATGATGTGTGTTTTACCAACAGTAGTCCTGGAGAAAAGACTGGGAGCAAGTAAAGGCATTTATTTTGAAGAGGAAACTTCTGAATTTGAAGAAGGGAGGAATTTGTAAAAGAAATACAATCCCCTCAGATCATGTGTGGATCCAGAAAGGAAGATATCAAGATAAGTTTTTTATTTTTATTTTTTTAAGATTTTATTTATTTATTCATGAGAGACACAGAGAGAGAGGCAGAGACATAGGCAGAGGGAGAAGCAGTCTCCCTTTGGGGACCCCAATGTGGGACTCAGTCCTGGGACCCCAGGATCATGACCTGAGCCAAAGGCAGACGCTCAACCACTGAGCCACCCAAGGGTCCCCAAGATGAGTTTTTTAAAAGGCTTATCAGACTGCCAGAAAATAGAATATAAAACCCAAATGAGGATTTTTGGAATGTTGGGGATAAATAGGGAAATATGGAAATATCATACGAATAGAGTGAAAGGAAGTTACCTGAATTTGACCTTTTTTTAGATATCCTCAGGTCTGTCCTGATATGTTCTCCTTTTGCTGTAGAGATACATATCACTATTCCATGTATACTAACATGTTTTTGTTTTGTTTTGTTTTTTTTTAATTTTTATTTATTTATGATAGTCACAGAGAGAGAGAGAGAGAGGCAGAGACATAGGCAGAGGGAGAAGCAGGCTCCATGCACCGGGAGCCTGACGTGGGATTCGATCCCTGGTCTCCAGGATCGCGCCCTGGGCCAAAGGCAAGCGCCAAACCACTGCGCCACCCAGGGATCCCTACTAACATGTTTTTGGAGGTAAGATTGGAATCTAATTCCTCTTGTTAAAAAACAAAACATTTCGATAGGGTACCAGAGAGTAGACTGGGTAGGGGGGACGTGGCTTCCAGTCTCCTCACTAAGTAGCCAGATGCCCTGAAGTGACCCAGTCTCCCTGAGCCTTGGTTTCCTAAATCTATAAAATAAGTTCCTTGGATTCTATCATTGCTTCTCAGGGGGGGGGCTCTGCGGACTCCTCTGCAGCTATAGATTACATTCAAATAACCCTTGCTTCTCCGATTTGAGAAATATCAGATAAGATCATTTCTAATGGCCTTTGCTCTAAAATTCTGAGAGAAAAGAAAATCTTTTTCCTTCACTAAATTCCTCAGAACCTAGAGGAGGAAGAAAAGCCAACACGCTTGTATCTTTTTCCCTTCTGTGTTCCTTCTCCCTTTCAATAACATGCAGTTATTCTTTCATTCTAAATTTCTAGAGCAGTGTTTTCCAAAAGAAGCACGTCTAACTTAACATTTTAGAGTGGTCACATTTTTAAAAGAAAAAAAGAGACAGATGGGGTCAATTTTAATATTATATTTTATTTTATCCAATATATCCTAAATATTATCACTTTGACATGTCAGCATTGTAAAAATTAATGAGATGTTTCGTTTTTTGTTTTGTTTTGTTTTGTTTTTTGTTTTTTGTTTTGTCATTGTAAGTCTTTGGGATCCCATGTGGCTTTCACATTTACAACACAGCCCAATTCAAGCCGGCCCCACTGAGAGTGCTCAATAGTCACACATGGCTGGTATTGGAGGATCCTATGTTCCAAGAGTGGACAATAAATTATTAGAGCCCTCCTGGTGGAAAGCTAATGCTCCCCTGTCCATGTTTTCATGTGTTCTGAAAAATAGCCCTGTTGGCTTACCCAACCCCAGAACTAGAGAAGGTCTAGAAATGACAGAAAAGACTAAGAATCTGAAAGAACACCTCTCCACTCACAACTCCCCAGCAGAAACCCTTCCTTCCTTGAGCCATCAGTCCAATCCTTCCCAGAACACTTGAAAAGGGCTATTTCTTTCCCTTCTTACCTTAATGCTACTTCTCCACAACAAAACTGAGAGTGTTTTTCTCAACAAACCATTCCCCAGGGAAGCAAGTAATTATCTCTCTATCTTTGGGTTCAGGCAGATAGTGATTACCCACAAAATCCCTGCTGTAGACACAATAAGCATTTATATTTGTGTTCTTTATTTTTTTAAATGATGCGGAAACTTTCATTAACTCATCAACTCTATTGCAGGAGAACTAATTCAGAGACATTTGCAATTGATGTATTTTTTGTTGTACAACATGATGGCAGAAGAAGATAGAAATGACTAGAATCTAATTTGGACATCAGTGATCTGGATTTCAGCTTGGGACATTATGCCTGTCCTTTTATATAAAGACCTGGAATACTGAGTAAAATAAGTAAGCAAGAAACTTGAAAACTGAGATGAGATAGGCTATTTTACAAGGGAGAAGATAAAGGGTTTTTTTGTTTTTGGGTGTGTTTTTTCTTTTTTCTTTTTCTTTTTTTTTTTTTTTTTTTTTTGGTGTTTGGTTCGTTTTTTGGTTGTTGTTGTTGTTTGTTTTTTTTGCATTTGGCCAACACACAAAGTAAAACAAAAGTTTCATACGTGTATGGGAGTCAGAGCTGCCTACTTCTCATCAAAGTGGTTTCTGGCATCTCTAAATACCACCATTTTCCACTTTCTTGTCTATTTGGGATGGCAGCATAGTTCAGAAGGGTAAAGACAGGGATCCCTGGGTGGCGCAGCGGTTTGGGGCCTGCCTTTGGCCCAGGGCGCGATCCTGGAGACTCGGGATCGAATCCCACGTCAGGCTCCTGGTGCATGGAGCCTGCTTCTCCCTCTGCCTGTGTCTCTGCCTCTCTCTCTCTCTCACTGTGTGCCTATCATAAATAAATAAAATTAAATTAAAAAAAAAGAAGGTAATTAATTATAAAAAAAAAGAAGGGTAAAGACAAGCAATAGATTCAAATACTTATTATTTTATTAAGGCAGAAACATGAGCTGTCTAAAGAGATCCGCATGAGCTTGTTTACGTATCCTTTATCACAATGTGCCTTTCTAGTCCTCTCCTTCATCCCTCTAAGAACAGATTTTTGCCAACCAGAAGGCATGGGGTAGCTAAAAGGGAACACTGGATAAACCACTAAGGAAATCGCCGGCAGGAAAATAAAATTTCACTGTACCTCACTCAAACCTACAACATCAATTCATCTGTACGCTTTTGGTGTTAATGGCTCCAGATGGTCTGGTTCCAGATCACCATGTTTTCCCTCCCTTTTTCATCATTGATACCTACTCTCAAAAGATGAGCCTTAATAGAAGGAAGAGGGATGACACGGCACATAGTATAAAGACTAGATTTACAATACTGCATAAAGTCGGTACATTACTAAATGAGGACTGTACACTTTGGAAAAGCTGACATTTACTGAAATTATGGCCCCCTCCACTGCTCCTTTAGACAGTCAGGGACTCTTCTAGGTCTTTGCACCTGCTTCCCTACCCCAGCACAGCACTTGCTATGGGTATCTCCTGGCGGGTTCAGTTCCACAAGGGAGAGAGGTGGTCTCAAGGGCAATGAATGTGAATGGGGAAGGTTCAACACCCCAGGGGCTTAGCCAGTCTTGAGTTTCTTTAAAATAAATGCAAACGAATTCTCTTCATAAAAATAAAAGTGCTGCGTTTTTCGTGACCAGACTACCTGTCCAACCCTAGGCAGAAATGGGCAGAAGTTTTTCTTTTCAGCAGCCGTGATCTGCAGCCTTTACCCTAAAAATGACCTTTCTACCTGTCCCCATCCTTTACCCAGCCCTAAGAAATTGTAGAAAGGACTCTCATTTACTATATGATGATGAAAGGAGTATAAAGAAATTGAAAATTAGCCCAAACCCTTCAGTTCCACATAATCAGTTTCTTCATTTTTGCCCCATCAAGCACTTCATCCAGAAGTACAGTCCATAGGAGGAAATAGAGTCCTGGGAAATAGAGCCCGGGATATCTGCCCTGATCCTCTCTGTGCTTCACTGAAGCTGCCTCTCCATCCCAGCATGGGCTTCACACAACTCCTTTGAGGGAGATGAGGACCATCAAGAAATGTGAAGGGTTTGAAATTTTACCCAACTTACACACTAGCAAGTTATCCTGTTCCTGTGTCCTGGATCCTAGCAGGAGACACGAGACTCCTGGGTCAGAGACAAAGGACTTCCTTACTATCAACAGAGTAAGCAACACTAGCACCTTTGCTTTAGTTCCTTTGCCCACACGTAACACAGGGATTGCGCATGGTCCCACGTGACACCTGTATGTGCTGTAGGTTGCCTTGCAGAACACGGAGTCAAGGTCCCAGCCCTTGAGTCAGCAACAGACAAGCCATTCCCCCTCTGCCATGACCTACTTAAAGTGACTAACTAGACAAACTGCTCTGTATCAGGAGTTGCATCAACCTAACAATGAGGTGCACTCAGCAGGAGTACTCAGGGGTGTTCAGGGCCCATGGCAGACTGCCTCTCCAGACAGAGCCCTATGTACATTTTAGAATTCCAAACTTTCCTTCAGAATCACCTTAATCCAAAACCCCACAACACTGAGCACTAAGAGCCCTGGGCCAGCTGTTGATGACTGCCTCAAATGTTGTATTTGGTTCTAAAGAACAGTGGGATTATGGGTATAAAACTCTCTCTCTCTCTCTCTCTCTCTTTTTCATTTTAAGTAAACTCTATGCCACACACAAGCTCGAACTCATGACCTCAAGATCAAGAGTCACATGCTCTTCCAACTGAGCCAGCCAGGCGCCCTTGTCTCCTTATGCTTAAACAAAAACACTCAAACCCTCACCTCACCTCCACCATAGTTTCAGTTCCCGCCAGACTCTTATGAAAACTTTCAGTTCCTGATAGATTGTCATACTGAAAAAGAGGGATGCCTGGGTGGCTCAGTAGTTGAGCACCTGCCTCCGGCCCAGCATGTGATCCTGGAGTCCTGGGATCGAGTCCCACATCGGGCTCCCTGCATGGAGCCTGCTTCTCCCTCTGCCTATGTCTCTGCCTCTCTTGTGTCTCTTATGAATAAATAAATAAAATATTTTTAAAAAACTGAAAAAGAAATACCACCAGCTCTCCAAGTTGGAGGGAGAATTCAACATAAAAAAGAAAGATGTGCATAATAAGGAACTTAAACTCAATACATCTAAAACCAAACTCCTGGACTTCCCACACAATACACCTGCTCCTCTTGTGCCCCCTAGAACACAACTCCGTCCTCCAGCCATGCAGACCAATGGCCCGGGGGTGGTGCTCGCCTCCTCTCACTCTCCCATTTCACAGCCTGCTCAGTGATCCAGAACCTGATGTGGGCACTCCCTCCATGGTGAAGCTGCCAGTTTCTTTCTTTCTTTTTTTTTTTTTTTAAGATTTTATTTATTTATTCATGAGAGGCATAGAGAGAGAGAGGCAGAGACACAGGCAGAGGGAGAAGCAGGCTCCACGCAGGGAGCCCGACATGGGACTCAATCCCGAGTCTCCAGGATCACACCCTGGGCCAAAGTCGGCACTAAACCGCTGAGCCACCCGGGCTGCCCAAGCTGCCAGTTTCTAGCTTGGATTCCTACAATAGTCTGCTCACTGTCTTTGCTACTTTAGTTTGCTTCCTTATACTGATTCTCAGTCTAGCAGCCAGAGGGATCCTTTCAACTTGAAAAGCCAGATCATGTCACTCTTCTGCTCAAAATTCCCACAGACTCCCAGCTCATTCAGAATAAGAGGCCAAGTTCTTACAGGTCCTACCCAATCTGCAAACGCCATTTGACCTTCCTAACCAAGTTCCTCCTCTGCTCTAACTGCCTCACACCAATCACTCTGCACCCCACACCTGCTCCTGGGACATATCCAGTCTTTCCAGGCCAGGGTACTTGCTCTGCTGTTCCCTCTGCCGGGTGCTCCTCCCCACGGTTCAAAGGACTTGCCCCTGATCTTCCTTCAGGTCTTTGCTCTAAGTCAACAAGTATTTATCATCTGCCTTTTCAGTTTGCGGTCCAAGGGGGAGAGAACCCAATAAACAGATGCTTAAAATACAGTGAGTTTCAGGCCACATTTGGGGAAGTGTAGGGCATTATAGGCTCAAAAAGGAGGATTAGACTGTTGGAAAGAATTTCCAGGGACGCCTGGGTGGCTCAGTGGTTGAACACCTCTCTTCGGCCCAGGGCGGGGCGTGATCCTAGAGTCCCAGGATCGAGTCCCACATGGGGCTCCCTGCATAGAGCCTGTGTCTCTCTCTGCCTGTGTCTCTGCCTCTCTCTCTCTCTCTCTCTCTATCTTCATGAATAAATAAATAAAATCTTTAAAAAAATAAAAATAAATTTAAAAAAAAGAATTTCCAACAAAAGATGGAAATTCTTTTAAAAATAAGAACCCTGTGGCACCCTATGTCCCAGGGTGGCATATCCAGCATCCTATCCCACCCAAGGAGTTATTTTTTTTAAGATTTTAAAAAAGATTTTATTTATTTATTTGACAGAGAAAGAGAGAGCACAAGCAGGGGGAGCAGTAGGCAGAGGGAGAGGGAGAAGCAGGCTCCCTACTGAGTAGGGAGCCCAATGTGGGGCTCTATTCCAGGACCCTAAGATCATAACCTGAGCTGAAGGCAGATGCTCAACCCCCGAGCCACCTAGGTGCCCCTACTTGTTTATTTTAAAGAGAGAGAGTGTGTGTGTGTGTGTGTGGAGGGGGAGGGGGAGAATCTCAAGCAAACTCACCACTGAGCGTGGAGCCTGATGTGGGCCTCGATCTCATGACCCTAAGATCATGACCTGAGCCAAAATCAGGAGTTGGACACTTAACTGACTGAGCCACTCAGGCATCCCATCATCCAAGGAGTTCTTATGTTTTTGTTTTAATTGTGATTTTACATAAATGTGTCAGTTGCTGCCTTGAAAGGTAACATAAAATGATAGAACATTTATGTATCAAAAGTGATAAACCAGGAATCAACTAAAACAATGCTAACTCAATTAAAAATTTTTAAAGCAATTTAAAATTATTTTGTAGTGTTTTGTATACTTTTTATACAGAATCTAAGTATCTTTAAAACTTTACCAAACAATATACTCATATTATGCCAATTTTCCTCTAATTATTGTCAACATGGATATACTGTTTCGTGAAATTGTAACTGGGTAGATCTACATACTTTTTAAAGTCTGTCCCTTTCATGGCCTATCTCTTCATTTGCACATACACCTTCATCCTATGGGCTGTGTGGCTTTCCCACATGCCTTCATTCTTCCTACTTTTCTGGTTTTGTCTGCAGTTTTCTTCCTCCAAACAGCATTGGTTCAAATAAGCCATCACATGGAAGCTTGCTTCATAGGCTCAAGATCACAAAATCAGCATCTCTCATCAGTTTCCCTCAGTATCTTCCACCTCCTTCTTCCTCCTTTTGCCTCCAGTTCCTAGAGGTTTGTTGTTTTTGTTGGGGTTTTTTGTTGTTGTTGTTTTTGTTGTTGTTATTTCTTCCCCCTCCCTTTTTTTTTTAAAGATTTTTTTAAAGATTTTATTTATTTATTCATGAGACACACACACAGAGAGAGGCAGAGACACAGGCAGAGGGAGAAGCTGGCTCAAGGAGCCCAATGCAGGACTCCATCCCAGGGCTCCAGGATCAGGCCCTGGGCCAAAGGCAGGCGCCAAACCACTGACCCACCCAGGGATCCCTCCCCCTCCTTTTTTTTTTTAAACCAGGAGTATAGATGACATAAGCAACTTTCTGTTTATTTTCCTAAAGATGATGGAGCTTTGCTTGTGTGCCCTCGCCCTGGCCCAACCTACTCTTCAGCCACCTTCCTCTCCCGCCAGGCCCAGAGGAAGCAGGAATCCCAAAACAGAACCCCCTTCAGGTTCACAAAAAACCATGGCTAATAGCTAATATGTATGAAGTCCTGACATTCTGCATATACTCTGTAATTTGGTCTCCGTCACACCAGCAGGACACAGGCACAAATGCAAAAACACCAGGCTCCGGACAAGCAAACATCTTGTGCGTAGTGACTTGGGTATCAGCTGGTGGAACAATTGTTTTTTTCCTATCATGGGTAAAAATTTTCTTTTTGAGGAACTTGATACTGCACATTTTCAAAGAAAATCACATAAGAAAACAAAAATGGTATCTTCCTTCATCCTAGAAATAAATAAGAAGGGCATGACATTGCTTTTTAAATCACTACACTTGGCACTTCAGCACTAGCATTCCAAATGAACAGAAAAGGGGGGAAAAAGAACCTTTTACTATATGTTTTAGGTTTCTTTGGTTGGGATTCTCCCTATATGTTAATTGATGTTCCTTCTTTCAACTCATATTACCCAAACAGTTAAAACCAGGAAAAAATATAAGCCTAGTGGCTGCTCTCTTGTCTTCCATGCAGGCATTCCCGGGATCTCGGCTTGCTAGAAAAATCTGCTGACATTTTTCCTTTTCTACTTGTTTGTTTCTTAAGGAATAATAGTAAACTTTCAAACATCCACATCTTGGTGAGTCTTCCACTTTATTGCTTGCATGTTCCTTTGGTGCTGGTAAGGCCATGGTCTGCTTTTTGCTTTGCTTTGTTTTATTTTTTTGAATGGTTGTTAATTTTTTAGGTCACCTGCTGCTGGTGAAGTTGCCTGGGTAGTCTGTGTTGCTAAAACTAAACTCCAACCACCACACAACACTGGTCAGGGGAGCTGACGGGGTGACAAAGTGGTGAGCAAAATTATACCCATCACAAAAATTCATTAGGAATTGCTGATTTGCAGAATATTGATGGTATTTGGTCCTTGTCTTCAAGGGAAGGTAATAGGGTTACTTTCAGAAAGGCTCCTTTCCCAGTCTCCTTGGTTTTGCTATGGGGTGAGCCCCATCCACTCTTGTTTGAGTGGAATGCTCAGTGAAGCTCCTCAGAATTAGGTCCCAGGGTGAGTCAACTTGTGTCACTGATGAACACAGGAGTGAGATTCTCAGCAACATAAAGGAACTGCCTCCTTCCTTCTGCTCCCTTGCCACCTCCATCATCCCCCTGACCCAGGACCATGCTTCTTTTTGTCTCAGCAGCCACTTGAGGACAGCAGAGTCTACAGGATTCTTCCCTGGTCTCTGGGTTTTCTTCCTAAGAAAGGCCTTTCTCTAACTGGTCCCAAAGGTTCGTCTCCTCAAATTCAAGCTAACGTTGGACTGAAATGCCTGGGGTTTGTTCTCCTTCCCCTACACCAGCCCCACCACAGAAGTTGTTATGGCTCTGCCTTCTAGAAAACCAGAACCTGCCCTTGTCTCCTCCTTCTATCCTTTTCAGTTTGTCCAAAATATCCATCCAAGTTATTCTGGTTGAGTCTCAGCACCTTCATTGAGTCTCAGCGCCTCTTTGCTACACTATGAAGTTGGCATCTGGGCGACCACAATGGCAGGTGCCACTGTTGGGGAATCCATCTGCCTTACGTAGGAGCTTCCAACAGCAGCTGCTACTTCCTGTTTGAAAGCTCAAGCCCCGAGTAGACCCACCAGTGAGTCAGTTTCCAGACAGAGGGACTTTTCTAGTTCTCAGTTCATTTGCACAACAGAGATGACACTAAACCCCCCTGGGCGCACAGGCTCCTCCCAGGCCAGGCAACTCTGCCAATCCCCTGGCTCCTCCCCTGGCTCTTGCTGATGATTCAACTGTGGGTTATGCACCTGCCCCATAGGATTGTGCTCCAGTCTACACTCCACCAGGACAGCCTCCCAGGATTGAACAGTGTTTTTTAATACCTCAGTCTTTCGTGTACTGTACTCAACAATTTTTGTCATGGTTTAGTATCACCTACACTATTAATTGTCTTTGATCAGCTCAGTTTTTATCTTTAAATTTAATTCACTTTTGTGTTGTCCTAAATCATATCACTTTCAAGATTCAGGATTTGAGGTGCCAATTATATATTATCAAATACACATTAACTAAACACATAATTATGAGAACTGAGTCCATCTGTGTCAACATAATACAACCATTTGTTCCAGGAAATCCTTGCCCAGGAAAGTAATACACCAATAAATAACTTTACTGTTTGCTTCAGGAAATTTCTGCAAATGACTTTTTTCAGGAAAACAGTGTGCCCACCTGAGAAAACATTAGAAAGCAGTTTACTCCTGCAGATCCTCACCTCGCCGTGTCCTCCCGTCCCAAGTCCAGCCCTGGTTCATTCTTCAGACAGACCCATCTTCGACCTCTTGAGCCCAAACCTCAAAACCCTGTAAATATTCTTCCTTGAGCTCTATGTCCTGACTCACAACTAAAACTGCCAGAAGAGTTTTCTCTTCCAATAAACACCTTTGCTTGCTCAACATTTGTTCTGATGATCTTTAGGAGCTGACCATTGGCATTATGAAACTAAAATGTTCACCCGTGGACCACCTAAAATCATCTCATTCACTATAAAGAGTGCACAGAATACGAGTTGACCAAGATTCCATCTAAAAAACGGTAAGAGAGCAGTTCCTCTAGCACTTTGTGCTTGGCCACTCCCTGGCCTTCTCTTCCCCTTCCTATTTCCAACTCCTCACTTCATCCTCACCACCAAGGCCCTTTGTGCACCTAAGACCCCTGCTCTCTATGACCCTGAAGGCAGGACCCAAACAAGGAGCAACAGCAATGACCCACAGTGAGCAGATCATAGGATAAGGCGAGATATGAAGTGATAAGCAGCCTCCGTGGTTTGAGAAGATTGTTAACTGAAAACACAATAATGGACAATTCATGGAGTCAGTTATTACACTGGCCTCTGTAGCAAAATTTCAAGTAAATTGGGAAATCATCACCCCAATACAGAGCAGTATCATGCCCAGATGGATGCCCACATGCTATGATTTCAGAGTTCCAAGAAGGCTCCTCTGCTGCAAATTTCTTGCTTTTTTTCCATTTTCCCCACAACTCACAGGTGCTATAAATTTTTAACTTTAGCTTTTTAACTTTAAGGACGACCTTTCTGTGTCCTGTGTATCTGGGGAGATATGACAATAACAACCACTGATATTTATTGATCATTTTCTTAGTCAGTTCAGGCTCTGTAATGAAAGTACCACTGACTGAGGGGTTTAAACAACTGCTGGTCCTCATAATCCTGGAGGCTTGAAGTCTAAGATCAAGATGCTGCGGATCTGTGTCTGGTGAGGACTCTCTTCCTGGTTTGCTGATGGCCATTTTCTCCCGCTGTCCTCACTTGCTGGAGAGAGAAGGAGCAATCTCACATCTCTGCTTCTAAGGACACTAATCTCATTCACGAGTGCCCCACCATTATGACTTAATCACCTCCCCCAAAGCTTCACCTCCAAATGCTATCACATTAGGGATTAAGCTTCAAGGTATGAACTTCGGGAGACATAAACATTTAGTCCAGAGCAATCATTTACTATGGCTAAAATCTGTTTCAAGGTGTCTGTGTGCACCTACTTGTTCTGATTCTTACAGATTCCTGTGAATGGGTAAAGGGGGAATTATTTCCCACAATTTAGAGATGAGGAAACTGAGGCTTGACAGGTTGAACCACTTGCCCAAGGTTACACAGACCCATGTTACCACTTTCCTGGCATCACCATGAACGGATTCACAATGTAAAAGCAGCATTCAGGGCACCTGGGCGGCTCAGTGGCTGAGCATCTGCCTTTGGCTCAGGTCGTGATCCTGGGGGCCTGGGATGGAGTCCTGCATCAGGCTCCCCAGAGGGAGCCTGCCTCTCCCTCTGCCTATGTCTCTGCCTCTCTCTCTGTGTCTTTCACGAATAAATAAATAAAATCGTTTTAAAAAATAAAATAGGGGATCCCTGAGTGGCTCAGCGGTTTGGCGCCTGCCTTCGGCCTGGGGCATGATCCTGGAGTTCCAGGATCGGGTCCCGCATCAGGGTCCCTGCATGGAGCCTGCTTCTCCTTCTGCCTGTGTCTCTGCCTCTCTCTCTATATATATCTCTCATGAATAAATAAATAAAATATTTTTTTAAAATAAAATAAATTGATTTAAGGATATTTGCAATTCTAAGACACAGAAATTTAGGACAACAAAGGAAGACAAGAGCTACTCAACATGTTATCAGTGAATTGGTGACTCATTGTCCACATGACCACTAATTTCTCACAACGGCTTCACACAGTAAGAATCATTAGCCTCATTTCTTCAGATTAGGATGCTGACAAGCACAAAGGCTAACATACAGCTAGAAGTTTCTGTATCAGAATTCGAAATCAGCTTTGTCCTGCTTCAAAGGCTGTGCTCAGCACGATAAAGCTCCCAGGTCAGTCCTACCTTACCTTTACACGGAAGAGAAAGCATAGACTGAGTCAGCAATTTATGTGCCTCTAAATTATGCCACGTGCTGCCTCCAGGAAGCTGAAACTGCCTTGGGTAGGACTAGGGAAGCATGTTTACATACAATGAAACCTAATTCACTTGGAACACAACATCGATTTTAGCTTTAGTTTGATTTTTTTTTTTTTTTGAGAACAATAGAGCAGAGGCTTTCAAATTTCTTTGAACTTGACCCACCGAATACAATGAATATGTCACACCCTCATATACACAGACACACATGTGTGTAACAAAGCTTCACAGAATAATACTCACACGTGAGAAGCACACTGACATTTGAGACTCTAGTCCAGTCTTTCTATTCTTTCTTATTTTTTTCTTTTGTTCGTGGTCTTACTTAATGATTCCTTTTTTTTTTTTTTTATCGTGGTAAAACATGAGATCTACCCTCAAAACAAATTAAGCACACGATACAGTGGTAACTCTAGATGCCATGCTGGTCAACAGGGGCCAGAAGATATCTGTCTTGTGCAACTGAAGCTGTATTGTGCAACTCCTTGAACACCTCCCCATTTCTCCTTCCCGGGCAGCCCCCACAACTACCCTTCTACTCCTGCTCTGAGTTGACCTGTTTTAGATATCTCAGAGAAGTGGGGTCCTGCCGTGGAAAGCCGTACAGTGACCCCTCAAAAAACGACAAAGAGATCTTTTCCTTTTTTTGATGCTGGTCATGACTCACTCTATTGATGTCAGTTGCTTCCTCAGTTTGTAATTCACCGCAAGAGGACTTGAATTTTTTTTTTTTTTGTCGTTTTATATTACTCAGAGGACTTGTGAAATAGATGAGAAGAAATGGGGGGGGGAAAGGGGGTTAAAAAATTAATTATTGACGGCAACTCAGTGGAAATATTAACACGCATGCATTTTTAATTCTTGACAAGAGGAAGGTGCTTATAAACGCTGGTTATTTTCCGCACAGGCTGATCAAAGTGGTGAAATCCCAGATTTGCTTCGCTAAGCAGACATTTTAAAGTCCAAAGGAAGCCAGGACTCAAAGGTTAGTTCATCTTCTGTGTCTCCCATGCTGCTCCTCAGCCGCCAGGCCACCGGGCCAGGCCTCCCTCCCAAGCCCGCGCGGCCAGGGGCATGGCCGTCACCATCCGCCAGGTGGCGGTACCGAGCAGGCGCCGCCGGGCCCGGCCTCGTGCAGGCTGCCAGGCAGGTTGAGCCGCGCCGCGAAAGGGTTTCGAAACCCGGGTCACCCAGCAGTGCGCGCGAACTGGGCCTGCAAGCTGACTCAACCCTCCTGGCGTGTTTCTGCCTTTTCCTGGAACGTCCCAGCCTTTTAGCCGCGTTCTTGATGACAGGCTAGCATTTGACATTTCTCCTGTGCGCGGCTGTTTCCTTGTGGCGGTGCAGATGGACCGCTGCTCGGCAGAGCCGAAGCCATCCCAGTGTCGGTGTTTAGTAACAATCTGCCGTGGCATATGCCAGTGAGCTTGCTTTCTTGCCTCTTCCTTGTGACATTCGAGAAACACCGTAGGTCCTCACTTTTCACTTGCTGACAATTTCTATTTCTATTTCTCTTAGTTGTTCTACATAAAGTCACTGGAAATATTTAATGGACATTTTAGTCCTCATTATCCAACTGAGAAGGATGGTCCTCTCGAATACACATTGGAAAGCCACTTTCTATGAAAAAACCAATAGCTGGTGTGTACTTTTTGCAAAGGTGGAAGCAGTCTTTTGAAACAACCCTATGTATGAGAGATTTTATTTTGTTTTAAGACTTTACTTATTTATTCATGAGAGACACAGGGGGGGGGGGGTCAGAGACCCAGGCAGAGGGAGAAGCAGGCTCCATGCAGGGGGCCCGAGGTGGGACTCGATTCCCCAGACTCCGGGATCACGCCCTGAGCCAAGGCAGGCGCTTAACCGCTGAGCCACCTGCTCTGCTCTGTAGGAGAGATTTTAAAAATTCTCAAGTGATGCTTGTTTACTAGACTTGTTTATATTTACTTGGAGGCCTTATTTTTACAATATTTTTGGTGTAAGAGAAGATATTTATGAATGATTTTACTTTGCTACTTATATTCTTATATCATTTGAATTTTTATGAATACATTTTACTTTTACAAATAAAGATGCTTTTGTCATTAAAATGCTATGTAACTATGAGGAAAAAAACAGACTTTAGTATGGCATTACTCAGAAAGCTATTACCAGTAAATCAGTTGAAGGCACACACAATTTAAGTGCAGTATAGATTAATCCTGACCGTGGATTGCTGATTTAGGAAATGATATTTCTGAATTTAGGTCATGTCTACCATGTTCCTGTCTACTCTTAAGTATCCTTGTTAAAGTGGAAAGAACATCAAGTCGTTCATTATTCTAAATGTAAAACAATTAGTAAGAAACTGGTAGTAGCGTGGTCAGTTGTTAAAAGCAACAAAATCGGTATCTCTAATACTTTACTGTCCTTCAAGCTCTACAGTAAGCCACATGCATGCGGTGGTCCATAGGTTTAGAGCAGGAGAAACACTTTCATTTACATAAGCCCATTTTGTACTTGTACAATGTATATGGGCATCTCAACGTCCTAAGATCTAAAATTCTGCACGCAAGGTCCTTTATCTAATAAGTTACAGAGCCAGGAAGGACCAACCATGTGATTCTGAGTTCAAAGCTACTTGCCTTTCATTTTTGTGGGCTTGAAGGCTATGCCCACAAATCCTCCCCACATGAGGAAGAGGAAGTTATTTTAGTAGGCATTTGAAGCATTGCTCTTTCTTGCTTTTTCTTTATCTGCATGAGGGGAGTGAGCCAGGAGGCAGGACAGGAATGATTCAGAAGATCACTGTGTGTGCCAATCATCCTCACACCCAGCATCAGAAATGGGTTCTTGGTGACACCCTTGGGGTAGGCTGCACAAGCCCTAGAGATGCTGAATCATGATGCTACGTTGGTTTGTGACATTGTACACCACCTCTCCAACTGCAGCTCCCTGAGGCACGACCACGTGTTTACAGAGCTGCTAAGTGTGTGTTGATCACCTTCAGAGTGCTCAGGGTTCACGTAGGGCTGGGGACATAGAATTGAGCACAGTAGATAGGCTCCCTGCCCACACAGAGTTTGAAGTCTAGCAGGGGAGATGGACATTAACAAACAAGCACACAAACAAACATATAATCAAGTCACTAACTCTACTGTGAGACAAAAAGTGAAAGCTTTATGACAGATAACAACAGAATAAGGCATCATTTAAATGGGATGAGGGGTGTGTCAGGATGTTTCTCTCAAGGAGCATTATTTCAACTGAGACCAAAACGATGAGTTGGGATTTATCAGGAAAGATTATGGCAAGTGTTCCAAGAAGACAGACTGCCCTATACAAAAGCCCTGTGGTAGGAAAATGCTCTGCTTATTGGAGCACCCAAAGCTCATATGGCCCTGGGCCCAGTGAGCCAAGGGGAGGTGATGGGAGATGCTCCAGCATTGGAACCTTGTTGTCCATATGAGGAATTGTGTGATTTATCCTAACAACAGTGGCAAACCATTGATGAGTTTTAAGTGGAGAAAAGACATAATCAGATTTAAGTCTTTATATTTCTATTTTATTTTTTTTAAGCTTTCTTTATTTGAGAGGGAGGGGAGGAGAGGCAAGCTCCAAGCTAAGCTCAGACCCTGACGTGGGGCTGGATCCCATGACCCTGAGATCATGACCTGAGCCGAACTCAACAGTGGGATGCTTCACCAACTGTACCACCCAGATGCCCCCCGATTTATGTTTCTAAAAGATGCCACTGGTGGCTTTGACTCAATGAGAATGGAGTGAGGGTCTTGGACTAGCCATGAGGCTCCTACAGGGGTGCAGGGGCAGATGACAGACCTCTGTGGGGGTGGGGGAGGGAGGCAAAGGAAAAGAGGAACACCTCAGCTGGGAATCAAATAGTGTGGAAGGAATGTGCACTTGTGAGGGACAAGCTCGTGGGAGACGTGGGGGACATTCAAGTGGAGACGTCAAGGAGGCACTCAGCTTTGAGAGTCCCTTGTTGAAGGGCACCTGGGTGGCTCAGTGGTTGAGTGTCTGCCTTCGACTCAGGCCGTGATCCCGGGGTCCTGGGATTGAGGCCCACATCAGGCTCCCGGTGAGGAGTCTGCTTCTCCCTCTGCCTGTGTCTCTCATGAATAAGTTAATAAAATCTTTTTAAAAATAGTGCCTTGTCAAAAAGAGAAGATTAGGCCGAGTTACAGCTTTGGGAGGTGCCATCCCTGAGATGGTACTGAAACCCAGTGAAACCTTCTTGGGAAAAAGAGCTCCAGTGAAAGAGAGAAAGACCCAGAACTCAGCCCAAGGATACTTGTATGTTAAAAAGTAGTTAAAGGAGCTGGAGAAGGGGCCAGCAGGGCAGTGGGAGACAAACCAGGAGAGCGTTCTGAGGACGCAGCGGCAGATGCTGCTAAATGCTGTGGAGAGTCCATCAAGGTGAGGACCGTGACCTCTGTCTTAGAAATGCAATCAATGGGGGATCCCTGGGTGGCTCAGTGGTTTAGCGCCTGCCTTTGGCCCAGGGCGCGATCCTGGAGTCCCGGGATCGAGTCCCGGGATCAAGTCCCGCGTCGGGCTCTCGGCATGGAGCCTGCTTCTCCTTCCTCCTGTGTCTCTGCCTCTCTCTCTCTCTCTATGTCTATCATAAATAATAAATAAATAAATATTAAAAAAAAAAGAAATGCAATCAATGGTAGTTCAGAGGAGAGCAGCACATTTTAGAAATGTAATTTCAACTAGAAGGAGCTGCCATTCTTCTTTACTTTCAAGGAGGGCCTTTTAGCCATATAGCTCTAAAACTAGTCTGACTAGAATATTTTATTTCTGAGCAGTCAGATTTCTGGGCTTTCTGTAGCAGCTAGATTGGTACTACCTTTTTTTCCCTCCTAACTTTTAATTATGAAAAATTTCAAGCATACAGAAAAGTTAGAATTATGCAGTGAACACTTGTGTATCTATCAATTAGATTCTACAGTTAATATTTTCCTGTACCTGCATGTGTCTACCCATCTATCCATCGAATCATCCTTCCATCCACCCACTAACCCATATTATTTTTTGGATGCATTTTAAAGTAACTTTTAGGGGCAGCCCGGGTGGCTCAGCGGTTTAGCGCCGCCTTCAGCCCCGGGCCTGATCCTGGAGACCTGGGATCGAGTCCCACGTCGGGCTCCCTGCATGGAGCCTGCTTCTCCCTCTGCCTATGTCTCTCTGCGCCCGCCCCCCCCCCCCCCCCGTGTCTCTCATGAATAAATAAATAATAATCTTTAAAAAAAAAAAAAGTAAGCTTTAGGCATCAGAACATTTCACAACCAAACACTCTAGTCTCTATATCATTAATAACACTTCAATACCTGTTATGGTTTGATTTCCTTTGAAGTTTTATAAGAATGAAACTTTAAATCCTTTTTTAAAGATTTTATTGATTTATTTGAGACAGAGAGAACCCAAAAGCAAGGGCAGAGAGAGAGGAAGAGGGAGAAACAGACTTCCTTACTGAGTGGGGAGCCTGACAACAACGGGGCTTCATCCCAGGACCCTGAGATGGTGACCTGAGCCGAAGGCAAGTGCTTAACCAACTGAGCCACACTGAGCCAAAACTTTAAATCTTAAGTGTACCAGTGGATGCCTTTTGACGAACGCATAACCTTGTGCATCCATGCTATTAAGTTAGGAACATTACATCACCTCACAACTTCTGTCCCTGCTGCTTTTTCTTTCAGAAAGTGCAGATAACCTAGGTAAGGAATCCCGATGCTGGGCTCATGGTAAGAACACAGCAAGCGTTCCTTCCCTTCTCCCTGCTGCCAGGGAACTTTGCCGCTGCTCATATACATTCAGCCACGTTTTCACCAAGATGGGAACAGACACGGACCTCTTCCTAAAAGTGCTTTCATAAACATTTCACAATCAACCCTTTGTACAGAAGGACAATGGTGTCCAGTGAACCAAGCCCAACCCAGGAAATCATAATTCCTCACTCAGAAGCCTGCCCTGCTGGTGCTGAGCAAGCTCATGTCATAGCCCTCCTGTTTGTAAAACAGGAACAATACCTATCTATATCATACAGGTGTGAAAATTACCTTGGTATTTTAATATAGGAACTAATATAGCCCTGGGAGAACAGGTAAAAATACCCCAATGCCAGATAGTAAGCATCATGGCTAAGCTGCCACATTTGCACTGTTTGCCCCATCGGTGCCCTGTCCTCACTTCATGGCTAGAGTGAGAAGAGGCCGAATCAGGGACATACTGGGTGCGGGGTTGCACCTGCTTAGATCTGACACCAGAATGAGGACTAGAGTTACCAACTTTATCTTATCAGTTCAAATATCTGTTGTTAACAACTCCTTAAAGAGACTATGGGGTGACTTTAGTTGTTTATTTTATTTATAACTGAGCTTCAGGATGGTCATACATGAGACTGATGTGTTGGAATGAGTAGAGTTTCTCAATTGCTGGTTTTAAGGAACCCAGAGATGTAAGTTGAGGTGACAATAGATTTTAAGATTATTTTTTTAAGATTTGTTTGTTTATTTGAGAGAGAAAGAGAGTGAGTTACAGAGAGAGAGCACCAAGCAGGGGGGAGGAGCAGAGGGAGAGGGAGAAGCAGGATCCCTGCTGAGCAGGGAGTCCAATACCGGACTCAATCTCAGGACCCTGAGATCACGACCTGAGCCAAAGCAGAGGCTTAACCAACTGAGTCACCCAAGGGCCCCAGTTTTTAAGATTTAGTTGAAATATTCATGAACCTTGCTCCCAAGCTCTATGATTAGCCTAATGATCTCCCCAGAGTTACTCATTAGTTATTGAGATTATACAGGCTCGTGTTTACTTCTGGTTTCAAAGTCCTGGTTCTCCTGAACTCATATCTCTCTTGAGGTCCACTTCCTCTGCCACCATCTTTTTTCCTGTTCTGGGCCAACCTAGTCATGGAATTCAGCCTGTTTTCTTTAATTGCCCCAATGACGACTTTCCAAAGCAAAGCTCTGTGGAATCCCATCTCTCTCTCACCTCTCCCTTCTACTCTCAAGTAGACTCTCAAATTCCCCCTTGATTGTTAGATTTGGATTGGTTTAGCTATGACTTTACTTCCATGTGTTCTTCCATCCATAGTCCCAGGGTCTTACTTTCCACCCATAAGTGGATAATCACAATATTTTCTAAATAAAGGTAGTTCTCTATGAGGATCTGTGGTGCAAATTCCTTAATGTATGTATAGCTGAGTCTTAAAAAAAAAAAAAAGGATTTCATTTATTTATTCATGAGAGACACAGAGAGAGAGAGATTGGGGCAGAGACACAGACAGACGGAAAAGCAGGCTCCATGCAGGGAGCCCGATGTGGGACTCAATGCCGGGACCCCAGGATCACGCCCTGGGCCGAAGGCAGGCGCTAAACCGCTGAGCTACCCAGGTGTCCCTGTAGAGCTGAATTTTGACTGACCACCCCACACACTCAAAAAAAATCTGCATAACTCTTAACTCCCCCAGAACTTAACTACTAGTAGCCTACTGCTGACTAGAAGCCTTACCGATAACATAAACAGTTGATTAACACAGATTTTGTATGTTGTATGTACTATATACTGAATTCATACAATAAAGTAAGCTAGAGAAAGGGAAGTGTTATTAGAAAAATCATAAGCATGAGAAAATACATTGTGGTACTGTACTGTCTTTATCAAGAGAAAAAGTGTATGTGTGTACAAGTGGACTCATGCAGTTCAAACTGGTGTTGGTCAAAGGTCAACTGGATACACACATGCACATACATAATACATGTAAGTTTATATGCAAGTCATAGGCATGTACAGAACATACAGCATGTAGAAATATATAGATAATTACTTGAATGTGTGTAACTAAGTATATAATACATATCACATGCACATACATATGAACACCTGATTATAGCTTATGATGACTTTCATCTGCAAAAATCTAAACCACCTTCACCGTGGAGATGGTGAAGTCTTCAGCTCCTGCTTCGTGCTCTTGGATTCTCATCTTATTTCTGCCTTGCCATGAATCCTCCTCTAGGACTGAAATGGATCCCACCCAGTTTGTGCTGTTTAGTATAGAAAATGAGAGACTGGAAATATCTGTTCAGTTACTCAGTTTGTTCAATCACACATTCACTCAACATACGATAATCGAGCACCTACAATGGAGGGCCATTAGATCCTATAGAAGAGGAGAGATGAGTAAAGAAGGGAGGGGTCCGTGTCCCCGTAAACTTAAAATCCAGCTGGGTGTGCAACACTTAGCACACATGAAACAAAACATCCTCAAATGCACAATTCTCATCAGAAGAACAGCAAATTAGAGCAGAAAGCTGAAGCCTTGCAGTGTACACCAACGCTGCTGTTTCAGCAGAATGAGCAAGAGGAAAAAAACCACTGTGGTCAAAAGAAACTGCTGGCTTATGGATTTTTTTTTAATTACAATTTGCATGCTCTTCTAACAGCGTTAGTTCTGCTTAGATGGCAGAGTGGCTTTCATGAAAGTATGAGCTCAGCCTTGTCTTATGCCTGTTTAAAAAAAAAAAAAAAAAGAGGTCAGGTAAAATGACTGTAGTAACAGCACCAAGCTAGTTGAAAACCACAGTGTCTTTCAGATGAGACAGAAAAACCGCACACTGGAAATTTTTTTGCTTGCTAAAACCCCCTTGTCTCAGAAGCACACACATAGGCAATTTCCTCTTTTCTTCTTAGGAGTGTCCTCAAGGAAAACAGCTTTCGAAATCTAGGTGTTAGAGCAGTAGAGCAGTTTAGCAGCCTCAGTGAATTTTGATTGAGCAGCAAGTGCTCCCTGAGTATTAAGGGAGCACGTGCTTAGGAAGTACTTGGAGCTGGTCAGTGTCTGGATAAGTCACACGTGCTCAAAGAGAAGTCGTTCTGATTTACCCAGGTCTGTACAAACTCTGAAGTCCGAGGTACTAGGAATCTACTCCCACTAATATCAATATATTATGCTCTGGGTTGTTGCTTTCTTTTCTGCCAGTTTGGTTTTCGATTGTGGCCAAAGTTGGAAGCTGTAGAACTGAGATGGGGTAAAGGAAGAGCAGATGTATCTACATGGCTATATTTGGGAAGAGGGACTTAATCCTTATGTAGCTCTTCCAAATCTCTTCATATAGTACTGCAATTTATAACTGAACTCTACACTGAATATTCTCATCATTGAAAACATTTTAAACCACTTTGGAACAGAAATGAGTAACGTCTGAATACATTTTCAAAAACCCATGCCATCTATACTGGAGAATATCCACATAAAAGCTAAACAACTTCATCAATGTTCATTAGACATCAAAGTGGACCCAAGTTCAGAAAACAGAAGGACTCTCATTCTGTATGCTGATCAACATGGCCTATGTGTGGTTTTGATTATTTTTAAAATCAAAAGCATTTTTCACGTGTGCATGGAGGAATTTACATAGGAATTTCATGAAGAAGAGGAAATATTAAGATAGTGAAGGGTGATATCTGTGTATGCAGAGGAATGATATGACCACCTATTTCTTGGTGGTAGTGAAATATGTAACTTTTCATTATCGACCCCCCAAAAAAGATGCAGAGCTAAAAGAAAACAAATGCATTTCTTTGGGGTCCCAGATTTGCAATTTGGGGAACACAGATTTGGGCAGCAACTCAAATAGTGTCTTCACAGCAAACAAAAGTCAAGCGTTTTAAAAGAGGAAAGAGAGTGTTTGTGTAAGTTGCTTTCAAAGAATTTTGACTGGTGTTGGTCATAGAAAACTAATCTTTGCCCAATATAATTGATTGCTAAAGCTACTACTAAGCAAAATCTTGCTATTGTTGCAAGTTTCAGGTGTTTGTGCTGAGTCCTTGGGATATTTTCAATTTGGCCAGTGCAAAAGTTCATGGTTGCACCGGTGAGGACATGTGTAAGGCTCACCAGCTTTATAGCCCTCCTGGCTCAGTTTGAACATTCCTTGATGCAAGTGATCCCACTTCGTTTCACCTTTCACGCCTAGAGCCTCCACAATGGATTGATGCAGGTTTTCACATTCTACCCAAGTTAGACAGGCCTTTTGTAGGAATTGCTCTCGTTTTCCTTGTATATTCTGTGATAAAATTTAAGATAAAATATTTATTAAAGGAAATACTGATGGTCTTAATTTCAAAACATTTAACGAGATGAACCTAGCATGCTGGGCATGATATTAAGAGAAATTGTGCATTGTTTCATAAATTTGTAGTTTTCATTCTCATGCTTCATCAAACCATAAAAGAACTGGACGTTCCTGAGGGAAATCCTTACTTCTCATGTGATGCTCCTCCTTATTCTTTTTACTTATTTATATTGTTTAATGAAATCAGGCAATCACATGATGTACTTAAACTTGAAAAATCCCTTAAGCTGATACTTCAAATTCTATCCAGATCTAGTGTTAATTCTCTAAGTTTGCCTGAATGCTAGAAAAGTCCTCTTCCTGTATGACAGACTTAGTATCATGAACATCGGGGAGAGGACAGACTGTTGGCCAATGATGTTGAAAATATCAATGGTGACTATATTAGGGCAATAGGTTTTTAGATTACTTTTTTTTTTAGATTTTTTAATTTATTCATAACAGACACAGAGAGAAAGAGGCAGAGACACAGGCAGAGGGAGAAGCAGGCTGTCTGCAGGGAGTCCCATGTGGGACTCAATCCTGGAACCCTGGGATCATGCCCTGAGCCAAAGGCAGATGCTCAACCACTGAGCCACCCCTCTCAGGTGACTTTTAATATATTTCTTCAAATGTTAAATAATTATGTGAACTTTAACAGTGATCATGAGTTGTTTATATAATCAGAAAGCAATTTCCATTGTAAAAATACAGTATTGGAAAAATTGGCTTCTAGGTGTAAATAAATAAATTAGATTTTTATTACCTAACTCCCTATGCACAGATAAGTTACAGAAAGAATAAAGACCAAACACACTTTTACACTATTAGAATGAAATATATAGATTGTCTTCATGAACTTGAGTTAAGCAGAATTTCTTAAAACAAGAGAGAGCATGACTCACAAAGAAAAAGGTTTATAGAGCAGCCCAGGTGGCCCAGCGATTTAGCACCACCTTCAGCCCAGGGTGTAATCCTGGAGACCGGGGATCGAGTCCCGCATCACGCTCTCTGCATGGAGCCTGCTTCTCTGTGTGTGTGTGTGTGTGTGCGTCTCATGAATAAATAAATAAAATCTTTTAAAAAATAGTAAAAAAGAAAAAGGTTTATAAACTTGCTTGTAATTTTTAAATGATGCCAAAATTAAAGCTTAGCTTAAAAATCTGGTTAAAAGCAAGTCATGGGATGCCTGGGTGGCTCAGCGGTCAAGCGTCTGCCTTTGGCCTAGGATGTGATCCTAGAGTCCCCGGATCGAGTCCCACATCGGGCTCCCTGCAGGGAGCCTGTTTCTCCCTCTGCCTGTGTCTCTGCCTCTCTCTGTGTGTCTCTCATGAATAAATAAATAAAATCTTTAAAAAGGAAAAAAAAGAAAACAAGTCATATGGGGCACCTGAGTGGCTCAGTTAAGCAATTGACTCTTGATTTCTTTGGCTCACATCCCAATCTCTGGGTAATGATGTCAGCTGCATTGGGTTCTCTGCACTGGGTATGGTGCCTGCTTGGAATTCTATCTCACCCTCTCCCTCTGCCTCCTGGGCAGTGCGCCTGCCTGCTCTTCCTTGCTCTCTCATCTCTTTCTCTCTAATTAAAACAAAAACAAAAACAAAAAACAGGCCATAGACTAGGAGAAAGTATTATAACATGTTTTACAAAGTATCCATGATATACAAGGAATTAAGATTAATAAGCAATAAAAAGAACTCCCCCCCCCAATTTTTGAAAATGGGCAAAAAATATGCACAAGAAACAGAAAAGGAAAATAAAATCACCAAAATTCACAAAAATATTCTCCTCCTCACCATATTGAGAGATACACACATTAAATTAGATCCTCTTTATCTATCTGTCTACAAAATGTTGAATCTGACAATATGAGATGGTGGAAAAATGAAAAATAGGAACTTGCAAAATCTACTAGTGGGAGTGAAAATAAATACTACTTTTTAAAAAGATTCTATATATCTATTTGAGAGAAAGAGACAGAGCTCGTATGGCGTGGGGCAGGGGGGGCAGCAGAAGGAGAGAGACAAGCAAGCTCCACACTGAGCGTGATGCTGGACACAGGGCTTGATCCAAAAAGCCTGAGATCATGACCTGAGCCAAAACCAAGAGTCCAAGGCTCAACCAGCTGAGCCGCCTGGGCATCCCTAAATACAACTATTTTGATGTCAAATTAACAATATCTAGTAAAGAGGTACCTGGCTGGCTCAGCCATGGAGTGTGTGACTCTTGAGGTGCAACTCACAGGGTCATGAGTGCAAATCCCAAATTAAGCAGAGATTACTTTAAAAATAAATAAATAAAAAGATAACTGTTTAAAAAACCAAATAAAGAAAAAAAAAAGCAATACCCAGTAAAACTAAAATTTTACATTCCTTGTGACCTAAAAGGTCCTCCTGTAGAGAAACTTGCAAATGTGTGCATAGGAGATAGCTATAAGAAGCTAGGGACGATTTGAAACCCATCAGAGAGGAAATGAAAAATAAAGTTTGTATTCTCAAGAACATTCAAATAGCAATTTAAAAAATGAACTAGGTCTCTATGTATTAATATTGTTAGAGGGAATAAACCGGGTTACAGAAATAAACAATATGATACGAATTATCTTTAAAAAACACTGTATATATTGTTGATGGATATGTATATACATAATAACTAAAGTCATGTACTGGGAAGGAAAGTGAAGTAAGGTAATTGAGGAATTTTATCTGAATATTATATTATTTTTATTAAAATATTTATAAAGCCGACTACCAGAAGTAAAAGTAATGACTCTCATTCTTGCTTGTCACAGACCCTGACCAGATAAGCAGAATTGCAGTGTCGAAGCTACAGGAAGAGAACCTACAGGGCACCTGTGTGGAGCCACACTTTAGCAGTAAGGGCACTGAGCAGTGGTCAACCTCAATTTCTATTTACAAACATGATGTGGTTAGAACATTACTGAATGCCCAGCAGGAATCTAGATGATGCCTCGCAAAGAGTGCCCACTGTGAAGAGCCATCTCACTCACAGATACCACAAGATACTAATAGTTTCTGAAATACAGACCCCTACAATGGTGGTTGGGGGGGGGCGTACTGCTCTCCAGCCTGAAGAAGATTACATTGAAAGAAGAAATTGAGAACATTTTGAAGAAAAACTCATATTGGATATGGGGTGGGTCAAGTCAGTCTGAAAAATCTCCCTTCCCCTCCAAAAGATTGCCTTTATTATTTTTTTAATTTATCTTTATTGGGGCACCTGAATGGCTCATTGGTTGAGCATCTGCCTTAGGCTCAGGTCATGATCCCAGGGTCCTGGGATCCAGCCCTGCATTGGGCTTCCTGCTTGTACTCTCTCTCTCTCTCTCAAATAAATAAATAAAATCTTAAAATATATATTTATCTTTATTTATTTGAGAGAGTGTGAGCAGAGTGGGGGCAGAGGGAGAGGGAGAGAGAATCCCTAGCAGACTCCCTGCTGAGTGAGGAGCCCAACCTGAGGCTAGGTCCTGTGACCCTGGGATCATGACGTGAACCAGAATCAAGAGTTGATCATTTACCCAACTGAGCCACCCTGATGCTCCTAAAAGACTGCCTTTAAACATGGGAAACACACGGCCTCTCTTGGCATGAGGAAGGAATAATGTGTTATGAAGAAAAGGGGGCATTTTCTAAGCAAAATTTCCAAAGGGTTTTCTTTTATTTCTGCTGCTGTCTCACATCAGCTGGCCATGGGATGGGGAACTCTGCCAGAAGGCATCCGACAACCTCTGTCAGTACCTTTGGATGAACGCTTGGGATCTGACTGTGTTCACAAAGCAGAGGTTGTCTCTTAAAGACTGCACTTAACCATGCTATTTATTTTTGGAGAAGCAGGAACTAGAAAGCCAAGTGCCTAATGCAAACTCAACAGTAGAGTTCATACCCTAAAATGCTTGTGCTTTCATGTATAATGACCGAAACTTCCAATGGTAACTGTTAAGGGTTGGTTTTCTGCTGGAGTACCTGCCCCGTCTGTTTCAGACTCTTCCTCAATATAGTTGCTGTATTTAATTGTATCCTCTGTGCTGGACTTTGGTGAGGCTCTTAGGATCAGTCTTCATCTGTGTGTACACTAAAAAACTAGAAATAGAAAACACAAATCTTTGCCAAATTCTTCAGAGATGAGTATATTTGTATATGGTTTAAAATCAAACGTTATCAAAGCTTTTGATTAAACCAGAAGAGAAGTAATTTATTTAAAAATAAACATTTGTACTTCTGCGGTGCTACTAGGGACCATCTGGGCTTGGTTTGGGTGATTATAACTGGAGCCAGGCACAACAGTGGAAGGGACCCAATTTTGGGCCTTAGCCATTCAGCAGCTGGGAGAGCTTAGGATGTCAAAAGGTCACAGCAAGAGCATAGCCACCTCTGGGAGCTTTCTGGACCTTGCTTGTGGCAGAGGTGGGGCTTGAGGAGCTGACTTCAGCCTTCTCCCAGTTTTGCAGAAGGAAATGAAGCTCTGAGTTGGTTGACTGCTACTAGCGACTATTTTATTTGTCAATATTCTAAGACTTACTAGGAAGTCTGTGTCATGAAAAAGATTATCTCTCAACCCAGGCTCCAGTGTACACCCCTCCCCCTGCAAGTGAGCCAGTCATCTTCCAAGTCATACCCTCCTCGTCCAGGCTTCCCATTGGATCATGCTTCACCAAGTCAGATCTTACTCTTCATTGAGATCTCACTCCTTCCTCTTGCTTGAGCAAGACAGCTTCAGCAGGATTAATTCAACAACGTTCAGACTTAAGCCTCCTATCTTAGTTGATTTGTTCACCAGGTTTCCCCAGAAACCAACTTTGAGACAAAGATTTGAGTCCAAGGAGTTTATTTTGGGGTGACCCAAGAAAACGTTATTCAGTGGGTTACCCCTGTCAATACCTTGGGGGTCAGTACCACTGGGGAACTATGGATGGTGGCAGAGAACACACCTCAGTGTCATCCCACCAAAAGAGGGCAAGGAAGTTCAGGGATTTTTCCTCCCATTCAAATGTCAGTAGCTGAGGGCTGCATCTGTACTTCTGGCTGAAGCCCCCAAATGGAAAATTGTGGGTTTGGCAGTAAGTTGCTCTGGCATACACTGTGATGGCCAGTACCTAGGGATGGTAGGCAGAACACAGGCAGCATCTGCTAACATCAATAAAAATAACATCCAGGGCTCTTGTTTTAGTGATGCTGGAAAGCTTCTAGGAGAGAAGTATGCAGTGCCACAGTGAGTATTACCTATGGAAGTCTCCCAAAGTTTCTTATGTTTGGCTTATGAACTGTGCATCAGAGCCCTGCTTTGGCAGTCCCCCTCCCCACCCTATTTCCAGCACATGGACCAGAATTATCAGGTCTTTCAGGAAATTCAGAGGTCTTTCATGTGTTTTTTACTCTTCTACTAACTCTGAGAACATAGTTCATCATTCATATTAGTGACCCTTCCCCTCCTATGAAAAGGCATGTAAAAAATCACAAAGTATAAAAATATGAAATACTCTTCCCACCCTCAAGGACCATGTAATCCAGTTGGTCAATTACTACGTGTATCATTATTCTTCTTTTCAGGTGGAATAAGGGGTAAAAACTAAAGGGATCAAGTTGCTCAAAAGTCTTTCCACCTGGAAAACCTACAAAAACAGAAATCAGGTTAGCTTGAGATTAGACTTGGAATGCTATAATCAGAGAGTTTGGTCCCTGATTTAAACCTCTGCCAAGTTACTGAAGGTGATACTACTTTTAGCATTGTGTTATAGTCAGTGTTTTGTCGGACCACAGCTACACTGTCAACTCCTTAAGAACTAGGATAATTTCCATATTAGTTCTCTCTTGCTGCATACCAAATTATCCCCAAATTTAACAGCTTAACACAAGATAGATTTATTATCTTACAGTTTCTGCCAGTCAGGAATATGGGCAACAGTTTACCTGGGTACTCATTCTCTGGGGCTTTCTCAAGGCTCATGTCTCATCTGAAGGCCTGACTGGAGAGGATCTGCTTCCAAGCTGACATGATTGCTGGCAGGATTAAGTTCTTAACACACACTGGTAAACTGGGGCCTTGGCTTCTAGATTGTTGTTGGCTGGAGGCCACACTCAGTTCCTTGCCAGATAGGCTTCTCCAACATTGCAGTTTGCTTCACCAAAGTGTGCAAACCAAGTGTGCAATAGAAACAGAAGTCATAGTCTTTTCTAACCTAATTATAGAAGCGACAGTCCATCACCTTTGCCAAATTCTATTGGTGAGAAGCAAGTCACTCAGTCCAGCCCATACTTAAAAGAAGGCGAGGGATCCCTGGGTGGCGCAGCGGTTTGGCGCCTGCCTTTGGCCCAGGGCGCGATCCTGGAGACCCGGGATCGAATCCCACGTCAGGCTCCCGGTGCATGGAGCCTGCTTCTCCCTCTGCCTGTATCTCTGCCTCTCTCTCTCTCTCTGTGACTATCATAAATAAATAAAAATTAAAAAAAAAAATTAAAGAAGGCGATTACATAAGGCCAAGACCACAAGGAAGCAGGGATCATTGGGGTATAGTAGGTGCTCCTAATGTTTATTATTTTGAACATTTATTGTTCCTAAAACACCAGGACAAGTTGCAAAACTGCATCACAGCAAAAGAACATTGGATTTCAGAGGGAGCTGATCATGTAATAGGAGGGTTTGGAGTTGTACATTCTCTTTAGTGGACAAATCCCCTTAAGATACTAATAGCGAGACTGTACGCTCCTTTATGTGGGTGAGACTGTGTCCTTAATCTCGACATCCTCAACACTTTCCCTGATACGTGAAAGGAACTTGGCAAACACTGAATGAATTGAGGAACGATTTAGTGAATGCCAACATCTGTCCCTCTCAGGACTTTTTCCTCCCCGCCAGGCTACGCATTTAACAAAATGTTATGCCACTTTAGAAAGCAGTCATGGGGCCATGGGGGAGTTTACTATTGCAGAAAAACCAAACAAATATTTGATTAAATGAATGTCAACAAAATATTCCCTATGTTGGCTCTGGCATTTTTATTTTACAATATCTTTCAAAATACTAATCTGAGAAACCTATAATGTGGACAAATAGAAACCATGCCCAGTAAGATCTGTGCTTACTAATACCTTCAGATTAAGTCTTCGTAGGATGGGCACTGGAAAGATAGAATTTACAATCTAGTTTTATCTAGAGATTGACTCTAGCAAGGATTTGGATGCTAGATGTACTCTGGGGAGTAGTGTCTCACAGAGATTTCAAGTTGGAATTCAGCAGAAGAGTGAATCTGTGTGAGTATTAGTGCAAATCCTTTTCTACACAAAGTCAGCTATAAATTTTCGTAAGCCCTTGGAAGTCTATGATTGCAGTGGATTTTAAGAAAGTGTCAGATGAAATGCTTGTTAGAAAAGGAAGTTCTGGGAATCCCCGGGTGGCTCAGTGGTTTAGCGCCTGCCTTTGGCCCAGGGCATGATCCGAGTCCCACATCGGGATCCCTGCATGGAGCCTGCTTCTCCCTCTCCCTGTGTCTCTGCCTCTCTCTTTCCTCTGTATCTTTCATGAATAAATAAATAAAATTTGAAAAAAAAAGAAAAGGAAGTGCTTTTACTTAGAGAAATTAATTCTTGGTTTCAGAACTAATATATATTCTCTCTCTCTTTCTCCTTCTCCTTACCTATCTTTATATCTCTATCTCTGTCACTTCCTCTATCTCAAGGAAGAGTGATTTCCTGATTCTATACACATAAAATATTTATGGAAAGTCACAAACTTTACTGGCCAATTCAGCCTTCTTATTCCGTTTTGGGTGACTTAAACCCTACATATTAATACTAACATTCCTTGGATGTTGATAGATGAGTAAGAATCAGATTGTGTATTTCGTAAGAATGACGGGGGGGGGGGGGGGGGCGGTTCCCAAGAGCTACAAATTCTGCAAAACAAATCCCTTAAGTAAATAATGGAAAATGATAGTTTATTTTAAGCCCTTTGAAAAGTTGAAAAATGATGCAAAAGGAAAGGGCTCATCTGTTCCTAGTCAGCTTTTGACCTTTGACTATATAAACACAAGACACACATGACCTAGAGCTAGGAAACAGAGCATCATTTCTCTACTATTCAGATGGACAAAATGAACCTTCCCATTAAGTTTTACAGATATATACTACAGCACTATTACACAGAACATTGCATTTAATAATTTACTTTTAAAGAAGGCAATTGTTAAGATTTTTGGCAATCTCAGTAACTTTTTTTTTTTTTTAATCTCTGAAGTGAGGAGATTGCACCAGATTTTTTCCAGTTTTTCCTGCTCTAAAATGTTAATACCAGGACTCATCAAGACAGGCTATCTCAGAATCCATACACTAGTTCTTGTCCTTTCACCGCAGCCCTTTCTAATTCTATCTAATTCTATCCCATTCCATCTTGACATTAACACACATCTGTTAACACACAGAAGTGTGCAAGCTCCTGCCAAAAGCATCTCACTTCTAGAAAGGACAATGAAGAACCCAACACCAACATCAAGTGCCTTTGTTACTATACACTGAAAGTACCTGGTAGGAAGTGGGCCACAGAAGAAGCAGGAATATGTCTCCTCTAAGCTTTTTTATTAGCAGGAAGGATCAGTGGTTTTTTTTTTTTTTTAAGATTTTTATTTATTTATTCATGATAGACAGAGAGAGAGAGAGAGGCAGAGAGAGAAGCAGACTCCATGTAGGGAGCCCGATGTGGGACTCGATCCCAGGACTCCAGGATCACTCCCTGGGCAGAAGGCATGTGCTCAAACGCTGAGCCACCCAGGCATCCCAGGAAGGATCAGTTTAGAAGGTTAGTTATCAGGCAGCCCAGGTGGCTCAGTGGTTTAGTGCTGCCTTCAGCCTAGGGTATGATTCTGGAGACCTGGGATTGAGGCTCACATCAGGCTCCCTGCATGGAGCCTGCTTCTCCCTCTGCCTGTGTCTCTGCCTCTCTCTTTCTGTGTCTCTCATGGATAAATAAATAAAAATCTTTAAAAAAATAGAAGATTAGTTATCTGCCACCTTGCAATTCAGCTGCTCTAATAATTCATCTCTCTTTACTTCCTTCAGGTAGAAAAGTTATCCCCAAGAAACTCTATTTATGGCAATTCCTACATAGCATTCCAGTCTTAGCTGGATGCAAACTCCTCCAGGGAGACTTAGGCACTCCTTCTAAGTTCCCATTTTGTCTTGCACACATGCTCTGTACTATAATAATTTCCTTGCAGTGTGTTAGTTAGGTCTTCCCAAGAAGGGCTATGGTCTTCCATCCTTGTATCTTCAGTGCCCTATCGCCTACCATATAACTGGAGCTGAAAAGATATTTGTCCAGCCCATGAGTGAATGAAAGACTTTTCTGACCAATTTCACCCTGCTCTGATTACTCTTTCATTACAGGTTAGGCTGTTTATACCATGCCACAGAAGTACTTGAAGCAAATAGACTAGTTAGCTGCAAAATAATATTTCTGAGTCAAGGGATATCTATACGAGCAAGGAAATTGGCTATTTAAAGAAATTTTATGTAGATCTTTTTGTAACTGGTCAAGGAAGACATGAATTCAGATTTGCACAGGAATTTTAAGGAGCAGCCTTGTGGGAGAGAGTCCAGAGCTGTTTCTTCTGCCTAAAATTAAAACTGTCCAAAGAGCCTAAGAACTGGCTCATTTCCCTCTTCCCAGCCCACTCACTGATGCCCTAAATTAAAACTTGAATTAATAGCAGAAAAAGGAAGTATACTCTGAAGAGGTTTTCATCCACTAAAAGGAAGTGAGTATAAAAGACAGTTATCAACTTTTTCACTTTTATATTTTTATGACACTGTTTCTTAATATGAACATAGCTTTATTTTCTTTTAATAAAAGTAACACATGTTAATTGAAATAAGTTCAGACAATACAGAAAGCGTAAAAAAAATGAAAATTATCTTATGTCCCATCACTCAGAGAGAACTGTTTATTAAGATTTTGATGTGTACCTTTCTATATTTTTTTCTATGCACATACAAAAAGTGCGGTCATATTATACATGATGTTTTGTAAAATTTTAAAAATTAAACTTAACATATAATGGGCATCTTTCCTTTAAAATAAATATTGATCTTTGTTATTGCTTTTAAATCTGCAGGGTAACCTCCCATTGTATGGTTGTATTGTGATTTGTTTAATTAATTCTCTGTTGATGACAATCAGTTACATGGCTTCTGGGATTTCAGTATTATGAATAACACTATGATGAACATACCTGTTTGTAAAACTTTGTAGATTTTTCCAGTTATTTCCTTAGGATAAATTCACAGAAGTAACACTGCTGGATAAAAGGGTTTGCATGTAAAGAAACTCAATATATATACTGCTGAATTACTCTCTGGAGAGGTTGATCCTATCTGCATTACTATTATCACTGGATGAGAAATTATTGCTCCATAAAATACCGATACAGCAGTTAGCAATCTTAAAATTGTACCTATCTATTGAGCAAAAATTATGTTCATTGTTTGATTACACTGATTACCTGATAGGGAAATACTGATCAAATTCTTTTTTTTTTTAAGATTTATTTATTTATTTATTTATTTTAGAGAGAGAGAGAGAGAGTGCACATGTATGCATGCAGGTGAGCAGGGGGAGCGGCAGAGGGAGAGGAAGGAAGAGAAAGAATCTCAAGCAGAATTCCCACTGAGCATGGAGCCAAGCAACGGGCTGCATCCCAGGACCCCGCGATCCCAGCCAAAACCAAGAGTCCCATGCTTAACCAACTGAGCCACCTATGTACCCTGCATTGATCAAATTCTTAGAGGAAACTGCACTTGAGTCTTGGAGGCGACTAAAATTCAGTCCCACATTAAGGAAGTAACAAGCGACCTGAATCTGATAATGGCTCCGGTGACATTTTGCTTATTATTTTCTTGGACAGTCTGTTCTTGAGGTTTGTGTAGTTAAATTATTGGCTGTTTTGATTTTCATTTTCCCTTTTGGTCCCACATATCCAAGATTAACTTGAGAAGAATTTGGAAAGACCATGAAGAAGTTATTCATTATCCTTACATCCTCCCTCACCTCAGAGTGAAATAGCATGAAATAGGTCTAACACCTCAGTATATCACTGTGACCATATCATTCTTCTTTGCATTCCCAAATTTCCTGCCTGAAGGATCTTTATTCCCTTCTCTCTCTAAAACTCTTACTCTCCAGCAATAACCTTATCTCTTTTTTGCCCTTCCTTTGAGTTTTGACTCAGTTCCTCTTCCCTCAAAGCAAGACTAGTGGACTGGTGAACAAAGTGGTATTACACTTACTGGCATTGAATAACTGTTGAAAGCATTTACTTTGTCATCTTCAAGGAAGTGTTAACAAATTAGACTCTCCTTTACCCCGATCCTTAATTTTTTAAACATTACTCTTTGCACTCTTTGCTTTTGCTCCTAGGTAACGGAAATTAGGGACACCACTAAGTCTTTGGACTGTTAGACACCAATGAGATATACATCTTCTCTATAAGCACCAATGAGATATATACTTTCTCTATAGAACTAATAAGATGCTATTCTACTACGTTAAGACTCCCAAGCTAACATTTACTGCTGAGCACTTACTCTATGCTCAGTATCTTTTTTTTTTTTTAAGATTTTATTTATTTATTCATGAAAGACAGAGAGAGAGAGAGAGGCAGAGACACAGGCAGAGGGAGAAGCAGGCTCCATGCAGGGAGCCCAATGTGGGACTCGATCCCGGGGCTCCAGGATGGCACCCTGGGCAGAAGGCAGGTGCTAAACCGCTGAGCCACCCAGGGATCCCCTCTTTTTTCTTTTTAAGAATACTTTATTTGTGAGAGGGACAGAGAAAGCACGAGCAGGGGCAGGGAGAGAGGGAAAAGCAGACTCGGGGCTGGATCCTAGGACTTTGGATCATGACCTGAGTGGAAGTCAGACTCTTAACCTGACTGAGCAACCCAGGCACCCACCCCTGTGCTCAGTACTTTAAAAGAACTTCACAGGCATTAACTAATTTTATCCCCATAATAAAGCAATGAGGAGGCTACTATTACTAAACAAAAGCCTGGAGAGACTAACTTGCCTAAAGCCACACAGCTACAAAGCAGTAGATATAGGATCTGAACCAGCAGCCTCATTCTAGAGCCTGTTCTCTTAAGTGCCATGACAGGTATGCCCCTGAGATAAAGAAATCTGCTGGAGGAACATTTGAGACCCTTTGAAAGGTAAGAGTTCTTTTTCTTCCCAGGAATGCTGTAATCTTTTTTTTTTTTTAAGATTATTTATTTATTCATGAGAGAGAGAGAGAGATAGGCAGAGACACAGGCAGAGGGAGAAGCAGGCTCCACACAGGGAGCCCTACGTGGGACTTGATCCAGATCCCAGGGCCCCAGGATCACACCCTGGGCGGAATGAAGGTGGCACTAAACCGCTGAGCCACCCGGGCTGCCTGGAATGCTGTAATCTGCATATGATACTTGGAATTGCTGCAACCATCTTGTGACCAGGAGTTAGAGCGGAGTATGGTGGAGTAGAAAGATGCAAGGCTCTCAAGTTTTTAAGGACATCCTTGAGTAACTGAATTATCCAATCTTGGAACTGCTCTACCTTTGGAATTCTTGTCATGTGACATAATGAACTAAATACTGTTTAATTTCCTTCCATTAGGTTTTCTGTTAGTTGTATGGAAAAACACTCTCACTGATAAGCATACTCCAATCAGAGACATACAGCTCTTTCAGAGAGTCCAAATATTTGTACCATGTGCAAGTTTTTCATTCGGTTAACAAGTACAGCATGTCAGGTACAGTACAAGAATCAAACAAGTTGGGAAGGGCAGATTTCTTCACTCATGGAGAATAATAATCTGTTGGAAAATGTGGTAATCAAAGTGGAGGCAGGTATGTATAAGGAAGGTATCATGAGAACTAACCTATACTAAGAGGTCAGAGAAGCCCCTAATAGAATCAGGTGAATGCATGTTTATCAGATTCAAAGAATCCATGCCGTATCGGTATCATCCATTTGTAAGTTTCTTATATATTTGATTTGTGATATTTTCTGGTTTTCGTTGTATAAGACATAGTGTTATGTGTATAATAGTGTTAGGTGTATATATATTTAGGCAGATTTACAATACAATAATTACTTTTTAAAACAAATTTCTGATTTTTTTAAAGTTTCTTTTTTTTTTAGTAATCTCTCTACCCAATGTGGGGCGCGAACTCATGAGCCTGAGATCAAGAGTCACATGCTCCCCCTGCCTGAACCAGCGAGGCAGCCCTATAATACAATAATTCAAATCAACATGGAGGCCCAGAATATTTTTCCCTTCTAAATGTAAATACTGAAAACCAAGTTAGGAGAAGCAGACTGACATAAAAGATGAGCAAAGAAATGGGAAGGAAGCCTTTGGTGTTCATTTCTGGCTAACTGGCTGGCAGCCTTCTTGTGGCTTGAACTTCATAATTTGTAAGATGTGACTTGTAAACGGTTGCAATGTGATACTGTAGCGTTTTTAAATTTTTTTTTTAAATTTTTTTTATTTATTTATGATAGTCATAGAGAGAGAGAGAGAGGCAGAGACACAGGCGGAGGGAGAAGCAGGCTCCATGCACCCGGAGCCCGATGTGGGACTCGATCCCGGGTCTCCAGGATCGCGCCCTGGGCCAAAGGCAGGCGCCAAACCGCTGCGCCACCCAGGGATCCCCTGTAGCGTTTTTAAATCAATGAAGAATAGAATTTTAAAATCCCTATACTGCTGTGAAAGTTCCAGAAATCATTCACCAGTTTAGCAAAGCAAATGGCCAAAAGGAAGGGGTGGTACAGGACGTGACACACAAGAAAGAAGGTAAAATCCCGAGGCAGTAGAGTGCCTGGTAAACTGCACAGCAGGAAGCAGCGCTGTCCGCGTCACGGCTGCTGCTGAGTGAACGCTGGTTGGAATTTCCAGAGATGACCAAGCAAACATCAAGAAGGAAGTGGCTTTTTTTTTCTTTTAAGTTTTATTATGGACGACTTCTAACATGCACAAAAGTACCGAGGAGAGTCACGAGAACTAGCGCATCTTCAACCGCCACTACTCGTGGCCAATCTTGCCTCGTCTGTCTCTCCAAGGTTCTGAAGCAAACGCCGCATCTATCACTTCGCCCTAGTATGTGGGCACACACCTCCAGGGCAAACGAACGGGAAACGAGCCGTCTGGTGCCTAGCTCACTCCGTGGCAGCCTTATCTTCGACTTTATAACTTGTAAAATATGATTTACAAGAGGGTTAAAATGGACTTTTTTTTTTTTTTAAGTAACCACGATAAAAAAAAAAAAAAGCAGGTGGTCAAACCCCCAAAAGGCTCTCCGGGAGGGAAGCTCACCCCATGCCTCCAGCTCGGCAGTTCCGTCCCCAGGAGCCCAAGGAGCAGCCCGAGGCCGCTGCCTTCCGAGGTGGAGGCCGCCAGCCGCAGCCCGCCGGACCCAGCCTTTTATGGACCTGGCTGGCCTTCGCCCCGCCCCCCCGGGAAGTCTCCGCCCCCTGGCCCCGGCAGCCCCCGCGTGCCTCCGCGCGCGCCCCCGCCACCTCGTCCTACGGAGCGGCGCGCCGCCCCGGACGCGCGGGGCCTGGGCTCGGGGGCGCGCACGCCGTGCGTCCCAGGCTCGCTCGGGATTCTCGCCTGGTGCCGCCGGGAAAGGCCGACGGTTCGGTCCGCCATGTTCTTCTCCGCGGCGCTCCGGGCCAAGGCGGCTGGCCTCACCGCCCAGTGGGTAAGGAGGTTCGGAATGAGTCCGGGCGCTGCCGCCGCCCGTCTCTGTTTCTCGGTGTCTCCTTTGGTGGTGGGCACGCGAGAGCGCTGGGCTCTGCACGGCCCGCAGGCGGCGGCAAGGACACTGCGGCCTTCGCCCTCGCGCAGGGAGGCCGCCAGCAAGGCGCTCCGAGGGAGGGTCGCAGGCCGAGCTGCGGCGGGTGCGTGGTGTCCCTCCAGCCCTGGGAAGCTTACGCCTAATGTGGTCAAGGAGAGGAAGAAGCAAGGGCCGTCTGGTGCTGTGTGTGCGCCCGCCCGTCCTTGCGCGGACCCAGGCCCGGCCTAGCTCGGCCTCAAAGGTTGCTAAGACCCCCGCCCACAAAGGAGGACCTTGCCTGTCAAGCCCCGTGACCCGGTTGCTGCCAGGTTGCAGGTGCGGCGCCCTGGAGAAGACTCTGAGATTGTAGGCTCTGGCTTGCGTGTCCAAAGCCGAAAGAGCCTTTCCTTAGGCGGATAGAAGGTGTTCGATTGACTGCCTGTGTGTTGCAGATCGGAAAAGTTAGGTGAATAATCGTATCACACTGTGAAAGAACACTGCAGGTACTGCACCCAGAAGGATTTTAGAGCTTGAATGGGCTTCTGATATCCGAGTACATGCCCTTATCTTAGGCAAGGAAAGTGAACCTCAGTTCGAAACACTCATTCAGCTTAGAAATGGTGATCCCAGGAATGACGATTATAGCAGCGTTTACTGGAAAAGAGACACCCCTTCCCCTTTGTTTCCCCTAGCAGTAAAATAGAAAGGTTGAGTCAGTTCTTAGCAGAAGACCGGGCGATAATACACAGAGTTAGGCCTGAGTTTGGATGGTGGCTTCGCTGCCTTTTCTAGCACTTAGTTTTCTTAGTCATAAAATGGGAAGAATACTCCCAATTTGCAGAGTTTAGTCTTTCGGTAAACATTTGAGGTCCTACTGCACTGCCGGGCTGCAGGTAAAAATATGGATAATAATGATAGGTAACATTGGGTCACTACTTTCCATGTGCCGGGTTCCCTCTTAAATGTTTACATTCTAAATCTCATTTATGAGGTTGGTACTGTTATTTTTCCGTATTACAGATAAACGGATTTAGACAATCCCTATTCTTGTGTAGTTGATAGTCTCACGTAGAGGAAACTTTAGGACGAGTATGGTACAGTGTTAAGAGATATGGGTAAGGTCAGTTTGGTTTGAAGGTGGTAGAAGATTTTTCCTGGATGCACTACTAACAAATTGGTGATAAGATCACATAAATTAGGGAGAGGGTATAATAGGTGGAAAGGACAACATAAGAAAAGGCTGTTTTTATTGGTAGTTAGCAAGAAAAAGCTTAATGTCTATAAGAAACCTCAGTGTTGCTGGACTCCATTGTTAGAAGCAAGGTGAATCGAGAGATGAAGTGAGAGAGGTGGGCAGGGCCCAGATGTTGGAGCTCCTTGCTGTCCATGCCAAAGATTTTGGCTTTATCTTAGAGGCAATGCTGAGCCAGTGAGGATTTTAAAGGAGTAGAGGGGCATGGTCAGATTTCTCTGTATTGGATAGATAGCTGCATGGGAGTGAGGGAATACATTTGACCAGAGGCAGGGAGACAAAATAAGCCTCTTGCAGAATCCCAGGTGAGGGGTGATGAGGATCATCAACCTTGTCTACTGGTTGAAATGATAGAAATAAGAGTACAGATAGATTTTAACTTCTTCAGTTTTTGAGGCAAAGGGTTATTAGAGATAAATTGAAAAACAGTTTAAACAATGAAAAAGAATATCTTCAGGTAGTGGAAGAAAATTTCAATGAAATTTTATGTTAGTTTCTGCAGCTGTTTTTTCTTTGTTCAAATATTACCTGGTATGTAATGTATACCCAATAAATATTTGTTGAGTTGAATAAGTTTTTGTTGTTTTTCATTTTCTTCCAATTTTATTAATCTAACAGATCTTTCTAAGGTATACAGCAAGGTGGTTTGATGTAGAAGTTCAATTTTTATTACACAAGTAATACATTGTAGGAAAAACGTAATATTGGGAACAGCAAACAGAATAAGCTCAAAAAATAAAAATTACCATAGTCTCATTGGCCTGGAAATTATCAAAATGTTAACATTTTTGTGTCTGCAATTAATAGGCCTTACAGAATATTTTTTTATTCTTTTATTTTTTTATTTTTGGTAAAAATTGTATGGTAATTGTTCGCCCTGTTTTGTAGCCTGTTTTTTTCTCATAAAACTTTTTTTTTTTTTTTTTTTTTTTTTTTTTTTTTTTTTATGATAGTCACACACAGAGAGAGAGAGAGAGGCAGAGACATAGGCAGAGGGAGAAGCAGGCTCCATGAACCGGGAGCCCGACGTGGGATTACGTCCCGGATCTCCAGGATCGCGCCCTGGGCCAAAGGCAGGCGCCAAACCGCTGTGCCACCCAGGGTTCCCTCATAAAACATTTTTGATCCACATTCCTTATCAATAAATATTTCTTTTTTTTAAGATTTTATTTTTATTTAATTATGAGAGAGAGAGAGAGGCAGAGACACAGGCAGAGGGAGAAGCAGGCTCCATGCCAGGAGCCCAACGCGGGACTCGATCCTGGGACTCCAGGATCGCGCCCTAGGCCAAAGGCAGGCACGAAACTGCTGAGCCACCCAGGGATCCCCTCAGTAAATATTTCTGTATGGTCATTTTTAATGCTGTGTAGCATCCTACTGTGAGGATGTTCTATAACTTATATAACCAGGCCTTTCTAACCTTTTCCAAATAGAATAATCAGAATGACCTAGCAAAAGTCAGGGAAAGTATAAGAGGTCCCACTAATAAAGTTCCTTTCTTAAAGAGAAACCATTAAGGAAACCATTTGTATTTTCAGAGAAATTGCTTATTCTGTTATAATTTCTGCTGTATTAGCTAACTGCCAATTTCTTTACCACAGACATCAGTTTATCATTGCTTTAAAAATAGCCATAACTTAGTACTGTCTAGAAGTGCCTACAAGACAATAGTTGTGTGATCTTTTAAACCATATTTCTTGGGATCCCTGGGTGGCGCAGCGGTTTGGCGCCTGCCTTTGGCCCAGGGCGCGATCCTGGAGACCCGGGATCGAATCCCACATCAGGCTCCCGGTGCATGGAGCCTGCTTCTCCCTCTGCCTGTGTCTCTGCCTCTCTCTCTCTCTCTGTGACTATCATAAAAAAACAAACAAACAAAAAAAAACCATATTTCTTAATCTCCTGGAGCCTCATTTTTGTTTCCTGTAAAGTACAGTAATACCTTATTTAGTGATTACCAAGAATTGCCTAAAAATGTGAATTGTGGAGCGGTAGACACTTAGAATAGGTTTATTCTCTTGAATAATTTTCCATGGCTTTCTGTAATGTTGATATCACTTTGCAGCTCATCACTCACTGCCTCATTCCCAAGCCACTGCTTAATTCAGTAGGAGTGAGGGAATTGTGGCATTTTCAGCATTGTATTTTGAGCCTTAAAATTTGGGTTCTTTTTTGTAGTTTCCATTTGATCTTTTCGTTCATTGAAGATTTTTTTTTTTAATGTCCATAAACTTGAGTTTAGCAGTTTTGAAATTGTTGTGTGGTAATCTCCATTGATTGTCTTTTTTCTTGAAAATGGGCTGTTTTGTTTTATATTGAGTAATTTTGGATTGTATCCTAGACATTGTGAACTATAGGTCATAGAAATTAATAGATTCTGTTAATTCCTCTGTGAGTGTTTTTGGTGTTGTGGCAGGCTGTTAACTCAGTTGAACTTGAAATATAATCCAACTCCCTTGTGGGCAGCAGCTCAAATAATTGCTTCAGTTCTTTTAGCTGGGCTGCTTGGAGTTGGCCCCAGGTGCATGCATGGTTTGGGGTCAGCCGCAGAATTTGTGGCTTCTCTCTGGCTCTTCCTTTTCTTCCATTTCCCACTTTTTCATGCCTGTGGTTGTCCCAAACTGTCCTATGGTTTTTCAAGCCATTAAAGCTACATGTTTTCTCTTGGGGTTTTAGCTGCCCAGAACAGTATTGACAGGGATCTGCCATCAGGCTAAAAGATGTTAATTGTAAAGCAAAAAAACCTTGATTGGCTTCATCTAAGTATAGACTCCCCTTCTGTGTCTGCCATTTGGTGGTTCTCCAGTGCCTTCATTGGAGAGTGTTTTGGGTTTTTTATTTTTTTAAAAACATAGTTTATGCAGAATTTATAGTTGTTACTCAAAAAATAGTTTATGCAGAGTTTATATTGTTTGGCCTGACGATATCTACTCAGCTACTCTGCACATGGAACCTCGTGTGGTGGCATTTTTCTATCTAAATTTGCTATCTAAATTGTAAGTTTTGTAGAATGAACTGTTTTCCCATTCCATTTAGAAGTTCTTAAACCTGATTTTTCAGTGTCCCAGGGTATTTCCATTTTAGCCCAAGGACTCTAAAGGAGTTTTTTTTTTTTTTTTAAGGCATTTGTTTTAGTTTTCTATTTTGCTATCACAAATAAATTACCACAAATTTGGTGACATGCATAACACAGATTTATTGTCTTATGATTCTGTAAGTTAAAAGTTTGACATGGGTTTCCCTGGGCTAAAACCAAGGTGTTGGCAGAGCTACTGGAATACTGTAGGGGACAGTCTGTTTTCTTGGCTTTTCCAGCTTCTAGAAAAAGCTGCCCTTATTTGTTGGCTCATAGCCCCTTTCTTCCATTTTCAGAGCCAGCAAGGGCAGGTTAAACTCTCACATCACTGACTCTGCTTCCATCATTTGTGACATATCCTTTCCTAACTTTTCTCCTCCTTCTACATTTAAAGGGCCCTATGATTATCTTGAACCCACCCTGATGATCCAGAATAGGAGTTTCCCTATTTTAAGGTCAACTGATTAGCAGTCTTAATTCGATCTACAACCATAGTTCTCTTTTGCTATGAATATTAATATATTTAGAGTTTCCCAGGATTAGGAAGTCGGTATTTTGGGGGCATCATTACTCTGCCTGCCATGACCTTAAACACTTAATAGAAAGAGAAAATAAGTACATTTATTTATTCAGTGAGGTTCAGCAGGCCACTACTGCATATTACAAATTCAGATCTTTATATTGGAGATGTGAACTCAGTTTCTGTTTCAAAGATATTTAGGGATGCATGGGTGGCTCAGTGGTTGAGCATCTGCCTTTGGCTCAGACTGTGATCCTGGAGTTCTGGGATTGAGTCCCACATCAGGCTTCCTGAATGGAGCCTGCTTCTACCTCTATGTCTCTGCCTCTCTGTGTGTGTGTCTTTTTTTTTTTTTTTTTTTTTAAGATTTTATTTATTTATTAATGAGAGAGAGTGTGGCAGAGACACAGGCAGAGGGAGAAGCAGGCTCCACGCAGGGAGCCCAACGTCGGACTTGATCCGGATCTCCAGAATCAGGCCCCGGGCTGAAGGCGGCGCTAAACCGCTGAGCCACCCGGGCTGCCCTCTGTGTATTTTATGAATAAATAAATAAAATCTTTAAGAAAAAAAAAACCCAAAGATATTTATAAATAGCTGAACTCCCTTCTCATTGGGCACTGTTTAATATCAGCCCAGTACTTTGGGTAATAAAGTATAGGTTCATTGACATATCAGTTTGGTTTTCCATTTTGACTCACCCCCCACTTCTTGAGTCAGTCAGGAAACAGTCGTAGGAAATTTTTTTCACTCAACAAGCACTAAAGACAACGTGTTTAAACACCTTTCTTTGCTTTGTTGTAACAGAGGGAAAGTGCCTTATATGTGGGATACTTTGCTGAGTGTCATCTCGTTTTGTAGGTGAGACAGCTGAAGACTGTCAGATAAATATGCCTCAGATTACACAGTAGTAGGAGCCTGAACTCGGTTTGTTGGCAATTCCCATTTTTTTCTTTTAACTGCTTTTCTAAGTTACTCAGGTTTACTGAGGGAAATTGGTGTGTATGGTGAAGATTTAAATTTAATAGGTGCTATAATAGTAGAGAGGCTTTCCAATGTTTGCAGAGACCAGAGAAGTGATTTTACTCAGGAAGAGAGCTGCGGGGAGATGCGGGTTAACTACTTTGGTCATGATGCATGCAATTTTGTTCCTAAGGGAATATCATGATAGTATCATGAAAAGAAATATTACAGTTTGAAAAATACAGGTAATGACATGCTCTGTTCAGATGGCTACATATTGCTATAAATACATGTCCTTAATATTTTGAAGTATGGAGAAGGAAGTTCCTCATTATCACTAACTAAATACTCCTTAGTATTCTTTAGTACTTCTAAAGATTCTGGGTTGGAAAAGATCACCTAGCATTTCTTATTCTTGACATCATTACATTCTGAAGATCATATACCCTAAAGCAGTAATTCCCAAACTTGATCTAAAGAATAACTGATGATGCTTTAAACAATATACGTTTGTTGGAGTATTAGGCCTTAGGACTAGAAAATAAAATAGTTTACATTTATATAGTATTTATTTTTGTTTATTTGATTTTCAAGTCAAAAAATTGTGCTAAAATTTTACCAGTTAATTCTTTAAGTTAAAAGCTCTTAAAATCACTTAAACTTTTGAAAATGAGTGTTTGCTCTTATACTCAGCTTGTAATTATTTAGGGTCTTATCTGTTTTTGTGATTATTGAGGCCTGTAGCTTCATTTTAGGGGTACAAGAAGAAAAAGTAATGGGAAACTGGAGTGTTACTATTTAATTAAAGTTCCAGTAATAATAATAATAATAATAATAATAACAGTAGTGGCCAGTACATGAATACTTATAATGATACTGTACTAAATACTTTCTCATTTAATCTTTAACAGTTTAAGATAGGCACTGCTTTGATTTTATAGATGAGCAAACCTAGGCACAGAGAGGTAGAGTAGGGATCCCTGGGTGGCACAGTGGTTTGGCGCTTGCCTTTGGCCCAGGGCGCGATCCTGGAGACCCGGGATCGAATCCCACATCGGGCTCCCGGTGCATGGAGCCTGCTTCTCCCTCTGCCTATGTCTCTGCCTCTCTCTCTCTCTCTCTCTCTGTGTGACTATCATAAATAAATAAAAATTAAAAAAAAAATAAAAAAATAAATGTTTAAAAAAAGAGAGGTAGAGTAGCTTGCTCAAGGTTACAGTACTATAATTGGTGAAGATGAGACTGAACCTAGGTCTATTGATTGAAATGATGTTTGGATATTTCATTTCTATGAAGTATTTTTTTTTTTAATTTTTATTATTTATGATAGTCACACAGAGAGAGAGAGGGGCAGAGACACAGGCAGAGGGAGAAGCAGGCTCCATGTACCGGGAGCCCGACGTGGGATTCGATCCTGGGTCTCCAGGATCTCGCCCTGGGCCAAAGGCAGGCGCCAAACTGCTGCGCCACCCAGGGATCCCTCTATGAAGTATTCTTATCCTTATGAGTATTGTTTGTATCCACATTGGATTTTACGTATCTCCAGAGTGCTTTGTTTAATTTATGGTCAGGTTAGACAGTATTGTTGCCATTGATATGGTTATCCTAATCTGTAATGCTCCTATAAAACCTGTGCTTTTTGCGTAGCTTTTCTGTTATATAATTTGGCCAAATTTTGCTTGATAATTCTCTTACAGTGCTAGAAAAATCACTGAGATTTTGTTACTTTGAGTTAGCATTTTTAGTTAAATTATTGATGGAACTTTATTTGGAAGACATTTGTAAGAGCCTTCCCATATAGATTTGAAAATATAACATAACTTAATTTTAGTGGTTAAAGCATGTATTCAAATTAGGCAAACCTTTATCTGGCTTTTCATTTATTTAGTACTGAGATCTAGGGAAAATTTTTTCCTTTGTTCTTTGAGCCTTAATTTGCACATCTCTAAAACAGATGGTAATAATACCTGGTAGGGTTGCTGGGAGGAATGAATGTGTTACTTTATTTATAAAGTTGGTAGCACAGTTTCTGATGCAGAGTAAAGCACTTGTATTTCTTATCATTGTCTTTGAAGTAGATAACAGTTACTATTAGCCCACTCATCATCTACTTTACTAAACTAAAATGCACTGAAAACTTTAAAGTGTAGAAATACCTACTCTGAATGTATCATAAACAAAGACTGTTGGGGTAGTTTTTTGTTTTCAGGTCTTTGCTCTGACAGCTGAAAGAAACGGCTTCTGGTTGAGCTGGCAGTGGAGGAGGCTGTAGGTAATAGGCAGGTCAACAATGGCAAGTACAGAGGGAGCCAGTATCACTTTGCCTTTACCAGACGTTTCACATGTGAGTTGTGACCCCCTGCAGGTGCACACTTATATTGTGGATTTAATCTGTGTTTGAGGTAGTGTGAAAGGTATATTCTTTGCCTGAGTTGGTTGCTCATAAAAGAAAACACCGATTTTCAGTGCCTGACCTTAGTCCTATCTTTCTGACTAATTAGGTTACTGATTCTGTCAGTTTCGTTTTGCAGCTTCCTTATCCTTTAAGTTCCTCTGGCTGGATGTGTCCTTTTATAGTGCAAATAACTGAGAACTGAAAGGTGAGCAGAGTGGATATACTGCTAATGTTTGAGCAACAGAGGAAACTAATTTTAAGATTTTTTTTTATCTATTCATGAGAGACACAGAGAGAGAGAGAGAGAGAGGCAGAGACACAGGTAGTGGGAGAAGCAGACTCCATGCAGGGAACCTGACATGGGACTTGATTCGGGTCTCCAGGATCAGGCCCTGGGCTGAAGACGGCGCTAAACTGCTGAGTTACCCAGGCTGCCCTAGAAACTAATTTTAAACAAATGTAGAGCTCATGAAAGATTCTGTTCTTGTGAGTGGGGTGTGTAAGAATATAAAATTTCAATTTTTGTTGTTTTGAGCTATTAGGATTGGTAATGCAAATAATTATTAAAAAGGGAAGGGCTGGGATGCCTGGGTGGCTCAGTGGTTGAGCGTCTACCTTCAGCTCAAGTTGTGATCCCCGGGTCCTGAGATTGAGTCCCGCTTTGGGCTCCCCGCATGGAGCCTGCTTCTCCCTCTGCCTGTGTCTCTGCCTCTCTGTGTCTCTCATGAATAAATAAATAGAATCTTTTAAAAAGTGGGGGGAGGGCTAATAGAGCAGACAGTTTAGATCCAAAAGGCCTGGGCTATGACTCCATCTCTGTCACTAATTTTTGTGGTATAGGGCAGGTTACTGTTTCTGAGCCTAAGTTCCTTTAAAAGTAAAATAGAAATAATAACTAACCATAGATTTTTGAGAAGTCAATGAAAAAAAGTATCTTGAAGTACTTAACACAAAGCCACTCAAGTTGAATTCAAAGAAAACACTTGCCATTATTTGCCTGTTGTAAATAATTGGTGTTGGAATGCCTCTTCATTCCAAGGTAAAACTAAATTCAAATGGCTTATTAAGTGGTATAAAGATGGTAACTCAGACTTTTCATATCTTATTTATTCTTTTATTGCAAGTGTCTAATGTGGATGTCATAATGAATACAAAATAGGTGAAGCTCTAAAAATATGTAAAAGACATGGCAGCTTTGAAAATGGCCATGTGCTACCTTGATATGAATGGGTAACAGTTTATGCCAGTTGAGAAGCAACGGGGCTAATATTTATCAGTTTGCCCTATTTTGTTTGTTCATTGTTTTATAAACAAATTATCTGAGCCTTTTTTCTACTATTTTGAAGAAGTTTTGGCTTCAGACATTGAAATTAAGTTGCTCAAATGCTATGCTAATGTGTATATATACCTATTTAGGTATTCTATAGGAAAAGAAGAGTGGCATTTACTGTTTTTTTTGAAAAAAGTTTTTTAAAAAGACAGTAAATTAAAAAAATAAATAAAGGACAGTAAATAGCTTGTTTTAAATAAAGGACATACATACATACATACTTCTCTCTGTAAATGGGAATGTGGTGAGCCAATGGAGGAGGCAGGTCTTTTCATTTCTAATCTGTCTTCCTGTGTGTGGATGCATTCCAGGTTTTCTTCATTAAGTTTCTTGATTTCCTAGATCTGTATACTTCTAGAGCTCTGATATCAAATAGTTCCATTCAAGTGGCTAATAATAAGACTATAACTTATAAACATTAGCCCTAAGATCTTATATCAGTTCTACCAGTAATTAGTTATGTGATCTTGAGAAGTTTTCATAACTCATTTAAACCTCTATTTTCTGGAAATTATACCCATTTTGCATGAAAGTTGTAAGAATTAAATAATGGAAAAGCTTGGTGACTGACACATAGTACTTCTAAAATAATAATGATAGGTAATATAGTACTCACTATATGCCAGGCAGCATATTAAACACTTTTTACATAGATTATCTTATTGATTGATTGATTGATTGATTTTAAAGATTTTATGTATTTGTTCATGAGAGACACACACACACAGAGAAGCAGAGACACAGACAGAGGGAGAAGTCGGCTCCATGTAGGAAGCCTGACACGGGACTGGATTCCGGGTCTCCAGGATCAGGCCCTGAGCTGAAGGCGGCGCTAAACCGCTGAGCCACCCGGGCTGCCCTAGATTATCCGTTTTAATCTTTAGAACAGTCCTATGAAGAATGTACAGTTGTTAATACAATTTTACAGATGAGGAAAGTGGCTCTGGAGCTGGGCTTTTTCTTTTTTTTTAAAGATTTTATTTATTTATTCATGAGAGACAGAGACAGAGAGGCAGGGGCTCTCCATGCAGAGAGCCCAATGTGGGACTCGATCCCGGGACTCAAGGATTATGCCCTGGGTGGAAGGCAGACGCTAAACCACTGAGCCACCCAGGCGTCCCTGGGCTTTTAACAACTTGGCTATATTGTCTTTCTGCAGATAGTATATTTATGGAATATTAATACCAGTGATAGATCCCAGTTCCTGCGATGTTAGACTGTGGCAAATGTGGCTTTCAGAAATGATGAAATTGATGCTTCCTATTTGGTATTGGTCCTTTCACTGTCAGAAAGACAGTATTTCAGCAATTAGTTTGGTGACATTAGGCAGGATGATTTGGACTGGGGAAGGGTCAGCTAGAAAGCTATTAGAGTAATACACAGACCTAGAGTAATATCTGAATAGAGTAATGATAGGAAAAGGACTAAAGACTATTGATTTGTAAACATTGAAATGTTGGGACACTTGGGTGGCTCAGCGGATTAGCGCCTGCCTTTGGCCCAGAGAGTGATCTTGGAGTTCCTGGATTGAGTCCCACATTGGACCTGGATGGAGTCTGCTTCTCTCTCTCTCTGCCTGTGTCTCTGTCTCTCTCTCTCTGTGTCTCTCATGAATAAATAAAATCTTAAAAGTAAAAATAAAAAATTGAAATGTTGTGGCACCTGGATGGCTCAGTGAGTTAAGCATCTGCCTTGGGCTCAGGTCATGATCCCAGTGTCCTGGGGGTGCCCTGCTCAGTGGGGAATCTACTTTTCCCTCTCTCTAAGCCTCCCCCCCACCCCCAGCTTGTGCTCTTTCTCTCAAACAAAATCTTTAAAAGAATAAAATAAAAATTGAAATGTAATTTATACACATGGCAAAAAATTCAAACAGTATGCAAGGATATATGTATCATAGTATAAAATATATATTAAAGAATAAGGGTACAAGGATATATATTATGATAAATATATTAAATGTGTTGCATATATTAAAGAATAAATTTCCTTCCCACTCCACATCCTTGATCCCCTTTTTCAGAGATTGTCAGTTACTGGTTTCTTTTGTAATACCTCTATATTCTTTATTTTATAATATTTTCTATATTTTGAAAAATTAGTGGGACATGCAGACTGGGTATATTTGTAGATCTTTACCTTCTTGCCCAGAACTGTGAAGGCTCTGAGATTTTACCCTACTTGCCAGCCAACACGTTAAACCTGCCTTGGTGTAATGGATGCTGACTGAGACTCCTAGGTCAGGGACAGAGGATTTTATTACTCAGGCCATAGGAGGGTAGCATAAGCTTCATGTTCGAATTGATTCCCCTTCACCCTCACATCCCATGGGAGTGACATGGAGCAGCCTGGGTGAATGCTATGCATCACAACTGAGGAACCCAATCCCAGCTGCAAGAGAACTTGCTCAACCTTAGCCTGAGAGGGAGATACTCTACAGAAATCCTTGGAAAGACAATCTGGAACAAGAGCTGTCAGTGGCTAGTGCCTCTGCTCCTGTGCAGAGATGTGCAGAAACCGACACTCATGGAAAATTGTCTGCCAGCACTACTACTTCTTCCTCTCCAAATTTAAGTAAAAAAAGATTTATAGGTTAATTTCAGTGATGAGAAAGGAGAAATAGTATTTTTTAACCATCTCTAATATACTTTCACCAGAAAAATTGATGGTCTTATATGGATATAAATAATAAAAATAATTATGTGGAAATTCAGGAAGCTCTCACTAATCTGTTCTTTATGACAATATGGCAGTGACTCTTTGTTAGAGTCAGCTAACAAAGCGCAGTTTTAAAATCTGTTCTTAAGGAACTCCTGGATGGCTCAGTGGTTGAGCATCTGCCTTCAGCCTAGGGTGTGATCCTGGTGTCCCAGGATCGAGTCCCATGGCGGGCTCCCTGCATGGAGCCTGCTGCTCTCTCTGCCTCTGTCTCTGCCTCTCTCTCTCTCTCTCTGTGTGTGTCTCTCATGAATAAATAAAATCTTTAAAAATAAAATCTGTTCTTAAAGTGCAGTTATTTAAATCCCCCATTTTTCAGTTATTAAATGTTTTATCCCCATGTCAGCTAAGCAGATGTAATGATGCTCTAATAGGTTATATAGTGCCTTCAGAGAAACTATTATTTGAGCCTCAAAACACCCTAGTAAGTAAACAGCCCTGTTTTATAGGTGCAGAAGTTGAGGCTTAAGAAAATTAAGTGACTTGTGCAAAGTCACGTTAGTAAGCAGATAGTGGTGATCTAAACCCAAATTAAAATTTTTTTAAATCTGAAACTCCAGCATTTTTTTCTATGGCTTAGCTGTTTTTTTTCTGACTATTCTCAATCAGTAGTATGTTTTCAGTGATTTGGACTTTAAAGTACATAATTTTGGTTAGAAGTGTCTGTGTCTGTATTTGCATATAAGCTCATGTACATATCTGGAACTACAGGTCAGCCAGAGAGTGCTTCAAAATAGCTTTTCCAATATATATAGCTACATAGCCCCAGAGACCAATTTTCAAGATTATCTCTGTATTTTTCACTTTTTTCCTGTATTTTTCATTTTAAGTAAAGTTATGTGGCAGATACTGGAATAATGAGGAAGGGATCAAATATTAACCCAAAACTGAAGAAGCGATTTTAACTTAGAGATTGGTGGTGTTTAATTTGGTCATAATAGGGAAGTTGGAAAGATAAATAGGATTAAGAGTAATGGTGTTAAATTTCATTTTGTACTTGATGTTTTGTTTTACTATTTTTTAAGATTTATTTGTTTGAGAGATTATATGCTCGCATGAGCAGAAGAGCAGAGGAAGAGAATTCTCAAGTAGATTCCCCTCTAAGAGTGGAGCTTGACCTGGGCCTCAATCCCAGGACCTTGAGATGACCTGAGCTGAAATCAGGAGTCTTGCACTTAGCTGACTGAGCCACCTAGGCACCACGATGAATGTTTTGTTTTAAATAAGATTTTTTTGTTTGTCAGTTAATCCATGCTGAATAGGAAGCATGAGAAATAGAGAAAAACAGAAGAAACTATGAAAATAAGAATCCCTTACAATCTTGTTAACATCATAATGGAAATAGGCACTTAAAGTTATGGCCTTTCCAGTCTTTTCATTAATGTCTATATTGAATATAATTGGGATGGTAGTTTATGCTTTTTTGGTTTATTTAACTCTAATCTTTTCCAGTTATGATTGTGGCATGAATACATCTTTCAGTGTCATTCTTTAGGAAATACAATTTTTGGCAGCTTTATAATATGATTTTTATTGGAATTATTAATATTAAAACCTTCCTAATTTGGGCTTTTTTTTTTTTTAAGGTTTTATTTATTTATTCAAGAGAGACACAGAGAGAGAGAGGCAGAAACACAGGTAGAGTGAGCAGCAGGCTTCATGCATGGAGCCCGATGTGGGACTCGACCCTGGATCCGGGATCATACCCTGAGCCAAAGTCAGACGCCCAACCGCTGAGCTACCCAGGCGTCCCTGGGCTTTTGGTTGCTTGTGTTTTGCTGTAACATTACAGAGAATATATTTCTGTATAATAAACCTTTATCCTCTTTTTATACTATTCTTTACAATAAAATTCTAGAAGTAGAATTACCAAGTTAAAAGATGGCAACTTTAGTCTGTCTATAAACCGTTGTCAGTTTGTTCTCCTTGAAGGCTGAATCAGTTTTTACTTAATGTGTAAGCATACCTACCTCTTCATACACTCAGCAGAATTTTTATCCTTAAAAAAAAAGTGCTAATTTGATAGCTGGAAATATCTCATTTAAAAATGCATTTAAAAAAATTATGTGCAAGAGAGAGTGAGCATGAGCAGGGAGAGTGAGAAGCAGATTCTCTACTGAGCAGGGAGTCCAATGCCGTGCTCCATCCCAGGATCCTGGGATCAAAACCTGAGCAAAAGGCAGCCACTTAATCCACTGAGCCATTCAGGCCACCTAAACATGCATGTTTTAAATTACTAGTTAGTTCATTAACAGTTATATTCTGACATTTCTGTTCCTATTTATTCATTTTTCTCATTGATTTATATGTGTTTATGATCTTTTCAGGCTGTTAATTTTTTGTCATCAAATGTGTATAAGATTCAGGAGTCATTAGCATGGAGTTAATATTTAAGAATGAATAAACTCTAAGGGGCAAAAAAAAAAAAAAAATCTATGGAGAAAACCTAGGACAGAGCTGAGCCCTGAGGACAGCCTACCCTGAGGAAGTAGGTAAAGAGCCAGTAAAGTAAACAATGTTAGGGTTCAGAAGTTAGGATAAGAGGAGACTGGATGCTTTCCATTCTCTTAAATTAATTCTTTATTATGAAATCTTTCATTCTCAGAGTATAATTAAGTAATTCACTAATGTTACTCAGTAAAAATGTTCTTTGATAAAAAAATCTCTGCTGAAGTGATGCAGGAATTATCTTCTAAATTTTAGTTTCAGTTAATTTTTCAAAGCTTTATACTGGTGTGTTTTGTTTGTTTTTAACAGTATTATTTGGGAGCTATGCCCTTAGTTTTATGTTTATCTCAGTCTTGGTTCTGGACAGGCAAATCAGGAATATAAGCACAACCTTGTATTTAATTCTTAGATTAACCCTGAAGCATTTTGGGAGAATTTGTGTGTGTGTTTTTTTTTTAAGATTTTATTTATTTATTCATGAGAGACACACAGATCGAGGCAGAGAGAAGCAAGATCCATGCAGGGAGCCTGATGTGGGACTCAATCCTGGGTCTCCAGGATCATACCCTGGACTGAAGGCGGCGCTAAACTGCTGAGCCACCAGGGCTGCCCAGTTTGGGAGAATCGAATAAAAGTACAAGAACCTAAACAATCTCCTTGGTGTGTTTTTTTTTTTTTTCTTTTAAATGTTTATGTGTTTAAGATGCAAAACAGAAAGAATAAACACTGTGTTCCTTTTGCTGCCCAAGAAAGAAAACAAAAATGAGTTAAAGCCCCATTTACCACTAGCTGTTCAAATTCTCCCTCCTTGTCCTATTATCCTGAAACAGATATTACCATATTTTATAGCCATGTCCAGCATTCTTATTTCTAAATTTTTTAAAATTTGAATTCAATTAACATATAATGTATTATTAGTTTCAGAGGTAGAGTTCAGTGATACATCAGTCTTATATAAGACCCAGTGCTCACTACATCAGGTGCCCTCCCATCTGTCACCCAGTTACTCCATCTCCTCACCCCCTCCTCTAGTAACCCTGTTTGTTTCCTATGATTAAGAGTCTCTTATGGTTTGTCTCTCTCTCTGATTTTGTTTTATTTTTCCCTCCCTTCCCCTACGATCTTCTCTGTTTTGTTTCTTAAATTCCACATATGAGTGAGACCACATAATTATCTTTCTCTGACTGACTTTGCTTAGCATAATACCCTCTAGTAGTACCATCCACATCATTGCAAATGGCAAGATTTTTTTTTTTGATGGCTGAGTAGTTGTATTTCATTGTATACCACATCTTTATCTAGTCGTCTGTCAGTGGACATCTGGGCTCTTTCCACAGTTTGGCTATTGTGGACATTCCTGCTATAAACATTGGGGTGCAGGTGCCTCTTTGGATCACAGTATTCATATCTTTGGGGTAAATAGCTAGTAGAGCAATTGCTGGGTCGTAGTGTAGCTCTATTTTCAACTTTTTGAGGAACCTCCATACTGTTTTCCAGAATGGCTGCACCAGCTTGCAGTCCCACGAACAGCGTAAGAGGATTCCCCTTTCTCGGCATCCTCACCAACATCTGTTGTCTTCTGACTTGTTAGTTTTAGCCATTCTGTATGTCCCACATTCTGTACTTGGATCTTTTCTTGTTAATTAAACAAATGTTTATGTAAACTTATTTCTTCAACTGAAATATTTGGACCTAGGGAAAAATTAAATACATAATTGTGTTATATCCCTGCTTTTACTTGCTAGTTCCATGCTTGGTTTAATCTTGCGTTCTACTGTTATATGATTAGTAAAACTCAGAAATGAGAGGATTCCTGAATAGTGGCCGAATTGCTTTTGGCAGTGGCAGGGAGGGTAAGAGTGTTGGGAGCAACAGGGCAAAGAGAAATGAAATGCAACAAAGTAATCAAATGAATTCCTTCTGAAACAATTGACTTTGGTCACTGTATAGCCTCATAAGCAGCTTTCTGAAACTTTATGGCTAGAATTTCTAAACTAATTCAATAAAGAAAAGGGGGATACACTTGACTCATTTGTGCAGAGTATATGACTCATTTGTACAGAATGAAAACATGTCTATGAAAGCCCACATTAAATGAAAGCTGGTATCCAACTTGATTCAGAAAAAAGTGAAATGTCATAAGATAATGGAATATCAGCTCTCTAATGCATGCCTATAGGAGTGTAGTAGAAGGATACACAATTTAGGAGATAACAGATTGTGGATCTGGTTCTTCCACAAACTCTTGTGTGATCTTAGGCAAGTTAATAACCTTACACCATTTCCTTATACTTCTCCTGAAATAGAGATGGGCAGGGTGTATCAAACCATATCTCCTATGGTCTTTTACTTATATAAGTTGATTTTATTGTTTTTAATTATGGATCTTAAAAAATTTCTTAAGACATGATTTATTAAACTTTCTTAAAATTTTAGGGGAGATATATAAGGAACTTACATAAGACAGCTGTACAGAATGGAGCTGGAGGAGCCTTATTTGTGGTAAGTAATTACTCCAATTTCTTCAGAATAGAAAGACTTGGAAATTTGGGTAAAACTATTTTAACAATCCAAGATATCTTAAACATCAATGTCTTTGGTAGAGCTGGCCATTGTGATTTAAATATAGCTAATGGAATCATTACATTTCTAAAGATTCATGATTCCAGTTGAACCTCTTAAATTTAAATTGACATCAGGGTAGCTCTGAATTTAGATTATTTTTTTGGTGAAATTGCTGAGAGCCCTAAAATGGTTTCTAGTCTCACTTTGGGTTCTTAAAAATCAGTCATATTGGCTGACTAAAGATTGTGTGGCTGCAACTTGGGGAATCCCAAAGTAGAACTAATTTGAAACTCATGGATTTTAGTAATATAGTAAATACATGAATAGTTGCCATTATATTTTTGGTTTCCAGGATTTAACTGCAGGTAGAAGTCCATGAACTCCCATCCCAGTTTAGCTGTATAATTCAGAGACAAGATAATGTATCTCCTTTTGTGATTAGGTGCAGTTTTCAGGGATTAATCTTATGTTGTTTAAAGGCAATTTAAGTGGATTTGTAGGATGATTTAGAGTTATATCAGGCTGAATCTTAATAAATGAGTTAGCCATACTATAAGTAGATATCTGCTTTATATTTTATGTTTGTCTAAAAGTATTTGCCATGTATTTGAGATCATTGTCCAAAGCTTCCATTTTCTTTTCCTCTTTTAAAAATATCCTTGAAGAAACAGAACTTTTTGAGAGTTAACATATTAAGGGATTCAGTTTTGTGTTCACCATACATACTAAACATTAATTGATGTAAGTGTTAATCTCAGTGTGACTCATTTGATTTCTTGTTGACCTACCATTTCTTGTCAGTTTTTGAAGAGAGCCTGCTCTTTTTGTGGAGAAGATACAAAGTTTCTTGCCATTGGCTAGTCTCTGTTATGGGGAAGACTTGGTGCTTTTGTACCTTCCTAAAGTAGTGGGTCCTTTTGATAATCTGTTACACACTCTTGGAACAATGTATGTTATGTTCACACTCAATTTTGTGCGTTAATTTTATAAGTCTTCCAGTGATTGGTTTTAGTTTGTTTTTTGTTTTTGTTTTGGTAATTATATTAGAATATCCTATTCTTTAATCAAGGTGGATAACACTTTTTAAAAATTTTGGTCCTAAAGCTAGTTCTCTTAATCATTAAAGAATGATTTCTAAAACTTTTCTGAAATTTTGAATTCTGTTAACATTACTTTGTCAATCATAGTCATCAAATAATGTATTTAATAACTAGCCATTCTTTTTGTTGCAAGGATAGATTAATATAATGTCAGAATTAAAGTGAAGAGATAAAGTGATCAGTAGTATAGTAATATACAAAGTTATTCACACTTTTGAGGGAACTTTGATAATTTTGGAAAACATTTTTTCCCTTTATATAGCACAGAGATACTCCTGAGAATAACCCAGATACTCCATTTGATTTCACACCAGAAAACTATAAGGTATGACTAAATTAACATTATGATTAATTTATGAAATATTTAATATCTTCCAGATGTATCAAAACATGTGCTTTTTCTTTGATACAGAGGATAGAGGCAATTATAAAAAACTATCCAGAAGGACATAAAGCAGCAGCTGTGCTTCCAGTCCTGGATTTAGCCCAAAGACAGAATGGATGGCTGCCCATCTCTGCTATGAACAAGGTACCAAATTCATTTTTGCCTTAGTTGAAAAGAGAAGAAGCTGTATATGAATTTCTTCCTGTGTAGAAATTCCTCTGAGAGTTATTAATGTCAGAATCTAGGAGTTTGAACCCTTTAATCATTTATGTTTCCTCAAATTTGTGTTTTTGTTGGTTCTCTTAATGTGGAGAACTATAAAGGTAGAGCTTTTTATCCTTGTAGAAAATAGGAAAGGCATTATAGGGAAAGTAGTTTTCTGTTTTTTCCCTATTTGAGAGAAATGGCCATAATAAAGATAAAAGATTCTACATGTGTATAATTTGCTGTCAAGATATTCTGAAAATTAATGTGCTATTAAATACTAAAATGTAAAAAATACTAAAATGATAGAGAAAAGAAACTGTTCACAGCTAATACGAATCTTTTTATTTTGCATCTTTGACAACAGGTTTTAATAAAAATTTATATAATACATAGTATTTATAATATAGTATTTATAACACTTGATAATGGCTCCCTACACTTGATAATCAGCAACCTACAGAAATGGTAAGGGTGACCCATTGAAAGGAAGTTAATCTATTCATATATATTTTTAAGACATTTTTTCTAATAGTGGTTTCAGCAGTAATCCACATTTCACATTTATTCACGTATTAATATATTTTTGTGGTATTATGTTATAGTTTATTAAATGCCATACAAAACCATATGATTATTTTTAAAGAATTTTTTATTTATTCATGAGAGACATGGAGAGAGAGAGGCAGAGACACAGGCAAAGGGAGAAGCAGGCTCCATGCAGGGAGCCCAATGTGGGACTTGATCCTGACACTCTGGAATTACGGCCTGAGCTGAAGGCAGACGCTCAACTGCTGAGCCACAGGTGTCCCAAAACCATATGATTCTTAATGAGAATTGCACAAATAATAATCCAGTGTGATATAATGGAAAATACATCTGACTCTGAGCTAAGAGATCTGATTTTCCTGTGGACTTACTTCCTCACGTGCAGTAAAGATTTTGAACGAGGGTAGATCTCTTCAAATTATGATTCCTAAGTGACAGAGTTGGGACCGAACCATTTCCTATTCCAATTTCTACTTGACTGACTGTTGCAGAGATTCTGCTATACTTCATTTCTCTTTCACTTTCTAAATTTTATTTGGTCTATTAGACTAGACCATTATGATCTTTCTTAGAGAATAGGAATGTCTTCAGTTGATCTAACAGAATGCCATAGGCAGATTTTAGATTTTGTTCATATCTCTTAATTTGCTTTGTATAGTATTCTAACATGGTTTAGGACCTTTATCATCATTACTATTATCGTCTATGAAAAATGTTGCAAAACAAGTTTGGTTGGGACTGTACTTAGTAAAATATAGTCAGGTGTTTTTTTTCCCAATAAATCATGGAGCTCTTTGGGTGTTTTCTAAATCGCTTTTCTAAATACAACTAACCATGTTTTTTATATTATAATAGCCAACTTTCTAAATAACGATTTAGGTATGTTTCTATTCATAGATGCTTTTTTTTTTTTGCAAAAATTGACATTTTTAAAGATTCTTCCCCCACCCCCAAGATTCTTTTTTTTAAGTGATCTCTACACCCAACATGAGGCCCAAGCTTAAAACCCTGAGAACAAAAGTTGCATGTTTTATTGAATGACCAAACCAGGTGTCTCCAAAATTCATGTCTTTAATAATGGCAGATGTATTAGAAGTCTTGCTCAGTGGCAAGCTTAGCAGAATGAAATAAATAAATGAGAATTAATGCGAAAACATTTCACAAATATTGTCCTGCTCTATTTAGAATTGAATGTGTAATATGTGAGAGGCAGGAGATAGTATACAGAGAACAGAATCAAGATTCCATTTTTATATTTGAGACTTTTAGTGTTACTGTTTCTTTGGCCTGCCCCTCTCCCAAGAAAAACCCAACCTTCCAACCACAATATCCCTAAGCTCACACAGTAGTTCCTTAACCATCACTAAGGTGTAGAGAGATACACAGAAGCATCCCCAGGAGAGCTTTTTCAAGTTAGGCATCAGTGGTAGGGTTTCAGCATGTGTGTTTTGAGAGAGCCCCCAGATTCAGAGATACATGCCTGGTTTAGTATCCCCAAATTAAATTTAGCACAGCTACTTATCTTTCACAAGTGAACCATGATTAGATGTGTTTTGAGAATACATATCCTTTAGAATCTCTAATATGAGAAAGCTGAACATATTTGTCAACTGAAATGCCATTTCACAAACGCCTCTTTCATGTCAAAACATGGATATATGCATAATTTTAAAAAATGCCAGATATCAGATCTTATGACCTGATAGATTAATGTTAGATCACCTGGAAAGTTGTAGCCAGGATGCTAGTCATGATAGACTAAATGTGTACTGTCCCTAGCAAACAGCTTAAAACAACCTTGTTTTTCTTAACAGACTTCCCTTGACTCTGAGAGTTGTTCAGATAATGATTCCCTTGGTTCTGAACCTCAGTCAAAAATATTTACTATAAATACCTTGATATGAAGGGTTGGGAAGTCCATAAGATTTCTGTGAAAAGTGTTGGGATTAGAAATAGAGGTAGTGTTTTGAATTGTTCTGGAGAGTTAGAAATGTGTATGTGTGTGTGGTTTGTGTGTATATAAGTGTGTAGATATGTAAATCAATACAGGCTAATAGGTGAACTTTGAGTCTCACCCCTTTTTTGTATTGCCATTCCATTTGCATGCACTGTACATCACCAGTAAAATCAAGGTTTTTTAAAAACTTGGTAAAAATTTGAAAAATACAATTATTTAATTTATTAGGGTTTGGCCACCAAATTTTTGCCATTTAGAAATTTTAAATTGTAAAATACAAGAATTGAAATGATCCAAGTAGAAATTCTTAATAGTTGAAGGACTTAAAGATTTAGAGAAAATATCTTTTTGCAGAGATGGGGTGAAATGGGGGAGGTGCTATAACCACTAGCTTCTGAGCTTTGTGTGGTAAGTGTAGAGTCTGCAGCAACTGAGGGACTTAACAACTGAGGGACTTAAACCTCGCAAATACAAGTAAGTATATTTTCTGCTTTTGAAGAACTTTTACACTTTTACCAAATTAAAGCAACATTGAAATTATGCTCCTTACAACATACCTAAATCTCAATTAATAAATGTTGTATTTTTTAAATTTTCTAATATTTTAGGTTGCAGAAGTTTTACAAGTACCTCCAATGAGAGTATATGAAGTAGCAACTTTTTATACAATGTATAATCGAAAGCCAGTTGGAAAATATCACATTCAAGTCTGCACTACTACTCCTTGCATGCTTCGAAACTCTGACAGCATACTGGAGGCCATTCAGAAAAAGCTTGGTATGGGACACATTGTATTTATAACTTTTATGGAAAAAAGGATTGTCTTTCTATATTTGACCCATTTCTACCTGAGTTTTCCAATGTTTGCCCCATCTTACTGGATCTGATCTGTACTTCACCAGTAAATTTGTCTTACTGTGGTTGCCCATCTTTATTTGTTCTTATTTTGTAATTTTCCTTAGTTCTAAGCCTCAAAGCTGAATTTTCATTTTTTTCCCCCTGTAATCATTAAGTGTGTTTGAAAAGCTTCTGGGGATTTTAAAGTTTTCATTGTTTAGAAATGAAGTTTCACTCATTGTGTAGTAATAGCATGTGGTACATAAAAAAGTGACTGTACTGTCGTTGTATTCTTCCAAATGAGTCTTGGAACAAATAAAATATGAGACCAGTAAGAATGCATCAGAAAGGGAAATCTGAAATATACTATAGTGGCATTTACAAAATTAAAAAAGGCATTTTTCCATACAAAACTGCCATTGCTGTATTTATAACTCTACATATCAAATGAAGTAAAAAGAAGTATATTTTAATCTTGTTGTTACTGAATGTAAAGTAAGTATTTGCATGTTGTAAAAACAGGGCTGTACTGAAGTATATAAAACAAAGCTGAAGTCTGATCAAAATCCAACCATCGCAAGTTCTGATAATAGTTGGGTATCATTAGTTTTAGATTTTATGTTGTTTTATTTTCATTATTTAAAACACAAATATGTCTTTTGTTTTTTGTGCTTTATTTTGGCTGTACCATATGTATGTCTGCCTTGTTTTTCTATTGTTATTCTGCAAATAGTTTCATGTATACATATCTTTGCATACTTGTCTTGTTGTATACCAAGGTGGTTTGTAAGTAGAATTAATACCTTCCCTAAAGATATGAGAGTACCTGTTTTCCTTGTAGTCTTAATGATCTTTGACATTAGCAGTTTTCTGAATCTTTGTCAGTCTGACAGTGTGACTGATTTTAGTAGGTTAACTATCAAAATCAAAATGAAAATAGTATATTCTGATACACTGCTGTATAACAGCAAACACTGGAGATGAGTCCCCTGAAACTTGATTGTTTTTAAAGGAAAAGTCCACCTAAATCCTTGAATACAGAGTTGTTTTAAGAAACTTAATGTTTTTGCTTTTTGTATACCTCTGTAATTTGTTGTTTTCTTAAGCCATGCTGTGATTGAAATATAAACTGGTCCTTATAGTGATCATTTTTATTTTTAGGAATAAAGGTTGGGGAGACTACACCTGATAAACTTTTCACTCTTATAGAGGTGGAATGTTTAGGGGCCTGTGTAAATGCACCAATGGTTCAAATAAATGACAACTACTATGTGAGTATTCCATTTAATATAAAGTATGATGTCATATTTAAGTATTTTAAATGTTTGGTTTCCTGTCCTGTAGATGTTGCGATCTGAATTATTCAGTTAGAAGAAACTGTTGGGGGGCAGCCCCAGTGGTGCAGCGGTTTAGCACCGCCTGCAGCCCAGGGTGTGATCCTGGTGACCCGGGATCAAGTCCCACATCAGGCTCCCTGCATGGAGCCTGCTTCTCCCTCTGCCAGTATCTCTGCCTCCCTCCCTCTCTCTCTCTCCCTCTCTGTCTCTTACGAATGGGTAAATAAAATCTTAAAAAAAAACAGAAGAAGAAACTGTTGGGATAAATATCCAGAAGGGTTTTTTCCTGTTTTCCAAAGTTTTATTAAAAAACAAATTGAAAGGCTTTGCATAAAAATCCTTCAATTTTAGCTTCCCATTGTTGTCCACAGAAGGTTTTTAAAAAATTATCTTTAAACATTTTTGTGTTTAACTCTATGAGATAATGGCAATTTAAAAGCTTTTAAATTATGAAAAATAATTTACATAGAAATACAGAAAATAACCACCATGACTTAACAGAGATTTTACCGCACTTACTGTTATTAGTTGTTTTTTTTTTTTAAAGATTTTATTTATTTATTCCTGAGAGAGGCAGAGACACAGGCAGAGGGAGAAGCACAGGGAGCCTGATGTAGGACTCGATCCTGGGACCCTGGGGTCATGCCCTGAGCCAAAGAGAGATGCTTAGTCACTGAGCTACCCAGGTGCCCCAAATATTATTTTTATCATCATCATCATTATTTGTAGAAATAAGCTACAGGTGCAGGTAAACCACCAGTATGCCCGAAAATCCTTTTCCTTTCCTTTCATTCTCAGAGATAAACTCTATCATAAATTTAGTGTATTCTTCCTGTACATGTTTTTAAACTGTTTGAGTGTATGTATCCAGCCATACTAATATATAATTATGTTCCTTATTTTAAAAATTTTAGAGATGATATCATTCCACTCTTTAAGTACTGCTCTAGCTGGATCTCACAAGTTTGGATTAATATTTTTATCATTTTAAAATATTTTAAAATATGCATTTTGATTTTTCCTTTGCCCTGTTTTTTAGAAGTATTGGTCTCCCAAGTGTGTGGAATTTTCTAGTTATCTTTTTGATAAAAAGATTTTTAAAAAATGATTTCTTGCTACACTAATTATATAAGTTTTCATACATATTTGTTAGTTCATACTTTTTAGAAATTTATTAGTGGAAATTGAGTCCTGTGCTGAATGTGGATTCGTCAAGAAGGTATTTGCTTTGCTTCTCTCTTGCTCCTGGAAATACTACTGTTCCAAAAGAAAACTCCTCTCTTTATACCCTCCCCTGTTCCCCCAATGTGTAAGGTTCTAGACTAGCAGTTCTTTTTGAGGGACAGTTTAATTTCTAGATTACCCTTGAAGGAATAGCTTTTTAGTGTCTTAACTTTGTGTGGTTGGTATGTCTCTTGTGGCCTGGGGCTTTGTCCCTTTACCTTCTGGGCTGTGAAACTCTGAAGCCAAGTTTGCGTGGTGTTCCACTTACCTACCTGGGTTTTGAGTTTTTGGCCTCTGGGTATTTCTTGTCAGCATGTTGATAAAATTTAAAATTTTTTACTTTTTAAATTTTATCCAACATTTTTAGTTGTTAGAGTAGGAGGGTTCAGTCAGGATAGCTGGTCTGCCATAATGCCTGAAATGGAAATCTTTTTTTTTCTTTTTTTTTTTAATGAAGATGAAATTTGATTTCTTTGGCCATTTAGATTTCTAGGGTGGTCTCATTCCCTATTGTGATTTTCTTCATTTAATGATCAAGATTCAGATTTCTTCTCTATCCCCCCTACTTTAAAAAAAGTCCTTTAAAAATATGGCAACAATTTTGCCTTCTCCCACATTTCTGCAGTTTACTTATAATAAAGAGGATCTTGATTTAAGCAGGAATTAGACAGTCAAGACTTAAATTAATAGCCTGTGGATTTATCCAAGAGATAAAGATTCTTCTGGTTAGCAGTGGTATGGTCTTTGGCAAGCCAGTTTTTGCTTTTTGTTTTTTTTTTCTAAAGTAAGCTCCACATGGGGCTACTATTGTCTGAGCCAGCCAGGCACCCCCAGGGCAGTGAATATTTATTATGTATCTCAATTGACAAGTAGATGAAATAGTCACATAAACTTTGACTGGATCCTGCTTAATAAAAAAACAGTTATGAAATACATTTTGAGAACAGTTGGGTAGGTTTTTAATATGAACTTGACATTTGATTAAGGAATTATTTTTAGTTAATTAGGTGTGGTGGCATTGTGTTATTTAAGAAATGTTCTTACTTGATGTCTGCTGAAGTATCAGGAGTGAAGTGTCATGGTGTCTGTAACTTGCTTGCAAAATGGTGCAACCAAAAGTTGAGGGGTGCTTATGTGTATATAATGCAAAGATGGCAAATTAAAAATTGTCGAATACAGGTGGTAGGAATATGGGTATTCATATATAGTTTTTAAATTTTCATAATAGTTGGGGTGAAATAAAATCATTAGATGACTTAAAGATTCCTTTTAGCTATGAGGTTCTGAACATTTGGAACCCTCAGCACTTTGAAATCAGGGTTTTAATAAATGTTTAGTCACTAAACAAGTATTAAAGAACTTCTATTTGCTGAAGCACTGGAGATGCAGTGCTGAATCATGATTTCCCTAGAATAGTATCAGAGTCCTATAAAACATTTTCTTAAGTACTTAACAGTTTTGGAGAGGGAGTAGGAATATGGTTTAGGCATTTTTCTTTTAATCTTACCCATTCTGTTATGTCTTGATTAAACCTAGGGTGTAGCTAGGCACATGGGCATGGATATTTATATGTTTTAAATGTATTAATTTTAAATATCAGTAACTTTTCTTGAGGTAAAAATTTTACACAGGTACATAGTGTATAGAGTTGCTCTCATTGAAATGGGGACTGGAGGATCAGGATCATTAAGATACATGTCAAAAATAATTTTTTTTACCTTTCCATTCAAAAATCAAGTGAGAATTTGGAAACAGGGTATATTTCCTGAGCAGTATATACTATATTTAGGAGTTAATCAATTGCCGCTACCTTGGTGACTAACTTGGAAGCTGAGAAAGACAATAAACTAACTGGTATTAGGGATTTACATAGATTTCAAGTAGTAGGAAGTAATTTTAATAGAACTATTTTAACTTTTTTTCTAGGAGGATCTGACACCTAAGGATATTGAAGAAATTATTGATGAGCTCAAAGCTGGCAAAATTCCAAAACCTGGGCCAAGGTATGCTTTTATTTCTATACAATAAATTTTAATGGTTTAACGTAATGTAAACTTAAGAAATTTTATCCCCTGGGGGGTGCCTGGGTGGCTTAGTCAATTTAAGTATCAACTCTTGATTTCAGCTCAGGTCATGATCTCAGAGTTGTGGGATCGAACCATCCACCTCAGTGTGGAGCCTGCTCAGGATTCTCTCTCACCCTCTTGTTTTAAAAAAAAAAAAAAGAAAAAAAGAAAAAAAAATCCCTTAAGTTCTTAGGAGTTGTCAGGAGCTTTGGATAGTATTGAAACCAACCTGTCATCTAAAGCACTTTTTTTTTTTTTTCCTCTAAAATCCTATCAAAAACTTAGGGATCCCTGGGTGGCGCAGCGGTTTGGCGCCTGCCTTTGGCCCAGGGCGTGATCCTGGAGACCTGGGATCGAATCCCACGTCAGGCTCCCAGTGCATGGAGCCTGCTTCTCCCTCTGCCTGTGTCTCTGCCTCTCTCTCTCTCTCTCTCTCTGTGTGACTATCATAAATAAAAATTTAAAAAATTAAAAAAAAAAACCACCTGGTAGCTACTTGAATATTTATAGAGAGGGGAAATTTACTACAAATAGAAATCTATTCCATCATTTAAAGGTTCATACTGTCAGAAGATTGACCCAAAGTTTGTCGCCCTCTAATTTCCTCCATGTCCAATTCTGCCCTTTGAACCAACACAAAATAACTTTTATACTTGTAAATGATAGCTCTTCAATTACTTAAAATAGGTATCTTCTTTTCCCTAAATCTCATATGATGTCCATTGTTTCATTTTTTCCTTATATGACATCTTCTGTACCTTTTCTGGTTGGCTAATGACTTTCTTAATGTGATACTTAAACTAATCACAGTATTTGCGATATGAACTGAGCTTCTTTGTTCTAGACATTATGCCTTGTTACATTAACTCTCACTTCAGGTACATTATACCAATAATTGCACTTATGGTCAGTTAGAATGTCTAGATTGTTTTTAAGGCCAACACTTCCTCCAGGTTTTTCCCATTCTGCTGGTGTGTTACACTAATTACTTTTCTTTCAATTATGAACCTGAAGTTTTGCTGCTAAACAAACCCCTATTCCACATCTCAGTGCTTATATTGCTCAGAATTTTTTCTAATACTAGCAACTGTTTTTGCATGGTTTTATACAGTTGAAAGCCCTTTGTATGTTTTCCTACTATGCCATAATTTTCCTTCTCTGGATATATTTGTAGGTTTTAGTGGCCACATAGTATTTTAATGTATTAAATGAATTATGATATGCTCTTTATTCATGTTTTAAATATATTTTCCTGCTCTTTGTAATACGTAGCAGTTCTGTGTATTCTGTCAAGAGGTAGATAGAGGCTGATACATAATTTGAGTTGAATGCTAAATATAATAAAAGCTGTTGTAGGAGTGTTTTCAGCAGGAAATGATGTGTGATCTTGTTAAAATTATTCTGCTAGTTACTGTGTAGGGAGTAGTTTAAAATTTAGTGCATGTTGTGAGGCAGAGGAATTATGAGTGATTTCTAGTTTTTTGGTCTGAGCACCTCAGTGGTTCCTTTAACTAAGAAAGAGATTTGGGGTAGAGCAAGTTTGGGGAAGAAGAGTCACTTAGTTTGGGACTGGTTAAATTTGAGATGCCTCCTAGACATCCATGGTAGAATGGATGAAATTTGAACCTGAAATTGAGGAAATAGATTAGGACTGAAAATATGAACTGGGGATTCATCATTTATTACAGATGGTATTTAAGGCCATAAGGCTGGATGAGATTTTTGGGGGTGAGATTAGTTGGTATTCTTAATTAACATAGGATACTATAATAACATCATTGTATATTAGCATTAATAAACAGTACCACAGTTAAGCAACATCCCTATTATTGATATTAAAAATGCATATCAATAATTGTAAATAGTTCTTCATTGGGAGTTTTTTGAGTGTTCTAGATTTGAGCCAAAAACTTTAGAATTACTGGTTTCTGAACATATTTTACTCTTATCTTAAAAAGAGATGGGGTGTACCTGCTTTTGGCTCAGGATTTGATCCTGGGATCAAGTCGGGATCAAGTCCTGCATCTGGCTCACTGCTCCATAGGGAGTCTGCTTCTCCCTGTCCCTCTGCCGCTCCCCCCCCCCCACTTGTGTTCTCTCAAATAAATAAAATCTTTTTTTTAATTTTTTATTTATTTATGATAGTCGCACACAGAGAGAGAGAGAGAGGCAGAGACACAGGCAGAGGGAGATGCAGGCTCCATGCACCGGGAGCCCGACGTGGGATTCAATCCCGGGTCTCCAGGATCGCACCCTGAGCCAAAGGCAGGCGCTAAACTGCTGTGCCACCCAGGGATCCCTAAATAAAATCTTTTTAAAAAAACAAGCAGAGATGGGGCATCTGGACTCAGTCAGTTGAGGAGCTGACTCTTGGTTTCAGCTCAGGGCCCTGGGATGGAGCCCTACACATCAGGCTCTGGGCTCTGTGGGGAGTCTGCTGGAGGATTCTCTCTCTTGTCCCCTCCTCCCACCTACATGCTCTCGCTCTCTCTTTCTCTATAAAATCAATACATCTTTTAAAATAAAAAGCAGAAGGACAGCTGGGTGGCTCAGTGGTTGAATGTCTGCCTTTGGCTCAGGATGTGATCCTGTGGTTCCGGGATTGAGTCCTACATTGGGCTCCTGCATGGAGCCTGAGTCTCCTTCCTCTGCCTATGTCTCTATCTCTCTCTGTATCTCTCATGAATAAAATAAAATCTTAAAAAAAATTAAAAGCAGAGATAAATATACTTAATTTTCAGTAATTATAGATCATCTACCAGTGGTGTTTGTTAGAGACTGTATTTGGACATGGTAGTTCTAGAATGTTTTCCTAGCATCAGAAAACAAAATTTTTCCTTCCTTCCTCAAGTTACTTTTTTGGATATATAGTATAATGAGACTGCAAGGATAGTAATAATCAATATAATTAAATTAACCAAAGCTGGCTAATTCTTTATTAGTATTTTTATAATAAAGCACTCTGGTCACATATGTAAAAGAGGTGCTCATTGTTAGTCTTTGAGTAACTGGAGAAATTAAACTGGTTCAGCATACCTTATTTCTGAGTACCATTACCAGGTCTACCAGGTCTACCCAAAATCAGTAAAGGATTCATGTCTCTATATGGTTCAGAACTGCTTTTTTATATTTTTGATAAATGATGGCTAGAAAGGAAATATTAAACTTATGGTAAAGCACTGCTTTATTTTGACATTAAATATTTGTGGAGATTATTATTTTCATTTTTTTAAGTCCTGAAAATAACTTCTAAACCTGCTTTGAAATTATTAATTCAGAGGTAGAAGTTTTTTAGTATGGTTTGCTAAAACTAATTTTAAATCCAGTGTGAAGCCTTCATATTTATTATTACAAAGATACCTTAAATTTTGCAGAACTCTATGGGGTACAGATAATATGAGATGTAAAAAAATAGGCTACATGGTACATATATATAGAAAATATAGGTGGTTGCTGATATATAACTGTAGACTGTTAAGTCACTTTCATTTTTTTATACTAAAAGTAGAGGGCAGGGATCCCTGGGTGGTGCAGCGGTTTGGCGCCTGCCTTTGGCCCAGGGCGTGATCCCGGAGCTCCGGGATCGAATCCCACGTCGGGCTCCCGGTGCATGGAGCCTGCTTCTCCCTCTGCCTATGTCTCTGCCTCTCTCTCTCTCTCTCTCTGTGTGACTATCATAAATAAAGAAAAATTAAAAAAAAAAAAAAGAAAAAAGAAAAAAAAAGTAGAGGGCAATTGTGGGTTTATCTCAGCAATATTAAAAAGATAAGGATTTAACTTTCATAAAGTAGCTTTCCTTTAAAAAGTTCTTCTATTGGGCAGCCCAGGTGGCTTGGTGGTTTAGCGCCACCTTCGGCCCAGGGCATGATCCTGGGACCTGGGATCAAGTCCCACTTCGGGCTTCCTGCATGGAGCCTGCTTCTCCCTCTGCCTGTGTCTCTGCCTCTCTCTCTCTCTCTCTCTCTCTCTCTGTGTCTCTTATGAATAAATAAATAAAATCTTAAAAAAGTTCTTCTATTGAAAAAAATAAAAAAGTTCTTCTAACCCATAAACAATACAAAGGCCAAGTTTTCTAGAATGCAAATGAGTTAAAATGATGAATGTACAAACAGTGTTGGAATGGCTTAAAAACCAGATTTACCTTGAGTTGCAGGAACAAAGTAATTACTAGATGGCATTTTAAGCATAACACTTGAGGCAAGTCATTTTTTGTGTTTTTATGAAGTGAAAACCTTAATGTATATTGTGAATGGAAGGGCTAGATCACTGCCTCTCTGGTGTCTGATACATATTTGCAGAAAAAATGAAGGGAAAGTTATATGGTTAGTAGATGAAACACAATCTGTGGACTTTATAGCCTTTATAGCATTTTAATATGCATTTTGTGATGGGTGAGGGAGGGAGAGAGTTTGCAGGCAGACATTTAAGAGGCAGCTGAAACCTTTTCCCCCACCAAAGTAGGTCATGGAACTGTAATTGTATGGAACAACTTTAGGAAAATGGACCAGATTTCTCTTGAAATTACTTTCTTATGCAAAATCCACAATTCCTTTAAGAGTTCAGGCAGTATGTAGGATTAATTCTTCCATTTTATTCTCAAAACTTTGGTTTTTATAATCTTCCCTAAATTGATTCTTTGTATTGGTAAAGAAGGTAGCCGAGCTTAAACCATAGGGGGAACCTAATAAAAGGAGAAAGGTCCTCAAGAATAATTTCATTATTTCATTGGCAAAGAGCAGCAGATATACCTGTGTTATTAACATAAAAAATTACAAAGCCAAATACTGTTTTTTATTAAAGTTAGATATCATTTTGCCATTTACTCTACATTATTTTAGATTCTGACAGGTACTTCACATTTTTTTATCTGGTTTTCATAGTGAACCTATAATACAAATATATTAACTAATTTCTGACTTTGGAGGCACTCTTTGTTACAATACACTAGTTACTTGCATTGTGTAATGTAATAGCTTGAAAGATCTTAAAATGATTTTATGGTATCCTTGTACTGTCCTCTAAACAAAATATTATTTCCTGGGGCATTTTTTTTTTTGTAATTTTTTTTATTGGAGTTCGATTTGCCAACATATATAACACCCAGTGCTCATCCCGTCAAGTGCCCCTCTCAGTGCCCATCACCCAGTCACCCCATCCCATCTCCCCGCCACTTCCCCTTCTACCACCCCTTTTCGTTTCCCAGAGTTAGGAGTCTCTTATGTTCTGTCACCCTCTCTGATTTTTCCCACTAATTTTCTCTCCTTTCTCCTGGGGCTCTTCAAAGAAACTTGTAAGATTGACGACAGAATATTAGGTAAAGGTAAAGCAAGGAGTAAAAAGATGTATACTGAAGAATTTTTCAGCAAAAATCTGTGGCAGGAACAGGTAAATTAACAAAGTCAGGGAATAGGAGGGGTGAAGTAGAAGTAGGTGCTGAGCTGGGCTCGAGGTCAGACAGGGGCAGAGGTGAGTGATTACCTGGGAAAGTATGTGTGGGGGTGAACAAAGACAGGTTGTTCTACTCTGTGCTGCCTCTCTATAGATTCCTGCATAAGGGCTTGTTCTTATTTTCTTTGTGGCTGTGGTAGCTACTCTGGTCTGGAACCTGTTTTTGAAAAGTTACTACTACTAATATTGCTTTAAAAAATATGAATACCAATATAATTTGTTTTCACTGCCTCTAAGGAACACCCTACGAAATCTTCAAATTCCCATTTCCTTTAATTCCTGTTTATTTCCAAATATAATGTGTAAGTTTATATTCCATTGTGTTCAGTGATAGTGGATCTCAATAAAATTCAAATACAAAAAGAATACAATGTTCTAGTTTATTAAAAAATATATTTTTAAAAAGACTTATTTTTAGAGAGCAGGAGAGAATCTCAAGTAGACTTAATTTTAGCAGGAACGAAGCTTAAGTAGATAGACTTCTCACTGAGCAGGGCTCCATTCCACAACCCTGAGATCATGACCTGATGTTTAACCCACTGAGCCACCCAGGCACCCCTAAAATATGATTTTTAAAAATGTCCTCTGGGTTTGGGTTATTTTATTATAGTTCTTAGCTCTGATCCTTGGACAGCTGGTGAATCCCCTAAGCCTTGGTTTCTGTATCTGTAAAATAAGGCCAGTATCACTTGTCTCATGACATAATTGTAAAGATTAAATGAACTAATAATATCTGTACACTGCTCAGTAACTGGTAACTAGTATTAGAGTTACTTTTATATTTTTCATATTTATGATGACTTTTGATATGTGTGTTTTCATATGTAACCGAAAATCTTGCAGAGGTTGAAATGTTTGAATTAAATAATCCATGCATGGGATGCCAGGGTGGCTCAGTGGTTGGGCGTCTGCCTTTGGCTCAGGACATGATCCTAGTCCAGGGATGGAGTCCCGCATTGGGCTCCCTGCGGAGCCTGCTTCTTGAACCTCTGTCTCTCTGCCCCTCTCTCTCATGAATAAATAAATAAATTAATTAATTAAAATCCTTAATAAATTAATAATGCATGCAATTCTTGAATGAAAAATAGTGGCTTAACTGGGCTGTTGTGAAGAAGTTATTTTTTTAAGTAAAGATTTATAAATGGTAATCATTAATAGTTTACTGTCACTTGCTCTTTCAGGAGTGGACGCTTCTCTTGTGAGCCAGCCGGAGGTCTTACGTCTTTGACTGAACCACCCAAAGGACCTGGCTTTGGTGTGCAAGTGGGACTTTAATTTATATATTCAACTGTAAATATGTCACTGGAAAAATAAAGAGGAATCTCCTATCTACATAAACTTTTTATGTTACTTGTTCATTTCATGGTGTATACCTAGCAACTTGCTGCTGTCAGTGTCATGATAAAACTTCAGAGTACCATTTTAGAGTCTTTTGCTATCTATGGCTAACTCTAAAGACATTATTTCATAATCTAGTTAACAGTCATTCCAATGTCATCCATTTTCAACTGCCAGGTCACTTTTATCAATAACATTAGATTATTGTCAAGTAAAAACTGTCAAATTTCATATATATTTTGCTTTTCCATCTTTAACTAGAGCCAAATCTTAAGTTAACATGATCTTTCTATAGACTTTGTTAGTACTCCCTTTAAACATTTTTAGATTTACAGCACATTATTGTTACTCTATTTCCAACTGGTAAGTGACACCTCAAGCAGAAGTGTGAGGAGGATAAAGTAATTGTCTTTAGAAGTATTGTTTATCATTTTAATAAAAGTAAGGCACTTCATTATTATTGTATACTGCAAGAATAGAAACTGGGCGAAGAGAATGGAAGTACAATCTGAGTTTGAAAAACAGTCAATATACAAAATATACTCTTCCATTGAATGCATATTTCAGCTTAGAACAAAGGCTAAAACCTGCATATTATGCATTTTCAAGAAACCAGCTACGGTGCATTAGTTCTGCAAGTTGAAAAAAATTAATAGCCTTAATGCAGGGATAAATCCAAATCCAATTGTTTCAGGATTTCTTGAAGTCATTGTTTGGCCTTGTTCTTCTGGCAGACTAACCAGTAACTAGTAGTAATTATGGTGCTTAAAAAAATTATTTTTAAGAATAGCTTTAAAAAAGTTTTTAATCTGAGAAGGTAAACAAGAACAGTAACTTTTTAACTGGCGGAGAAAAGTAACAATGAAAATGCCTCTCTTCTATCCTAGAGCCCTCTTGACTTTTGTAAAAATGCCTTACTTTGACATAATTTTTTTTTTTTTTTTTCTACTAGAACAAAAATTAGAAGTGGGGAAGCTTCAGATACCGGGTGAAAAAAGTAAGACCTGTATTAAGGACATGCACTGAATATCAATTTTTATGTAATGTTTTAAAAATAGAAAATTAATTTTAGATCATTATAATTATAGGCATACTGTTATACCATTATTCAAACTTTTTTTTTTTAAGATTTATTTATTTATTCATGAGACACAGAGTTAGAGAGAGAGGCAGAGACACAGGCAGAGGGAGAAGCAGGCTCCTCAGAGAGAGCCTGATATGGAACCAGATCCCGGATTCTGGGATCACGACCTGAGCAGGCGCCCAACTGCTGAGCCACCCAGGCGTCCCTCAAAACGTTTTCTATAGTTCTTAGGTCATCACGTTGTTTTACAGTAGTGCATATCAGGATTTTGAATCTTAAATTTTTTGCCAATTTTAACATAATACTGGTTTTAATGTTTCTAGTTAGCTTTTAAAAACACCTGGCAGGTAAAATCTTATTACAGTAATCCAAGATGGTTTCAAAATGAAAATGAATGCACTGATTAAAATTTCCTTGCTAGTTTTCAGGGATGATAGCTATATCCTGGCCTATTTCTCAAACCTCTAGGGAGAGGTAGGCATTGTATGTGTGTTAACCACCACTTGCTCCCTCATTTCCTCAATTCCTAACTCTGTGCTGTTATTTGAGGAGGAAATCTTACTGCTGTTTAATGACAAGAATCAAACAATATATCATAATCTCTTCTGACAAAGAATCTAATACCACTTTTTTTGTAGCCCCTACTAAATGTTGCTAGAGGAAACTACTGATTGCTCAGAATTACTTGGCTGTAACTGTATGGGGCCACTGCTCCAGAAAATCCTACAGCACATGACAAGTTATGAGTATTTGCTGCAGACGCATTACATACGTATAGACTAACATGACAAGGAAAAAAATTAGTCACCTTTAATGAAGTTTATGCTTTACGTAATCTGTTGGGATTTAACTTTGTGTCAGGGCTGAAAAATATCTGTAGTGACAAATTTGTAACTCCATTAAGTCACAGGTGCTGTAGAGACCGCTATTAACGACTAGGGAGGTGGTTTCCGTCCAATTTGTGTAACTCCTTTGGTGGCTAAACAAAGCCATGTACAAACTGTCGCAGGTTAACTTCGATGTAAATAAAAAGCGTTAAAAATTAAGTCACAATAAAATGGTTTCCAGCAGATTATGTAACCTTTGGTGGTTAAATAAAGGCATATACAAACTATCCGAGACTAACCTCGATGTAAATAAAAGGCGTCCAGAAGTAAAAGTACCCGCTGCCGGTAGGCCGAGGCCGTCAATACTCCTCACGCACGCCTCCAGTACTTGAGCAGTTCCCTCTGAGACACTATCTCGGATGTGGAGACCCCTGTCTCTGAAAGCAGGTCACTGGGAGGTGTGACTGGGAGAGCGGCACGGTGGGGTTCGCGGGGTGCCCGCAGCAGGTGCACGTTAACCGGCGCAGGTGTGGCGGGCGCGCCGCGACCCAGCCGAGTTCCCGACACGCGTCCGGGCCTCGCCGGAGCGCAAGCGCAGTGGCGCGCGGACCCCGCCGCGCGCCGCCGCGCCCCACGTCTCCGGACGCCCCGGCCCAGCCGTCTGCAGCCGCGGATTTACGGGGTACACGCCTCGCCTCTGCGGTCGGCACATATTTTCCGGGGTCCCACCTCACAAACTCGCCCACCCGCCCTGCAAAAATAACATGTGAATACCCTGCGTTCAGCCTCTTCTTCGCCGCCGCCATTTCCAGAAGTTTCCAGTCACAGCCACTGCCATGGTCCCCACAAAGAGCGACGGCAGAGCCGTGTGGCCCCGCAGCGTCTGCGGAGCCCGCGCGGCTTTCCTGCGCGTCCCTAGATTCCCCCCTCTGGCTAGGGGCCGGCGGCCGGGAGGCAGACGGCGACGCCTGGGTGGGGCGAGGAGAAGGAGTTCCGGCCTGCTCCCCCGCCGCCTCCTACTTGGTACCGTCCGCCTCCTCCGCCCCGCGGCTCGGGAAGCTTCTCCGCGGAGCTGAAAGAGCGGCGGGGGCAGCGGGGAGGGGCCGGCGGAAGGGGCGGGCGGGCGCCGGGGGCGGGGCGCTCACGCCGCCCGTCCCGTGCCCACCGAGTCACGTGCCCGCGTCGCAGCCAATCGCCGGGCGGCGCTGTCCTGGGAGCGAGGAGGTTGTGGTGAGAGACGGACGGAGACCGGAGATGTTTTCAAGCCCGGCCTCCGCGGCGTTCGTGGCGGTTGCAGCGGCGACGAAGACAACGACAGCGACGGCAACACCGAGGCACTCGTTCAGGGGGTAAACCCTCCTGCGCCGATCGTGCCTCGGGTCCGTGAGGGTGAGGGGGGCGTGGCGACAGGCGAGGAGGAAGGAGGGGCGCGGTTTCGAGCCCCGTCCCCGGCGCCTGGGAGGAGACCCCTCAGTTCCGCGCTGCTCCCGTCCCCCCTCCCCGGAGCAAGGTAGGGGACGCGCCAGGCCCTCCCTGCCGCGTGCCGCCCGGTCCGGCCGCCCCGCGGCGCCGCCGGCCTGACAGTGACAGGCCGTTAGTGGCCGGGGCGCGGGGCCGCCCCGCCCGCCGCCGCCCCTCCCGGAGCCGCGAGGAGCCGCGGCGCGGCGCGAGCTGCCGGCGGGGCGAGGGCGGTGCGGGGGGACCCGGCGGGGCGACCCCCCGCCGCCGCTGCCGGGGTTGGGCTGCCGCCGCCTCCCGGAACATGGCGGGGCCGGGAGGAGCGTGTGCGTGCGAGTGTGCGCGGCCCGAGAGGGCGCCGGCGGCGTGCGGCGGCCGGACCCGGCGGGGCGGGGCGGGGCGCGGGGTGGGGGGCGCGCCCAGGCCGCCGCGCGCGCCCGTCCGTCCGCGGGGAGCCGGGGTGCGGGCGCGGCCGCGGGAGACCGCTGCGGCCCCAGCGGGAGGGAGCGTCGCAGGTACCGGGGTCCTGGGAGAGGACGAGCAAGGGGGAGTCTGAAGGGGAAGGAGAGCGGCGCGCTGCGGTTCTGTCGTAAATGCCCCTGTGGGCGCTCTGCCGCAGTGGGCAGTCGGGTCGCTTCGCGCTGCTGCAAGTGCCCCTTCGAATGGTAGCCGTAGACCCTTGGAGCACGTCAGGGTCTTAGAGCTCATTTAGAGGGAGGATATGGTGTGACGCATCCTCGAGGATCCCAAAGCGTGGAATAAACGGTTGTACAAAGAGGTTACCGAAGCCCAGCTGACAGCTGTTTTAATAATAACAGTAAGAAGCAGTTTGGGATGGGAAGTTACCACTATTGCACCAATCGAAACCGTAGGAAACCTTTTAAGCAGTGCAGTCGTTGACATTGTAATTTCCACCGGACACCCGCGGCCAAACTGCGAACGCGATGGAAACGGGCTGCAGATTCAGTGATGTGTAAAGCCTTGGAATTACGAGTGATCCCGAAGTTGAAGTGAACCTGTGTTCTTAGTCATGGACTCCTTTTTTATTTGAAAATGGTTTACGTAAATTATGAAGGAAGGCGAACCGGTAAAACTGCTATTTTAAAATAAATTGACTTTATTAAAAACATATGCTCAAGTAGGCTGTTAGAAAATCTTGGGCACTGATCTGTTTCAGTTTCTTCAGTCATTATACAAAGGCTTTCCTGGAGATTAGCTCAGAACTGGCAGAACATACGCTCTATTGGTGCCAAGTGGCTTAAAAACAAATTGAGATAGTGTTGACTGTGTAAGATCAGGTCATTGTATTAACCTATCTTGTTGGGGAAAGTCTTTAATTTGGGCTAAAGGCAAAAAAAAATTTTTTTTTTCTTTAAAGACTGAGAATGTTTCCCCAGGAGATTATAGGCAAGAAGAGAAAGGTTTTACTGCTTAAATATCTGTTATAGTTGACACAAGTACTAACTAAATTTCTTTTAGGGGAAGGTCTCCAGCCGGCTTGGCTAAAGTCAAACTTAGGTATTCGGGGTATGTGTTCTATTTTAGGGGCAGACGAGGTGTTAAAATGAACTAAAATCTAAGTGTTAAGTGGTATTCATGGAAGGAATAGAGTTAAAAAAAAAAAAGAAAGAAAAAAAAAGCAGGATTCCTTTAGTGTTTTTCATCTCTGTGATTAGGGTGGTTATGTGAGCAAGCAGAGCTGGGAAAGTGAAAATCTAGGGATGAGTATTCCGTGAGGAATATATGAGGAAGAATGAAGAGAACTAAAATATTCCGATGATGAAAGAACTTAGTAGTTGTTCAGTCTCTGGTTTTAGTTCTTGTATATCAGGAAGGAAGGAAAGAAAAAAAAAAAAAAAAACACTTAAATTTTGTTTGGAGACCAGTGCCTACTCAGTGGAATGAATTTAAAAGGAAGATTTTTTTTTTTTTTTTTTTTGGTGAAGGTGTTTATGTATTCTCTTTTTTTTTCCTGTAGAAGTTACTGGAAAATGTGATAGTTTTCTGAGGTAGCTTGTAGAAAATGGTAGTGGGATATTTGAAAGACACTTTGTTGGAAAAGAGATTTTTATTCTAAGGAGTAAGAATAATAGTAAAAATACTCAATTTGTTGGCAGTAGCTGACTGGTAGTTAAATTTTCTTCATTCTTGTTTTAAGAGCATTATTACAGTCTAAAAAGAGAATGATCTGAGAGATTATTTCCATCACAGCCAATAAGAGGTTTAGACTGCGTTCTGTATGTAAACTTCATGATACTGAAGCAATGTCTTATCAGAAAGGCATGAAAATTTTGTCTGACAATTGGAATAGGTTGCTTAAAAGTTATTCACAGTACTTTGTGATTTTGAACTTGTTGCTGAAATTAACATGTATTTCTAAAATGCCTGTATTGTGTAAAGGGTATAGTCATGGTGATTTGTCCTTAGAACTGGAAGGGACCTCAAATTTTCTAGTCTGTTTTCCTCAAGAGAAAATAAAGTCCTGGTAAGGTGAAATGACTTACCCAAGTCACTACAGCCTATTTAAAAAGTTTGTCGTTTGGGCCTAGAGATTCCTTTCTTTGAAAATGCTAACGCCTCTGTCTTTAAGAAGTAGCTTTGTGGAGTAGTGGAAAGAATATTGAAATATAAATGAGAGGTTCTCAGTTTGGATTCCTGATTTAAGAAAAAAAAAAATCACTTGATTTATTACTTCCTAACTGTGGTTCTTGACAAATCACATTAACTTTCAGAACCTTTTTAATCTATAAAAAGTAATTTTCCTAAATAATTTACGAGGTTGTTGGATGGAACAAATGCGATTACATATGGAAAGCAGGAGGCTTACTATAAACTTTTATAGATATAAAAAGTGGCAATATTTTTGTGGCAATATTTAAAAAATAAATACAGTCTTACCGTGAAACAAGGTGTCTGATCCCTAGGTTTTTGCTTAGCCTTAGCTTTATTGTTTCCAGCACCTGCTGTTTTACAGATTATAACTCCCTGTAGATACATTTTCTGATCCCCACTTAGTTCTAATCTTAGTAAAGCCTCTTACGAACATTTTAAATATTGCAGTTGTTAGAGCCTGACTTCCTCTGGAGAATATGAAGTTTCTCCATATAGCATTTGAAAACATTCTCATTCACACTCATGCATGCATAATCTGTTTAACAGTGGCTTTTAAAAAGTAATAGTGAAAGTATCTTAGTTGCGATGTTAATTTGTCTGTTGCTAGTTTCCACATATGGCCATAACAGGAGATAATTTCCTTTATAAACTTCTCTTTGAATGGTTTGTGTTAAGGTTATCTTGTACATCTAAATATATAGAAATGTCCAGATTTTTTGTTTGCTGGCTCTCACTCTTATGTTTAAAGACATTTTCTTCTAGTGCTTTAAATTGATAACACTGGAAAAACAATATGTCAGTATTGTTTATTATAATATTACATAGATTACCTGTAATCTTGAAGCTAAAAGTTATGATAAACATTGATTGAGCACTTAGAATATGAATTATCTGTTCAATGTTTTATGTAAAATATTTAAAATTTTCAAAATAACCCTGTTAAGTAGATACTATTATTTTTCTAACACATGGTTGAGGAAAGTGAGGCTTTAAACTGTTTTGTGTAGATATTCACAGACATTAAAAAAGTGACAAGACTGTATTCCTGTTCTAAACCATTTGTCTGTGCTCTGTCTCTAATTAAGAGTGTTTAGCTGATTTTGCAAAGTTTTAAGGCAGTGTTTCTTAAATTTCAGACTTCATGAAAATGAGGGCCAGATATTCTACCTTCTATTGTGTTGGTCAGAAAAACAAAAAGAAAAGTAAATACTTTATGAGAATCTTGGAAGGTAGGCAGCAAGCCTTTTCTGAGATGTTGAGATGACTATTGGGGTTTTTTATGTTAGTTGTCAGAAGCAAATGAATCTCACCAGCTACAGAAGGACTGTGGTTGTTAACATTACAAGAGGCGATTTTAACAAACTCCGCCTTTATGTTGGTGCCATTTTTATAAAGAAACATATTTAATCATAGTGACTGGAGAGAAAAAGATCACTAACCAAACTCATTAAGGACTTTTATAAAGGAATAGATCCATCAATAGTAAGTTTGTCCAGTTTAGAAAAATAGCATCCAAGACTTGATTTTCCAATTGAGACCTTCCAAAATGCTAAGAAATTCAAACTCTGAAATTCTTAGAAAAATTAACTTTAAACACGAAATGCTTCCAGATTGAGATAAGTAGAAAAGATAAACATGAAGCTACAAGTTATAAGGTGGAAGTAATTTCTTTTTCTTTGGCATCTCAAATATTGTCTATTCTTTGGCCAATCCTTAATATTTACTTATTGCCCTAAAATTGTTTCAATATATATAGTTTACTTTTATGACTTTTGGTTTGTATTTGGGCCATAATTAGTGGAAATATCACAATATTTGTGATAAGTATCATATTTTTTCCACTTTCTTAAAGATTTTTTTTCAATTTTAAAATTAAGCAATGTCTGTACCTAAAATGGGGCTCAAATTTACAACCCCAAGATTGAGTTGCATGCTCTTCCTACTGAACCAGCCAGGTGCCCCCAAATAACATATTTTTAAACTACTTTGTTGCTTGAAAGAGGTGAGAGAATCTTGTAGCTTTTCAGATTTCGGATTGTTCTTCCTTCTACATAGGAGTTTTGTCTCCTGAATTCTAATAGAGAACAAAAACTGCATGTGTGGTTCCCTCTTCCTAGAAATAGCTGTATTGACTCTATACAAGATAATAGTATGTAAGAAATATGGTGCTGTGTGGTTCATGAAGTACTTAAAAAAAAAAAAAGATTTATTTGAGAGAGCGTGAGTCGCATGCAAGCACGGGGGTGGGAAGTGTGGAGAAAATCCTCTATCAGACTCTGCTGAGTGGGGAGCCTGAATACAAAACATGGGGGCTGGATCCCAGCACCCTGAGATCATGATCTGAGCCGAAATCAAGAGTTGGATGCTTAACTGACTGAGCCACTCCCGTGCCCCTGTTCATGAAGTACTTTTTACTTCAGATCCTTTCAGTTTCACAACTACTCTGAGATCAGGAAAACATCAGCTAACCTGATGATGTTGAACCATGGATAGGAACCAGGTTAAAATTCTCTGGCAAAATGCTAGACTCTTGAAATTCACTGGAGAAAGAGAAGTATTAACATCTAAAGGAAGAAAGAAGAAACACATATTTTTATTTTCCTTTATACCAAAGACACGTTGTACACACAGCCTTCTTTCTATTTTGTTTCACCTTTTCTGAAACTTAAGCAAGGTAGGAGTAAATACTGAAAACATTCTTTATACCACTTTACTAATAAGTGGTGATTGAGAACATTAAAAGTTTTACAGAATGTTTTCAACAATTTATACAAAAATATTTTAACTAAAAAGAAAGCTTTGTTACATTCTGTTGTTCTGTAGTAAAGTCTTATAACCTCTGAGTTAAAATAAGTCCTTTTTACCAGAGTTTAATTTTGAGTATTTGAAAGTTACTTGGTGATCAAGAAAAAGAACTTTTATTGAGCTTCTGTACTTGAGGTAGTGTTAGATATCTTCAGATACGTTATGTTAATCAGTGATGAGAGTAGAGATCTTAAATACCTAAGTTATAAAAATACTTTAAAAAGATGTCACTGAAATATCTCCAACTTGAGATACCAGTACTCAAGATCTAACTTGAAATTTATAAGTGCTGTATAAATACAAGTTTGTTGCTGTACAAGAAATTTTTCTTAAGATCAAGCTAATTCATTCATAGATTTACATTGAGGTAGGTCATCCAGTGGTGGTTATTCAACCTTCAGAAATTATTCCTGTCTTCCAGGTGTTCATTAAAACATCCCAAGAATAAAGATGAGTGTTCTCTTTAAGCTGCAGTTGAACAGGATAAAAATACCTTTTTACTGAGTTTCTGTTTGTCCTCATATCATTGAAAGTAAACAAGAATGTTTGACAGCAAATTGGCTTACTCATTCTTCCTTTCCTTTGTCCCTTCTCTCCTTCGGGGCTCCTCCTTCCCCTTTAGATGCTAGTGTTCCTTTGCCTTTGCAAACACCCAGTGAAAAATATACCTATCTGTTGTTGGTTGACAATTTACATTTTTGTTATTAGATTTAAGTATTACTGCTTACACTTTGTATTTCAAGGCTTTTGTCTTTAATTATGGTATGAATATTGATTTTAGTAATTTAGATCATTAGCTAATATATCAGGAAATAATCATTTTCATTTTCTCTTCTGTGAACTGACACTTCATATTCTTTGGACATTTTTCTGTCTTTGTTCCTTCTTATTGAAAACTTCTAGGAGTGGCAATCAAGAATTTAAACAACTTTGAAAACTTTTAGGGTGTTTTTAAACTACAAAAATAATATATGCATATTATTAAAATAAAAAACTATGTAATAAAAGGGTTATTACCAATTCTCCAACCTCCCCCTCTGGATATTCTTTGTTTATTAGAGATTGTTAACCTTCTATATGCTATAAATATTTTTTCTAATTAATCATTTGTATCAGAACTTGGATTTTACAGCCTTTTGGCAAACCCCAGAAGAAACTGGCTCTCTGCAAATTGTTACCTTATTGAGATGATAACTCTTTGGACTCTCTTATTATACCTTCACACCTCTAGTCCAAGAATTTATCCAGCCTATAACTTTTGTGAACTTTGATGTTAGGGAAGATGGAGCTGAAACAGTGGGAATCCTTTGAGCTTAGGGGAAAACTGGAGTGTCTCACATTTAAGTCATGTTCATTATGGAGTGCCTGTTAACTTGTACAGGTGTAATTACAAATGATCTGTGATTGATAATAGGCCCTCTATATAGCTTTTCATTCGCTCCTTACAGTGACTTTGTAAAGTTTATCTTGTTCCATTTTTTTTATTTTTAAGAAATCTACACCCAACATGGGGCTCAGACTTGACTCTGAGATCGAGAGTCACATGTCCTACCTACTGAGACAGCCAGGCACTCTCTATCTTATTCCCATTTTAGAGATTCGATTCGATTAAAATCTGTGGCTGTGTTGTTTCCTCAAGAACTACGTCTTTAAAGAAGTTAGTGATATTAAAAGAAAAAAGAGATAAAGTAATAGATAAATTTTTTCCCTTTTAGGGAAAAGTATTTTGTGTTCTGGATTATGGATTTTTTTGAAGAGTGAAAGGATTTGAATCATCTAGTTTGACAGTGTAGTAGTTTATCTCTGGGTATTGAATTTTTGAATTTGAAAGTAACTAGAATTTTTATCTTTTCTGAGTTTTCAAGTTGAACAAATATCATGGATATAATATTGTAAACATTTCATAGTTAAATTTTAAATATTTCTATGAGCAGCATTGCATTTATCACTGTTGAGACAGGTGTTTGGGACAAGCAAAGACAGTATTATGGTCTCTGTCTTTTTTAAGGGTTTATACTCAGTGAACAAAACTGCATATGAAATAGGACAGTATTTTTTTTTTAAGAATTAATTTATTTGAGAGAAGTGGAGAGCATGAGCTGGAAAGGAGCAGAGGGAGAGGGACAAGCAGACTCTTCACTGAGCATAGAGCTAGATGTGAGATTCAGTCCTATGATCCTGAGATCATGACCTGAGCTGAAACGAAGAGTCGACACCTAATCGGCTGAGCCACCCAGGTATCCCAGGATTGTATTATTCTTAAACATCTAAATTGCTTTCTGGTTGGTATACACAGGAGCATAGTAAGCCCTGCAAGGACATAGATGGTGTTTATCTTGTTCAGTATTGTACACTCAAACGAATTTCATCACACTGTAACGAGTCATTGTATATTTATTGAATGACCGAGAACCACCCCAATGCCAGTGACAGAAGAATGGTTTGATTGGCATAAGAAGGCTAAGGAAGAAAAGACGAGTAGTACATGAGATTACTAAGATGAGGGACTTAATGAAAATGAATTTGCAAGATAAAAATGGTATAGTGCAGATTTTCTTAGAATGATTATAGACATTGTGTGGAATTCAATAAGACACAAGAAGATCAGTAATAAGGTTCTTAGGTCTTAAGGTTTTATGTCCCAATGCTCTAAGCATATATCTGAAGAAGACATTCTCTTCTTACATGGAGCATAAAATCTAGCAGGAAGACATAGTTATTTAAAGCAAGGATCCATAATTAGAGGTTCTGTAAACATTTGAAATTACATTGCAAATTCCTTAGTGAATATGCCTTCAGAGTCTGAAATAGGTATGTCCAAAAGAGACTAAGAATCACTGACTTGAAAATTTAAGTTCAATTTTGATCTAGAATCATATTCTTAAATAGTCCTAAACTTGTGTTTTTAGGTATTATTTTTATAGTATTATATATTATAGTATATATTATACTATACTATAGTAATATTTCCTTTTGATAGACAAAGCTCTTTAATATTGGCACTTTCAGTGGGATTTGCCTCCCCGCCCCCCACTTTGTAACATTTGTGTGGTTAGGTATCCAGAAATGTTTTCTTTTAAAAGTGAAACAAAACATGCATGTATGCCTTCCCATGGGGATTGGAGTTTTCATAATACTACCCTTTTCTTGTTACTTTCTTACAGTTATTTTAATACATTAAATTTACTCTGCTGTGGTAAGTTAGCATTACCATATTTTTCCTTATTCTCTTCAGTATACTTTGGTAAGGAACCAGTTTATAATTCTAAGTTAGTGTGGCTAAAAGAGCTACCAGTAACATGTACATATATTACTCTGAGCTGGTTTAGAGCATATTTTCTTTTAAATGCCTTGAAATATGTTATCCTGAATTCTTGGGTGTCGTATAGTAAGTAGGTTTATGTTGGAGAGTATGCAGGGTACAGAAAAAGTGAAGTTACAGATAAGGACTGAAATTTCAACCCTGGTGTGAAGTCATATGGAAGCTATAAATTTTGGCTCCAGTGTGAAGCAGTGTTACAACCCATGGTATAGTTGGGTCAGGGGAGGAATAGTGTGGTATGCAGATTAGAAATAATTTAATGCTTCCACTAACATTGCTCTTTCAAGGTACTAATTTCAGCAGTTTCTCTAACTCCATAAAGAGTTTGGGCATAGATAAAGGTGAGTTTCAGGATCAAAAACTTGCGTAGTATAGAAGCAGTGATTCTTGTGAACTATTCTGTTTTTTTATGCCATGGCCTTTATCCTAAATTTCTTATATTTTTATGTGCTGGTGTTAAAATTACACCAAATTATCTAAAAATTAAAAATACTTCCATTTAGGGCAGCCCGGGTGGCTCAGCGATTTAGTGCCACCTTCAGCCCAGGGTGTGATCCTAGAGACCTGGGATTGAGTCCCACGTCAGGCTCCCTGCATGGAGCCTGCTTCTCCCTCTGCCTGTCTCTGCCTCTCTCTCTCTCTCTCTCTCCCCCTCCCCCCCTCCCACTCTCCCCCCCCCCCCCCCCGTGTCTTTCATGAATGAATAAATAAAACCTTAAAAAAAAAAACCCTTCCATTTAAAAGTAAAATATGTGGGGATCCCTGGATGGCTCAGCAGTTTAGCACCTGCCTTTAGCCCAGGGCATGATCCTGAAGTTCTGAGATAGAGTCCCACATCAGGCTCCCTGCATGGAGCCTGCTTCTCCCATCTGCCTGTGTCTTCTCTCTCTCTCTCTCTCTCATAAATAAATAGAATCTTAAAAAAAAAAAAGGTAAAATATGTGTCCTGTCATTTTAAATGAAAGCAATAAAAGTGAGATCGTTACTTGAGATTAAACTGTGAGATGTGGGATCCTGCCTTTGGCCCAGGGTGTGATCCTGGAGTCCTGGGATCCTGTCCCACATCAGGCTCCTGCATGGTCTGCTTCTTCCTTTGCCTGTCTCTGCCTCTCTCTCTCTCTCTCTCTCTCTCTCTAATGAATAAATAAATAAAATCTTTAAAACTAAACAAACAAACAAACTGTGAGGTGTATTTAGAATGGCACCAGATTTATATTGCAAAGATCAGCTGCTGGTTCTTTGAGGAGCAGGAGAAGGGGGCAAAGTTAAAATACCAAAACCTTTTTATTTTGAAATACTTTAAATAATGTAAAAGGTACAGGAAACAGCATAATGAACTTCCTGGGTACCTATCACCAGCTTAAGAATTAAACATTACGAACTAGTGGAAGCCCTCTATATACTTTTCCTGAATCCATTTCCTCACTCCCTCAAGGGAATTCCTATCTCCCTTTGTACAAACCTCCCAACAGTGACATTTCCCTTTCTCTAGACCTATGTAATTTCTTTCTTCACAGTTCACCGTGAACTCTACATTTTAACTTTATTGCATATTGCATATGACAGAGTGGTCTGAGAAGGGGAGTTGAAAGTAAGACTATATGTGAGGTAAAAAATCTGCCTTAAAATATAGGCAAGGGAAAGTTAGATTTCATCACTGTTCTATTTGCAGAACAGAATTGATAAGTTATACGTGAGAATAATCTAATAACATAATTATTTTAGGAAGAATAGTGTGGTAGCAGCAGTGTAGAGTAGTCAGTCTCAAAGGAAGTGGTGATTTGCTACCTCATTTTGATTGACTGATTTCCTCCTAATTTTTGTACGTTGGTGAGATTTTACTTGGACTCAAACTTTAACATCTTGATGGAAGAGAAAGGAGCGGGTGGCAAAATCCTTAATAATGAGCGTTTCCAGTTCCAGGATTTGGGGAGTTACCTCCGACCCCCTTTAGAATCTGTTGACAGTGCAGTGAATACAAATTAGCTAATAGATTTCTAGTTTAGCCATCAGTAATTTTTTTCATCCCCCATGCCAGCCATGCCAGGAATGCTACACCTAATCATTTTCTCTGAGCTCTTGCAGCCCTCTACTGGTCTAGGGAAGTTGCACAATTTAGAACCCTATAGGGCTAAGAAAGAGGTCAGTAACTCAGCAACTCATTTTTAGAATCTTTAAACTTTAGAAGGTATTTATGCCAACTCTCTCAATTGCAGATGACTATTTTATATAATACACCTTAACAATTCTGGAAATAAATGTATACATAGTATATTAGATACCTGTGGCAAATAGATCGTTGTAAGCACACTGCCTATATTATATTCTTTAAAAAATCTGAATGTATTTTTAGAATGTGGTCCTTTATAGTCCAGTGTTTGACAGTGTCAAAAACATCTTTTTACCACTAATGTCTTTTGTAAGTATTGTCTAATAAAGTAACGAGAATTTTTTTTTAAATTTCAGCTATTAGTTGCTACTGTTAGAAGATAAACACAACAGAAGAATGCTAATTGCTTCTTTTATTTTTTTTTAAGATTTATTTCTTTATTTGGGAGAGAGAGTGTGCACATGTGTCCGGGGGAGGAGTAGAGAGGGAGGGAGAGAATCTCAATCAGACTCCCTGCTGAGCATGTTGCAGATGCCCTGCAGGGCTCAATCCCATGACCCAAGCCCAAATCATGAGTAGGATGCCGAAACAATCCCATGACCCAAGCCCAAATCAAGAGTAGGATGCCGAAACAACTGAATCACCCAGGTGCCCCTTAAATTATCTTACTTTAAATTACTTTCAGCAACTTTCTGTTGCTGGAGCCAGAAACATGGGTATTATTCTAACCTCCTTACTCTTGTTTACTATTACTCCCTATCTCACAACTGGTCATTATACTTTAAGTGGTTTCCTAGTCTCTCATCTGACTTCTTTTAGTCTTCCAAAGTTTCACCAGCAGCCTTTCTAAACACTACTTGAGTTATGTCACTGCCTTTTTAAAAGTTTTAAATTGCTTTTTGTCATTAAGATCAAACAACACAATCACAAGGTGCCTCATAATGTGATCCCTTCCTACTTCTTTAAATTCATTTTCTACCCATTGTACTTCGAGTTTTGCTATCCTCTCAGTGTGGCCTGCTTTCTTGTGTGGAGTGTGTGTCCATACCTATGCACATGCTTATCCTTTTCCCTCTGCAGCCCTGTCCATATCTACCTGCCTGGTGGTCGTCATCCTCAGGATCATCTTAGTGTTACCTCTCCTTGAAATTCCCCAACTATACCCCCATTTACCTGCAGCTGAGTTGGGTGATCTCTTTGTGTTAGTGTTGCCTTATTTCTGTAACATTTATTGTTCCATATAGTAATTAACCTGTCTTTCATTCCTTAAAAACAGTAAATTTCCTTTAGGCTAGGATTGTGTCTTGTTTATCTTTAGTTCCATTGCTTAGCATATAGATGCTTAGTAAATGTTAAGTAATTGAAAATTGTATGAGCAAACTGGGTATGATAGCTAAGGAAAGTATCTGTAGTTAAATAGATTAAGATCACATACTTAATTCATTTTTTGAAATTAGGAGAATCAGTTCTTTTAGATCAGTGTTTGTTGGACATAGTTTTCACGATTTATATATGTTGAGGAAAGAATTGGGGGAGATAAAGAATGGTAGAATTTTAGAGCTAGAAGGGACTTCATTTTAAAATGAGAAATCTGAAACCCAAAGAGTTTAACTTAGAGTTACAGTGAGAACTCAGGTCTTCTAGTAGTTATTTTGCTAAATTTCTCCTGATATGTTTTGCCGGGATTAGTACGTATTGGTTGTTTATATTTCAGGCATTTGGGGTATCAAAATAGTACTCTTATTTTGTACCATAGATTTATTTTTGTGGAATTTTGAAGGTAACATACACATACAGCTGAACCAAATTGACCATTTATCTTGTATTTACTTTGAATAGTCTTCTGAATTACCTGCCATGCTCAGATTCCTGAAAGATATAATATTTAGCAGCACCAACCCAAAAGCAGCCTCTATTTACAGGACTGAGCTTCTGTCCTGAATTTTACTTCCTTTCCTATTCTGGTGGCTGGATTTGAAAACATAAAACACGTTTAAAAAAAAAAAATGCCTCTTACTTTCTCTTTACCTCTGTTTCAAGCAGTCTGTCACCTGTCATCTCATTATTCTTTCTCCAGGACACCATAGTTCTCCAGAGCAAACCAAGGGAAGGTTGACCTATTTTATTATTTTTTAATTTTTATTTTTTAGATTAGAGAAGTAGAACGTGATCATTAAAACAGTTAATATAGAACTGTGTAAAATAGACCATAAACTTAAGGACTTTTAAAAACATTATTTAAAGGACATTGTTGAGGATAGTTTATTTTAAAGGATGTGGTTGTTTATCTTCATCTTTGCATGCTGTAGGTTAAATTGGTCATGTATGATTTTAGTTTCTTGATCTGGAATACAACCATTATATTTTTGTGGGAAAATGTTATGAAATAGTTGCCAGAAAATATTGTGGTGAAAGTCAACCATTGCTTACTTAGGGAAAGTATGATAAAGAAAGCACAATTCCTCTTTTGTAGACTGAATTCTCCCTTAAATGATGTAAGTACATGGTGGGGGGAGGGAGAATGTCCAGTTAATATCCCAGAAACACGGCCATTTATTGTGAAGCCTTTTCCATTATTTTTTCAGAACCGTTTTTAAAATGTGAGGGAATTAAGCTGTATGGTCTTTTTTTTTTTTTTTTTTTTTTTTTTTTAGCTGTATGGTCTTTAAGTAGGAAATACTATTTACATGGATTGTTGTATACTCTTTTTTTGCCTGGGGGGGAAACAGCAATAAGGATATCATAATTTTTTAATGATTTAAGCTATCAATTTTGTATTCATAGAAAAATAGAATTTGGAGTAAAATTATTCTAAACCTTTTATTCTGGAATCAGAATTTTGGAGGAGTAGGAGATCTTCATTGTCATCTAGCCTAACATTACTTTCAAGAAGAAACAGGAATATTGAGACATGATGAAGGTCAACCAAAAAGTCAGACTAGAATCTTGGATTTAGAGAAAGTAATGGTCACTTTCCTAACTGAATGACTCTTAAGGATCATTGAATTCTGTTGCTATAATTTGGTCCTTTACTAGTTGCCTTTTTTTTGTTTCTTAAAATGATTTTGGAGGAAGCATTTTTGCCCCTAAAGCAGCTGAAACAGGAAAAATGGAATTCTCATTCTATGCTTATGGTTCTATCTTTGTTTTCTTTGGATAGAATATAAAATTAGTGGTAAATTTAGAGGGCAATATCTGAATATTTTATATGTAGCAAGGACTATGCTAGGTATTATTTTATTACTTTCCATGTCTATCAGTTGAGTTGTATGATTTTATAATATAGCAGAATTTAAGTAACTTTAATTTTGTTTTCAATTGTATTTAAAGTGATTGTTCTGGAGCCTTCCAGACAAAATGGTAGACTGAAGCTCCCTTCTTTATCAGATATGTGGGAATGCTAGATAAAAATAAAATATAAAAAATACACAGCCGAGTTTGAAAACTAGAAAGAGGAATCTGCAGGTGCCTGAAATGGAAAAAGGACTTAAAATCATAATAGAAAACAGAGAGAAGCCCCTTTTCCTATAAAAGAAACAGATACTCCAGATACTGTGAGCTTTACTGCATTGGTGGAATCCACAGGCCCAGGAATGGCAGGGAGTTGAGCCCAGACCAGGAAGGGTTTGAATTATTCATGTGAATGAGGCAAACGAAGTCCAGCTTAGCTGCCTGGTTTATTTTTCCTGATGCATCTTCTTCCTGTCCTTTTATTTTCAACCTTTTTAGTAGCCTTTTGTGGTTTCTTTTACAAAATATATTGCTGAATCTTTTTTTTATCAGCCTCAGACTCTTACCTTTTCATTAACAAGTTTAATCCATTTTCATTTATTGTATTAACACATTGGAAATTATTTACATTCTGTTTACTAAACTTCTAGTTATTTTCCACAATCAGTTTTTTGTTTTTTGTTTTTTTGTGTTTGGGGGGGGGGGTTGTTTTTGTTTGTTTTTTTAGATTGTATTCATGAGAAACACAGACAGAGGGAGAGAGGCAGAGACACAGGCAGAGGGAGAAGCAGGCTCCATGCAGGAAGCCCGATGCGGGACTCGATCCCGGTACTCCAGGACCACGCCATGGGCCGAAGGCAGGCGCCAAACCGCTGAGCCACCCAGGGATTCCCCCCACAATCAGTTTTTTAATCCTAAATATATATGTGTGTGTGTGTGTGTGTGTGTGTGTGTTTGTGTGTGTGTGTATAATGTACATATCTTACCTGTAAACAAGTACTTAAATGACTTTCTCACTTTCCTCTGGTCTGCTCCACACCACCCTCTACCCTTAGTCTCCCAGTAGCCATGTTGATGTTCTGTTGAATTTTAGTTCTAGATTGTTAGGGTATTCTTCAAGCATCCATCCATCCTTTTTCTTTTTATATAAAATATGTTCTATTAGGTTATTTACTCACTCTTACTGGCATGTATCATATAGTATTCTCATAGATTTATTTCAGTTCGTATTTGAGTACCTATATAAAAGCACTTTCAACAGGGTTTTTGTACGTAAACATTCTAAGGCTTTTTATCCCTGAAAATATCTTTTTTTTTTCCTGAAAATATCTTTAGTTATCCTCACTTTTAAATACTCGATTAGATTAATTACAGATTTTTGGTTTGAAATTCTTTTCCTTTAACATTTTGAAAATACTACTACGTTATTTTTTTGTTGCTTGTGTTGCTCTTTGGGTTTCCTTGAACCCTTGTCAGCACAGTCTTATCAAGACTTTAATCAAGTCTTTTAAGTGAAAACAGTGTCTCATTTTATAGTTTTAAAATTGGATTTGAATGCTTCTGTGTGTTTATTCAACATTCGTGTTTCTTTTTCCTTGAGCTGCCTCTGTATCTTCTGTTTGGGGGTCGGGGGAGTTAAGTTGTCTTTTTTTTAGTGATTATTAGTCCTCTTTCATTTGTGTTGCAAATGTTTTCATTTGTTGTGTGATTTCTGTTTATGATATTTGCATTTCTAGTTTACAGAATTACTTAGGATTTCTAACAAAATGACTTTCGGCTTTTATGTCACATTTTAGAAGAACTTACCTAACTTCAAGAATTTTTCTAGGTTTTTTTTTTTAATTTTTTAAATTATTATTTATTTATGATAGTCACAGAGAGAGAGAGAGACAGAGAGGCAGAGACACAGGCAGAGGGAGAAGCAGGCTCCATGCACCGGGAGCCCGATGTGGGATTTGATCCCCGGTCTCCAGGATCGTGCCCTGGGCCAAAGGCAGGCGCCGAACCACTGCACCACCCAGGGATCCCTAGTTTTTTTTTTTTTTTTTTTTCCTTTTTAAGATTTACTTATTTGAGAGAGAGAGAGCATAAGCATGAGCAGGAGGGGCAGAATGAGAGGGAGAGAGAATCTGAAGCAGACTACACAGTGAGTTGGAGCCCAATGCAGGGCTTGATCTCATAACTCTTAGATCATAACCTGAGCTGAAACCAAGAGTCAGAGGCTTAACTGACTGCACCACCCCGGTGCTCCTCTGGTATTTTTTTATGTTTATTTCTTTGACCCAGGTATTAACATTTTTAACTTGTCAGAATTACTCAAAAATTTATTTGATAAGATTTGGCAAGAAAATTTTGAGAAAAAGAATGATGGACTAAAATTTATTATAAAGCTGTACAAAACTATAAATAAAATAAGAAATAAAATACTCATTTGCAAAAAGCAAAACTAAACCATCGAGTGTTGGTACAAGAACGGAAAGATAGGGGATCCCTCGGTGGCTCAGCGGTTTGGCGCCTGCCTTTGGCCCAGGGCGCGATCCTGGAGTCCTGGGATCAAGTCCCACGTCAGGCTCCCGGCATGGAGCCTGCTTCTCCCTCTGCCTGTCTCTCTCTCTCTCTCTCTCTATGTCTATCATGAATAAATAAATAAAATCTTTAAAAAAAAAAAAAAAAAGAACGGAAAGACAGAGAGTACTGAAACATACTAGAAAGCCCAGAGACCAATTTGGGCATATAAAGGAATATGATTGTTACTAAAGAGTGGCATTACAGATACATGGGAAGAGTTAAAATGTCAAAAGAAGGGGCTCCTGGGTGGCTCAGTGGTTGAGCGTCTGCCTTTGGCTCAGGTTGTGACCTCAAGATCCTGGTATTGAGTCCTGCATCAGGCTCCCCCGCGGAGAGCCTGGTTCTCCCTCTGCCTATATCTCTGTCTCTTTCTCTGTGTCTCTCATGAATAAATAAACAATATATATTTTTCTAAATGTCAAAAGAAGTTAAAGGAGATAAGAGTGAGTATATTTTCTGGTCTTGACGTAGACAGTTTAAGCCTAAGGAAAAGGAAAGATTCATAAAGAAAATACAAGCATAAAAATATATTTTTGGTAGTACTTTGTGTATAGTTGATTTGACACTTGTGTTCATAGCATTATTCACAGGAGTGAAGAAGTAGAAACAACCTGAATGTCCATCTATAGATAAATGGGTAACAAATTGTGGTATATACATGCAATGGATGGAGTAATATTCACCCTTTAAAAGGAAGGAAATTCTGATACATGCTACAACGTGGGTGAACTTTAAAGACATACTGAGTGAAATAAGCCACTCATAAAAAAACAAATATATTAAGATTTCTCTTCTACATGGTATCTAGACAGTTAAATTTATAGAGACAGAGTAAAATGGTGGTTACCAGTGGCTGGGAAGAGTAGAAATGGGGAGTTGCTGTAGGTATAGAGCTCAGTTGGGGTATGAAGAAGTTCCGAAGATGACCAGTGGTGATGCTTGCACAGTAGTTGAATCTGCTTCATGCCACAGAACCATAAACTTATAAGAAATAACAAATGATTGTGAAGATATGGAGAAAAGAAAATCCTTGTGCAGTGTTGGTGGTGATATAAACTGGTGCAATCACTATGGAAAACAGTGTGTAGATTCTTCAAAAAATTGAAAAGAGAGCTACTGCATGATTCAGTAATTCCGGTTCTGGGTATCTTTCCAAAGAAAATGAAAACACTAACCCAAAAAGATTTATGCATTTCCATGTTCATTGCAGCATTATTTGCAGTAGCCATGGTACAGAAACAACCTAAGTGTCCATTGATAAATGAAGATGTGGTGTGTATGTACAATGAAATATTCAGTCTTTAAAAGAATGAAGTCTTGCCATTTGCAACAATGTGGATGGACCTTGTGGGCATTACATTAAGTAAAATAAGTCAGAGAAAGACAAATACCGTATGATCTCACTTACATGTAAAATCTAAAACAAAACAAAACAAAACAAAAACACAAAGCTTATGGATTATAGAGACCATATTTCGACCATATTGCTGGTTGCCAGAGGTGGGGAGTGGGGTCTGAGCAAAATAGGTGAAGGGGGTTAAAAGGTAAGTTGACTTGTAAACAGATGGCTTCACTCTTCCATGTTACCAATTACCAAACATTCAGAGTATATTAATACCAGTCCTCAAACTTTTACACAAAATACGACAGGAAGGAATTCTTCCAAAATAATTTTATGGGGCCAGAATTGTCCTGATACCAAAACTAGACAAGATAACACAAGAAAAGAAAAATTGCCACCACTATCCCTGTTGTGAATGTACAAACAAAAATTCTCAACAAATACTAGCAAATCAAATTGAACAGTGTGTTGAAGGATCATACCTGATGATCAGATGGGAGTTATTCTAGGTATATGGGGGTGGTTGAAAATCCTCAAATCAGTCAATGCCCATTGAAAAATGAAGGGTAAAACTCCGTATTATCTCGATACATGCAGGAAAAGCATTTGACAAAATACAACATCCATTTACAATTAAAAAAAAATACATTCAACAGAGCAGGTATAGATGTAATGTACCTCAACATAATAAAGGTTTTATGTGAGAAGCTCAGAGCAAACATCAGAATCAGCAATGAAAGATTGAAAGTGTTTCTCTACAATCAGGAATAAGACAAGGATGCCCATTCTTGCTGTTTTTGTTCAGCACAGTATATGTAGTCCTAGGCAGAGCAGTTAGGCCAGAAAAAGAAATAAAAGATATTTAAATAGGAAAGGAAGAAGTAAAACTGTCATTGCAGATGACATAATATGTAGAAAGAACTCTACCAAAAAACTGTTAGAGCTAGTAAATAAATTCAGTAAGTTTGTGGGATATAGAGTCAATATGCAAGATCTGTTGCATTTCTGTATACTAATAATGAACTATAAGAGAAATCTGGAAAACAGTCCCATTTACAATTGCATCAAAAAAATTACCTAAGAATAAATGTTACCAAAGAGGTGAAGGCCCTGTATATTGAAAACTGGAAGACATTAATGGAAGCAGTTGAAGATGACACAAATGGAGAGAGATTCTGTGTTAATGGATTGGAGGAATCAATATTGTTAAAATGTCCATACTAGCCAAAGCAGTCTATGGATTCAGTGCAATCCCTATCAAACTTCCAGTGGCACTTTTCACAGAAATAGAACAAAGAAATTGTAAAATTTCTATGAAACCACAAAAGATCTCGAATAGTCAAAGTAGTCTTGAGGAAGACCAAAGCTGAAGGTCCCATACTCCTTGATTTCAAACTATATTACAAAGTTTTAGTAATTAAAACAGTATGTTACTGGCATAAAAAGAGGCACAGAGGTTACTGGAACAGCGTGGAGAACCCAGAAATAAACTCATACATATGTGGTTAATTTACAACAACAGAGGAGCCAAGAATATACCTGGGAAAGGACAGTCTCTTCAATAAATGGTACTGGGGGAACTGGACTACTGTCTTATATCCTAAACAAAAATCCACTCAAAGTTAAAGAGCCTAAGTCATGAAACCATAAAATTCCTAGAAGAAAACGTCGGCGTTTTAAGCTCCTTGACATAGGTCTCGGCAATGGTATTGAATCTGACACTGAAAGTAAAAGCAAGTCTCACTGTTTAAGTGAGACTACATCAAATTAAAAAGCTTCTGCACAACAAAGGAAACCAACAAAATGAAAAGGCAACGTCCTGAATGGGAGAAACTATTTGTAAATCATATCTGATAGGGAGTAATATCTGGAAATTATAAAGAACTCATATAACTCTAGCAAAAAAAAAAAAATCCAATTTAAGAATAGGAAGATCTGAATAGACATTTTTCCAAAGACCACCTGCAAGTTGCCAACAGGTACACAAAAGAATGCTCAACATCATTAATCATTAGGGAAATGTAAATGAAAGCCACAATGAGATATCTGCTCACACTTGATAGAATGGCTATTAGACAAGAAGTTAAGTGTTGATGCAGATGTGGAGAACAGGGAACCCTTCTCATGCACTGTTGGTGGGAATATAAATTGGTACAGCCACTATGGAAAATAGTATGAAGGTTCCTCAAAAAATTAAAAATAGAACTATCATATCTAAGAATTCCATTTTTTAAAAAAAGATTTGTTCATAGAGACACAGAGAGAGAGAGAGAGAGAGGCAGAGACACAGGCAGAGGGAGAAGCGGGCTCCATGCAGGAAGCCCGACGCGGGACTCGATCCCGGGTCTCTAGGATCACGCCCTGGGCTGCAGGCGGTGCTAAACCGCTGCGCCACCGGGGCTGCCCTAAGAATTCCATTTTTGAGTATCTGTGCAAAGAAAACTAAATAGTTGGAAAGACATATGCACCCCCGTGTTTATTGCAGCGTTGTTTACAATAGCCAATATGTGGAAACAGCCTGTTTGTTCATTGATTGATGAATGGATAAAGAAATTATGGTATGTATTGTAGAGAAGGAAAAATTCTTCCTTTATACTTTAAAGTTTTAGAGCTGGACTAAAAATTAAATTTACATGAGACGGATTAACAGGAGAAAAAAACCCAAATCTTTATTATGTGCTCATGGGGGCCCCATAATGAAATCGACCCAAGAAATGACCAAGGCAGGAAGTTCTTATACTTTTTAGACAAAGACAGATTTGTGAGGAATTGAGAGGGTGAAGAAAACATGTTTGGCAACTTTAATTAGTAGGAATTCTAAGTGAAATTTGGGCTGAGGTAGTAGATTAGTTTCTGTAGCTTTGTAATTTTTGAGGTCCCTATCTCTGGTGATAAGGATGCCTTTCTACTTTTTAGTACAGGCAGGGTGCCTTTAAATGGGAGATCCAGTTCCTACTTTCAAGAGGACAAAAGAGTATGTAAGTGTCCTTGCACTGGCTGTTTCCCAAGTAGCTACAATTCAAAATAATTGATATGTCATTGTGGTAGATTTTGGGTGGCTTTACCCTGCCCCTACAACACACACATATTGGAATATCATTCAGCAATAAAAAAAGAATGGAATCTTGTCTTTTGCGAAAACATGGATGCCCCATGAGGGCAGTTGTGCTAAGTGAAATAAGCCAGACAAAAAGACAACTACTGTATGATCTCCCTTAAATTTGAGATCTAAGAAAAAACAGCAATAACAACCAACCAAAAAAACAAGTTCATAGATACAGAGAGAGCAGATTAGTGGTTGCTAGAGGTGGGGGGTGAATGGTGAAGAGGGTCAAAGATTAAAAAAACAGTGGGAAAAAGTCATAAAGATGTAATATACACATAGTGACAGCATGGCTAATGCTGTATTGCAAATTTGAAAATTGCTAAGAGCAAAACTTAGAAGTTCTCATTGGGAGGGAAATAATTTGCAACTGTGTATGGTGACAGATGTTAATTAGACTTATTGTGACCATTTAACAATATATACAAATATGGAATCATGTTTCACACTTGAAACTAATGTAATGTTACATGTCAATTGTACTTCCATAAAAAAAGTTGAGGTGGCAAATTCTATATTAGGTATATTTTAACACAATTTAAATTTTATATATAACTCAAATATAAGATATATAGTTATGGATGCATAGTTATAATTACTATAATTTAACCACAATTTATAATTTAAATTTAAATCACGTATAATTTGTATACACCAAGGCATACTTCGTTTTATTGTGCTTTACGGATGCTGCTTTTTTCTTTTTTCTTTTTTTTGCAAATTGGATGTAACGGCAACCCTGTGTTGAGCAAGTCTGTCTGCCATTTTTTCCAACAGCATTTGCTCACTTTGTTTCTTTGTATCACATTCTGGTAATTCTTACAATATCTCAAAATTTTTCATTATTATATTTGTCATAGTGATCTGTGATCAAGGATTACAACTCAGAAAATTTTTTTTTAATTAAGGTATGTCCATTTTTTTAACTTAATAGATTACAGTGTAGTGTAAACATAAGTAGTGTAAACGTAACTTCCATGTGTGCTGGAAAACCAGAAAATTCATTTGATTCATTTCATTACAGTTTTCACTTTACTGCAGTAGTCTGGAATCAAACCTGCAATATCTATGAAATATGTGTGTGTGTGTGTGTGCGTGTGTGTGTGTGTGTACACAACAAAAATAATAGCATCATTTTTCTGCTTTGACAAGACAATAGAAAAATGATAAATACCACAGTAGAAAACTAGCAAAGGATACTAAAAATTCTGGAGAAAAATGGAGTAGTGGCTAAAGTGCAGTGAAAAAGTTTCTGATAGTGAGAAGTCCAAGAACCTAAAGGATCAGTGTGAGATAGGATATAGACATGAACTTTGAGGAAAACCGTGACGGAAGAGGGATTTGAGGTAGAGATATAGGCTGTGATAAAAGGCAGTATGAGGTAAAGTGACTGGGAGGTTTGTAGGTGCTTGTAGTAAAAAGGGTAGAGGGAAATGTTATTTAATGGTTCCCAAATCATTAAAATTACCTGGGGGACTTTCTTTCAATAAATATTTTACTTTAAAGATTTTCAGAAAAATTTTCAAAGATGAAATAGAGTTACTATATCTCACACCAATTTTCTGTTATTGTCTTACATTATCATAGTACAGTTGTCATAATTGATACATTATTATTATTTGAAGTCTTTATTCAGATTTCTATAATTTTTACGTAATGTCATTTTCCTGTTCCAGGAATCCCATGCAGGATGCCATCTTACATTTAGTCATGTCTCCTATGCTCCCCTTGGCTGTAATGATTTCTTGACTTTCCTTGTTTTTGATGGTCTTGACCATTTTAAGGAGTACCAATCTGGTATTTTTGAAGAGTGCCCCACTATATGAATTTGTCTTAGTTTTTCTTGTGATTAGGCTAGTGTGTTTTTAGGGAGGAAGACCACATAGGTAAAGTGCCATTTTCATCACATCTTATCAGGGGTACATACTATCCATGTGACTTGACCACTGTTAATGCTAAGTCACTTTGCTGAGATAATATTTGTCAGGTTTTTCAAGTTACTTTGTTTTCCCTCTTTCTGTGCTGTATTTTTTGGGAGGAAGTCACTCTCTGCAACCTACACTTAGAGTGGGGACAATGCTTCACCTCCTTAAGATCAGAATAACTACATAAATGACCTGAAATTCTTCATGGAAAATTTGTTCTCTCCCATTTTTTAATTTGTTCAATCATTTATATCTGGGTAGACACAGATATTTATACCTTGGGTTATAATGCAGTACCACTTATTTATCCTGTTGCTGAAAGTGTTCTGACTTCTCCAATTGGGATCTCTTTCAGTTGACACCTGTATCCTTTTGACACCTTCCCATTGTTCAGTTTATATATTTATGTGCATTTTTTGAGCACTTCCTTACTTTATAGTACAGGAGTCTCCAAATTGACCTTGTATATTTCCTGTCTCAGTCCTAGGATCAGCCATTTTTTTAAGCCCTGGTTGCTTTGGATAAAGGTACTGTAACCACGATCTCGGTATTAGGTGTTCTCCTTGCTATGGTGTGTTTGTTGTTCCTGGGCTTGCTAGGTGATACAGGAAGGAAATCTGTGTATGTAAACTAATTCTGCATATGCACATCTATAAGTATTTTTGTATGAAGGTGTGTCTACACTAAGCTAACCATGAGTTCATACTGTCTCAAACAATAATTCATTACATTTATTTCAGCCTTTTCCTGACTTGCCTTTCTGCAGTCTCCCACTCAAACAGTGAGAACCTTAGCTCCTACCATTCACTATTCATTTACTCAAGTGTTCATTTCCAGGATACAAGGTTAGTTGACCCTTGAACAACACAGTATATTTTAGGGTACTCTCTCCCTGTCAAAAATCCACATTTAACTTTTAACTTCTCAAAAACTTTACTAGTAGGGAGAACCACAAGAGATCACTTTTTACTGTGATGCACAATTTTGTAGAGATGATTGGCGTGACATGACATTTTAAGTGGATACTTGCAACAACACTGAGCCCACCACAGTAGCAGCAGCAGCAGGGTGTGGCTGTGAAATTATTCCAAGTAGTACAAGATGTGTGTGTGACAGTTAATTTTATACAGTTATTTAATACTGTATCTTTTTTTTTTTTTAATTTTTTTTTTAATTTTATTTATTTATTTATTTATGATAGTCACAGAGAGAGAGAGAGAGGCAGAGACACAGGCAGAGGGAGAAGCAGGCTCCATGCACCGGGAGCCCGATGTGGGATTCGATCCCGGGTCTCCAGGATCGCGCCCTGGGCCAAAGGCAGGCGCCAAACCGCTGCGCCACCCAGGGATCCCCTAATACTGTATCTTTACATGTGTTTTCATTTCTCTTGACTGCAAATGGTACAGTCTCTGGATATGTACATTTTTATAAATTACATTTTCTTACAGATATCTGTATATTTGATGTTAGTAAATGAATGGTACAGTATACTAGTATCTATGTATTTTATGCATACTTGAGGTACCTAACTTTTTCTTAGTTTTTTCACTATTTCTGGACTATGTAGTTCATATGTGAGTTTTTTCAAATTGTTACAAATCTCTAAAAATGTTTCTAATGTACAATTATTGAAAAATTCCACATGTAAAGTGGACCTATGGAATTCAAACCCATGTTGTTCAAGGCTCAACTATATAGTAGTTTCAGAATTGACCTATACCACCAGGGACCTTTTTTTATTGAAATAAAATTCTCATATAATTCACTATTTTAACCATTTTAAAGTGTACAATTCAGCACTTTTAGGTGTATTCACAGTGTTTTGCAACTATCCCCATTACCTAATTCTAGAACATTTTTAATTACCCAAAAAGAAACCATATACCCATTAAGTAGTCACTCCATTTCCTTCTTCCAGTCCCTGGCAGCCACTAAAGGCAGCTTTTTAAAAAGTGGTATTTATCTCCTTTCCCAGATATTCTGATTCAGTAGTTCTAAAGATAAAGCTAGACATCTGTATCTTTAAAAAAAAAAAAGAAAAAAAAAAAAAAAAAAAAAGCTGCTTTGCTTCTGGTAGTCAGGCAAGTTTGAATTACCGGGTGGCATAAGCCTAAAAGAACAGCATATTTTGAGTAAATTGAAATGTTCTAGAAGCAGTAATGTGAATCAAAGAGGATCTCATCAAAGCTAAAAACAAATGCCAACGCAGTTTGATTGTCTTTAATTTAAAAGTCAGTTTAGGCAGGGTTGAAGTGAGGGAAAGAAACCGTTTTATAAAATGTCAGCTTGTTGCATCTGTGTTTAGATTTCAGTTAACTTTTAATCCATGTCATCTGTGTTCATCCATTACCAAGTTTTGGTTTCAGTACTTTGTTCTGCTTATTTTCTCTTGGGTGTTTTTTTTCTCCCCAACTTTCTTTCTTTCTTTTCTTTATTTCTTTCTCTCCTTATCTTAGTCCACTTAGAGGAAAGCTTCCCCTTCTTCCTGGCACCAATACCTTGGTAAAAATGTACTCTTAAAGGATGAGTACTAATTGTCAAGTAGATAAGAGCTGTAGTAGTAAAGCACAGCATATCTGATAACTTAATTGGGAAAGATTTGCTGACAGACTTTTAGTTTGATACCTTCTCATCTTGTAGATAGAAGCTAAAGACAAATTCTGGTATCTTGTGATAACCCTATAAGGAATTTTGAAGTCAAACTTGTAGTTGGAAAATAGAATGACTGTACTTGAAATTGGAAGATAGAGTAACTAGAGCTAACAAAAATATAATGTCTAAAGCATTTGTTCTGAGGGTTCAGTGCTTACTGAATACTAAAAACTATATTTGTGATCTCAAAATACAGTTTTCTTTAGTTTCGAGAAACACTTCCAAAGATTTTCATTTTTACTTTCTATAATCTTTATGTCCATACCATGGACCATAACTTCACAAATTCTATTACCTACTTCTGTTCTCCAAAGTTCTCTTCTAGCCATACTACCAACTGTTTTTCTCTCCTATCTTGCAAATAGTCTATTAGTCTTTTCTTTCTTCTTGGATTTTTTCCACTAATCCTCACTCATTTTGTCATGTTGAGTAGCATTTCCCTACTCCCAAGACTGCTCCCAAAACTTATATATTATTTACTTCTTGGTTAGTTTTTCAGAGCATTTTCCCAACAAAGTTTGGCTTCTTCCTATGGGAGATTTTGTACTCTCTGTTAGGAAAATAAAGTTTTCTCCAAATTGTTAGCCTTAGGATGAAGAGTAAGTCATAAACAAAAAAGAGCAACATTAATTTTTCCTGAAGAATCAGTTTTGTTGTTATACTAAGAAGTCTGTCAAGCGAGACTTGACATCATTGCAGTTATGTCAGCCTTCAAGGATGCTTATCTAGATCATTATTGTTGAGTTAGCTGTGTTGTTTGAATCTGCTGTTCTTGTTATTATAATTTAGTGTTAGGTTAGTGACATTGCTGCTGGTTAAGTTAGTTTTACTTGCTTGGTTAAACTTTACGTTGTGTAGTGATATGCATTTTTATCAATAGTTTTTGGCAAATTTCCAGTAACTGGACTGTTTAGAAATGCACGTATTGTGTCCCAAAAATGAGTCGGTAAGACCCTTTTTGCTAAAGCAAATGCATATGTAATCTAAGGAGGTTGGTTATAGAATGATATTTTTTCTACAGGAAAGAAGGATTGGGTAAGGTAGATGGATGATGGGGTCTTTTGTCCCACCTTACTTTAAGTCAAGAGATTTTTTTTTTTTTTAAAGATTTATTCATGAGAGACACAGAGAGAGAGAGAGAGAGAGACAGGCAGAGAGAGAAGCAGGCTCCATGCAGGGAGCCTGATGTGGGACTCGATCCCCAGACTCCAGGACCACGCCCTGGGCCAAAGGCAGGCCCTAAACCCCTGAGCCATCCAGGGATCCCCAAGTCAAGAGATTTAAAATACAAAAGTTTTCTCCCAGTTAGGTGATTCTCGCCCTGCCCTGCCTCCCACTCCCCACATCATAAGCAGTTTCTAGAGATCCCAATGAAGGGGGCTTTGAAAAATCAGTTTGGAAAATACTGTTTAAAGTTTTATTTAAATGTAAAGAATTGTGTAAAACTTGTCATTTTCTAATTCTCTAAAGGGAAAAAATATAACCTGTAGTTTGCAGGCTTCTGTTAAGACTGTTTTAAACTTAAAAATCTACAGAGGGCAATAATTGAGTAAGCAACAAATTTTCTATCTAAAGTGGAGGGAAAAATAAACTTCTAGAGAAGCCAGTGTTAAAGTTGATAATTAGGAGGCAGTGACAAAAAACTAATAGTTGCTGTGTATACTTTCCAGAAAAATGGAAACAGATCAATCTAAGAGAAGAAAGCTGTGGAGCATTTATGACATAAGTAACAGTCAGTAGAACAAAATAAATATGATACCAGTGTTTGCTCTTTAGGATCAATCTTGTAAGTTAAAGTACTCTCTCAAAGAATCATCCTGAGAAGAAAGGAAATGACAGTCAAAAAACTTTAATGAGACTGCATCAGGCTACCTAATGTATTTTTTTATTTTATTTTTTTATTTTATTATTTTTTAAGATTTTATTTATTCATGAGAGACACAGAGAGAGACACACACACAGAGAGAGAGAAGCAGAGACACAGGCAGAGGGAGAAGCAGGCTCCATGCAGGGAGCCTGACATGGAACTCAATCCCTGGTCTCCAGGATCACGCCCTGGGCTGAAGGCGGCACTAAACTGCTGAACCACCCTGGCTGCCTGTGTAGTTATTTTTTAAATTAAGGTGATATCCCACACACCCACATGCATGCAGGTTGCATATATATACACACACACACACACACATACTTATATGGTAGAAATATCCCATCTTAATGAAATAAATTCTTTTCTAATGAGATCTCTTATAATATCATTAAAAATACTCACTAATTTTCAAATTTTCCTAATGATAAGAACCACTGGGATACTTATTAAAAGTACAAATTCTTGGTTCCATTTCAGACCTGCTAAATCTGTATTTTAACAAGCACTCCAGGAAATTTTATTAAGTAGGACACATTAAAAAAACCTTTTGCACAGCAAAGAAAACAATGGAAAGGTAGCCTTTGTAATGAGATAAAATATTGGCAAACCATATATCTGGTAAGGGATTAATGTCCAAAATATATAAGGAACTCATCCAACTCAGTAGCAGACAAACTCAATTTAAAAATAGGCAAAGGACCTGAACATTTTTCCAAAGTACACACACGGACAAGTATAAGAAAAGGTGCTCAATATCACTAGGGAAATGCAAATAAAAGCCATGATGAGATCTCACCTAAGACCTGTTAGAATGGCTGTTACCAAAAAGACAAGAGATAGCAAGAGTTGGTGACTATATGTAAGAAAAGTCCTTTATACACTGTTGTTGGGAATGTAAATTGTGTAGCCATTCTGGAAAAGAGCATGAAGTTTCCTCAAAAAATTAAAAATATAACTGCTATCTGATCAGCAATTCCACTTTTAGGTATGCACCTAGAGGAAATGGAATCAATGTCTCAAAGTGATATCTCTACTCATATGGGTGTTGTAGCAATAGTCACAATAGCCAAATAGAGAATCAGCCTTAATGTCTGTTGATGGATGGGTGAATGGATAAAGAGAATATGGTCTTCATATTTACAATGGAATATTTTTCAGCCATTGGAAAATAAAGGAAATCCTGCCATTTGTGCCAACATGGATGAACTTGAAGGACGTTACACTAAGTGAGATAAGCCAGAGACAGAAAGATAAATACTGTATGATCTCACTTATATGTGGAATTTAAAAATGAACTCACAGAAGCAAAGAGTAGAATGATGGTTGGTGGGGATTGGTGGAAATGAGATGTATAGCATGGTGACTGTAGTTAATAATAATGTATTTAAACTTAAAAGTTTCTAAGAGTATAGATCTTAAGCACTCTTACTGCACACACACAGATAAAATGTTAATTGTGTGACAGGATGGATGTTTTAGTTAGCTTGATTGTGGTAATCATTTCACAGTGTATACATGTATCAGATTACCACGTTGTACACCTTAGATATATACAGTTTTTGTCAGTTTTACCTCACTAGAGCCCAGGGTGGAGGGGAGGGGGATGATGAAGTGTGATGAGAGTGCACATTCTTGCCTCATTGTTGATCTTTGGAGACAAAGCATTCAAGTTCTGTTCTGTTACTAGGAGTTGTCATTAATGAGTTACTAATTTTTTCAAATGCTTTTTCTGTGTCTGTTGAGACTATCATTTGTTTTTTGCTTTTAGTTGGTTAATACAAAAAATTGCATAGATTGATTTTCACACATTAAACTGATGAGTTAGGGGATCCCTGGGTGGCTCAGTGGGTGGCCTGCCTTTGGCCCAGGGCGCCATCCTGGAGCCCCAGGATCAAGTCCCACGTAGGGCTCCCGGCATGGAGCCTGCCTCTCCCTCTGCCTGTGTCTCTGCCTCTCTCTCTATGTCTATCATAAATACATAAAATCTTAAAAAAGTAAATAAATAAAATAAAAATAAATAAACTGACGAGTTACTGGGAGTACCCCAAATCCCACTTTTCATAATGGATTGTCCTTTTTATATGTAGTTGAATTTAATTTCCTAATATTTCATTGAAGATTTTCTTGTATATGATCATGAGCTATTATATTGATCTATAGTTCGTTTGTTTTTAAGTGGGCTCCATCCATGCCCCATGTGGAGCTTAACACAGGGCTTTAATTCACAACCCTGAGATCAAGAGTCAGGCACTTAACTGAGCCAGCCCAGGCACCCCAATTATTTTAAATTTATTAATGTTTGTTTTTGTCCCATGATGTGGCCTATCTTGGTGAATATTCTTTGTGCCCTTGGAAAGAATCAATATTTTCCTATTGGGCAGATTTTTATACAAATGTCATTTAGATCCAGTTGAATTGATGGCATTTTTTAGTTCTTTTATATCCTTGGTGATCTTTTGTCTTACTGGGAGTAGTTGAAGCTTTCAACTATAATTATGAGTTTGTCTATTTCGCCTGTCAATTTTTTCAGGTTTTGCTTCCTGTATTTTGAAGCTGTTGCTAGTTGCATACACATTTAGTGAACTCATCTTTTTTTTCAAGGTGTAATATGTAAAGTTCCTCTTTGCTCTGAGATCAGTTTTGTCTGATAATAATGTAGTTACTCTAGCTTTCCTTTGATTAGTGCTTGCATGGCATATCTTTTTTACATTATTTTACTTATAACCTACCTATATCATTACGAAGTAAATTTCTTGTTAATAGCTTATTGTATGGTTGTTTTCCCCTTCTGATAGCCACCTTTTAGTTTTCTTTTCACTTTTCTATTTAATTCCAGTATAATTAACATATAGTGTTATAGTAGTTTCAGGTGTGCAATCTGACAGTCTCTTTTAATTAGTGTGTTTAGTCCATTTGTACTTCATAATCATTATTGGTATGTTTGGATGTTTTCATTTACCTAACGTGATTTTGATTATCCTGTGCAAACTATAGTTTGCATATTGGTTGCTCTAGCTTTTACACTATATGGCATGGGCTTAGAACCTAACTATATATTAAATGCTTAATATTTATTGATGTCATATTTTTAGAATCTAATTTTCATTTTTACTCTGAAATTTTCTAAATTAAGTAATTGAAAGATACTATAAGCTGCTTCTAACACAGTCCATTAATAGAATACTATTGCTGTATATAATTTGCTTTAAAAATATTTGTGATACTTCTGCATTCACCAATAACTTTCTTTGCTTGATCTATAAAGGTATAGTGCTTTATCTTTACAGTCTCACCTAGACTAATGCCTGTTGATAATATGCAGATCCATTTTGCTTTTGAGTCAGAATTTTTCTGTTTATATATGACTCATAACTGTAACTCTGTAAGCTTTACACAAGGCTAGTTTGAGGGCAGTGCTATGTTTAAACGATTCTATTTATATAGGAATAGTTGGAACAGTTAAATGATCCCAAGATAAACTCTGCCTCATGTGTATAATATCAAAAAGTTTCTTTATTCAAGTTTATTTCCTCCTCTATAAATGAAAGATTTGAACTATTTGAACTCTGGCAGTTTTTTCTGTTGGAATGTATTCTAATTTGGCTGTGTTCAGATTAATTGAATCTCGTTTTAATAATTTACAAGTTAACTCAGTTCATTTAAGGGATTTTGGGGTTTGTTTCATCTATTGAAATCAGACATTTTAATAAGTACCAATAGAACAATTTGAAGAACACAGAAGATTTTACTAATCTTCTAAGTATGTGGGTTTTAATAATTCACATAGATGCTAGAATGTAGCTTACTTAGACCCATAATATTCATCCATAGGAAATTTATTGCATGAAATAATTAGAAATTAGGCTTGTCAGTCGTTTTGTTGTCCACGTCTTGCTCCTGTTGGCCAACAACCTCAGTCTAGCCCATTGCTATACAGTAGAGCTATCTGTGATAATAGAAGTATATATCTGTATTATACAATAGTTACTTAATTTTAGTTAATTTAACTTTTAACAGCCACATGTAGCTAGTGGGTCATCAGACAGCAACATTGGTCTAGTCGCATGGCTTCCCTTTTTATATGTAATTTTTTTTGGATTTCAAGTGTAAGCTTGTATGTAAGTATACGCTTCTAAGAAGTTTCTTGACCTATTGCAGAGCAGGAGACAGAAGGCTGAACAAATTAGAAAGAAAATGATACATGACATAATAATTACAGTATGATAAACTTTAAGCAAATGAGTAGGTTGATAAAGTGACTAACTGCCTGGGAATGTCTGAGAGTTGAGTGAAGGAAAATAAACACTCCAGGAATTTTAAGTAGGAACGGTTTCATAAATTTAAGTTAATTTAAAATGGAATTAGATATTGTAAAATTGCAATCAAACCTATCATATTCTTGGCTGGGTTTTCAGAAGTAAATTCCAGACCAGTGCAGAACTACCAGAGAATCTAGTAGGACCTTCTACCTCTAGAAGACAGGCTAAAATGACAAACACTTTGCTACTGCTTTCACTTACACTGCTTGTGGTTCCCTGGAAAACTAGATGTTAGATACTAGTCTAGAGAAGGTGGGAAGAAATATAAAAGTAGTTCTTTCTTCTTTTCAATGACAAACTGAGTGGACTGTAACAAGAGAATTTTAATCAGAAGCTCAAATTCTTAAATGAAAACTTACTTTAGGCTAGGACTTACAGAGACCTAGAGAATAGCAAATTGTATTAACTGTGGTGTATACCTTTAAGTAAGTTTCATTGCATATGTATACAAATAACCCTTATATATCCATTCTTTACAGATCCAGGATGAGAAGACTGATAAAAGAAGAAGCTAGCTGAACAGCTATAAGATGCCCAAATCTGGGTTCACAAAACCAGTTCAGAGTGAAAATTCTGACAGTGACAGCAATATGGTAGAAAAACCATATGGAAGAAAGGTATATAATTATACTAAAAATGTGTAAAGTCTTGGAATTGGGAAAAATTCCCCATTTAGTATTTTTTAATAATTACCCATAAAATAAAAAGCAGTTGGATGCTAGATAAACCCAAACCATTTACCTAAATCCTTTAGAATTAAACTGGATTCTTAGGAATAAGATTGCTTTTCAGTCCTTAGATAACACAGTTACTAATATGGCATATTTACTTAAGAAATAATTGAGAGGGGGTGAAAAAAAAATCCAAGACCTCACAATTATTTGGCGTTTCTTTCTCCACCTTTTCACCCTACTTCCAGTAGCAAAACATACACAATAGCAGTTGCATTGTCCATGCCTTTAATCTTGGATAAATTTACATAACTTTTCCAAACTCAGTGTCTCTAATGGAGGACAAGAGTACTTTATAGAATTGTTTAATAGTGAAATGGCATTAAGTATTGTGCCTAATACAATGATTGTTACGTATTTCGTGCTCAATAAATGTTAACGGTTCTTGTTAATTATTAGTCATTGCCGATGACTTACGATTTTGTCTTTTTACATCTGTCCTCCTTCATTCCTATTTAATTTAGGTCCTTGAAACCTTCCTTTAGATTTCTGTAGTTGTCTTCCAACTGTTCTCTCCTTTATCTAGTTAATTTTACACATTATCTTTGAGTTTTTCTTTTTGCTTTTTTGGTTTTCCTCTTTTCTTCCCCCTAAATCATTTTCCTATTGAAGGACATCTGAAATGTTTCCGGGTTTTGGCAAATATGAATAGAGCTATGATGAGCATTCGTGTACAAATCTTTTTTTTAAATAGCTTTATTGAAGTATAATTTATATACCCTTAAAATATACTCATTTAGTGTATAATCTAATGATTTTTAGTAAACTCACAAAGTTTTGCAGACATCCTCACAATCCAGTTTACCACATTTCCATCATTGCTAAATGATCCTCGTGCCCATTTGCATTCAGTCCCTATTCCCACCTCAACCCCAGGCAACCCCAAACCTGTTTTCAAAATTAGGAATTTTAAGTTTTTAGACTTTGTTGTTTTCAAAAACTGTTTTGGCTATTCAGGGTCCTTTACATTTCCATATAAATTTTAGGATTAGCTTGACAGTTTGTACAAAAACGCCTCCTGGGATTTTTCTAGGGATTTTATTGAATAGATCAGTTTGGATAGTATTGACCTCTTAACAGTATGTCTTCAGTCCATCGCTGCAGAATCCGTTTGTTTAGATCTTTAGTTTCCCTGAACAATACTTTGTAGTTTTTAGTGTACAAATCTTGCACCTCTTTTGCTAAATTATTAGTATTTTATTCTTTTGGATGCTATTGTAGTTCATTTCATTTTGGATTTTTCATTGCTAGTGTATAGAAATACAGTTGATTTTTATTTAGTGATTTTGTATGCTATGACTTTACTGAGCCTGTATATTGGTTCTAAAATTTTATGGATTTCTTATGATTTTCTACAAACAAGATCATGTCCTCTCCATATAAAGATAATTTTACTTCTTTTCCAGCATAGACACTTTGATTTTTTTCTTGCCTGATTACACTGGCAATCTCTACCTTTTGATTAAAGTGATTAATCCATTTACATTTAGTATAATTATTTATTGATAGGGGTTGGATTTATATCTGCCATTTTACTCTGTGTTCTTATATGTTTCATATTTTTTTTGTTTTTCTCCCATATGTGCTGTCTTTTTTATTTTAAATATTTTTCAGTATAATATTTAAATTTCTGATTTCTTAAATTTCTGATATTTTAAACTTATTAAATTTCTGAATTCTTGAATTGTAATCTTAGAGGTTGATCTATGGATTTTAATATGCATCTAATTATTATAAGTCAATATTAACTTAATTCTAGTATTATATAGCAGCTTTGTTCCTGTATAGCTCCATTTCCTCCCTTTTATTTGTATATCTGTAGAATCATCAACATTTTTTATTAACCCCAAAATAGACTGTCAAAATAGGAGATGAAATAGGAGATGAAAGAAATACATATTCATGCAATTCTATCTACAGATTCACCAGTTTCATCACTCTTAATTTCTTTTTCTTATAGACTCAAGTTACTCTCAGATTGTCATATCCTTATGGTCTCTAAGAATTTTAGTACAACAGATCTTCAGCCATGATTAGATTTCTCAGTCTTCATTGATCTTAGGAATATTTTAATTTTGCTGTAATTTAAAAACAGCTTTATTGAGATAGAATTCACATACCATATGATTCATTTATTTAAAGTGTACACTTCAATAGTTTTAGGGTATTTACAGAGTAGTGCAGTTATATCCACTATTGGGTTTTAGAGCATTTTCACATGAAAAAGGAACTCCTGTGTATCTTTCTTGCTTTTAACTGTTTCTGATAAGAAGTCAGCTGTTGTTATGTACCCTTGTCATGACGAATTTTTCTTTATCATTGCCACTTTCTCTTTGACTGTCATGTGCTTAGGATATCCTTGTGTTTATTCTATTTAAGGTTTGTTGAGCTTCTTCAATCTATAGAGTAAAAGTTTTCATGAAATTTGGGATATTTAATTTACTGATTTTTTTCCACCTTGCATCTGCTCTTGAATTTTTTTTTTTTTTTTAAGATTTTATTTATTTAGTCATGAGAGAGCACAGAGAGAGAGGCAGAGACACAGGCAGAGGGAGAAGCAGGCTCCATGCAGGGAGCCCTATGTGGGACTCAATGTGGGACTCGATCCTGGGTCTCCAGGAGTCTGGGCTGAAGGCAGTGGTAAACTGCCAAGCCACCTGGGCTGCCCCTTGAATGTTTTTAATATATTTTCAGTTACTCTACTTTTCAAATCCAGTAGTTCCATTTGGCTCTTTTTGTAATTTTTCTTTATTAGTATTCTCTATTCAATAAGTCATTATCATCATACTTTAATTTTTTTAAACATTGTTTAATTTTTTTTATAATAAATAAAAGGCAGTGGTAAACTGCCAAGCCACCTGGGCTGCCCCTTGAATGTTTTTAATATATTTTCAGTTACTCTACTTTTCAAATCCAGTAGTTCCATTTGGCTCTTTTTGTAATTTTTCTTTATTAGTATTCTCTATTCAATAAGTCATTATCATCATACTTTAATTTTTTTAAACATTGTTTAATTTTTTTTATAATAACTGTCTAATCTGATATGTGGGCTTACTCAGAAACTTCTATTGAATACTTATTTCTATTTGTCACAATCACTGGTATCCATGTTTTTTCTTTTTCATTTTTGGTCTTGCTTCCACAGGGTTACCCCGGTTGTGTCTGTGTAGATTAATCAGCAGCCATTGATTGTTCAGAGGTTGTACTCAAACACCAAGAGCCAGTAAGACTTCTCCCTTCTACTGACAGACTTGCCTGTGTGTTGGGGAGTGCATTCAATGTTCGGGCATTTTTGAAATCTGCTCTGGCATTTACTTTCTGTTGGGCTAACCCAGATCTTCCTTTTACCTGTGTGCAGTCAACTAAGGATATATAGAAAGCTTGGACTCTTTCAGATTTCCTCTGCATATACACACAATCTCCCATTCAGTGAGCAATATATGGAGAGCTTAACCCTTCTCAGATCTTCCTCGTACATTGACATAGCTTCCCCTCTCAGCCAGGGATATGTACAAGTCTTATTTGGTACCGCCTATGGCTCTCTCATTTCTGCAGTCTCCTTGTTAAATTTGTGGCCTTTTCACCAGCTGTTGCTTTTTCACAGCAAGGTCACAACCTTAGGCTAACAGGACTCCGTGTTTTTTGCCCTCCAATTGTTTCCTACCCTGTTTGCTATTTTTATGAACAATGCAGCTGGGTGTGGGCTTTTGGCCTATACCAATAGAAGTTGACACTCTCTGGCGGTAAAGATGCTGGTTTTCATTGCCAACCCCACCCTAGTAGCACTTCATGCAAACTAAGCATCAGCCTGGGAATGAAAGCATTCCCTAGGCAAGAATACCAAAGACACACACTGTTCTTATACATAGTTAAGCTGTTTTTCTTAGGGGGGTAGACAGGAACTTCTCAATTTGTTGTTTGCTTTTTTCAGTTTCTAGAGCCTTTAAGTGGTTGTTTTTGACAATCTTGTCTAGATTTATAGTTGTCTCTTGTGGAGGTAAGTTGCTAGTATCTTCACACCACCATAGACAAGTTTCCCCAAATGTATTTTAATGCACCAAATATGAAAAATCTTAATCAGAATGAATTCATTAATCATTTTATCTAGCAAACCTTATATGGGATTTCTATTGTGTTATGTACCCTTTTATGACACTTAGAGTAAAACAACAAGGTATGATGTAAATCTTTATGAAGACTCTTAACTAATTACTCTTCCCATTTGTCTGAAATGTTTTCCTCTCAGGACTCCTTCAACATAATTGAAGATCCCAGAGAGCTTTCTTATATGTGGTTACATCTGTTGATATTTACAATATCAGAAGTTATAACTTGAGAAAAAAATGTTTACTAACTGGTTTTAAAAAAACAACCTAGTACATGTTTACACACATATTTTTATGGAAAACAACTCTATATTCCAAGACAAAAAATATTAGAAGAGTGTCCTTGGTTTTGCACATATATTTAATGTCTGATTTAACAGAAGACCACCAGATTCTCATCTGCTTCTGCATGCAATATATTTGGGTATCACTTGTCCTGTAGTCTCTAGAAAAGTCTAGTATGTGTTCCTGAGAGAATGAGAAAGGTACAGTAAAACTTGTGAGCATATTTCTTACCTTGCAGATCCTCTGAAACTGTCTCAGGTACCATCCTTTGAGAATTGCTCTACCGTTTTAAGTAGCACATGAAATGAAAGTATTGAGTGTATAATGATGGGACAAAAAGGAGAGAAGCAAATAATTCTAGAAGCTCCATGGATGGTTTCACAGTAGAAAAGATACATAGTCTGAATTCTCATGGATGAATAAGTATGTGGCCAGCAGGAAAGTGGGAGCAGAGGACATTCCAAGATAAAAAAAAAAAAAAAAAAAAAGACCTGAATCTGTTACAGTAATATATATAAAATGAGGGTGGAGGGTAGAAGATGAGTATTGGACAGGGGCCAGTTCATCATGGCCTTATGTTTCTTGCTAAGGAACTTGAAATTTATCCTGTGGCCACTGACTCTAAAGAGAAGAGAACAGCTAGATTATTATTTTTAAGATCCAAGCAAAAGGCAGTGTGGACAGTGGCTATGGGGATTGAAAGAAGTTGGCAGATCTAAAAGATGTTGAGTGAATTAAACTTGTGTATGTAGAATAAGTAATCTGGGTCCACCCTGAGGTTGATTGAACTATTATTCCCTGAGAAGGAATCCAAGAAATGGAATGGGTTGTTTTGAAAAGAATGTTTGGTTTGTACTTGTTTACTTGGCCATTGGAACATCCCACTGGAAGTATTAGTAAGCAGTTAGATATAAATCCAAAGCTCAAAACAGCTCATTGGAAATACATATATGAAGATTAATATAAAAATAACCTTATCATTTCTTGCATACAATTTTAGAAATACACAGTTCTGATAAATTGAGATCTTATTTACAGTTTAATATGACATGGACTATTGCTGTTATAAGATCCTAAATTAATAAAATGGAGATGTCACCCAAAGAGAGTGGAGTGAGAATGGAAGACAGTATATCCTGAGGAATTCAAATACTTGGAGAGTCATCAAGAGATGGGAAACAAGGAGAACAGAGAGAACCAGGAGAGGTTAAATGGAAGAGTAAGAGAGTCTATATGCCAAACGCCACAGGGGTTAATAGGAAGGGTGAGGTGACTGGATTTTGTCAGTTGGGATACCTTAAAATGACTTTGCTTGGTAAAAGTAATTTCAGTATAGTTGTAGGGACAGAATGCAGTGCTAGATTTGAGGTGACAATTAGAACTTTTATTTCTAAATGTTTGAATACAGTAAAGGTTGTGTGTGTGAAATTGTATATGGGCTGCTTGATATCATTTGGGGCATTGAATTTTTATATGGCTGAACTTTTAAAAAGTTTTATTTTTCCTAGGTACTTTGTATGTTTCTTTGGAAGCTGCCACTAAATACACAGTAGTGGCTGAGCACTGCCTTCACAAAAGTATGGAAACAACTAGCATAAAACAAACACTTTTCACTAACTTAATCCTGTTAAAAATAGTGCTTTGTTAAGAATCCTTATTGATTATTAGATTTATACAATAAATGGGAATAATAATACAATTAGATTTTTCATTTTTTAATTTTTGGCTTACCCAAAGTGATACATATATTTAACACATCTTAGTCTCTGTTCAGTCATTCAATATTTTTTCAAGATCACATGTCTGTTTGTTTGGGTGAGGATCAGAAGCTCTTCTGAGGCAATGTGCATGGTGCTCATTGCCATGTTTTAGGATTTCTGAGCAACTTGACCTTGAAAGCTGTTGTTAAAAGTGATTTTCTTTGGTTTTAAAAAGATATTTGACTTAGTGAGTGGCCTTAAAGCCAGCTTCAAGCTTCTTCTGAGTTTTTCTTGCATACAATTTTAGAAATAAATACACAGTTCGGATAAATCGAGATCTTATTTTACAGTTTAATATGACATGGACTATTGCTGTTATGAGATCCTAAATTAATAAAATAACCTGAACCAAAACTTAATTTCTTAAATGCATTTAAGTAGAGCATAATTTTAAGTAATAATCACATTCAATAGCAGTATACATTTAATATAAAGTACTTTCATTACCTCATTAAATATCAACAGTAGTCAGGAGTTCATCAAAAATGTTTACTTACAGTTCTTCAAATATTTTATTCTTTAATAATCTGTGGGATTTTTTTCCACATTGATTTTGGTTTAGAAATTTTTTTAACTGTTCTTAGCTATAAATTAGAATTTATGATTTTATTTTATTTTTAAGATTTTATTTATATATTCATGAGACAGAGAGAGGCACAGACACAGGCAGAGGGAGAAAGTGGTGCCATGCAGGGAGCCCGATGTGGGACTCGATCCTGGGACTCCAGGATCATACCCTGGGTCGAAGGCAGCACTAAACTGCTGAGCCACCCAGGCTGCCGAGGATTTATTACTCTAAAACAAAATCTTTGATAAAACCTTCTATGAAAGGTTAAATTCATGGTTAAATTTAGGTTAATTCTAGGTTAAATCTTGGTTAAATTCAAGAAATGTAAGAGTGGATACTAATCATTTAACCTGCTAAGTAGCTTTCTTTTCCTTTTCATCAGCATAATTCAGATCTTCATTAATTAGTACCCAAATGATAATAGAGAAACTTTTATTTTACTATTCAAGTAATGTATGTTGGTTGTAGAAAAACTAGAAAATACATAGATAGAAGAATAATGAAAATAGAAATTGCCTTGTAAAAATCCAGGAATCTGAGATTGTATTGTATCCTGTCTTACTTGCAAGCTAATCAGATTGATGGATGCTGCTGGCAGAAGGTGTACAAGACTCCTGAGTGAGATATAAAGGAAAGTTTACTTCTTAAAAGAATAACAGAAGCCACCTATTAGCTTTTGTACTTGTAACCTGAGCTCTATTTCTCACAGGGAGACAAAGAGAGCCAAGATGACAACTATGGTTAAAGGGAGTTGCAGTACAGGAGAGTATAATGGTCAGTAAGTCTACCTGGTCTTTACCCTAAAAGAAGAAATTATGTATTACAGAACAGTAAACAGATTTACCCTTTGCTCAGAGAAAGAGAACTACCTTCCAAGGCTGTTCTCCATATAGATACTCTTGAAAAGATAGTCTAGAACAAAGGGAGTTATTAGTGCCTCTGCTTGTAAGAGAGCCATCAAGAATACTCTCCCAACACATTAATAATACTGTTACCCACAGATAGCTATTAATATTTTGGGTTGTGTCCAAGTTTTCTATTTTCTGTGTTTTTTTTTATTTCTCAGCAAATTTTTACTGCCTCTTTTTTCCATCTTACTGAGTTGGTAATGGATACCAGCACATTGTCTAACAGAAACAGTGATAGAAGGTTATTATTGTCTTGCCATTTATTTTTTTCTCGTCCTTTTATTGTCATATAGTGGACCCCAGATGTTTACATTGACTTCATTACTGTATATGGTGGCTATTGCAGGTTATTGAAAGAATAGTACTAACATAAATGAAAAAAACTTAAAATATTTTAAAGTAATCTAAAGTGGTAGACTTGGGATCCCTGGGTGGCGCAGCGGTTTGGCGCCTGCCTTTGGCCCAGGGCGCGATTCTGGAGACCCGGGATCGAATCCCACGTCGGGCTCCCGGTGCATGGAGCCTGCTTCTCCCTCTGCTTGTGACTCTGCCTCTCTCTCTCTCTCTCTGTGACTATCATAAATAAATTTAAAAAAAAAATTAAAAAAAAAATAAAGTGGTAGACTTTTCTATGTCATGGATATGGAAGAAGAATGTTCCAGTGATTTGCTCCTGGATTGAGAGAGTATTTATACCATTTGGTAAATACAGAAATTTCAGAACCATCGGACATAACTGAAGTGTTCAAGAACCTTACAAAAACCCTTTGTTAAATAAATAATACTTCCAAAGATAGTTTTATTTTACAGAGAATAGAACTGGTTGGTAGCAGTTGCAGAGGAGAATATGATCAGTATGTTCTTGTGAACATTTTCGATTTAGCATGGTATCAAATTGATTTCTTTTAGGGACGCCTGGGTGGCTCAGTGGTTGAGCATCTGCCTTCAGCTCAGGGCGTGATCCTGGAGTCCCGGGATTGAGTCCCACATCAGGCTCCCTTCATGGGGCCTGCTTCTCCCTCTGCTTATGTTTCTGCCTCTCTCTGTGTCGCTCATGAATAAATAAATAAAATCTTTAAAAACAAAAACAAAAAAAAACATTGGTTTCTTTTAACTTGTTTTATGGCACAGAACAGTGTCTTCACTTATGCAGATGTAAGGGCAAAGGGACATCATGTTTTTCTTAGATTATTTTATTAATAACAAAGACTCCTATTTCTAAGGCAAGTCTCTAGAATTTTGTTAGTTAACCTTTGTATTAATCATGCCTTTTTATTTTTGATGCTCTTAACATCTGAGGCCTGCTGACACTGGGGAGACTGCCACTCCCAGGGCTAGTCAGTTCCCAAAGATAGTAAACAACTCGCTTATGGCCATACATTTCATATGCAAACCAACCAATCTAGAGTCTAAACCCAGCCACCAGCTGTATCCAACTCTCCGACTCTGGGCTACTGTCCCCCTGTCCCAGTAAATCACACTAGAGCCAGGTTCCAGACAATAAGAGAAACAGCACCCAGAGCCCAGAAACTGCTGATGTTACTTAAAATAGCCAATCCTGAACCTGTTTACTCTGCCTTGCCTTTTCTTTCCTGTGGAAACCACAATAAAAGCTCTTGCCCACATTTCCCTTCTCCCCTGCCTCCCAGCCCACCTTGGTGCTGCCCATTGTGGTCCTGGATAGTGGGGCGTGCCCCTTCCTTTTGGGAACTGAGAATAACACTCCTTACCTGACAGTGGTCCCCTTATCTGTTCACTTCACCATACGTGAATAATAATAAACCCTACATTTTAAAACAACCATATAAAGAAAATACATGCCTGTGAAGCTTGATTTCATTGACATAAGTGGAAAAATAGCTCAAGAGGATTTAACTTTGTAACTGCAAAATAAACAGTATGAGGCTGTTGTTCTTCAGTAATCTTTTACCAGTTAAGATGCAAGGAAGTCATGTTCTCTTCCTGGTTTGCTAATAATAGATTTATCAAAAATGAATGTAGGCTCTGTTGAAATATTACTTTTGTCATCTTTTAAGATCATCATACAATTTTTCTTCAATCTTTTGATTAAGTGAATTGTCTGAAGAGATAATTCTTGTATTCTTTGGATGAACCCTGGTTAATTATGATAGATAATCAATAACTTAGGTCTTCCTAAATTGTAAGACACTAGATTTTGACAGTTTAAGATAGTATTTTTGTGTTTATTTCGTAAGTAATTTAGTTTATAATTGTATTTTTTTTTGGTATCAGTTTTGTTTTAGACTGGTAAGATAAATTGGTTGCTTCTCATACCTTCGTGCTGTAGTATTGTTTACATGATGTGTGAAATATCTGTTCCTTGAGTTGTTTTAATATCTTGCAAAATCTGGGCTAGGTAACTTTTTTAAACTTAAATTCTTTAACTATGGATTTATGGCCTTCTGTGATGATTGGTCTATTCAGGTTTCCTGTTTCTTTCATGAGCCAAATTTTAGTAATATTTATTTTCCAAGAAAATAATCTATTTTTCTAGTCCTCTTAAAGTTTTGGTGGTATAAAATTTTTTTTTAGTAATTTTATTAATCCCTCTGGAATTGTATTAAGTCTCAATTCTGATCTTTATTATTTCTCTTTCTCATTTTCATGATTTGACTTACTAAAAGTCTTATTCTATTACTCATTTAAAATCACCTTTTGATTTTATTGATAAATTCTTTTTTAAAAATGCACTATTTAGTTTTTTTATGCCGCCTCTTCCCCTTCTTCCTTAATTTTCTTATATCCGTCATTTACCATCATATCACTTTTCTTTTAGGCTTTCCTGCTAAGGTGATGTGGCTTAATTTTTAGTTTCTAGCATGTTTTTCACAAAGGAGTCCTTATAGCCTAGTTTAAATGTACAGTACCAGTTCGGATATTTGAATTACAAATGTGAACTTGATAATGGTTGTAGACCATCAAGGTAGGATACTCACCTGAATGAGTGGGCACATGATATTAACAAAACATAGTAGGTTTAATTATACATAAAATCGCTTTCAGATTTATGTATTTGTTGATGATAACATCTATATTATACTTGGAATATAGTTTTATTATATTCAAGATATTTTGTTTTATTGTTATTTTAAAATTCTGTCATTCCATAAAAGTAGGGAAATATGAGACAAGTTGGAAAAAGTTATAATTGTTGAAACTGGATCTTGAATACATTGAAGACTGTAGTTTATAATACCTACTTTTGTATATATTTGAAAATTTTCTTCATAAGTTTTTTAAAGTACTGTATTGCTTAGCCATTATTGTTACAACTTTATTCATATTTGATTTTTAATAGAGTAAAGACAAGATTGCATCATATAGTAAAACTCCAAAAATTGACCGAAGTGATGTGGGCAAGGAGATGAAAGAGAAATCCTCCATGAAACGTAAACTTCCTTTTACCATTAGCCCATCAAGAAATGAAGAACGAGATTCAGATACAGGTAGAATAATTTGTTGTGCTCTGGTAAAATCGTAATCATTCTTTTACTGTGATTTTCCTCATTCATTCCTCTTGCACCTCATTTTATAGAGAAATATTTATATTTCAGTATTTCAGATTTATCATTTTGGGGCAGAAATTCGTACATCTCTCACCCAAATATGATCTCCAATCGGATAACAATTATTTGCTTCTTTCCTTAGTCTTCGTGTTTAATTACAAATCTCTTAGCATTTCAGAACTTAATTTCCTGCAGAGCATTTCAGTGATGAAAATTTACTGTAATAAGGAGCTTAGGATATTTTGGAGTTGAGAAAAAATTGTTGTCTTTGTGGACACATGGCTGAACCCACCAGAAGAAACAGCTTAAGCATTTTAGACTCAGAAATGAATCCAAAATATGCCTTCCCTGACCCTGAAAAAAAATGTTATGGAGGTTTACCACCTAAGTCCAATTCATGGTACTTTTTTTCCTCAAAACTCTTATATGTCAGGAATGATTTTTTTTTTTTTTTTTGTCAGGAATGATTCTTAACGTCAATTCCAGTTGTTCACAATAGATTAGAACCTTATTACCTGAACTAATCTTTTCTTGAAACTAATATAAACTTCATTGTTGGTGTTTATCATAATTGTTTTATCTCTTGCATGAAATATTAATAATGAGCTGTTTTTAAGAGTGTTTCAGCTTCACTCACGGAAAGTGTTCCAATCTGAATTTATGTACAGAGATCATATTCTATTTATACCTTCCTAGCCATCTTAATCATCAGTATGGAAATGATCTTGACTCTAGAATCTGAAAATACTCTCAAGATTTTTGAAACACCTTGTGCTAACATAGCTTTCGAAAGTACTTACATTTTATCATACACTTTTAATAGATATGTCTCTTTTTGTACATTTTGCTGTCTGTTTTAGCTTGAATTAGAAATTGTTCTTAAACATGACATTTTTAAGCCTTGAAATTAGTCTTTTTTGCAGTGATTAAGATATTTTGTGCTTTGTTCATTTCAAGTTACACTGACATCTTCTAGAGATTCGGTCTGTCTTTCTGAAGAATGACTCCTTATCCTTATGCTGCATTCTCAAACTATTGATCACTTAGCTGAGAAGGTGCTTATATGGCTTTAGGTAGATAAGATTTAACTTTTCTCATATTTTCTCCCTGAAAGTCCTCTTGTCTGTCATTTTTAAAGTACTTGCATTAACTGGTTTTGTTTTTCAATGACAGTGGTATTTCTACTAGTAATTGAAGGAGAGATTTAGATGAATATTTTTAGAAGTAAATAAGGTTTCAAAATAATAAATTTCCCATGAGAACCTTATTATCAGAACAGCTGAGCAAAACCAAGATTATTTGTCTTTTACTTAGAGTAAAAGGAGAAAATGTTACTTAGAAAGGCACAAAGTTTAAGCACTGAATAAGCATAATTGAACTCATATTTTATTAGTTTGTATACTTTTTCCCTGCTACAATTTTTCCACTACTTGAATGTAGCAGGATGTTGTGGCTGTCTCTCATTAAGATTGTTTTATAACAAACTCTTACATTGCTTTTGGAAAGGTTACATGCTAACACTAAACAGGATTTTAATGGATTTGAACATTTTTGGTAGGCTAAATTTATAAATTTTAGTAAATGGTAGATGTAGGCTTTAGTTTTGCTTGTGTATGCATGCACACACACACACACACACCAGGGTACTAATAAGAATTGCCCCAGGCCCAAGCAAAATGTCTTATTTATAATCCATCTGTCTTATAATTTTAAAAAAATGTAGAAGAGTACCATTAAGAGGTATTTTCTATATGAAAATAATTACAATACCAAGCCCCATATTTGACATTGATCTTTTAACATATTGTGTACTATATTTTTATTTTATTGATTTTTTAAAGATTTTATTTATTTATTCATGAGAGACAGAGAGAGAGGCAGAGATGTAGGCAGAGGGAGAAGCAGGCTCCCTGCAAGGAGCCCACTGTGGGGCTCAATCCCAGACCCTGGGATCACGCCCTGAGTCAAAGGCAGATGCTCAGCTGCTGAGCCACCGAGGCGTCCCTGTGTACTATATTTTAAATTATTAGCTGAAATCATAAAGATATAAAGGGAGAAATATTTACAACATACATGATAATCCTTATCTCCATATATTTTAGTATTTAAAGGTCTCTGATTTGTGAAGAGAAAAAAATGAGAAAATGGAGAAAAGATACAAGCACATAGTTTAGAACAACAGAATTGCAGTTGGCAAATAATAAATTTTTAAAAAGTAGCAATAGTAACCAAAGAAATACAATATATAACAATTGACAGAATTGTTGGCCTAAATCATACCAGCTAGTCACTGGCCAGAAATAGGAACTTGCTTTAGTTGGTCTGAATAATAGGAATATTTTGTTGGGAGTAAATATGAAAGCATTTATCCAAAACCCAAAAGTTTGTTAACGTTTGACTTATTTAGTCTATATAAGTAACTGATGACAATGAAAATTATCTTTGTGTGTTTGTCTCCACATTTATAAAATCAAACCCAGGAGAATATAGCAAAAATAAACCCAGGAGAATATAGTGTCAAGTAATAGAGAATTTGTTCAATTACGGTAAATTCAGTGAAGAAATATGATTTTTACTCTTAAAAATAACATTGTAGAAGAATACATGAAATGAAAAGATGTTCATCGCATACAAAATTTAAAAATAGGTTATGAAGTAATAAATACTGTTTGATTGCTTTAAAAGTCATATTCTGTATATTCGTATTTATATGTACGTGTACACAAGACATATATTAACACACATGGAAAGATAAGATTGTTTAAATATAAAAGACTATTTCATTATAGAACTAAGCCTAACCCTAATGGGTATATAAGGGCCCAGAACAAAAATGTAAATACTGTAAATCGTGACTTAGGTTAAATAAAAGAGTGGGGAGTTGGGAATAAGGAGAAAATGTTAACAGTGCTACTCACCTTATCTTTCAGAGCAAGGAAATAACTGATGTTATCTACAACTGAAATATATATAGTTTTTAAAAATAATTATTTAAAAATTTTAATCTTTATTTAAAATTATTTCATATATATGTTTACCTATATATGTGTTTATGTTTTAGTATATGATATCTCTTTTAGAGAGGAAGCAGTTCCTTTAGTTTCTTTATTATTTTTCTAAAGTAAACTCTGTGCCCAATGTGGGGCTTGAACTCATGACCCTGAGATCAAGAGTAGCCAACCAGGTGCCCTAGTTATTCTTCTTTTTATGTTGGATTAAAATAAAATCTTGCTGGGACGCCTTGGTGGCTCAGTGGTTGCATGTCTGCCTTTGGCTCCGGGCATGATCCTGGAGTCCTGGGATTGAGTCCCACATTGGGCTCTATGAATGGAGCCTAATTCTCCCTCTGCCTATGTCTCTGCCTCTCTATCTCTGTCTCATGAATAAATAAATAAAATCTTTTTAAAAAAATCTTACAGTTTTTATTTTTAAATAGTACACATGATATTTTTCTATTTGTATGTAAATTAACTCCCCCACACGCCGATTCCTTTCTCCTTATATATATTTAGAGGAATGCTTGGAATGATGCTGACTAGATGTTAACAGTTTGTTTCCAGGATTTGGGATGATTTTTTTTACTTTCTCTGTTTTTTGTATGGGTTGAATTTTGAAAATAATGAACACAATTATTTCTGTAAAACACATTATTTAAAAAAAAAAAGATATCCATACTATTCAAACCTTAGAAGATATCCATACTATTCAAACCTTAGCAGTCACCAAAATTAGCAATAATGCTATCAAATGGCAACTTCCTAATTCTTAATTATTTATTAATTTTTAAAAAGATAACACTGTATTGGTACTTGGGTAGCTCATTTGATTAGTCTCCAACTCTTTTTTTTTTTTTTTTTCCTAGCCTCCAACTCTTGATTTTGACTGAGGGCATGATCTCAGGGACATGAGATTGAGCCCCACATCAGGTTCTGCACTCATTGTGGAGTCTGCTTGTGATTCTTTCCCTCTTCCTCTGCCCCCTCCCAAATAAATAAATAAATCTTTTTTTTTTTTTTAATGACACTGTGAAAAAGTAATTGACTAGATAAAATTTGGGGGAAATTACAGCATACCTTGAGGTCCTGCCAATATAGCTGTATCATAATGTTTATTTCAGCAAATCTCCAATATATCTGCTTATATCATTTCAGTTTCTATCCCGTGTTGTTCTGTCAGAGAATTCCCATAAATTTTGTCCCATGAAATGTTAAGGGGCCAGTATAGAGAGTGACTCATTAACCCTGTGGAAGCAACTGTTTATCTAGAGACAAATTACTCCTTATTTACTCCTTATACTTATATACTTATAACTTGCTTTATCACTTACTTTTAGCTTTTACTTTTTTTTTTTTTTAGCTTTTACTTTCAATCTCTCCTTGTCTAGAATCCTGGCAGAGTAAGTTAATTGTAGTTACCGTAGAAGTAAATCACAGAATAGTGTTTGTTAACAGAGGCCTTGGGGTTTGACAGACCAATGTTGAGTCCCTGCTCAGCTCCCTATTAGCCCTGGCCAAAAAATTTGAGCCCTTAAAAAAAAAAAATTTGAGCCCTTTATATAATATAAACTCGGATTTTCTCATTTGTAAAAGTGCATGTAATGCCAGCTTCAGAGAATTAAGATCTTTAAGTGACATAGCATGTAAAATCCATTTGTGATGTGTTAAAACGGAAAACTAACACTAACTTAAATAGATTGGGATTTTTGTAGTCTAATATAATAAGACCCAGGTGTAGGCAGTGGAGAGGTGGTACCATCAGGTGCTGGGATGTTGTCATCGTTCTGCTCTCTTGCCCTTAATGTGTAGTGTACATGGGCTTTGTCCTTAAGCATTTTGCTTTATAGTTACATGATATCTTCTGCCTCCCCGTGGGCAGAAAGTAGGAAAGGAAGGCCAACAATAAAAGTATCTTTCTTCCACTTTGCCTTTTCATTGATGAAACAGCCTCCCCAGGAACTTCTGCCTGCATCTCATTGGTTAGGCCGTCCTAACCAGGGGAGTCTGGAAAGTTAACTACTTTTAGCTGGACATATTTGTCACTCTATCAAAATTGGCGTATTTCTGCTAAGCAGGAGAGCATGAATATTGGATAGGCATCTTAAAAAACTGACGCTCTGTATAGTTTTAAGTACAGTAATCACCGAAAACTACTTTTATCTGTAACATTTATTAATGTTTCTGCCTACATGAATTTTATTCCTGCATTGTCAGTCAAAAAAATCATACTTCTTTTCTTTTCTAGTCTAAAGGCATTCAGGGGAAAGCCATAATCCCTCAACATGAAAATACTAAATACAACTATCTTGAGGATACATGTGACAGCCTTTTGTTGGCCTTCCAACTAAATTTGCAGTTACTTTATTAGGAGTAATACCATCACCAGCATCTTTGCAGATTGTGTTTTATTATACCCTGAATTCTTTCTTATTCATTCTCAGGAGTTAGGGGTACAGGATTAAGAGTTAAATATTTCTGTGATGTTTCTCCAAAATAGCTATGTCTTGTTACAAAGCCACCAAAAGTATATGAATGTTCTTTAACCTCAAATAACATTGGGGCACATGTTTTCCTTTAGGTTTGATAGAGCTAGTGTTCTATGGAGATAAACCAATGTACTTCATCATTTTAATTTGTATGTTTAAGTAGAAAGGTACAATATCCTTCACTTTTTAAAAATACTTGTTTTCTCTTCTTAGGCATTATTTATTTACTTACTAATTTTTATTTCTTTTGGCATATGTAGATAACGTGGCATGAGAAAATCCAAAGAGGCACAATATGATCTGTTCCCAAAGTCCATGGTGGCAGTTTTAGAGCATGTTCACATGTTTTAAACTAAACCTTTTCTGCCATCCAGCCTTAGAAGTTCTATTTTCCTGATGCCTTTAAATAGACTCAAATTTGGAGAGACGAACTTTTTAAAAAATAAAACAAATATAATTTTTCTGGTAACTACGTTAAAGTAGCAGATAAAATCAGTGCTTTGCTTAATAATGATCACCTTTTGATGATTTTCATGGACATTATTACAGATTTTCTCTTTCCATCCCCTATCTTTAAAACTTCTACTTTAATTAAAAATCTTCAATTTTATAGTGCAAACCTTTTTAATCATTCTTTGTTTTTTTTTTTTACTCTCTTGCAACCCAAAACAGAATATTAAAGAGATGGCTTTAAAAATACAAGTATTATTTGTCTTTGCTACAAAAAAAATGTATCAGGGAGAGAATTGCTCTGCTTAGAACTGAGTATTTTACAAAAACCTCATAGGGAACACTGGACTCAATATAGTCTGGTCTCAATATAGCACAGAGGGTTAAGTGGGTGAGTCAGAGGACAAGATATGGAAGCTTTTAATTCAACTCCTGAATTAAATCTTTGTAGAATTCACATTCAAATGCACCAAATATAAACATACTTATTTGAGTTAAAGCCAAAGGGTGTGTGAAGTCAGGGTGGATTAATTTCCCGCCAAGGGAAGATTTGAATAAATTGTTATACTGCTTCCTTATATTAATATAATTGAAAGTTCAATTTATCCATTGTGCTTTAATCTGTCACAATAATATGATCTACTTTCAGTAATCCATTTAATTAGATTTGTTGGCACAATTTATTGGTTGCTATATTTTCTTTTCTTTGCAGTATATGAGGGCCATTTCTACTTGTTTTTTAAATGAAATACCAACTACCCATCGTGGAATTTTTCTAGTTGCTAATGTGTTCAGTTTTGAAATATAAGTGTTCCTTAAAAGGCTTTTCATTGAATCCATTTACCCATTTGGTTTAGAATTGGCCTAAATGTTATTTTATCAGTTATTTTCCTTTCATTTGAGTGAGCCTTCTCATCACTATCACTAAACTTTTTTTTTTAATTTTATCTTTAAAAGTTTCAAATACTATGTTTTATTTGTTTTCTAAATTGGTTTTTTTTCAATATTTGTTTCTTTATACCTAACTGAATTCATGAATAGTATCTATAATAATGATCCCAGGAAGAAAAGTGTATGTCAATAAGTTGAGTACATGAAAATCAAAATAATATTGTGAGTTAAAATGGCATATTGTTTATAAGTAAAAATTATCTGCTCTGGCCATATTGCCAAAAGTCAACTGGAAAAATACTATTATCTGTCAAAAATTGTTAGGCAGAATTCCATATTCTTATCTTAGCTGATAAACCTTGTTTTGATTTTAGGCTGCTTTCTTTCTAAGAGGTCTTAAGTAGTGGTCAGTATAGTAATTCATACCACTCAAAATGTATGTAATTTATAGAAAGGTCTGTGGTCTAGAATGATACTGCTGTCCAAAGTGTCTTCTGAGTCGTTTGGCATTCATAGAACAAAAAGGGTTATTCATTCAGGTTTTCTAAAGACAAATTCTAACCAGAAAAGCAGTGATACAGGATTACTTCTTTTATCATATTCAGAGGTTGAAAAAATATATAGCCTCAAGGGAGGTATCTTTTAATAAGCAGCACCAGTAATATCTATTATTGCAAAGTGCATGATTGACTTTGTCAACTTTAATATTTCAGTTGAAGAAACTGAAATCTTAGCCAAGCTGAAATCTTTAGCCAAACCTGTGTTTTAAATATGCTTTTGGCTTTACCTTAAAAATAATTTTTTGGAAAAACAATGATAGATCATATACTAGTGTCTTTTGAAAAATGTTGGTTTGTTGAATTCTGCATTTCCCTTCGTGTGCTTTTTTTCTTTTTCTCCTGTCTCTTCTCATTCTGTAGATTCAGATCCAGGACATACAAGTGAAAATTGGGGGGAGAGACTTATATCTTCTTACAGAACATACTCAGGTAATTAGATTATCAGGGGCACCTGTTTAGCCAGTGGTTTCTGTCACTTTTACAAGTAATTGTACTATAAATAACTTCCTTTCAAACCCGTATATAGATATCTTTGGTTAAATAAGTCAACTTACATAAGTAACACTGAATTTTCCAATTTTTCGTTTGTGGTATCTAGTGCATCATATCCAACATATGCTACTTATGAACATTACTAGCAGGACTACTGTGTACCGCCACTTAGTATTTGTATATATAGCACAACATGGGGCCACTATTCACATAGAAAACAGTATAAAAGTCAGCCCCTTGGTAGTGCAGCAGTCCCTATGGGGAGATATCCAAGATCCTTGATTTCTTTTGCTCTGTATTCTTCCCAAGAAATCTCAAGTGTACTGGTCTTCATGGACAATGTCATCTTACTCTTTAATCATGCAGTGTTTTTTAAAAAAAATTTTAAATTTTGGATCGAACTATCTTTAGTCTATTGACTTTGTTGCCCATGTTACACTTAACAGTAGATTAAAACAGCTTTCCTGGAGAAATGCCATTACCATTGGAACCACTGTATTTGGCGATGGCACCAGGTATTATGCTTCATAATTGCTCCAGATAGAAGAATATGGGAGAATATATAAATACTCTCTAGTATATGAAAAACTAGTCAAGTGTTTTGATTGTCCTTTTTTTTTTTTTTTTAACGGGCTTACATTTTATCTCTAACTTTTTTGTAATGTAAAATATTATTTAGTCCCTGGGTATCCAAGTGTCCAGTTTTCAGCATATGACATTTATCTATAAAAACTGAAAGAAACCTTCTGTTGTGGGTATATTTTATATTGTTTTATAAATTTGTGGAGCTGGGTGAGGATAGTATAGAACCAAATAATTAAAATTATCCTAAAAACTATTAATTGAGCTGATAAATCTGTAGTGTATTTGTTTATCAAAATTTCAGGGTGAAGGACATGTTTACAGTCAGCATTAAATTTTAAAGGTCTACACTTACCGTGTCTAGGTATACTTTTCTAAACAGGACTACCTATGGCCCAGGTGTACCTGAAAGAGCTTTATGGGATGAAACCATCCGTGATCTGAGTATCGTTGCTGGAAGTCAATATATAACAAGCACCTTTTAGATATGTGGATGCTTTAAAACCAGAGAGCAATGGCAGCATTTTTTCTCAGAATTGAAATATACACGTTCCAATTAGTTCCAGTGGAGTTACAGGTCCACTGCTCCACTCCTTTCACAGTAGCTGCTTTGTGGGAAGTCATATTCTTTAGTTTTTTAAGACATCGATTGGTTTATGAACCAGTTCCCCAAGAAAGTAATTGTGTCTCTTCTCCTTAATATACTCTACACCTAGTTGAGATGTGACAGTGTTGATCTTTTTGTTTATTCTGACAAGTCCTAAAAAGAAAATGATAGTTTTCACAATTATAAGACTGAGACATCTCTATTTCTTAAATTCCTCTGAATCTTGAAAGATAGGATGTTGGATTTTTGAAAATCTGTTTTTCTTTAGTCTTAAGACTAAAGAAATCTTAAGTCTTTCTAAGTCTTAAGACTTAAGTAGTCTTAAGTCTTAGAGTGGCTCAGTGGAATTTCAAGTCTATAGGAGATTGTGTTAAATGAGCACATGTGTCAATATTCCTACATTTAAATTTTAAAATTCTGACCCATTATTTGGACAAATAAATACATATTTCAGTTATACTTGAGAAGTACCAAACTTTCTCAAATTAATATGATCATTTTTTACTTATGACAGGTCAGGAAACAAGTTCTCCACAGGATAGATCCCAAATGGTCAAAGTTTCATTGAATGCTTTAAATTTGAAAAAGCACACTTTGGGACAGATTAAAAACACAATTTCAAAGAATGGTATATGTTATCTCTAACCTAGCTATCTTATACCAGCATCTGTTTTCTTACCTTCTTTTCCTATCTCATGTAAAGTATGAATTCAGACAAAAGGCCAAGGTAACTCAATTAAAGAAAAAGTTCAGATTGGATGCTAGTATCTGATTTGAATTTTTGCTTGAATATTTGGAATATGTACAATTACATTCTTTTCCAAAATGTAATCATTATGTCTTTGATCATTTGGTGGCTAGAATTCTAAAATGAATTTTAAGTATCTCACTTTTTCCTGTAAACTAAGTATGTATCACTTTAGAGCATATTCTTTTTAAAACATTGTGTAAAAATGCCATTAGAAGCAGAAAATTCATTATTTTGCAAGTAGGAAATTTTCCCCCCAATTTTAGAAAGTATTTTAAGGTTGGATTCTATGTATATTTTATTTCCTCCAATTACTAGATTTTACTCCTTTTTTTAAATTTCTACTTTCCATAAAATTTTTACACCTTAAATATTTTAATTTTAGGTAAGAAGTACATTCATTGTATTTAAGGATTTGTTATTTAGTTGGAAAATCATTAAAACAGCAATCACAGTTGCTCATTAACTATGAGAGAACCAAAGTATACAGAACATTATTAGAAGAAAGAACAAATTAGAAGAAAGGCTTTTTTTTAATGGATCAAATCTCTTTGAAAAAAATCCTTAGACATTTTTAATCTTTGCTGATTCTCTGTCAAATGCTCCCACGAACCTACACACACAGAGAATTTTTAATTTGCTCATTTTTAGCTTTGATTAATACCATTAATACCATGTTCAGTTATCCTGTGTCGGGAATAAAGTGATCTGATGCTTTTTTACAATAATTACTTTGTGTGATGAGATTTGTCTTAAATACTTAATCTTGTTAGAAGATTGTACAAATCATCAGTGGAGTTGGGGAAGTAATTTGAAGGAACATTGCTACAAGGGCTTAGCCATAATTAAGAAGAATAAAATTATAATAAATGAAAGAGAAGTTTCAAAGATACAATACTAAGGAATGTTTGAAGTATTATTGAAGTTAAAATTTAAAAGAACAAATCATTAAAATACAAATTTTACTAGGAACAAACTTCTAAATGTTCTTAATTCTCAGAAAACAGTAGAGTTAAGAATATATTTTTTTCAAAGCATTCAGGAAGAAAATTGCTTATATAAGTGTAGTGTTCTTTTGTCAACATTATTGCTGGTCTGTATATTATACGTATTTCTCATATACATGATTAGTATCTGTTTTTTTTAGAGTTTTCTTATGTTTTGCTTTTCAGTGCTTACCTTTGTTTCAGATTCTTACATATTTATTAATAATTCCAGAGAAAGAAGGTCCAGAAAAGAAGAAAACAAAAAAGGAAGCTGGAAATAAGAAGTCCACACCAGTTAGCATTCTTTTTGGTTATCCACTCTCTGAGCGGAAGCAGATGGCACTTCTTATGCAGATGACAGCAAGAGACAACAGTCCAGGTGACACTGTTATTGAGATAATGTGTATTCTTAGTTTTCTTCAGACGCTCTACCTATATCTTAACATTAACTACTTTAAACTTTTAACTACTTAAAATTTTAATTTTTTTCTTGGATTTAATAACAGCTTTTTAAAATAAGTTTGTAATTTTACATTTGTTTGACAATTTTCTATTGTCTGTCACCAGATGAGGGCCTGTAAGAGCAGGGATCTTTGTACTTAGTGATCATTCAGTAAATATTTGTCAACTAAAACGGGTAATTTAGAAATGGTTACTCAACTTGAGAAATCCACAGAGTGTGTGCTTTCACTTTTACTAAAGAATCTTTTACCCCAGTTTCTGTAAAGCTGCTTGGAGGTTTATAGTTTACTTTTCAGTTTGCTAGCACCCTGCTGATATGATAAACTGGTAATCTTACCACATTAGTACTTTTATTTTTTTAATTTTATTTAAATTAAGTTAATTAACATATAATGTATTATTAGCTTCAGAAGTAGAATTCAGTGATTCATCAGTCTAATATAACACCCAGTGCTCGTTATATCATGTGCCCTTCTTAACGTCCATTACCCAGTTATCCTATCTCCTACCCACTTGCCCTCCAGAGATCCTGTTTGTGTCCTATGATTAAGGATCTCTTATGACTTGTCTCCCTCTCTGATTTCATCTTGTTTTATTTTTTCCTCTCTTTTAGAAGCAATAATGTTATCCATGGTTTTTTTTGGTGTGAGATCTAAATTACTTTAAAAGTAAAAATGTTTGCAGTGTACTACATCAATTTATTTTATATTTCATTTCACACTTCTAATTAAGGTGGTGTACTACATGTATGTGGGTGGGGGAGTTATTCCTATTCTGTGCCCTCCAAAAAAAAATTAGATGGGTTTCTAGTAGAACCAAAACAAGGAACAAACCACCCAACCTGCTAATTAATTAAAAGGAGCTATAAAAAGGTAGATAAAATCCAGATACCTGGGCTGAGAAGGTAATTACTGTTGAGCATTGAATGCATTTTGGCAACTAACAACACAAAAAAATTTTAAGTTGTACAGTCCTCATTAACTGTGATAAAGTAAATCAATTGTGTCTGGCTCTGAATTCAAAGCATCTCTGTAAGATTTTGGGTAATATAACACACCCTGTTGAAATGCACTGATAAGGGCAATTTCTCTAGTGAAATTTTCTCATATTGGCTCTTTTTTAAAAAAAAACTATGATGACATGGTAAAATTCTTAGAGTTTCTGTGTATTATAGATTCCATCAAATCATGGTATGTCTGATATCTTTCACTAATAAATGTGTTTTAAGGCCTCCTGCTTTTTTAAGTAGAGCATGTTGTTTGGGGTTATTTTCCTACCTTTCCACCCAGTTTCTGAAAGACTATAGCCAAATTAAAGATACTGTGCACTGTTAAAACTTTCAACGTGGGGATCCCTGGGTGGCTCAGCAGATTAGCGCTGCCTTCAGCCCAGGGAGTAATCCTGGAGACCGAGATTGAGTCCCACGTCGGGCTCCCTGCATGGAGCCTGCTTCTCTCTCTGCCTCTCTCTCTCTCTGTGTGTGTGTGTCTCTCATGAATAAATAAATAAAATCTTTAAAAAGAGAGAGAGAGAGAGAGCATGCACAAGCAGGGAGTCTGGGGGAGTGGGGCAGAGAGAGAGAGTGCGCGCAAATCTTAAGCAAGCTCCATGTGCAGCGAGAGGCTTGATCTCATGACCCTTAGATCATGACCTGAGCCAAAATCAAGAGTCAGACACTTAACCAAATGAGCCACCTAGGTGCCCTGAGAAGACTTACTTTTAAAGACTCACTTTTCAAATACCAGAAACCTCTATTCTTAGAATAAATTAAAAGGCATAAGGTTAATCTTGCCTCATCTCCAGTATTTTATCTAGAAATATTCTAGGCATAAACATGCAAATACGTATCTTTTGTTGTAGTTTGGTTTTGGTTTGTGGATTGTTTTTGTTTCTAAGTAAACTCTACCCCCAACATTGGGCTTGAACTCAGAACCCTGAGATCCGGAGTCACATGCTCAACCAATTGACCCAACCAGGCTCCCTGTGTTGTTTGTGTTTTAAAATATAAATAAGATCACATGATAATGCAGTTGATTCTTTTCACTTAATGATCGGTAGTCAGCTTTATTATATGTAGAACTAGAGTAGAAAGCTCTTGAAATACAAAGCTGAAAAAAAAAAAAAATACAAAGCTGTTCGCCAAAATATAAACATACATGCAGTTTAGGATTCACTATTTTATCCATTACATAATTAATTTTACATGTTTATGTTATGTTTATCCTGATTGCCATTATGGATCGTATGACTTTTATGTATGTGAATATTATTTTGAAATAATGAACAAAATTTTGTATGAATTAATTCCTTGCAAGTTGTATGAAATAAAAAATATATTCTGTCATTTTTAAGAAGTTGAACAGCTAAGTTTCTTAGTAAATAATTCGACTATAAAGATGATAGTAAAATTCATGGGGGACCTGGGTTGCTTAGTCCATTAAGAATCTGACTTCAGCTCTGGTTAGGTAATGATCTCAGGGGTCCTGGGATCCAGCCTCAAGGCAGGCTCCATGCGCAGCAGAGAGCCTGCTTCTCCCACTCCCTGGCATCTCCCCCTGCTCATGCCCTTTCCCTCAAATACATAAAATATTTTTTAAAAAGATTATAGTAAAATTCATGTATTCATTCAACAAATACTGCATGAGTTTCACCATATCCCAAGAACCATGTGCCAAGAAGTCTTCTAAACATTGAGATACGGTAATTAATAAGGTAGACAACTGTCCTTGCTTTTATGGAGGTACAATATAGAAGTCCAGATAGGAAACTGATGCAAAATCCAAAAGTAATATGCAGCTTTTTTCTAATTGAGGAAAGAATGATAGTACTTTAGTTCTCTAATCATGTCAGTTTGCAAGAAAATTATGATGTTGGAAATTTATTTTCCATAGACTTTTCTTCTCATAGAATAGTTGTTTCTTTTAAATAGTTGTAAATTCTCAGAATTAATTATTAACAATGTACATGTCTGAAATCCTTAACTGATTAAGGAACCTATTGTGTTTTGTTTTTTTCCAAGTAATTCTGAAATTGGGACAAGAGGGAGAACTTTGGGTATCATCTTGTTTAATCATCTTGTTTTTGGTACTGGAGCAAAAATCAAAACATGAGAATCAAAGCAAAGCAAATTGTTTTCTCTTTTATCAGCCCATTTTTTTAAAGTCTTTCCCAGACTGTCCTTATTTCTTGCTGATCTGAAGCTTCATTGTTATGCTAAAATCAGCTATGACCTCAATGTTTAGTTAATATCAGCATAGAACTTTGAGTTAGAAGTGTGAACTCTAGCCTTCAATGTCATTTCATCTAGGTGTTGGAATACTAGAATAACATACGTTGGGATTGGTTTTTTGGGTTTTTGGTGTTTTGGGGTTTTGTTTTTTGTTTTTTGTTTTGTTTTTGTTTTTGTTTTTCAGTTTATCCGGTTATTCATTGAGCAACACTTTTAGGGCACATATTTGATACTTCGTTATCACTTTAAGCCAGTTTTATAAATTGACAGAATAAAACATTTTTTCTAAATTTGCTCATGCAATATTTGAAAACCCTAAAGGAAAATTTCCATGTATTTGGTTAAATATTAATATATCATCTAAGCCAAGTTTTGGAATGTTAGGGTGAGAAGATATTCCCCCATTCCAGGAAATTACATATTACAAACCAATGAACATACAAAATATTTAGCTTTAAAATTTTTGTTAACTACCTTTTTTTCTTACAGATTCCACACCAAATCATCCATCACAAACAACACCAGCCCAGAAGAAAACTCCCAGTTCCTCATCTCGACAAAAAGATAAAGTTAATAAAAGAAATGAACGTGGTGAAACTCCTTTACACATGGCAGCTATTCGAGGAGACGTGAAACAAGTCAAAGAATTAATAAGTTTAGGGGCAAATGTGAATGTGAAAGATTTTGCAGGTAAGACTAGTTATTATAAGATTAATGCTCAGGAACCAAAATTTATCATCTAAACAGATTCTTGTGTTATCTGCATTCCTACATTCCTCTTGCTGAAACAAAAAAGTTCTAAAAGTGTATTTTATTATAAAATTCTTTGGGACTGTGTACATAAAACCCTGATCCTCTGCTGCAATTCTATGTTAAGAACTACTCAAATTTTTGGGATGCCTGGGTGGCTCAGGAGTTGAGCATCTGCCTGGAGTCCCGGGATCGAGTCCCACATCGGGCTCCCTGCATAGAGTCTGCTTCTCCCTCTGCCTATGTCTCTGCCTCTCTCTGTCTCTCAGGAATAAATAAATAAAATCAAAAAAAGAAAAAAGAAGAACTACTCAGATTCTCAAATTTTTAAATATTAAACTTGAAGAATCTAGTCTAAATCCTAAAATTACCTATTACCATAAAATTCTTTATCCAATTTAGATTCTATTGTAGATGAATTTTCCAAAGTGTTACTTCATAAGTCTTTGAAGGACATTATTCAGTTGAACATGAGAACTTTGAGCATGATAGTGTTTTATTTTAATTACTCAAATACCATACCAGTACATTCTTACTGTAAAGAATTCAAACAGTTAAAGCATGCAGGGAACAATATAGAGATCCCTTTAGTTTCACATTGTACAGTACAGTTTCTTTTTTTTTCTTTCTTTTTTTTTTTTTTTTTTTTTTTTTGCCACAGAAGTCTTACCAATTTGGAGGTTATCCTTTCTGTGCATTTTTATCATATGTATAAAGTGAACATTTATTCATATATAGGCTTTTTTTAAAAAAATTAAATCATTCCATCTATACTATCAGTCTTTAGGTTTGTAACCTGACTTTTTTTACTTAATGTCTTACAGATATTTCTGTCAATACGTATAAGTGGTTCTATTTGATTCATTTCAACAGCTGCATACTGTTGCATAGTATAGATTCAATGGACAATACTTTATTGAACACTCCTACAAAAGTAATTCAGTGTATAGTTATAGAAGGGTTTTAGAATTTCAGAACAGAAGCTGTTAAGGGGATGCATATTTAAAAATTTTTTTAATAGGGATCCCTGGGTGGCGCAGCGGTTTGGCACCTGCCTTTGGCCCAGAGTGCGATCCTGGAGACCTGGTATCGAATCCCACGTCGGGCTCCCGGTGCATGGAGCCTGCTTCTCCCTCTGCCTGTGTCTCTGCCTCTCTCTCTCTCTCTGACTGTCATAAATAAATAAATAAATAATTTTAATACAGGCAAATGCCCCCCCCCCCCCCCCCGCCAAAAAAAAATTTTTTTTTATCAGTATACACTACTATCAGGAGCCCTTTTCCTAACATCTTTACTAAAGCTGGATATTATCGGTCTAATTATAAACAATCTGACAAATGAAAAAAAGTCCTTACTTTGGATTTTCCTTTTTTTTTTTTTTAAGATTTTATTTATTTATTCATGAAAGACACAGAGAGAGAGAGAGTGAGTGAGCGCGAGAGCAGAGACACAGGCAGAGGGAGAAGCAGGCTCCATGCAGGGACCCTGACGCGGGACTGGATCCCCAGTCTCCAGGACCACACCCTGGACTGAAGGCGGCGCTAAACCGCTGAGCCACAGGGGCTGCCCAAATTGGATTTTCCTAATCAGTAGTGACACTGAATATTTCTTCTAGTGCGTACTATAAATTTATGTATATATTGTGACTTGCAAGATGGAGTCTTTTGGCCATTTGTCTTATGGCAGTATTATTAATATGTAAGAGCCCTTTGCTTAGTGTAGGTTTTAATTCTCTCAAATAATATAAAGGTTTTCACTATCTGTGGCTATGTTTGAATTTTCACTTCAATGTTGTTTATTACACTAAAATTTTAATTTTTTACATAATGCCAGTTAATCTTTTTGTTTATGGGTTCTTTGATTCTTTTTTTAGAAGTCCTTCTCTATTCCTATATAATAAAACTATATCCCTCTGTTTTTTCATTTCCAAATTTTGTTTTTGTTTTGCTTTACATGTAGCCCTATTAGAATACACTTGGAATTCATTTCTCTATTTGGTGTGAATAGTAAAAAGGGCAATAAACAGGATCTGCTTTAAAGAATTAAACTTAAAATGCATAGCATCCACTCTAGAAGAAAACTCCATATTATATATCAGAAGGAATATATTATGCATCATTATATTTCAGAAACCAAAAAGGGTTTTGATCTACTAATTCCATTTCTAAAAACTTACCTTAAATATTTAGTCATGGCTATGCATGAAGATTTAGTTGTAAGGGTATTTGTTGCGGCATTGTTTTTAATATTTTAAAAATTGCAAAATGCCCAGTAATAGGATCTTGCTTAAATAAATTATGGTGTATCAATCAGTGTTACACTGTGTTGTAGAAGTTTAATGACATGGGAGATTATTTTCACTGCAGTAAGTAGAAGACAGGTAAACAACTTTCCCAGTTTTGCTTTAAAATTATAAATCTAGAGGTCCCTGACTAAGTGCCTCAGGCTGTTGGGTGTCCAACTCCCAATCTCAACTCAGATATTGATCTCAGGGTCATGAGTTCAAGCCCCAAGATGGGCTCCATGCTAAGCATGGAGCCTACCTTAAGAAATTAATAAGTCTAAGAGGGAGAAAAGTTAGGATTTAGACTAGATCCTTGAAAGTGTTATATTTGGGTGGAATATGGGTGATGCTTATTTTCTGCTTTGTATTTTTTGTTTTCTAATTTTTTCTTTCATGAACACATTACTTTTTTTTATTACCAAAGTTACTGTAATGGCAAATTTATTTTAGTTAAAGTAGATATTAAGTCTGGAAAGATGAAAACCCTTAAAACATAGGGTTTTTTTGTTTGTTGAAATCCTTTAACAAGCTTATTAATATTTTGTCTGAAAAAAAAAAAGTTTTGTCTGCTTTCTCTGCTCTTTTTCCATAGTTCAGATGATTACTATAAATTATAGCAAATTTATATTCATTGGATAAGCTTAAATGTTTAATATTTTGGTAAGATAATTTATCCCCAAAGGAAATAATACTAACATAAATGAACCTTCTGTAAAATTGGTAGTGTTCTTACATGTTTATTTCCAGTAGCTTGTTCATCATTCTTTTTTTCTTCTGTACTACATGCATTAGAATTAGTGTAACTCACACAGTTTATGTATATTAAAAGACATATTTTGAATTAGTACAGATTAACCATGTTAAATTAATATTCTAACTTTAGGCTGGACACCATTGCATGAAGCTTGCAACGTTGGATATTATGATGTTGCTAAGATACTTATAGCAGCTGGAGCAGATGTTAACACACAAGGATTAGATGATGACACTCCACTCCATGATTCTGCTAGTAGTGGGCACAGAGATGTAAGTATGATAGAAAAATCAGTATACATTTGCAAAGTATTTATTCAACCCAGAGTTAGTTAGTTCACTTCTTAGTCATACCATCTCATGTCCTATTTCATTCATTACCTGGTCAGCTCATCTATGTTTTATTTTTCCTTTTTTCTGCCTTCTCATTGCTAATTCCTATCATAGACAGATTTACATATCCTATCTTTTCATAAAATCTGTCTGACTTGATAATTAAACAGGATGGTAAAATTTTTATTGCAAGGGCTTCTACTGTCAGATAACTAGGTGTAGTGGTTAAGGCAGATTTTACTTACAGTTAAAATTTTCCTGAGTACTCCTGCCTATATATTTTTTTAGACTTACTAATTTTAACAACCTCTTGTTATGCAACCTGCATTCCTGAATTTTAGCTGACATTATTTAGCATATTTAGATGACTTCCGTGTATACTAAAAACGTAATCAAACATGATTATATATGCTTACAGATTAATGGCATCTTTAAACTTCATTTTTAGTTTGTTTTGATGTAACTCTATGAACCCTGGTAGGTTTTAAATTCCATTTGCATTTTCAGTCTTTGGCATGTTGATATCAAAGATAAACCCATTCTAAAATAAAACTAAACCCATGTTTGTTGTAATGAAGCTCATGTTGTTTTTGTTGTTGTTGTTGTTGTTTTATTTTTATTTTTATTTTTTTGAAGCTCATGTTTTAAGTGTGTTTAATGCTTAATTGTGTTGCAGTAATCTGCTTACAATGAGAACAGAACAACCTGGGGCACTATAAGCAATGTTTCTAAAGCAGGATTTTGAATTTCAGATAAATAGGTTTTCTCTTTACATACTTTTTACTTCTGTCAAAGAATATTTGGACATAATTTAAAAAGCTGAAAAGTACTATTCAGCTTTTAAAGATAACTGCAGACTCCTTCTGTTCTTCCCACTTCCCAGTATCTTTTGCCAAAAGCAACTATTGTAGGTTTTTATTCTAGTAGTTACTTCTGTATTTCTAACAAGATGAAGCTGCCTTTGTTTTTTAATTTTTAGTTATTATTTATTGACCTCCTGCAAAGGATTTTATTGCTGCTCAGAGACTCACAGAATCTATACTGTCTGGTCTGTACCAGTCAATACTGCACTATATATAATTGTTTTTTCTTTTTTGGATTTTTTATTTTCTAGATTAACACATTGCCTTGTTTGTGGTTTTTTGGTTGTGTTTTGTTTGTTTGTTTGGTTTTTTTGTTAGTTTTCCATGCATCTATTTTTGTTCTTCTTTACTCTGTGACATGACTCTTAAATGCCTGAATGCCTGTAAATAAAACAAAGCACATTGATCAGCTTACTACTTTTGAGAAATACTGATGGGGGGGGGGGGGGATTTCTCATATCCCCTATATACAAGATATCTTGTATCCTGATCTGATTTGGATTAGTTGCTCTTTAGATCTGTAGCATGGATGCTGTCCTAGAATATTGCTTTACCATTAATCCCATGTGGGATTCTCAGTCTCTCCATGAGATTCCCAGTTCCTGGATGCCCATCTTAACTCTCTGAGGATATTAAGTGGTTTATTCCACTTCCTGCATGGTCACTGATTTCCCAAGATCTTTCACATGTTATTGCTCTGATTTGGTGTATTTCTCACATTAGAGATTTTCTGTAAACTTCTGTTCCTTCATATTTGAGTGAAGCTCTAAAAAGCCTGATTGAAATGATGTATAATGTGCAGAGCTTGTTGGCTGTCGGGCTTCTCTATAACATGTCTGGGGGACAAGATAGCAGTTTTGTCAGAGGTCTCCTAAATGTCAGTATTTGTAGGTCCTTCTCTTGGGACAGATAGTTTCTCCAGAAAGCAATATTCTACTTTCCTGTCTGGATAACATAAGAATGTTTTCTAGCATTCTGGAAGCCAAGCATTAGAGGATTACGTTTGACAGTGGTGAGGGGAGGCTGGAAACTCATTCTGTCTTAGAGAAACTTTTATTCAATCCTTCTGACTTAAGAAAAATCCCATTAAACTGTTCTCCACCGTGTTGTCTAAACCCAAAAACGTACTCTTATTTTGAGGAAGACTTCTCTTCAGGAATGGAGAAGGTGCATTTGCCTGGCTGTGAAGGCTTGAGAAGAGAAGCACAGTCATTACAATTAGTACTTTCCAGGTACTTTTCTAAAAGACCTGAAAGTTTGAACAGTGTGACCTGACCACGGTATGTTAGGACTGTCAGTACTCTATCTAAATCATGGCAGCGAGCATGTAATCCAGTTCAGAAATCCTGTTTTAGACACTGCTCCTAGAACCACTCCCACATATACCATAGGTTGGGTGTCCTGGGATTCTGAGACAGAAATTTTCAGGTGATTGCAGAGGAAAGGAGGAAAGAGGGATATGATTTTAGGAACAACACCTGTAAGGATGTGACAGGAGCAGGAGATAACAGGGAGAATCTGAACTGCAGTGCAGCCACACCAACACTTCAGCCAATCTTTTGGGAGTCCTTGATACTAGGATGCACTTCTGAGATGCTTTGATTTGCGGTAAGCATTAGGTCTGTGTGCCCCCACAATGGAATGCAAGCTGCTGATGGCAAGGAGGCATACCCTTATGTACTTCTACTCCCTTTGGCCATGTCAGTTCCTGGTGAGGAACTTTGCTAGCAGTTATTAGTGAGCAATACTCCCAGCATCTGGAGGTGTAAGTATCTTGGCCCAGAAGAGGGTATCTGAGCAGTTTATCCACTATAAACGTCAGTTGGCAGCTTCTGCCCAGCACCATTACCTGCCCTGCTGATCCATATGCAGCTGCCTCTCCACTCCAATCTATAGTCCAGACATAGCCCAGGGCAACACACACCATTGCCCACCACTAGTGAACATGCAGATCTGTTTCCATGACTGCTTTCCCTCCTTGCTTACCAGCAGCAAATACAATCAACTGTTCACTCTCAGGTTTCTCCAAGCAAGAGTCAAACATTGCCCTGTGTGAACCCCAAACTCCTGACATGGGTAAAACTTTATTTTCACAGTGATATAATCCCAAGTGAACCTCATATGGTATAAGGTCAGGAAATTCCCTTTAAAAAAGTGTCCTCATACATTGTTTTCCTATTGAATGGCCCAGTGATAGTAATAGAAGAGAAGGTTTAGTTATCTTACAGCAAGTCTGGTATTATATACAACATTTATTTTTAAGTTGGAAGAACACTTAGTCTTCACTACCATCACTTTTAATATCTTGTTCTCTGAATTCCACAAAGTCAGAAATTTCCTCTGCTTGAAACTGTGCCATAAATAACTTTTTCTTTGAGGTATATTTGAACAGTCTGCATATAAGTAGCACCGTTTCATTTACAAATGAAGATATTATTGCTTATTGATCTGAATAACATTTGGAACTACTGCAATTTTTCATATTAAGGAAGACTTGGTAATGAAGTGTCACATAAATTATTTATCTGAGGTTTTTATAACTTTGCATTTTCAGGTAGTTGCATTTGTTTGCCCTCTTTGAGTCAATAGGCTTCAGTGAATATTTCCCAAAGTCAAATAATATAAAAAACCAACTGGGTAACAAAAATGAAAATCAGATTTTGCTGCAAGAAAAATCCTCAGTATTCAAATGATAAAATGAGTGGGATATGAAGCTAAATATGGATAACTTCCCTCTGATCATTTAGTTTGTGTTATTATTTTGTGAACTACATTACATTAACTTCTCACAGCAGTATTTGTGTTTTCACTGTGGGAAAAGAAGTGTTATAAATGTTTTATATGTATTGTTTCTTTTAATTACCACAATAATCAAATAAGCTCTGGTGTGTCTTGTTAAGACTGTGTGGCCTGTTACATTTCAATACCCTCGGCCTCTCCGTGAGTGTGGAGGAGCGTTGACATAAGAAATCCCTCTCTTCCAAGACATTCCCAGGTTTATTGAATTAATGTGACTCCAGATTAAGGGACCAAAAGGAATAAATCTCAATGTCTTTTTTTAAAAAAAGATTTATTTATTTACATGTGTGAGAGTGGTTGGTTGATTTATGGATTGATGTGAGGAAGCACGAGTGGGAGAGAGAGAAAGAACCTCAAGCAGACTTCACACTGAGTGCATAGCCTGACACGGGGCTAGACCTCAGGACCCTGAGATCACTACATGAGCCAAAACCAAGAGTTGGACACTTAAACTGTGCCACCCAGGTGCTCTAATCTCAGTGTCTTTTCACAGAAAATGAGATAATGACTCAGTAATCTGGGAGAATTATTATTTAATACAGTCTCTAGTCTCTAGTGAGAAAGATAAGACATGCTTCGTGATGTCCTAGTTTAGATTTTCATATCTTTTCATACCTTTCTGCTGGAAAATCCTCTTTTTCTCTTTCTTTAGCAGCAAACATTCTCTGCTGTATTTTCTTTTTTGACATGCAGGAAAAATTTCAATGTTAAGCTGCCTAAAAAACCAACTTACCAACCAAGTGATTGTGAACAAGTTACTTTTCTCTGACTCTCCATTTCCTCATCTTTAAGTTATGTAATAGATAATACCTATCTAAAGGGGATATTTTGAAGGGGAAAAAGATACTGTGCATATAAACATACCCTGAAATCTAAAATTCTATAGAAATGTCAGAGGTAAAAGATTAAAAGCTACCTTTACATTAGTATTTTTCATATATACCCAAATATTTTAGAAACAAATTTGGAAAACTAAAAATGCTATTTTTCTTATTTACTTTTTTCTCAAAGGTATTTTTCATGATTTTCAAAGTTCTAATTTTGAAGAAAAATGCAGCCTATAAATGTTATTTTTCCTAAACTGATTTTTGCTTACCATTGGACCAGTCTTTTCTGCTCCCTTAGCAATCTGTATATGCCTATATGATAACAAGACTTCATTTATAAGGCCTGACAATATATAGGGTACATTTCCTTTTCCACTGCATTTATCAGAAAGTGACTTATTTTCTGGCTATGATTTTTTTTTTTTTTTAAGAGAGAAGCACATGCATGTGGATAGGGACTGGGGGGCGGAGATGGTGGGGGAGTGCATGGAGATCTCACTACCCTGAGATCATGACCTGAGCCAAAAACCAAGAGTTGAACACTTAATAGAGCCACCCAGGCACCCTGGCTATGATATTTTAAATATTGCACTTTTTGTTCTTCTTTTTAAAAACATTATTAATAGTTTATCAAAGATGAATTGTTTTTCTTTAAAGTGATACAGATTTCCTAGTTTTTAAATATGTTAAAGAATTATGCCTTGTTAGACACGTTTATATGAATACAACTTTTTAAATGTGCACAGAGCTGCAAATATTTCCAGAGGCTGACCTTTGAGTTCATTACTTACAGGGACTCAAACACTACTTCCAGTCTCTTTCCAAAGGGAGACTGGCATGCTACTTTCAAGGGATCCTTGCTTTTCCTCCTACCAACATGCCTAGGATAGTAGGAGTCACAATTCAGAGCTATTTTCTCCTTGTTCTTTTACTTACACCCAAAGAGGAGGAGGGAAATGAGAGCCACCAGACTCTCATTTGTATATATCTATCTGTACCATTTATTATGAATCTCTACCTAACAATTGAATTTCTTTCAGTAATACTTAGAACAATTTCAGCCATCCATAAAACATTTCTAAGGTGAGAGAGACAGAAAGATAGCAGTTTTGTGCCCTTTTTAAAATTATTTAGAGCAAGAAGATTAACATAACTTACTAAGAACCTAATCTTTAGCTTACTATTTGCAAGTATGCATAGTTTTTCATGATACGTATTTTTGAAATGCCTTTTTCCTAGTTCTATTTTAATTTTTTTTTTAATTTTTATTTATTTATGATAGTCACAGAGAGACAGAGAGAGAGGCAGAGACATAGGCAGAGGGAGAAGCAGGCTCCATGCACCGGGAGCCTGACGTGGGATTCGATCCCGGGTCTCCAGGATCGCGCCCTGGGCCAAAGGCAAGCGCCAAACCACTGCGCCACCCAGGGATCCCACCTAGTTCTATTTTAGATACCTATCTCTAATTTCACCATTTTTACCTATTTTGAATTTGTTCCCTCTTGTGTTTTAAGCAACTTTAAGTTATTTTAAATCCTCTTTAGCATAAATGATTATTTGCATGTCAGAATAATTTGTAAAGGATTATCTATGTTGGGGTTTTGTAACGTCTGAATTAAGAAGCTGTCCCTGACTCATCATAGACACGTAATAAGTATTTGCTGATTATTTCCTGATGGGTGTAGAAAGTTTTCAGCAATATCAAGATCCTGCATTCTATTTTTGTATCTTAGAGCTCTAACCTAAGGAAATAAGCCTAAAAATGGAAAATTCTCAACTTACAAAGGTGTACACTACAGTATTATTTATAATAACTAAAAAGTTTTATTTCGGTTACCTTTTCCAAACCCCTAAAATGACAGTAAGAGGAGACTCTAAATGACAGATGCACAAGAACAAAAACAGAAGAAACAAAACCAATATTTTGGGAGATGGAAACTAGAAGAATTGAGTGGTTTACTGATCTAGAACAGGGTTTGGCAAACTTTTTCTGTAAAGGGCCAGATAGTAAATATTTTAGATTTTGTTGGCTACATGCCGCCTCCACCATCCCTTCCTTTCTCCTCACTTTTTTTCCCACTCTCTTCCTCTGAACTAATTTTCCTTTATGAATCCTTTTTAAAATAGCAGAGGGAGAAGGAGAGAGAAGTAATCTTAAGCAGACTGCATGCCCTACAGAGAGCCCAGCATGGGACTTGATCTCACAACCCTGAGATCATGACCTGAGCCAAAATCAAGAGTTAGTCACTCAATCGACCAAGTCATCCAGGCACCCCTAAAGTATTTTAAAAGAATATAAAAACAGTTCTTCAGTGGCTGGCCAGATTTGGCTTATAGACCAAATTTGCCAACCCCTGGTTTAGAAAATCAAAGAAAACTGAAACCAAAGCCATTCCAACACAGAATCCAAGAAAGCCTATAAAGTTTAGGAATTCGTGGTACCCGGAAGTATCCCACTTTCTGGTGGTACTTCTAGAAGTGCCTGTTACGTTAGGACTGTAAAGAAGAGAAATGAATCAAAGTCTTTTTGTCCCTTAGTAACATTATATAACCAGATGACTACACCTTTCCACTCTGGCAGATAAAAGGAGGTTGATGTCCAGATAGATATGAACCATATATTCTAGACTGACATACCATAAAATAAGTGAGAGTAAGGATTAAGTGTAAGTTAATTAAGTAAAACATACTAAACATTAAGACCTCAGCCTCCTTTCAGCAACCACAATACTGACAGTAAGGCTTACAGTTTTTAGGCATGAGTTGAAAGATTTCTCCACGGGAAATTGAACTAGGCAAGAGAAATAGTCCTATCATATGAGAATTAGCATGAAGTCCATCTGTCAGTTTTTTAGTGTCTTACTCTTATGTGTGGACAGCCAGTGATCCACCTGGATTTGAAAAAAGCCTTTAATATAGATGGCAGAGACCAAAACAAGCAAAAAGAAAAGTAGGAACTTGGAGGACAGGATAATGCCATGAGGAACTTCCCAAAAATCCATCAGTTTCCCCCAAAATATGAGTTTATTGTAGCTATGAAATAAGACCTGAATGTGTTAAACAAGGAACAGTCAATGAAGGAAAAAAACCTCTTGGAAATTAATAATATGGTAGCAAAAATGAAAAGTGGGTTACAATTGACCCTTGACTAACACAGATTTCAACTGCATGTGGCCACTTACTTGCAGATTTTTTTCAATAAATGAGATACAGTACTGTACATGTATTTTTCCTCTACCTTACTTTATTGTAAGAATACAGCATATGATGCAAAATAACACACAAAATATGTGTTTACTACTGATACAATTGCTGAGGCTTCCAGTTAGTAGTAGGCCCTTAGTAATTAAGCTCTTAGGGAGTCCAAAGTTGCACATAGATATTTGGCTACACAGGGGTCAGCATTCCTAACTCCACATTGTTCAAGGGTCACTTGTGTTGAGGAAGTCTCCCAGAAACCAGGAAGCAAAAAGATAAAGGTGAAATGAGAAAAATGATTACTTCAGGAGATCTAGTATCTTAGTAAGAGTTCTTTGAAGACAGAACAGTGAAAACATAGAAGGGACATTATCAAATAAAACCAGAAATTTTCCTAGAACTGGAGGAAGTTGGGTCTTCATATTGAAAGGGCAGTTTAATGCTCAGCACATGGATGTAAGAAGACCAAGGTCAAATACATTTATCATGGGGGGGGGGGGTGCACCTGGGTGTTTCAGTCGGTTGAGTGTCCAACTTTTGTTTCAGCTCAAGTCATGATCTCAGGGTCCTCGGATAGAACCCCACATCAATCTCCCTACTCAGCAAGATGTCTGCTCCCCCCCCCCCCCCCCGTCCCTCCTGGTCAGTCTCACTTTCTCTCTATCTCTCAAATCTTTTTTTTTTTTTTAAATGCATTTATCCTGGAATTTCAGAACAGTAGGGGCAAATAATGTCCTGAAGTTTACAGAGAGAAAAAATAAATCATTATGTGTAAGGTTAAAAAAAAAAAAAAATCAGAATGGCATCAGACTTTTCATTAACGACACTGGAAGATAGAAGATAATGGAGTGATGCCTTCAAATTTGGAGGGAAAGTTGTCCTTTATCAACTAAGTATTAATCAAGTGAAGATGGAATAAAGTATTTCCTGGCATGTGAAAAATCTTTACTTAGGAATTATCTGAAGTTGGTGAGTTAGCAAAATGAGAGTAATTCGGAAAAGAAGATAAGATCTAAAGAATCCAACACAGAATTGAAGGAAGGCTACTTCTGGGATGATAGGATGAAGGGAAGTAACATCTGGAAAGCAAATTTAGAGAACAACCGGTCCATTTTAGAGCATATTAGAAGATTTGGAGGAGGAAGTCCCTAACAACAACAAAAAATGATAGTATATTGAATCAAAAAGATCTGTACTTGTAGCAGAATGGGAGATGAATTAAAGATGATTATGTGGAAAACTGAGCAAATGAAAAACCAAGGCATTTAATCCCATGGGGAAAAATAGAGTTGTGTAAGAATGGAAATTTAATCATAGTGCACTACTTGACTCAACATTTTTATTAGTCTTAATAATGCACAAGCAATACATAACTATTGGAAAACTAGGAGGAAGGGAAATGTATGTGTGTGGGAGGAGAGGGGATGAGAGTTGGTGAAGAGCAGCTGAATCCACATCTTCCATTGTAAAATAGACAGTGCCTAAAACTGAAAAATATGGAAGCAGCAAACTTAAAATCTGTTACTCGAGTATATGAAGATATGTTTTGGAGAGAGTTCTTCCCCAGTGGCCTTGAAAAGCTAGTTGATCTTTTAAAATCAAAAGTATGTGTAATTTGATTAACATTAGTAAGAAAAAAGGGAGATAAAATATTAACAGTTGGGATTATGAGTAATTTGTGTTCTTTATACATTGTTACATTTCAGATTTTTTCAACATTGATAGTTTATTCTTTTGTAGTCCAGAAAAAATACTCCATTATTCAATATGAGTCTCCATTATTCTTAAATATTTTTTCATTTGTTAGGAATTCCTAATTTATAATACCTTGTTTAATATTGTTTCTTTAAAAAGATAGGGTTTATTTCCTGAATACCAGAAAGTACCATAAATATATGTTGGGAATAAATACTTGATGACACATGGCATTTGTGATCTAGAATAAGGAGAGAAATGTGTTAATTATAAGTATAGATTTATATATGATGGAACACAGTAATGTGAACAAAAATAGAAGATGAAAACAAAAAAGAGACAGTGAGGAAGCAGAATTAATAATACTTGGCTACCTATTTGAAGTAAACTAGGAGTGAAAAACAAGTCAATGATGACTCTCAGCTTTCTGACTTCAGTGCGTGTATTTTGGTGCTAGTCACTGAGAATGGAAATAGATAAAAGATAAGGTGCAGGTTTAATGATGTCTGTTTGGGACCTGTTGGTTTCAGCTGTTATATTGAAATGCAAATACACTCATCTAGATATATCCAGGATGTTTGTGTTTGGAGTTCAGGAAAGAGAGCTGAGAAAAAGCAAGCAGAAGAATGAAAATGAATGAATTGCCTAATTGTCAATCACATTCAAACAGAATGGGTGAGATCTCCAAATAGATGATGTAGACTAGAGCATGAGACAGTGAATCAAGGACAGAGACCTAGGGAAACAATCACTGGCTTAGATCTTTGCAGATCTTAGGAGACACATTTCATAGGACTGATGGTAGCATAATTTTGTAGGTAGAAGAACCTGAAGAGCCGATAAAGTCAAGGCTGCAAAGGTGAATACTTCCCAGAAGCTTGACTGTAAAGGAAAGAAGATTTAGCTAGAGGAGGGGAATATAGCTTTCTATAGGAATATCTGTTTCGTTTCTTTTCTTTATTGCCACCTGTTCTTTTAAGGTAAAAGAGACATGAACTGGAAAGACTGGCTTCTAGAAAGGAGCTAGTCAGAAAGAGGTTTAAAAACATAGACGGAAGAGGATAAATGCAACAAACAAAAGAAATGAAATGATGACTAACCAGGCAAAAGCTTTTGGAGCTTTTGGCCTGTGGAGGCCAAAGCTTACTTTATTTGGAAGGGGAGGAGAGGGCTTAAGAAAATGTCAAAGTAATGAATACAAAATTAGATCCAGGACCCTGTAAAGCAACCATGAAAGTGATGAGGGCCTTAAAGTCTAAGATTCATTAGTTCTCTGAGTAAATCATGTGAGTTCTGGGTAGTTTAAATTCCTGGGAGAAGATTAAGAGCATTGGTAGTGATATTAGTCTTACACAGAAGGATAATAGTTCTTTTGAGATTCCCTCTAGAATATACATTATGAGACCAAGAAGCTTGTTATTCTTGTGCATTGATTTATCTGTGAAACTTGGAGCAGTGCTTATTAATAGATCCTCAGTAAATATTTATTGAATATATGATGGAACAGGAAGAAAAAATGAGATTTAGTACTCAAAGAGGCCAGCTTAAATTTTAAGGAGGAAATCTTTTTGTTAGTAGATAAGATCATCAGATGGAGGGTGAAGGGCAATGAAAATGGAACTTGAAGAGAGCAGTCATGATTTAGAATAGATACTGAGGAAGGGAGGCAGAGTAGATGAGGCAGAAGGATGCTGTGTTATCAAGAAAATGGTTGAAATGATACAATCTCTGAAGAGACTAAATCTTCCTATTGTTTAATATTGCAGATAGTGAAACTGTTACTTCGTCACGGTGGAAATCCATTTCAAGCTAATAAGCACGGGGAGCGTCCAGTGGATGTAGCAGAGACAGAGGAGTTGGAATTGCTGCTAAAAAGAGAGGTGCCTTTATCTGATGATGATGAAAGTTATACAGGTTCGTTTCAGATAATCTGCATTTAACTGTTTGACATGGTATTTAGTAGAACATTCTGATTCTTCTTTAAATACATAAAATGTTTGAGTTCCTTAGAATAATGCTAGCCAGCTGTTAAGAATGATGAATTTAGTAACCTTGGTATTTGCTGCATGTCCCCTGTGTAAGTGGGAACATAATGTCATTGCTCTGTTTTCATGATTCCCCCAACCACCCTCCACCACAAACTGCTGTCACATTCAAGTCTATTGCAGAACGTTTCGCCAGTTAACAGTTATCAGCACTGCTACTCTGACTTCTTTCATTCCTTTATAAATTAGAGAGCTATCAAACTAAACCCTTCCTGTTTTTCCTGGCATAAATGAGTCATCTTTGCATTTTTACTTCTTTGATTTAGGTAGTTGAACTCTGGTCTTTGTTACAACGTAGGGGCACAGTTTTACAAACACAGTTTTAAAAAGAAAAGATTTAAAAGAATGTTTCAGAATACTTTTGGCATACTCCATTTTCTTTTAAACATAAACAGTTAAAAATATAACAAAAAAAAAGCTTTCCTGCATTAAGAAAAGTCTTTCATGTGCAGATTGGAAGGGTTCATGTTTTCAGGCAAAAATCAATGAAAAAGAATTGACTCAGAATCATAACTGGCTGGGATGCCACCTAGATGGCTCAGTTGGTTGAGCATCTGACTCTTGATTTCAGCTCAGGTCTTGATCTCAGGTTGTGAGTTCAAGCTCCACATTGAGTTCAATGCTGATGTGGATCCTACTTTTAAAAAAAAGTCATAATTGGCCATATTCTCACCAAAGCTTAAAGAATTTCTATAAGAAATTAGATAATAGTGCTTCTTATATGAAAGGGAATAAAAATCAGACCATACTAATTTAATCTCATCCATTGCCAGAAGGCAATAAACCAATAGTTTTATAGTTTTGAGGGATAGGTCTCCCCTTCCTTTTTTTTTTTTTTAAACTATAATTGGCATATAACATTATGTTAGTTTCAGGTATACAACGTAATGATTTGATGTTTATACATTCCAAAATGATTATTACAGTAAAGCTAGTTAACATCCATCATACATAGTTATAATTTTTTTCTTTTTTTTTTTTCTTATGAGAAGGAATTTTAAGATCTGTCTTAGCAACTTTGAAATATGCAGGACAGTATTATTAACTGTAGTCACCATGCTGTACATTACATCCCCATGACTTAGTTATTACTGGAAGTTTGTACTTTTTGACCCCTTTCACCTATTTTGCCCAGTGCCCACCTCTGGCAACCAATAATCTGTTCTCTGTATCAATGAGCTTGGTTTTTGTTTTGTTTTGTTTTTAGATTCCACATAAGTGAAATCATATGGTATTTGTCTTTCTCTGATTTATTTCACTTAGTATAATGATCTCAAGGTCTATCCGTGTTACCACAAATGGCAGAGTTTATTCTTTTTTTATGGCTGAGTAATATTATATACATATACCATGTCATCTTTAGCCATCATCCATAGATGGATATGTAGATTACTTCTGTATCTTGGCTATTGTAAATAATGCTATAGTGAACATGGGGGTGCATATATCTTTTTCAGTTAGGACTTTTGTTTCTTCAGATACTCAAAAGTAGAATTGCTGGATCTTATAGTAATTCCATTTTTAATTTTTTTAGGAACTTCCTTACCTTTTTCCATAGTGATTGAACTAATTTACATTCCCACCAACAGTGCATGAGGGCTCTGTTTTCTCCACATCTTTGCTGATAGTCTTTATTTCGTGTCTTTTTGATAATAGCCATTCTCACAGGGGTAAGGGGATATCTCATTGTGGTTTGCATTTCCCTAATAATTAGTGATATTAAGCATCTTTTTATTATACTGTTGGCCATAGCTATGTCTTCTTTAGAAAAATGTCTATTCATATTCTCTGCCCACTTTTAAAAAATTTTTATTTAAATACAATAGCTAACATATATAATACATTATATGTTAATGTATTATTGGTTTCAGAGGTGGAGTTCAATGATTCATCAGTCTTCTGTAATACCCACTGCTCATTGCATCACCTGCCCTCCTTAATTTTCATCACCCAGTTACCCTGTCCTCTTTCTTTCTCCCCTCCAGCAATCCTCAGTTTGTTTCCTGTGATTAAGGGTCTCTTATGGTTTGTCTCCCTCTCTGATTTTGGTCTTGTTTTCTTTTTTCCTCTCTTTCCCATCCCCATTTTTTAATTGGATTGTTTGCCTTTGAGTTGTATGAGTTCTCTATATGTTTTGGATACTTTTATGAGCTATGATTTCCAAATATTTTCTCCCATTCACTAGTTGCCTTTTCATTTTGTCTATTTCCTTTGCTGTGCAAAAGTTAGGATCCCAATATTTTATTATGAAAATGTTCAAACATACAGCAAAGCTCAAAGAGGTATACAGTGAAGACCCTGGGTACATTTATACTACACTATAAACTACATTTTTTAGTTATTAACTTTTTACTATATTGCCTTTATAACATTATCACATACCTATCCATCTACCCACAATCTTATTTGTTTGATGTTTTCAAAATGAGTCGTAGATATTTCTAAATACTTCAGCATGCATTTTATTAACTAGAGTACAATTTTTATGTACTCTATGTATGAATATATAAGATAATATTTACACTTATGAAATTAATAATTCTTTCGTTAATGAAACATTTTCTGAGTTTTGAAAATGTGTAGACCTGTATGATCCAGTCTTATCAAGATACAGACTCTGTCACTCCAGAAAGTTCCTTAAGCCCTCTCCTAGTCAGTTCCCACCCTTACCTGATCATTTACACCCTTTATGGTAGAAATTATTAGACAAGAATTCACTAATGGCTGATAATCTAGAGGGGATTTTTTTGATGAAGAGCAGGATATTTACATGGCCTTTTCACATTTATAAGGGGGAGGGGACAACAGGGATAATAGGGAAGAGAAATTTTTTTCTGAACTATGATTAAATTTTAGCATCATCAAAAGAGGGACGGATAGATGCACATCATGTGCCTTCAGATGTGGTAGTATGAGAAGAATATAACATTACTTTTATAACATCCTGATTGTGAATGCATAATCATGAAGAATGTTCTCGTTTTTTTCCTTTTTAAAAACCAGTGCCATGAAAGATTAAGAAATGTCAGTGTCATAAAGTGATAGAAATGTTCCAGACTGTGTAAAGAGGTAATAATTAAAGGCAATACCTGTTCCTTGGCTATATACTATACTGGAGTGGGGAGTGGAGAAGTGACTCTAAAGGACATTATTAGATCGTTTAACAAGGAATATGGACAGTAGATTAGTATTGTGTCAATGTAAATTTATGAAGTTGACAACTATACTGTGGTGACAAAGAATATTCTTATATGTCTTAGGAAACACTTATTTCTTAGGAAATATTCACTTAGGAAGTATATAGGGATAAAGAGCCATGATGTATATAATTTCCCTGCATATATAGAGAGAGAATGCAAATTATAAAGCAAGAGAGTGCCTATTTGTAATAGGCAAATCTGAGTAAAGGATATATAGTATTTAGTATTCTTTCTGGCTTTTTGTGAGTTTGAAATTAATTCCAAATGAAATTCAATATATATATTAATACATGACATTTCTTAGCTTTGTCCATTGAAAAGATATGAAAGCAATGACAATAATCATTCCTAATGCCCAGATTATAATCTTGAAATACTTTCTACTAAAAGAAAACCAGGGCATTTTGGAAAAAAATGGTTGGTTCTCTGGGGCAGGAAATATATAAGATAAACTTGAAACATCTTGTCATTACAGATTCCAAGGAAACTGTCAAAGCCTTGTCAAAAAGACTTAGGAGACAACTTGGAGGAGTTCTCACTGGCCAAAGATGGGATAGTTTGAATTTCAGTAAGGGTATTAATTACAGATATTTAAAACCCATCATCTATATTTAAATCCATGATTCCATAGTGATACATTTTTTAATTAATTCATCAAAATCAGAGAACTAATTTGTTATCTTAAAAATTAGGCAGAAATGGGAAAAAATTTGTTTTGCCTTATCTATATGAACTTTATCATTAGATAACCTTGTTATAGGCAGGAAGTATTTTCTTATAAGATTAATCCAGCCAAAAGAATGAGGAAAGAAGAGTAATTGTTTTGCAACCCCCAATTTTTAATATATTTAAGCATTGAGTATCAATAGTTAACATTAAATTTTAAAAAAGAAGAAAATATTCCATGCCCCCGGATAAAAGAATACCAATTATCAGTGCTCAGGATCCAGCTGCAGCTTGCAGGAAATACCAAGATTAGAGGGATGTGCTGAACTGCATCCAGCAAAACCTAAACTGTGGGAAACCCAAACAGCTTCAGTTCAGTAGACAGATTGCATGAAAATGAACAAGGATAACCTGTGGAGAAAAAATTAAAATCTTGAAAAGAAGTAAAGACTAAAAAATTGTGTATTCAGGTGTTTTGTATACTTTTCTGGGGGAATTTTGTACAAAACTCAGTCACAATAAATGGCACAAAGAAGATCCAGGATATATTTGGGTTTTTAATAATAAATTCTTAAGCTAATGTGTTAGGAAAAGCCTGATATGTTTTCAGTAGTTTTGAGAACTAGCAATAGTGATATTTCCTTTATTTCACTTAGGAAATGACCAGTGCTTTTATTAAACTATCACCTATCTAAAAGTAGGACTGATTATAGAGTGGTAATGTTAATGAATGAAACTGAAACTATAGGCCAAATTTTAAAGGTGGCAACATTCCTTTTAGTATATGTTTTCACCTCTTCTTCATCCAGATATAACTCCTTAAGTAGTACATAGACACTGCTCACTAAGTATTTGTTGAATTTGTGGAGTGGTTACTGGCCCTTAGGGACTATGCCAGGGCTCTTCTTCAGCCTCCACAAATCCAAGGAATAGCTGAACCTGTAGGCTGAGTTCATCCATTACTGAGATTGGAAAGTTTGAGAACACCTAGAATCAAACACCAGAGAGCCTTCCTCCTGGTACTTCAGCTGCTCATTAGCAGTCCCAGAGGTGAAGGCCACTTTACCTTCTTCTAACTCGGAGGAAAGGAGGAAAGCTGCTTTCTCAACCATTCCAACATTGGGTTAGTGTGCTAACAAAGAAAGGCAGCTCTTTAAGATTGCCTAGAAATTCAAGAGAAGGATCATTCTGAACCAACAGAATGTTAATCCAGCTAAATAAAACTAAAGGAAACGTAATTTGAACAATAAAAATGAACATTGAAGGAAATGAGGTACAGCTAATAAAAGCCATGATTATACAAGCAGAACACCAGTGAGGAGTGATCATTGTGGGACCAAAATTATTAGACTGGAAAATCAAGTAAAATAAATCTTGACAACACACCAAAAATACAAAGGAGAAGAATCGGGATCCCTGGGTGGCGCAGCGGTTTGGCGCCTGCCTTTGGCCCAAGGGCGGATCCCGGAGACCCGGGATCGAGTCCCACGTCGGGCTCCCGGTGTATGGAGCCTGCTTCTCCCTCTCTCTGCCTGTGCTCTGCCTCTCTCTCTCTCTCTCTGTGACTATCATAAATAAATTAAAAAAAAAAAACAAAGGAGAAGAATCCTGAAAGAAAAGAAGCTTAGGGAATAGATCTAGGAAACCTAACAGATCTAACATGTAAATAATATTTATGGGAACTTAAAAGGAAGAAAAGAAACGGATGAAAGTCCACAAATAAATAGAAGAAAACTTTCCTGAGCTGAAGATAGCTTGAGTCCATCAATTATAAAGGTCAATGAGGGGACGCCTAGGTGGCTCAGCAGTTTGGCGCCTGCTTTCAGCCCAGGACATGATCCTGGAGTCCCGGGATCGAGTCCCACGTTGGGCTTCCTGCATAGAGCCTATTTCTCTCCCTGCCTGTGTCTCTGCCTCTCTCTCTATGTCTCCCATGAATAAATAAATAAAGGTCAGTGAGTTCCATATGGTTTAATGAAAACACATACACACACCCCAGACATATACTAGTCAGTTTCCTTCATTCTGAATGTAAGAAGTTATCTACAAGGAATACTGTCAAATTGACATTGGACTTCTAACTTGTAGCAGTGAAAGATAGAATCTTGAGAGACAAGAACTGCATTCTGTACCTGACCAAGGTATTATTCGCATGTCAAGGTAAAAGAAAAATTATAGCAGACATTTAAGCATTTAGAAGGGGCATCAGTATGTGTATTTTCTTAGGTTAAAAAAAAAATACTGGGAAAATAAACCAACAACTTACAAAAGTGGTTACCTAATAAGAGGAGGGATAAAAAGAGAGGTAAGTGAATTGTCATAGTCTTTTTGAAAAATAGTCTGGCAACAACTAACAAATTACAAGAGCTCTTATCTTTTAGAGCTTTATCCTGAAATATTTCTAGGTGAAATGATACGATGAATGGGATGTGTTTCAAAATGATGCAGAGAGAGACACCTAGGTGGCTCAGTGGTTGAGTCTCTCCCTTTGGCTCAGGGTGTGATCCTGGGGTCAAGTCCCACATCGGGCTCCCTATGGAACCTGCTTCTCCCTCTGCCTGTGTTTCTGCCTATCTCTCTGTGTGTCTCGTGAATGAACGAACGAACGAATGAATGACTAATCTTTTTAAAAAACAAAATGATGCAGTGATAGGATGTATAGAGGTATGGATTGGTCAAGCATTATTGGCTCTTTTAGCTGAGTGATGGGTACATGGACATGGTTCAGTATAACATTGTCTACTTTTGTGTAAGTTCAAAATTTACCAAGGCACCTGGGTGCCTCATTGATTGAGTGTCTGCCTTTGGCTCCGGTCGTGATCCTGAGGTCCTGGGATCGAGTTCTGTGTTGGGCTCCCCTTAGGCAGCCTGCTTCTCCCTCTGCCTATGTTTCTGCCTCTCCCTCTGTATCTATTGTGAATAAATTTTTTTAAAAGTTCAAAATTTATCATGATAAAAATGTTTTTTAAAATATGTATGCTCCTTGATCTAGCAGTCACACTTTGGGAATATTTCATGTTTATTAAAACACATTTTAGTGACAAAATAAAAAAATGTATAGTGATATATAAGGGATTGCTTGCATTAATTGAGGTAGATAGCTATACAATGGACTATTGTACCATAAAAAAGCATGTCTTACTGCTCTTGGAGAGATTTTCATAAGATCTTTTTGAGTTAGAAAAATCAAGATAAATAATGTTAATATCTCTTATTTGTAAGATGAATGTTTTTAAACCTCTGTATATATTTGTATATATACATATATTTGTTTAAAATCTTATAAGCATGGAGTAGAATCTGAAAGGATATATACCTAGCGACTGTGCACTGTTGAATCTGTTTGCTAACATTGCACGTGATGATCTAACTGCAGATCCCTTAGCTCTCTTTTCAGTTTTTCTGTAGAATTTGACAGTGTTGACCATGTTCTTTCTAAAAATTTGTTACTTTTTGGAATGTAATTCTCCCCTGGCTTTCATCTAGTATCCTGGATTGTTTCTTCTCAAATTCCTTCTACAATTTCATCTTCATTTCTTCCCCATTCCCATATACCTTTATGTTGGTTTTTCCAAAGATTTTACTTTCTAGACTCTTCTTCTCTTGACACATAATCTCACAGATAAATTTCATCCATGCTCATAGTTTTAACTGCCATTAATGTGGTAAGGCCTTTCAAATATCTCTCTATTACATAGCTTTCTCTTAAACCTCAAACCTGTATATTTAGCTGACCTTTGGGTATTGCCACCTAGAATTCCCACAGAAGTCAGTAGCCTTGAATCAAACAACTTTTCTCATTTTACACTTTCCGTGTTTTTCCTATCTTAATTGGTGATAACATCATTCAGCTATACATATATCACTTGTTAGTCATCCTCAGTTCTTCTTCCTCCTTTTTCTTTGGTTCAGTAATTTAACAACTGTTTTTGAGCATTCATTATGTGTTAGGCATTATTTAAGTACTAGAGATGCAGCTGATTAAGAAAATGGAGATACTAACATAATCATCCACCTACCTCTGTCAGTTCTTTTAAAATATTTGTAAATCCATCTATCCGTTTTAAGCTACAACTCATTCGACTGTCTTTGTGCTATGTGATATCAAGACCATAATAGCTGAAATTACATTGGCTTTCATAAAGAAAGAAAACAAGATTTGAAAATTAGAAAAATTTTATATGACATGTTAATTTTCCCATTTATTATGCCCACAAACTCTAATTCTGGTCTCTTCAGAAAACAGTAGCTGTAAAAAAAAAAAAAGCAGCTTTTATTATAAAACTTTCCATTAGAAAGAGGTGTTAACAACAAATTTTTCCCATGGAAGAAAGAAAGGTATCTTACTTGAACTTCAGTGTTTAATTAGAGTGAAACACGTCTTCTAGAACCTTTTTTATTTTTTGACTGTTTCATGTGTTCATCAACTATGTATTGATTTTTCAGAATATTTATTTTCCACATGATGAATGTGCCTGAATTATTGCTTGATCAAAGTTCCTCAAGGAATGATGCAAAAATCATCAGTAAGTATCATACAAAGATTTTGGAGTTGCTGAAAAAGACTGATGAAAATACCCAATTTATTGCTTAATTTACATGAGGTCCTTGTTAGACTTAACTTTATCAAACTTCATCCAATCTAAATTTAGAATGTGTTACTATTTAATCAAAAATTAATTTAACTGCCCGTAGATGTTTGTATATATAAGACCTGATAGCATCATTAACCCATCTGGTATATCACACATCCATGTGACAGATACACTTTAAGTGTTGCAAAGTTAGAGAATATAACCAAGTTATACAGTGTATACAGATACACTTTAAGTGTTGCAAAGTTAGAGACTGTAACCAAGACATTAAATTTTAGAAATTAATAAATTTGGAGGAAATAAAGAGTGTTAAATATGTAACATATTAAATATGGTTTATTCCTTCAGGTATTGTGCTTTATGACAGGGCTACACAGGTCAGGGTAGCTGTTCCACAAACTATTACTGGTTCTCAAGATAAGGAGCTTGTGCCAGAATGTAAATCAGTGCGTTCCTTCCTTTATCAAAAAGGAAAAAAGGCTGTGAGGAAATATCAGCTGAACTAAACAGTGTGCTAGTGACATAATTGATTTCCATTTTTGGTGCAGGCTCCTCACTTCTTCACAGATTAGTAAAAAACAATTTGCAGATTGGCCTTTAGTTCAGGGACTACACTGAGTAGCTGTCCTGTGTCGTGCATATCAAACATTTATGATGTTGTTTGAGGAATACATGTCCTGGTTAGTACAGCTTATGTATACAAGTGTGTGGCACTTTTAAATTTGCATAATTCTTTAGTCTTTCTGCCCTCCCCCAACTTCTGCCCTTTTCCCACAGTCTTACTCCACATTATCTTCCTTTACAGAAATTCTGTCTAATAATGGTGTTTGCTACCGATAATTGCTTCTTGCTACCCTGCTGAGGACTCAGTCATATATTCAGAGAGCCATATCATGCCCATGAAACATAATTATGGTGATGGACAAGTGGGTAACTCTGTGTCACGCAGTGCCCCCTCATACTTTCTGACATTCATTAATTGCCAAAGTTGAGATTCTGTTGCAAATCTGCAGACATTGATTTTATTACTTAAAGTGTCCAGTGAACAAAGTTGAAAATGCCAGTCATTGTCAGAAAAGTTATCACCTTTTCCTTATTTTACTTTGGCGCCAGAAATCTTGCCTTGTTTATTAAGCAGCTGCTATAAACTTTGCTCACTTGCATACTTCAGCTTAAGCAAGGAGATGGTTCATCGTAACAAATAGATGAGCTACTTTTTAGCATCTGCTGTAAAACAGATTAAGAAACTTAAAAAGACAGCGATATATTATTACCCACTGGTGTTTACTGAGTACATTTCTGTGTCATAAAATACACAAAATGACCAGTATTTTGAAGCCTTATTTTCTTAATATTAAGATGGTAAATTGTTAAGTATTCTAAATATATTGTCATAATTTGTGAAACTCATTTCCACAGCTTTATGTTTCAGGAGCTATGAAAATATGACTGGTTGATACATGCATAAATGGAATTAAAACAATAAATCAAGAGATCAAAAAAACATTCATTAAGTTAAAATATACCAGAAATTTTTATTAAATGGATTACGTGATGTTAAGAGTTTAACCATAAGTAGAAAGAAGCACCACCTTAGGAAATTCTAAAGCAAGCCTTTTAACCTTAGAAGTATGAAGATAACTACAGAAAAAATTACATAAGATGTTTTTAGAGTGTTAAATATCAACATACTTGATCATGAGGAATTTAGACTTGATAGAGCAATTTGCAGGGTAACGGAGTTTGATGTTAGTATACCTGAAATTAAGTATCCTTCTATTTAAGATGTAAAGAATGTTTTATTTTCGTTCTTTCCAAATGGCATTTTAAAATCACTTCTAGTGTATATGTTAGGAAGTGTGGAAGGCCCAGTGTGGAAAGTGATAATCCACTTATAACCCAAGAACTTTAATTAGGACTGTTAGCAACCTCTTTGATTAAATATTTTTCTGAAATTGTTGAGTGGCAACAAGCATAGTGTTGGGTGTTCAGCACCCTTTATTTTTCACATATCCCTGTAGTACCAGTGCTTAGAAGAAATGAAAAGACACTGAGGTAGCAATTATGTATGGAGGGTTGAGCGTACAGCATGATAGTCAACAAGATATTCTTTGACTTAATGACCAACCAGAAGAGATTCCATAGTGTTTTGCATAGTGTTTTTGCATGCTCTGCTTTTTCTCCTCTGCTTTGTGGCATATTTGGTACACTTTACACACAGAGTTGTGAATTTTAATTTTTCGAACTTTCTTCTAAATATCACCAGATGCTTCTTCCTGAATCCTAAACAAATAAAACCCCTACACTTCTCTTATTTGAAAATCAGTACTTTCAAATCAGAACAGATTTTATCATATGTCTTATGTGGATTAATTCCAGCAACGTAGTTCCAAAGCTTAAGAATTCTTAATTCTATTCTACATGGAGTGTTTTTTAAAGAAAAACATATATGTCAAAGTTTGTTAAGTGGAGAAAAAGGAAACAAAATTACTATTTTATAGATACTCACTTTTTAGCAGTGTCTATAAAAATTACACAGTTTTATATATTTTACTTGTTCATATATCAGAAAAATAAGTGGAGAGTTGTGGTTGCAGCTGAGTTGTTTTTTGGATGTCTGCAAATGAATACTTTATAAGCCTTTAAGTTTTATATTACATAAAATAATAGTCTGCTAAATATCTCTTTGAAGTTCACGTACCTATAGTAGTCAAGAAATTTCAAGCATGTTTGCCCAAAATATGTAAAATTATCATAAATACCAAGCGAATAGGTTTTTTGTTAATAATCTGTTAGCTTGATGATTTTCATTACAAACTGAATTTCCACCAGTGCCTAGTAACTTAAAGTGAGTCTGTCACATAATTATGGTAGTTGAGATATTGCTGAATATTTAAGACTAAAACTGTAAAGGATACATTTGGGCAGAACCCTTAAAGACCTTTGACTTTGAAAAATATTTATTATATATGCATATATTTGAATGCATATATAATAAATATTTGAATATTAATAAATATATATATTACATATATAATAAATATTTGAATATATAGCCTTAGCTATATCATCCTGTCTACAGAAAAATGTTTTCTCTAGTCATGGTTAAAAGGACCTCCATGTAATATACATATATACATATGTACATATGTATATATGTAATGGAATTAGCTGAGACTGGGTGATTTTGTCAGTTTCCTTTAGTGACATCAAAATTTTTGTAGTGATACTAGTCATATTTTTAGGAGAAAAATCTTGATTAATTTATACTTTATAGAATTAGTTTCTGTGTTACTGACCTTTTAGTAGAAAGACAATGTGTAATTAATTATAATTAAGTGAGGCAGTATACAGAGTGATGTCGTACTTGATTTTACTTCCTATATAGATTTTGCCTTAGACTTAGCATTTTCAACTGGTTGTATTCTCTTCTTCCCCAGCTCACCCCTAAACTCTTGACTATAATTCTCTTACCTACATCTATTACTATAGAAATACAGTGAAAATAAGTCCTCAGGTAGCATACTTATTTCCAAGTAGATGTATGACTGCTCTTCTTATGTAAAGCAGAATTAAAATACCTAAACTTTCGGGTGCTCAGCTGGCTCAGTCGGTAGAGCATGCAACTCTTGTTCTCAGGGTTGTAAGTTCAAGTCCCATGTTGGGTGTAGAGATTACTTAAAAATAAAATCTTTAAAATACCTAAACTTTACTTAGGAAAATTGTGGCTTAGAAGTGGAGATTTAGAAGAGACTATATAAAATTACCTGATGTTTTATTTCCCTGTCTCTAAGCTACATTTCTCAATCAGTTTAGGGATATGAAAACTGTAATGATTTGTTTACTAAAATACAGGTATAATTTTTTTTTTAGTCTTACTTCTTTGGCCATATAGTATAAACTAAGCTACATTTCTCAATCAGTTTAGGGATATGAAAACTGTAATGATTTGTTTACTAAAATACAGCTATAATTTTTTTTAGTGTTACTTCTTTGGCCATATAGTATAAATAAGTAATATAATTAGTCCTTAAATAGATTAGTTGTGGTTAGTGAACTATTACAGAGCAAAGGAACAGCCCAAAATATATCTAAGATTCCTGCAACAGTTGTGAAGTATTCCCAGTGAAGCCTCAGAGAATCTCTGAAACTTCCAATCAGTTTATTCAGGAAATAGCCTTGCAAAAGACTGAGATTAAAGAGAGCCACAGAACACTGCAAAGACCTCTCAGAAGAGGAAAGACCTGTTGTAGAGATACACCACAATACTGCTAAAGAAATGAGTTTTTCCCTTTATCAATACAAAAAGAATTCCAGAGATTTAAGGAGAGTCAAGTGAATGAAAGACAAGAAGGGCCAAGATGAACAAACAGAACAATTGATCTTGGAAAATGTAAATAATATAGAAAACAGAAGGATGACTTCTTCTCAGTACTGTTGAAGATCCTTGGAGGGCAATCAATCTACTAACCATAACAACAAAAGGCCACTGTAAAAAGTAGACCTGGAAAGTCCTTGGAATTCTAAATATTTATCGTTACTGAAAATAAATATTCTATACAGGACTAAAGAACAGACTGGACATTGCTGAAAACCTTGAGATCAAAGAGAAGAGCAACATATAAAACATTTTTTAAAAGACACTAATATATGAGGAAAAAAAAACAAAAAACCTACACAGGATAATATATTCATCCTACAAAAAGAGCAAATGCTGAGAAGAAAATAGTTTTCTTAATTGAAGAAAATATCCTTTAAATAGAGATTTATGTTTGTGGGTCAAAGAGGAATGTTAAAGAATAGAAAGGAAGAAAAAAAAAACATCTAGATACATCACAACTTCAAGGATAAAGATATTTTTTAATCTTATAAGCTCCCAGAATCACAGAGAAACAAGTTGCTTACAAACCAGAGATTGGCATCTTATCTCTCATTCTTACATATGTTTTAGAAGACAGGTGGAGCTGTAGTTACAACATTCTGTGAAGTATTATTTTGAACCTAGAATTCCATTCCCAACCATATATCATTCAAGTGTCAAGGCTAAAGAAAAACGTCCTTGGACGTGCTTTCTGTTCTTTTTCTGAAAAAAGTTATTCACATACATTACTCTTCGGTGACACAAAATACAAGTCTAAAAGGAAGATATAAAGACTAAGGATTTTGGTGAAAAATTCCAGAGGGACAGCAATGAGCAATTGGCATATTTTTGAACAAAATGTCACAGAGCTTTATGAGGAATGTTATCAAGAAAAGAGTATATAACAATACACATATTGTGTGAATTCGATTCTGAGCGTTCACTGTTTCTGGAATTATTGATATGAAGGCGTATTGTCTGAGCTGATGAACAAGAAAAAAAGGTGAAAACTCCACAGAAAATAGAACATATGAACAATTTATGGCCTAATTATAAAGAGGCTAAAATGTGACATGATTGGGGGCTGCTTATAGAGCACATGCATGCTTTCTGAAATGACAGTAAGAGGTGTCCCTTGGTTTGGTCATTTAGAAGAGGCAAGAGAACAGATCTGAATTCAGAAATTCTGTTCACTTTCTTATTTCTAAGTTAGCTAAACTCAAATGTAGTACTCTAAGTTATGAAGAATGAGTCTGTTGAGTGGTGGGATTATTTTATGGGTAGCTTTTCTTCTTTACTCCACTCTATTTCTCTGGTTTTCTATCATGAACTGTTTTACTTTTATAATAAAAGAACAGTAAATGCTGTTTGAAATGCATTTAAAATAATGAAATGAAAACAATCTTTATAATAAAGATTGCCAAAGAAGTATAGCTTAGGACTTTTTATGCAGTAGCCCATCACTGAATAAAAATGACATACAAAGCAAACACCATCCCAAATGTAAAGTTTCTTTTTTCTTTTTTTCTTTTTTTGTAATACTCCCAAGTGTTAAAAGAATACTTAGTTCTGTTTGAACTACATTACATTACACACCACACACACACACACACACACCTTTCAAAATTATAGATATTTTGGTAATGGAAATCAAGTCATAAAGCATTTTTCTCTACTCTTTTTGAAATGGCTATTTAATAATAAAGCTCAAATTTTAGTATTCAGTATTATCCAGGTTTGTTCCCTGGATCTCTAATTGTGGGCAAGTTAGTTGACCTGTACGTGCTAATAAGTTCCACGTCTATAAAACAGAAATTATCGTACAACCCTCATAGAGGTGTGGCAAACAAAGGTTAAGTGAATTAATATATGAATGCACATAGAATATCAGTTGGCCTGGATATAAGCACTTGATAAATATTAGCTTTAAAAATTGTGAAAACCTGAAATAAGGTTATCACATTAGACATCTCCAGCTATTTAAAATGAAATATTGAGAACCGTACTAATATTGCAGCTTTGTAATCTTTAAATTAAAAATGACATTTTTAATTTAATGTATTTACCATTATAAAGATGAAAAATCTAATCAGGTTCACAGATTTATAGTCATTTAAGATAGTCACAGCATAGCTGTCTTTCCTTTATTTTTTTATTTCTAGCTTTATTGAGATATAATAGACATGTAACTGTGCAAGTTTATAGTATATAGTGTAATGATTTGATAAATGTGTATATTGCAGAATGATTACGACAGTAAGGTTTGATGACACATCCATGGCCTCACATAGTTACAATTTTGGGTATGTGGTGAGAACTTTTAAAATCTACTTTTAGCAACTTCCAAATATATAATACAGTGTTAACTGTAGTCACTATGCTATACATTATATCCTCAGAACTTACTCATAACTGGAAACTTGTATCCTTTAACTACCTTCACCCATCTTCCCTATCCTGTGACTTTTTTTCCTTTATAAATTGTATTAATAGTCATGAATGAGGTGTTTTTAATCTCTTATTTCATATACTTATGGAATACTTAAATCAAGACACTGTGTATCAAAATCAAGCAAAGAATAGAGAGCGAGTTCATATTTGAAATTCAACTTTGACGTCAGGTGGGTATGTTTAACAGCATTATTTGTTACTTTCTTAATTCAAATCATTTTACAGGTAGTTTACCAGTAAATCTCCTTTAATATAACGCTTTATTATAGAACCTAGGGTTTTGTGGCTGAGTTATTTTCTTTATACACTCAGTCATGAAGTAAACTTAGAAGTAGAAAGTATTTATATGAATGCTTATGGATTATGATATAATAATATGGCATAATCATAAGCATTCATATAGTTCATCTTGGCTATATTTAGAGTTTTTATGTACTCAGAAGTAACAGCATGATGGTTGTGAGTACTAATATGAAAGTCAGAGAAATGCGTTTGAATATCAAGCTCTACCACTTACTAACTATATAGTCGTGGACAGATTTATTAACATTCCTACATAGAAAAAAAAAAACATTCTCACATAGTAGAATCCTAGACATATAAGGTGGGTACATAAATAAATGAGGTAATTTATAAGCTTGAATAAATACGGTATTTTAAGCTTTCTCTGTGGATTATTTTCAATAACAAAGTTCTCATCTACTTACTAAGTTGTAGAAGAAACACTTTTTATTTTTTTTAAAGATTTTTATTTATTTATTCATGAGACACACAGAGGCAGAGACATAGGCAGAGAGAGAAACAGGCTCCATGCAAGGAGCCCGATGCAGGACTCGATTCCAGGACTCCAGTATCACGCCCTGGGCCAGAGGCAGGCGCTCAACCGCTGAGCCACCCAGGCATCCCAAAACACTTTTTAAAAATCATTCTATAATGGCATTAAATTGCAATTAGCAAATGAAACAGTTATATAATTGAGTCTCTCTGTCTCTATTCCCATTTCCATTTCCCCTCCCTTCTTTGAGGAACACTAAAAAATCCTTTGCATGAGTGGTTGTCTTTTTATGACTAGTACTTTGATGTTTAAAAATATAAATTCCACCAGACATTAATACAAGAAAATTGTTCTCGGTTCAATCTATTTCTTGTTTCTCCTCACTGCCTCTCCTCCTTACCCCAGGAAGTCTTTGTTTGCGTATGTCCATTTTTTTACTTGAAAGACAAGTGGTTTCCATTGCCCTCATTCTGAAGAACTACTTGCTTCCATTGTAACCCTGTAATAAGTGAAATAAGTTCCTGGAGTCAGCTTGAATCTTTTTGTCTTCAATTTTCTGATACTAAATTAAACAAATACAAAAAGTTATGGGATTCAGTTTTGGCTTTTTAAGTTAACATGTGCTCTTTTGAATTTGGCATGTTAAATGTACATTTTAAGTGCTTTTTATTTAACAATACATTTTTCTCTTTTTATCTAAGCACTGGGTTAATATGTATCACATGCATTGTATATACCTGGATATACTAAGCACATTATGTAAATTCATGTAATACTCACAAATAGCCCTGTGAGTTAATCCCTAATGATAGATGACTGACTGTTAAATGGCAGAGCAAAGATTTGAACCTAGAACTAATGACAGAACCTATGTACTTTTCCATTGTATCATGCTGTTTGTCACTGAGTGTGAAAAGTTCAGAGTCTGATGGTCCTGATATCAGCCTAAAACTACAATATGAGTTTAGTATATATTTATTTAACTTAATGATAACTGTTACAAAGCGTACCATGACTAAATTCATGTTCATTATGTTTGAATGTGGCACCTTCTGTTAGCCACAAAGGGTTCTGAAATGAAATAAAATTGCTGGTGTTTTTGGTTTTTGCCATAGTCTACCATTCATTAATTTAAAATCTTTAAAGAAGGTTTACATTTCATATATATAACATATTCCTGAAAATGTGCTTACATGTTACCTGATTCTGCACTCAAAAAATTAAGAAAAAAATTTTAAAACCTCCTTAAATATAGTATATATGTATAGGGTTTTTTATTTTATTCTGTATATTGCATAATGTATTCATTTTTAAAAAACATTTTTAAACATTACAGTAATTATAAAATTAGTGATTTTATTTTTATTATCAAATTATTCAAATATATGCAGAAGTAGAAGGGACAGTATTATGAACTCATATGTATTTATGACCCAGTTTTACTTATTTCCACCTTCTGGCTAATCTTGTTTTGCCTCTCTCCATTCTTCCATACCCCATCATTTTGAAGTCATTTCACTGGAAATGTTTCAGTATCTATAAAAGAATAGAATTTTTTTTACTTGAAACATAACAATAATATCATTATTATATCTAAACTAATGAAATGTTATTACTATTAAATATCCAGTTATTGTGATGCCTGGGTGGCTCAGTGGTTGAGCATCTGCCCTCACCTCAAAGCATGATCCCGGGATCCGGGATTGAGTCCCATATCGGGCTCCTTGAGGGAAGCCTGCTTCTCTCTATGCCTGTGTCTCTGCCTCTCTCTGTCTCTCATGAATAAATAAATGAAATCTTTTATAAATAAATACATACATACCCAGTTATTGTTCCAAGTTCTGATTGTCTCATAAAATCAAAAGATTTTTTTCCTTAACTTTCTCAAAGTCAGAATCCAAATAAAGTCCATTGATTTCATATTGGTTGACATGTCCAAGTATCTTTCAATCTATAGATCTCTCCCTTGCATTCTTATGTTCTTGCAATTGTTGGTTGAAATACCTTGATCATTTGCTGGTAAATTTTCCAGAAGTCCAGGTTTTGCTTATTGCATCTCCATGATTTCATCTAAGGAAAATTACTTTTCCAAATATTATCTTGCCTCAATTTCACATTTTCTTAATTTATCTACAGTGACTTTAACATTGAGAAGGAAAAGTTGCAAGATGCCTGGGTGGCTCAGTGTGTGACCCCAGGTTCCGGGGGATTGTGTTCTGCATTGGGCTCCCCACAGGGACCCTGCTTCTCCCTCTCCCTGTGTCTCTGCCTCTCTGCCTCTCTCTCTCATGAATAAATAAGTAAAATCTTTTAAAAAAAAAAAAAGGGGGTTGCTTGTGGCTATTACAAAGAAATTTTGGTGAGGTTGAGCAGATTATTTTATTTTTTTAAATATTATTTATTCATGAGAGAGACAGAGACACAGGCAGAGGAGAAGCAGGCTCCCCATAGGGAGTCTTATGCAGGTGACTCAATCCCGGATCCTGGGATCACTCCCTGAGCTGAAGGCAGACGCTCAACTGCTGAGCCACCTAGGCGTCCCTGAGCGGATTATTTTAATGGTTCTGATCAATTTTCCTAATTTTCATCAAGACTGAGGTGGACATTAGGCTTTTTTTGAAACTAATTTCTATCGATATTGGCATAAAATCTTCGTATAAATTATTAAAATACTTTACATGCTGATTTCGCCCATAATTTTGAAACCTTATTTTCATTACTTTTCATAATATCAACTACTGTACATATATTTGTGTTTCATATGGATTCTCTAATTTTCCTGTTCTTCACAATTGAACATTCTTCATTGAGCTTTTTTTTTTTTAAAGATTTTATTTATTCATGAGAGACATAGAGAGAGAGAGAGAGGCAGAGACACAGGCAGAGGGAGAAGCAGGCTCCATGCAGAGAGCCCGACATGGGACTCCATCCCGGGTCTCCAGGATCCTGCCCTGGGCTGAAGGTGGCGCTAAACCGCTGAGCCCTTCATTGAGTTTCTGAAGGGGGCTAAAGATTTACTATTATTACACCTATTCAGTTTCCATCTTAAACTGTGTCCAGTTTCCCTGATAAATACAAAACACTGTATATTCAAATAACTGTATGAACACTATATAAAAATGGTGCCATTGGTTAAAAGTAAATTTCTGGCTAAATAAAAAATCTTAGTAGCTGATAAATAAGAGCATGAGCATGAGGTCAATATAGGAAAACAGGCATGTTAGTCCATAATGTGTGAAAGTGCAAGCTATATGAATGTTCAAGGTGGCACAAAGCAAACAAAAGAGCTGTGCTCCACATGGGAGGTGATACGGGAACTAACAGCATGTGGATGAAATGTTTGCCACCTCTTCAAATTGCTGAGTTTAAAGGGGACCTGGATCAGCAATGAATTACCCAGATAGGAGCACCTAGGTGACTCAGTGGTTGAGCATCTGCCTTTGGCTCAGGTCGTGATCCTGGGGTCTTGGGATCAAGTCCCACATTGGGCTCCCCACAGGGAGCCTACTTCTCCCTCTGCCTTTGTCTCTGCCTCTTTTTCTATCTCATGAAAAATAAAATAATTGGGGGAAAAAAAAGAAAGAATTACCCAGATAGTATCAGTGGCAACATCATTTGCCACCTGGGTACTATACAAACATGTTGAGTGAATAAGTTTATATTTCGTGTTTATATCCCTTTCTACAGTCCTCCCCTTCTATCATATGTAGCCCCACTTGATTTCTTAATGTGATTCTGAAATGCCCTATTTGCATACTTATCTACATTTATTAAGCACTCACTATATGTTATTATGAAAGTCCCCAGGTCTTAGTCATGAATTTATGTATTTGTTGAATAATATAGAAAACAAGCAGAAAATTACAGCTACCTCGCTGAAGGTTACCGTCCTACAAAGGACTCTCAAATTCCTTAAATAGGCCATTTTTTTCCCTCAGTAAGTACACTGTCATCCCTACCATGCTCCATCCCACAAATACAAAATACAAGTTTTTCATTCTCTGGATGCTACAGATTTAGGCAGATGCTGTTAAAAAATAAAGTCATATATTATTGTAGGTTTATAGTAAGCTGAATCTTGTGTGTGCGTGCACACGTGTGTGCATGTATTTAAGCACTCATTTAGAATAGGTGGAATGCATTGAGGATATAGTGGAGTAGATAGCCTTCCCTTTGCCCCTTGCCTTTTTTGAGAAACAGGCAATCTTTAACCTCCCATATCCAAGTGATGAAAATAACAGATAAAATGCACACCTTTTGGAAGTGATGTTCCCAAAGGATAAATGATAAGTTAAATGTATCTCCTCCGAAACCATTCCAAATAAACATGTAATCTCCATAAATACCAATGCAAACATAGCCTCAAGACGTCCCCTGCTCACATCTTCCCTATAACAAGTGACTACCCCAAGTCCTTCCTATATGTAAATTCTTGAAGTGCTCCTCCCCCTGACCTCTAATCTAAAATATCTTCTAGTTAAGTAGTTGGGAAATAATAAAAAGAAACTGATAAGAATCCACATAAAAAAAAAAAGAATCCATATAAATATGCATGTAGATTTGGAGAAGAGTGAGTAAAATACTGGTATCACCAATGCAAATAGCAAGAAGAAATGAGAGGTGGGAGACAATGTAGAAAATACTGTTAAGTCAGACAAAAGCATCCTGGGCTACATTTCCTCAGGGTGAGGTAGCCTTGGACAAGCTACTTAACTGGGTCAGACTCTGTTTACATGTCTCTTAAATAGGAATAATAATTGCTGTTATGAATAAATGGTAGTAGAGATAGTGTTCCGGATTTTGAAAAGTCTCATACCATCATCTTTGTATTTTTATTTTGTTGTAGATAGGAAGCCCTCAGATGAAAAGAGACATAATCTGTCCTATAATGCTGGCCACATTTTAGTTAAGGTGATAACTGATCTAGGCAAGAAATGATGAGAACCTGAGCTGGGACAGTGGTAATGGGAATAGAGAGAACATGGATTTAAGAGATAGTCCAGAGATTAAAACTTTGAACAGTAAATTCTGGAAGTTGTGGAATTGAGAATGTTTTAAGAATGGCTCTGAGGTTTTCAGTTGGAGTAAATGTGTTAATTGATATGCTACAGAAGTGGGAAATAGTGGCTTTCAAGCAGCAAGAGGAAACAGCTGTGGAAAAGAAAGAAGGGAGTTGAATGTCCTCAATTTTGAGTTAGGATGATTAAAAGGAGTCAAAGAGTGTCCAAGTTAGACATCTGAATCTCAGAGGAAAAGCAGAGACCTGGACTTCACTATAAGTTCAAGTTTAGGGTCATGGTGTATATAGTTTTGTATCATCATCATCCATTAGAATAATTATATGTTTTCTAAAAGTAAATATAATTCAAACCATTTTAAAGGCGCAGCCTCTCCTGAATTTATTAGGCTTGTGAGATGTAATTGGTTTGTCAAATGCACACTGGTTGTTTTGGAAAGATTTTGAAAGAGGGATTTACTTTATATATTATCATCTCCCTGAATTGGTCACATGTGCTCTGTTTGGCTGCCACCCTTTTGAATACAAAAAAAGATGGAAATGTATGGTAGCCTCAGTAGGAAAAAAGTCAAGCCTAAAGATAATGACCTCAAATAACATTTAACTATTGTGTAAGGTGTCACTAATATTTGCTGCAAATATCTAAAAGTGCCTTAAGAAGTACAAGAGTAAATTTCAAATGTATTGAAGTGTTTTTAACCAATTAATCTTTTACTAGCATTTTTTAATGGAAAAGAAAAATGTTTTAATGAAAAGTTTAATATTTGAATGATTGCTTAACCTTTATATTTCTTTTTCTTTCCTAGTTTCCCAAATAAAATTGTTTGAAATAAAAAACATTAATTTTTATTTTTTTTTATTTAGAGAGAGAGTATATGGGGGATGCCTGGGTGGCTCAGTGGTTGAGCGTCTGCCTTCGGCCTAGGGCATGATCCTGGAGTCCCAGTATTGAGTCCCATATCTGGCTTCCTGCATGGAGCCTGCTTCTCTCTCTGCCTATGTCTCTGCCTCTCTCTCTCTCTCTCTCGTGAAAAAATAAAATCTTTTTTTTTTTTTTAATAAAATCTTAAAAAAAAAAATAGCATGTGCATGAGCAGGGGAAGGGTAGAGGGAGAGAATTTTAAGCAGGCTTTTATGCTCAGCATGGAGCCCAACACAGGACTTGATCTCAGAACCCCAAGATCATGATCTGAGCCGAAATCAAGTACCAGACACTTAACCAGCTGAGCCACCCAGGTGCCCCAAACATTAAGATTTTTTAAAGGCACTTTTTGTCAGAAATAATTTGATAAATGATTTAAATGCAAATTCAGATTTATTGCTTACCTAGATAATTGAAGACCAAAAGATTGGAACAAAAGGAAAAATAACAGTATAATTATAGGCATGCCATTTTGACTACTAGAATTTGAGGATTTGGAGAGCCGAGGTGATTTTCTCACTGTAAGCAGTCCTCTCCTAAGAAAGGCAAAACATATTTTTTTTAAGTTACTATCACACTATAATTGCAGGACCAGCTCTATGTTCCTGTTAAAGTAAATCAAAAGGTTTAGGGTCACTTAGGGAAGAAAAGAGATCTCCAGCCTGGTCTGCAATTGAAATGATGTCATGGAGGTATATAGTACCTGTGCTGAGATCAGACTCACCAGCTTCACGAGAGCAACACAGGGTTATTGCCACCAGCTGCTGAGAACCACCGGCAGTAGAGCAAGCCCAGTAGGCACGTGCAACTCAGTGACCACAGCCAGGTTACAGTCCTTCACTGGACTAATTCCACATTCTCATCATGGACATTAATTAGTGTCAAGCTAACTTTCTCACTTTAAAACTTCACTTTTTCCCCCTTTTAAAAAAGTCGTCTTTGAAAAAGATCCATAGGAAAAGTATATTTGCATTGGAGAGTATTGCTTAATTACCTTCAGTTGATGAATCAGGAACACAAATAAATGACAGACCTTAATCTCTCAGGGTACACATATTTGTGTAATTTCCTTGGAATTTGCATTTAACCTTGAATGTATATATTCAAGATAAGCAGTATGATAAGTGAAACATAGGGATGCCTGAGTGGCTAGCAGTTAAGCGTCTGCCTTTGACTTGGTTTGTAATCCGGGGGTCTCAGGATCAAGTCCCACATCCAGCTTCCTCCATGGAGCCTGCTTCTCCCTCTGCCTGTGTCTCTGCCTCTCTTTTTGTGTCTCTCATGAATAAATAAATTAATTTAATTTTTTTTTAAAAAGTGAAACATATGTGAGATTATATGTGTGGTGTAATTTAAGAAATGTAGTAATATACCTAGACAAAAAAAAAACAGGAGAAAATAGGCTGAAGAAATTATGAAGTGACAGTAAACAGTAAATACAAACACATGGCAAAATGAACCACATGAATAAAAAAAAAAAAACAGTGACGCTATTTTATACCTATTAATGAACTTTTTAGATACATATTTGGTAGGCTCCACACCCAACAAGGAGCCCAACACATGGCTTAAACTCAGAACCCAGAGATCAAGACCTGAGCTGAGATCAAGAGCTGGACACTTAACTAACTGAGCCACCCGGGTTGCCTGCCTATTAGTGAACTTTAAAAAAATTTTTTTTCCCAGGGTCCCTGGGTGACTCAGTTGGTTTAAATGGCTGCCTTCGGCTCAGGTTTTGATCCTGGAGTCTCAGGATCATGCCCCACGTTGGGCTCCCTGCTCAGTGGGGAGTCTGCTTCTCCTCTGTCTCCCCCCAACTCCACTCCTGCTCTCTGCTTGTTCACTCTCTCTCAAATAAAATCTTTTTAAAAAACTTTTTTTTCTGATGATAAAAATAATCTGTTTTGCTAGGAATTTGGAAAATACAGAAAAGTTTGAGGATAAAAATCACCCATAATTCCTCCAGCAAAAGTTTAGTACTATAGATACGTTTTTGATGCATTTTTCATTTCTTTTTTCATACACAAATTGATTTTCAAGTAACATATACAAAAAATTTTTCCACATTATTAGATATCTAGAATATCAAATTAGAAGCAACCTGAATGTCCCTTCAGTAGAAGAATCAGTTTAAATGATTACAAATTAACTCAATGTAATATGAGGCTTTAAAAATAGTAATGATTTAATTTCAGTAGAAAATGTGATCTGTTCAATGGGAAAAGGACATATGTAAAATGGTATACATGCTGTGATTGGATCTGTGTATGTCATAGTTACTTCTATGCCCTGAATCCCTGTATATCTTTCATGCCTCAGCTTCAGTGCCACTTATTTGAGAATCCTGCTTTCCTTCTCTAGTTTTCCTAACCAGACTGTTTTCCCAAGTGCACCCTTTCGACCTAGTACCTGTTACCTTTTTAGCAACCAACAAGTTGTGTAACTGTTAAAGAGGCAAGACTGTCTTTTGATCTTGTCACCCCCTACACACCTAACACTATGAGCCTGGTGGAGCAAAATAAATATTTATTGAAGACTTAATCTCAGTGTAGAACTGAGGTTTTGTGGGGTATATCAAAGAAAAAAAAATCATTCCTAATTTCTAAAAAAAGTAATCATTTAGCTATAAACCATAAAAAGTCCTTGAAAAGTACACATAGAGATAAGTTCTGAAGAACAAATTATAAATAAAGCATTAACAATAGAAAATAACACCTGTTATATAAGTACATATTCTTTTTTTTTATAAGTACATATTCTTGTAGTCAATCAGAGATCAAAATAAACAGTGCTCCCACAATAGATGTTCCTTTTTGCAACATAAAGTTCTGTAGTTTGATACTATATATTGCAATATTGATGGCTGGGAATGGGGAGCATTTGCAACATCTATAATTCTAAAAATGTTCCTTTTTATACCATCTATCAGTATAACCATTTCACTCATCAGAATAATTCTCTTTAAAAATAAGATTGTGATCTCTCCAGGGCTCCTATGCAGTGCCCAGTGTCTTACACCCCAAAATGCTTCTGGAATTTGGATTTTTATGTGAGAATATTTGGGGGCTAGATCACTTTAGTTAGAGGAAGCTTAATGTATTAAATTTACAATTCTTAATGTATTAAATTTACAATTCTAATAGCAAACTTACCATTTTTATAGTGAGGTTGGTGTTTCCTCCTTGGTCAGAGGCCTCAGTTTTCATTGCTTTTAGTTAGAAGCCCAGGTTTTCTTTTTAGATTGAAGCCCAATGTATACAAGATACATTTCAGCTAAAAAAAGATGCCAACCTAGGAAGAAAAAAAATCTTTTTCTTAAAAATGACATAAGGGGTGCCTGGCTGGCTCAGTCAGTGGAGCATGTAACTCTTGATCTCAGAGATGTGAGTGCAAGTTAGGTGAGAGATAACAATAAAATTTTTTAGGGTATCCCTGGGTTGCTCAGCGGTTTGGTGCCTGCCTTTGGCCCAGGGCGTGATCCTGAAGTCCCAGGATCAAGTCCCACGTCGGGCTCCTTGCATGGAGCCTGCTTCTCCCTCTGCCTGTGTCCCTCTCTCTCTCTCTCTCTCTCTTTCTCTCTTTCTCTGTCTCTCATGAATAAATGAATAAAATCTTTTAAAAAATAAAAAATATTTTAAAAAGATACAATGAAATAGAATCTCGTAATGTTTTGACTACATTTATACAACTTGGATGCACTTAAACTTTCATGTACTTAAAATTAATTTTAATGTACTTAAAAATGTGTAGAAGTTGAGCTCATTATCTCCCCCATTGTCTCAGAGTCCGTATTAATGTCAAATCTAAATTATAGACAAGAAAATTAAGGAGCATAGGAGCTTCTTTCAAATTACATATTTATTCAGTTTATCTTTTATAATCTTGATTATGTAATTGGGGGATGCATTTCTTTAATTTTTTTTTTTTACCAGTTATGTGTCTTGTGTAAGTGAAACCATTCACCTTTATTTAAGTTTCTACTTTATGAGGATCACTTGACCACTTAGGATTTTATTCATAAAAAATTCTGAAACAGGGGTTCCTGGGTGGCTCAGTGGTTGAACGTCTGCCTTTGGCTCAGGTCATGATCCCAGGGTCCTGGGTTCGAGTTCCGCATCAGGCTCCCCATGGGGAGTCTGCTTCTCCCTCTGCCTATGTCTCTGCCTCTCTCTGTGTGCCTCTCATGGATAAATAAAATCTTTTTGAAAAATTCTTAAATGTATAAGACATTATGTGATATTTACTTAATTAAACCCTATAAGTTAGTGGTTCTTAATCATTTTTGCATCAGTGAATCTTACTTCAGTATTCTTTGTCCAGAAAAAAAAAAAAAAATGTACATCGAGATGCCTGGGTGGCTCTGCGGTTGAGTATCTGCCTTTGGCTCAGGTCATGAGCCCATGGTCCAGGGATCGAGTCCCAGATGGGGCTCCCTGCATGGAGCCTGCTTCTCCCTCTGCATCTGTCTCTCTCTCTCTCTCTCTCTCTCTTATGAATAAATAAAAATCTTTTTTAAAAGGTACAGTATATAAAATTTTGTATAACAGTATCCAGCCAATGTGTCACTAGATAGATAGATAGATAGATAGATAGATAGATAGATAGATGTATAATGTATATGTCCTGTATCTTTGATATACGAATTCTGAATTCATTATACTATATGCTTTTAGAAGTGTCAAGGGATCTCATTATGAAGCAGATTCTTTATAAAGGTTTTCCACAATACTGTAGTAGAGTTCATAAATATTTTTATTGCATTATTCACATGATACTGAAACTTTCTTTCTGAATTGAAATAGTTACTTTATATGCTATATTTTTCTCTCAGCCTTATTTTCCTGACAGTTTCTCTTGACCAACAACAGATTTTCTCTTCTTCTTCTAGATTCTGAAGAGGCTCGGTCTGTAAATCCTTCCAGTGTTGATGAAAATATTGACTCTGAGACAGAGAAAGACTCTCTCATCTGTGAAAGTAAACAGATAATTCCCAGTAAAGCACCTCTTCCATCTGCTCTTGATGAATATGAGTTCAAAGATGACGATGATGAAGAAATAAATAAAATGATTGATGATAGACATATTCTTAGAAAGGAGCTACGAAAAGAGAATGAAGCTGAAGTAGAAAAGAATAGTTTATTTACAAAACCGGAGAAAGCTTTCTATCCTAAGTCATTTAAAAGTAAAAAACAAAAGCCATCTAGAGTTTTGTATTCAAGTTCAGAAAGTTCAGATGAAGAAATTCTTCAGAATAAAAAGGTTTCTGCTCCATGTTCTGTCCCTGAAACATCAAATTCTGATACACAAACCAAAAAAGAATATGGAATTTCAAATGAACACAAACAGAAGGGTAAAGTCAAAAGAAAATTGAAGAACCAGAACAAAAATAAAGAGAACCAAGAACTGAAGCAAGAAAAAGAGGGGAAAGAAAATACCAGAGTAACAAACTTGACCATTAATACTGCACTAGATTGCTCAGAAAAGACCAGAGAGGAGGGGAATTTTAGAAAATCTTTTAGCCCAAAAGATGATACTTCGTTACATTTATTTCATATCTCCACTGGTAAATCTCCTAAACATTCTTGTGGACTAAGTGAAAAGCAGTCAACACCACTAAAACAGGAACATACTAAAACATGTTTATCACCAGGAAGTTCTGAAACGTCATTACAGCCTGATCTTGTTCGGTATGATAATACAGAATCTGAATTCTTGCCAGAAAGTTCAAGTGTAAAAGCTTGTAAGCATAAAGAAAAAAGTAAACATCAGAAAGAGTTCCACTTAGAATTTGGTGAAAAGTCAAATGCCAAAGTAAAGGATGAAGATCATAGTCCAACATTTGAAAATTCAGATTGTACACTGAAGAAAATGGATAAAGAGGGCAAAACATTAAAAAAGCATAAATTGAAACATAAAGAGAGGGAAAAAGAAAAGCATAAAAAAGAAATTGAAGGTGAAAAAGAAAAATACAAAAATAGAGATAGTGCTAAAGAGCTGCAGCGGAGTGTAGAATTTGATAGAGAATTTTGGAAAGAGAATTTTTTTAAAAGTGATGAGACTGAAGATCTGTTTTTAAACATGGAACATGAGTCCCTAACATTAGAAAAAAAATCAAAGTTGGAAAAAAGCATGAAAGATGATAAATCAACCAAGGAAAAACATGTTTCAAAAGAGAGGAATTTTAAAGAAGAACGAGAGAAGATTAAAAAGGAAAGTGAGAAATCTTTCAGGGAAGAAAAAATAAAAGATTTAAAAGAAGAAAGAGAAAATATACCCATAGAAAAAGAAACAGAATGTGGTTCTTTAGGAACAAATGCCAGTGAAGAATCTATAGGATTACACTCAATGGAAAAGGAAATAGAGATGGAAAAACAAGAAAAGTATATAAAAGAAAGTAAGGAAAAATCTGAGAGGCGATTTCAAACTAAAGAAAAGGATGTTGAGAAGACTGAAAGAAAAAATTCTGAAAAAGAGAAGAAGATCAAACATGAGCATAAGTCAGAGAAAGACAAGTTAGATCTTAGTGACTGTGTTGACAAAATAAAAGACAAGCTGTATTCACATCACACAGAGAGGTGCCATAAAGAAAGTGAGAAGCTAAAAAACATCACCACTGTTAAAAAAAATGACGATAGAGAGAAAAGTAGAGAAAAGATGGATAGAAAACATGACAAAGAAAAACCTGAAAAAGAGAGGCATCTAGCAGAAAGCAAAGAAAAGCACTTGATAGAAAAAAAAAACAAAGCAGCAGACAGTAGTGACTATACTAAGTCAGAAAAAAGTAAAAATAAAGAAAAGGACAGGGAAGTAGATAAAAAGGAAAAATCTAGAGATAAAGAAGGCATAAATGTAACTAATCCCAAATACTTCCAGGAAGAGAAGAAGTCAAGTACAACAGACAGTTGTAAAGCACAACATGAGAAAACTTTATCCCTTAAAGAAAAAACAAAAGATGAACCTTTGAAAACCCCGGATGGAAAAGAAAAAGATAAAAAAGATAAAGATATAGACAGATACAAAGAACGAGACAAGCATAAGGATAAAATTCAACTAAATAGTTTACTCAAACTAAAATCTGAAGTAGATAAGCCTAAACTTAAGTCATCACCAGCATCAAAAGATACTCGACCTAAAGAAAAGAGATTAGTGAATGATGATTTAATGCAAACAAGTTTTGAACGAATGCTAAGCCTTAAAGACTTAGAAATAGAGCAGTGGCACAAAAAACATAAGGAAAAAATTAAGCAAAAAGAAAAGGAACGGTTGAGAAATCGTAATTGTTTAGAACTTAAAGTAAAAGATAAAGAAAAAACAAAGCATGCACTAGCTGAGTCCAAAAATAAAGAACTTACTAGGTCAAAGAGTTCAGAATTGACTGAAACTTACACCAAGGAGAAACCATCTAAAGATGCTGTAAGTAACAGATCACAATCTGTTGATGCCAAAAATATAACAAATTTAGGGAAGTCATCTTTTGTTTCAGATAATAACTTAAACAGATCTCCTAGATCAGAAAGTGAAAAACCAGGTCTCAGCTCCAGATCCGTATCCATGATTTCAGTTGCTAGCTCAGAAGATTCCTGCCATACCACAGTGACAACCCCCAGGCCTCCAGTTGAGTATGACTCTGACTTTATGTTAGAGGGTTCAGATTCCCAAATGTCCTTTACCCAGTCACCTTTTTTGCCAGTTGCCAAATCTCCTGCCCTTCATGAAAGGGAATTAGATAGCTTGGCTGAACTGCCAGAACGGATTAAACCACCATATACAAGCAGACTTCCAACATCCCATCTCCGATCATCTTCTGTAGAAGATGTTAAATTAGTTATAAATGAGGGGAGACCAACTGTAGAAGTTCGAAGATGTAGCATGCCATCTGTCATTTGTGAACATACAAAACAATTCCAAACCATATCAGAAGAAAGCAGTCAAGCTGGCTTAGCTGTGCCAAGAGAGATTTGTCCTTCTCCCAAACCTGAGGTGTCCTCAAATGTGCCTGAAAGAGAACTTTCAAATGTGTCCAACATACATTCCAGTTTTGCAGCCTCTCCAACTAGATCTGTAAACAGCAAATATATTTCAGCTGATCTAAATGTTATCAAGAGTACTGCTCCATTGGGCACTTTAATGGACAATCCTGTGCATTTAGAGCCATCTAATCAGGTTGGTGTGATCCAAAATAAATCATGGGAGGTATCCGTTGACAAACTGGAATCATTAAGCACCAGTGATTTGATCTGCCCAAATTCTAGTACTCCTGATCAAGATTCTTCTGTTCAGGGCTTTTGTAATTCTGAAAACAAAATATTGAAAGAACAGAACACTGACTTTTTATCCCTGCACCAGACAGAACTGCCAGGAAACTCTTGTGCTCAGGACCCAATGTCCTTTCTGCCTTCACAACAACCTTGCTCTTTTCATAGCCAATCACTTTCAGATGCTGAATCTGTTTCTAAACCTATGTCTATGTCATATGTTGCCAATCAAGAGCCAGGTATTTTTCAACAGAAAAATGCAGTTCAAATTATCAATTCTGTTTTAGATACTGATAATGAATCTACAAAAGAGATGGAAAATACTTTTATCCTAACAGATGTTCAAAAAACAGATGCCTTTGTCCCAGTGTACTCGGAAAACACTGTTCAAGAAGGATCACCAAATTTTGAAAAAGCTAGTACTTTGCCTGTATTGCCATCAGAAAAAGACTTTAGTGGAAATGATGCCTCTTCCCAGTTAAATATGCAGTATACATTTAGCAAACTAATGTATAAGTCTTCCAATGGCCATGAGGTTGAAAATAGCTCTTCTGATATTCAGGTTATTCCACATGAAAAAGAAAACAGACTGGAGAGTTTGGTCTTAACTCATTTGAATGATAAATGTGATTCTGATTTATGTGAAATGAATACAGGGATGCCAAAAGGAATCCTAAATGAACAAGATAATCCAAAACATTGCTCTGAAGGGGAAAAGTGTTTGCTTTCCATTGAAGATGAAGAATCCCAGCAAAGCACTTTATCAAGTCTGGAAAACCATTTACAACAATCAGCTCAACCAGAGATGCATAAATATGGTCAATTAGGTAAAGTAGAATTAGAAGAAAATGCTGAAGATGATAAAACTGAGAACCAAATCCCTCAAAGGATGACTAGAAACAAAGCAAATACAGTGGCAAATCAAAGCAAGCAGATTCTTGCTAGCTGTACACTGTTGTCGGAAAAAGACAATGAATCTTCATCTCCTAGAGGAAGAATAAGACTGACTGAAGAAGATGACCCTCAGATTCACCACCCACGGAAAAGGAAGGTGTCACGTGTGCCTCAGCCTGTGCAAGCGAGCCCCTCTTTACTCCAAGCGAAAGAGAAAACTCAGCAGTCTCTGGCAGCCATTGTAGATTCTCTGAAACTGGATGAGATTCAGCCATACAGTTCAGAGAGAGCAAATCCGTATTTCGAATACTTGCACATTCGGAAAAAAATTGAAGAAAAGCGCAAATTGTTGTGTAGTGTTATTCCTCAAGCACCTCAGTATTATGATGAATATGTGACATTTAATGGATCATATCTCTTGGATGGAAACCCCTTAAGCAAGATTTGCATTCCCACAGTAAGTAACATCACTTGATCGGCTATGCCTTGCAGTAGAAGTATAATGCAAGTCACTTACATAGTTTTAATTTTTCTAGTAGCCACATTGTAAAAAAAAAAAAAAAAAAAAAAAAAAACAGGTAAAAATTTTAACATTTCTTTAACCTAGTATATTCAAAATACTATTTCAAAATAATAACTAGAGAAATTATTAATGAATGACACATGTTATATTCTTGTTTTTAAGTGTTGGAAGTCTGGTGTATGTAAGTACATCTCAGTTCATACTAAATGTAGCTACCATTTCAGTAAGTGTTCAATAACCATGCATAGCTAGTGGCTACCTTAACAATCATCACTGGTCTGCCTTATTTTCTTTGTCCTTACCTGTTTTTCCTTTCGTCCTAAAGGAGGTATACTTTTATTTCTTTGAAGGATAACTCATTTACATGTACTTCAGGAACAGTCTTCTCTGGAACTTTCCTCTGTTGAGCCTCTTCTTAGCTAGTGTATTTTTAATTTTCTCTCTCCATTAGCCTTTATCCACCCACTCTAAGCATCTTGGTTCTCCTTCATCCTGGGGAGAAAAATGTTATTTCATGACTGTGCCAGTTTGTCAAGCTCTCCCTATCTCTTTCCTTCACCACTGCACTCTTGAAGAGTAAGTCTATACCTTATGTTTTCTCTGTATCACTGCCTGTTCATCCTTAAGTTGTATGCACCAGCACACAGCACCAGTGAGCTTGTAATGCCAGATTCATTGAATGCCTCTTTTCCTTTCTACTTGATTTCTGTCACATTTGACATTGTGACCATCTTGTTCATAAAATTTGCCCCTCCTTGGTTTCATGATGGTACTCTCTTCTGGTTTCCCTGTCGCAGTGACTTTATCTTTTTTTCTCTCTTTTAATGACTCCTCTACCCACTCTTTAAGCATCAGAATTCTGTAAGAATCAGTTCTGCAGTCAACTTTTTTGTCATTGTGGTCTTGCCTGTTCCTGTGGTTTCAGCACTCTTCCATGTGCCAGTTTAGTTCCCCAAAATTCTCACCTAGTCATGTCATCTCCAGAATCGGATGTAGGTGCTTCCTGGGCAGCATCACCCAAATGATCTCCAAATACCTGTCATAGGTTTAGTTCCCCGGGAACTAAATCTGGGCCCTCAGATTATAATCAGGAGGCTTACTGCTGAGTGCTTTCAGGGTCAATACCTGTAACTGTGTGAAGGAACCAGAATTCGGCAGAGTAAGAAGTCAAGCTGAAGTGTAATTGCAGACTCATTTCAGCTGAACCCACGGGAGCTCTGGAAGTATGGGGTGGCCCTTCTCACAGGTAGCCTGCCCCCAAGGAGGGAACATGACCTTGGGCACACCAGTCTTCCTTTCCAGTGTTCCCATTGTCAGTTCCTAGAGAGGAACTCTGGTGAGAGCTTTCAGCCTCCAACATTCCTGGGAGCTGGGGGGATGAGTGCTTCATTCCTGAAGAAGGAGTCTAACCATGTGCTACTTCAGCCTCAGAATCTCACAGACCAAAAGAAATGATTTATCTCTCACTCCCTCAGAAAAAAACCTTTATTTATTAGTGATGACACCAAAGTAGTAACCTATCAGTTACCACATTCTAACCCTTCTACCTTGAAACTCTCTCCAGAAACTATCTTCTACCAGGGCCTTGTTTTAGGGCCCTCATCGGTATCTCTCACTTAGAACATTGCAGCAACTTTGTCTTCTTTTCCTAGTACTCTATTTCTGCAAAAGCATTCTTTTTTGTTTTGAAATACATATCATTTTAAAAGCCTTAAAGGGGCACCAGGCTGGCTCAGGTCAGAAGAACATGTGACTCTTGATCTCAGGGTTATGAGTTCAAGCCCCACGTTGGGTATAGAGATTGCTTAAATAATAATAAAACTTTTTAAAAACATTTTTAAAAACTGTTTCCGTACTTAAATATCTTAGCTGGGATTAGCTGGTTTCCCATTGCCTACAGCTTAAAATCCACATCTAATCTTACGAAAGCCATTCATTTTATAATCTGACCCCAGTCTACCCCTCCAGCTTCATTTTCTTATGACTTCTGAGTTCATCCAATAATTCAGCCATATTTAACTTACTTACTCTTAGACAGAAATCTCTTCTTTACTACTTTTGGTACTTAGTGCTGTTCCTTCTACCTGAAGTATTGTTCTTGCCAGGCTTCCTTTTCTATTGTCTTCCATGGCTTTGTTCCAGCTATGTTGTCACCTCTGTGTGGAATCTTGTCAAAGTGGAGTTGTTTGTGTCTTCTTCATACCTTTACTGTGATATCATAGTTAACTGTTCACATATCTGCCCGTAATCTGATCCAGGGCTAGGGCACTATTTATCTCTTATAGAATGAGTCTCAAATTTATCTTCAGCTTTAAATACACTACTGCTTTCCATAACTCTGTTTCTAGCTGCTTCTGAACATCACCTGAGTGTCCGACGATATCCATATAATTATCAGATCCAATGCCAAACCTATTTATCTTACCCCAAAAGTGCTCTTTTTGCCCTCTCTGATTTAGTTACTGTCATTATCTGCTCTCTAATTTCTCAGGCTAGGAACCCAGAATTCTACCTCCACCTCTTCCCCTTGGCCTTCCCATCACATTAGTAAGTGATGTTCATTCATCTTACTTCCTTTCCCCTTCTCTCTCTCATCACTGCTGTGTAAGGACCACATTAGCTCCATAGACTGTTCACTCACATATGTGAATATTGCATAATCAGATATTCAGAGTATTGCATAATCAAATAATTCATAATCACATGCTAAGCGTTGTGCTAACTGGATGTCAGAAACCAGCAAAATAGGCATTCTGAATAGCTGCCATAAATCCGACTCTCATCTCTTCTGTCAATCTAGCCATCTTACTGTCTAGGTGTCTTATATATAAATCAGATCTGATTCTGTAACTACATGGCTAAACATCTTTAGGGATTCCCAATTTCCTATAGACCAAAGTCCTCATTCATTGTCTGTAGATCCTCCGATACTTCTTTAGGCTTGGCTGTAGTTACTACCCTATTTACTGTACATGATGCTTTCTCAGGCTGTTCTATACTGTTTCACATCACGTCTTTGTATATGTTCTTTCAAAGCCCTAGTTCAGAGAAGATTTAAAAATTAGAGGAAAAATTGTTCTTTAGTCCCACATCCACAGAATATATCTGATGCTAGTGCCCTTTAAATCTTACAAGACTGAGATTTTGATACTACTCTACTAATAATAAGCAATAATAGTACATTTAAAAGAATAGAGTTGGGGCAGCCCTGGTGGCCTAGTGGTTTAGCGCGGTCTTCGGCCCAGGGTGTGATCCTGGAGATGAGGGATCGAGTCCCACATCGGGCTCCCGGCATGGAGCCTGCTTCTCCCTCTGCCTGTGTCTCTGCCTCTCCCTCTATCTCTCTCTTTCTGTGTCTGTCATGAATAAATAAATAAAATCTTTAAAAAAAAAAAAAGAATAGAGTTGTAAATAAATTTGTCATTTTTCCAAATTCTCTAAGCAAAATAATTTGTTAGTGACTTAATAGAAAGCTAATAGTTTTCTTGTTTCCTTTGTTTCCCCTTTAAGGGTAAGAAATTTTAACTGAAATATGTTGTATCAGAGGCTTGAAATACAGGTAAAACTGTGAAGAACCCATTTAAATTAAACTTTATACAAGCTATTTCACTAAAAACAATTCTAATAAACCATATTAGGTTGCCTTTTTAGTGCTATCTGCTTATTGAGATGGATGGATGGATGGATGGATAGATAGATATAGTATGACACACATATCTGTATATATGTTATGTGTGCTTGTGTTTATAATTACCTTTTCTTATTCCTTTAAGCTCCCTTGCAGCAGTTCTGGAGATACAGCTTTGATTAAATCAGAATTTAGTTATATCAAATATTGTTTCAGAAAGGGCTATAAGTAGAGCCGAGAATTTTTTCTGAGTGTAGTAGGGGTTTTTGTTTTGTTTTGTTTTTTTGTAATGAGAATTATTAAAGAAATGCACAGCACAGTATAGATTTCTAGGTTGTATATATAAGTTTGTCTGGATTTTGCTATAAACCAGCTGTGTGGTCTTAAATAATTCCTTCTCTGATTTCTTGTTTTCACATCTGTAAAACAATAATACCTACCCTACTTCAAAAATATATTCCATAAAAATAAATTTTAAAAAATATATATATTCCATAACCCATTAAAAACTTGAAAACAGATTTAAGAGGTTATTATTTTGTCCAGCTCAAAATAACTTTAAAATTCGTATCTCTTAGAGATAATATTGTAAACCCCCACATTTTGCTCATAAAAGCCAGTGTTTTTTTTTTTAATTTACTGGACTGAAACTCATTTGTTCAACACTTAGTTTAAAAATGTAAAGAAAAACCAAAATAGGGATCCCTGGGTGGCGCAGCGGTTTGGCGCCTGCCTTTGGCCCAGGGCGCGATCCTGGAGACCCGGGATCGAATCCCATATCAGGCTCCCGGTGCATGGAGCCTGCTTCTCCCTCCGCCTTTGTCTCTGCCTCTCTCTCTCTCTGTGACTATCATAAATAAATAAAAATTTAAAAAAAAAAACCCAAAATAACAAAAATCGCTTTTACACTACATTATTTTTAATTGTTTCCAATATGATTTTATACATTTGTTTCTTCTATCAGCTAATTGTCACTTTATTGAATTAATCTATCCACATTTATATGATCTATTTATAGAACCTGTTAGAAATATAGTGAAACATCTCCAAAGTCAATTTAAATGTTTGTTGTTCTAGCAAATATTTTTCTCATAATTTAACCAGAATGCTGCTGTTTTTCCAGAGGAAATCAAAGGAAGAAAAATAAAGCTGTAGGTCAAGTTCCCAAAAGGCAAATGAACAGGGGGGATATAAAAGAAAAAGATTTGTCACATTCTACTATCTACTGTGGTCCCAAGTACCAGCACACACAGCCCCTTTGGGGGATTCTAAGAGTGGATGACAAGAAAGAACATCCGAGAGAAGCTATCAAGAGATTTTATATTTTAGAGACTCCTGGGACTCACAGATCTTAAAAGACAAAATCTCCAAACGTGATTTACTTAAAGTTAGATTGGGAAATCAGGAAAGGGAAAGTCTCCATATATTCCTTTTTGGTGATTTTACCATCTCTCTATACATTGATAGATGTTGAAAATTTCCAAGTTTATGTATGCTACCCAAACCTCTCTCACCTTTCTTGCTAAATGGATAGTTCCACTTGGATGTCCACGAGCTTCACAAACTTAACATGTCTGCACTGAACTCACCCAAGACCCTATTTCTCTTTCCTCCTATCCCCTCCCCCATCTCCCCTCATGGGGTACCTCTTACCAGCCATTTGATCCTCAGGCTAAAGGACCTGCAAGTCCTCCTCAGCTTTTCCCTCTCTTTTATCCTTAATTGCCATATTTTTAGGCCCTTTCCGTTCCATTCCTGCCTCCTTCTCTCACCAGTGTCACAGTGATTTGCTGCTTTAATTTCTTACCTGAAATCTTGTCCTTGTAATACCTATTCTGCAGACACAGCAGTGAGCTAGCTGTAAGATCTTTCAGTGGTTCCCCACCAAATACAAAATTTACCCTACCAGTGTGTTAGCTTAGTATCTGTTCCACAGCATGTGGACAGATTAAATACATGGGGATTGGTGGGGCAGAGTGGGGAGGGTTTATGGTCAATACATTTGAAAAATGAAACACCGTTAATCTAAAAGTAAATAGGTTTCTTCACTGCAGGATTTCACAGAACCATTAAGTTGAATTCATTAATTGTGAGACACCTAATGAGTACTTATGTACCGTGTTTCCCAGACTGACTTGTTTGTGGAATCATTTCCTGCAAGTCCTCTTTACGGGCCCAGTGTTTTGTGGAACATACTTTAAGAAAGCTAATCAAAAAGAAGAAGAAGAAAAAGAAAGAAAGAAAGAAAAACTTTATTACTTTATTTCTGATCTCTCCATCTTCATGTCCCACCATTCTTTCCCTCAAAGTTGATGTCCTGGGAATTCAGCTTGTGGTTGTCTCCAGGCACCATACTGTCTCTTTGTTTTGTGCACTTGATCATGCCATCCTCTCATCTGGGAATTATCTCCTCATTCTTCTTCCCCCCTTTTGTCCCCCCACAATTCATTTCTCTTAACCCATGATTCTGGCTCTTCCTTTAAGATGTACCTTCAAGGCATTACCCTCTCCAAGAAGCATTCTCTGACACCCCAGGCTCAAAAGAGTAGATACTCTTCATCTGGGTTGCATAAAGGAGGCCTCTATGATTTTTGGAAAACTTTATTTTTTTTTTTTATTTTTGGAAAACTTTAAGATAGTAGCACTAAACTTCACTGTTACTCTTGTTAACATTTATAAGGCACAGAAATCGAACAATTATATTATTGCAGTTATAGGCCTGAAAAATAATCTGCCTATAGAATTTTCCACATTGATTCGACTGAGTGAATCCTTGTGATGTTATTTAATATACTTTTCAATCCCATGTAATTCCTGTAAACTATTTACTGATTATAAGTATAGAGTCCTGGGCAGCCCGGGTAGCTCAGCGGTTTAGCACTGCCTTCACCCAGGGCATGATCCTGGAGACGCAGGATCGAGTCCCATGTCGGGCTCCCTGCATAGAGCCTGCTTCTCCTCCTGCCTGTGTCTCTGCACCTCTCTCTCTCTCTCTCTCATGAATAAATAAAGAAAATATTTTTTTAAAAAAATAAGTATAGAGTCCTGATTAGATCCAGGTTTGATTCTTTGGCTAGAGCTTTTCATATATGATATATAATTCCTTTAGCACCACGTCAAGAAGCACATAGAATCTGCTTGTCCCACCTTCTGAAGAATCAAAAGAGTCAACTAAATTATTTTATGGTGCCAAAACATACCAAGATACCTTACTTTGCACCAATGTGCTGACAATAGTTAGAAGCTAGTTGGGGTATAGGGAGGAATATAGCTACTCCAAGGAGTAGAGGGAGAATATTAAGGGATCACAGATGTCTCTTTATATTAACTGTAGAGCAGCAGTGTGTAGATGGTGTCTGCTTCCTTAACCTCCAGCATCTACCAGAAAGCACTCTACTGTAATAATCAAGTTAGAGATGAACTAAGCATAAGATTTTTGGAGTATGGCTAAACAAAAATGGGTTATCACCTGTAATAAAGAATTTTGAAAACCACAATTCTATTAAAGGATAATTCCATCTTTTTATAAAAGACTTAATTCAGTGACTGTAAAACTCAGCACTTTAACATTTGATTTTTATCCTGTCTACAAAGAGATTTCATGCTTACTATACTAAGACTCAGACTGCTATAACCTTTAGAACAGTTTGCTTGATATTTTTGTGTTTTTGTGACCCCTTGTTCCTTATATATGAGCTGTCTCTTATTGATGCTCTAAAATATGTCTCTGTAGTAAGGAACTTCCTTAATCTTTAGCCCTTCTAAATTGCTCTTTGAAATATGCTGTAGCCTCAGAATTAAAACATCTAAGTTTACCAGTATGCTCTACTGTGTTTTAGACCATTGAAATTAAGAAGTAACAATCAGTTGTATAATTCCTACTGTATTATCTAATTCAGAGAACATCAGAATTTATGTTTTCATTAAGTGATGCACTAAAATGTTTAATTTTTAAAGAATAACCCATTCACTCAGCTGGCTCAATCAGAAGAGCGTCTGACTCTTGATCTCAAGGTCGTGATTTCGAGCCCCATGTTGGGTGTACAGGTTACTTAAATTTAAAACTGAAAATTAGGAGTAGCCCATTGTTGCAAATTAACCTACTATTTTTTTTAATTCTTTTTTTTTTTTTTAATTAGATCACACCGCCACCTTCACTATCAGATCCACTTAAAGAACTTTTTCGGCAACAGGAAGTTGTAAGAATGAAACTACGTTTGCAACACAGTATTGAAAGGGTGAGAAGTGTTTAAATTTATGCTACAAATTACTGTATTTTAATAATAGATTATAATGACCTATGTCATATTATATATCATATACATATATAATTTTCTTAGGGGATTTTCCTTATTGAGAACCATTCAGGGAGATTTGATTTTGTTATCTTGTACCTATGCAGTTAGATAGGGACTTTTTAAGCCTGTTTTAGGGTAGCTGCCCCTATGTTATAGTTCATGTTTTTATTTTTAACATATAAAAATCTCTAATTGCTTATCATTTGCTGAATTTGTGAAGCTAAAGAAGGGAATTTCTAGTTAAACAGTTGGATTTCCAAGTTTTGGAATTGTTGTTTGTTGCCAGCTACTTTAGTACAGAACACCTACCAAAGCTGTGCTTATTGGTCCTTACATGTCTGCTTTCGTAGTCTTGGCATAGAATAAAATGAGAAAACCTATCTATTTATAGAAATCATAAAAGTCATTTCCCTTGGATTGACAAAAATCTAAAACCTTCTTTGTCTTTTGGGAGGGTCAGGGACTTCTAAAACTTCATATGAGCTATGATCTTTCTTCATAGAAGTGTTGTGTGTGTACATACATATATACACACACTCATAAAAACAAAAGTGTGCTAAGTATGCTATTTCTTTGATTCATACATAACTGATTGGCTAGGGCAGAGGCTTTTAACTTTCTTTGTTGCCATGAGACTCTTGTTACAATCTGGTAAATATAAAACCTTTTCTCAGAATTATGCTTTCAAATAATAAAACAAATTTATAGGATTTCAAAGAGAAATGAAAGAAGCACTAATACAGAACTTATAACATTGTGCATAACCTATGTCAGTGAGAGGTTTGTTCTCAAGAAGTTAGGCCATAGGGCAGCCCGGGTGGCTCAGCGGTTTAGCACTTGCCTTCAGTCCAGGATGTGATCCTGGAGACCTGGGATCGAGTCCCACATCAGGCTCCCTGCATGGAGCCTGCTTCTCCCTCTGCCTATGTCTCTGCCTCTCTCTCTTCTGTGTCTCTCATGAGTGAATGAATGAATAAATAGATAAATAGATAAATAATAAATAAATCTTTAAAAAAAAAAAGTTAGATCAGATAACACACATCAGTAGCTGTTTCAACCATTAGGCATGGTTGAAGCCACCTGGTAACATATGTTCACCTATTCATCTATACATGTAACAAAAGCCATGCTGCCTAACAAACAGTTAAGAATTCTCACTTGAGGGATCCCTGGGTGGCGCAGCGGTTTGGCGCCTGCCTTTGGCCCAGGGCACGATCCTGGAGACCCAGGATCAAATCCCACGTCAGGCTCCCGGTGCGTGGAGCCCGCTTCTCCCTCTGCCTGTGTCTCTGCCTCTCTCTCTCTCTCTCTCTCTCTCCCTGTGTGACTATCATAAATAAATAAATAAAAATTAAAAAAAAAAAAAGAATTCTCACTTGAACTGTGCAATTTTTCAGAACTTTAACAAAGAGTAAAGATGACTCCCATGCTTTCATATATTAACCAACAGTTTTAAATGCCTGACTTATGTGACAGCAAACAATGATACCATTTGGGGGCAGTATCTGCAACAATTATAATATGAATTGAAAATATTTGTGATTCCTATGGTTGGCAGAGTTGCAGATACTTCTGATATTAGTGTTGCTTGTGGCTTACATTCATAATTGAAAGAAATGGCCAGTTGGAGGTTAGTAAAAATATAGAATTTTTCCCATCCAAAAAAAAAAAAAAAGAATTTTCTCATCCAAGTTAACAGATTAACAGATGACCCTCTCCCCAGTCTATCCATGGGCTTCTTGGGAATGTTAGGACCCCAGATCAAGAACCTCTGTTCTAGGATCATTTTTCCCTTTGAAAATGATGACAGTACTTGAATACTATACTGGATGACCTGAAGTAGAATATTTAGGCTGTCATTTTAAGCAGGATACCTCTGTCAGTTATTTTAGGGGAGGGGGTCTGACTGCAAATAATATATTTCTTTCTCATATAGTGTTAAGGAATTTTTGGTGATTGCTCTTAATCTTATACTACTATGACCAGTCTTTTGGGAAAGCTTTTCTTCTAGCTGTTTTTTTCTTAGTATCTATCTGATCAGGTTTTTTTTTTATATTCTATCAGTTAAAGTCCCACCTTAAATTATACTTAATAAATCATAAGTATTACACTTATGTTTTCTCTTTTGAGTATCATTTGTCACATAAAATTTAAAATATTAAATAGGACTTTGTTTATTTGTGTTTTCACTAAATTATAAATACTCTGCAGTAATACATATTTGGATATAAAGAGACCTGCATGCTCCAATAGGGGAAAGACAAAATTCTCAAGTCAAGAGAGAATAGGGAACATGGTTGGAAGAAGACCTACCACATCCCTAATATTCTCTCAGCCCAACCTGCCAGACAGAACCAGCAAAACAATGGACATTTATAATGGAAAGATTCCTGGTCTCACTACCTCTGTCCTTGAAGTTCTAATCAGCCACAGGTCCCAGGGTTGTCCTCATTCATGTTGAAGCTGAAGAAGACAGTTACCACATGATGGCACAAGTCTGTAACCAGTATCACGATGGGTTGGTATCTTAGCTACACCCTAGGGAATTCCCAGGCTGCTAAATGCAGAGGATTGCCTAGATCATTACATTAATTTTATGATAGGGTGACTTTCATATAACATAATTGGAAGTTTTATATCCTGGTTAACACATTTTAAGGCAGGATTGTACTATGATTGTCAGAGATTTAAAAATCAGCATCAAAGTAGTGTTTGTTTCTATGAAAATATTCATTATAAAACAGAAGCTGCCACCACAGTGAAGGCACTTCACACCCATTAGAAAGCTATAATTAAAAGATAGTAAGTGTTGGCAAGAATGTGAAAAAATTGAAGCTCTCATACATTGCTGGTGGAAATGTCAAATGATACAACTGCTATTAACAATTTGGCAGTTTCTTACCAGGTTAAACGTAGAACTACCATATGACCTAGTACCTCCCCTCCTAGTTATTTGCCTAAGAGAAACAGAAAATATGTATCCAAAAACTTGAGTATGAATGTTCATAGCAGCATTATTCATGATAGCACAAAGCTAGGAACAACCCAAAAGACCATCAACTGATGAACAGATAAATAAAATGTGGTATATTTACACAATGGAATATTACTCAGCTAGAAAAGGAATGAAGTACTGATACACACTCCAACACAGATGAACCTTGAAACCATGTGACATGAAGAACAAAATACCACATGTTCTATGGATCCATTTGTAAGAAAATATTTAGAGTAGGAATCATAGAAACAAAAAGTAAAGTAGTGGTTGCCAGGGGAAGAGGAGGTATATGGGGTATAACTGGTGATTCAATGCAAAGTTTCTTCTTGGGGTGATGAAAATGTTCTGAAATTAGTGGTGATGGTTGAACATCTTGGTGAATATACTAAAAGCCACCATTTGTACACTTTAAAAGATAATTTTTTAGAAGAGTCTGCCACTTTTGGAAAGAGAACATTTACTTATACTTTTAGAACACTTTTAGAAAAAACTTCTGAGGAGTGCCTGGGTGGCTCAGTTGGTTTAATGTCTGCCTTCTGCTCAGGTCATGATCTCAGGGTCCTGGGATGGAGCCCCACATTGGGGTCCCTGCTCAGCCAGGAGTCTGTTTCTCCTGTCTCCCTCTGCTCCTCCCCCGCTCATGCTCACTCTTTCTCTCTCAAATAAATAAAATATTAAAAAAAAAAAGAAAAAATATTCTGAATTCTCTGAGATTCAGATTCTTTAGTACATTTTAAGTTATTTTGTTTGAAAAACAAGTGATTGAGGAATTATGGGTTTTTTTTTTTTTTTCATTCTTGGTTCAACTAGGAAAAACTCATTGTATCCAATGAACAGGAAGTTCTACGAGTTCATTACAGAGCTGCAAGAACATTGGCAAATCAAACACTGCCATTTAGCGCGTGCACTGTTTTACTGGACGCAGAAGTGTACAGTGTGCCACTGGATGCTCAGGTAAAGTGCCACTAATTCAGTTGAAATGTTCCTAAACATTTTTGTAGTGTTTTTGTAATCTACTTCCATGGAAAACATTTGAATTTAGCAGTCAGTAAAACTCAAAAGAGAAAAGCAATTCTTACAGAATCTAGATCACCAGATCTTTTTTTCTAAAATCCTCTTATACATTAGCCTTATGTTATAAAAAGCTAATATTTACAAAACCATTATGTGTTTAGGATAGTGACCTTTAACATAACATGTAATTTGTTTCTAAAGTGAATGTTTGTACCTTGAAGTAACTGGAAAGCAACTGTAAGCTGGAAAACGCTACAGGCAGATTGAACCTCTAGACTGTGGCGGTGCTAAAAACAGGACCAGGCTTTTTTTGTTTTGATCTTGGATATTGGTAGAATAAATAAACACACTTGTGAAAAAAAAAAAAAAAAACTGTAGCTATGTCTTGAATAAAGTTTACTGCCACATATAAATTATATGAATTCAAAACCGGACATAGCAGTTGTCAGAATTTTTTGTGCTTCACAAACTAGAATGAAATTCATTGGTTATAAGAGAGATAATAATGATTAAAATAAAGAGCATAAGCATGGACAGTGAAGGATTACCACACAGAAATACTAGGAAATGCTATTTTAAGTCAGACAAACTAGAAACACAAAGAACACAGGGTATGTTACAGAGAAAATTACTTAGTTCTCTCTGGGCTTTATTTTTCTCCTGTTTAAAAAAAAAAAAAGATTAAACTAGATCAGTAGATTTCAAACCTTAAGTCACCAACTGTTTTATCCAAATGAAAGTATTCAGAGATATTTGAAAAGGCTATTAAGAATAATAATTGGGGGAACACCTGGGTAGCTTAATTGGTTGAACATTCGACTCTTGATTTCAGTTCAGGTCATGATCTCAAGGCCATGATATGGAGCCCTGCATTGCTTTGTGCACTGGGCATGGAGCCTGCTCAAGATTTTCTCCCTCTGCCCCTCCCCCCACTCACATGCACACTATCTAAAAATAATAATAATGATAATTGGATCTTAAGAACTATTTGACTGTGAGGAAATAAACTCTGGAAAAGCCACTGAGGGAGTTTACATAATTCCCAGCTTTAAAGAATTTAAGGGAAAAAAATGAATGGTTCTTTATAATGGAAATGAATAGTTTATGTTACTAAATACTGGACTAGACAATGCAATATCTTGAGATCTTTTAAAGCTTCATTCAATTATAGAGTAACGAAGGAAATGAGAACAGCTAAAATTTTGAGCATCTGCCTGATGGCCTGGATGGCACTTTGATGGCATGGGTGATAATAGTAGTAGTAATTACAGCAGATATTTATTGGAGTGAATGCTACTTGTATGCCCAAGCATTCTGATGAGGACTTCAGAGGCTTAATTCTCAAAACAAGATTAAAAGAGGTATTCACCGCATTTTACAGAATAGAAAATTGAGAGAGTAAATAATTAGTTCAAGATTGCATAAGTAAATAATTAGTTCAAGATTGCATAATAAGATACAAAGCTGGCATTTGAATACAGCCTGTCTTAATTCCAAAACTGATATTCCTAAGAGTTGATATGGAATTTCTTTATGACCATTCCAAAATATTGGTCCTGTTGGCCTGTATCCCACCTTAACACTTTTTCTCCCTACATATGGTAAAAATTAACACTAAAATGAGATATGAAATCAATTATACTTTAATAAGAATGTCATAGACATAAAAAAATTATATTTTTATCCTTTTTCCATCATTCCATTACACCACAAAAATTATAATGGCACATAGGTTTTAAAGTGGGTTGGTTATTACATTGTACAGTATTCAACTATTTTTAATGTTCTCTTTCAGTCTGATGACAGTAAAACTTCTGTGAGGGATCGCTTTAATGCAAGACAGTTCATGTCTTGGTTACAAGATGTAGATGATAAATTTGACAAACTAAAGGTATGTATGTTTAGAAGTTCAGTTTCAATGGATGCTTCCCCCTTAAACAGAAAGTGCAGCTCTGTTAGGAGTGACTAGTCACACATGGCCGCAGTCGGAAAGTAAAAGAAAATAAAGAGCACAAGTCCATTTTTCAAAACCAGTGTAGTATGAAAAATGAAACTACCACAGAAAAAGCAGCTTCTAAAAAAAGAAAGAAAGAAAAAGCAGCTTCTGTAAGGAGCACTAGGTTTTATAGAAGACTAATGAATCACTGACCTCTACCAGAACTAATAATACATTTTATGTTAATTGAATTTAAAGAAAAAAAAAAAGAAAAAGTTTCTAATGGGGATCAGTATGCCTATTGTCCAATACCCAAGTCTGATGGGTAGTTCTACTACAGGAAAGAATGGGGGGTGGGGGGAGACGAATTGAGAGAGAAAATATACTGCAAATAATTCATAAAGAAATTTGGCTTGAGATTTTAAGTCATTTCAAAAACTACTTCTTAGCTGTTCATGGTTCTTTTGAGAATTTGCAATCTTATTATTTAAAAGAGCAATTTCTTTTTTTTTAAATAAATTTATTTTTTATTGGTGTTCAATTTACCAACATACAGAATAACACCCAGTGCTCATCCTGTCAAGTGCCCCCCTCAGTGCCCATCAACCATTCCCCCCCACCTCCCCCCCTCCTCCCCTTCCACCACCCCTAGTTCGTTTCCCCGAGTTAGGAGTCTTTATGTTCTGTCTCCCTTTCTGATATTTCCCACACATTTCTTCTCCCTTCCCTTATATTCCCTTTCACTATTGTTTATATTCCCCAAATGAATGAGAACATACACTGTTTGTCCTTCTCCGATTGACTTACTTCACTCAGCATAATATCCTCCAGTTCCATCCACGTTGAAGCAAATGGTGGGTATTTGTCATTTCTAATGGCTGAGTAATATTGCATTGTATACATAGACCACATCTTCTTTATCCATTCATCTTTCGATGGACACTGAGGCTCCTTCCACAGTTTGGCTATTGTGGACATTGCTGCTATAAACATCGGGATCATTGCATCTGAATCTTTGGGGTAAATCCCTGGGTCGTAGGGCAGGTCTATTTTTAACTTAAAAGAGCAGTTTCAAATTAAAAGTCTCTGAGGTTAGACACTCGTGAAGTTGCAGACATGGAAATAGTTGGCATATAGATACAGACAGGGTCAAGCAGAAATGGATATGTAATTCAAAAACTTAATCACTAAAGAAACTATGGATGAGATTAATTTTTAAACAAAGCAAATTTAACAAAAATTGATAACTCTTCTCTTCTTCTCAATAGACCTGTCTTTTAATGAGGCAACAACATGAAGCTGCAGCTTTAAATGCCGTCCAGAGATTAGAATGGCAGCTCAAACTCCAGGAACTTGATCCTGCCACCTACAAGTCTATCAGCATTTATGAAATCCAGGAGTTTTATGTTCCCCTTGTCGATGTTAACGATGACTTCGAATTAACTCCTATATAATAGCAGCATTCCTTCCGGTGGTGGTGTTTTAAACTGATGGGGCTCAAGAGTATTAAACTGTGGAACACTGCCTTTTGAGAAAAATACTGATATTATGCCTTTACAGTTGTTAGTAAAGTTTGACTAAAATTGGTTATGTAGTAAACACTGTCATTTTATAAAAAAATGAAAAAAGAATTATTTTGGATCCTAGATCCAAACAGTTTCTAACTGAAATCTATTATTTATATTGGTGAGAGGTAACTATTGCATTAGAGCATGTTGGCAGACTGTGGTAGATCTTCTAAAAGCTGAGAATCTAACAGCAACTGGAAGTTGTTAGCACTCTTAAGTAACAAGATAACCACTAGTATTCCAGTGTCTTTCAAGTTTTATTAAAATATATTGGTAAACTAAAAGGTTCAGTTCCTACCAAATAGTTTCTAAATGTGGAAGAAAAACTTGGCACAAAATTTCTTCAGTTTATTATATCTGTAAATTAATTGTACAGTTTTCTTTTCAAAAGTTTTAATATTGTCTTCCTTTTTAATAACTTATTTTATACATATTGTGCAGATGTAAATCTTGTAATTAATGGTCAAAATGTATACAAAGGGATTGGTAGTCAGAACATGTACAAAAAAATAATTGTAAAGCTGTTGTGTCTAATGTTTTATTGGACCAAAGTTGTAGTTTGTATGGAGTGTAGTAGTAGTGTATACAGGTAGCGAAACTTTTAAATAAGGCATGCATGCGTTTGAGTTAGCTTGTTTTCATCACCATAACTGTAAAGGTTGTGACTTAGTTGTACTGCATGCTTCCTATCATTTAACTCTCTCCATAAGCGATGCCTAAAGTAGTGTAGGGTGTTTCATGCCAGTCTCCTGGGATAGTACCTATGACTCACTATGTCGGACATATTATTTAGAATTAGTCATGCAAAGAAACAGCTCTTTTTTCATCTCACAATAGAACCTATTCCCCTCTCCCAAAATGCCTTTGAATGAAAATTCTGAAATTGTAAATGTCTATTTTAATACTCAAGTATGAAAGAATCTGTGAATATATGTAAATATGTTTAATAAATTTTATTGGTCATGTTAAATCATTGTAAAACTTTTTTACATTGCTTAAATATAATGTTTTAAGCTTAATAACCTTTGCACTTTTAAAATACAAACTGAGTACTCAAATCAAAAGAGATATTCGGTAGTCAAAATAAGTACAAGAAACAGGCATATTCCGATCAATCTCTTCAATGTTTATGAAAAACTGATAAATATGTTGTATTTTTTTCCTTGTATCAAGATGCAAAACATATAATTTTCAGAATTTTATAGTTAAAATAAGATTTGGTATGCTGTTTTTAATAAAATAATTAGCAATATACTTAGAAAAAGTCATTTGTCCTATAACATGAGGTAGATTAAATAATCAGGAATATTTCAGATCTGAAATCCGCTAAACTTATTAAAACATTTTTGAAAGGAAAATTAGGTTATATGTAAAATTGAACATAAGTATATGAGATAAAATTTACAGAACTTTCCACAATACTTTCTTGAATTATGAAATAATGCTGGACATTTTTTATTCTGATAGAGAAAAGTTAAAAGATATATGTGAGGAATAAAGTGACTTAAACTCAGCAAGCAAGTTGGAAATCCCAGCTAATGGGAGAGAATGTAAAAATTGAAGTTTCTGAGTGCAAAGGTATATATTAAGCTTAGGGATTTTTGAATTTTTATGTCAATTTATATTTTAATTCATACTGTACTTGGCATGCGCAATAAAGCAGCACTGTAAAAGATACACAGTGCAAGAACTTTATTATAAAGGTTGGATGTAGTGTTCTTTAGAAACTTAGATGAGAGATTTGGGCCTTTTTTATTGGATAATGGGGCCAGGAAAGGCAGGGTAGATTTTGAAGCACTGGTTTTGTTGAAGTTAAGTTTATTAAGGCTGGGAACATTAAAAGCTAATTTATAAAAGCAATACTTTTTAATATGAAAAACTCAATGCAAATTTTGTTTATACTTTTGCCTAAAAAGAAAAAACCAGATTATTGAGCATTAAAAATATGAGAGGGGTAATTTTATACTGCTTTTTGTTCTGAGGGTCCAACTGGAAAATGGGGGAAAATCACTGTTTGGCCTAACAGAACAAGCTGCAGAAGAAAAACAAGCAAACAGGAATCTGGCATGTTTTAGTTGTCCCAGCTTTTTAAATACTAACCCCAATTCTCACCCTCTTCAATGGTACCTCAAGTTGCTGGAGCCTCTCTGCCATGATTCTGCTTCTGCAGATTTCCTTTGTAAAATGACTCAAAGCTAAATGGATAGCTTAAAAGTGAATGCCTTCTTGGTGGAATTTATTCTTAAGTAAGTAGTTAAGAGCTTTTGATATTAAAGATATCCTGAAGCTCTGAGACTAAAATAATCTTGGAATGGGGTATATACCTAAAAAGATTTAGGATTCTGAAAGAGAAATAAAGGATGGTTAGTTTAATCAGTGATTTTTTTTTAAACTATTCAAATATCTTCAAATATCATGAACAAGATACTAAATTGTACCTAAGGATTTGTATTTCTTTAAATCTTGTTCTAAATCATATCTGTTTAATAAATGACTAGTTGATATTTGTGCATGTTATTTAATAAAGAGTTATATTTTTATAGAAAAAAATAAGAGTGAAATGTGTGCTAACTGTTTTTTTACTTTCCACTCCCATGTGACTCTAAGCCAAACACTAATGTTTACCTGGGCAGTAGCAAAATTACAGAAATACTCATTTTAGGGAAACAGCCTCTGAAAAATAGCTCAGTAATGAGGTCTCTAAAGTGAATTTTAAATGTTAGATATGCTGCAAACTTCATAACCACAAAAATCTCAAGCAAAGATCTCATGAGGCTCATTTTTAACTGCCAATAATTATACACTTATGCTAGAAATTGAGTGCAATGCTAAATATGTATTTTTCTTAATTAACCAGAAAGTATTTTTTATTCTATTTCTGGTATCCTGATACATAAACCCCAAAATATTATATAGAGGAAATTGGCTTTAAAACTCATGAGCTAGTCTTATCTTCTTATATTTTAAAGAGTGTTTTCATGATATTTAAAAAATCTTCAAACAAGGTAAAAAGATTGATACAAGAGATATTAATCCTTGGAAAAGCTTGTGTGAAGTTTAATCAATTAAATGTCTTGTAATTTATTTTCTTGGTGGCTTCTTGACACTGTAGTCTCCAATGTACCTAAAATGGAGTAACAGAGCCTCCACAGTAGTAGTTACCCAGAATATTTCCAGTCAGTAACACCAGAGTTCATGGAACAAACGGAGGCAAATAAAGTTTAAATAGTTCCTTTAATATGGCAAAAACATGTAGAATTGTATTAGCATTAAAAACAGTGGAAAATACATGTAGAAAGACTTTTCCAGTGACTGTTAAATGCTATAAAGTATCTGCAAATAGTGTAAATTTTTTATACATGTGCATCTCTCCATTAGAGAAAATTGCACATAACATTATCTAAAGATGAACATGATCTTTGATTGCATGGGGATTCAGTTGTATTAGTTCGATTAGTTACACAGAATTTATGATTATTTATGAAACATTTCTTTATTGATGACTTTTTTTAAGTGCTTTAAAACAAAACAAAAAGCTTATATGCCATGCCATATCTGAGTAGTCCTAGATAAAAAGCTTTTAGGTAGCCACCTTTTTCTCCACTTCTGAAGGAAATTTTGCTGTTAATCCACAGAATGAAGCATATGTGGCATGTGTTTACAAATTAAAGAACAATACCTGTGTGCCCATCATTTAGCTTAAGAGCTCATTATCAGTACCTTTCTTTTTGTTTGTTTGTTTTTTAACTGGTTTAAATCCAGTTTAAACAACCCAAACAGCCAGTCCTGACAAATGTATACACCGTTACCATGGCCTGAATGCAGTAAGCTCCCCCGGCCCCTTTGCAGTCAGCGCTCCTACCCCAGAAGCAACCACCATGATTCCCATCACCGTATGTTACTTGTACCTGTTCTTGAACATATAAATGGAATCAAACAGTATATACGATTTTCTTGCTTTTGACTTCTTTCTCTCAACATAAGGTTTTGAAATTCATCCATGTTGCATATATATCAGTAATATGTTCCATTTTATTAATGAGCAGTAGTATATTGTACAAACTTGTTTATTCATTCTCTTGTTAGTAGACATTTGGATTGTTTCCAATTTGGGGGCTGTTGTGAATAAAACTACTGTGAATCTGCAAGTCTTTGTGGACATATTCTTTCATTCTTGGATACATACCTTGGAGTACTAGATCATTGTGTGTTTATTAGAAACTGACAGTTCTCCAAAATGCTTGTAGGATTTTACACCCCTACCTATGAGAGACTCAGTTGCTTTGAGTCTTCATCAATATTTGGTTGAATATTTGATTGTCAGTCTTCAATTCTAACAATTTCGGTGGATGTGTAATGATATCTTGTGCCTTTAATTGGCATTTCCCTGATGACTAATGAGTTGAACATCACTTTTCATTTGCCTGTTGACCATTTGTACATATTTTGTGAAATGTCCTCAAGTGTTTTGCTCACTTTTTATTGGGTTGTCTTTATTTCTGATTTATAGGAATTCTTTATGTATTCTGCATTTAAGGCTTTTGGTCAGATATATTTGTTTGTCCTGCATGTACCTAGTCTGTGGCCTGCTTCCATTTTTTCTTAGTGACTAGTTTCCTCCCTTTTTAGTAATACGCTAACACTGTCATGACTTTTTCAGAATAATTAGTGGATATCCTAACGCCTCCCCCCTGCCAAAAATTTTCCTTTTAATATGGATACACAACCATAGCATTAGATTTCTGAGAAACACCACCTCTATTGCTTTTAAATGCACCAGTATTTGAATATTAGAATTAGACATTTTTAAAACCTTGCCTGAAATAAAAAAACAAAAACCTTGCCTGAATTAACCTTTTTTTTTTTTTTTTTGAGGGCAAGAGAGTGTGTGCACGTGAGGAGGAGAGGGTAGAGGGAGAGGGAGAAAGAGAATCTTAAGCAGGCTCTATGCGCCCAGCACAGAGTCCGACTTACAGATGGATCTCATGACCCTGAGACCATGACCTGAGCTGAAACCAGGAGTCACTCAACTGACTGAGCCACCCATGTACCCCAAACTTGTCTTATTTTCTTGACACCCTTTCTATATTGTCTAGGTTGTGGAACTACTCTTTATATAGATCCTAATACTGTATGTTTGTTGAAAGATTTTATCTATTCATGAGAAACACAGAGAGAGAGGCAGAGACACAGGCAGAGGGAGAAGCAGGCAGGGAGACTGAGATGGGACTTGATCCCAGGTCTCCAGAATCAGGCCCCAGGCTGAAGGCGGCGCTAAACCGCTGAGCCACCAGGGCTGCCCTGTTTGTTTTTTAAGCAGAGTATGGATAAGATTGGAAAAGCCCAGTATCATAGGTGGACTTTTAGGGAGCAGGTTAGTCATCTGAACTATGAGCTGCGGGGATACTTTTCAGCTCCTCCGCTGATTCACACATCAATCTATGCACTCAACACACATTTTAGTATATGTGTCGTGCCAAGGACTATGCCACTTGAAGATTTACACAGCATTTACCAAGGTTATCAGTTCTCAAAAGTTTTGGTCACCAGACCTCTCTGGAATCCTAAAAGTACTTTGAGAGCTTTTGTTTCTGTATGATATCAGTTGATATTTAACAAAGTAGAAATTAAAACCATTTTTAAATATTAATAAATTCATGCATGTTTTTATGAAAATATATTTCCAAAATTAAAAATTAGAGAAGTGTGTTATTTTAAATTTTTGCAAACTCCTTAATACCTGGCCAAATAAAAGAAAGCTAGAGATTTCATATCTACTTCTGCACTCAATGTGTTGTACCTATTATTTGTTTGGTGTTTGGTTTGGTTTGGTTTGGTTTGGTTTGGTTTGGTTTGGTTTGTATGAAGAAAATCTGACCTCACACAAATAGGAAAGGGGAAGAATATTTTTAATATTTTAATAGATTTTCAGATAAATGTGGGCATTATTCTTTGATTCCACATAAAAATGCAACAAATAGTTTCTCTTTTTTAAGATCTTATTTAATTATTCAATAGATCATGAGCAGTGGAAGAGGCAGAGGGACAATCTGACTCCCCGCTGAGCAGGAAGCCTGATGTAGGGCTTGATCCCAGGTCACCCTGAACTGACATCATGACCTGAGCTGAAGTCAGACACTTAACTGAATGAGCCACCCAGGCACCCTGAGAAGTAGTTTCTAAAAGGTTAGTTGCCTTGTGGAATCTGAAACCATATAATCAGCTTTTCCTAATTCTGTTACATTAAATCCATTAATCTATCTTGCACTTCGAGTGGGTCTTTTAGCAAGGCATGATTTTTAACATCGAGTATTGATCATTTGGAAAACATTGGGTCGCTGTGTTATGTGTGTCTTCCAAATGTTGACAGACCTCATTATACAATACCCCAAATTCACATTTGTTAATATCACCATTGATTTAATCAGAAATGTCTTTTTAAGTATGGGGAAGCGGTGAAGCTGTAGGTGACAACTACAAGTTTTCCGAAATTCTAATTTCACTTGAAAGGTCAAATATTATTGGCAACAAACACCGTCATCAGTTGTTTAAAATGATAGGCCTTTACAAAAGTATCATGTGATTGATAGATTGATAGATGGATAGGTCTCCATCTCATTAAACATTCATCATACAGACATTCCATAATTTATTTAACCAGTTCCCTCTTAGACATTTAGATATTTTGCAAATTTTTATTATCGAAAACAAAAAGATGTTCAATGAGCATCTTAGTATTGAGATAAATTCTTATGCTAAAACATATTACTGTCTTGGCAGTCGTTCTTTTGCCAGCTTTTCCTTTACAGAGAAATGAACATCTGGTACTGAATGGCCTCTTTTATACCAAGGAGCAAACACCTTCTCAGATAGACTCCTCACCTAGCCTCATAGTTTCCGTCCAGCTCTATTATAAGAAGTTGGAATTTAAAAATTCCCAGACAGATAGAATGGATGACAAGGTAACCTTCAGAATTCTAGGCTGGACTAATAAATATAGAATGGGCTTATGAATTTAGTTTCATTCAAAATTCCACAGCCAGTAGATTTTTCTGCATGGGAAACTAAATATTTCAGATTACTCACAGGACTGTTCTAGCCAACCAGAAAGATCCACAGTAGCAGAATTTCCCAAATTCTCCACCACGAGAATTCATCGTTGTGAAGATCAGCCAGGATTCACATAATAGATCTCTGCACTCTGGGAGGAAGACTGCCCAGCAATCAATCTGATACTTTAATTTTACAAAATACCTGATGCTAAGGATACAATTCTTTTAATTCTTAGGGTTATGTTAGTATTTTCTCATAGACTTTTTACACTATTTATGTAATCTTTTACTATACAGCATATTCCTAGTAGGTTATGATAAAGTCAACTCTCCTATCTTCAGGCTCCTAATCATGAGTAGAAATAATTACTGAAGCCAACTATCCCCACTGTATCTTCATTCTGAACAACACTACATGATGGCACTGATTTGGGGAAACAGGCTACAATTTTTCGTGGCAACTTGTTAATGCTTTTAATTTTAAAGTATATTTGTATTATAGTCCATTGTCTTTTTCCTATTAGTCCCCTCTATGCCAGAGTAACCGTGTTATAATTCTCCTTCAACAGAGGCATAGAGACTTGTTCTTTTTACATGCTAAAAAAATAATGTTTTCACATTTTCACTTCCATTGACAATGAAGTAGCAGAACAATCCTACGACCTTACAAGGAGGTTGGGCATAATTTGTGTCCCCATCAGCCAAGGAGGAAAGATCTAATACCCAGGGCACCAGATACAGTACTCAGAAGGGCATTAATTTTGTAGTGAGACCAAATAAGCCCTGAATCCAGTGTAGTCAATCCTAAAAATGAGCTTCAAAAAGATTAAACCAGGGATATCTGGCTGGTTCAGTCAGTAGTAGAGCATATGACACTTGATCTTGGTGTTCTTTTTTTTTTTTTTTTTTTTTTTTTTGTGGGTTCTTGGTGTTCTAAGTTGGAGCCCCACACTGGGTGTAGAGATTACTTAAAAATAAACTCTTAAAAATATATTTAAAAAATCAAACTTATTCCAGGTAAATCAATTCCATGACTGATAATCTATCACTAAAGCAATATGACAAAATCCAGTAACCAATAACATCTACCATCCAATATAAAATATAAAATAATCAGGCATATTAAGAAGCAGAAAATTATGACCCTTAACCAGGAAAAAAATAGAAATAGAACTAGAAATAAAAGCAATAATGGAACTAGTAAATAAATATGTTTAATAGAACTATTATAAATAGGCTGTGTGGGGAGTCTGAGTGGCTTAGTCAGTTAAGCATCTGCCTTCAGCTCAGATCATGATCCCAGCCAGAGTCCTGGGATCTAGCCCCACATCGGGCTCAATCGAACCCCTGTTCAGTTGAGAGCCTGCTTCTCTCTTTCCCTCTGCTGCTCCCCCTACTTGTGCTCTTTCTCTGTGAAATAAATGAAATCTTTTAAAAATGAATTGTGTATGTACAGTAGAGGAAAACATAACCATAATGAAGGAATGGGAGATAAAGTTTTAAAACCCCAAATCAATGGGCCGCTGAGGTCATCTCAGGATTGTGAGATAGAGTCCTGTGTCAGACTCTGCACTCAGTGGGGAATCTGCCTGAGATTCTTTTTCTCCCTCTCTCTCTGTCCCTCCCCTCAAAAAATAAATAATCTTAAAAGAATAAAATAAAAATAAAACCCCAAGTCAAAATTCTGGAGAAATGAAAACTATACTAGGTGAGATAAACTGATGAGACCCTGCAAAAGTAAGGACCAGTACATTTTAGAACATAGCAATAAGAAATTATCCTAAATGAAAAATGGAAAGGAAAAAGATTGAAAAAATGAACAGAGCATCAGTAAGCTGGGAGACAATACCAAATGACTTAATACATATGTGAGAGATCCAGAAGGAGAGGAGAGGGAGGGATAACAGAAAAACAATTTTAGGAAATAATGGCTGGGGAAAAAAAAACCCATCAACTTAGAATTTGTATTTGCCAAAAATACCTCTGAAAAATAAAAGCAAAATAAGTAATTTTTACTTATTAAAGCTGACAGAAATTTTGATCTATACAAAGGAAGGAAAACATCCAAAAGCGTAAAAATGTGTTATGGGGATTATAGTATATAAAGAAATAAAACGTATGACAATGGTACGTAGACTGATAGAAAAGAATGGAAGTATGCTGTTGTAAGTCCTCATAAATGCATGAAGTGGTGTCATATTAATTGAAGGTAGATTATGATACATTTTAAGATGTATACTATAAACACCAAAGTAGCCACTAAAAAAAAAAGAGGCACAACTAATAAAACAATAATTAAGATTAAGATTAAGATTAAATGGATTAAGATTAAGATTAAATGGAATAACAAAGTATTTCATCAAAAAGAAAAAATGAAAAGGGTAGAAATAAAAAAAAATAGAAAAAAATAGAAAAGAAATAGCAAGATTATAGCTTTAAACTCAACCCTAGGGACACCTCGGTGGCTCAGCAGTTGGACGTCTGCCTTCGGCTCAGGGCATGATCCTGGAATTTCCAGATCGAGTCCCGCATCAGGCATGGAGCCTGCTTCTCCCTCTGCCTGTGTCTCTGCCTCTCTCTCTCTCTCTCTCTCTCTCATTCTCTCTCTCTGTGTGTGTGTGTGTCTCTATGAATAAATAAAATCTTTAAAAAAAATAGACAAACAAAAATAAATAAACTAACCCTATAGGTGATCATCTTAAACATAAATTTATACTTATAAACAGAGGTCATCAGAGTAAATAAAAATACAAATCCCAACTAAATGTTGTCTATAAGAAACTCATTAAGTATAATGACAGAGAAGTTAGAAGGATGAAAACAATGAGTTGTTACTACACACCTATTAGAATAATGGAAATCCAAAGCATTGACAACAAATGCTGGTAATAATGAGGAGTAATAGGAACTCACATCATTACTGGTGAGAATGCGAAGTTTGGCAATTTCTTATAAAACTAAACACTCTTACTATATGATCCAATAATCATGCTCCTTGACATTAACCAAATGAGTTGAAAACTTATGTCCACACAAAAACCTGCATAGTAGTAGTTTTATTTACGATTGCCAAACTTAGAAGAAATCAAGATGTCCTTCAGTAGGTGAATGGATAAATATACTGTTACATTTAGACAATAGGACATTATTATTGAGAGAGAGAGAGAACAAGGGCAAGTGGAGAGAGAGAGAATCTTAAGCAGGCTCTAAGCCCAGTGCAGAGCCTGATGCAGGGCTTGATCTCATGATCCTGAGATCATGACCTGAGAGTCAGACACTTAACTAACCAAGCCACCCCAGAGCCCCAACAACGGAACATTATTCAGGACAAAAAAAGAAATGAACTATCAACCAGAGAAGACATGGAGGGATCTTAAATGCATATTACTAAGAAAGAAGCCAGCCTGGAAGGCTACAGATTGTATGATTTTAACTATATATGACATTCTGCAAAAGGCAAACTATGAAGACAGGTATTTGGGGAAAGGGGAGATAAATGGGGAAGCATAGGGAATTTTTAAGGCAGTGAAACTATTTTGTATGATACTATAATTGTGGATACATGTCATTATACATTTGTCAAAGCCCATACAACACCAGGAGTATACCCTAATGTAAATTATGGACTTTGGGTGATCTTGTCATGCATTGATGTGTTGATTTTGGTTCATGGATTGTAACAAATGTACTACTCTGGTGTAGAATGTTGATGATTGGAGAAGTGGGTGGGGTGGGGGGAGGGTATACAGAAGGATATAGAAGATGTGAACAAGATGTGAACAAGGTCGGCCAACTTTCCCTAATGACATTGATAGAATATACCCAACAATAGCAGAATATACATTCTTTTCAAGTTCACATAGAACACCTCCCAAAATTGACCATTCTCTAGGTCATGGAATAAGTCTCAATACACTGAAAAGGGTGGAAATCATACAATGTATATTCTATGACCACAAAGGAATTAAATTAGAAATCAATAACAACCAGATAGCCTCAAGTCTGTAAGAGTTGAAAATTTAACAGCACATTCCTAAATAATCTCTGTGTCAAAGATATCATGAAGGGAAGTCAGGAAGTATTATGAACTGAATGAAAATGAAAATATGATATATCAAAATTTGTGGACAGCTAAGATACTTCTTTCAGGAAAACATATAATTTTCATATAAAATATAAATATTTTATTTTTATATATGTTTATATATATAAATATTTATTAGAAAGGAAGAAAAAATAAAAATAAAAGAAGAAAGTACTCAAACCAATTATCTAAGTTTCCACTTTAAGAAACTAGAGGGCAGCCCTGGGTGGCTCAGTGGTTTAGCGCCGCCTTCAGCCTGGGAGTGTGATCCTGGAGACCTGGGATCGAGTCCCACGTCAGGCTCCGTGTGAGGAGCCTGCTTCTCCCTCTACCTGTGTCTCTGCCTCTCTCTCTCTCTCTCTCTCTGTGTCTCTCATGAATAAATAAAAACTAAAAAAAAAAAAAAAAAAGAAAGAAAAGAAACTAGAAAAGCAGGGGCTTCTGGGTGGCACAATTGATTAATCGTCTGACACTTGGTTTCAGCTCTGGTTGTGATCTCTGGGTGGCAACATCAAGCCCCACCTTAAGTACTTTGCTCAGCGTAGAGTCCACTTGAGGTTCTCTCACCCTCTCCATCTGCCCCTCCTGCTCATGCTTTCTCTTTCTCTCAAATAAATAAATAAATCTTTAAAAAAAAAAAAAACCTAGAAAACAGAAGAAAAGAAAGAAGAATAAGAGCCACAATCAATGAAAATTGAAATCTGGAAAACTATTGTTTTGAAAGAAAATCAATGAAACCAAAACCTGATTCTTTCAAAAAGATAAATAAAACTGATAAGCACATAGCCAGGGAATGAGTGAACATAACTACAGAGTTCATAAACATGGAAAGGCTACTAAGGGAAGAATTTTATGCCAATAAATTCTATCATTTAAGTGAAATGAGCAAATTCTTTGAAAGACACAATCTATAAAACCTCACTCAGGATGAAACAGATAACCTGAATAATCCTATATTTATATTTATGGTTTATGATTGCCATTGGATCTAGCAAACCCAGAGCAGACAAGTCCAAAGGTCAGTTCTAATTTGCCTATGAGCTGAGTTAAGCAAAACAAAAACAAATCAAAAGAAACTGTTAAACAATCTGGTAGACAATTTTCCAAACCCAGCTATGACATTATCTCCCATCTCACATGCCGTTCCTACAATGACATGCCTTCCATCCAGGAGTGCTTGGGACCACAGCATTAATGATGTTTTGTGACTTTCAAGCTCAGGTCATACAAAGGGATGCAACTCCTATCTGGTTCTCATTTGGAGTCCCAAGCTGCCATGTAAGCAGTTCAACTGCCCTGAGACCACATTAGTTACTTCCTGAGAGGACTTGAGATTCCAAAAAGCAAGAACAGCGGTGCCTAGGTGGCTCAGTCAGTTCGGCATCTGCCTTCAGCTCAGGTCATGATCCCAGGATCCTGGGATCAAGCCCCACATCTGACTCCCTTCTCAGTGGGGAGTCTGCTTCTCCCCCTCCCTCTCCCTCTGCTGCCTCTCTCTCTCTCTCTCTCTCTCTCTCTGTCATATAAGTAAATAAATCTTTAGAAGAAGACGAAGAAGAAGAAGAAGAAGAAGAAGAAGAAGAAGAAGAAGAAGAAGAAGAAGAAGAAAGAACAATGCCCAGCAACGTCCAGCTGCCCTAGCTCTTCATGTCCCATTCTCTCCTCCGACAGTCTCCATCTGAGGTACCAGGATGAGAGACTCTGCGATGGGACCACCCAGTGGAGCCCTTCCTAAATTCCTGCCCCACAAAATATATGACTGTTGCCATTTCAGGCCACTAAGTTTTGAGATGATGTGTCACAGGGCAATGGTAACTAGAACATGGGACATGCAAACAAGGAAAATCTGAGATGCTTCTGAAAAATGGAAACAAGATAGGGCCAGATCATCCTTGAGTAGAGATTGAATTACTAACTCAAATTAAAACACTAAAAGTTCTGTATTCTTATCCAGTGTTTTCTGTTTGGTTTTTTTGGTGTGTGTTTTTTTACTGGTTTAAATTATTTTCTAGATTTGGGCAGGATTCATGTGTTTATTTGTAGGGATATTAGTTCATTAAAATACTTGGGTAACCCTCTTGTGCCAGGCACTGGGCTATATTACCTCTGAATAGTCATGTTCTCAGAATGACATATAATGTTCACACATGTCTTTCCTATATTCTGGTCTGTTCAGCTTCTAGATAGAAACCAGAAAGGTAGTCAATATAGGTTGGAGGGCAGTGACTACCGTCAGGCTCGGCTCAAAGGAATGATTATGTGATATCTTCAATTTGAAGGAAGAAAGTCCAAGTACCAATATTGACTCTAATGGAGGTTTTTAAAAGATTTTTTCTTTTAATTTGTGAGTAATCTCTACACCCAGAGTGGGGCTTGAACACACAAGATCAAGAGTCACATGCTGTACTGATTGAGCCAGCCAAGTGCCTCAACCTTGAATGAGATTTTTATTTATTTTTAAGATTTTTTTTAAATTTGTTTACTCATGAGAGACACACAGAGAGAGAGGCAGAGACACAGGCAGAGGGAGAAGCAGGCCCCATGCAGGGAGGCCGACGTGGGACTCAATCCGGGGGCTCCAGGATCACACTCTGGACCAAAGGCAGTGCTAAACCACTGAGCCACCCGGGCTGCCCTTGAATGAGATTTTTAAACAAAGTGAGTGAGGCCTCTTGGCTGCCATAGTACAGCAGTCACACATTCATTCCAGAAGTTTTTACCAATTTTAAAATTGAGATATAATTAGTTCTCTGTCTCCTCTTGCCATCTTTTGTGCTCGTCTGTGCTAGACATACAGTTGGCACTCAATGAATGCACACTGGTTGAATGGACCAATGTTGGGAGGCCTGACTCCCACCCCTGTGTTTGCCACAACGTTCCCTAGCATCTTGAACATTCACTTCCTCTGTTGTGTAATGAAGGCTTTGGGCCGAATGGTCTCTGAGGGCCCTCCCAATCCTCATACATTGGAAGCTCTCCATGAAATAATCCCACTACCGTTTGGATTAATGTGTGAGTACCTGCCATGCTCTTCACACACCTATGCACTCCTCCTCACCTGCCTCACCCACTCTTCAGGCAGTGCTGGTGTTTGTACTTTCACTGGAACAGCTTCAAAGCCTCTCCTTTTCATCCCAATCCATTGTGGTTGGAGCCATCATTAGGAGGTGCGTGCTAGCATTTCCACTGGAGGCAAACCATTACGCCTACTTTTCCTGATGATAACATATTCACTATCATGCTGTTGACATCAAGAGCATAATTCCAAGTGTGTGGTTCCCAAGCAAGTGTCAGCCATAACTGCTGATGCCCAGAGCCCTGATTCACACACGGGTGATTACGGCTGCATCCGTGATGCTCACGACAGGGCAAATGAAGATACTAGGAGCAGCTGTCTCCATAGTCTTGTCTCTAGCTTATGTTCATTCCAGTGTCTTTTTCAATGTTTTCCCTGGGCTTTAAAAAAAAATAATCAGTCTGTAATGATCTAGGGAACTGATCTTTAGAAAGTAGAGAACTCGGTCGAGATGGAGGAGGGCGAGTCCGAGTCGGTGCTCTGCGTCAGGCCGGAGGGGCACGTCTACCGCATCCCGCTGCGGGCCACCCACCGTGGCCACAGGGCCGCGGAGTGGCAGCTGGACCAGCCATCAGGGAGTGGCCGGCTGCGGGTCGCTGCAAAAGGGCAGGTGGCCTACATCAAGCTGGAGGACGGGACCTCAGGGGAGCTCTTTGCTCAGGCCCCGGTGGACCAGTTTCCCCGCACAGCCGTGGAGAGCGTGACCGATTCCAGCAGATACTTTGTTATCCGCATCGAAGATGGAAATGGACGCGGGGCATTTACTGGAACTGGCTCTGGGGACCGGGGCGATGCCTTTGACTTCAATGTTGCGTTGCAGGACCATTTCAAGTGGGTGAAACAGCAGTGTGAATTTGCAAAGCAAGCCCAGAACCCAGACCAGGGCCCCAAGTTGGACCTAGGCTTCAAAGAGGGCCAGACTATCAAGCCCAACATCGCGACCATGAAGAAGAAGGAAGGAGCAGCTGGGAGGAGCACGGCCTGCAAGCCCTGCAAGCGCAGGAGGACTGAGCCTGCTTCCCCCGCCCCCAGGGAGGAAAACCTCCACCCTGATCCCTCCCCCTGGGGAGCAGTTGTCTGGGGGCGCCCCCTTCGTCCAGACAGCAGTTGCTCCCAGTTCAGGTCCACTTCCAGTCAGACTCAACCAGGCACAGGCTGGGTCCAGGTCTGATCTGAGCGTACACTTCTTTTTCCTCATAACAATTTCTGCAAAGGAGCCGCCTCACCTGGGCCAAAGGAAGGAGGACGAAGCACTCCCTGGCCAGCCTCTGTTTGGAGCGTGACTGTCTCTCCTCACCTGACTTTCTTGAAAGATTGACATGTTAGGCAGTAAATTGGCACCATGTCAGTGTTTCTTGGGATTCAAGAAACACTTGGGATTCTGTGCAGCCAGAACACAGGAGGAGAAAAGCTCCAGTATCCCTGTCCCTATCTCTCTTGACATGAGAGACTCTGAGACTGCTGCTTCCATCACTGCGATCCATATTAAACAGAAGCCCCCAAAGCCAAAGAAGGGGTTGAGTGTGCTGCCTGGCCTCAGCTGGGCCCTTCTCAGTGGTTACAGGTGTCCCATGATCACTGTCCAGAAGGAAGGCTTTCTGCACTCTCACTGGCTGTAGCCGCTTCCTTCAAGGTGCCTGGGGGTGGGGGGGGATTCCTTCCTAATTTCTGGCAGGTTTATAGGCTGCAGCTCGAACAGATAATCAGGAGGGAAATCAAGAGTATTAACTAGCTTTTAAAAAAATTTTAATATTTGCTTTGCTAACGTGCTGATCTGCACTAACTCGCCTTTGCAAAAGGGCCTGCTCCTGCAAGATGCCCAGCAGGGGCCTCTGAAAGCATTCCGCACCGTCTGCAGCAGGAACTGCTCTGAGCTTCGGAAAGCAGCGTCCAAGTGGCCTGCTTGCCGGGTCTTGCGGGCCAGGTGGGCAATGCAGGGCTGAGGCAGGCTCTGGGAGCCAGGTGGAAGAGTGAGCAGGAAAGTCGGAGGAACTGTCCTCATGGAGGTGGGGGGTTCGGCTTTTCTGTCTCTTGACGGCTGTCTGGGCTCAGGGGCTGTCAGCACAGTTCCCAGGGGACTCGGGTTTTCTCCATGGTGGTTTCTGAAGTGCCTTGTCTGCAGACAACCTCTTACTTTCTTTTCTCCTTCAGAGACTGTACATGACGGAAGGAGTTCTGAGTGAACTGGAAGCCTAGGGTTGCCTGTATTACTGGTTTATGAGAAATAATTTTTTCTGAGCACACCTCTAAATTTGCTTTTATCAACATACCTTACCTCTGAATTGAAAGATCTATTTTTCGAAGGGTCAAGACAATGAACTGAAAAAAGTGTTGGCCTTTTTTGTGGGACCAGATTCCGAAGATGATAAAATAAATATTTTTACTTCTGTCAAAAAAATAAAAGTAGAGAACTCAAGTATAGAGAACTGGATCATCTGAGTCACATTATTTTGGCCCCTCATAGAAAGGCTATACCCCTGTGATGGTTGATGGTATGTGTCAACTTGATTGGATTAAGGAACGCTCAGACAGCTGGTAAAATATCATTTCTGGGTGTGTCTGAGAGGGTATTTCTGGCTAAGATTAAACAATTCATTGAGTTCATTGAGTAGACTGGCTCTCCAATGTGGGCAGGCTCAACCGGTCCTCTGGGGGCCCAAGGAGAACAAAAAGGTAAAGGAAGTGCAAACCTTCTCTCTTCTTGAGCTGAGAATTCTATCTGTGTCTGCCTTGGACATCAGAGCTACTGCTCTTCTGACCTTCAGAGCCAGGGACTTCAACCAGCAGCCACCTCCTCTCCCCGGTTCTCAGGTCTTCAGACCTGAACTGAATTACTTCACGGGCTTTCCTGGCTCTCCAGCCTGCAGACAGCAGATCATGGAACTTCAAGTGTCCTTGACCGTTTGAGCCAGTTCCTGCCACAAGTTCTTTTCTTATTGACCCCTGAACAATACAGGTTTGAATTGTGTGGGCCCACTTACAGAACGAGGTTTTTCAATTCTGGAAATATATTTTCTCTTCCTTATGGTTTTCTTAATAATTCTTCTTTTCTCCAGCTGACTTTATAGTAAGAGTACAGTAGATAATACATACAGCATACAAAATATGCATTAATTGACTGTGTCATGGGTAAGGCTTGCAGTCAACTGTAGCCTACTAGGAATTAAGTTTTTAGGGAGTGCTGGGGTCAGCACCTCTAACCCCCATGTTGTTCAAGGGTCAACTGTATACCTCAGTATCTCCTACTGGTTCTGTTTCTCTGGAGAAGCCTCACTACTAGACCTCCTCTAGTTAGGAATGCCTTCATATTTTAGGCATAGAACCAAGGTAGAGTCTGCCAGACTCTAAGAAGAATCCTTAATAGACATCTTAAACTTGCCATGAACCAAACTCTTGATTTCCTCTCCCAAACTTGCTCTTCTCTTTTTCCCCAATTCGCCAAATGGCACCACCCACAGTTAGAGCCAGAAACCTGGGAGTCATCCTCCAACCTTCTCTCTCTCTCTCTCTCTCTCTCTCTCTCTCTCTCTCTCTCCCTCACCTTCTCCTGGTTCCAATTTGTCATCAAGGCATGTTATTTCTGCTCCAAAACATACCTTATACCCAACCGGATGTCTCCAATGCCACTGCTCAGTCCAAACCAGCCTCATCTCAACCAGCCTGAGTGGTTTCCCTGCTCCATCCTCACCCACTTCAAACCTAGTTCCCATCAATCTACACACACCACTCTGCTTTAAAACCTTCAATAGTTTTCTGCTGCACTTAGAATCCTTGCCAGGGCTTGCAAAGCCTGCTTGATCTGGCCTCTCCTGCATGACTTTTTAACCATATTTCCTCTTTCTCATCTTAGAGACTCAACACATGCTATTCTCTCTGTCTGGAACTCTTCCCCTTATGCTGCAAATGGTTGATTCTGGCTTAAACAGCTCTCCATAGAGAAACCCTCCCTACTCCTCGAACTGAGGGGCTCTCCCTGCTATTCTCTCTCCCACATGCTTTTAATTTCCTTCAGAGAGCTTATCATATTTTGAATTATGGATTTAGCCGTCTATTTATTGGTTGTCTGTCTCCTTCCTCCCCCAACACATACACTAAACTGTAAGCCTCAAAGTTCATAGTCATGATCATCAACATCACCATCACGATGACCGACATTTCTTGAAGCCTCCATTGTCCTAGGCTCTTGATATTATTTTGTTTCATCCTCAGAACAATCACATCACTTACGTACTGTTCTTATCTCCATCTTACAGAGGAGGACAGTGAAGCATAGAGAGACGTTAGACTACTTATCTAGAATCATGTCTCTAGCAATAGCCAATGCCTACCCCAGTGCTTGGCACACAACAGATCCTCAAACTTATTTGTCCAATATATATTTATTTTTATTTTTTCTTATTTATTTATCTGAGAGAGACAGAGAGAGGAAGAGCATAAGCAGGGGGAGGAACAGAGCGAGAGGGACAAGCAGACTCCCCGGTGAGCAGGGGTCCTCACAGGAGGTTCCATCCCAGAACTTGAGATCATGACCTGAGCCGAAGGCAGATGTTTGACTGACTGAGCCACCCAGTCGCCCCATCCAATATATGTTTCTGTTGGATCATTTCAACGGTTTTTCATGGGAACCTGTGGGAGAAATTTATCTGAAGCATGAATATTAGGAAAGGCAGTGGTCCTAGTTCATTTTTATCCTACAAATACTGTGGATGTTGTGATAGGCTGTGTTTTCTTTCTTTGCACTTGCTGTGAGAATGCTTAGAATCAATCTATTATATTCATCTCAGCGAGTCATTTTTGTGGCACTCTGTTCCCAGTGTTATTCTCTTGGCCTTATTTTCCTTCCTTTCAAACTCCCTAAGTGGTTATTTGACCCTTTCTGTCTCATTTGTATTTTTGTCAGCTTCTTCCAATCTTTCCTGGAAAAAGCAAGCCACAAATATATGTATAAAAATAATTAGGCACTATAATGAGACACCACTTGGCACCCGCTGGGATGTCTATAATCAAAAAATTTTAAAATACTAATGCTGGCAAGGATATGGAGAAATTGGCACTCTCATATATCATTGCTGGTGAGAATGAAAAATGGCACAGCTGCTGTGGAAAGCAGTGTTGCAGTTTCTCAACAAGTTGTACGTAGAGTTCAACTCTACGTTCCTTCCATATGACACCTTCCACTCCTGGTTATATACACAAAGGAATTAAAAGCAAGTGTTCAGGGTCACCTGGGTGGCTCAGTCTATTAAGTGTCTGACTTGATTTCAGCTCAGGTCACTATCTCAGGGTCATGAGATTGAACTGTGCGCTGAGCTCTGCACTACAACCTGCTTGGATTCTCTCTCCCTCTCCCTCTGCTCTTCTCTACCCCCTAACTCGCATGCACTAGCTCTCGCTCTCTCTCTCTCTCTCTCTCTCTCTAAAAGACCAAAAAAAAAAAAATGTGCAAGCAGAAATTTGTACATGAATGCTCATAGCAATACTATTCACAATAGCCAAAAGTAGAAACAACTCCATTATCCATCAACTAATAACTGAATAAACAAAATGCAGTATATCATACAATAAAGTAGTACTCAGTCACAACGAGGAATGAAGTTTTATCTGCTACAACATGGATGAACCTTGAAAACATTATGCTGGGGCACCTAGGTGGCTCAGTGGTTGACCATCTGCCTTCAGCTTGGGTCTTATCTCAGGGTTCTGGGTTGGAGCCCCATGTTAAGTTCCCTGCTCAGTGGGGAGCCTGCTTCTCCTACTGCCCCTCCTCCTGCTCATGCACTCTTTCTCTCTCTCAAATAAATAAATAAAATCTTAAAAAAGAAGAAAACATTATGCTAAGTGTAGAAGCCAGGTAAAAGAAGGCCACATACTGGGATCCCTGGGTGGCTCAGTGGTTTAGCATCTGCCTTCAGCCCAGGGCGTGATCCTGGAGTCCCGGGATTGAGTCCCACATCGGGCTCCCTGCATGGAGCCTGCTTCTCCCTCTGCCTGTGTCTCTGTGCCTCTCTCTCTCTCTCTCTCTTTCTCTGGCTCTCATGAATAAATAAAATCTTAATAAAATAAAAAAATAAAAGGCCAGATACTGTCTGACTCCGTTTATCTGAAATGTCCAGAAGAGACAAACCCATAGAGGCATAAAATAGACTAGTGATTGCCAAGGTGGGGGCATGGGGTGTGTGTGGTGTGATTGCTTAATGGGTATTGAGTTTCCTTTTGGAGTACGAGAAATCTCCTGGAATTTGATAGTGTTGATAGTTGCTTAACATTGTGGCTATGCTATGTGGCACCAAATTGTATACTTTTGAAGTGTTTAGAATGGTAAATTTTATCTTACGTGAGTTTTAACACACACAGCGTTAAGTTCCTGGGTACTTGGTGCTCCTGTCTCATCAGGTGGTGCGGCTCTGAGGACCAAGGCTGTCTTGGGCTGTCTGCTACCAGGACATTCCTCCTCCCAGCCACCCCCCCTCCACTCACTCACTTCCCTTTACCTCCACCCCTCAAAGTCTCCTTCTCTGCCCCTTTAAGATTGAACTCCTTTCAGATCAAGCATAAGCCTCCAGGAAGTCTTTCTGATTATTCCTTTTTTTTTTTTTTCTTTCTGATTATTCCAAGCACCAGTGATCTCTGCTTTTTCCTTTCCTTCCTTCCATCCTCCCTCCTTTCCTTCTTTTCTTAAGGATTTATTTATTTGAGAAAAATAGTGCATGTAGGCACATGCAGGAATGGAGGGAAAGGGAGAGGGAATCTCAAGCAGACCCCCACTCCCCACTGTTTCGGGGCAACTGGAGCTCAAGAGACCCAGGAGATCAGGACCTGATTCAAAACCTAGAGTCAGTCGCTTAACTGACCAAGCCACCCAGATGCCTCTGCTTTTCCTAGTTTCTTAAAGTAACTGTTAAGCTCTTGACTCCATGCAGCCTTTTTCATGAATTGTTTCCACATTTTCTTTACTGTTGTCATTTTGGCTAATACAGGTGAAACCATCCATCCTAGTTTTTGTAGATCTTCCAAGAACCTGAGAATCCCTGCACATAGCAAAATGAGACATTAATAACATGATTTCTGTGCTTAAGAAGCTTCTAAAATTAGTTGAGGAAACAAAACATATATACATTAATAGTGAAATGTCAGTGCGAATAAATGCTTTAGTAGCCCAGAGGCTATGGGGGACTTTAGCCAGGGAAGTCATTCATTTAATCAATTCATTCACTTACTATGTGCCAGGCACTGTGTTGAGTCATGGAAGATGACTTTTGATATCTGAATAGGTTGATATCTGAAGAGGCTTTCTTTCTTTTTTTTTTTTTTAAAGATTTTATTTATTTATTCATGAAAGACAGAGAGAGAGAGAGAGAGAGAGAGAGAGGCAGAGACACAGGCAGAGGGAGAGGGAGAAGCAGGCTCCATGCAGGGAGCCCGACGTGGGACCCGATCTCAGGTCTCCAGGATCACGCCCTGGGCTGAAGGCAGCGCCAAACCACTGAGCCACCGGGCTGCCCTGAACAGGCTTTCAAGAGTGGGTAGGATATATGTAGCTAGAAAAAAGTAGGAATCCTGTCCTGAGCAAAAAGAATGTGCAGAAATACAAGATTGGAAAAGTATGAAGTGTGAAAATAGACCAGCTTGGCTTTATGGAGAGGATCTGTGTGACATCAAAAAAGATCTGCATATACTGTCAGGAAAAGATGTTCTAGATATGCTAAGTGGAAAATAGCAAGTTATAGTGAAGTATTCTTAACCAAATTTCATTTTTTGCAAACATATGTTAGTGTATATGACTAAAAAAAAGAAGAAATATACATGAAACTAGGAGCAGTCGCTGGAAGCTAATATGTAAGGAGTAATCATTATGAATTTCCATAATTTAAAAAATTGTCCCCAGCTAAGCATGTGCTATTTCTGTGATCAGATGGGGACAAAAGGTAAATGAAAATGAATTAATAAATATTTTAAATAAAAAAATACAGAGTTTGGACCTAATGTGGTAGGCAACCCACATGTAAACATTGAATTTGGGGAAGCCTTAAGGGCTTTTGAGATTGCTTTGTAAATATTTCAATAGTCCTTGATAAACCTTTGCAAATCTCTTCTGAAATAGCATCTTCTCCCAGCAGGGGGGATCTGCATGCTTCCCCAGTGGTCTGCTGGGCCTGGGCAACCCCCCACCCACTACCCCCTCACTCCCAAGCCAAGGAATATTGTTACTTTTGCCTGGTGGATCAACAACCATTCATAACAGAGGGAATGACAAAGGACTTTATTTTTATGTATTATTTTATTTTATTTTATTTTATTTTTTTTTATTGTTTTTGAGTAAAGAGACAGAAGTTTATTAAATAAAGATACAGAGAAAGCTCTCAGGGGTGAGAGGAGTCCCAACAGGCTTGCCCTATTTATAACTTTTTTAAGATTTTATTTATTAATTTATTTAGAGAGTGCAGGCATGTGCACACATGAGGAGGGCAGGGTCACAGGGAGAGGGAGAAAGAAAATTTCTAGCAGACTGTGCTGAGCGCAGAGCTGGAGAGGGTCCCAATCTTACAACCCCTGAAATCATGACCTGAGCAGAAATCAAGAGTCCAATGCTTAACTACACTTAACCCAGTGAGCCACCCAGCGCCTAAAAACCCAATATCTAATAGTATTTTTTAAAGGTTTTTATTTATTTATTCATGAGAGACACGGGGCGGGGGGGGGGGGGCAGAGACACAGGCAGAGGGAGAAGCAGGCTCCATGCAGGGAACCCCACGCAGGACTCCATCCCAGGCCCCCAGGATCAGGCCCTGGGCTGAAGGCGGCGCTAAACCGCTAAGCCACCGGGGCTGCCCTCTTTCATTTTTTAGCTAGCTTTGCAGTAGACGCATAACAGAACAAGGAGGAAGGATGGAAAAGAAAGGCAGTGATGGGGAAAAGAGGTTTCTCCTCAAATGAGCCTTCTATCCCCAGATCCACCCTCCCACAGGAGCAGGCTGGGAGGCTGATAAGCTGTGACTCACTTTATTTCAAATCTGTAAAACCAGATCAGTTAATTTGGTTGAGTCAGCCAAGTAGAGAGATGCTGAGAATGGGACTGTCTGTGGGTTCCAAACCAGAATCCCTAACCTCTGAAGTGCTGGCCCCTTGGGAGACAGAATAGTTTTCTCCACTGGAAAAATAACTATACACAACTTTTAATATTAACCATTCTAAAATATATACACTACTTGTAAATGTTGATGTATCATGAATATCTTTCCACACCAACAATATTCATCTGCAATACTAGTTCTCAAAGTGTAATCTGGGGACCCTGGAAATCCCAAGACCTTTGCAGGGGGTTCATGAACTCCAAACTCTTTTTATTTAAATTCTAATACATTATTTTCCTTTTTAATTCTCCTGTCACAAGTTTAGAGTAGTTTACTAGAGACTACATAATACATGATATTGCAACATTTTAAATGCAGAAGCCAACAGAAAAATCCAGGTGCCTTCTATTAACTTTGACATTTAAGAGCACAAATGTAAAATAATACCATTTTTCTATTTTTTTTGTTTTGTAATATGTACTTTTTTTTTCATACAATGTTGTTCATGTTACCATACAATAGTCCATTATTTTTAAGTGAAACAATGAATAAATATTTCTTAAATTTCTCTTTAAAAAAAAAGATTTTGTTTATTTAAGGGAGAGAGCAGGCATGTGAAGGAGTGGAGGAGAGGGAAGGGGAGTGGTAGAGGGGAAAGAATAGGGAGAGGGAAAGAGTCTCAAGCTGACTTGGTGCCGAGTGCAGAGCCCCACGTGGGGCTTGATCTTACCGCCCAGAGATCATGACCTGGGCTGGAACAAGAGTGGGAGGCGTAAGTGGTGCTCTTCACGGGTCAAGAACAGGACGTGCCCGAGCTCGGTGACTCCCCACGGCAACCCCGAGGGCTGTATCTGTCCCGTCATGGACTTATTAAAAACGCAGGTTTCTGGGTTCTGTCTCAGACCTACTGAATAAGGATCTCCTAGGTGCCCCATTAAATTTCTCAGTTTAAACTTCAAAAATTTTGATAGATACTGCACATATAAAAACTCTTTGGTAAAACAAAACAAAACAAAACAAAACAAAACGAACAAACAAAAAAACTCTTTGGTGTCCTTAGTACTTTTCAAGAGTGTTAAAGGGTCCTGAGACGAAAAATGTGAGAACCTCACATGTTTTCATCATGTTTTAATAGCTGATTTAATTCATTGCACTGGGGTATCGTAATTCATTTAACCAGTAAGCAATGCCAAAGAACAAAATCCTTAGTTAAGTTTGTGTACACTCTTTATGTCTTTAAGATAGTTTTCAGGGATGATTTTTAACATGCATGTTTACTTACTGTAAAAAAAATGGACAATGTAATCCGCCCTCAGCTAATCACCTCTTTCTATTCTTTTCTGTTTTCTGCCCAGCAACAAAGGGGAATGTGAGGCATTTAAGATTACTAGTTTAAACGACTTTATCAGTAGATCACCATTTCCAAGGGGAAAATACTTCGTGGATCATCTCCCAAGATGGGCTGCACCTTAAGCACGCTGAAATCTTTTAAAAATGCAAATTCCCAGGGGTGCGGGAAAGAACTGAGCGCAATTCTCAAATGCCCTTATCGGTGTTACCTATTTTTGTGAAGCACAGGCCGAAAAGCGTGCTGCGTCACACATGCCGGGGGGCGGGGGGGGGCGGTCCTGCTGAGACGATGTGGGGCCTGGAGCCAGCTGTGCAGGGGCTGCAGGGCCCCCGCGTCCCGAGCCCGGGCCTCCTCCGGGACCAGCACCACCCGGCGCCCCGCTCCTCCAGCCGCGCTCGCACGGCGCCGGGCTCTCACGAGGGGCGCAGCCAGTGTTAGCGGACTGCGGCACGAAGGCTCTGCCCAGGAGGGTCCGAACCCAGAGACCTGCTGCACTTGCAACACATCCAGGACGGGACAGATCCGGCTGCCTCCGGGGTTGCCGTGGGGAGTCTCTGCGCTCGGGCACGTCCCACACATGCTAAGTGCAGAGAACAGGCCTCGGACAAGGTCGGCTGCAGCCCCGCGCAGGCCGACAAGAAAAGCCGAGACCGGGCGGGAAAAGAGCGGCGGCACAGCGCGCGTGGTGCCCAGGGCCGGAGAGTGGCCTCGGTGGGGCGTGACCGGAGGGCGGGGCGGGGCGGGGCCGAAGCCGGGGGCGGGGCCATCGCGCGGGCGGGGCCGGGGCCGCAGTGAAGACGGGGCGGTGGGCCTGGAGGGCGGGGCCAGGGCCGGGGTGGAGGCGGGGCGAAGGGCCTGGTGGGCGGGGCGGTGGGCGGGGCCGGAGTGGAGGCGGGGCGCCGGGCATGGAGGGCGGGGCGGTGGGCGGGGCCGGAGTGGAGGCGGGGCGCAGGGCCTGGTTGGCGGGGCCGGAATGGAGGCGGGGCGCTGGGCCTGGAGGGCGGGGCCGGGCTCGGAGTGGAGGCGGGGCGCAGGGCCTGGTGGGCGGGGCGGTGGGCGGGGCCGGAGTGGAGGCGGGGCGCAGGGCCTGGTGGGCGGGGCGGTGGGCGGGGCCGGAGTGGAGGCGGGCCGCAGGGCCTGGTGGGCGGGGCCGAGTGGAGGCGGGGCGCAGGGCCTGGGGGGCGGGGCGGGGGGCGGGGCCGTCTTCGGAGTGGGGGCGGGGCCGGAGTGGAGGCGGGGCGGTGGGCCTGGTGGGCGGGGCTGGGCTGGAGTGAAAGCGGAGGGGCCTGGTGGGCGGGGCCGGAGGGGAGGCAGGGCGCTGGTCCTGGAGGGCGGGTCCGGGTCCGGAGTGGAGGCGGGGCGGTGGGCCTGGTGGGCGGGGCTGGGCTGGAGTGAAAGCGGAGGGGCCTGGTGGGCGGGGCGGTGGGCGGGGCCGGAGGGGAGGCGGGGCGCCGGGCCTGGCGGGCGGGGCCGGGGCGTGCGCTGACAGGAGCGCCCCGGGAGTGAGAGACGCCTCCTGGCGGGAGCTGGCGGGAGCTGGCGGGTGCGGGGAGCTGAAGACGGGCGGAGGGCCGCGGCACAGGGGAGGGCGGCGGCGGGCCTGTCTCTTTAAGTGCCGGGGGCTGGGGCGCTGCGCCGGGGGACGGCGCGGAGGCGCGGCCTGCCTCCCTCCGTCGCACGGCCCCGCGGCGCGCCCGGGCTCGGCCGACCTGCGGGGGAACGAGGGCCCGCGGCCTCGCGGCGCCGCGGCGCACGGTGAGCGGGCGCAGGCGGGCAGCGTCGGAGGCCGGGAGGGGCCGGGGCCCGGGGCGGCGGGCTCCCGAGGTGGGAGGGGCGGAGCGGCCCCCGCGCGGCCTGGGCCCCGCCTACGCGCGGGACAAAGCTGGGGGCCGCCGCGGGGGGCGGGGGCGGGTGGCGGGCGCGGGCGCAGCGCGGGGGCGGCGGCAGAGCCGCGGGGCCTCCGCCTCCTGGCGGGCCTGGGGCTCGGTCGCGCCGCACAAAGGCTGCTGTCAGAGCCGCCCGGGGACCGCACGCGGGCGCCGAGCCCAGGCAGTTCCGGTGCGGTGTCGCGTCTCAGCCCCGGGCTCGGGGAGGCCCTTTCGTACTTCTGCCGGCGGCTCTCTAAATGCCATTATTTACCTGAATACGTTTTCTAGCAAGGTTTGCGGAGTAGGGTGAAGACAACCGTAAGAGACGAAAAAAATATCCCATTTTTAGTGAGTGTAGGATGAAAACTAGTTCTGGAAAAAAAAAATCACTTTTCAGATACCTTCTCTGGCCTCCACGAATATGCACCAGAAATCATCCGACTTGCTAGGTGCAGTTAAATAATAAATTAGAAAACTGGGTTCCTAACGGTCTTTACTAATACTTTATGGGCCTAGTAGCAGTCACCAGGGCTTTCTCTTTCAAAATTGAGTCATACCGGGTGCAAAGCCCTGCATCCTTTTCGCCTTCGTACTGCGTTTGCTTTATTGTGCTTTAGAATACTTAGAATAAAAGTTTACAGTGATCATAAAAGCCCTATAAACTCACTTTTTATGTATCTGACACTGGTAGTCACTTATTTTACTTGATTCTATTTTGGAGAGGGTTTGTTATATATTTCCAAACCACGTTTAAAAGACGTTACATCTTTTTAAAAAGCTTAAAACAACAGGTAGGTTGTTTAACCAACCATCAGGATTTGTGCTGATCTTTTTTTCAAAGTGTACTAATTAATATACTGTCTTCTTAATAACAAACATTGACGGACGCCTGGGTGGCTCAGCAGTTGAGCGTCAGCCTTTGGCCCAGGGCGTGATCCCGGGTTCCGGGATCGAGTCCCACATCGGGCTCCCTGCATGGGGCCTGCTTCTGCCTCTGCCTGTGTCTCTGCCTCTCTCTCTCTCTCTCTGTCTCTCGGTGTCTCTCATGAATAAATAAATAAGAGCTTTAAAAAGAAACATTGAGGAATCCATGGTACCTAAGGTATAGAATTCGAAGAATATCTTCACATTTCAATAAATTACACAAGAGTTCGTAATACAATTAATAATTTACTATCCCCTTTTAAAAAAATATTTATTTATTATTTATGATAGACATAGAGAGAGGCAGAGACACAGCAGAGGGAGAAGCAGGTTCCGTGCCAGGAGCCCGACACGGGACTCAATCCCGGGACTCCAGGATCGCGCCCTGGGCCAAAGGCAGGCGCTAAACTGCTGAGCCACCCAGGGATCCCCAATTTACGATTCCCTTTGTTATTTCTTGGGTTAAGGAATGACTGCCCACTCCTTTCCCTAAGCTGCTTCATCCTGCCTAGTTATATTAAGAGATAAAATGAGATAATCATTAGACTAATTTGCATTTTTAAATTTTGTGAAATGTTTTAAATTATGATTCAATATTAATAGTTTTTTTTATTTTTTAAAATTTTATTTATTTGTGAGAGACACAGAGAGAAAGAGGCAGAGACAGAGGCAGAGGGAGAAATCAGGCTCCATGCAGGGAGCCCGATGTGGGACTGGATCCTGGGTCTCCAAGATCACGCCCTGGGCCAAAGACTGCACTAAACCGCTGAGCCACCCAGGCATCCCTCAATATTGATAGTTTTAAATAGGAGTTTAAAGTTGAATAATAGGCCTACAACCAAAGTTGAATAGTAGTAGTGCAGTATTATAACTAGTTATTTGCCTCAGCAACCTGATGATTCATATATATATATGCATACATATATTTTATATACTTATATTTGAAGTTGGCTGACAAGACACTACTGTATAAAAAGTGTAGTTTGAAGGTTTAATCATTCATTGAGAATGTCCTTTAAATGATCACTCAAAAGTCTTTTAACACAATGAGTATTGGTTTATTTGTTTTGCTTTTCATTTCTGTTTGTTCTTAACCTAGCCCTTGCCTTTGAATTAAAGTTTTTTTGGTTTTTCCTTTTGTTTGTTTATTTAGCTTCCAGGAAGTTGATCGTCTTTGAAGAAACATGAAGTCACACGCTGTTGTTATGCTTACTCTAGCTGTCCTGGTGTTCCTGACATGGGTCCCTGTGTCGCTGACTTGTAACAAAGCACTCTGTGCCAGTGATGTGAGCAAATGCCTCATTCAGGTAGGACTAAGCATACTTTTTATTATTATTAAAATGTAGAGCAGATATCGAGTGCCTATATAAAGGGTGTGTGTGTGTATGTATGTATGGATATATGGAGATATATATATATATGTGTGTGTGTGTATATATATATATATATATGCCTGAGTATTAGGTCAGCTCCTGAGGTACTGAACTGCAACACGCTGGTCTGGGTTTTTATCTCCATAGTTTTCTTGCAGATATGCAATGTCAGATTTAAGAAGTTTGGTGCTGAAAATAATATCCGTCTTCATAAATATGCCACTGCAAAGTGATGAGCACTCCATTGAGATAAAGTAAAAGGTTTCCTTTTATTATCTAGTTTGTAAACCAAAGAAACTCAATTACTATATTTAGAAAAATATTTAGGTATACAATGAGATACCACCTCACACCGGTGAGAATGGCTGAAATTAACAAGCCAGGAAAGGACAGCAGGAAAGGATGCAGGGAGAGGGGAAACACTCTTACACTGTTGGTGGGAATGCAAATTGATGCAGTTACTGTGGAAAACAGTATGGAGGTTCCTCAAAAAGTTGAAAATAGAGCTTCCCTGTGATCCAGCAATTGCACTACTAAGTATTTACCCCAAAGATAGAAATAGTGCGTATAAATGTATACATACAAATGCAGTGATGCGAAGGGGCACCTTTAACGATATGGATGGAACTAGAGGATATTATGCTGAGTGAAATAAGTCAGTCTGAGAAAGACAATTATCATATGATCTCACTCATATGTGGAATTTAAGAAACAAAACAGGATCAGAGGGGAAGGGAGGAAAAAAATAAAACAAGATGAAACCAGAGAGGGAGATAAACCATAAGAGACTCTTAATCTTAGGACACAAAGTGAGGGTTGCTTGAGGCTATGGGGTGGGAGGTACGGGGTAACTGTGTGATGGGCATTAAAGAGGGCGTGTGATATCATGAGCACTGGGAGTTATATAAGACTGATGAATCACTGAATTCTACCTCTGAAACTAATAATAACAAATTTTAGGGCAGCCTGGGTGGCTCAGCGGTTTAGCGCTGACTTTAGCCCAGGGCATGACCCTGGAGATCCAGGATCAAGTCCCACATTGGGCTCCCTGCATGGAGCCTGCTTCTCCCTCTGCCTGTGTCTCTGCCTTTCTCTCTCTCTGTCTCTCATGAATAAATAAATAAAATCTTAAAAAAATTTTTTTTAGCTAATCAGATAATAGTCATATTGTTCCCTTATATAATGTAACAGTTGTGTATTCTGTGCAACAGGCTATCCCAAATGTAGCTACTTAATGCAGTAGACATTTATGTGATGTGGTGTGTGAGGGTTGAGAGTCTAGGAGCAGTTGAGCTGGGTGCTTCTGGCTCGGGGTCTCTCACAAGGTTGCAGGCAAATTGGCTGAGATTGTGGAGAATCTGCTTCCAAAATACTTGACAATTATCTCTCTTTCAGTCATCAGGATAAGCTTAGTTACCATTCTCACTTTTCTGAAGAAAAAGGGAGGGTAAGTAGTTTGGTCAGGTTCATATAGCTAGTGATTGACTTTAGAACGAGGTCTTTGACTCCAAAGCCTGTGGCGTTTCTACCTAACATACTGGTTATTACGCCATAAAGTTGTGTTAATTAGTGGTGAACTTCACGTCTTACAGAGCTGTTTTCTTTTCTCATCGTGTTAGACCATCAACAGTCTTGTGCCTTTTGTGTGTCTGTATTTATTAGTTTTTAGCTGTTGGCTAAGAAATTTGGTAACTACACACATTAGAATTCAGCGTAAGGTATGAGTCAGCTACCTCTTGGCTATACCTGACATAGAGCAGTTGTGTGTATGTATTAGAAGTGATAATGATTTTTATAGAGTTGAGGCATTTTGTATTTATTTTGGACATTTTGGTCCTTCTCATTTAACAGTCAAGATCCTAGGAAGCCTGACCTTTATCTAGTAGTTTGCCACCATCTCATGCTCTCTTTACCCTAACTCTGCATCTCAAACCAAAGCATTAAAATAGGGAAGTTTGTTGGTTTGTTTTTATTTTTTTTCCACCGTGGACATCTTTAAGAATAAGTGGAAGAGAGGAGTATAGTGAAGGGCAGTTCCAGCAATCATTAATTCCGGACCACCCATATTTCATCTCTGTTCCTCTGCGCTGCTCACCCCAGATACGTCTTAATTTCAGGCAAATTGCTGATATTGTTTTATCACAATTCTAATATATACATCTTAAAGATAAGAACTCTGAAACACAGCTATTAGCAATTTTAGGGGTGCCTGGCTAGCTGTGTTGGAAGAGCATGAGACTCTTGATCTCAAGGTTGTGTATTTGAGCCCCACGTTGGTGTAGAGATTACTTAAAAAAAAAAAAAAAAGAAAGAAAGAATTAACAGTAATTTTAAATATCATCTAATTTTATACATGAAAGTTTTGATATGGCGTGTTTGCTTAGGCTCATGCTGGCAGAAAATTTTGAAGTCTATACATGAAGCCCAGCTTTGTGCTCTGGTCTGATGGGGAAGCTGTGTCACTTCCCACGTTGTTTCAGTGTAGTTTCTTATTATTAGAAATAAAGTTGCAAATATAGCAACAGTTGCTATATTCATGTTCAGGTGGAATTTCACTTAAATCCTAAATTATTTTTGACTCTCCAAATCTGTAATTTCTGTTAGTTTGAATAATTAAAATTGGATTTTATTAAAATAACTTGCTTGGTAAAGGAATATTTTAAAGATAGCTTTTGGTTAATATTGATAAATACTCTTAAAAGTTTTTGGCTTGTTTCTTTTGTTTTTAAATTTAAAAACATGTAGGGGCACTTGGGTGGCTCATTCAGTTGAGCATCTGCCTTTGATTCGGGTGGTGTCCCTTGTCAGGCTCTCTGCTCAGAGTCTCCTTCTCCTTCTCCCTGTGCCTGCCACTTGCCTACTTGTGCATGTTCTCTCTCTCTCCCTCTGTCTAATAAATAAAATCTTAAAAATGAGTGTAAAAACTGGAAAATTGAGCTTCACTTGTTAAATGGTGACTCTAGTAAATTCATTGGAAAGAAGCTAAGACTAGCTTTACCATTAATTCGGTGATGCTGACATTTCTTGGTTCCTATTGTTCCTTCAGAGCCAGGAATCATCAGATCTTTTTCTGAAGTGGTAGAGACAACACTTCTGGTGCATAGTGGCAGGGTGTTTGAAGTTAAACATATCACAGGATCCAGAATTGGGGATTTTCTTGTTCATTTATTCACAAACAGTGGACATTGAAGTAAAATGTAGCAATTTTGACTCATTTTATGGTCTTGAAAACTCCAGCAGATTATTTCACATTCTGAACTTTATTTTCCTCTTTCTCCTCTTACTATGCTATGTAACAAACCACCCCAACAATCAGTGGCTGAAAACAATGTTGATTTTGCCCACAAGTTTGCATTCTGCAAGGTTCAGTGGGTAACTCACTACACAACACTAGGGCAGCTTGAAGGCTAAGGACTGGAGTTATCTGAAGCAGCACTATTCCCTGAAATGTTCTACAATGATAGAAACAGTCTGTAGTAGAAACAGTCCAGTGCAGTAGAAACTAGCCACATAAGGCTATTGAGCACTTGAAATATAATAATAATAATCGCTTTTGTGGTTGAAAAAATAGATTTTTAGATTTTTAGATTTTAGTTTTAATTAATTGAAATCTAAATAGCTATATGTGCCTCACTGATAAGTCTAACTAAATTAAGAAAATTCTCCAGCACTCTCATTCTCACTCACTCACTCGCTTTCTCACTTTCTCAGTTGTCTCTCTATATACTTCTCTAGTGTGTTGGTTTAAGACTAGAGATATCTCACATATTGGCTCAGGGCTCCCAAGATACCTGCTTTATGAAAGAAAGCTGAAGGAATATGTATTTTATGGTCTTACCTTAAAGGTTACAGTATTACCACCAGTCATAGGTCCACCTGGATTTAAGTGAAGGGAACATAGTCCCTACCTCTGATGGAGGAGCATAAAAAGAGTGTGTGGCATAAAATGGCATGGACATCTTTGAAAAATACAGTATGCTACATATGAAGTGTAAAATAGATTAGTTGGCTAGATGATCTCAAAGTTTCCTTCTAACTCTATATAGTTCTAATGAAAGAAACCGACTGTTATGTGGTAAATATTCTCTTTATTAAAAATCAGAGTAAGAAAGGCATTTTTCTCTTTTTTTTAATTGAAGTATAATTGATATACAATGTTACATTAGTTTGAAGTGTACAACATGTTGATTTGACAATTCTTTTTTTTTTTTGTTTAAGATTTTATTTATTTATTCATGAGAAACACACAGAGAGGGAGAAAGAGGGGCAGAGACACAGGCAGAGGGAGAAGCAGGCTCCATGCAGGGAGCCTGATGTGGGACTCGATCCCCGGTCTCCGGGATCATGCCTTGGGCCGAAGGCTGCGCTAAACTGCTGAGCCACCCGGGCTGCCCCTGATTTGACAATTCTATACAGAACTCAGTGTTCACTGATTAAGTGTAGTTACAGTTAAAATATTTTTTAAAATATTTTATTTATTTAAGAGACAGAGAGCGCACACTCAAGCGGGCTGGGGGAAGGGCAGAGGGAGAGGGATAAGCAGACTCCCTACTGAGCAGGGAGCCAGGACTGAGGACTGCATCCCAGGACCCTGGGATCATGACCTGAGCTGAAGGCAGATGCTTAATCAGCTGAGCCACCCAGCCGCTCCTGTTGTTACAATATTATTGACTATATATTTCCATCTCTGTGACTTATGTTATACCTGGAGGTTTGTAAATATACCTCTTAATCTCTGTCTTATATTTTGCCTGTCTCCTCACCCCCACAGCCGTTAGTTTGTTCTCTATATTTAAGAATGTTTGCCTTACTTTTTAGATTCCACATTTAAGTGAAATCATATAGTATTTGTCTTTCTCTAACTCTTTTCACATAACATATTCTAGGTCTGTCCATGTTGCTGCAAATGGCAAGATCTCATTTTTTTTAAGGCTAAGTAAGACTTATTTGTGTGTATGTGTGTGTGTATACTACTCTTCTTCATCCCTTCATCTGTGTGTGGACATGGGGTTGCTTCCATATCTTGGCTACTGTAAGTAATGCTGCAATAAACATAGCACGTATCTTTTCAAATTAATGTTTCCCTTTTCTTTGGGTAGTTGGATTATGGTATCATATGGTATTTTTGTTTTTAATTTTTTGAGTTACCTCCATACTGTTTCCTACAGTGATTGCACCAACATAAATCCACATCAACAGTGCATGAGGGTTCCTTTTTCTCCACATCCTCTCCAACACTTGTTATTCCTTGACTTTTTGGTGGTAGCCTTTCTGACTGGTATGAGGTGATGCCTCTTGTGGTTTTGATTTGCATTTCCATGGTGATTAGTGATGTTGAACATCTTCTTATGTGTCTGTTGGCCATCTGGATATCTTCTTTGGAAAAATGTCTCCAGCTCATTTGCCCATTTTTAATTGGATTATTTGGGGTATTTTTGGTATTGAGTTATATAAGTTCTTTATGTTTTAAATACTAACCCTTTATCACATATATTATTTGCAAATATCTTTTCCCATTCAATGCGTTACCTTTTGTTTTATTGATATTTTCCTTACACTGTGCAAAGACTTTTTATTTTGGTGTAGTCCCACTAGTTTGTTTTTGTTTCCCTTGCCTCAGGAGACAAACCTAGAAAAATATTGTTAAGGCTGATGTCCAAAATATTATTGCCTATGTTTTCTTTTAGGAGTTTTATGGCTTCAGGTCTGATATTTAGGTCTTTCATCCATTTTGAGTTTATTTTTATATACGGTGTAAGAAAATGGTCCAGTTTCATTCACATGTAGCTGTCCAGTTTTCCCAGTGCCATTTATTGAAGAGACCGTCTTTTCTCTATTACATATTCTTGCCCGTTTGTTGTAGATTAATTGACAATATGGGTGTGGGTCTCTTTTGGGGCTTTCTATCCTGTTTCATTGATCTACATGTCTGTTTTTATGCCAATACAATACTGGTTTAATCACTACAGCTTTGTTAACTTGAAGTCTGGAATTGTGATGCCTGTCAGCTGTGCTTTTTCAAGATTGCTTTGGCTATTCAGGGTCTTTTGTAGTTTTATAAGAATTGTAGTATTATTTGTGCTAGTTCTGTGAAAAATGATGTTGGTATTTTGATAGGGATTGCTTTATTTATTTATTTTTTTTTGATAGGGATTGCTTTAAAAGTGTAGATTACAGGGATCCCTGGGTGGCTCAGCGGTTGAGCACCTGCCTTCAGCCCAGGGCATGATCCTGGAGTCCTGGGATCGAGTCCCGCATTGGGCTCCCTGCATGGAGCCTGCTTCTCCCTCTGCCTGTGTGAGAGGCAGACCTCTCTTTCTCTCTGTGTCTCTCATGAATAAAGAAATAAAATCTTTAAAAAAAAAGGTGTAGATTGCTTTGGGTAGTATAGACATTTTAACAATTTTTGTTCTTCTAGTCCGTGAGCATGGAATGTCTTTACCTTTCTTTGTGTCATCTTCAGTTTCTTTCATAAATGTCTTACAGTTTTAAGAGTATAGGTTTCTCAGCTCCTTGGTTAAATTTATTCTTAGATATCCTTTTTATGCAACTGTAAATGGGATTGTTTTCTTTCTCTTTTTGCTACTTTATTATTAGTGTATAGAAATGCAATAGATTTCTGTGTATTAATTTTGAATCCTGCAACTTTATAGGATTCATTTATCAGTTCTACTAGTTTTCTGGTGAAGTCTTTAGGATTTTCTATATATAGTATCAAGTCATCTTTATTTTTTTTTTATTTATTTTTTTTAAATTTTTATTTATTTATGATAGTCACAGAGAGAGAGAGAGAGAGAGAGAGAGAGAGAGAGAAGCAGAGACATAGGCAGAGGGAGAAGCAGGCTCCACGCACCGGGAGCCTGATGTGGGATTCGATCCCGGGTCTCCAGGATCGCGCCCTGGGCCAAAGGCAGGCGCCAAACTGCTGCGCCACCCAGGGATCCCTATCAAGTCATCTTTAAAGAGTGAGTTTTATTTCTTCTTTACCAATTTGGTTGCCTTTTATTTCTTTTTCTTGTCTGACTGCTACAGATAAGACTTCCATTACTGTTGTGAATAAAAGTAATGAGAGTGGACATCCTTGTCTTGTTCCTGATCTTAGAGGAAAAACTTTCAGTTTTTCATTATTGAATATGATGTTATCAATGGGATTTTCATATGTGGCGCTTTCTGTGTTGGAGCATGTTCTCTCTAAACCCCCTTTATGGAGTTTTATCACGAATGTACTTTGTCAAATGCCTTTTTCTGCATATACTGAGGTAATGATAATGTTTTTATCCTTCCTCTTGTTAATATGATGTATCATGTTGATCACTTTGCAAATACTGAATCACCCATGCATCCTTGGAATAAATCCCATTTGATCGTGGTAAATTATTTTTTTAACATACTGTTGAATTGGTTTGCTAGTATTTTGTTGAGAATTTTTGCATCCATGTTCATCAGAGGTATTGGCCTATAGTTTTCTCTTTTTGTGGTGTTTTTGGTTTGGGTATCAGGGTGATACTGGCTTCATAGAATGAATCTGGAAGTTTTCTTCTATTTTTTTTTGGAATAGTTTGAGAAGAATGGGTGTTAACACTTCTTTATTTATTTTTCACTTTTTTATTTTTTAAAAAAGATTTTAAGAGGGACTGAGAGGAGGGCCAGAGGGAGAGAATCTTCAAACAGACTCCCTGCTGAGCCTGGAGCCTGAGATCCTGAGATCCTGACCTGAGCCAGAGTCAGATGCTTAACTGAGTCACCAAGACATCCCAACACTTCTTGAAATGTTGGGTAAAATTCCCCTGTGAAGCCATCTGGTACTCAACTTTTGTTTGTTGGGAGTTTTTTGATAACTGATTCAATTTCCTTAATAGTAATTGGTCTGTTCAAATTTTCTATTTCCTCCTGATTCAGTTTTGGAAGATTGTGTTTCTAGGAAATTGCCCATTTCTTTTCAAGTTATCCAAATTGTTGGCATATAATTTTTCATAATACTATAATCCTTTATATTTCTCTGGTGTTAGTTATTTATCCTCCTTTATTTCTGATTTTGAGCCCGCCCTCTTTTTTTTCCTGATTAGTCTGACTAAATGTTTATCTGTTTTGTTTATCTTTTCAAAGAACAATCTCTTGGTTTCATTGATATTTTCTATTATGTTTTTTATCCCCATTTTATTTATTTCTGCTCTAATGTTTGTTGTTTCCTTCCTTTTTCTAGGTTTGGGCTTTTTTTTTTTTTTAGCTAATACAACTAAATTGTAAAGTTAGGTTGTTCATTTGAGACTTGTTTTTTGATGCATTAGACCTGTATCACTATAAACTTTCCTTTTTGAACTGCTTTTGCTGCAGTCCAAAAAGATTTTGGACTGTTGTGTTTTCCTTTCCATTTGTCTTCATGTATTTTTTTAATTTCCTCTTTGATTTTATGGTTGACCCATCTGTTGTCTAGTAGCAGGTTGTTTAGCCTCCAGAAATTTTCCAGAATTATTTCTTGTAATTGATTTCTAGTTTTCATTGTGGTCAGAAAAAAAGGTCATATCAAACATATGACTTCAGTCTTCTTAAATTTATTGATATTTGTTTTATGGCCCAACATGTGATCTATTCTGGATAATGTGTATTTGGAAAGAATGTGTTTTTTGCTGTTTTGGGATGGAATGTTCTGGGTATGTCTGTTAGGTCCTTCTGGTTTAATGTGTTGTTCAAAGCCACTGTTTCCTTGTTGATTTTTTTTAAAGATTCTATTTATTAAAAAAAAATTATTTATTTGAGAAAGAGAGAGAGTGAGTATGAGTAGGGGGAGGGGCAGAAGGAGAAGCATGCTCCCCACTGACCAGGGAGCTGGATATGGGGCTCTATCCCAGGACCGTGAGATCAATGACCTAAGCTGAAAGCATACGCTTAACTGGCTGAGCCACCCAGGTGCCCCTCCTTATTGATTTTCTATCTGGATTATATATCCATTGATGTGAGTGGGGTATTAAAGTCCCCTATTATTATTATATTGCTATCAGTTTTTTCCTTTATGTCTGTTAATATTTGCTTCAAGCATTTAGGTGCTCCTATGTGGGATGCATAGCTATTTATAATTGTTACATTATCTTGTTTCCTTGATCCATTTATCATTGTGTAGTGCCTTCTTTGTCCCTTGCTATAGTCTTTTTAACAAATTAATTATTTTGAGAGAGAGGGCACATAAGCAGGGAGAGGGGCAGAGAGAGAGGAAGAGAATCTCAAGCAGACTCAGTGCTGAGCGCAGAGATCCACACAAAGATTGATCTCACAACCCTGAGATCATGACCTGAGCTGAAACCAAGAGTCAGGCACTCAGCTGACTGAGTCACCTACATGCCCCCTATAGTCCTTGGCTTTTTTGTTTTTTGTTTTAAAGATTTTTATTTATTTGTTCGTAAGAAACAGAGGCAGGGGGAGAAGCAGGCTCCCCATAGGGAGCCCAATGTGGGCTCAGTCCCAGGACCCTAGGATTACAACCCCAGGCAAAGGTAAATGCTCAACCACTGAGCCACTCAGGTGCCCCCACTCCTTGTTTTAAAGTGTGTTTTGTTTGACACAAGTATTGCTACTCCATTTATTTTTTTCTTTTTCATTTTCATGGTGAATGTATTTTCATCCCGACACCTTTAGTCTTTATGTGTCTTTAGGTCTGACATGAATTTCTTATAAGCAGCATATAGATAGGTCTTGTTTTTTTTGTCTATTTAGTCACCATTCATCTTTTGATTGAAGCATTAGTCTATTTTCATATAAAGTAATTATTGATAGATATGTACTTTTTCCTGTTTTGTTAATTGTTTTCTGACTGTGTAGTTTCTAAAGGCCTTTTTTTAAAAAGTCAAATTGTGGGGCACCTGGGTGGCTCATTTGGTTAAGCATCTGCCTTGGGCTCAGGTCATGATTATGGAGTCCTGGGATTGAGCCCCTAGTTGGGCTCCCCACTCAGCGGGGAGTCAGCTTCCCCTTTTCCCTCTGCCCCGCCTCCCCTTGTACTCTCTAATAAATAAATAAAACCTTTAAAAAAATAAATAAAAAGTCAAAAAAAATTTTTTTTAAAAGTCAAATTGTTGGAAGTATACATAAAGAAAAATAATCCCTCGAATAATTTTTTTCTACTCTTATTTTGTTATTCGGTTAAAATACTTTTTTAAAAATATACTTTATTTGAGAGAGAGAGAGACCGTCAATTTTGGGAAGCAGGCAGAGGGAGAGGGAGAAGCAGACTCCCTGCTGAGCAGAGAGTGTAATGCATGGCTTGATCCCAGGACCTCAGGATCGTGACCTGAGCTGAAGGCAGGCACTAAACGTACTGAGCCCCCAGGTTCTCCAAGGTTGAAATACATTCAAACTTCCAAGTAATAGCTTCTACTTGTACTTCATTTAGTGTTTTTGTTTTTGTTTAGCCATATGGTTAAATAATAAGCTTCTACTACTGTTTTTTAACTTACCAATTCTAGATTATGTATCTAACCTGCCTTTCTGCCAGGACAGAACAGGCTTAGATTAGGCCATGGTTTACTTACCATTCTCTCCCTGCCAACTCCTGCTCTGCCCTAATTGTTGCACTGTTTTTAGTTTCTCTCATGATTCTCTTTTCGATTTCTACTGTGTACTTAAACCTTTTTTTCTGTCCTATCATTTAAAAACATTATCTCTTGGGGTGCCACACTTCATTGATTGCCACACTTAATATCATAGAAAGTAAGGAAGTCAGTTTTCTTGCATCTTGTGAATACTGCCCTCAGAATTTTCTACTTTTGGAATAACTTCTTTTTTCTTTTTTTTTAAAATATTTTTTTTATTTATTCATGAGAGACACACAGAGACAGAGAGAGAGAGAGACAGGCAGAGGGAGAAGCAGGCTCCATGCAGGGAGCCTGATGTGGGACTTGATCCCGGGACTCAATCATGGGACTCCAGGATCACATCCTGGGCTGAAGGCAGGCGCTAAACTGCTGAGCCACCCAGGGATCCCCCTACTTTTGAAATAACTTCTGATAGCTATCTCAAAGTCTGTGGGGAATGGGGTATAACCTGTACTCTCACTTTTATGTCATCAAGCTTGATAACATCTATATTCTGAAGGCACATAGTGTAATAGTTAAGAGCATGAACTCTGAAACCAGACTGAATTTGAATCCAGTTCTGTGATGTACAAGCTATCTGAACTTGGGCAAGGGAGTTAATGTTTCAGTGCCTCAGTTTCTTCATCTGTGAAATGGCGATGATAACCATCCCTATTGTGTGTGGATTTTGTGAGGATTAGATATAGAGTACTTAGATCTAAGCACTTACAAACTATTACTTATATACTGGTATTTACATATTAATAAGTATTAGTATGTAAGTGCTATATCCATAATATTATGGATTATATATATCTGTAATTTATCCATAAATGTTACTAACCCTAGTTCTTTGTTTTGTAACCATTTTTAATCTTCCATGCTTTATTTACAGATATATTCTAAAATTGACCGTCAATAAGCCATGTTTATTTTGTGATGATTTTATAAATATTGTTGACTGTATGGTCCCACAGGGCACTATGATTACATTTTCTTTCTTGAATGATTTTGTTTTTCGAGGGTTTCTAATTGTCTTTCTTGATTTTGCATCATCAGTCATTAATACCTTATGTTGTCTTAAATTCTTAGTCTGTTTTTCCACCACCAAGGAGCCTCCCGTGTTGTTTTTAGACTTAACTGATGACTCTCTAGATCTAATGCAAGTTTTCCTGTAGTGCATCCCCACTCTTACTTTCCTAAGTTGGCTCCACTATTTCTTTGATTCCATGTCTTGTTCTTTTCCTGATTTAGTCTCATTTTGTTGTAACATGCCCTAGACTATTTTCTGACAAAGGCAATATAGGGAGGAAACATTCTGGGTACCATATCTCTTTAAAATACATTTATTCTCATTTTATTTATACCTGACTGGTAATTTGCCTGAATATAGAATTCTGTGTTACATTATTTTCCCTGGAAACTTTGAAGATACTTCCTGTCTTTATGTTCCTGGCATTCTATATTGCTAGTAAGAAGTCTGATGCTGTTTTTTTTTTTTGTTTGTTTGTTTGTTTTTAATTCTCTGTAGGTGACTTTGTTAGTTTGTTCCTTTTTTTTTTTTTAATTCATGAGAGACACAGAAAGAGAGAGGCAGAGACACAGGCAGAGGGAGAAGCAGGCTCCATGCAGGGAGCCCGATGTGGGACTCGATCCCAGGACCCCGGGATCACGCCCCAAGCCAAAGGCAGACGCGCCTAATCACTGAGCCACCCAGGCGTCCCTGTTAGTTTGTTTCTTCCTTCTCTCTGGAAACCTTTAGTTTCATATCCTTACCTTCGGTGTGGGCACTGTGATGGGTACCTTATGAATCTCTTTTAGGAGACAGGAGGTGTGTTGTGAGCTCAAGACTGGAATATTTCCTTTTATTATTATTTTTATATGTAATACCCACTCTTTTTTCCTGGAACTCTGGTTTCTGTAAGTTTAATTTAGATACTCTAAGTCTTAGTTGTTTTAAACAGCTTTATTGACTTATAATTCTAATACTATAAATTGCACACATTTAAATGTCCGATTCACTGGTTTTTAATGTATTCACAGAGTTACACAACTATCACCACAATTGAATTTTAGAATATTTTGGTACCCTAAAAAGAAACTCATACCTAGCACTCACTCCCCATTCCTTCTTCGCAGCACCTCGGCAACCACCAGTCTACTTTAAATCTTTCTGTATGTCTATTCTGGACATTTAATATAAATAGAGTCATATATGTTGTCTTTTATGTCTGGCTTCTTTTATTAAGCATAATTCTTTCATGATTCATCCATGTTATAATAAGTACCAGTACTTCATTATTTTATGGTCAAATAGTATTTCACAGGATAGATCTATAGATCTACCACATTTAACTTATACATTCATCAGTTAATGAATATTTGGATCGTTTCCACTTTTTGGCTAGATGAATACCACGAGTATTCATCTACAAGTTTTTAATTTGGACATATATTTTCATTTCTTTTGGGTATATACCTAAGAGTAGAATTTGTAGGCCATATTTGCTGTGTTTAACATTTTCAGGAACTGCTAAAGTATTTTCCAGAGTGACTTCATACATTCCCACCACCAGTGTTTGAGGGCTCCTGTGAACCTATGCCCATTTTTAAATTGGCTTTTGTGTCTTTTCATTGTTGAGTTATAAGAGTTCTTTGTATATTATGCATACAAATCTCCTATCAGAAATATCAGTTGCAAGTAATTTCTCTCATTCTGTGAGTTGTTTTTTACTTTCCTGATGGTATCATTTGGAATACAAACATTTTTAATTTTGATACAGTCTAATTTATCTACTTTTGTTGCTTGTGTGTTTGGTGTTTTGGCTAAGAAACTATTGGCCTAATTCAAGGTCACAGAGATCTACTTGTATATTTTCCTCTGATAATTTTATAGTTTTAGCTCTTTAGGTCTGTGATTTATGTTGAGTTGATTTTTGCGTGTCCAACTTTATTTTTTTATGTATGGAATTACCCCATCACCATTTTTTGAGACAATTTTTTCCCTATGGAATTATCTTGGCACACTTGTTGAAAATGATTTGACCAAAAGGATAAGCATTTATATCGGAACTTTCATTTCTATTCCATTGATTTATATGTTTATCTTTATGTCAATACCATGTTTGTCTTGATTACTATAGCTTTGTGGTATATTCTGAAATCAGGAAATATGAGTTTTCCAGTTTTGTTCTGTTCAGAGACTGTTTTGACTGTTTTGGGTCCCTTGTATTATCATGTGAATTTTAAAATCAGCTTGTCAATTTCTTTAATAAAACCAGCCATGGATTTTTTTTTTTAATACAGACTTTACTTTTTAGAATAGTTTTAGGTTTAAAGAAAAATTGAGCAGAAAGTATGTGAAGATCCAGTATACTCTTTCCCCTATACACACCCACTGTTTCCCCAATTATTAACATCCTGCATTAGTTGGTACATTTGTTATAACTTATGAACCCATACTGACACACTACTGTTACCTAAGGTCCATAGGGCTTGAGTTAGGGTTCACTCTTTGTGTTGTATAGTTCTGTGGGTTTTGACAGATGCATAATGTCATATATCTGCTATTACAATATGACACAGAATAGGTTCATTGCCCTAAAACCCCCCTGTACTTCCACTTGACCCTCCCTTTTTTTCCCTCCCGCAAGCCTCTCCCCAGCCTTTGGCAACCAATGATCTCTTTCAATATCTCTGTAGTTTTGTTGTTTCCAGTATGTTGTATAATTGGAATTGCACAGTATATAGCCTTTTCAGACTGCTGTCTGTCACTTGGCAATATGCATTTAGGGTTTTTCCACGTCTTTTTGTAGCTTGATAGCTAATTTCTTTTTATTGCTGATTTATATTCCATTGTATAGATGTACCATAGTTTGTCTATTTACCTGTTGAGGGACATCTTGAATCCTTCCAAGTTTTAGCAGTTAACAGGAAAGCTGCTACAATCAGCCATGTGCAGATTTTTATGTGGACATAAGTTCTCAGCTCATGGTAAATGCCAAGAATCACAATTGCTAGATCATATTCTAAGAGGAACTGCCAAACTGTCTTCCAAAGTTGTACGTTGTAAGGAACTGCCAAACTATCTTCCAAAGTGGCTCTACATCCTTGTCAACATGTAGTGTTGTCTGTGTTTTGAATTTTAGCCATTCTGAAAGGTGTATATTAGTGTCTTGTTATTTTATTTTATTTTTTTTAAGTAGACTCCATGCCCAGTGTGAGGCCTAGTGTGAGGCCCATTGTGGGGTTTGAACTCATGACCCTGAGATTAAGACCTGCGCTGAGATTGAGAGTTGGATGCTTAACCAATTGAGGACACTCAGGTATCCAATGTCTCATTATTTTAATTTGCAATTCTGTGCCAGCATGATATTGAGCATCTTTTTTTTTTTTTTTTTTTTTTAAGATTTTATTTACTGGGATGCCTGGGTGGCTCAGTGGTTGTCTGCCTTTGGCTCAGGGCGTGATCCCAGAGACCCGGGATCAAATCCCACGTCGGGCTTCTTGCATGTCCTGCTTTTCCTCCCTCTGCCTGTGTCTCTGCCTCTCTTTCTGGGTCATAAATAAATAAATAAATAAATTAATTAATTAATTAAAATAAAATAAAATAAAATAAAATAAAATAATAAAATAAAATATAAAATAAAATAAAATAAAATAAAATAAAATAAAATGATTTTATTTACTTATTCATGAGAGACACAAAGAGAGCAGAGACACAGGCAGAGGGAGAAACAGGCTCCATGCAAGGAGCCTGATGTGGGACTCGATCCTGGGACTCTGGGATCACGCCCTGAGCCAAAGGCAGATGCTCAACCACTGAGCCACCCAAGTGTCCCTTGAGCATCTTTTCATATGCTTTATTTGCCATCTGTACATCATCTTTTGTAGATGCCTATATCTTTTGCCCACTTTTAAAATAGAATTGTTCATTTTCTTAATTGTTGGGTTTTAAAAGTTCTTTGTATATTTTGGATAACAATCCTTTGTTCTTTATGTCTTTTGCAAATATTTTCTATCGGTCTCTGGCTTGTGTTCTTATTCTCCTGACAGTGTATTTTGCAGAGCTTCTGCAAAAACTTTCTGCAGAAACTTTTTGTTTTTGTTTCTCTAATCAAAAAAAAAATTTTTATATAGGTAATCTCTGCACCCAATGTGGGGCTCAAACTCATAACTCCAAGATCAAGAGTCACATGTTCTTCTGACTGAGCCAGCCAGGTACCCCGCAGAGCAGAAGTTTTTAATTTTAATGAGGTCCAACTTCTCCATTTTTTTCTTTCACAGGTTATATCTTTTGGTGTTGCCAGCTGGGATTCTGAGAGGGATTACACTGAATCTTAGATCAGTTTGGAAAGTCTTGCCATCATAACAGTGTTAAGTCTTCTAATTCATGAATGTGAATGTCTTTCCTTTTATTTAGATTTTTCTTTAATTTTCTTTCAACGGTGTTTTGCAGTTTTCAGTGTGCAAGTCTTATATTTCTTTGTTAAATTTATTTCTAAGTATTTTATTCATTTTGCTGATGTCGTAAATGGAATTGTTTTCTTAATTTCATTTTCAGATTGTTCATTTCTTGTATATACTGCTGTAGATATTAAATCTGTTTTTACCATCCTGTTTGGCATTCTGAGAGATGTCCTTGACTTTACCTTGAACCCTTTCTATTAAATTTTTAAATTTTAGCAATAACTCTTGAATTTCAGGAACTCCTATTTTCTACTTGTCAGTTTTTCATATTAACACTTTTACTTTTGAATGCAGTATTTTCTCAGATATCTCTGAAGATACTTGTTAGAAGCTTTGCTGTATATGTTTCTCCCTCCACCCCTCCATTTTGTTACCTGGATTTCTTTTTCTCCCTAGACTGTTTTTTTTTTCTTTTATCTTATGTATTTTTCATATGGCAGGCTTTCCTCAAATATATGGCATTCCTTAGCTGTCCATTATAGTTAAGAATGAGGCAATTAAGCCTGGTTGGGAGATTGTGTTCTTAGGCAAGGCTGACATACCCAACAATAGAGGATATCACTTGAGGGGGTGGGAAGCCCTTGAATGCTGAAATATGTTCTCTGCTCTGAGACTGATCGTTCTTCTAAAGAGAAGTTTTTAGTTAGTTTTGATTGGTTGGTTATCTTACTGTGGTTGGGATGGTTGAATAGTCAGTAGATGCCTAGTTCTTGTCTTTTTGCTCCAATGCAGGGAAACAGCTGGAACAGTCTGATAGAAATGTGACCTTGAATGTCCTCTTTTATTTATATTTCTTGAGTTGAAGAACAGATTGGCTACTGATGTTTCATGTGCTAAGAATTGGCAGCTAGGGTTATTGGATCCTTTAAAGGCTTTAGGGGATTCCCAAAATTATATTCAAAATTGTTTGTGTACAGTTTTCATGGCAGAAATGTTCATACCGGGATCCCTGGGTGGCGCAGCAGTTTAGCGCCTGCCTTTGGCCCAGGGCGCGATCCTGGAGACCGGGGATCAAGTCCCACGTCGGGCTCCCGGTGCATGGAGCCTGCTTCTCCCTCTGCCTGTGTCTCTGCCTCTCTCTCTCTCTCTCTGTGTGACTATCATAAATAAATAAAAATTAAAAAAAAATAAAAAAATAAAAAAAAATAGAAAAGAAATGTTCGTACCTTTTTTTTTTTTTTTTTTTTTTATAAAGATTTTACTTATTGGGCAGCCCCGGTGACTCGGCAGTTTAGCGCTGCCTTCAGCCCAGGGCATGATCCTGGAGACCCAGGATCGAGTCCCGCGTCTGGCTCCCTGCAGGGAGCCTGCTTCTCCCTCTGCCTGTGTCTCTTCTTCTCTCTTTCTCTGTCTCTCATGAATAAATAAATAAAATCTTTTAAAAAATGATTTTATTTATTTATTCATGAGAGACACACAGAGACAGAAAGAGGCAGAGACACAGGCAGAGGGAGAAGCAGGCTCCCTGCAGGGAGCCCGATGTGGGACTGGGACTGGGACTGGGACTCCATCCCCATCCTGGGACTCCAGGATCACTCCCTGGGCCAAAGGCAGGCGCTAAACTGCCGAGCCACCCAGGGATCCCCGCCCCTTTTTTTTTAAAGAAATGTCCATACCTTTCAGTAGGTTCTCAAAGTGTCTGGAAAGGTTAGGAATTACTGGGGTTTTGCTGGTTTCCATTCCAGGTATTAAGTTGTCATTAAAATCCTTTCAAATTCAGCAAAGTACAAGACATGTTGACATTTTAGATGACAATAATAGCTTTTCTCCTTTAACTATGGAAAAACAGGTATAGAAATGAAGGTGGGAGATAAGTACTTTAAGAAAGGCAATGCTATAGAAGTTTAGGAAAGATGTTACTTCCCTCTTACAAGGAATTTAGGTTCTCTTTTTGTTATTTAGATTTGGTTTGAACAACATCTGTAGTGTTGAAGTGGTGTATGTGAGGTTAAGTTAAAACATTTATTTATGTTGAACCCTCTGCAACTCATGAAATAACTGAGTATAAAAAATTTTCTCTGGAAGCTCACATCATGTAAATGTTTGTTACCAGCATGGTTGCAAGGCAGCATGGTCATTCCTACCACTCCTACAAGTTGCTATGCATCAGGGTGGTCCCTGTATAAATATTTATTTTTTTGTTTCTGGCAGGAAAGAAATCTAACTTTAAACATTAAGAAAGTAAAATTGTCATCTTGTGTATTTCCTTGCTTATATAATGAATGGTTTAAATGTTCTATTTCAGAGGGAAAAAATGGTCATATAAGATTTTGCTTTTAACTATATCTTTATTAGTTTTTTTCTGTAAAAGAATATTTAAAATTTGTATTAGTATTGTACTTTTACCCCAGAAATCTTAAGATCTATATTTTATTATGAATGGAAAAACCCATTATTGCCTTGTGAGTACCTTTGGCTAATGTTTATGGTCATATTTAGTATAGCGTAAACATTATATTTCATGAAAAAATTCAAACTTATGTTCAGAGATCATTGATGCATTATTTTAGCACTTTACTGGTTATCTGAATATTTATTTAGCACTTATTTGTACTAAATCAACAGTCTGCTTTTTAAACTGCCAAATCTTAGATTTTTGAAATAAGTTGGGATTTCTAAATAATTTTTTATTAATCTATTTTCTACAAGTGTATTTTGTCTTAAGTTAAAAATGTAAGTAGTTCAGATAACTTCAGGCCTTCTTAATCACAATAACCTAAAAAATTAACTTTTTCTTCCTTGCTTTGGGTAGTATGGACATTTTAACAATATTTATTTTCCCAATCCATGAGCATGGAATATCTTTCCATTTGTTTGTGTCCTCTTCAATTTCTTTCATCCCCGTTTTATAGTTTTTGGAGTATAGGTCTTTCACTTCCTTGGTTAAGTTTATTCCTGGGCATTTTATTCTTTAGGTGTAATTGTAAGTGGGATTATTTTAATTTCTCTTTTTCTACTTCATTATTAGTGTATAGGAATGCAGTGGATTTCTGTGTGTCAGTTTTTTATCTTGCATCCTTACTGAATTCATTTATGAATTGTAGTTTTTTCATGGTGTCTTTAGGGTTTTCTATGTATAATGTCATGTCATCTGCAAAAAGTAAAAATTTTACTTCTTTCTTACTACTTTGGATGACTTTTTTCTTCTCTGATTGCTGTGGGTAGGACTCTCAGTACTGTGTTGAATAAAAGTGGTGAGAGTGGATATCCTTGTCTTGTTCCTGATCTTAAAGGAAAGACTCTCAGTTTTTCATCACTTACACATTGAGTGTGATGTTAGCTGTGGGTTTTTCATATATGGCCTTTATTGTGTGAGGTATGTTCCCTCTAGACCTACTTTGTTGAGGGTTTTTATCATGAGTGGATGTCATACTTTGTCAGATGCTTTTTCTACATCTATTGAAATGCTCATACGGTTTATGTTCTTTTTCTTGTTGATGTGATGTATCATGTTGATTAATTTGTGCATATCGAACCAGCCTTGCATCCCAGGAATAAATCCCACTTAATCATGGTAAATAATTTTTTAAATGTATGTTTGGATTCAATTTACTCATTTTTTTTTAAGATTTTATTTATTTATTCATGAGAAACAGAGGGAGAGAGGCAGAGACACAGGCAGATGGAGAAGCAAGCTCCCCAGGAGGAGCCTGATGTGGGACTTGATCCCAGGTCCCAGGATCATGCCCAGAGCCAAAGGCAGATGCTCAACCACTGAGCCATCCAGGCGTCCCAGTTTACTAATGCTTTAAGGATTTTGCTTTGTGTTCATCAGAGATACACACCCTATATTTCTCTTATTTTGTGATTTCTTTTGTCTAGTTTTGGCATCAGGGTAATGTTTGCCTCATAGAATGAATTTAGAAGGTTTCCTTTTTCTTTTTATTTTTTGAATCTGGCTAAAGATTTGTCAATTTTGTTGATCTTTTGAAAGAACCAGCTCTTGTTTCATTGATCTGTTCTGGTTTTTTTTTTTTTTTTCTATTTCATTTATTTCTGCTCTAGTCTTTATTATTTCCTTCTTTGTACTGGTTTTGTGTTTGTTTGCTCTGTTTTCTTCCCCAGATTCAGGAATTTTTCAGCTATTATTTCCTCAAATAAATTTTCTGCCCCTTTTCTCTCTCTCTTCTTCTAGGATCCTTATAATGTGAATGTTACAACGCTTGATGGGATCATTGATTCCCTTAATCTATTTTTATTTTTTATTATTTTTTTCTCTCTTCTGTTCAACTTGATTGCTTTCTATACTCTGTCCTTCAGATTACTGATCTGTTCTTCTGCTTCCTTTAATTTACTACTTATTCCATTTCATGTATTTTTATTTTTAGTTATTAAGTTCTTCATTTCTGATTGATTGGTTCTTTATGTTTCTTATGTTTTCTCTTTTTTCATGTTTCTCTTTGTCGAGGTCCTCTGAGATTCTCTACTCTTAAGTCCAGTGGGTATCTTTATAATGATTACTTTAAATTCTCTATCAACTATATTACTTATTTCTGTTTCATTTAGCTGTCTTGTTGTGATTTTGTCCCATTTTTTTTCACTTGGGACTTATTTCTCCGTCTCCTCATTTTGACTAATTCTTGTGTCTGTTTCTGTGTGTTAGGAAATTCAGCTATGTCTCCTGCTCTTGAAAGTAGTAGCCTTATGAAGAAGAGGTCCTATAGTGCCCTCCAGTGTAGTGTCACCTGTTCATAAGAACTTGGCACTTCATGAGTATCTCCTATGTGTGCTGTATATGCTCTACTGTTGTGGCTGAGCCACTTTGCTTTCAGTCATCTGCAATGGCTCTTTTTGCCTGTTGTGGGCAGGATTTGGTCCCTGTGTTGTTAGAGGGCCCAGTCTGGGGCTGCCTTTGGCTTGCCAGTCAGACCAGGCATTTGCCAGAGATGCAGTAGCACCAAACTGCAGGGTGTTTTCCTTATGTTTTCCCCTGAGAAGCTTTAGTTTCATTTCAGCATGGCTACAGTCTGACAGGTGTGAGATTATCTTCCCCTCTCCTTGGGACAGGAGTCACTTTGGAGTGGTACTGGCCCTTGTCAGGGCCCCTTGAACACTGCCAGGCTTGTGGGCACTGCTTTGGATGGGCTCTAGCCAAGGGCCTATGGGAGGGGGCAGGTCTGCAGGAGACTTAAGCTAGGAGGAGAGCTAGGTGGAGAGCGTTGTGGTGTGCTGGTTCCCACTGGTGTCCTCTCATGTGTCTGAGTATCTAGGCTGGGAGTCTGGGCAGGCCAATGGCACCCTCCAGCTCTTTTATGTTTGGAGAAGCCTCCCAGCATTCCAGCACCTCCCGCACACGCTCTAAGATTCTTAACCAATTTCCCTTCTCTATACTCAGACATTTTTCACATTGCTGCTTCTGTGCTGTATCTTTGAGGGCAAGAACTCCATTTCCTATGCTCTTTGGCTTTTCCAGAGCTGAGCTCACTGGTTTTAAAGTTCCGAGTGTTAAGCCCCACTGATTGTGAGAACCTGAAAAATGATGCCCCTCTGACTTTCAAAGCCAAATGTTGGGAGGATTCATCTTCCCCACGATGGTTCCTCGTGCCAGGGGTGCTTGGCATGAAGGTCTTTTTCTCTCCCCTCTCGGCACCACGGCATCCTGCCCTCTAGCAGATAGTCTCACAGGTCTTTTTGGCACCCCCTGCATTTTCCACCTTTCCTGTTCTCTTCAGTGAGGCCTCTCCTCTATATTTAGCCATGGAGAGTCTGTTCTGACGGTCTTCGGGTCGTTTTCTGGGTTATTTACACTGATGTGGGTGTTATCTGGTTGTAGCCTTAGGATGAGGCTAACTTGGGGTTCTCCTACTCTGCCATCATGCCTGCAGGGCCTTATGGGGGAAGGGGTTAAGATCAAGATACTATAAATACTTGTAGTTTGCTTAATGTTTAAGAACCTTGGTTTGTGTTTTTGAGTGTCTTTTTTTAAATCATACAAACATTAAACTGGATTAAGAAGTCACAGTAGCCAAATAAATATTTAGTTGCCATTATAAAAATATTTTATACTCACAAAATAGGAAATTTTTTTAAGGAAATTCACAAAATACATTGAAGTAAAAAAAGGAAAACAATCATTCACAGTACTATTTTCCAAACACAGACTACTCTTAATACTTTGATAAGCCCTTTCTAGGTTTTTATTCTATGTTTAGGTGATTTTTTTTAAAGATTTTATTTATTTATTCATGAGAGACACAGAGAGAGAGAGAGAGGCAGAGACACAGGCAGAGGGAGAAGCAGGCTCCATGCAGGGAACCTGATATGGGACTCAATCCCAGGACTCCAGGATCACGGCCTGGGCCAAAGGCAGGCACTAAACCGCTGAGCCACCAGGGATCCCCTGTTTAGGTGATTTTTTAAAAGATTTTTTTATTTTTAAATTAATCTCTACACCCAGTGTTGGGCTCCAGCTTAAAACCTCAAGACCAAGAGTCACGTGTTCTACCAACTGATCCAACCAGGTGCCTCTGTTTAGGTGATTTCTAACAATTACATATACAAGTTTTGTGTTCTGCATTTTTCACTAGCATTGTTTTAGGTTTCTTTGTAAAAAGAAAAGTATGTCAGTTAGAGAAGTTTAGTTTTAGCTTAAAAGTAAAATAGAGAAATACATTTTCAGAGTTAGAAGAATTGTCTTCTGCATTGCTTTCTTTAGTACCAGTTTGTATGTATTTTGAATTCAGGTTTATCTAAATAATAAATTTACAGCCCACAGTGTACCATACCAGTCTTTTAAAGGTGAAATAAAGTATTCCCTCATCTCTCAAACCATTTTTGGGGGTCAGATTTATTGAGGTATAACTCACATACAATATAATTCCCTTTTTTTAGGTTTATAGCTCTATGATTTTTGACAAACATACACTCGTATGTAACTACTACCACAGTCAAGGTAGAGAATATTTTCCCTTAAAAGTCCTCTTGGGTCTCTTTGTGGTTGAAACTAGCCTCCTTCCCAAACTCAGCACTTGTCAACCACTAATTTGATTTTTTTCCTTATGGTTTTGTCTTTTTCAGAATGTCTTATGAACAGAATCGTACTATTTGTAGCCTTTTGTGTCTGCCTGATTTCTTTCATGCTTTTGAGATTAATCCCTATTATGCATATCAGGTTACTGCTGAGTAATATTTCATTGTGTGGATATACCACATTTATTTTTCCATTTACAAGCAGATGGACATTGGATTATTGCCAGTTTTTGGTGATTATGAATAAAGTTGATTTTGCTTTCACTTACAGGTCTTTGTTTTTTTTTTAATTTTTATTTATTTTATTTTAATTTATTTATGATAGTCACAGAGAGAGAGAGAGAGAGAGAGAGAGAGAGAGAGAGAGGCAGAGACATAGGCAGAGGGAGAAGCAGGCTCCATGCACCGGGAGCCCGACGTGGGATTCGATCCCGGGTCTCCAGGATCGCGCCCTGGGCCAAAGGCAGGCGCTAAACCACTGCACCACCCAGGGATCCCACTTATAGGTCTTTGTATGGATGTATGTTTTTATATCTCTTAAGTAAATATGTAGTAGCAGGACTGCTAGGCCACCAAAGCCCTTTGATAGCCATTATCTGCCTAGGTTGTCAAGACCTATAAGGGAAAATCCAGCAGTACTATCCTCTTTTTATGACTGAAAAACTGAGAACCACTGTTACACAGAGCAGTTATGGGCTAGGAGTCTAGATCCTATATATATATATATTTTTTTTATTTATTTATGATAGTCACAGAGAGAAAGAGAGAGGCAGAGACACAGGCAGAGGGAGAAGCAGGCTCCATGCACCGGGAGCCCGATGTGGGATTCGATCCCGGGTCTCCAGGATCGCGCCCTGGGCCAAAGGCAGGCGCCAAACCGCTGCGCCACCCAGGGATCCCAGTCTAGATCCTATAAATCTGACTCATTTCCTGTCTTCTAGACTATCATGTTTTTTTCAGTGATGTTCCCCGGTTTTAATAACAGTGTTAGCAAATATCTAGATTTGGCAATGGTTAGAGAATGGAAATATTTATCAGTAACCAAACACTGGAATATAAATAAGATTCTTCCTTAAGTTATTAGTTTTCCATTGTTGGCCTGGAGATTTCGAAGTTTACAAAATTAACTTTTTTCTCTCTCTTTTTTTAAAGAGAGTTCGAATGGAGGGGGTAGGGCAGGAGGGAGAGGGAGAGAGAAAATCTTAAGCGGGTTCCATGCCCAGCCCAGAGCCCATTGCAGGGCTCCATCTCACGACCCTGAGATGATCTGAGAGCAAAATCAAGAGTAAGATGCTTAACCAACTGAGCCACCCAGGTGTCCCAAAAAATTTTAACTCTTAAAGTCTAGTCTTAGATGAATACTACCCTTTCTCCCCAATTTATTTTGCAGAGGAAGTATAGACAATAGTAGACAATAGATTTGATGGACTCCTGATTAAATAATTATGTAAAATCCTTGTCTTCTGGCCTTCAGAGATTTGAAATTTCTGAGATATTTAAGATTTTTCTAATACATTAAAATGTAATATATTTTAAATTATTAGACTCTACCTAAAAGTTTTCATTCTGTCAGATTTTCATCTCATACTGGCTTTTTTTTTTTAATTTTTTTTTTTTTTTGATAGTCACAGAGAGAGAGAGAGAGAGAGAGGGGCAGAGACACAGGCAGAGGGAGATGCAGGCTCCATTCACCAGGAGCCCGACGTGGGATTCGATCCCAGGTCTCCAGGATCACGCCCTGGGCCAAAGGCAGGCGCTAAACCGCTGCGCCACCCAGGGATCCCTCATACTGGCTTTTTAAACGGCTTGCCAAATTCTTTCTGGATACTCATGCTGGTCCATATAGGGTAGCCCAAATGTAAACATTACTATTTCCTCTTTAGTATAAAGTTTTGATTTTTTTTCCATCATAAATTTATTGAACCATGCGATTACTTCACAGACATCTAGCATAGTACTTGTTGCGTGTTCCTCTGACTCCAGCATGCAAGAGCAGTGTTGATAGAACAGCCTTGAGTCAGAAAACCTGATGTCAGAGCCCCGGTTGCAGGAACTCAGACAAACTAATCACTAACCTCCTCCTCAGCCTTCTTCTCATCTGTCCCAAGAGCAACATCCATACTTTCTCTGAGAGTTGCAGACTAAGAAAGCAGATGAGATAGTCTTTAGCTGAAACAACAAAAGAATTAAGTATTAAATTCCAACTCACTGGTTTTGCAACTCTTAGCCAATGATACTTATTTACCTCTACAAGCAATGATTAAACTTGGGCAATAGCACTTTTAATCGTATTCAGGTAGAGAGTGAAAGATATAATAATGCCTTTGATTGAACAACCTAGAGTATTATCTAAGTTTAATTATGGGTTCATTCTCTCTAAGAAAGTAATAACTATAATTATTGAAATGCTAAATTAATAAGAAATAAGCTTTATATTTCTCATTCCAGTGTTTAAAAAACAAGAATATCTAACCAAAACTGGCATCAAATTTCATCCCCTTACTAAATGAATGTTGTACAAATTTTATAATCTTACTTGAAAAATGAGGATAATAACTGCCTTGAAAGGGCCTTTATGAGAGTTGAGATAATGCATATAAAATGCTTAGAACGATGCCTGTTAGTATTATATAACGCTTACTTAGGAACTTTAGGGGAGGTAGTAGTTGTAATCATGGAAGCATTGAATCAGTCTTTATTTTGGACTTCTGTGAACTTTGCCTTAGGTTGTGATCACATGTTCCATTCAACTGAGCAGTACTCAAGTTTCGTCATTGTAAGGTTAGGAAAATATATAAATAGCCAGTCCAAACAGAAAAATTCCACATCTCAAGTCAGCCATCTTTTCTACTAAGTAGAAGAATGATGATGATAAAAATTTTTGATAAAGAATAAGAAAGTGGGACACCCAGAAAGTGAAGGGGTCCAACCACATTTATCTGTGTCTGTATCTGCCTTGTGTCTGGGAGCATTTTCTACAGCAATAGCTTGACCTCCTCAACCTCCACTGGGGTCATCCATGGTGTCAGGGTCTAATAAGCCAGACCCACAACACCTTGCAGCATGCCCCAATGCCACTCTGCCACCCGTCTGTGCTGCCACATGTTTCTGAAGCCACTGCAGGTGGCAGAGCAGTGCCAGTGCATCCCGATGGTGGCCATTAAAAAAAAAAAACCCAAGATTTAAAAAAAGAAAAAAAAAGTGAACAAGATGTGGAAGGAATCAGGATTTAAGGTCTATTTCTGAATTTTGAATATACTATTTAAATAGAATATACTATTATGCAGTTATTAAATTATGTTGACAGATTCTACTAATAGGGAAATGCTTTTTTTTTTTTTTTTTTTTTTTTTTTAGATTGGGAGAGTATACAATCATTATTTTGTTAAAAATGTGTAGGAGCTTACCAAAGTGGGTGGAATTTGGGGTGTTATTCCTTTGACTCTAGTATATATTTTTGAGTCGTTCATAATTAAAAAATACTTGTTTTTTTTTTAAGTATCCCTTGACTATAACCTCTTTAGGAAAGACTTTCTGGTTACTGAAGATTCATTTAGGTCTTCATAACTAAAACCATTAAAGATAAAGACTTCTTTTTAAGTGAAGAAGACTGCTTAATTTATTTATTTTCTTAAAATTTATTTATTTTCTAGAGAGAGAGAGAGAGAGGGAGAAGCAGACCCCCTGCTGAGTGAGTAGCCCGGTGCAGAGCTCCATCTCACCACCCTGAGATCATGGTCTGAGCCAGAATCAAGAGTTGAGGACTTAACCAACTGAGCCACCCAGGCACTCCTCTGCTTAATTTATTTTATTTTTATTTATTTTTATTTTTTATTTATTTTATTTTTTATTTATTTATTATTTTATTATTTATTTATTATTTATTTATTTTATTATTTATTTATTCTCTCATGCAGAGAGAGAGAGAGAGGCAGAGACACAGGCAGAGGGAGAAGCAGGCTCCATGCAGGGAGCCTGACGTGGGACTTGATCCCGGGTCTCCAGGATCACACCCCAGGCTGCAGGCGGCGCTAAACCGCTGCACCACCAGGGCTGCCCTCCTCTGCTTAATTTAAATGGAATAATTATTACTGTTTTTTTTGTGATCCTTGATAATCACAGAGTTACTTACTGAGTTGGGGTTTTTTCCTTTTGTATTTCCAATACTTAGGTTCAAAGCATGTTAGAAGTGTTTTTTATATTTAGAAACATTCATTATAAACATAGTTCTCTTGCTGTCAAGAAAATTATAGTGTACATTTCCAAAGATCTTTATGACCGAACATTCAATGATGTGATTTTGAAAGACATGTAAAGTGAATAGAAAAGAATGAATTTGGTGAGCCACACATGGTTGTTATTCATCTTATTTACACATGGAAATTCATTGCTTTCAATTTTTTTCTTGACTTAACCATAGTCATAGTGCAAAGAGTTTCTATATATTTTTGCTCTCCTGATCTGCAGTGAGGTTTTTGAGATCCTAACTACCATATATTAAATTTGCTGGAATTTTCTTCTGGAAAATGAGAAGTTAAATGTGGGTTTGAAAATTGAAAAGGCATAAATCCTGATAAAAGGTTGGTTTGAGGATCTCATTTTCTTATTTTTGAATCTCCTGAAAAGAATACTCTCATGATGGGGATCCCTGGGTGGCTCAGCGGTTTAGCGCCTGCCTTTGGCCTGGGGTATGGTCCTGGAGTCCTGGGATTGAGTCCCACATCGGGCTCCCTGCATGGGGCCTGCTTCTCCCTCTGCCTGTGTCTCTGCCTCTTTCTCTATCTCTCTGTCTCTCATGAATAAATAAAATATTTTAAAAAAATATTGACATGAGCTATGAAGAATAGAGATTATTTGATATATTTTTAGGCTTATTTACTCTGTAAATGTTTTAATATATGAGATTATTTTATTAAGACAAAGATTGTTCATTCTTTAGTAAGATGGAAAGAAAGAAAAGTACTGGTTGGCTTATTGTTACTTAGTATTCAACCAGGTAGCACAGTAATTTTTATCAAGAAAGACTTAGTCTGGGGCAGCCCAGGTGGCTCAGCGTTTAGTGCTACCTTCAGCCCAGGGTCTGATCCTGGAGCGGCGGGATCCAGTCCATATCAGGCTCCCTGCATAGAGCCTGCTTCTCCCTCTGCCTATGTCTCTGCCTCTCTCTGTCTCTCATGGATAAATAAATAAAATCTTAAAAAAAAAAAAAGATAGAGTCTTAGCCTGGTTTTTTGTTTTTTTTATTTTTATTTTGTTTTTTATTTTGTTATTTTAATAAGGCAGTAATAAAACTTACCTTCAAGTTATTTCCCTCATATTTTGGCTTCCTATAGCCTTTCCTTTTATATCCTATCAGTATATTATAAATCATTAAGCATATTACTAGAGTATATTATTCCATCATACTGGCATGTGAAAGTATAGGCATCTATTAAGAGGGTGTGAAATAGATTTAATCTTGAGGGCTACGTGATCCAGGCAAGTTGAAGCAGCTTTAAATAGTCTTAGTTTTAACCTTCCATTAGTTCTCAGTAATCTTAAGGTATCACCACCCTTTCATTCCAATTTAAAACACCTTACAGATTCATGTCGGTAAAAAGACATAATGAATGCTTTAATGACTCAGACGGGAAGCCATTACGTTGACATTCATTTTCAAATTATTTAGTATGATATACAGTAATTCATTTAATAAGCATTTGTTTAGAAACAGGAGAAATATATTCTTTGAGTAAATTTGTTACTTTCTAATTTGCTTCTTCTGAGCTAGATAATGAAATTCAAGCAACTAAGAGAGTAAAGGGATATTTTCTATGTATAATGTAAATTAAAATTTAAAAGAAGCTTTATTTCTTGTGACTAAGTGGTAGCCTATCTAAAACTAAAAAACAAATATCAATATCCTTAACTCTGATGGTGTTTTTAAAAGATGTATACTCAGGAAACGTTCTCTCATTCCAAAGACAGGATAAACAGATTTTTATGGAGAAACCAGTCATAAAGTATATCTTTGGCAACTGTGATTTTTCTAGGTTTCCAAGTAAGCTTGAGTTTGTCTGAATCAAGCATCACCAGTTTTATGATGAAGCACCTGTACTTCTTTTTTTTTTTTTTTTCTTGTTTTAGCACCTGTACTTCTTAGCAAGTTCCTGCCCTTTTAGTCTCTCTGTAAGAGACCTAGCAAAGTTACCTAAGGTCTGCAGTACATGAATTCAGCCTGACTGGACAGTTCTGAAGTTTTAATACTGAAAAGAAAGAAGAAAAGAAAGAAAGAAAGAAGGAAGGAAGGAAGAGAGAGAGAGAGAGAGAAAGAAAGAAAGGAGAGAGAAAGAAAAAGAAAGAAAGAAAAGAAAAAAAGAAAGAAAGAAAGAAAGAACGAAAGAAAGAAAGAAAGAAAGAGACTTAGCCTGTTTTTTTGTTATTTTAATAAGGCAGTAATAAAGTATTGCTGCTTGCATGTATCATCAGGCTACAAGTATGCACTTACATGAAACTAATGAACTACTTAGAAAATAGTGCAAATGTTGATTCTTGAAAGTGCTATGAAATAGCTAAGGGACTTGTGGAGAAGAAACAAGGAATTAAATATCAGTGTTGCAAAAAATCATGTCATACTAGAATGATGGAATGACTTCAGTAGTCTAGAAATGTAATAAGATAAACTTAATAGGGATAAATATTATGTTCTATGTTTGTTTTAAAAAAATGTATATGGTATCTGAGTAGGATAATGGAAAGCTGAGTAGGAAATGGTGGCTACAGGGGATCCCTGGGTGGCGCAGCGGTTTGGCGCCTGTCTTTGGCCCAGGGCGCGATCCTGGAGAACTGGGATCGAATCCCACGTCGGGCTCCTGGTGCATGGAGCCTGCTTCTCCCTCTGCCTATGTCTCTGCCTCTCTCTCTCTCTCTCTGTGTGACTATCATAAATAAATAAATTAATTAAACAAACAAACAAAAAAAGGAAATGGTGGCTACAGAATTTCCCTTCAAGTTAGCTTTGTTTAGGAGTGGCTGTCTGGTGGCAAGGACTAAAGGAATTACCTTAAAGCCTCATTTAGGAAGCAAAATTTAGTGGCTTAACAATAACCCTTTATTTAGCTCTTCTGTGAGTTGGCAGTCTGGGCCTTTATCAACTGTATGGTTTTTCTGGGCTCATTCTGTGTCTGTTGTCAGGGGCTGGTTGGTTGGAGGCTGGGTGAGATAGGGTGCTTCAAGTGGACCAACCTGCCCATCACAGAGTTACTTACTGAGTTGGGTTTTTTTTCTTTTTGTATTTCCAATACTTAGGTTCAAAGCATGTTAGGAAAGGTAGGTTCTGAGAGGAAGAGGAAAAGCACTCAGTGCTATGGAGACCCAGACTCAGAACTGACGTGTCACTTTCATCAAATTCTGCTGATTAAAGCTAGTCTGAAAATAAATACTGTCCTCCTGATCAGAAGAGTTGCAAAGTTTCATTGCAAAAAGGGTGGGTGGACACAGGGAGGGAATAATTGCTATCTTCTTTTAAATAGTCTACCACACTAAACACACTGCTTTAATATGTTGTAGGCCAATAAAAATAGCAGTTTTTGAAAGATGTTTTTATTCATACTCCACATATTGAGAAACCACAGCTCCCACTACAAACTGGCTATTCATTTAATTTGAACAATGACTAATAGCTGAAAAGCATGTTTTATACTCCTACTGAATGATTTTTCAAGGCAGTATAGGGGGTAAAGTTATGGGTTATAAAGTAAAAGGTTTTCTCTATTTCAAAATAAGATAAGAGCATCCAAATAGATCACTGAATGCATCCAAAAGAAAAAAATCTGGGGTGCCCAGGTAATTCATTGTTTAAGCATCTGCCCTCAGCTCAGGTTGTGATACTGGGATCAAGTCTCATCAGGCTCCCTGTACGATGGGGAGTCTGCTTATCCCTCTCCTCTACTTGTGCTTGTCTTGTGCGCTCTCTCTGTCTCTCTCTCAAATAAATAAATAAATAAATAAATAAATAAAATATTTTTTTAAAAAGAAAATATAAAACTACTTGATGTTGTAGATATTTATGTTCCTACAAACAGTTAATGATCTTTAAAAAAAAATTATGTGAAGGGTAGATTACTATAAATGCAAATGTGGAGGTTTTGCTGCAAAAAACTAACAATTTTAAATATAGTTTCAGATTTTGAAATTTAATTATCTTATTTGTAGGAGCTCTGCCAGTGCCGACCTGGAGAAGGAAACTGTTCCTGCTGCAAGGAATGTATGTTGTGTCTTGGGACCCTTTGGGATGAGTGCTGTGATTGTGTTGGTAAGTTGACATGCAGTAAAGCTTAATATTTATCACAGAATCTTTGTCTTTAAGAGACTTTAAAGAATATATGTGTATCTTATTTGTATAGAGTAGTGTGGGTATAAGATGTAGTAGGTATATAGAACATGATTGCATTTGCTTGTATTGAATGGTATTTATATATATGCACATTTTTATTTTTATAGAGAAAGGTCTGGAAGGAAATTCAAAGTACTTATTCATGGAAGGAGGAATGGAAGAACAATGGGAATTTTTTTACTTTTTATTTTTAATATCTCATACTGTTGAATTTTTAATAAGAATAAATACTATAGGGATCCCTGGGTGGCGCAGCAGTTTGGCGCCTGCCTTTGGCCCAGGGCGCGATCCTGGGGACCCGGGATCGAATCCCACGTCGGGCTCCCGGTGCATGGAGCCTGCTTCTCCCTCTGCCTGTGTCTCTAAAATTAAAAAAAAAAAAAAAGAATAAATACTATAAAATAAATATAAATAAAATAAAAATAAATACTATAAAATACTGTTAAAATAATCTATAATTATATTAAAAATAGGTTATCTTTCTTCTATATAAAACTTCACTATGGGGTGCTTGGGTGACTCAATCAGTTAAGCACCTGACTCTTGATTTTGCCTTAGGTCTTGGTCTTCGGGTGGTGAGATTGAGCCCTTGTTGGGCTCTGCACTGGGCATGGGGCCTGCTTGGGATTCTCTCTCTCTTTATCTCCCCCTCTCTGCCCCTCCCTGCCTCTAAAAATAAATAAAAAAATGAAAAGGTTTCACTAAAGATCCTTGAGAAACCAAAAGCCTTTTTCTTTTTCTTTCTTTCTTTCTTTCTTTCTTTCTTTCTTTCTTTCTTTCTTTCTTTCTTTCTTTCTTTCTTTTTTGAGAAACTAAAAGCTATTTTTAAAGGTTTTCTGAGGAATAGTGCCCGAGATGTATTAAATAAAAGGGGGGGGGGCACCTGAGAGTGGCTCATTTAGTTGAGCTTCCATCTCGATTTCTTTTTTTTTTTTTTTAAGATTTTATTCATTTATTCATGAGAGACACAGAGAGAGAGAGAGAGAGGCAGAGACACAGGCAGAGGGAGAAGCAGGCTCTATGCAGGGAGTCCGACATGGGACTTGATCCCGGGTCTCCAGGATCACAACCTGGGCTGCAGGTGGCACTAAACCGCTGCACCACTGGGGCTGCCCCCATCTCGATTTCAACTCAAGTCATGATCTCAAGGTTGTGGGATTGAGGCCCCCTTTGGGCTCCACTCTCAGCAGGGAGTCTGTTTGAGATTCTCTCCATCTGCCTTTCCCTCTTCCTCTCCCCCCTGCTTGTGCTCTTTCTCTCTTGGTCTCTCTAAAATAAATGTTTAAAAAAAATGCAAAGTGTGCAAAAGTGTATTTATGGAATGTTATCACTTGTGTTTTTGAAAGAAAATTTACATGTGTAGACTGCTGATGGGAGAAACACTCATCATCCTCTCTCCTACCAGTTAACCCTTTTTCATTCTCTAAAACCACAGTTCAAGTGTCCCCTTGTCTCACAAACATTTCTTTTGACTGAGATAGAATCCTCTGTGCATTACTCAGATTGTCTGCTTCTGTTAGGTCATGTACTGCACACTACTATAATTGTTGTGTAGCATGTCTCTTCTAACATAGTATAAACCCCTTAAGAACAGGATGGTGTCATTTTGATCTTTTAAAATTAACCATTATTCTTATAAAAGTGGATTATATGTACATACTTGAAGTACATCCATGTCGTAATAAACAACCCCCTGGCATGCTTGTTCCCAATGCTTTGATCCTGTGTCATAGACAACTTCTGGCTCTTTGGTATTGTCTTACATCCATAATTTTAAGTAATATCCTTATACCATTGTCTTGATTCTTTGATTTTTAGAAACTATTCATTGACTTCTTATGGTAGATGATAGTTTCGCTCTTTTCTTTTATCTTCCCAATACAGTTATCACTACTTCTAGTTAAATCAGTAATTACTTTAGCAATCTTTTTTTTTTTAAAGATACTGCACTTTTTTTTTTAAGATTTTTAAAATCTTTATTTATTTTTTTTTTAAATTTTTATTTATTTATGATAGTCACAGAGAGAGAGAGAGGCAGAGACACAGGCAGAGGGAGAAGCAGGCTCCATGCACCGGGAGCCCAACGTGGGATTCGATCCCGGGTCTCCAGGATCGCGCCCTGGGCCAAAGGCAAGCGCCAAACCACTGCGCCACCCAGGGATCCCCAAGATTTTTAAAATCTTTAAAGACTACATGCTGGGAGCCCGATGTGGGACTGGATCCCAGGTCTCCAGGATCACACCCTGGACTGAAGGCAGCGCTAAACTGCTGAGCTACCCGGGCTGCCCTTACTTTAGCAATCTATTGAATAAATTAGTGTTCCATATTAGTTTGATGTAAGATAGTATAAGCACTAGTTTATTAAATGAATACTATTATTTTGTCTTTTTTTTAAGATTTTATTTATTTATTCATGAGAAACACACACACAGAGAGAAAGAGGGGCAGAGACACAGGCAGAGGGAGAAGTAGGCTCCATGCAGGGAGCCCGATGTGGGACTCGATCCCGGGTCTCCAGGATCACACCCTGGGCTGAAAGCGGCTCTAAACTGCTGGGCCGCTGGGGCTGCCCTTATTTTGTCTTTTTTATATTGGAGTATACTTCCTGAAATATTTCTTAATCTTCTAGACTTTGTGTTCGTGTTTAAAATTTTGGCTTTCATTTTTAATTTCCAAGCACCCTTCTCTGCTTATCCTTTTTGGGGAGCATACTCTTCCTTTTTATAGATAAGATAGTTTTCTTATCTTCCTGGGACTGTTAATTATGGAGTTGAGTTGTGGTTGAAGTTTTTCCTTCTGTTCTTTGCACTGTTTCCATTTCTTCAATTGACTGGTAATCCTTGGCCATCTATTGATGGATAAAAGTTAGGCATTCTGATCTAATTTGGAGCCCTGTGTACATAGACAGGGCATGGAATCTATTTTGCCAGTCAGATGGTTGCAGACTTTTTCACTGAGGAGCTCTCTGTCTCAGTATCTATAGATTTTTCTCTTTGGGATCATATAGCTTTTCAGGGAAGAATCTGATTGTCTTACCTGGGGTAGGGTGGGTGATATGGCTGGCTGCAAATGTTCGGGGGTCCTGTCGGTATTCAGAAAGCATACTGTCATTTCCTTTCCTTATTTCTTCCCATCCTCATCTCCACCCTTTACAATTTTTGATAGTCCCAGTCTAGGCCCTCTTTGGTTTAATTTCTCTAGGGAATAACCTATCATCTTCTACAACTGTGAGAGGAGAGAGGCAGGGACCGATTGGGAGGCATAACTATCCTCAAAAGAAGCTTGCTTCACCTTACCTGTTTGTCTGCAACTCCTGAATCTTCCTAGAGTTCTGTGGTGTACATACATTTGCCTGTGGGGGTGACTGCTTACTCTACTACACTTAGCTCTAAGGTTCTTCCAAGGTGGAATGTGTCCGTTTCTTGTTTTTCTGATAGTTTTGTAGTGAATTCTGAGAGAACTGGGACAGAGGTGTCTTCTCTGTCATCTTATGTTCATCTGGTACCTCTAATAGCTGGTATAGTTTCTGACACATAAAAGGTACTTCAGTGTTTTATGACTGTCAAATAAATGAGTTCTTACTGCATTAGTCTCCCAAGATGGACCGTTTATAGTTAATGCTCTTGATGGGCATTTTAAAAAAGATTTTATTTATTCATTCATGATAGAGAGAGAGAGAGAGAAGCAGAGGAAGAAGCAGGCCCCATGCCGGGAGCCCGACGCGGGACTCAGTCCTGGGTCTCCAGGGCCACAGGCAGGCGCTAAACCGCTCAGCCACCCAGGGATTCCCCTCTTGATGGGCATTTTTTAAGTTTTGTTAATGAAAAAAAAGAAAAGAATGTTTTAATTATTTCAGAACATTAAATATATTTATTTAATATGTACAATGAAAGTAAAAATGAGAAAACAAGTCCTTTAACCCCTGAATAAGCATTTAATTTAACATGGATGCCAAATATACAAATATACTTTTAGCATTGCCTAAAATAATGTGTGTGTGAATGTGAATGTGTGTGTGAATGTGTGAGTTTGTGTGTGTGTGTGTTATGTTTTGCTCATCACACAATGGAAACAGTGCCATTCAGCTTATTTTTTTCAAAAGATTTATTTCTTTAAATGATGTCCGCATGCAATATGGGGCTCAAACTCACAACCTGGAGATCAAAAGTCACATGCTTCACAGACTGAGCCAGCCAGGTACCCCCATTCAGCCTCCTCTTCTAGGAAAATAGTTCTATAATTATGCTGAAAAAGAACACTTAAACTCAGTCATACCTCTACAATTCTAGAAGCAACTGGTGAGCTTCTAGGCTAGTTCATATTTAAAAATATAGGACACCTGGGTGGCTCAGTGGTTGAGTCTCAGCCTTTGGCTCAGGTCATGATCCTGGGGTCCTGGGATCAAGTCCTGTATCAGGCTCCCCATAGGAAGACTGCTTTTCCCTCTACCTATATCTCTGTCTCTCTCATGAATAAATAAAAATACATATATTATTTACCTATAAGGATTTAATCACTAGTTTTGTTTTTTGTTTTTTTAAAGATTTGATTTATTCATAGAGACAGAGAGAGAGGGGCAGAGACACAGGCAGAGGGAGAAGCAGGCTCCATGCAGGGAGCCTGACGTGGGACTCGATCCCAGGTCTCCAGGATCACACCCCAGGCTGCAGGCGGCGCTAAACCGCTGCATCACCAGGGCTGCCCTAATCACTAGTTTTAAACTTCAAGTAAGTTCATACTGTAACTTTATCTCTCATTTAAAATTCAGTTAATCGGGGATCCCTGGGTGGCGCAGCGGTTTGGCGCCTGCCTTTGGCCCAGGGCGCGATCCTGAAGACCCGGGATCAAATCCCACGTCGGGCTCCCGGTGCATGGAGCCTGCTTCTCCCTCTGCCTGTGTCTCTGCCTCTCTCTCTCTCTCTGTCTGTGTGTGACTATCATAAAAAATAAATAAATAAATAAATAAATAAATAAATAAATAAATAAATAAATAAATAAATAAAATTCAGTTAATCTTTCTCCTCTCTAGGATAAAATTTCCATCTTCCAGGTTTTATTTCTGTTTTGTTTTTTTGTTTTGTTTTTGTAAAGCAGTATTCTTTTTCTTATAAGCAGTTTTCTTCCACACTAGGCTCTTGTGATGTCCTCTGCAAATATGTAGCTGCTCCTCCTTTCTAAGTTGAAAACCACTCCCCATACTTTGGGGAACCTAAATTAGAGTACAGCCTTCCCTTCCCTTCCCTTCCCTTCATTTTGAGCACATAACCTTGTCTAGCAGGCTCCTCCAGCAACTTTCCTAAGAGAATCTGTTTCTCTTTTCTGATTTTCTCTTAAGGTGAGAGTAGCCACCGTAGCTCATTTTTATCCTTGCTATTGAACATATTTCTCAAATCCTGTAGTTTTGGGATGCTAGATCCTTACCTGCAGCTTTTTTGGATTTGTTTTAGTGTTTGTTTTGTTTTTACCTTTCCAAATGTACACAAAAAGAGAGTACAAGGAACTGCTATGCACCTACTCCCTGGCTTCAACAGCCATACTTGATTCATCCATTCATTCAACTGTGTATCTCCATCCCCCCCCCCCCCCCCCGCCTTCTTTTTTTTGGAGTATTATAATTTCACTACATCTCCAAAGTCCCTTGCTGTACATCTCAAGAAAAAAAAAAAAGTAAATTTTCTTACACAATACAGTGTCATCACCATACGTAAAACGCTTAACAATTCTTCCTTCCCTCACCACCTTTTAAAATTCTAAGGACTTGTTAAAGAAACTAGTGAATAATGATGGAAAATATATCACATTCTGGATTTGGCTAATTGCTTCCCATATTTAACTTGTTATTTTGTCCTATTTCCTATAGATTGGAGATTAGATCTAAAGACTGATTAGATTCTAATTCAGTTTTGGGGAGGTGGGGTACAGTGGTAAATTATACACCATAATTGGTTATCCTCCAGTCTGATCCTTTCATGGTAAGTTCCCCATCAGTCTTTCACCTTATAGTTTCACCCTTCATTGATGACCTTTGCCGTTATCAATTTCATTAAATAATGATCTATTATCTTTCCTTCTTCATTTATTAGCTGGAATTATTCTGTATAGAAGAACATTTTTCTATCTCCTAGAGCCCTTTGGTTACCCTGAAATAAAGGATATATAAACAAAAAGTAAGATACTTAATTCTCTTTGTTCATTTTCAGAGTATTGACTTCATGCCCTAGCAGATTCCAGTAGTGTTCAATACATTTTCACTTTGCTTTTTGGTAGTTTGGGTGTGGGTGTGGGTGGGTGGTATTTTAAGTGTCATTGTAAACTCATGGTTTTTTACATATGTTTAGTATTTTAATCAGTTGCTGTCATTGTTCTTTTTACTCAAATTGTCTCATCTTTGGTTAGTAGGAACCTCATCAACTTGGTGCTTGAGTCCTTTTGACATGACCTCTGTCCTCCTTGTTAGCTTTAGATAGGCTGTCCAAGGCTCCTCTTATATATCTTACATATGTAATTAGCCATTTCCCCAGGGGACTTTGGTTCCTATTAGAAGAAAATGGTAGGTAGAGACCACAGTCTTGCCATTAGGACTACTTGTTGCTACTACTAGCTTTCTTTTAGCCCTTTTTAGTGGGCAGAGCTAATAAATAGCTACAAGGGAAAAAACTTTTTGAGTCTGTAGTAATATTGCCAATTCAAATTTAAGATGACAAGGTCTTTACTCCTTTTGATTTTACATCTGTAACTCTCTCATGCTGAAATTTTTGGTTTCTAACAACATTAATACACTTACTTATATGCGTTATATGTAATACCTCAGTGAAACTATTAAGTAATGGTTAAGATTTCTTTGTCCTTGAATATGAACTAAAGATGTAAGCCCAAATACTATCTTCCATAGTCAGTTGGAGTATTTTCCGTGAGTGATTGATTATGTGACCAACTTGACATAAAATTAGGTTCATTTATTTAGGTTTTTTTTTTTTTTTCAGTTTTTAGAGATTGTTTATTTCCTTTTTTATTTATTTTTCTTTTGATTATGTAAAATATTTATATAATTAGACAAATGTATATAACAGTGGTAAAACAACTCATATCCATCTATCACCTCCACTCTGTTCCTTCCCTCAACTATAGATAAGGTGACCACAAAACTTATTATCCAAACTAGAATATTTTTGAGAGTTAAACAAAGACAGTAGGATAAACCTGAACCTGAATTGATCTGAATTGGCTCAAGGAACCTGGGATGAATGATTTCATCCTACCTGTGGCCATTGTTTAAAACTTTCATAGACATGTATATTTGTTAAACAAAACATTCATTTGTTACATAAAATGCTGTGCTTCATGCTTTTTCCTTTTTGTTTTTGTGTTTTCATTTAATTGAATGTCCTGGAACTTAGTAGTAGTAGTAGTAGTAGTAGTAGTAGTAGTAGTAGTACCTACATTGTTGGCTAAAACACTTTATGGTATTCATTTGCTGATAAATGGACATTTGGGTTATTCCCAGTCTTTTATCATTACAAATAACAGTATAATGAATAATCGTGTATAGTCAATTTTATGTAATATTGCTAGATATTATCAAATTCTCCTCCAAAAGAATCAGCATTTGCATTCTCACCAAGGCAGTGTTCCCCCCAAATATTTCAAAAAACTTATGTTGTCAAACTTTTGTTGCTATTGTTTACCAAAGTTTTGGATTTTTAAAAATTTGATAGGGAAATGATATAGTTTTAAATGTTTATTCTCTTATCACCAGTGAGGTTGAGCATCTGTTCATATGTTGAAGGACTATGTATATTTACTTTTTTGTGAATTGTTCATGTATTTTGCCCATTCTTCTACTGGATTTTTGGTATTTTTATTTATTATTTAGAAGTTTAATAATAGGTGTACAACCCCAAAATCTTATAATTATAATTTTGTTTCCCAGTTGTTCATTTGTATTTTAACCTTCTTTGTTTTTTTTTATCCTGAAAAGCTTTTTTATTTTATGTAGTCAACTTTATCAGTGTTTCCTTTCATTGTTCATAGATTTTGAGTCGTAGTTAGGTTTCCCTCTGATCCCAGAGAGTATTTGTATGGTCTTGTTTATTTATTTATCTACATATAATTAACTCTAATACATTTGGAATTCATCCTGATTTATATATGAACTATGGATCCCATTTTTTCTTTTTCACACTACCACTGTTCATTTAAATATTACCTATGAAGTCATACGCCTATTTATTTAAAAGTCTCCCAGTGATTTCAGTTGCCACCTTTATCTATGTACTTTGCTTTATTTCTTAGTTTTCTGTATGCTATACTGTGGTCTGTTAATACATCAAAACCACACTGTTTTCTTTATAGAAGCCTTATAAGTGTTTTAATATCTAGTAAGGCTAGGCATCCATTCATTGCTCTTCTACTCATAGTACATTAATTTCAAGTATACCTACATACGTACTAGGGTTGATAAAAGGATTCTTTTCTTCCCCTTAGGCTTACATATGTTCTTTGTAAAAGACTTTCCAACCAGGCTTAGCCCCTGAAAACTGATTCTCAAAAAGTATTAATATATTAGGCTCCCCTTTTTTCCCCTGAGATTTTCTGCCCTGAAGTGCAAAAACAGACCATTGACAATATTAAGTTTTTGTGTGAATGAAATGCTCTATTTTATATTTTGGGTCTGGCATTAGCCTGCACTTTTAGGATAATGTACAATGAATGTGGGCCTAACAGCTATGAAGGAGCCCCTGTCCAGAATAGCAATTTGGTCTACCTAAACAAAATGTAACCTGAATTAAGCTTCTTGTTTTGACTTCTGTTCTTATTTACTTGTCTGCTTTATAGTTTTTGATTCTTAATTCCCATTTTATAGTTATTGTTCTGAGTTTATCTACTTAGATTAGTTTTGCTTGTTCTTTAATTTCACATAAATGGAATCATACAGTATCACGTAGTGGTTTAAAATGCATTTTAGAAAATTATGAAATGGTACGTACTATAATAGACTCTACAATTAACCATAAAAATAAAATTGTCAGTTTTTTTTTTACAAACAAAGATGAGTTTATTTGGGGATAGCAGGAAATTGCAATTTGGGATATGCAAGCTATAGCAAAACAATAGGCAAGTCCAGAAAACAGAGAGGAACATCCTTTTATAGAGGACAGGGAGGAGTTAGGAGTACTGTTGTAAACAAAAAAGTGCACTGGAGTAAACTAGGAGTTGAAAGTATAGTGGCTTCTCAGTGGCTTAATTGAGGTAGTCTCTCGTTTGGGCTGTTACTAGGAGAGAAGAAAATCTTCCTTTCTCCTGCTGAGGTAGCAAAGTATATAGGCTTCTTCCTGTTGGGAATTCAGTGGTCCACTGTTTGGGTGTTAATTTGGAAATACTAGATTCTTTCTGATACTAGTGACTAAAGTCACTATTAGTACTTAATGAAAGAAAGTATCATAGATTCCAAGACTAGGCTAGGGAGCCTTCTGAAAAACTGCTTAGAAACAATAACTTGAAAAAAAAAAAAAAGAAACAATAACTTGTTGAACTATTTTGGTCCACACCATTTCAAAGATCCCAGATCTCACCCAGGTGAGGAGAAAAGCCTATGAAAAGGGCAAAAGAAGGTGGAAGGTGTCAAGTAAGAGGCAGTGCCTGCAAAACCCAGAAAAACAAGATGAGACAGCTGTGCACTTGGTACTTGAACCACAAACTTGAGCCTTAAGATACTGGCTCTGCCACCCTATTGATCACATGTTTCTTCTGTATTCCTGCTCCTTTATCTACCTTATGAATTCCTTGAACTCTGATTTTCAACTCATGGCTACTATTCTAGTACCAACCTACTTGAAATGTTGGCCTCTTCCTTTTAGCACATCCAGGCTTTTTTTTATGATTCTGCCTTTTACAGCTCAGATCAAATCCAGGTGTATCCATTGGCTACAACACAGAATGGATTTCTGTCTTGCTTCACACCAATACTTATTACTTTCTAATATTAAAGAACAAATATGTGCTAAGAATTCAACTAAAATACTAGTGTGGTGTTTGTTTTCTTAGTTATTTTTAGACACAATCAAATTACATTCCTACTTCAGGAAAACATGAATGAAGTTAGAGTACAGCAGAAAGCACCTTCATTGAAAATAAATGACTTTGAGACCCTACCCTATGTTGTTATTTTTTTGTTTTAATTTTGATTTATTTATTCTTACTGAAGTATAGTTGATATAGTGTTAAATTAGTTTCAGGTATACAGTATAGTGATTTGACAACTCTGTATATTATGTTATCCACACCATAAGTGTAGCTACTACTTATCATTATAAAATGCTATTTCAGTACCATTGACTATATTCTCTATTCTGGGCCTTTCGTCCTCATGACTTATTCACTCCATAACTGGAAGCCTGTACTTCCCACTCCCCTTTACTCATTTTGCGCATACCTCCACCTCTTCCCCTTTGGTAACCATCAGTTTGTTCTCTCTATTTATGAATCTGTTCTTGCTTTTTTGTTTCTGTGTTTGGTTTTTAGATTCCATATATAAGTGAAATCATATGGTGTTTGTTTTTCTCTGACTTATTTTACTTACCATAATAACCTCTAGGTCTATCCATGTTGTTGCAAATTCTTTTTTATGCTGAGTAATATTCCATTAGATATATGTGTGTATTTCTACTCTTCATCCATTCATCTATCAATAGACACTTAGGTTGCTTCTATATCTTGGCTATTTTATTTATTTGTTTGTTTGTTTGTTTATATTTTATTAAAAGATTTTATTTATTTATTCATGAGGAACAGAGAAAGAGGCAGAGATACAGGCAGAGAGACAATCAGGCTCCTTGCATGGAGCCAGACATGGGACTCGATCACAAGTCTCCAGGATCATGCCCTGGGCTGAAGGTGGTGCTGAACTGCTGAGCCACCCAGGCTGCCCTGTCTTGGCTATTTTATTTTATTTTTAAGATTTTATTTATTTATTCATAGAGACATAGAGAGGCAGAGACACAGGCAGAGGGAGAAGCAGGCTCCATGCAGAGAGCCTGACATGGGACTCGATCCAGGGTCTCCAGGATCACGCCCTGGGCTGCAGGCGGCGCTAAACCGCTGTGCCTCGGGGGCTGCCCATGTCTTGGCTCTTTTAAATAATGCTACAATAAACATGAGGGTGCGTGTATTTTTTTTGGATTAGTGTTTTTATTTTTCTTGGACCAGTAGGTGGAATTACTGGATCACGTGGTATTTCTATTTTAATTTTTTTAGTAACCTCCATACTGTTTCCCAGAGTGGCTGCATCAATTTACATTCCCAGCAACAGTGCATGAGGGTTCTCTTTTCTCCACATCCTTTCCAACACTTGTTAGCTGTCTTTTTGATACTAGCCATTCTGACTCATAAATGAAGTGATATCTCATTGTGGTTTTGATTTGCGTTTCCATGATAATTAGTGATGTTGAGCATCTTTTCATTTGTCTGTTGGCCATCTGAATGTCTTCTTTGGAAAAATATCTCTTCAGGTCCTTTGCCCATTTTAAATTGGATTGTTTATTTTTTGGTGATGAACTGTGTAAGTTCCTTATATGTTTTAGATATTAACCCCTTATCAGACATATTATTAACAAATACCTTTTCCCCTTCACTGGGTTGCCTTTTTGTTTTGTTGGTGGTTCCTTTGTTGTGTAAAATACTTGTATTTTGGTGTAGTCCTACTAGTTTTTGCTTTTGTTTCCCTTACCTCAGAAGACATATTTCGAAAAATGTTGCTAAGGGCAATGTCCATGAGGCTGTTGCCTTCTAGGACCTTTCTGGTTTCAGGTCTTACATTCAGATTTTTCATCTGTTTTTGAGTTTATTTTTGTTTATGGTGTAAGCAAGTGATCCGGTTTCATTCTTTTGCATGTAGCTGTGCAGTTTTCCCAGCACTATTTATTGAAGAAACTGTCTTCCCCATGTATATCCTTTTTGGGGGAGAGGGAGGGAAAGAGAGAGTGGATCTTAAGCGGAGTCCATGCCTAGCGTAGAGCCCCACACAGGGCTCAGTCTCACAATCCTGAGATCATGACCTGAGCCAAATCAAGAGTCAGACACTTAACCAGCTGAGCCACTCAGATGCCCCTCCATTTATATTCTTGCCTTCTTGTAGATTAATTGACCATATAGGTGTGGGTTTCTTTATGGGCTCTCTATCCTGTTCCATTGATCTATGTGTTTGTTTTTGTGTATCATATTATTTTGATTACTACAGCTTTGTAGTATGTCTTGAAATCTGAGACTGTGATATCTTTAGCTTTGTTCTTTCTCAAGATTGTTTTTGCCTTTTAAAGTATTTTGTGGTTCCATACAAGTTTTAAGCTTATTTGTTCTAGTTTTGTGAAAATTACTATTGATATTTTGTTAGAGATTACACTGAATCTGTTTTTGCTTTGGGAAGTATGGTCATTTTAACAATATTTATTCTTCCAATCCATAGTTTGTCTTTTCATTTGTTTTTGTTATCTTCAGTTTCTTTCATCAGTATTTTATAGTTTTCAGAGTACAAGTCTTTAACCTCCTTGGTTAAGTTAATTCCTTGGTATTTTATTTTGGTGTAATTGTAAATGGAATTGTTTTCTTAATTTCTTTTTCTGCTACATCATTTTTAGTGTATAGAAATGCAACAGATTTCTATATATTTATTTTGTATCCTGTAGCAAATATTTATTTTTAAATCCTTATTGACAAACATGATTTTCTATTTTTAAAATACTGATAGTATTTAAGAAAGCGATGCATATTATTTAGATACATTATGGTCTCATGGTCTCCACCATAGCTGTTGAAAATGTTGTGTTGATTTAATAAATATGCCAGAATTGATATATCAAGAAACATAGGATTTTTTTACTTGATTTTATTTTGCTAAAGATGTTTGATTGGCTATTTGGTATTTATAATTGTTACCCAACAAGTACTTAAGGACACCCAAGACAAGGGTCATATATGCCTATTCAGAGTTCACTTTTAAAGCTGATTTATTGATTTTGGAAAGTGATAAGTAACAAAACTGAATTTAATTTATCTGCTGTAAAAAAACAGACCAGGAACTAATCCCAAAATGACTCTGGACACAAATGTTTTTTATTGGTAAGAATCGCTTCTTTAGAGTGAATTTTCTTTAAGAATAGTCCTTAAATATCCTTTTCTTTACTTTTAGCCCACCATAATCTGTTACATATATCAAATATGAGTCACAGCATAATAAATAGGAACAATTTCAATTACATTTTTTCCCAAAATAAGCTATGTTAGGCAATTATTTTTTTAATTAGAGTGATTTTTTTTTTTTTTTTTGCCAGAATGGAATAGTAATCACTTAACTCCGGTATTTCTTGAGAAGTTGAATAGCTATATCTTTATTTCAAATTAACCTTTAAAAAAATATATTCTGTTTTGTGATATCCATGGGACTATTATTCTTAGAAATGACAATTGGCCCCACACTTCTAACATAAACTAATTATTATCTAAAAGTCCCTTAGGGGCAGCCCCGGTGACCCAGTGATTTAGGGGCGCCTTCAGCCCAGGGTGTGATCCTGGAGATCCAGGATCAAGTCCCACATTGGGCTCCCTGCATGGAGCCTGCTTCTCCCTCTGCTTCTGCCTCTCTCTCTGTGTCTGTCATGAATAAATGAATAAAATCTTTTTTAAAAATTAAATTAAATTAAAAAATAAAAAGTAATAAAAGTCCCTTGGGATGCCTAGGTGGCTCAGTGGTTAAGCCTCTGCCTTTGGCTCAGGGCGTCATCCTGAGGTCCTGGGATCGAGTCCCACTCGGGCTCCCTGAATGGAGCCTGCTTCTCCCTTTGCCTGTGTCTCTGCCTCTCTCTCTCTCTCTCTCTGTCTCTCATGAATAAATAAATAGAATCCTTTTTTAAAAATTAATTTTAAAAAGTCCCTTAAGTTGTCATAAAAACAGTTTTGGGAATTATATTATGAAATTATTTTGCTTTTATATTTGTATATGAGCCCCAGTCAAAGCAAAGGGCCTGCTTTGATTTAAAGGATTTTTAGAATCACTCATGTGTATACTATCCAAGAAAGAACTTTGAGTTTGTTTGTAGTATATGTCCTATATATCTTCTGCCATTTTATTTTTTTAAGAAATATTTATTTATTTATTTATTTATTTATTTATTTATTTAATTTAAAATCAATTTGCCAACAATATAGTATAACACCCAGTGCTCATCGATGCCAACAAGTGCTAAAAAGACGTTTTAAAGGGGGATCCGGCCCCAGTACCAGTACCATGAGTGTACTTTGCACTCAGATCTTGGTTTCTAATATAATTCTCCATGCTTCTTGGAGAAACAGCTGGCTCTAACACCAAGGCGGGAAATATAGAAGATCAGCCTGGAACATGTTAAAGTACCAGAAGATAAGGAAGTGCTTTATTTTTTTTTTTTAAAGATTTTATTTATTTATTCATGAGAGAGAGAGACAGAGAGAGAGGCAGAGACACAGGCAGAGAGAGAAAGAAGCAGGCTCCACGCAGGGAGCCTGACGTTGGGACTCGATCCCGGGTCTCCAGGATCACACCCCAGGCTGAGGGTGGCGCTAAACCGCTAAGCCACTGGGGCTGCCCTAAGGAAGTGCTTTAAAAAAAAAATAGCCGTTTGACGTGTGTGTGTGTGTTACCTTTACATGGGAGCCAACTGAAAGAGCTCCTGGTGGCTAAAGCTAGAAAAAATAAGCAACAAAATAAAGTAGTATTGGACTGTAACCAAGAGTATAAAATAAATATTCATGAGTCTGTATTGATATAAATAATTGATTAAGTAAGTTAACTAGTGGAAGAGAAGAGACGGATCTCCAAAGCAGAATTCAAAGTAACTATATAGATGCTCTGCCCTCAAGGCAGGAGAACATAACTGCACCCTTCATGGTGTGGGCTACTCATAGTGACTTCCCTCTGAATGGTTCAGTACAGGAAGGTAGGAGAAATCTGACCTACACTATTTCAGCCAGGTGATCAAGGTCAATATAAGCAGTCAGAAATCTTGTCTGTAGTTTGTATCTTTGATCCAGTTTGATGGAAAATAGCATTTTATCTCTGTGGTCTCCCCCCCCCCAACCTATAACCTAAATCTTATAATGAGAAAAACAACAGACAAATTCTAAAAACAGTGCATCCTACTAAATACCTGACTTAGTACTACTCAAAACTGTCAGAGTGATCAAAAGCTAGGAAAACTGAGAAACTACCATGAGAAACTAAAGAGACATGATGGCTAAATGCAGTGTGACATCCTAAATGGGCTCTTGGAACAAGAAAAAGATTATTAGGTAAATACCATAAAAATCTGCTGTATGGACATTATAAAATAATAATTTATCAGTATTGGTTCATTAATTATAACAAATGTACCATATTATGTAAGATGTTAATAATGGGGGAGGGGTGCCTGGGTGGCTCAGTGGGTTAAGTGCATTCTGCTCAGGTCATGGTCTCAGGGTCCTGAGATCGAGCCCTGTGTCAGACTTCCTGGTCAGCAGGGAGCCTGCTTCTCCCTCTCCCCTCCCATTCCTGCCACTTGTGCTCTTGTGCTCTCTCTCTCTCTCTCTCAAATAAATAAATAAATAAATAAATAAATAAATAAATAAATAAAATCTTTTAATAAATAAACTAGGGGTGGGGGTATTAGTTATACTCTGTGCTGTCTTTTCAATTGTTCTATGCAACTGTTGTAAAAAAAGGTCTGTTAAAAAGAGAGAGAGAGAGAGGCACCTGAATGGCTTAATCAGTTAAGTGTTTGACTTGATTTCAGCTCAGATCATGATCTCAGGGTCTTGGGATCGAGCTCTGCTTCAGGTTCCATGCTTGTGGGGAGTCTGCTTGAGATTCTGTCTCTCTCCTTCTGCTCCTTCCCCCATTCACATTCTCTCTCTCTGTCTCTCTCAAATCTTTTTTTTTTTTTTTTAAGATTTTATGTATTTATTCATGAGAGACAGAGAGAGGCAGGAGCCTGATTTAGCCAGACTTTCTGAAAACTGTTTGGACTATATTGTTAAAGCCCTTCCTAAAGCCGCCTCTGCCCTACTATACTTGGCGTTATGCACTGAGTCTGCTTTGAGAGGCATTGTATTGCTATGACAACTCATGAGAGGACACATGGTGGAGAGATTTTTTTGTTTATAAAAACAGGGCATGGTGTTTAAAGGATTAAAGAAAGTTGCTCTAGACAATGGCATGTCCTCCTTTCTCAGTTTCAGTCATTATTTGCCTTCCCAGTGTCCTTTTTTGCATCACTGTATCTTCTCCATATCATTAGACAAATTGTTTCCTTTTTCTTTTCTTTTTTTTTTTTTTTGTAATCTGTAGTTTGAAAACAATAAGAGTTTGTCTTCAGGAAAAGATAATTATACTATTAACTAAGTATTGATTCCTCTTAAAACTATACGTACCCACAGGGGATTCTCATTTATGCTCTGTATTCATATGAGGAAACTAAGAGGTGAAAACTTCTATCCATTCTCATACGCTGCTCAAAATGAGGTCTGTTGGATCACATGCTCTGAATCCCACTGCCCTTTTTGGATAACTATAGGGCACATTCTGCCTTAGAGGTATAGCTACAATGGCTACAGTCTCTTTCCATCTGTTCTTGTAATGCAGCTATTCCAAAACTTTTTTTTTTTGAATCTCAGAACTCCTTAATACTCTGAAAAATTCAATCTTTAGTGATCTCTTGCTGTGGTTGAAATATATAAAGAAAATCCAACCTCATACAACTATGTAGTTGGAAAAGAGAAGAGTATTTTAATAGCTTTTCCAGATAATTGGGTATATTCTTTTTTGATTCTACACCAAAATGGGACAAGTGGTAATTTCTTAAAAGTTACTTACAAAGTAGAACCTAAACCAGATTCTAAAATTCTTTATACTCTTACTTCAAAATCCACTGGTCTGTCTTGAAACTTTGAGTAATTTTACCCATGTATAATTTTGTAATATTATGTATCAGTCATTTGGACATTATGAGTTCACTGAGTTATGTAGATTTTCCAAATAGTGACACATTCATTATACAATATATATTTTTAAAAACCCACATTAGTTAATTTTACCACCAATCTCATTAGAATGTATTATAAGTTTTAGGAAGCAATTGAATCATGGTAGCAGAGAGAAGTTCTCTAAAATTCTAATTTTTGCTGGAAAATCTGTTTTTTCCACAAATACTGTGAGCTACATCCTTGAAGTATCATGTTCACTTCATGCATTTTCAGTGAAATATCTGCTAGATACATAATTCTTCATAATCATAGTTTGGTAGTCATTTTTTTCTTAAGTAAAAATAGTATTCTAAGAAAAAGTAGCTAGTTCAGCTTGCAACTCAGTAAGCACATTTCCTTGACACAGGCATTATATGTAAGTATGCAGCAAGTATTTTCTGCATATTTCCCAGTTCATCACACAGTATATTAAAAAGTCATGTATTCAGGGGTCCCTATTTAATGAATTAATAATTGTTATTGTTTCATTAAGCATTGTCTTAAGTGAAACTGGCCTTTAAAAAAAAAGCAACAACAACAACAAAAAAAGCAACAACTATATTTGGTGGCGAAGAACACAATGACTACTAGTAATTTGGTGCCACTGCCTTGATTCAAGCTAAGATGCCAGATGTTTTACCCATCATTGCTTTTGCACCATCAGTGCAGATGTAAGACCTGGAAAATAAACAAAGTCATCTAAAAATTATTTTGACTGTATGAATCCTCTGAAAGGATTTTGAAAACTCCAAGAAGTTCTTAGACTGTTTGGGAACTGCTATTCAAATGTATCCTTTAAAAAATATCTAAAGTTTTATATACTCCGTATTTTAAAGAAAACTCCTAATGAAATAATAATTTTGCATATCTAAGAACATTATTTAAGGTGAAAGTACTGTGTTGAATTGTAGTAAAATATAGAAAAGAAAGACCTTCAGTATCTGCTACTATTAACACATATGTATTTTCCTTTAAAATACAATTTAAAAACTAAAATTACTACTTATATACAGTAAATTCAAACAATGCTAGAAGGTATATATATAAAATGTCTCCCTTCCTGAATACCTCCATACCTCTCCCTAAAATTAAATATTTCTCATATATACTTCCAGTAAAAACATACGTATGTTTTACACTTTTTATTTTATAAAAGTATAATGAACAGTATCCAAGATACTGTTAGAATAATTTTACTTTTACTTAGAGCAGAAAGCATCTTTTTTTAAATTAAAATTCATTTAATTAACATAGTATATTATTAGTTTCAGGGGACAAAACATATTTTAATAATATTTTTGGTCATTTTTTTTCATTTAGGGAAAACATTTAAGTGAATAAGTCTCAAAGAGCTTTTGTTTCCTCTTGTCATGGAAAGTTTTAACTTTTGAAAGAGCAAGAATTAATCTCCAGCTAAGTCTAGAAATTATTAACTTTAGTTAACCAGTACCAACAAAAGATTGATGTGAACCACTTAAGATGTCAAAATAGAGGGATGCCTGGGTGATTCAGCGGTTAAGTGTCTGCCTTCAGCTTAAAGTGTGATCCCTGGATCCAGGCTCGAGTCCTGCGTTGGGCTCCCTGCGGGGAACCTGCTTCTCCCTCTGCCTATGTCTCTGCCTCTCTCTCTCTCTGTATCTCTCATGAATAATTAAATAAATGTTTAAAAAACATACATATGTGTGTGTGTGTATATATCAAAATATAAATATTTTAAATGCAATGGCTAAAGATCCAAATTTAGAAATAGAAAGATCAGTGTGTATCAATATTAGTGATCAAGAGAAAGGGTAGAAGGAAAAGAATGAGAGAGGTGGGTAAAGATCAGGTCTTAGAGGACATGGAAAGGAATTTGGATTGTACCCTAAGTGTAATGGAAACCAATGGAGAATGTGCAGTGGTGATACCTGAATTACATTTTTAAATGATCACTCTGGCTACTGTGTGTAAGATGGACTTTAGGATGTGAAGAGGACAGACAGGGTGGGAGGGGGTCAATAGTTGAAGTAACATGATAGTAGAATAGGATTATTGATATTAGTCGAAATGGTGCTGCTCAGATTCAGGGGATTCTTTGGAGGTAAGTTGTCAGAGTTTTGTTTCAAGTGGATGTAGGATATGAGGAAAGAGGGGGAATCAATGCTAGACTATGAGTTGGGTAACTGAGGTGGGGTAGATTTACAAATCATTTCACTAAGGGGTTCTAACAACCAAAGACCAGGGTATTAGGTGGATCTTCAGGGTGAATATTGAAATTGTCAAGAGTGATAGTAGGTCTAAGAGTGGAAATGAGGTGGTGATCCAGGTATTGGAGTTACTGGTTCATGAAGGAAAAATGTGACTGAGGGCAGCCTGGGTGGCTCAGTGGTTTAGTGCCACCTTTGGCCCAGGGCTTGATCCTGAAGACCCGGGATCGAGTCCCACGTCGGGCTCCCTGCATGGAGCCTGCTTCACCCTCTGCCTGTGTCTCTACCTCTGTCTCTCTCATGAATAAATAAATAAAATCTTAAAAACTTTTCGGGGGCGCCTATGTGACTCAGTGGTTGAGCCTCTGCCTTTGGCTTGGGTCATGATCCTAGAATCCTGGGATTGAGTCCCACATCAGTCTCCCCACAGGGAGCCTACTTCTCCTTCTGCCTATATCTGCCTCTCTCTATGTCTCTCATGAATAAATAAATAAAATCTATATTAATAAATAAATAACCAACCAACCAGACATGCAAGCAAAGTAGAACAAGGTAAAACAGCAGACCAACTGATCATGAAGGAAATCTTTAGGAAACAAATCTTTAAGAAAACTAATGGCTATATTTTGAGGAATTTGAGAAGATATATCTGTAGTGCCAAAGACAAAACAAGAAAGCATTTGCAAATTTAAAATTTGATTAGGAAAACTTATAAGTTAAGAGGGGTTGAAAATAATATTGGAATAAAGATTAATGAGAAAAGACCTACATCTAGACAGAAGCTGATACAGTTTTACTACTGTCAAGTCAAATAATAATCTGAAAGACCTCAGAAATAACAATAGAGTTTATGTATAAGGAATAAGAGTTACATTGTCAGGGTACCTGATTGGCTCAGTTGGTAGAGCATGTGACTCTTAATCTCAGTGTTGTGAGTTCAAGCCCCACGTTGGGTATGGAGCCTATTTTTTAAAATAAATAAATAAATCATGTAAATAGAAAACCTGAGTTAAAAAAAAAAATCACAGTGCTATCAGAGTTCTTCTCATCACTGTCACTGGACCAAAGCCTTAAGTGCATAGTAGGAAAATTATTTTGAACTGACAAATTATTGACCAAGAATGTGAATGTAAAAATTAAAAACATTTTTAAACAGCAAGAACTGAAAGTTACTTCTCACACAGCATATTTGATATGATATCAAACAAAATAAGGCAGAAGACTAAGAAAGAGAAAAACGTGGGTCGAATGAAATGATGGCTTTACCCAGGAGTTGATTTAAGGACACTATTAAGATCATAACTACATGGAAGGCTGTTCTGTGGTCAGTCAGATGTGGCCTCAGAAGAGGCACAGAAAAAGCTCAAGGAACAAAGTTCATTATAAATCGCAGGTCTCAAGGAGTTACTGCATGCCATGCAGGATCACAGAAGAAGCACCAGGTTTTGGTCAAGTGGCAAAAGACAGGAGCAAGAGCAAAATCTGGGCCAGAATCTTAAGTGGGGTTTCCACAGGAAAGTCAAGGCAGGGCAGAGCAAGCAATTTAGGTCTGGCTAGTTTGAGTCATTCCCATGGGTTTGGGGCTCTGCCTGTGGTCTCTACTTAGTACTGGGCCTGGCTTGGTTAACTATATGCCTCCTGGGTTGCTTGGGTTGATGGAGGAGGTGTGGCTCAGAATTGGTCAGTTTGCATATCCAAGGCCTGCTCCTGGCTGAGCCCTTTGCTGGCTCCTAGAATTGACTAGCCAGGGAGGAAGTCTCTCCTCAGCCAGAAAGCTTTTTCTAAGATGTTGAAACATCATAATATACAGAAAATTGAAAAACATAAAAAATACAGAGGCTTAAGAGATAACTGGCCTGCCTGAAGCAGTAAGTGAGGGCCCCTTGACGTGTATCTCTGAGAAGAAAATGAGTTCCTTAGGGTACATCAAGCATATAATTGAGAAGCAGAATAATTTTTCAAGATTTGTTATAAGCTTGTTATCTGTGATCACATATACACACAAATCCAAGAATTCCAAGCATAGAAATTGCAAGAAAATACAAAAGTTCAACAAGGAAGTATGAGTCTTAGGAATTAAATATGTCAGTTGATTGCTATTATGAAAGTTTTCAGGATACAGAGAAGTAGAGAGAATAGCATGATGAATTCCTATATACCCATCACTAGATTCAATAGTTATAAAAAATATGCCATATTCATTTCATCTTTCCCTCCCTTTTTTCTGACTTGGCATAGAAGCATTTACAAGCAAACTATAAACTAATTTTTACCCATGCATCCTTCAATTTCAATCTCTAAAAGAAAATAAAGACATTTACTTTATAAATAATGCGATTAAGAAACCTACAAAATTAATAATTTCTTGGTATAATCTAACATTCCAGTTCATGATCAGGTTTCTCCACTTGTCTCAAGAACCTGTTTTTGTAGTGGATATGTTCAAGTTGATCCAGACAAGATCCTTGTGTGTGTGTGTGTGTGTGTGTGTGTGTGTTTCTCATGCCACCTGACCTATCGAAGAGTTCCCCTGTAGAATAGCCCACATTTAGGATTTGACTGTTTAATTTCTGGAGGTTGTCATTTTACTTGTTCCTCTATCTTTCTGTATTTCCAGTATTTTGAAGCCAGTTGTTGAAGTTTGATTGGGTTCAGGTTTTATATTTTTTGGCAAGAAGACCTAATAGGTAATGATGTGTGAAATAGCTGATTTTCAGTATTTTATGGGGTTCATGGAAAAGTTCATTTTATTTTAAAAATAGAAATATTTTCCTCTGATAATCATGGCATTGGACAAGGAAATCCTATCATACTATCTGTTTTTCAGTGAATAACATGCATGGAGCCATGTTAAGGTAAACTGCTGTTTACTGGTTTTCCACTTTTAAAATCAAAATATAGTAAGAGGGGATCCCTGGGTGGCTCAGCAGTTTGGCGCCTGCCTTTGGCCCAGGGTGCAATCCTGGAGTCCCGGGATCGAGTCCTGCATCGGGCTCCTGGCATGGAGCCTGCTTTTCCCTCTGCCTGTGTCTCTGCCTCTCTCTCTCTCTATGTCTATCATAAATAAATTTTTAAAAATCTTTTAAAAAAAAAAAATATATATATATATAGTAAGATAAGAAGATTTCATTGCGTTTAGGCAACAGAATGTAGTTACTTAGTTTGTCAATATAAATTAGGAGAGGTTGGGTAGGTAAAGTAGGAAAGGCACCTGCATCCTTATCTACAAATGAGGGGATTAAGAGATATGGAATAAAAATCAGAAGTTTAAGTATATTTAAGATTAGAAAGAAAACAGATTATAGTTTTATAATAATACAATTATTAGAAATATGGAAGAAAGTGTTAGTATAAATGACCTTTAATCTACATCTCTCATATAAGAGGATTAATAGATAAAATCTAAAAATGTTTTTACTGCTTTTGTTAAATTAATCATTTTTATTTAAATTCTCATAGAGGTAATCAACAGAGAAACTTAGGAACAGACTTTTAAGATGGTTGTGTCTGGAGAGTGGAGTGGGAGTGGGAGGAGTGAAAGGGATTATTACTTTTTACCGTACATTTTTCTAGACTCTTTGTTGTGGCTGTTTAACCATGCACATTAATTAAGGAAAATAATACCTTTTTTCTCCTTAGTCTTAATTTTGACCCTAAAATGTAGTTTCATCAAGTAAAGTCTACTTTAATGTAACTTTAGTTTTCAAATGTGTGATGACAACAGGTCAGATATATGAAAGAATTAAGCATACATCAGAAAAAGTCTTTGTACTTGGTAGTTGTAGATCTAGAGCCCAATAGTAGTGAATTCTGGCTTGCTGAAAGAAAGGTTATCAAAGTTCTATGCACTTAAAGGATTTGAAATGCTTGCCTTTTCAGTTGTTGCCATTTGTTTCCTGATTTGGGGCCTCTCTGTCATGTGCAGAGGCAGTGTCTTTAAAATTTTAGTATATTTAGTTTTTAAATTTCAGTGTAATGACAGCATGCCACAAAGTAACAAACTGCCTCAAGAAAATGATCCTGAAAAGAAATGAGAGCTCCAAAAATAACTTCTGTGGTCAACTAAAGAAAAGCTAACAATAATAAACTTTAGGAGGGTGATAGATACTTCACAGAGAAGTTTCACTAATTGTTTTAAACACTGAATGGTTAGTATCTCCCTATCCAGAAACTGGTCCACTATATATAATGAATATAGACAACTGAAGAATTTCCAGAAATTTCAGAAGGTTGCTTTTCAAAAAAAAAAAAAAAAAAGAAGGTTGCTTTTCCTGAGCAGGAGAAATCCCACATTTCATTGGAAGATCAAATTTCATAACTCACCATACTTGAAAGAATGCAGAATTTGAAGAGTGCTTTAGGCAAGAGATGGAGGGTAAAAATGATCTCTCTGGCCATAATCCTAGTTGAAAAGAGAAAGATGTATGAAAGCTTTGAAACAATGCCATGGAAAAATGTTACCTGGCAACCATTTACTTCATGCTTACTAGTTTTAGCATGATGTATTCAGATTTAAATTACAGATGTCTTTAACCTAAGTTTGTTAATTGCACAACTCTCCCCTCAGAACTTTTTTTAATGTAATGAAATCTCTGGTAATGAGCCCTGAAGTTTCTTTAGTCTCAGGAGATACTGAGTTTAGCTCTTCTGTTGAACTCCTTTGTTTACTTTTTCATCTCAGATTACTAATTTTCATTCATTATAAAATCTGGTAGAAGAATATATTATGTATATTTATATAATTCATGTATTCTAAGAATTACTTACTTTTCAGTGACAATGATTATTTATAGAATGTAGTTATTAAAATGAGCAACGGATATGAAATCAGACTGAATCATAATCTTGGCTCTAATCCTAGATTATAAAACAGTAGACAAATCGTTTAATTTCTCTGGGCCTATTACCTCATTTATGAATAAAGGAGTCAGATTCAACCCTTTAATCCGTGATTCTGTTTCACAATCAAAATCGTTAAGGTATATATGTAATGGAAGATTTTATGAAGAGTATGCACAACCTTATTATCCTCAGCTCTTGCCATGTTCCTTAAACTAATGAAGTGTGGAAAACATGAGATGATTTTTCCTTTTGCCTAAATTTATAAACTGACAGAATTTATAAATTTGGCTTAACTTTTCAAAATTTCTGTCTAAGGGAGGAAAAAGAAAAACTCCATATTAGATCTAATAGAAACTAAACCAAAATGATATATAATTTAATTTTTAAAGTACTGAATTCACAAAGGAAATCCAGGGAGTTTTTTCCAGTAATTATTGCTACTAAATAATGTACTCCAAAACAGTGGCTTAAAACAATAATAATTGTTTAGTTAGCTGATGAACCTGCATTCTGGGTAGCTTTCTTCTGCTCCACAAAACATCAGCTGAAATAGCCCAAAGATTGGGGCTGATTAAGCATTTTCTCCGTTCTCCCCTTTATAACAAAACACCTCAAAAGAGTAATTCTCTTCTGCTATTTTCCCTTTTTAAGATTATTTTTAAAAATGCTTCACTTTGAAATAATTTCAAATATAGAGAAAATCTGTCAGAAGGGAGAAGAAGATTCCTGTATCCCCTCAGCCAGATTCCCCAGTTACTAACATTATTGAATTTGTTTCATTGTCATTACTCCTTCCACTCCCTCTCCCTACACACACACACCCCTAAACATGCATGACCATTCATTCTTTATTGAACCTTTAGAAATAAAGCTTTATACATGATATCCCGTCACACCTAAATGTTCCAGTCTATATTTTACAATGAGAACATTCTCCTATGTAACTGACATGCACTTTCCAAACAAGGAAGCCAGCATTGTTAAAACACTGCCACCCAATCCACAAACCTCACTCATATTTCACCATCTCAGCAGTATGTCTTATGATATCTTTTCTGATCCAGGCTCCTATCGACAATATGTGATTCATTTAGTTGTCATATCTGTTCAGACTCATTCAATTTGAAATAGTACTGTGGTCTTTTCCCTTGATAGTTTTATTGAGTACAGACTTGACATTATGTAGGATGACCCTAAACCTTGATCGACTTGATGGTGACTGATAACCATACTTAAGTCACACATTCTGGGCAACAGCACCCTGAAATGAACTTAAGAATTACACGAAGTGATACAAAATATCAACCTGTTGATCCCTGGTCATGTTAACCTTGATTTCCTGGTCACCTTGGCATCTGCCAGATTTTCTACAGTAAAGTCACCATTAGTCCTTTTGTAATTGGTTAGTATTTTGTAGAGAGTTTTCCAAGAGTATGTTCCTCATCTAACCTCCACCCACCAGCTTTGGCATCCATTGACAACTCCCATATGAATCAAACACCTGTGTGATAGTTGCCAAGTGGTGATTTTCTATTTCATTTGTTCCTTCTACATTTATCAGTTGGACACTCTACTAAAAGGAGGAGCTTTTCCTTCATTTATTTATTTATTGATAACATATTAATAACCATTAATAACATTAATAACCATTTTAATAACCATTAATCATTAATAACCATTTTATTTATAAGTAATCCATTATTTACCATTATTTATTTTGAGGTTAAAATGGTCTATTTGGCTAGTGGGAGCCCCTTCTGGTTGCTTCCTGTGGTTTTTTTTTGATAACTCCCATCATTCACTGAGTATTTTCTTTCTTTTAAGCATAGAAAGTATCCCAGAGTCACGTTGTATTTTCCCTGGCCCAGCCCTGGAATCAGTCTTTTCTCCAGATAGCTCTGGTTCCTCTTAGCAAAGGATAGGTATTTAGAAAAAAATATCTGAGCCCTTGATGTGCTTAATGCTATGGGAGTGTCATCACTTCTAGGGCCCCTCAGTCAAAAAAGCTAGGAAAATACATATAATTTTAGAAGGAAGTTAATTTTAATATATTGGAGCTTTGATTGCAAGGCATTAACTAACAGCATTGCATGCTATTACAATCAGTGAGAAAAAAATAACTTTTATTTTCTTTCTTCCTCCTCCTCTAGGTATGTGTAATCCTCGAAACTATAGTGACACACCTCCAACCTCAAAGAGCACGGTGGAAGAACTTCATGAGCCAATCCCTTCTCTCTTCCGAGCACTCACAGAAGGAGACACTCAGTTGAACTGGAACATTGTTTCCTTCCCTGTTGCAGAAGAACTCTCACATCATGAGAATCTGGTTTCATTTTTAGAAACCGTGAACCAGCCACACCATCAAAATGTGTCTGTTCCTAGCAATAATGTTCACGCACCTTATTCCAGTGACAAAGGTAATTCCCCACAGTTGACTTTCTGTCTTGCCCCCTCATTTTCTGTGTGGTCTGTGAAACCTTTATTTATCTTTTAGAGCAGTTTTTGGTTTTGAGTTTGTCTTCTCTTGAATTATGGACTTTAATAACCCTAATCCCTAAGTAGATAAGGAGGCATGCCACTCCATAGCCTCAGTGATAGAGATTGTGTTGAAAGATAGATAACTTGGTTCTAATTTTGATGTTTGTGTTAGGCTTTAATGTTCTTTCTGTAAGATAGCAACAGAGCTGCTTGCTTAATTCACTGTCAGATAACGTTCAGAGTGTCCTAGGCAGTCACATTTTTGTAATAGCATTGGTACTACAAATGATGCCACGCTCATCAGCTAAATTTCTTTATGAGCCAGTTGGTATCTAATTTCCAGGTATAAACTAACTCTAGTACTCTTGGTCAGAAGGGGAACTAAATAGAAGAATGGCTTATATAACTTTGAGAAGCATATTGAAGAATACTTATTAGTGGGGATAGATCATTCCTTAATTTTGGAATGTACAGGGCATATATAACTTTTATAAAGTCTTTGAGGGGATCCCTGGGTGGCGCAGCGGTTTAGCGCCTGCCTTTGGCCCAGGGCGCGATCCTGGAGACCTGGGATCGAGTCCCATGTCGGGCTCCCGGTGCATGGAGCCTGCTTCTCCCTCTGCCTATGTCTCTGCCTCTCTCTCTCTCTCTGTGTGTGACTATCATAAATAAATAAAAAATTAAAAAAAAAAGTCTTTGATATTTTCAAATAAAAGACTCCACAGTTTTACTGTGTTAAAATAAGGTAATTATGAAAATTGCAGTTATTTCTTAAAATATGAGGTGAATTATACATAAACAGTATAATTTGTACTCTTTTTACTTGGCTTTTTGTCATGCCCTCTATTATAGTCCTGCCAATCTGAAATAGTATGAACTTTGGACATTAGTAGTAAAAGCAAAATAGCATTTGTTAATGATCTCAGAGTAAGAATTCTTACTGTTTTTAGCTAAACTGCTTTATTTTTTTGTTTAAGATTTTATCTATTTATTCATGGGAGACACAGAGAAAGAGGCAGAGGGAGAAACAGACTCCATGCAGGGAGCCCAATGTGGGACTCGATCCCGGGACTCCAGGATCACACCCTGAGCTAAAGGCAGACGTTCAACCGCTAAGCCACCCAGCCGTCCCTTAGCTAAACTACTTTATTTTTTTTTTAATTTTTAATTAATTTTAATTTTTAGTTCCTTGGATCCTCTGATTACTCTTTGAGTCCATAATGGCTCTTCCATAGTAGGTGTTTAATAAATACCTGTTGAGTAATTAAATGAGAAAAAGTTGATAGATACTAATCACCTGAGATTCAAAGCTACCCTGTCCTGCCCACCACCAATCCCTAGTCTGTCTGGTGTTGTGCTGTACTGGCCTCCCTGTTTTCTGTCTTGACCTGTACCCAGTGGTGGTTCTGCTATCTCCTGATGCTAACCATTCACTGCAGTCAGACATGCCTCCAATCCATTCCCCATGCATACTACACTGGTCTCCTGGTGACTTTCCTTATTTTGTTACTGATAATTTTGCTGTCAATTCTTCTTCCTAATACAGCTTTTTCCATGAAGCCTTTCCTTACTATACAGACCTCTGGTGATATATCAGTTCCATATATGGCTCCATAAAATAACAGATTTTAATCATACCCCCTCTATTAATGTTTTTTATTGTCTTGTATTTATTTCATGTACCTTATCGTCTTAACTAGGTCATCATAGGGCATTAACCACCAGGAGCACTAAAAATTGAAACAGTCAAAAATAATTGTGTGGGAAAACAAGACTAGGAAATTGCTACTGATAATAGTAATTTTTATTTATTTTTAATATTTTTTTAAAGATTTTATTTATTTATTCATGAGAGACACAGAGAGAGTCAGAGACATAGGCAGAGGGAGAAGCAAGGCTCCCTGTGGAACCCACTCATTGAGTTCAGTCTCACAACCCAGAGATCATGAGCTGAACCAAAGTCAAGAGTTGTCCACTCAACCAACTGAGCCACCCAGGTGACCCAAGAACAATATTTTTCAGACATCTTTTAGCTAGAGAATTCTCTCGTCTAAGGAAATCTTATCAGAAATGCCCAAACTAAGATTTTTTTTTCATTTATTTATTCATGAGAGACACAGAAAAAGAGGCAGAGACATAGTCAGAGAGAGAAGCAGGCTCCCTGTGGGGGCCCAATGTGGGACTCAATCCCAGGACCCTGGGATCACGACCTGAGCTGAAGACAGGCACTCAACCACTGAGCCACCCAGGTGCCCCAGAAATGCCCAATTTATTTTTTTTCTTTTCTTTTTTTAAGATTTCATTTATGTATTAGAGACAGAGAGAGAAGCCGAGACACAGGCAGACGGAGAAGCAGGCTCCATGCAGGGAGCCCGACGTGGGACCCGATCCCGGGTCTCCAGGATCACACCCTGGGCTGAAGGCGGCACTAAACCGCTGCACCACCCGGGCTGCCCAAGAAATGCCCAATTTAAAAAGCACAGCTCTGAAGCACAGCAAATGTTAAGCCCAGTAATTTCAACTTTGAGATCAAAGTCCAGAATCTGATAAAGTGACTAAGGAAGCCCCTTCACCTTCTTAAAGCAGGAGTGGGGACTCTGACTTCCTTCTCAATATAATTAACAGATATGATCTTTATTCATGCAACTCATCCACTGTCCTGTGCAGACTAGCAGTAAGAGAACTAAGAATAACTATTAATATCAGCCAGGTATTAAAGCATTTCCTACTTTTCCTCTTTCTTGCTCTGAGCTCTTAATTTTTTATTTTTCAGAACATATGTGTACTGTGGTTTATTTTGATGACTGCATGTCCATACATCAGTGTAAAATATCCTGTGAGTCCATGGGAGCATCCAAATATCGCTGGTTCCATAACGCCTGCTGTGAGTGCATTGGTCCAGAGTGCATCGACTATGGTAGTAAAACTGTCAAATGTATGAACTGCATGTTTTAAAGAAGGAGAAGAATGTAAACCAATTTAGTCAACAAGAAAGATATAAAAATCTATTTGGTGAAGTCTACTGGTTGCACTAGAATGCCGGCAGGTTAAGAAGATGAAAGAAAAAAAAAAAAAAAAAAAAAGAAGATGAAAGAATTTGGACTGAGTTAAAGTGTGACAAATTCAGTAATGTGGTAAATCATAAGTAAAACTAGTTGATTTTTTAGCCCACTGGCAATAAACCCCCTCCTCCATATACATTTACAACTTGGTCATATGAGAAGCAAGCACACAGAGAATTCCTTGAAAGATCTGAGAGTCCTGACATAAAGCCTGATGTCATTTTTTTTCTAGCATTCCAAAGTCTTTGATTTTGAAAATGTTAGAGCACATTAACATAAGTTATAATTTCTTCATTTACTACTACTGGGACACTGTCATTCACTGTGCCTTGTCTCGTTTATCTCTTCTATAAATAGAGTAGATATTCACATATATCACCCTGAGAACCCACATAAAGATCACTGTTAAAAGCTTAATTTCAAACCTTGTAAAACTTTGTTAGTTTTAGAAAGTAAATGCTTACTACATTTTACAATTTAAAACTTTTACGTAGTAGAATCTATCCTGTAATACACATGCTGACAGAACTTTCGGCAAAGTTTCTCCATCTCTTACATCCCTCTGCCCAAAGTGCTTCTGTAGGTAGGTAGTAATGAAGAATTTTGAGCAAGAATTTCAAGGCACACCTATGACACTGCATTAAATATTCTGCTAGGATAAATAGAGAGTTAAGGCATTTCTCTAACTTAAGGTACCGGCTTAACGAGCACTAGGAAGGGGAAATGCCTTCCAAGTCAGACTCCACTTAAAGCACCAGAGAAACAGCTTGTCTCATTGTACAGAGATGGTGAGGTGAAAAGGAAAAGCTGTAATCTTGGGTAGAATGAATGAGCCTCTCAGCCTTAGCATGGGCAGAGCCATGTTCCCCAATAATGAGTGATAGGAGGGAATAAAGAAGGAACTTACAGGTGTGAGCAGGGAAGGTTGAAAATGCTGGTAATTCTTATTGGAAACAAACTTAAAACTATTTACATTAATTATTTTATTATATTGTAATCCTTCCTTTAGGTTTCTATCTGGATCGAATGTTCTTATTAAACAAGTATAATCATACAGTGGGAGGTTAAGATTATGAAATGAAAGAGAAATCTGTTCAAGGCAATGTTAATTTCAAATACACAATAGACTATTTTGTTTTATATGTTCCAGTAATGAGAAGCTTAAATACTATGTGCCCTTCATTGTAATAAAACCTGTCTTCAAGCATGAATCTAAAACATAAATATTTATAACACAGAGACTCTTTACAAAATTATTGATTTCTTCAGTACATTATGAATTACACATAACTTGTAGGAATACCTTTTTTATATGTCTAAGTATTTTAGTACATAAAAATAGATAATGCTCTTAGACACTTTGTATTCATTATATGAACAGTAGTAGTTAGTTACAAGATCATATGTAATATCATGATTAACCATCATAAAATCTAAAGCCTTAACACTTTTTCTTGTTCTTTTCGGACAACTCTAATGAATACTCAAGGTACTTTAGCCTTTTCAGAAACTTTTGCCCTTTTAAAAAAAGCTAAAATTTAGCTCTTGTATGTATTTTTTTAATAGCAAAACATTGGAATATCTGTTTCTTACTTTTATCTAGAATGCCTCTGTTTAAAAGTGCCTGGAAAACATTTTAGCTCCCCTTCTTCATTAATGCCTGTAAAGCTAAAGGTTTTCTTAAAGCCTTTTAAACTTAAAAAAGAGAGAGTTTTAAAAGAATCTGCATCTAGCAGCTTCATTTCCACTTTGCTATTCTTCAAAATAATTTCATACTTATGAACAGAGAAATCCTTTTGTGTTTATTGGCAGCATGCTTAATGTTGCCTTAAAAATGCCAACAAACATTTCTTAACCACATTTATCATCTTGATTAGGTTTCCATTCTTAAATTTTTAAGTGTAATATCTCTTCTGCCCCTATACTGGAAGGGTAATTTCTTGAACCATATTGTATTTGAACTAATTTTCCTTACAACTTTTTCTCCCAATGGAAATTAATCCTAAGTGTAATGGTAAATTGTATATTCAGTTTTGCTTAGTTTTTGTGGTTTATAATCGGGTTGAAAGAGTTCACCTAGAAGATTCCATTTCCAGTTTATAATGTATTTCAGGTTTTGAATAACAATATTTTCCAAATTAAAATGTAAGTGTATTTTCCCCCACTAAAATGTAGACCTTGTATTACCATTCTAAAAGTATAGTTCACTTCCATATTGAAACTCTGGTAAAATTCTTTTTAAAAAAAAAAACACAAAGTATGTTAACTTTTTTATAACTAGATTAAAAAAAAAAAAAACCTCAATCAGCAGCTATTATAAAAGCCATATATAAAAGGTTCTTTCCTAGAGTAAGACATGTCTTTGCTAGGTAGATTTTTGGTCCTTTCCCACCCCATAGCACCTAATTATTGGAGAAATTGTACTCAAAATAGTGGCACCAAATCAAACGATAATTCAAACAAAATAAGTTTTTGTTTACATAGAATGCTATAAAATGCTTTCATTTAGAAAAACTATTTCTAAAGATTCAGAAAACAAAATTGGTAAGATACTAGAATTTTTGAACAATTATTTATAAAGCAGAGTAGCATCAAAATAGGGAAAAGAAACTAAGACTTCTGAAAAATTAGGTAAATATAAATAAGCCACATATTTAAAGTTTGTTTTTGTGACACTTCTTTGAAGATTTTTAAAAATCTATTCTACATTCCCCAGAGTTTATGTTAATTGTGTTTCAAATGATCTACAACATACAGAATTATGTATTTTTTCTTTGGTTGTCCCTATGAGCAAAAGAATATTTTAATAAAAAATTAAAATGAGTGTGTCATGCTTTTTTTTTTAACTTCAGCATAGAAGAAACACCAGAATAAGTTTGAGATTTCTGTCTAGTGAAGTTATAGTTTAAATGAAGCATGTCCCCTTGTCTCTGGATGTCCCTACAGATTGTGTTGAAACAAATGCTCTTTAACAGTACGCTTTCTGCCTTTTCATGTGCTTTATTCCAATACCGGGGAGATTTTGAAATGAAATACTTAACATTCTCCTTGTTCCTCAAGCCTCAGGAGAACTATCTGATGATGATTGGAAGGAGTTACAGGAAGGTCAAGGTAGGAAAATCACTCCTCACGCTCCCACAGTAATAATTCTCACAGGGTTGTGTTATTAGATTTGAGAGTCCATAGGCTATCCTCTATGGTAGAATCAGTGTTATTTCACAGAATCTACATTCTGAAAGCCTAGTGGACAGGAGGATCTAGAGAAGGAAAAATTCAAGAGGACAGGTTGCCAGCCCAAGTGACTTAACCGAATGAGAGATCTAAGAAATTTGGGGGGTAGAATTCATTTCCAGAAGGACTGTACATTTGATGAGGAAAGTTGTTGTTTTGCTGAAAGTGCCCAGTGGCAGTGAGCCATGTGGCACTAAGAGGCAGAGGGTCAGTCTGGAGGTGCAGAGTTGGGATGGAGCGTCCCAACTGGGAAAATCAGAAGGCAGGCAGGCTGTGGTATGGCTGGCTCCACCCAGCAGCCCACACTGGCGGGTTTTAAGTTCCTTAAGCCGTCAGACACTCCGTTAGCTTATAGGTGTTAGGAGTTACGATTCTCAGGCCTCTTAGATATTTCCTAACCAATTAAAAATTCATTTTACATCTTTTTAGTTTGAAGTCTGTGCTTGAAGGATGGAGTCAGCAACAACCCCAAGGTCCAGCTTTTGAGGTGAGAATTCTCAGTGCAAAAGCAAAGAGAAAAGATTTCTGCCCTCCCAGAGTGGTGCTGGGACCCAGAAAGAAGCCTGGAAAAGTGCAAAACCCTCATCTGTCACTGACAGAAATGTCCTCATTTGACTGAAGTTAGCTACTGAATTTAGACACGGTCAGTCACCACTGAAATTCCTCTGTGACAAAAATGATAGCATTGTCAGCCCTCCTAATGCACATCATTCTGCAGCCAGAGTGGTCATTCTAAAACACATGTGCACATGGCTGAGTCAGTTAAGCGTTATCTTCAGCTCAAGTCATGATTGGGTCCTGGGATCGAGCCCCACAGCAGGCTGCCTGCTCAGCAGGGAGTCTGCTTATCTCAGTCTCTCTCTCTCCCCCCCCCCCCCCCCGCCCACCCCTCCTCACCACTCATATTCTCTCTCTCTCTCTCTCTCTCAAATAAAATATTTGAAAAAAAAAAAACAAAAACATGCAGGTAATGACTATCCAAACCCTAGTTCCAATTCCAAGCAAATTGCAAGGCTTTGCCTAAATTGGCTCCGGTTACCTAGTAGGAAGTAAGAACAAAGCAGACAACCTGCCTTTTGTTTTCTAGCAGTCTCACCTGCTTCAGGGGATTCTCCAAGAGAGAAGCAGGTGCAGAAATGAATGCCTTTGCCAGAAAGACAAGAGGCCTGAGTCTCCCAGACCACAGAGTCTGGAGCCAGATCTAGGCTGGATCTCAGGACTCTGAGACCATGACCTGAGCTGAGATCAGGAGTCAGATGCTTAAACGCCTGAGCCCCTCATTATTTCCTTTAAATCAAGTAAAATCTGATCCAGAGCCCTATCACATCCAAAATCTGCTAAGAGCAAGGCTCTGTTACCTACCCTGGATCTCACAGAATCCTAGAGGCAAGTTTGGGGACCCTAGACAGTGAGGGTTTGGCTGCTGATATCCGTAAGTTGAAACCTCTAGGAAGAGGCAACTTCAGACTTTGGAGCAGGGCAGTTTGGGGCACATTGAGGCCTAGGGCACAGACCCCATGGTCATTCATATGCAAGGGTGCCTGGGTGGCTCAGTTAAGTGTCTGCCTTAGGCTCAGGTCATGATCTCTGATCAGGTTGGGATGAAGCCCCATGTCAGGCTTCCTGCTCAGCAGGGAATCTGCTTTTCTCTCTCTCTCTCTCTGTCCCTCTGTCCCTCCCTCTTTCTCTCTCTCTCTCTCTCTCTCTCTCAAACAAAATCTTTAAAAAATAAAAAAGGGAAGGGTTTGCAGGGAGTGGCAGACTACAAAAGTGTCTTTGAATTTCTACTTGTAAAACGACTTTTGCAAGATTTCTCTGGTGCCTATCATTCAGTTTGATATTAGCTAGAGGGGAGATAAACAGGCAGTCATGAGAACCTTAAAGAGTGTAGGAAATGGGCACATATCTGTTGCTTATATCAAAATGATGAAGGCTTTCGTTCAGCCTTCCAGACAAGGAGTAAGCATTTTTCTGCTTCATTGTTTTCCTCATCGTTTTCCCTGCTGACCAATCTTCGGTTCTTAAATCTTTAAGGTTGCTGAAGGGCAAAGGGCTCATCTTCTATAACTTCAAGCTGACGGTGTTATAGAGATGTCCCTACTTATGGACCGAAATTGGTCACTCTCTGTTTCTATGAATAATAATCACAGAAGACCACCAGAGTGGACATCAAGGAAGGACTGATCATCTGTTAGCTGGGCAAAGGAGTCAGGAACTGTTTACATGTACTTCGACAATAGGAGAGAATAAAGCAAAAGAGATAACACATTAGGATTAATATGATAAAAGTAAGTGTGATAAAGACCCTTTAAGGTCTACTTCCCAACCAATCGTTAAGTGACAGTGTAGGGTCTTTGAGAGCCCAAATCTGTTTACTAATATCTGTAAGTAATGCTCTTATATTTTTGTCATAATCCGGAATGGAGACATAACATTCTGTTTTAATAATAACATTCTTTCCTTCTCGTCCTGCTATTTTTTTTTAATTTTTATTTATTTATGATAGGCACACAGTGAGAGAGAGAGAGGCAGGGATCCCTGGGTGGCGCAGCGGTTTGGCGCCTGCCTTTGGCCCAGGGCACGATCCTGGAGACCAGGGATCGAATCCCACATCCGGCTCCCGGTGCATGGAGCCTGCTTCTCCCTCTGCCTGTGTCTCTGCCTCTCTCTCTCTCTCTCTCTTTTTTTTTTTTTTTTTTTTAACAATTTTTTTAAAATTATTTATTTATGATAGTCATACAGAGAGAGACTGCTTTAAGCATTTGAATTACTTTGGTGTTTAATAAATAATGTAATGCTGGGGTACCTGGATGGCTCAGTTGGTTAAGTGTTGGACTCTTGATTTCAGGTCATGATCTCAGGGTCCTGAGATTGACACCCTCATTGGGCTCTGTGCTGGTCATGGAGCCTGCTTAAGATCCTCTCTCCCTCTCCCTCTGCCTGCCCCACCCCCCATCCCTGCTCTTTCACACTTTCTCTCTCTCACACACACACAAAAATGATAATGTATTGCAGTTTTGAAGTCATTTCAGGCCTTAATTGTGTAGCATATGGTGTTACCCATCAAATAGACTATTTTGTTTATTGGCAAGCAATCAGGTAATTAATAAGAGGCACTTCTATAGAAACAAAAAAAATTAAATCAGTGGTTAGAACAAATTACAAATCCAGTGTCTGAGTCTCAAATACTGCCAGTGAAAAGATTTTTTTATATGTCAGGCTTAAAGCATCCTCAGATGGAGTGGGACAAGCAGTGGGAATCAGATGAATTTTCCTGATTTGTAATTCAAATGTCTCTCTGATGATACTTTTTTTTTTAGAGAGATTTTATTTATTTATTCATTTGAGAGAAACAGTGAGAGAGAGAGAGAATGAGCAGAGGGAGGGGCAGAAGGAGAGGGAGAAGCAGACTCCCTGCCAAGCAGGGAGCCCAATGCAAGGGCTCTATCCTAGGACTCTGAGATCATAACCTAAGTCCAAGGCAGATGCTTAACCAGCTGAGCCACCCAGGTACCTTTCTAGTGATCCGTTTGGCCTGTAGTTCAACAGGCACAAAGATTGTCTATACATTACTTTAGTGGCAGTTTCTCTGAAGCTGACCTCAAGTTGTCCAGCATCAGTTTGCAGGGGTTTAGGAAGAAAGGGCAGTTTTAGTTTTTAATGACTTTTAGTCAAGAGAGTGAAAGAAGACTGGAAACCTTAATTAAAGAGCCATAGCCAGATATTTAAGGAAACCATAAGAACTCAAGACCTAGTTATAATAACTAGTATTAAAATTGATATCTATAAAAATGTGTTATTGAGGGATCCCTGGGTGGCGCAGCGGTTTGGCGCCTGCCTTTGGCCCAGGGCGCGATCCTGGAGACCCGGGATCGAATCCCACGTCAGGCTCCCGGTGCATGGAGCCTGCTTCTCCCTCTGCCTATGTCTCTGCCTCTCTCTCTCTCTCTCTCTGTGACTCTCATAAATAAATTTAAAAATTTAAAAAAATATTAAAAAAAAATGTGTTATTGAAACACATTTTCTCTCTATAATCACCCTCATTTTTATCAAAGGTAGCCAAATCAAGACTAATTTGTTTGTAAAATAAGTCTAATTGTAGCAAACATGGCCTTATTACTTACATAAGTTCAGAAAGAATGGTGATTGATCATATAGATCTTTTAAAATCTGCTTTCCTAGAACTTTTTATAAGGAATCTCTAGATTGCCACACCAAATACTTGCCATCAGTCTCTGCCTACAATACCTATGGAGATGGGTGAATTTCTCTCTTCTCAGGGTCTTAATATCCCGAAGCTGACCTTTATTCACCAGATAAGGCTGCTGAGAACTCTGTAAGCAAGATATCAGGCTGATATTTCCAGGGAGGATTTATTGGCTCCATCAAGTCAATCTGAGTTTCTTAAAGCTGTCTGGTTATATCTGAGTCTATGCATGTCTCTCCCAAATATGACAGGCTAGTCAAAGCCTTGGTAATGTAACCAGTGTTTCCAATGGTGTCCTTTTACAAAAAGAACAGGTTCATTGGACTTATGCAAATAATTATATTGCTATGAAAGAAAGAATACTCACTGAGAGTTTCTGAATTTCAAAGAGTCCAGGTAGGGAGAAAAGTTAAAGGTTACAATTTGTTCACAAAGTCATATTTTATTATAGTTCTGTAAGTTACAAATATCTTAAGAGAAAAAACTTCATTAAATCTAGAAGAGCAAACATTAAAGAATCAGCAGTATTCCAAACAAGAGTCATAACAGAGTGATAATCATCTTCCTTAATTCATTCAATCCCATGTTACTAATTCTCATTCTCTTTTGATGCAGCTTTCCCATTAGTTCTGGAAATTCCTTTTTTATTTTTAAAGATTTTATGTATTTATTAGAGAGAGATCACAAGCAGCAGGGAGGAGTAGAGATAGAAGCAGACTCCTTGCTATGCAGGGAGCCCAATGCAAGACTCGATCCCAGGGTCCTGGGATCATGACCTGAGCAGAAGGTAGACGCTTAACTGAGCTACCCAGGTGGCCTAGTTCTGGAAATTCATATCCAGTTTAGTTTTATGATCTTAAGGATATCAAAAATCTGTTTGTTAGAAAGTCCTTTTCACAAATCTCCTTGAAGACAAAACTTACCTGGCAAAGGCATCAGAATGATAACTAAAAATGATAAAAGACTAAAAAATGGACATGGTTAAAGATCTGATGAGAAAGCATGACAACACAGTTGAGAAGAAAATCTGGTTATTTTTGTGACACATAGCATTTTAATAATTAGAATGTCCAGTGATGACCTTATACCAGAACATATTTAAAACTTTAGATATTTCGTGTATTTTCTAGAACAATTACAACATTTACTCAAACAACGTAACCTAAGTTTTATCATCATTTCTATGACATGCTTCCCAAGCAACTTAACATACCAAATAAACAAGCCTAATTAGTTGAAAAGACTTCATTTAGAATTAAAATCCTTGAAAGTTTCAAAGCACGTTGCTAAATAGGATCACAGATGAGTATAAAACTCAATATTTAACTAGCCATGCTGGCAATAAGAGATTCTACAGAAGGTTGTACAGTTGTTAACAAAACTTAGTTCCTTCAATATTGAGAACTTTTAACTTTCGTAAGTAATCAAAGATCTGATAAAGACAAAATATAGAAGCTTTGGTTTTCTGGGCAGAAAAGAAGAAAAAACTTTGTTTACAATTTCTTATCAAGAACAGAACAATAATCCAAAATAATTTTTGTCTTTTTAACAGAAAAGCAGAATTTTAATCATATACCAGTATACTTTTAAAATCCATTTATTTCAGTTTTAGTCCCGATGACATATAAAATTCTTTTCCAGAGATTTCCCTTCACAAACGTTCTACAAATTTCTTTCAGATTTTGTTCTAAGGTTTTTCTCTCTAAATAACCAGTCTGATTTTAGGGCACAATTACTTTCTTTTTCCCTCAACAAAATGTGTTCTTATTTCTTATACCTTCTTTATTTCCTGACTTTGCTACATACAGAGTTGCTTTCCTTATCATTTCCATCAGTCTTAATACATTTAGCAGAATTTTAACTTAAGAAACCTTAGTCTCCAGTGAAAATCAATTAGTAACTGGTATAGAAATGTTGAGGTTCAGACCTAATGGCCAAGAAAGAATTCTTGAGACATTTTTGGTGCAAATGTGTTCTATGGGCAGAAAAGGCTGCACTGGGATTGTGAAGAGCAACTGATTATATACTTAGGAGATGAGGGAAATAAAGACAGTGGGAAGTTTCCAAAAGGTTTTTCGTATGTTAAAGAATACTTACAAGATCTTGGAGGCCGAGCTATTGTAAGCTAAATTTACCTTTCTCTCTAGCAAAGTACACCATGTAGTTGAGGTCAATGAAGGGGTCATTGATGGCGACAATATCCACTTTGCCAGAGTTAAAAGCAGCTCTGGTGACCAGGTGCCCAATACAGCCAAATCCATTCACTCTGACCTTCACCATCGTGTCTCGGGGATGTGGCTGGCACTGCACCAGAAGATGCGGCTGTCTGTCGAATGGGGAAGAGCAGAGAGCCTCCATCTTTATTTTAAATTGGGAAGATTAGCTGGAGTAGTGATAGTTTTAGTAACTCACCCATGAATCCAGGCAAAACCTAAAGTACAACGACCTAACCCCCTGGAAGAAGCCAGGGCCATAGATGAGTTTCACATAATCAGTGGGCTCTGTCTGGAGCTAGCCATCTGACTTCAGGTAGCCGTATCCAATCAGTAGCAAACCGTCAGTAGCCTGAAGTACAATGGTTTGAGAACATGCTTCTAAACATAGCCATCCTGGGTCGCCTGGGTGGCTCAGCAGTTGAGCGTCTGCCTTCGGCTTAGTGTGATCCTGGGATCCAGGATGGAGTACCGCATTGAGTCTCACATCAGACTCCCTGCGAGGAGCCTGCTTCTCCCTCTGCCTGTGTCTCTGCCTCTATGTGTGTGTGTGTCTCTCATGAATACATAAATAAAATCTTTTAAAAATAATAATAAAAATAAAGATAGCTATCCTAAATGGCACGTGCTATTTGCCCAGGTATTGTATGTATGATTTCTTTGTTCCCAGCATAAAACTGCCTTTGGACTGAGCTGTCCAGTGGTGGAGCCATAAATATGTATCCCAAATTTTATATATGCCAGCATAGCAATAAGTAGGGTTTTGTAACTTGGGCACTTTTGGTGGGTATTAATTTGTGGGTTGGTAAAGTCAATATTTTAAGAGTGTGAGGGTATGAAAAGGTCTGGTTATGTCCTGGTAAATTCCATGTCCTCTGATCAGGGGCCAGGAAAAAACATTATGATTAGTGATAGATTGATCATGAAACATGATATCATTATATATTATTTCTGAGATATAATTATATAGAGAGTGCCCAATAGTGCCTTGTAAAGGGGAAATCCACCGGGTAACCCAGAGGTACTTGACATGGGCAGAAATCCACAAGCTGTTTGATTTTGTGGTTCAGCGTAATCTGTGCCTATTGTGGAAAGAAATTGTCAGCTAAGATAGGTGAATAGAAAACAAATAGAAAATATACAACCTTCATTGTCATCTGAAGAGGAGTTTGAGATCTTCTGCAGGTTCACAGGAGTAAGAAGGTACGTTACTCTGCTCATGGGTCTCCTGTGAAGGAGGTGCAGGTTTTATTTTAGGTATATGAGCCCATGAAGTATGCCCCTTTAATTTTATTGCAGTGGGAGTACATAATATGACCTAATATGGACCTTTCTATTGTGGATTTAAGTCTCCTGCTGTGGGACTTAAATCCAATCTTTCAAAGTTTCCAGGACTTACATGAGGTAGACTTTTAATTATAGTTATATATAACTATATAGTTAAACCAGATTTTGGGAGCATGTGATTAGCACACTCACTAAGTAGTTCAGGAATTAAACCAGCCTTAAGTGAATAATTTAATAGATCACTATAGTCTTTATCTATTGATAGGTCTACAGTGAGAAAAGGCTTTACATATACAATTGTTGGGGGACTCCATCCCATTTTCCAGTTGTTCACATAATCATATGCCCATAGAGTCTTGTTATTATCCCCACAGAATAACAAGCAAGATTATCTATACATGAGCTATTTCTCTGAAGTTTACCTTAAGTTGCCTAGCATCAGTTTTTAAGATTTTTAGAAAAAAAGGCAGTTTTAGTTTTTAATGACTCTAAGTCAAGAGAATGGAAGAAGATTGGAAACCTTAGTTAGAAAGCCATAGCCAAAGATTTGAGGAAACCAGAAGAATTCAGGATCTAGTCTAGTTTTTATTATAAAATATTTATTATATAGTATTAAAATTTAATATCTACAAAGATGTTATTAAAACATAATTTCTCTATAATTACCCTCCTTTCCAGAGATAGCCAAATCTAATTTCATGTAAAACAAGTCCAATTTTAACAAATTTGGCCTAGTTATTTTTATAAGCTCAGCAAGAATGGTGATTGATCATACAGCTCTTTTAAAATGTGCTTTGCTAGAACTTTTTATAAGGAATCTAGATTGAACTTTTAGTAGCCTCTTTAAGTCAGAAGCCAAGCCAAGTACTTGCCATCACACATGCCTGCAATCCTGTATATTTGGTTGAATTCCTCTTCTGGAGGTCCCCAAAATAGTCTGAGATTCCTGCACCTGCCAGGAAGTGACATTCTTCACTCACCTGGTAAGGCTGCCAGGAACTCTGTAAGCAAAATATCAGGCCAACATTTTCAAAGGCTTTTATTAGCTTCATGCTTCATAAAGTCAACCTTAGTTCCTTAAAGCTGCATGGTCATATTTGAGTCTAAGCATCTCTCAGTTATGACATTCCAGTCAAAGCCTTGGTTAAAATACCAGGGTTTCCAATGGTGTCCTGTTACAGGTAGAACAGATTCTTACTGCAAATAGCTGTGACTGCCATGAAAGAAAGAATCCTCAGTGAGAATTTCGGAATTTCACAGGGTTCAGGTGGAAAGTTAAATGCTTCAATTTGTTCACGAATGAATATTTTATCACATTTCTGTGAGTCATAGATATCTTAAAATGTCCTTAATCAAGAAGAGCAAACATTAGAGAACCAGCAATGTTTCAAATAAGAGTCACAAAAACCACAGTCCTCTTCCTTAATTTATTTAGTCCCATGGTACTAATTCTTTAGTTTGCATGCAGCTTCTAGATAGTTCTGGAAATTCTTACCAGTTTTAGTTTTATGATTTTTAAAGGTCAAAAAAACCCTGTATATGCCAAAAGATATGAATCTCACTGAAAACGAAACACATTTCGCAAGAGAATAACTATAATGACAAAAGACTCAAAAATGAACATGGTTAAAGATCTGATGAGAGGTTACAGTATATCTGGCAAGGAAATCTGGTCATTTTTGTGACACAACACTTGAATAATTAGAATGTTAAGTGACAACCTTATTATCAAAACATTAAGACTTCAGGAATTTCATATAAATATATATATATGTGAAAATATATATATATGTGTGAAAATAAATATATATATGAACAGTTATAGCATTTATTCAGGCAACATAACCTAAAGTTTACCATTATATGTTTGACAGTTCTTCCAGAGTAACTTAACATACCAAATAAATGAGCCTATTTGGTCAAAAATTAAATTTACATTTACAATTTAAAGCTGGGAAAATGTGTGGGTTTTTTTTTTTTTTTGGAAGAAAATGTGTTTAAAAACCTTAGGAAGCTATAAAGCACATGCCTAAATATGATTTAAGATCATTACAGGGATCCCTGGGTGGCGCAGCAGTTTGGCGCCTGCCTTTGGCCCAGGGCGTGATCCTGGAGACCCGGGATCGAATCCCACATCGGGCTCCCGGTGCATGGAGCCTGCTTCTCCCTCTGCCTGTGTCTCTGCCTCTCTCTCTCTCTCTGTGACTATAATACATAAATAATAAATAAAAATTTAAAAAAAATCATTACAAAGTTTAAAACTTAATTATTTATTTAACCAAGGTGGCAATAGAAGATTCCAAAGGCAAATATAGAGGGTTATATAGTTGTTAGCAAAACTTAGCTCCTTTAACATTGACATGTAAGTAATCAAAGACCCGATAAAGACAAAACATAGAAACTTTGGTTTTCTGGGCAAAGGAGAAAAAAACCTTGGTTGATATTTTATCAAGAGCAGACCAATAATTAAAGAAAAAAATTTTTAACAGAGAGAAAAGCAGAATTTCAATCTTATACCAGTCCACTTTTAAAATCCATTCATTACAGCCTTTATCTTGACCACATATAAAATTCCCTTCCAAAGATTTCCCTTCATAAACCTACAACTTTTTCATTCAGAGTTGCTTCCCTTATTTCCATCAGTCTTAATTACATTTAGCAGAATTTTAACTCTTAGAAATCCTAGTCTCTAGTGAAAACTAAGTAGTAACCAATTGTGAACTGTTACACCAGAATTCTTTAGATGGCAACTTATGAATCTATTAAGCACACGTTTTCCAACAGACCCAAATATTCTTAGTTTTTCTGCAGTAAGAAGCTGAAAGTGCAAATCTACGTTCAGTAATCAATGCCTTTAGCACTTTATCCTATTTGGAAAAGACCTAGATATCCAACAAATTCAGTCCCAATTTATCATCCAAGCAAAGCTTTAAAGTCTCAGGTTACCAAAGACTTTGAAAGCTGTCTTAACAATTACCCATGAAAACTCTGAGACATACAAAAGTAACCATCATTTTAAGTCATCTTTTTGCTAACAAAGGTAACACAAGCTTATTTGACCTTCAGTAATCCCTAGTAGAATAAAAGTTTCATATTTAATGCTGATAACTCTAAAGACATGTCTACTTTAAACCAACAAGCTTGACTTAGTTTAAATACCGAATTCTGTTTCACTGAGTCCACTGGAAAGGTTAATCAATTTGTCCCCCATGGTCAATTTTTACCTGGGACGCTGCTCTGGGAATCTGAAGTGGGTGGTGTAAGTCCAGTGGGGTACTGCAGAGGGGAGAGGAAGAGAAGTCAATGGTGCGGGAGGCACCCAGATGGTGTAGGAGCCAGTTATGTAGGCTGCACCCACAGTAGTGCAGATCCAGGAGGAAGAGAAGAGGAAGGCAGAAGAGGTGAGATGCCTCCAGGAAGGCTGAAAGTGGATGAAAGCCAAGAGGGCAAAGAGAGAGAGGCCTCCCGGTCCTAGAGATCATCTGCTTGGACAGAAACAGTCCAGGGATGACTGAGTGGTTCAGTGGTTAAACGTCTGCCTTCCGCGGATGCTTCCAGTTTCTCAAGATGCATCCCAAGGGAATGTCAGATGGAATTGAGGATTGAGAGGAAAGGAAGATAGTGACCATCTCCTAGGTAGAGACATCCCTGTTGAACCCCAAGAACAACGCCTTGAAGTCTAGGCCCCAGAGACATGTCCCTGGAACCATCAAACTATCATCCCTGGTGCAAGAGGGCATTCCCAAGCTGCCCACCTCTTCAGCCTCCTAGGTGCCCTGAAGATGATACCCCTGCCCATTCTTCCATCAATCAGCATGAGTGTCCTTGCGAGACAGGAAGTCTCCCCTGCACTGAGCTTGCATTTAATCTAGTGAACCAGCGATTTTTGTTTCCTTTTCTAGGGTCTTTCCCAGGTAGATTGGGAAGAAAGAGTAGAACAGAGGAGAATAGTGACTAAGCAACTCTCCAGCACAAGGAAGGCGAGAGTTGGAGACTCACTGATGAAGAGGATCACTTGACCTGCTGTTACCTCATCCCTTCATGGTCACCAAAAAGATATTGCCAGGTGAACTGGGGAGACCTCGGGCCCTGGGGCTTTGACCATCCAGACCAAAAGGAGTGGCCAAAAGTTCTTAGTCTTGTCATGAGAAGAAGGAATTCATGGACGGACATAAAGCACAGGATATGAGTAACAGAAGCAGGAGAGTCCATTATTATTTTTTTTTATTTTTTTTTTTTAGGAGAGTCCATTAAAATGAGAAGTACATTCTGGAGATCTGAGAGCAGTCAAGCTCAAGAGAGACCTGCACATCCTGGGGAATGGGTTTCTATCTATTATTGACAGTTGTTAGGCAAAGGGGTGGAATATTTATTATTTGGGGCAGGAATTTTTATTATTTGGCACTTTAAAAAAAAAAAGTCCAAATTGACTCCAACTCCAGTATGTTAGGAGACAATCCAAGAGGGAATCCTTTGGGATTGAGGAAGTTGATCCGATAGCTAATTCCAACAAAATGAGGAAAATATATTGACCAAGAATCCATTACCAAAATCCCCCTTGGCTTCTGAATGGCATCCCGTCAGGAATATTGCCAAAGGTTCCCAGGGTTCAGGGTGACAAGATGTGTCCCTCTTCCTGATGGCTCTGATGCCCTTGTACCACTTGAGAAGGGATGTTGACCTCCCTTCACTTTCCCACTACGTCCTTGGCTTCAGTACTTGCCGGTATATGAACTGAAATGCCACAAAGATCGAGGCTGCTATTTTATATATCATATTAAGCATCCTATATCTAAGCTAGAAGAAGTGCCTTTAATCTAAGAGCATGACTGAGAATGCCAAATAGCCCAGGGGAAGGACAAATGAGAGATATGATAAAAGGGAAGTATGGGGACTCCTGTTTAATCCAAGCAACTTTCTCATGAGGTTTATCCATGGTCCAGTCCCAAGGAAACAGTCTCCTGTTGGGTGAGTGCCCCAATTGGGCACTAGCTCCAGCCAGTCCCTTTCTAGAAGCATGTGGTCAGATGTATCTTGATTTTATGCTCATCAGGGGATCTTACCAGGTTATTTAGAAGGAAATCTTACACTCTTAGGACTCTTAGGATTCATGGCTGTCCTAATGACCCGTATGACTGTCCAGTGCCTGAGAAGAATACAAGTATTCAAAGAACAGGTAAAACAGGGAGAGCCTGATTTCTGAGCCCTATGCTATTACGGCCAAGGCACTAGCAACCAGCCCAGTGGCAGGAATTTGTCCTTCCCTGCAGTGTAGCCATAGGCTAGAGGTGCTCTGCTGAACACTCAGACAAGGCACATTCTGAAGGGTCGTGCTATTCAGGACATCTCTGAAAAAGGACACGTAGGAAAGACAGAGGAGGGTGGGAGTGTCAAGAAGATTTACGGAGCTGCACTGAAGCTCTTGAATTCTTTTTGCCCCGTCCCTGTACCCCGCCTGCAAAATTATGCGGGGTTGTCAAGTGCATTGGTCAAGAAAGCATTCTTGAGACGTTCATGGTGCAACTTAGTTTATCTAAGCAACAGGCGCAGGACCCATGGGCAGAAAGAGCAGCACTTTTTGCTGTGAGGCTGGTTGTTACAGACTTGGTAATCAAAAAGAAAGCGGGTATGCAGGGAGTGTCAGATTACAAGAGTCCTTGAATTTCTACTTGTAAAACTACCTTTGCAAGATTCCTCTGCTGCTTATCATTCAGTCTGACATTAAATATAGGTGAGATATATAGGCAGTCACGAGACCCTTAATCACTGTAGCAACCAGCACGTATTTGATGTTTATCAAAACAATCCAGGCTTTAGGTCAGCCTTCCAGGCTAACGGGAAGCATTTCCCTGCTTCAGTCCTTCATCTGTTTCACGATCCTGCTAAACCCCTTTCAGGCCCCTTGTAGATGATGTTTCATCAGCCTGGGACACTTCTCCCTTTGTGCATGACCTTCACCGCTTTCACTGGCCTTTGACCCCAGGAAATTCCACAGCAGTGTTTTAACCAAGTCATTACCCTAAGCAGAAAGTAACCAGGCACTGTGAATAGCCACTCTCCCAGCCAGTGTCCTGGTTTTTTTTATTTTTTTTAAAGATTTATTTATTTATTTATGATATACAGAGAGAGAAAGAGAGAGAGAGGCAGAGACACAGGAGGAGGGAGAAGCAGGCTCCATGCACCGGGAACCGACGTGGGATTCGATCCTGGGTCTCCAGGATCGTGCCCCGGGCCAAAGGCAGGTGCCAAACCGCTGCGCCACCCAGGGATCCCCAGTGTCCTGGTTTTGAGTGGACATGTGTAAGTGTTGCACATGCACCTTTGCTGTGTGGTTTAGGGTATTTCCAGACTACTTATACTCTAGGAGGCTTAACGATTGGGAGACTTCTCTAGCAACCTAGCAAGAAGACCATGCATGTTGCTGACACAAAGTTTTTGGTATCCTTGAGGGCAATTTTTGTTGCAGAAAAGACTAATCATATGTCAATATGCATTTTATAAATTAATGTTCAGGGATCCCTGGGTGGCGCAGCGGTTTAGCGCCTGTCTTTGGCCCAGGGCGCGATCCTGGAGACTGGGGATCGAATCCCACATCGGGCTCCCAGTGCATGGAGCCTGCTTCTCCTTCTGCCTGTGTCTCTGCCTCTCTCTCTCTCTCTCTCTGTGTGTGTGACTATCATAAATAAAAAAAATATAAAAATAAAAATAAAAAAACAGTCCTTTATCCGATATATCTTTAAAAAAAATAAATTAATGTTCAATTTATTTGATTTACAAAATTAAAAAACCTAGGGACGCCTGGGTGGCTCTGCAGTTGAGTGTCTGACTTTGGCTCAGGGCGTGGTCCTGAAGTCCCGGGATCGAGTCCCACATTGGGCTCCCTGCATGGAGCCTGCTTCTCCCTCTGCCTCTGTCTCTGCCTTTCTCTGTGTGTGTGTGTGTGTGTGTGTGTGTGTGTGTGTGTCTGTCGTGAATAAATAAAATCTTTAAAAAAAAAAGTTTAAAAACCTAGTTCTTCCACAAGTTGCAAAAAAGTATTATTTCTAACAGTTTAACAATGTAGGTATATATTTAACGATCAAGTTTTCATACCTGTCCTTCAGTGTTTGCTGAGTACTTAAACGACTGATTTTTTTTTCTTAAAGACTTTATTTATGTCTTCATGAGAGACACGGAGAGAGGCAGAGACACAGGCAGAGGGAGAAGCAGGCTCCATGCAGGGAGCCTGATGTAGGACTCGATCCCAGGACTCCGGGATCATGAAGGTAGATGCCCAACCACTGATCCACCCAGGTGCCCCTGCTTAGACAACTGTTAAATTAAACATAATAATAAGATGAACCTGTTGAAAGTTCCAATTCTACACAAAACCTAGGAAGATGTCAACTGAAAATTAAGCCTAATTCAATTACTCAATTACACACTTTAGATTGGATTTATGAGGCTGTACTCTAATAAGCAAAATCCTCTCCAACATTCAATGAAATATACCAATTCTTAACACAAAAATACTGATAATATAGTTTTGATTCTCATATCCTAGATCTACTAAATCATTCCAAGATCGAAAAACAGATTGCTATTACACGAGACAGCTACCTGAGGTTTCCTATGACCTCAGTGAAAGTGGATGGGAGAGAACCTGATAGCTGACAGAGGCCAGATTAGAGGATAAGACTTGAACCAAGATTTAGGCAAAAATGCCCCATGTCCTCAAGGAGGGCCTGCCCCTGGAGGAACTGGACAAAATCTGTGTTCTTTACAGATAGCTTACTACCAAGGGGACGAGCATGCCAAGTTTTCCTCCCAAATTTGCCAATCAAGTTAGAAATAGGTAAAATGAATATTTTCTTTAATTTAAAATATCCAAATAAGCATTTTGCCAAAAGTTCATAAATAGGGACTCCTGGGTAGCTCAGTGGTTGAACATCTGCCTTCGGCACAGGGCATGATACCAAGGTCCAGGGATCGAGTCCCACATCAGGCTCCCTGCGAAGAGCCTGCTTCTCCTTCTGCCTTGTCTCTGCCTCTCTCTGTGTGTCTCTCATGAATAAATAAATAAAATCTAAAAAAAAAAAAAAAGTTCATAAATAACAGAAGTAAAATCAATGAATTACCAAAGTACTATTTAAAGGTTTATTGTATATGCACCAAAATCTTTGCAAATGTGGGCACTCAAAGCAGAACAGGGAATGGAACTCAGAGGTATATTGTTTTTTTTTTTTTAAATATAAGAAGAAAAAAGACATAAGACATATAGAAAACAAATATCATTATTTGCCCTTTTAAAATTTGGGGATCATTAACTATATTTTCTTTTTTTTTTTTTAAGATTTTATTTATTCATTTTAGAGAGAGTGTGTGTGCATGTGAGTGATGAGAGGACGGAGAGAGAGGGGAAAAAAATCTGAAGCAGACTCCATTCCCAGCATGGAGCCCAATGCAGGACTCAATCCTAGGACTCCAAGGTCATGACCCAAGCCAAAACTGAGTTAGATGCACAACCAACTGAGCCACTCAGGCACCCCTAACTATGTATTTTTTAGTCCCAATTTTAATTCTCTTGCTCTTTCTTTGAATTATTTTCTTAATAATTGCACTGGGAATTACAATTAACATCTTAATTTATAACAACCTATCTACTTCAGATTAATTCCAATTTTTAATTAATTAATTATTGTTTTTAAGTAGGCTCCATGCCCAACATGGAGCCCAACACTGGACTTGAGCGCATGACCCTGAGATTAAGACCTGAGCTGAGATGGAGTTGGATACCCAGGACACCTGGATGGCTCAGCAGTTGAGTGTCTGCCTTAGGCTCAGGGCATGATCCCAGGGTCCTGGGATCAAGTTGATATCAGGCTCCTTGCATGGAACCTGCTTCTCCTGTCTCTGCCTCTCTCTGTGTGTCTCTCATGAATAAGTAAATACAATCTTTTTTTTAAAAAAAAAAAAGGTTTAAAAAAAAAAAGAGTTGGACACCCAACCAAGTGAGCCACCCAGGTACCCCTGGATTAATGCAAATTTAATTTCAATAGCATGTAAGAACTTTGTTTCCTTGTAGCTCTATTTCCCCTCCCTTTTTCCTATTCTTGTAAAATATACTTGTTTCCTTTACTCATGACTGAATGCCACTCTCACTTCTGACACCAGGTGTGTGGGGGTTCCCACACATCAAGCAATTTTCCAACTCTCTGGTGGACACTGACTAGGTGTTATATGATTCAACTCACTCTCTACCTGGAGATGGTCTTAGATCCCACACAGGTTGAGGGCTCAGTTGTGCAGCACTGCCCCTCACCCCCCCCCCCCCCAGTTCAAGTCCAGGCTGTCACTTGTGCCTTTGACTGGCTATAAATCATGGGTTCCCACTACCTGTTCTCAGATTTCATTAATTATCTATAGCACCTCACAGAACTCAGAACAGTTTACTTCCTAGATTACTGGTTTATTACAAAGGTTAAAGGATAAGAATGAACAGCCAGATGAAGCCATACATCAGGTGAGATCCAAAAGGGTCCCAAGCATAAGGGCTTCTATTCCCATGGACTTTGGGAAGCCTCCCAAGAACATGTGGATGCATGCATTCTTAGTCACCAGCCTAGAAGCTCTCTAAATCCTGTCCTTGAGGGGTTTTATGGAGCCTTTATTACATAGGCATGATTGACTAAACTGTTGACCATTGGTGACTGAACTCAATCTTCAGCCCCATCTCCCCTCCCCAGAGGCAGAGGGGTAGGTGGGACTGGAGATATGGAAGTGTGGGCTAGCCTCAGTGCTTTCCAAAAGTCACATGGTTGGGGCACCTGGGTGGCTCAGTCAGTTAAGCATCGGACTCTCAATTTCACCTCTGGTCATGATCTCAGGGTTGTAAAATTGTGCCCCACATAGGGCTCTTCATTGGGCATGGAGCCTGCTTGGGATTCTCTCTCTCCTTCCTTCTCTACTCCTCCCTCCCCTCGCTCTCTCCTTCTCTAAAAAGTGAAACAAAACAAAAAAAGTCACATTATTAACACAAATTCAGATGTGGCTGAAAGGGGCTTGTTTTGTTAACAAAAGACACCTTTATGGCTCTTATCACTTAAGAAATCCCAAGGGTTTTAAAACAAACAAAAAAAATAACAATTTCACTTCTCTCTTTTGTGATGTTATTGTCATACCAATTACATCTTTATATTTCATATGCCCATCAATACAGATTTATAATTATCCCTTTATGCAGTTGTCTTTCAAATCAGATAAGAGGGGGGGAAAGAGTTACAAACAAGAAATACATTTATGCCTTTTTAAGATACATTTACCTTTTTAGTTACCTTTACCAGTGTTCCTTATTTCTTCATTTGGAAAGTTACTATCTGGTGTCCTTTCATTTCAACCTAAAGAACTCCCTTTAGTATTTCTATAAAGGCAGGTTAGGCTGCAAGTGGCAAAACCCAGTTCAAATCAGTTCAAAGGGGAAAAAAACCTTGGGAGGCACACACACCCCAAAAGTTCAGGGTTACCATAGCTTTGGAAGTGGCTGAATACAGGAATGGGTCTCTCTTGCTTGCAGCTCTGTGCTGGGTTGGTTGGCACACCCCTAAGGAGCCGCCTCAACAGCTGGCTCACTCCTCCGGCTGGCAATGCCAAGCATGAAGAGTGCATCACTGTGCAGATAGCTCCAGAGGAGGTCCCAGGTAGCCCTCCCGGATCACATGGACAGAGTAGAGGAGTAGAGGGTCTCCAAAGAAGTGCACAGATTACCCAGAAAGGGGCACTTAGGTAAAGTATTCATAAAAACTAAAGTCTCCACTAGCTCAGCTTTAGGAAATGTTTCAGCTTTATTAAGGTGTTCTCTTGACAAAAAACGCTTCTTTACAAGGCAGACTTTAGACTTGGAAATCCAATTTTAAATAACTGTATTTTTTTAAAGAGGGGTGCCAAAAAAAGAGGGGTGCCTGGATGGCTCAGTCGTTTGAGTGTCTGACTCTTGATTTCAACTTGGGTCATAGTCTCAGGGTGGTGAGATTGAGCCCTGCATTGAGCTCTGCACAGAGCAGGGAGTCTGCTTGAGATTCTCTCCCTCTCCCTGCCCCACCCTCCCCCGACCCTCCTTGTAAATGCATGTGCATGCTCTCTAAAATAAATCTTAAAAAAGAAAGAAAGAAAGAAAGAAAGAAAGAAAGAAAGAAAGAAAGAAAGAAAGAAATACGTGAAGTTTCCAGAGTGCTCCAAGTTTTTCTCAACTCCATATTTTGGTGCATTCTGCTGCTCCTTTCAGGAATTTACTCCCCAACTCTCCTCCCAACCCCCCTCCCCACCCCCCTACCCCCCCCCCTGCATTGTCCATCACAATTGTCCCTATTTGTCTCATTTCCTCTGGGAAGACTTCATCATCTCCAAGGCTAGGTTAGGCTTCCCCACTGAAACTCCTTTAAAATTCTCTCTTCATTCCATCATGGCCTTTTTTTTTTTTTTTTAAGATTTTATTTATTTATTAATGAGAGACACACAGAGAGAGAGGCAGAGACACAGGCAGAGGGAGAAGCAGGCTCTATGCAGTGAGCCTGACATGGGACCCAATCCTGGGTCTCCAGGATCATACCCCGGGCTGAAGGTGTCACCAAACGGCTGAGCCACCTGGGCTGGCCCATCATGGCCTTTATACTCTGTTTTAATTGTTGGCTTCTTGAAGTTACAGGATGTACTTTATTCACCATTGTATACCCAGTAAGCAGCATATTCCATCGCATACTGAATCATCAATGTATAATCGTTGAATAAATAAGGTCATGACTAATTAAAAAAAAAAAAACCTGTATTTTTAATTTGAGGCCTGGTAATTTTTTTCCTTGCCTGGCATGTTAAAAATTCTTACTAATGTAATCTAGTAAATTAATCAAGGAATATTCCTTTAGCTAAAGTATGAAAAGAACTTCTGTGAAGGCTAATTTTAATCTCAAGTATGTGATATATTTTCTGAGGATAAAAAATGTATTTTGAGTTCTAATAAAGGGCATTATAAACACCTTAACTATTTTGGATTTGCCTCCTGTATAAGTAGCTTTTCTCCCTGGATTATTGCTGAGATTTTCTTCAGAATACTGCTAATATAATTTATTTTATTTTATTATTTTTAAAAAGATTTTATGTATTTATTCATGAGAGAGGCAGAGACACAGGCAGAGGGAGAAGTAGGCTCCCTGCAGGGAGCCTGATGTGGGACTCAAGCCCGGGACTCAGGAATCATGCCTTGATCCATAGGCAGATGCTCAACCACTGAGCCACCAGGCATCCCTATTTTAGTTTAGTTTCATTTAGTTTTAATTTTAGTGTACTTAACATACACTATGTTATGCTAGTGTTAGTTTCAGGTGTACCATACAGTAATTCAACAAATTTACACATTACTCAGTGTTCATCATGAGAAATGTACTCTTAATCCCCATCACCTATTTCATCCATCCCCCCACCCACTTCCCCTCTAGTAACCATCAGGTTGTTCTCTATAGCTAAGTGTCTGGTCTTTGGTTGGTCTCTTTTTCCCCCCTGTTCATTTGTTTTGTTCCTTAAATTTCACATATGAATGAGATTGTAGGGTGTTTGTTTTTTCTGACTGCTTATTGTGCTCAGCATTATACCCTCTAGATCCATCCATATTGCTGCAAATGGCAAGATTTCATTCCTTTTTATGGTTGAGTAATATTTCTGTGTGTGTGTGTGTGTGCGTGCATGTGTGTATCTACCACTTCTACTTTATCCATTCATCTATTGATGGACACTTGGGCTGCTTCCAGAATGTGGCTATTGTAAATAATGCTGCAATAAACATAGGGTGCATGTATCCCTTTTAATTGGTGTTACTGTATTCTATGGGTTAAATATCCAGTAGTGTGATTACTGGATCATAGGGTAGATCCATTGTTTAACTTTTTGAGGAACCTCCATACTGTATCCTACAGTGGCTGCACCAGCTTGCATTTTTACCAACAGTGCATGAGTTCCTTTTCCTCTGCATCTTTGCCAACACATGTTGTTTCTTGAGGTTTTTGATTTCCATCGTTCTGACAGGTGTGCGGTAATATCTCATCGTAGTTTTGATTTGCATCTCACTGATGATTAGTGATGTTGAGCATCTTTTAATGTGTTTGTTGGCCATCTGTATGCCTTCTTTAGAGAAATGTCTGTTCATTTTTTCTATTTTTTAATTGCCTTATTTGCTTTTTTAAAAAATATTATTTACTTATTTATTTATAAGAGACACACACAGAGAGAGGCAGAGACACAGGCAGAGGGAGAAGCAGGCTTCATGCAGGGAGCCCGATGTGGGACTCCATCCTGGGACTCCAGGATCACACCCCGGGCTGCAGGAGGCGCTAAACCACCCAGGTGTTCTACATAATTTTTGCTTTTTGAGTGTTAAATTGTATACATTTTTATATATTTTGGATATGAAACCTTTGTTGGATATTTCATTTGCGAGTATCAAGTGTGTTTCTCATTTCATTAAGTGAGCCCTGTATCTCTGCTTTGTTATTCCTTATCTCTGTATTAAGTGTCTCACTCATGTCTTCCCCTTTTTCTCTCCAGTCCAGTGAGTATCCTTATTTATTATTATCATTATTTTTTTTAAAGAGGCGGGGGGAGGGAGTGAGAGTGTGCATGAGAGTTGGGGGTGAGAGCGGAAGGGTAGAAGATGAGGGAGAATCTTAAGCAGACTCCATGTCCAGTGAAGAGCCCAATGCAGGGCTTGATCTCACGATACTGAGATCATGATCTGAGCTGAAATCAAGAGTCAAATACTTAACTGACTGAGCCACCCAGGCGCCCCCACTGAGTATCCTTATGATCATCACATTAAATACTCTATCAGGCATGTTACTTATATCTGTTTCACTTAGACCTTTGGCTGTGGCCTTGTCCTATTCTTTCATTTGGGATAAATTTCTCATCTCATTTTGTCTAAGTGTCTGTCTCTGTTTCTGTGTATTAGGATAGTCAACGACATCTCCTGTTCTTGAGGGTAATGACCTTATGAAGAGGTGGTCCTGTAACATCCTGCCATATAGTGTCCCCTCCTCCCCTGGGCCTGGCCCTTCTGGGAGCGCCTCCAATGTGTGCTGTGTGTGCCCTGCTGTTCTGTACTGGCCACTCCATCCTTCAGGCCAGTCATCTGCAGAGGCTGTCTTTGCCTGTTGTGAGCAGTGTTTGGTCTGTGGTCTGAATGTGGCATGTTTCAACTAGCTGTGCTCTGGTCTGTTTGTGAAATGAGCCCTGTGCCCACTGCTGCCAGAACTGAGGCTCTGCAAAATATCAGGAGATGTGGTGTGAAGAGGGGTTTGGGCCAGTCTTTTGGAGTCGACTGCACTGGGACTGAGGCAAACATGACTGGGAAGGGTGGTTCCACTGGAGAGTTGGGGGGGTGGGGAGGGCTCGGTGCAAGCAAGTTAAGGTAGCAAGTATTGGCGCTACACTGGGTCCTGCAGGTGGCCCTGGCTTGTGCTGAGGGGCAGGGGAGGCACTGGGCACCTGCCAGTTTCTTTGTTCCCAGAGGGCTCTCCCTGTGGACTCCGTCTCTCTAGGACACTGAGATGAGCGAATAACCTCCCCACTGCGTGCCTCAGGTGCTCTCAGGTGGCTGCTTCCATGCTCTGCATCTGCAGGTGACTTGCCTGCCTTCTCTCCAGGAACAGTACAGTGTCCTCTGGGGTCTCCCAGCCAAGCCCACTGACCTTTCAAACTCCAGTCTTCAAGCCCTGCTGGTTGCAAGAACTCATGCAGTTTGGCCCCTCTCACTTTCTAAGCCAATGGCTATGGGGATTCTTCTTCCCTGTGTGCTCCACTGTGTGTTAATGTGTCTCTCACCCTCCTCTGTGACCATGGCTTCCCCCCTATCACAGTGTCTCTCTCCCAATACGTCTCTGCACTTCCTGCCTTTTTCAGATTGGCCTCTTCTCAACCTTTAGTTGTAGAGTTTCTTCTGCCAGGCTTCCAGTCCATTTCTAGGGTGTTTAGGATGATTTGATCTTTTTTCTAGTTGCATTCTTATGATGAGGTGAGCCTAGGGTCTTCCTATTCTGCCACCATCTTCCCCACTGGGCAGTATAGACATTTTAACAATATTTCTTCTTTCAATTCATGAGCATAGAATGTCTTTCTATTTGTTTATATCATCTTCAATTTCCTTCATCAATGTTTTATAGTTTTCAGAGTACAGGTGTTAAGGAGTTAAGTTTATTTCTGGGTATTTTATTATTTTTGGTGCAAGTGTAAATGGGATTGTCTTCTTTTTTTTCTTTTTTTGAAAGTTTGATTTATTTATTTGTCAGAGAGAGAGAAAGAACACAAGCAGGGGGAATGGCAGGCAGAGGGAGAAGCAGGCTCCCCGCTGAGCAGGGAGCCCCATGTGGGACTCAATCCCAGGATTCTAGGATCATGACCTGAGCTACAGACAGATGCCCAACTGACTGAGCCCCCAAGTGCCCTGGGATTGCCTTCTTAATTTCTTTTTCTGCTGCTTCATTATTAATGTATAGAAATGCAATGGATTTCTCTACATGGATTTTGTATCCTTCACCCTTACTGAATTCATTTATCAGTTCTAGTAGCTTTTTGTGGAATCTTTGTGTTTTCTATCTAGTATCGTGTCAACTGCATGTGAGAGTTTTACTTGTTCCTTACTCATCTGGATGACTTTTAGTCCTTTTTCTTGTCTGATTGCTGAGGCTAGGACTTCCAGTACAATGTTAAATAACAGTGATGAGAGTGGACATTCCTGTTTTGTTCCTGACCTTAGCGGAAAAGCTCTCAGTTTTTCACCATCTTTTTTTGAAAGTCAGTGTGCATATATATACTGCTTTTATCATGATTATTATAATTGTTAGCTGAATGAGAACAAATAATAGCTAAAAAAGTCTTCAAATGATAGAAAAACACATTTGGGTAAGTTATGACACAATTGTTTGAGTTCATAGACAACAGAAATAGAATTTTTTTTGCATCAATTGCAAATGCAAAGTTAATGATAAAATCGGGGTACTGAAAGGTTGGAAAGGGCCTTAAACATATTCACTATCTTTTAAATTTTAGACAAAGGAGCTGAGAATAGGAAAAAAAAACCCAACATATACACCATAACAGTCTTTTATGACTTCCAATTTTAACTCTTTTCTAAAAGCATTAGGGGCATTGAGACCCTTATTGTAGGGTGTATATCATCTCCTCTTTGGCTATGAGGTGTGTAGTTTTGTTAACTAGAGACATCAGTGAGTTTAGTTTCTGAGACCAGTCATTTAATAAATTACTTGGATCCTTGGGTCTCTGGAAGTTGATAATTCCAGCCAACCTGTCTACTTTAGCAAAGATGGTCTTGTTAACTACTAGATTTGAAAGAAACACTTCTGACTCATCAACAGACAGAGAAGCTAAGCCATCCTCTTCATTGTTATCCTGGTGTTATACTTGGCCATTATTATGTTCCACGACTCTGTTCTTTCAGTCTGTCCACCTCCTTTCGCCTTCTTCTATAGAACCAAAAACATCTGTCGCTGGACTCTCAAGAGACCATTTCCTTAACTCCATTCCACAGTCTTCAACAAGGGTGGACCAATGCATGAGCTCCATTGTAGTAAAGAGCTTTAAAAGATCCTTGTATTTAGGAATTTCTTCTAACTCCTTGTCACCACTTATTCGGTAAACCAAATCTGACTGTTCGTTGTCAAAAGAAGCCAAGATCACATAGAGGACAACACTTTTCAGAGCTTGTTGCCACTTTTCACTTACTGCCTATATATAGAGAGGATCATATATTGCTCTGTAATGCTTACAAATAGACAAATAGGATCCCTCATGTTGATCCAGCTGAATCATTAAGTTATAATATTTCAACTTTAATTTATCTGTATTTTCTTCCTGGAAAAATTTGGTGTTAATTTTCTTGCTGATGATTTGTGTATGAATGTAATCCTTCACAGCTATGCAGAGCCTCATTTACTCCAAAATACACTCCACTCACTCCTTCTTTTCCATTAACCTATAGGTTTCCACCTGTAACTCTTGTAAAATGGAGGCTGCCTCTTTCATGTCACCATTTTGCTCTTTTATAGTTGCTAATGTTTTAGTCAGGTGAGCACATTCACTTTCAACATAAATCTTTCCTTCTGTAACCATTCATAGAGTATCAATTAACCGAAGTTTGATTGGAAGGTCTGTGATTTCCTCAATGTAGGTACAAGCACTGTTGAGCCATTTTTGCAACAGCTTGTTTTAACTGACTCCGTCTTTTTGACAAAAGCATAGTATTTTCATTAAGTAAATCCCATTCTTTAGCCTCATTGCACATTTTCACTACTGCAACTAAGATGCGGGATGTAGACACCATATCAGAAGCAGTGTGGGTCTGTTTCTCCAAAGAGAGAAGGGAGTGACTTCTTGAATGACTTCTTGAAGTCTTCCTTCCTTGGCCAGCTTTTGCACTTGGGCAGTCGCTGATCCACTGTGGCGCTGTAGTCCACCTCCATCTTGACGATGTGTCCATCAGCCCTCTCCGAGCTGCCATCTGCCATGGTCCCTGCCTGAACATCCAGTTTTTCACTATTGAATGTGATGTTAGTGTGGGGTTTTCATATATGTAAGGCCTTTATTATGTTGAGGTATGTTCCCTCTAAAACTACATTGTTGAGGACTTTTTTATTTTTTAAGAGAATAAATTGAGGTATTGTTTAATAAGCTTTTAAAACTCATATCTGTTGGTATTTGGGGAATAAACCACCTATTGGTAGAGTCAATGTCTAGACTGGTTAAAGGTATAGACAGTTATTGACAGAAAGCTGTGGGAGTGTCTGGGTGTTTTTAGTAATAGGACAGTTTTATTCTGAGGGTCTCTCAGCAAGTAAAGTGTGTGTTTAGTGTTAGATGGTCAAAGGATGTAGGCAATTAATCAGGCAGTGATGGTACCCATAGATAGTCGTTGTACCTAAAGATTTTGCCAGAGTAGCATTCTGATGGCTTTAACTCCAGTGATTAAACTTTTCATGTCTATTTCACTTTTCATGCCTCTTTCTACATACATTTTATATTTTGAGGGGGTAAACTTGTGTTCAACAGGGCTATCCCATTCCTAGGAGACCTGGGTTTGTGTATATATACTTTATGGGAGGATTTTTTTTCACTTCTGCAGCTGCCCCACAGTGTTACTAACCCAGAAATTCTTACTGTGAATTTCTAGATTTAATAAGCATAATCAGTAATAGAATTTGAACTCCAGAGCAGCATGAAGACAAGCTCATGGTCATGAACTCTCAAGGAGACATTTGCCCCATCCAGAGCAACACAGACAGTTGTTCTTTTGTCCTCTGTTCTCCTATTGTCAGAGAGAGTATCTTTTCGAGTCCTCACTTTATAAAACTACACCCTTTCAAGAGTCTCAGCTTGCTGGGAGGTAGGAGAGAGCCTCCAATCTATAACACCTACTTTGTGTGGGCTGATGTCTCGTCTTCTGTCTTCTTGCTCATTAAAACTTGAGTATCTTGTTCGTTTGAGATCAGCTAATACTCTCAGGGCAGGGGTGACAGCAGTGCCAGTGTGGCTTTTAGCTTCAGCATCAGATTTTTCTTCCTTTTTTTTTTTTTAAGACTTATTTATTTATTTTGAGAGAGAGCTAGCAGGGGGAGGAGCAGAGGGAGAGGGAAAAAGAATCCTCAAGCAGACTCCCCACTGAACGGGGAGCCCAACACAAGGCTTGATCCAGGACCCTGAGATCATGACCTGAGCCAAAATCAAGAGTTGGATGCTTAACTGATTGAGCCACCCAGGTGCCCTGGTTTTCTGTTTTCTTTTTAAATATTTATTTATTTATTTGAGGGAGAGAGAGAGAGAGTGGTGGGGAAGGGCAGAGGGAGAAAATCTTCAAGCAGACTCCCTGCTGAGAGCGGAGCCTAATGCGGGGCTCCATCTCATGATCCATAAGATCCTGACCTGAGCCAAAACCAAGAGTCAGGGGATCCCTGGGTGGCGCAGCGGTTTGGCGCCTGCCTTTGGCCCAGGGCGCGATCCTGGAGACCCGGGATCGAGTCCTGCATCGGGCTCCTGGTGCATGGAGCCTGCTTCTCCCTCTGCCTGTGTCTCTGCCTCCCTCTCTCTCTCTCTCTCTCTTTCTCTCTCTCTCTCTCTGTGTGACTATCATAAATAAATAAAAATTAAAAACAAACAAAACAAAACAAAACCAAGAGTCAGACACTTAACCAACTGAACCACCCAGGTGCCCCTTTTCTTTTTTTAACCTAGAAACTTTCTTTAGTTTTTCACAAGTGCAGTTAAACATTTAACAAACAAACAAAAAAAACCACATTGGTTATATTGTATCAGCGTTTCTTATTATCTGGAATTTTTTCCAGGATGCTAAGTTGCTGATAATAGAAGCCTGGCCATTTACTTTTCAATATAGAAATGTATAGTTAGCAAGGATTTAGAAGGATGGTGTCAAGAATCTAGATGTGTAGTAGATACATTAACGGGGGCAACTTCCTTCTCACTGTGACTTTCTCACTGTGGCCTCTTCTCTGTTGATCCAGCAAGACACCTGATCTAAGCCAGTACAGCCCATCTCTAGCTCAAGAATTTGGAACTTGAAGATAGTGACACAGAAATTAAAATCACATTTATGGCACCACTCTGGAGAGAAGCTCTACTATTGGAATTCTCTGGAGTTGACCTACTTCCTACACTTCCCAGTTTGATTCCTTTGATTCTGAGATCTACCCCAAGAACCTTATATTTAAAAGCTTTTCCTTGCTTAAGAATCTGTTTCTGTTGGGGGCACCTGGGTAGCTTATTTGGTTAAGCATCCAACTCTTGATTTTGGCTCAGGTCATGATCTCAGGGTCCTGGGATCAAGCCCTGCATTAGGCTCTGCACAGTGGGAGTGGATCCTGCTTAAGATTCTCTCTCTCTCTCTCTCTCTCCCTTTGCCCCTTCCCCCACTTACTTGTGTGCTCTCCCTCTCTCTAAAAAAAAAAAAAAAAATTTTCTGTTGGTTGCATCATAGAACACCAATACTAAATTATGTATGAAATGCACTTAAAACCAGGTCAGGGAAATTAAAACATGATAGATGGTATAGTAATTAAACCAGTGTGGTACTAGCTATAGATATGCCCAGAAATAGTTACAAATGTACAAAATGTAAAGTATAAGATAAAGATGGCATTACATACCAGTGTGAAATTGTTATTAGGCAAATGTGGGAACAACTGGGTAACTTAGCTCAGGTTGCTCTCAACAAATGCAACAGACTGGGTGTCATAAACAGTAAACATTTATTTCTCGGGGACGCTCAGTCAGCTAAGCTTCTGCCTTTGGCTCAGGTCATGATGGAGCCCCACATTGGGCTTCACACTCAGTGGGGAGTCTGCTTCTCTCTCTGACCCTCCTCTGGTTGTGCCCTCTCTCTCTCTGTCTCAGATAAATAAATAAAATATTTAAAAAAAAATTATTTCTCATAGTTCTGGAGGCTGGAAAGTCTGAAATCAGGGTGGCAGCATGGTCAAGCACTTGGCAAAGGCCTTCTTCCTGGTTATGCGCTCACATGATCTTTCTTTGGTATGTATACACAGAGAAAGATATCTCCTATCTCTTCCTTTCTTTTATAAGAACACTGATCGCATCATGGGGGCTGTACTTTCAAGACCTTATCTAAGCCAAATTGCTTCCCAAAAGCCTCACCCCCAATACCATCATATTGAGGATTTGTTGGGACTTTAACATATAAACTTTGGGAAGGACACAAACTTTCATTCCATAGTGTCAACCATCTGAGAAATAAAACTGAAATCATACCTCATACCTTATACCAAAATACATTCCATACCAATCAAAGATTTATATACAAAAATATTAAACCACAAAAGTACCCCCATAAAGAGAATTATTTTTTAATTTTAGGGTAGGAAAGGCCATCTTAATTACAATTTAAAAATTTTACAGCTTCTCTTTAGAAGATTATTACATTTTACTACAAAGCCAAAACTTGAATTTGGGAATTTAAAAAGAAATCCTAAACAATGAAAAAGACATGATACGTTGGAAAAACTTTTTCATGTCAGTAAGAAAAAGAATTATAACCCAATAATAAAATAGTTGGAGTATATAAATGGACTATTCAGAGAAAAAGAAATGCCAATGACTATGAAAGATTCCTAACTTCTCTCAAAATTTGAGAGATGCAAATTAGAATACATGTCATTGTGGGAATGCAGCTTTCCACATCCTCTTTGCGGGGGAGGAGTGCGTTTGGCATATGTGCATTGATCCAGCTATTTCATGTTTAGAAGCTTACCTTACAGATGATACTGTCACAAGGGCATCCACTCAACATTGTAGCACAAAAGATTGGACCTAAGTGCCCAACATTGGTAACTGAGTCAGCGATGATACTTTCTTATAGTGGGATAATGGTGAACAGTGGAGACTCTCTTAAGATATATTGTTAACAGAAAAAAGCAAGATGTAGAATTGTGTATAATATTCTACCATTTGTGTAAAACAGAAAAATGTATGTACATATTTGCTTGTATGCAAGAAAGTGTCTGGAAGAATTCACAAGAATATGAAAATGTTGGCCGCCTCCAGGGAGGGAAAATGAGAGGCTGAAGGACGGGGTAGGAAGCTGACTGTCACTTTTTATGCCCTTTTGACCTTTCTTTTTCTTTTCTTTTCTTTTCTTTTCTTTTTTTTTTTTTTTTAAGATTTTATATATTTATTCATGAGAGACACACAAAGAGAGAGAGAGAGAGAGAGGCAGGCTCCATGCAGGGAGCTCGATGTGGAACTCGATCCCAGGACTCCAGGATCACGCCCTGGGCTGAAGGCAGATGCTAAACCGCTGAGCCACCCAGGGATCCCCGCCCCTTTTTACCTTTCAATTGTGAGCCAGGAGAATCTATTACCATAAATTTTTTTTTGAATTTTAAAAAGATGTGAACAGATATTTTTCCTAAAAAATTCGATTTTTGCAGAAAAAAAAAATGTCTCTATGAGTGACTAGATACCCAGAGTCTCTGATAAAAATGTTAACCTAAAGGAATGCCTGGGTGGCCCAGTGGTGGCGTCTGCCTTCGGCTCAGGTCCTCAGGTAGTGATCCCAGGGTCCTGAGGTAGAGCCCTGCATCCGGCTCCCCATAGGAAGCCTGCTTCTCCCTCTGCCTGTGTGTCTGCCTCTCTGTGTCTCTCATGAATAAATAAATAAAATCTTTAAAAAATGTTAACCTAAGGAGTCTTGGTAATAATTGATAGACTCCACCTGTTGATCTAGTCGCGTTTGGGATAATGACATATTTTTGGTTCTCAAATTCTAGTAAATAGTTTCCAAATAGGACCTAAGATTTTAGCAGTAAGATTTTAGGACAGGTAGTCATGTGGTTTGTGCCTTTAATGATCATGAGACTTACTTCTTTGTTCTTACGGAGGAGTTCAGGAGTAGAAATTCAGTCCATAGCATCCATTTAAACAGCTGCATTCCACTTCCTTAAACTGCTCAGAACCAAAGAAAACACCAGCAAGTAACTCCAAGCCTTAATTTTAAGCTTCTTTAAGAAGAATGTATTTGTGATCACATAAAACATGCTAACCAGTAGTTTCCATCTAGTTGCTTCATTAATAATCTGTGAGATTACTGCCTCCCCCCGGCTTTTCTGTGTCCCCTGTTCCTCCTGCCCTGATAGTGGGGCCTCCGTCACATTCTTGACTTGGAATTTCCTCGCTGTTGCCAATTTTATAAAAAGCTCGGTGCATTTGGCAGGACCCAGAACCCCCAGGGTGGGGAGGAGGAAGCATGCGAGTGTAATCATTTTAAGGTAATCGTTAATTTATTAAAGCCAACGTTGTCTATCAGAGTGTTTACCACCCTCCCTTTTGTGAGTTGTTCTGAATAGACATACCAGATTACCTCCCAGGGACCGCTTTACACACATGCAGGACTCAGAACAAAGAGCTCCTTCCAGAAGGGCCCAGAGTACAGACTTTCAAGAGATTCCCAGGGCTTGTGGCAGGATGCCAGCCACACTCATGCTCCAGGCTCCAGAAATGTTTGTGACCTCTTGAAAGAACACATTCTCTTATTGATGAGGAATCTTGAATGAAATTCAAGAGGTGCAGGTGTTCAGCAGTTCTGGAGACGAGATGGGAACAGCGAACCTCTGCTTCCCCTGTGGTTGCGTAGACTTCTGTCGGTGGAAGACGGCGTGCTCACTTCCTCAGAGGCACGTCTCCTGCACACAGATCAATCACCCACCATCTGTGGGTTTTTGCCATGTCTCCCATCCCTTTCCTGCTTTTGATGCCCAAGTAAAAAGAACAATAAACATCCCCTTTTTCTTTGAATATTTGATTTTCTTGATAAGGAGCTCATCAGACAGACTGAAAAAGCAACTCAGAAGTCGATCATTCTCAAATTCCGATTTCCTGCTGGAAAACAGGAAAACTGAGCAGCTAGGCCTGGCAGGCAAGGCTGGGGGAAGGGGATCCTCCTCTGGGTGCTGCGATCTCAGGCTACATGAGGAGTGTGACAGCAGTGAGTGGCATGTGGTCACCACACGCCGGCTGTGTCCTGGGCGCGGAGCCTGCCAGTGATGACCACACTTCAAAGAAGGGTGTCCCGTCACCAGTGCGGGATTGTACCCTTTCCGATCGTTCCCATTTCAGTCAGCTTGATGTGTCAGTGTGTGGTCTGATTGCACTTAGATCGTCCCCAGCCCCCCGGCCCCGGCCACGGCCCTGAGGAGCGCAAAGTGTCGTATGTTACCCGGATCCTTGCACACGGTCCGGGAGCTCAGGCATGCAACAGTGGGCTGATCTCCATGGGCCGCACACAGATGGGGTGGCCCAAGCTCTCCTGTCCTGCGTATGGGAACCAGGAGCTGCTCAGAGTGGTGGCCGCCAGTGGGGACCCAGCTACAAGAATCTCGTGAGGATCAGCGCAGCCTGATGGGTCCTGTGCAAGCCAAGATTGTGGCGGCACAGAAAACGTGAGAAGGTGTGAAAAGGAGAGAAACTATGGAGGAGGGTATGAGGAAGCCGACCGGTCACAACTGCAGAGCAAAGCTTTGGTAGGTCCAGCTCCTGTTGCAGAGGCCTCTGGACCTATCTTGATTCCAGAATCATCCTCACTCCTCATAGTTCCCAGCTTTTCCTGTGCCTCTGTGCAGGTGTTGCCTTGCAATGAACCTCATTTTTTTGGTTTGTTGGTCTGTTTGTTTTTTGAGAAGTCTTGGGGAGTCTCTGTTCTTTGCAGCCTCAAATCCCAAGTAATGCGATGCTTTCCCAGTCTTTTTCTCCACCCAAATGTACAAAACTGGATCATAATGAACTGTTATTTTTAACTTGACAATATGTTGTGAGAAGTCTTCTAAATATCACTGAAATTTTAGAAAATTTCCTTGCGAGGTACCCAAACTTCTGAATAGCTGTCATCACAAAGTCCAATTCGCTGCCATCCTGCTGAGCAAACACCTGCGCAGAAACTCACGGCGAAGTTGAGTGCGATCCTCTCCCGATCTGCCTGCCCTGGAGCCCCTCCAGCCCCGAGCCCCCCGAGAGTCCCAGCAACAGCTCTCACTTCCTCTGTCCCAAATCAATTTCTCAATAGCATAGACATATTGCAACTGTCCAAAGGACATGAAATGAGCCCCAGAAAAGCAGGAAGCCTAACTTACAGTTCTGTTTGTTCTGTGACATTTTAAAAAGAGCAAATCTGTCATCAAGATAAAGAAACTGAAAAACTGAACTCTTTGGTCTAACTCCAGCGAAGACGGCCTGGCTGTGGAACCGTCTCATAGGGCTGTGAAGACACAAGAAATGCAGGCCGTTTAAACAACTTCAGTCAACTTCTGCCTATCCCTTTCCTGCTCCGATGACTTTCAACTTTTTTTTTTTAAGATTTTATTTATTTACTCATAGAGACACACACACAGACAGAGAGAGAGAGAGAGAGAGAGAGAGAGAGAGAGGCAGAGACACAGGCAAAGGGAGAAGCAGGCTCCACGCAGGGAGCCCGACGTGGGACTCGATCCCGGGTCTCCAGGATCAGGCCCTGGGCTGAAGGTGGCGCTAAACCACTGGGCCCCCCGGGCTGCCCATGACTTTCAACTTCTGTCCCTGGAGCATTTTTCCCTGGCAGCTGCAGCCAGCAGGTGCGTCCGTCAGCCACATGGCAGCCATGGGCCTGGGGATCTGACCACGGGGAGCCCTGGCTCTCTCTCAAGATCTCCACAGCCCTGCGGTGCCCCTCGCGTGAGCTGCGCAGTGGTGGCCTCCCTGCTTGGCCATTGTTCACCTGGGCCAAGCTCCGTCCCCATCTCTGTGCTCACGGGAGGTGATGGGCGCTGTCACTCTTGCTCTGTCACTATTTCAGGGGTCTCTGCTAGGAGCACTTGTGGGTGAACACTGTGATGTGGGAGTTCCCATGAAATGTCCGTTGTGTTTGACTTCCAGCTGTTTGCGTTAACAACCTATTTCATGGTTTGGTTGCCAGGCTGCCATTGGGAGGGTTAGTGCCACGATACTTGTTACCCCTGGCATGTAATTTCCTGTCCCTTCCCCCTCGGTTCTCCCCAGGGCCATCCAGAAGCCTGGGGACAGGGAAGAAATCAGAAGGCTATAATGCTGGCACTGTTCCTTGATAACACATCTTAGTGGTGGGTGGGAAACACAAAATAAAAGTGTAGCTCTCTTCTCACACTTCCTGCACCTGGGATTACCTATCAGCCGCCATCCTTGTGGCCACAGGGGTCACACAGTAGTCAAAACTCATCCGCTGATCAAAAAGGAATGAAATCTTGCCATTTGCAAAGATGTGGATGGGACTAGAGGGTATTATGCTAAGTGAAATAGAGAAAGATAAATATCATATGATCTCACTCGTGGAGAATTTAAGAAACAAAATAGGGGATCATAGGGGAAGGGAAAGAAAAATAAACTAAGATGAAAATAGAGAGGGAGACAAAGCATAAGAGACTCAACTCTAGGGAACAAACTAAAGGTTGCTGGAAGGGTTGTGGTTGGGGGATGAGGTAACGGGAATGGGCATGAAGGAGGGCACGTGATGCAATGAGCACTGGGTGTTGTATGCACCTGATGAATCGCAAAATTCCACGTCAAAACCAATAATACGCTATACATTAATTAAATTGAATTAAAATTAAAAATTTTTAAAAACAACTCATCGGGCTGAGCATTTAACACCTGTGCATTGTGTTGGATGTTCATTAGGTCTTCAGGTTTTTTTCAATAAAAGCTAGACCCCGGAACGGTGTGCCGCATCCCGCGTTGTAATGTCAGGATGCACATAGGTTAGCCTTTCTCATGGGCTCGGTGACTTGGACCTTGGGGCCTGGTGTTCCTTCCCGCGCCTACCCTCTTGCCCTCTCATTTGGCCCGTGTGTAGCCTGTGGTTGATCCCTCTGCCCTTGGTTCTGGCACAGTCAATTCATTCTTCTGGTGGCCCCCAATGACCTTTTAAAATGCAAATATGTCCCTAGTACTCCTTGCTGAATGCCCTCATGGCTTCTTATCTGCTAGCGAGAGGATCACATCCAAGATCTCCATGGCATGCAAAGGCCTTCTTCCCTGGGCTGGCTCCTGCCCTCCTCCCTGGCTTTGGCTCTCACTGCTGCCCAACCACCAGCTCCCTGCTCCAGAAATGTAGACTGCTTATAATCCCGCACACTCCCAGCTTGCCCCTGCCGGAACGGCCTTTTCCAAAATTACTAAAATTAAAACTGGTGCCAGGAGAAACACACACTGTATTATGGACTTCCAAAGCAGTGGTCGAGTTTTACGTACATGTACTCCTTCAATAGAGACATGTCCTGCATTTTGTAGCTGAGCCGGCTGTGAGGGTGGAGAGCTGGGCTGGGGCCTCAGGCCATCCTTTCGGTGCTAGCTTTGCCCCTTTCTGACTACTTCTTCTTGGCCTGGTCACTTAGGATGTTGGAATCGGACTTTCTTTTACATATACCCAGGGTTATGAAAGAGGAGGGACGCATGAACTGTTGGGTGTCAGGCAACTTTAGAAACTCCCCAGGGCTACACGAAATGCATTCTGAGCTTAAGGTGACCCCCGTGCAGTGAGCAGAAAGTGGCAGAGTCCACGGTGAGCCCCTGGCAATGTTTGGCGGGCTAGGTTCCATTTGAGAGTCTCTTGAATCTTAGGAAGAATTTTCTGTGGCCAGCCCTGGCATGTAGAACACACTACTACTGATTGTTCCATCAAACACCATAAGGATCCCATAAGCAAATTTTAAAAAATGGAGCATCTGCCTTTAATTGTGGTTGATGGTAATGAAAGCACATCTAATGTGCTCCAACATGGACAGGCTGGGGAAGAATTTAGGATACAGTGGATAGAGCACTGGTCGCAGAAGAATGATGTTCTGATTCTCTGCCACCAACTTGATTTCCTTGAACTTAATTCTCTTACCTCCCAGGGCTTAGCTAAATTAGTGCTAGGGGCCTTCTAGTTCTTATGTTCTATGCATGGCCAAGATAGAGTGGTGCAAAGTGGATGCTTTAAAACGGAGTTTTGGCACAGTTGGTTAAATGCGACTCTGGGTTTTGGCTCAGATCATGATCTCAGGGTTGTGAGATCAAGCCCCTCGTCAGGCTCCACATTCTTGGCAGAGTCTGCTTATGATTCTCTCTCACTTTCCCCCTGCCCCTATGTCCCCACCACTCTCTCTCTCAGGTAAATAAATAAATCTTATAAAAAATAAACACAAATTGAGTTTTGAGAAACGGCCCTTGTTAGTTCCAGGATCAATCAAACCAGATATTAATTGACCTATAATATGCTCAACATGTAGTCCAATCTGACTATTCTTACCAGAAATGCCATCAATGAAATACACCGATAGCTCAGTCTGTCTATTCAGATGTCAATTTCTCAGGAGAAATCTTTTTGTGGGACTAAGTGGTACCTCCATTTAGAAGAGCAACCATTCACCCTTGAATGACATAGATTTTATCTGCTCAGCTCCACTTAAATATGCAGATTTTGTTCAATAAATACCATATAGTACTGTAAATGCATTTTCCTTATGATTTTCTTTCTTTCTTTCTTTTTCTTTCTTTCTTTCTTTCTTTCTTTCTTTCTTTCTTTCTTAAGATTTACTTCCTTATTTGAGAGAGAGAGAGCTTGCATACATGAGTGGGGGAAGGAGCAGAGGGAGGGAGAGAGAGAGAGAATCCTTGAGCTGACTCCCTGCTGAGCACAGAGCCCACAACCCATGAGATCATGACCTGGGCCAAAACCAAGAGTCATACACTTGACCTACTGGGCCACCCAATGGCCCCTCCTTAGTATTTTAACAAATTTCTCTTCTCTAACCTGCTTTATTGTAAGTATACAGTGTATAATACATAGGCAAATGTACTTTAATTGACTGTTTATGTTCTCAGTAAGGCTTCGAATCAACAGACTATCAGTAGTTAAGTTTGGGGGAGTCCAAAGTTATATGTGGATCATTGATTGTGTGGGGGGCCAGAGTCCTCAGCCCCTGTGTTCAAGGGTCAACTGTAGTTAGAAACTAGTTACAGTCACTGCCTCTGGGAGCAGGACTTGATAGGAAGGGGACCGAAGCACCATGACTTATTTCTTCTCAATTTTGCTTCCTACCTTTTGAATTTCGTGCTGTTTACATGAACTAAACTCTAAAACAATCACTTAACTATTTAATGATGGAATGATATGGTGTCTGGAATTGCTTTCAAATACTCCAGTGGTGATTGAGGGGATGAAGTAGGATCAGCCATGTACTGATAATTATTGAAGCTGGGTGATGGGTATACAGGGTTCCTTATACAGTTCTTTCTACTTTTAGATATGTTTGAAATGTCCCATTATGAACATTTTAAAATAATAAACATTTCAATTTGTCGAAAAGGGTACTTAAAATTAGTCATATGCTACACAATTTTGCTTTATTTCACCTTTTCCTTGAAATTGTTATTACTATAAATGAAAGCAAAATGAAAGTTCTTATGATGAATTAAATTATTCCAAGAAGAATGAGAAAAACCAGGAATGAGCCTGGAGTCAGAGGTCGCCCCCCCCGCCCAAAGGCAGAATGTCTGTGTCCTCCTGCCCAAATTCATGTTAAATTCCTAATCCCCAATGTGATGTTCTAGGAGATGGGACCTCTGGGAGGTGATGAGGTATGATCATCACCCTCCCTCACCACCCCCATGAATGTGGGATTAGTGTCTTCTTTATAAAAGAGACCTCAAAACTGTCTTTCTGTCACATGAGGACACAATGAGAAGTCAGCATCTATAACCCAGAAGAGGGTAGTGACCAGAATCCGACCATGCTGGCACTCTGCTCTCAGACTTCGGCCTCCAGGACTGTGAGAATAAATGCCTGCTGTTGATAGGCCACACAGTCTTCCGTAGTTACAGCCGTGAGAAGGGACTGAGGAGGTCCCATTAACTCCTACTGAGTGGCAAAGCCAGCTACGATGGCCACTCTGGGTCCTGATCCTCTACACTTCTTCTACTTTTTTTTTTTTTTAAGATTTTATTTATTCATTTGAGACAGAGAGAGAGAGCACATGTTAGAGTGGGAAAAGGCAGAAGGAGAGGGAGAAGTAGGTTCCCTCCTGAGCAGGGAGCCAGAGGTGGGACTTGATCCCAGGACCCTGAGATCATGACCTGAGCCAAAGGCAGACACTTAACTGACTCAGCCACCCAGGCACCCCACTGACGACTTTTTAAAAGCACATGGTGGGGATCCCTGGGTGGCGCAGCAGTTTGGCGCCTGCCTTTGGCCCGGGGCGTGATCCTGGGGACCCGGGATCGAATCCCATGTTAGGCTCTCGGTGCATGGAGCCTGCTTCTCCCTCTACCTGTGTCTCTGCCTCTCTCTCTGTGCATGACTATCATAAATAAATAAAAATTAAAAAAATAAAAAAATAAAAAAGAAATAAAATCACATGGGGGCAGAGCAAGGGCTGTGATGCAGATCCTCCGACTGCTGGTAGTTTGCTCCAGAGAACCCAGCTCACAGGGTGGAGATGGATGCACCAGTGGGTGAAACCGATGGCCCAAGGCACCTCCCTGGCTGAGGAGCTGCGTCCCTGTGCTGTCTGGACTGGCACATCCCACACATCACTCACCTCAGGCATCTCTGGTGGAGCAAGAGGATCTCAGAAAGGCAGATTTTCTCAAAGGGAAATGAATAGGAATCCAGGGCACAATTTGCCCACCTGTTAAATACCTGACTGTTTCCCTTTAAAAAGAAGTCCTCCCAGTTTCAGTTGTTGAAGCTCTAGCCCCCAATGAGATACTCGGAAGCTCTGGAAGGTGATTAGGTTTAGATGAGATCTTGAGGTGGAGCCCCCATTATGGGATTAGCATCCTTATAAGAGAAGGAAGGGATCGGAGGGCCACCCCTCGCCCCTCTGCCACGGGACAACTGTCTGCAAGCCAGAAAGAGGCCCCTCTCACACAAGGAATCTGCCAGCGTCCTGACCTTCACCTTCCAGCCTTCAGAACTGTGAGAAATGAATGCTTGTTGTTTAAGTCACCCATCCTGTGGTGTTTGTTAGAACAGCCCAATCTGACTCGGGTGATGAGGATTCTGACGGGGCAAACATCTACAAAGTTTACAAACATTCATATAAAAAAATTGGTGATGCTTATTTTAAAACAGTGGATTTGAATCTATTACCAGTTCGCCTTTGGAAAACCATGTCCTTCAGGATTTGACTCACTTGAGAAAGTAAGAAATCTGTATTCTAGTCCTCCTCCTTCTCCTTCTTTCCCCTCTCCTCTCCTCTTCTTTCTAGATATTCTGGATTTCCTTTGCTGCTCCCTAAAGCAGTGATGCTAAATGGGAGTGGGGGTGGGGCAGTGTGAGCTTCTCTTCTTGGAATGAGAGCTGTCAGATTCCCTTAGAAGGTAAATATGTTAAACTACAAGATCATGCTGGGACAGTATAAATCACAAATGGATACAAGCCTCAGCCAGTGTAGACCACTGGCTGTGGTGCATGTGTTTGTAGCCTAGAAGTCATTCTGGAATCCTGCACGCCCTGCATGGTGTCCTAAAGGCCAGGGAACTATGTGTCTTGGTGAACTATGTGCAGCAGAGGTGTGCTGTTGCCATCCAGGTGGGTGCTCGAGACTAAGTCTGCAGCCCCCACAAGGTCTGGAAAGCCAGGGCTTTGAATTAAATCACCTCTGACTGTTAGCCCTTCAGGAATATTTTACTTCCTCAGGAATGCTCTAAATGTCTCCCGGCAGGACCTGTAATCTTCTGTGTGTGAAATGAAAGGCACACACAGAATAGTGACTCTGGATATGATAGGTAGCCCAAGATGTCCAAGACCTAGTACCAAAATGGGGAAGGATAGAGACCTTATGCTTGAGAAGCCCTTGGTCAAGCATCCTTCCAGGTTGCATATTCAGTAGCTGGAAAATTACTGAAAACTTGGATATTGGCAAATGGAAAAAAAAAGGTTGGAAGTAGGAGTACAAAAGAGGTTTTGACAAGCTCCCTTGTGTAACAGCATGACCCATTTCAGAATTCATAAGGTTTCTCCAAACTAGGTTTGCATGATGCACAGATGCTTCAAGGCATCTGTGAAGCAGCAAACACATTGAAATCTTATTCAAAGCAAAACCACATTTGCATGATGAACATTGGAACAGTGCTCTAAACAAAGGCCAGTCCCTGGAACTTAATGAAAACCGGGGAATGCAGAACAATGTGGATGCTTAGATGGGACCAAAGGCAAGATGGTGAACAGCTCCAAGCAAGCAAACCTTCTTTTTTCGGACAATTCTACCACTAGCTACCTGGGGTACATTTCGTACTCTTAGCCCAAGTAATTTGGCTGTTCCCATTACAACTTCCATGGAGCACACTTAGAGACCAAAGTCCTGGGATGCCTGGGGGGCTCAGTGGTTGAGCATCTGCCTTCAGCTCAGGCCATGATCCCGGGGTTCAGGGATCAAGTCCCACATCGGGCTCCCTGCATGGAGACTGCTTCTCCCTCTGCTTGTGTCTCTGCCTCTCTCTGTGTGTCTCTCATGAATAAATAAATAAAATCTTAAAAAGAAGAAGAAGAAGAAGAAGAAGAAGAAGAAGAAGAAGAAGAAGAAGCAAGAAAGAAACCAAAGTCCCGGGACGCCTGGGATGGCAGTCAGTTCAAGTGCCCAACTCTTGGCTTCTGCTCAGGTCTTGATCTCAGGGTCCTGGGCCTGAGCTCCCGAGCTCGGCTCAGCAGGGAGGGTGCTTGAGGCTCTCACTCCCCCCCCGCACCTCCCCACCGCCTGCCTGTGCTCTCTTCTTCAAAGAATGAAGGAAAAAAGAGGAAAGAAACGGAAAGAAATAAAAGGAGAAAGAAACAAAGTCCCTTATGAAGCTGTGCCATCCAGTATACCCTTTTTTTTTTTTTTTAAGAGTTTATTTATTTGAGAGAGAGCGAGGGAGAGCACTAGCAGCGGGAGGAGCAGAGTCCCCGCCGAGCAGGGGGCCCAGGGCTCCATCCCAGGCTCAGCATTGGGACCTTCCCTGGCTGGGGCCTCGGTGCCCCTCCATCTGTCTGTCTTTAAAATGGCTTAAGGTGCTAAATCTCATTTGTCCTGAGGTTCCATGTAAATAGCATTTAAAGAGGGTCACTTTTGTTTTGGTAATTCTGATACAGTTCATGCCCTTGTTAACAGTGGCCACATTTGCAAATCACGGCTTCAGGCGTTTTGTTTTGTTTTGCTAAATTAATGACATCCACAAGGAGGTCAGTTGTGTCCTCTGCATTTGAGTTCACTAAATCATCAGGTGCAAGCTCTATGTTTACTTTCTACGTTCATACTTCTTAGGTAATATTTTTCATTTTCTTATTCAGATGTTGCTGTATTATTAACAGAGAGTAGTTATAACAATATGCTCTGCAGACTGCTTTTACCCAGCCAATGGTTTCAGCAGCAAGAATAATTGTTCCCATTTTTATATTCAAAGTTTCTAATTTTTCAGCTATTACGTAAGATTTCTCTTCCCTAATCCACATCATCCATTAGTCAACATTTCTGTCTTATGGGGGAAGTGTTTGTGTTTGCTTCTTCTTGAAAAATTATGATAAAATTCCACATTCTAAAAAATGAACGAGGACTACAAACATGTCTTCATATGTGGGATTAGTTGGTTTCACATCAGTTATAACCTCCTTGACCTTCTTTGGCCAGATTTCGACTGTGAGCAGATTCTTCTGATTACTGCTAAGCTTTGTAGAATGTCACAGCCAGTAAGACAAAATTGATCTTGGTGCTTTCCATTTATATTTGTGTAGTCAAAATAGTTCTGAACACAGGCTGCCTCTAAACTTAATTATCTAGGGCACGAACACCAGCCAGTTTGAGAAAGCCCTGTGCCTGTGACAGCTCGCTCACATTGTTTTCCATTATTTTGCACGACGTCTTCACTTTAGAGAGTATTTCTGGTCCATGACAAGAAGGCAAATTAAAAATGTATGCGTAAACCCACAACTCATTTAACCAACCAAGCCTCTATTTTTACTCTTGTAATTACACAAGTAAAAAACGAATCCATGATCATTGCGAGAAAAAAAAGCAACAGTACAGAAATATATGGAGTGAGAAGTGAGAGCTCCTTCATACACTCTCCTCCCGTCTTACCCCTCCCACAGACCTTCCAAACTTTTCTCAGAGGCTTTATAAATTCGATAGATAATCTCCCACTCTAGCCCCTAGAAAAACCAGTCCCTCTTCCTCTTCACTCATCAAGATCACAGAACCAAGAATTTTATTCTAGGGGCACCTGGGTGGCTCAGTGGTTAAGCATCTACCTTTGGCTCAGGGTGTGACCCCAGGGTCATAGGATCAAGTCCCGCATTGGGCTCCCCACAGGGAGCTTGCTGTTCCCTCTGCCTATGTCTCTGCCTCTCTCTGTGTCTCATGAGTAAATAATTTTTTTATTTTTTTAATTTATTTTTTAAAGATTTTATTTACTTATTCATGAGAGACACACAGAGAGAGAGAGGCCGAGACACAGGCAGAGGGAGAAGCAGGCTCCATTCAGGGAGCCTGATGCAGGACTGGATCCTGAGACTCCCGGATCACGCCCTGAGCCCAAGGCAGACGCTCAACCGTTGAGCTACCCAAGTGTCCCTAAATAAATTTTTTTAAAAAGAATTTTATTCTGGAGCACTTGTTCAAGGGGCAAAGAAGGTGCAGTTTCACAAAGTAAAGGAGGAAGTCCCAAAGGCTGCCATGCACTCGAGGGGGCAGGTGGGGTGAGGCGGGAAGAGGGAAATGTTTGAGCAGGTGATAAGAATCTGAGCAGAGTCTGTGTAGACAAAGGTCAGGGTGCCCATGGATCAGGCCTTCCCAAGGAACAGCCCCCCTCATTAGAATCAACCATTTCAGGTCCAGGAAAAGGTACAGGGAAGCGAGAATTCTTCTATGCCTTCATTTCCTTCCTGTAATGGACACCATCCTATGCCACCTTGGGTGCTAGGCTTCAGGAGACCCAAGGTGACCCTCTGTCCCCGGGTGCTCCAGCAGACTCCAAGAGGTGGCCTCATGGCCACACTGGGGGTCACAGCTGAGGACATTCCAAGCAGGGCATGCTCAGAGGACAGTTTGTAGATCTCGGCTCTCCTTGAGGGTGGGAGGAAACTGCCCTCCTAATGGGTTTTGTTAAAAAACTGAGTGGGGGCACCTGGGTGGCCCAGTCATTGAGCGGCTGCCTTCAGCTCAGGGCCTGACCTGGGGTCCCAGGATCGAGTCCTGCATCCGGCTCCCTGCAGGGAGCCCGCTTCTCCCTCTGCCTGTGTCTCTGCATCTCTTTGTGTCTCTCATGAATAAATTAATTTTAAACAAACAAACAAAAACAGTGAATGTTAATACTCTAGTGGCTTTTTTTTTCCTTTAAAAAAATTTTTTTTAAATTTTTATTTATGATAGTCACACACACAGAGAGAGAGAGAGAGGCAGAGACACAGGCAGAGGGAGAAGCAGGCTCCATGCACCGGGAGCCCGACGAGGGATTCAATCCCGGGTCTCCAGGATCGCACCCAGGGCCAAAGGCAGGCGCTAAACCGCTGTGCCACCCAGGGATCCCATACTCTAGTGGCTTTATTCAATGCTTCATGAATCAGGCGGCAGCCCTTCTAGCAGATAGAAAGGAACAGTGAGTGGCTGTACAAAGTGAAAGACTTGTAGGCAGAAGGGAGTGGGAACAGGGAAGTTACACCAGGCAAAAAAATCAAATTGGTTATTGCAATGTCACCTTCCTTTAGGGGATGATGACAGGGGTGTATCAGGCACATTACCTCACTAGTGCTGATCGGGCAATTCCTGACCGACTGGTTTAAGATTCCATTTCTGGGAGAGCCAACACTAATTAAGTCAGTTTGGTGACGTGGGGCTTAGCATAAGTGACTCCCTTTGGGGCCTGCTACTTCGTTTTTAACTTTTCTTTCTTTCTTTCTTTCTTTCTTTCTTTCTTTCTTTCTTCTTTCTTTCTTACTTTCTTACTTTCTTCTTTCTTTCTTTCTCTTTCTTGTATTTATATGTCTATGTGTGTGTGTATGACTCCCCCCCCTTTTTTAACCATGCATACACACACACATTTTTATTTTTATTTTTTTTCACACACACATTTTTAAAAACATGAATGGAATCATTGAATTTATTTTTCTGTGTCTTGCTTTTTTCACTTAATATATTACAGTATTTCATGTCAATATAGATAGAGCCACCTCTCCTTTTTAACACATATTGCCTACCTTTTAAAATTAGAAGACGATGGTTTGCTTGTGCTCTTTGCTGATTTAGGATTAGGAGGCAGGCCATGAGAATGACCTGGAGAGGGCTGGAGAGAGGCTGGGGAGGCCAAATGCCTGGATATGTGGTGACCTGTGGGACGGAGACCTGCTATTGAGCAAGTGATGTCAGGGGTGAGGGACGCTAATGTTACTTGGCCTCAGCCTCTACATCTCTGCAGAGGACGGTGGGGAAAGTTAAGGAAAACCCCCAAATTCTATCCTTTTGAAAAATGTCTCCATGTCATTTTAGGTTTCCATAGCACAAGCCTCTCAAAACTTCCAAGATGTTCTAATGATGTTAAATGACCTTCCCTTCCTTTTCCTTTTGTTGAAAGAATCAAAGACAAACTTCAAATGTTTAGAATGTCAACTTCATCCAGTTCAATGCTTTTATATGTTACTGAGAAAGAAATTCCCAGTAGCAAACATGTCAAAATGATCTCTGTGAAAGGAAAATAAAAAGCTGATTTCAAATGTCAGTGGCCAGCCATATCCTTGACACATAATTATAGCCTTTGAAAATCATGTTTTTTAAAATTAATTAATTGTCCCAATATCACACTTGGGCTTTCATTTCACAGAGCTTTGTTTTCTTCAAGATTTTATTTATTTATTTCAGAGAGAGGGAGAGTACAAGCCAGGGTGTGGGGGGTAGGGGGAGAAGCAGACTCCTGGCTGAGCAAGAACCTGACACGGGACTCAATTCCAGGACCCTGAGATCATGACCTGAGCCAAAGGCAGGTGCTTAATTGACTGAGCCACCCAGGCGCCCTTGACAGAATTTTCAAAGAGCCTCAAATGTACAGACAACTGGTTATCTGTTTTCCATAATGGCACTGGATGTCCTTAGCAGTGAGTCTAGAGAAACTAACCATCATGAACCATGGGGCAGGCCTCGGGGTGGGAAGCACCCGGGGACAAGCAGATGGGACTTTTGTGCTCCCTACTCAGCTTGGATCTTCTCTAGGATAGTTCTGCTTTTTTTTTTTTTTCCTTAGAATTCACTTGTTTTAACAACTGCCAAGACATCAGGGGAGACCTTAGGAGCCAGAGATGGAGAGTCAAGATTTGAATCTTCTTCAAGTTAGTGCAGAGGGGATTTCACCAAGTGTAATTCCCTTGGCAAAATGTCAATGTTATTTTTCAATAGTGAAACCCTAGTTTCAAATTCTCCTCACCAGCATGGGGTAACAGAGGACCCACATGAATGGCTCATCCCACAGAATCTGAGAGGGAGGAACTGTTTGGGGAATTGGGAGAAAATTCTAGAATAGCATTTTCCACACCTGGAGAGGGAGCCCCTTGACGAGTCCTGTGCGATTTCAAAGCAGTGACTTTGCAAATCAGATTTATTGGAGCAGGGCAGCATTTCTCAACTGAAGGTTCAAAGGATTCACTTTGTTAGAAGATAGAATGATCACTGTTCTCTTTCAAGTTTTAAAAATAATTACTTAAAAAAATTTCATCCTTAAAACAGAAAGTTTGAGAGCCATCCAATGCTCATCCAATGAACAAGTCAGAGGAACCAGCTCACATATCACTTACTGGGGGCAGGGCAGTAGAGAGGGGAGAGGTGGGGTTGCCATTCAGCTGGCTCACTGGGTGGGGTGGGGTGACCATTATCCTTAGTTCTGCATTGTTTAGTTCATATAAAACTACAGTGTATCTCTCATGAATAAATAAATAAAATCTTAAAAAAAAACCCTATGGTGTAAAGTGGGGAAGCACAATGAAAAGGAAACCCACTGAATGGGAGAAAATATTTGCAAATCATGTATCTAATAAGGAGTCAAGATCCAGAACATGTAAAGAGCTCCTAAAACTCAATAACAAAACAAACCTGATTAAAAATAGTCAATCAAAAAAAAATAGTCAATCATCTCGAGTGGACATTTCTCTGAAGAACATGTACAAATATTTGCCACAATCAGTAAGGTGTATTTCTCGAATCACAGTTCTTATGCTGCACATCAAACTATCTCTCATTCTTCACAAATCAATATTAAAAGAGAAAATATAATTCAAAAAGCCCAGTTTGGCTTTTCACTTATAGAGGAAAAAAAGTCCTCTATTCACAATGTATGATTTCTGAGCAAATAATAACAAATAGCAGTTTGAAACTTTACAAAAATATCTATAAAAATAAACCAACTGGTGTTTTTCAACCAAGAACTGAATGCATTTAAGACAGCTGCTTTGGTCTATTTTTGATGCTGATACATTTCAATCTAAATTTTATTCTTGGGCAGCCCAGGTGGCTTAGAGGTTTAGCGCTTGCCTTCAGCCAGGGCCTGATCCTGGAGACCCAGGATTGAGTCCCACGTCGGGCTCCCTGCATGGAGCCTGCTTCTCCTTCTGCCTGTGTCTCTGCCTCTCTCTCTCTCTCTGTGTGTGTGTCTCTCATGAATAAATAAATAAAACCTTAAAAAAATAAATGTTATTCTCATTTAATCAAAATTTTATATCAACATAATAGATGTAAATTACTTTTTGAAAAAAAATCACAAGATTTGTGATGGAAAGCATCATGTCTCTCTCCACTCCAGGGCTATTCTCACAAATACTTTTTTATTTTCCATACTTCTGGTACTTACCTTCATAATCCTAAATATTGTGTCTATATCACTACTTCTAAATTAGATAGATACTATCCAATAGCTCCCCACTCCAAAATAGAAAGAATTAACCTACACAATTGACCTTCTCTTTTCAATTTTTGATAGTTACTTTATTTTATTTATTTTTTAAAGACTATTTATTTATTTATTATTCATGAGAGACACAGAGAGAAGCAGAGACACAGGCAGAGGGAGACTCGATCCCCAGACCCAGGATCACGCCCTGAGCCGAAGGCAGATGCTCAACTGCTGAGCCAACCAGGCATCCCTGATAGTTACTTTATTTTTAGTTCTTTTTTACAAACTTTGTAACTTGAAATAATGCACTTAGACCTCTAGTTCTTGTTTCATTCATTTCTTTTTTGTTTGTTTGTTTCAATTTCATACAATATTTCTTGTCTCTCCAGGACATAAAATTAGAATTCTTCTCCAGATTTTACCTCTCAAATTAGGTTCTTTCCTAAATCTTCTGTGGATTATCTAAAGGTTACTTTTCAAAGTTGAAAACCATGAGATGGCTTACACATTATTATAACTATATAAGTATTATTAACCGCAGAGATTTTTTTTAAATGCTAGAATCCCAGGGGTGCCTGGGTGGCTCAGTTGGTTGAGCATCTGACTCTTCATTTCAGCTTGGGTCATGACCTTGGGGTTGTGAGATCAAGCCCCACATAGGGCTCCATGCTCAGCACGGGCTCAGCTTGGATTTCTCTCTCTCTGCCCCCTCCCTGCTCACACACTATCTCTCACTCTCGCTCTAAAATAGATGAATAAATCTTTAAAAATAAATAAATAAGTAAAATGCTAGGATCCTATATCCTTCTGTACATGGTCAATGTCAACACTCCAGAGTCACCTAAAAGAATGTTCTTAGAACTATAAGCAAACTGATTCCCTTTTCTAATACTCTACCAATTGCTCAAAATTATACTGCCTTCCAGATTGCTTCCTGTTTGAACCATGACTATCCTATACAGCTTCCTGTATTTTTCTGTTGTTTCTAAGTGCTTTTCTTTTATCTTGTCAAAAAAAAGAGTGGCTTCTTCTCAATTGATTTCTGGGTCAGTTTTACTCTTTCCTGTGTCCCATGTCTTCCTTTTTCTTGGCTTTACACTCATCTTAAGAACTTTCTGAAAAGAAATATGTGGGAGGTATATTTTAAAAATTCTCGTGGGATGCCTGGGTGGCTCAGCGGTTGAGCATCTGCCTTTGGCCCAGGGCGTGATCCTGGAGTCCTGGGATCAAGTCCCACATCAGGCTCCCTGCATGGAGCCTGCTTCTCCCTCTGCCTGTGTCTCTGCCTCTCTCTCTCTCTCTGTGTCTCCCATGAATAAATAAATAAAGATCTTAAAAAAAATTCTTGTATGTGTGCAAATATCTTAATTTACTTTTTCATTCAATTGATAGATTGACTCTATATAGTAGTTCAAATTGAAAATCATTTAAAATTAATGCCAGGATACCTTGGCTTACCACTTGTTCCAAAATAAGTGTGCCTGTTTATTTTGGCATTTTCCTTCTTGTTGCTTATTTTTTTTTAATATAACTCGGGTTCCTTAATTGTTCATATTTACTCTCTTGCCAACTATTCGTGAAACTACTCTTCATGAAGGGCTGCCGTGTACTACAAGATGGCAGGAGAGACCTTTTGGTAGTCAAGTCAATTTTCCATTAATAAGTTTCTTTGACACAGAAGATCATTCTAAATTTAATATACTGGAAGCTTTGCAGTTAAGAGGCCACAATTTCTTACCTCTGCATTTTACAACATTCTATAAGTAGTAAAAGTGACAAACTTGTTAATGTAGCTAAGTCCCCAGAAAATTTTAAGACAGCAAAAAGCATTTGATGAGGGTATAAATGTTATTCAATAATAAGATAAATGTAAAAACTGAGAAGTCTGCTACTTCAAAATATCTGGCAAATGAATTATTAGTTTTCAGGATGGAAATTTTAAGGTACGAGGAAGAAAATATGCATTAGGCAACTTTAGTAAAGTGATAAATATTAAACAGTGGTTAGCCAACTTAATTGTTTATATGCTTGATATTTACTATAGATTTTTAATATTAGCTTATTATATCTCTCAAGATTTTCAGATATTTTTACTGCTAAACTTTCAAAAGTACATGTTAACCTTCTGATAATTCTTCAAAGGTTTTCTATAATTTTACTTTTCTATTTTGTTTGGTAATTCTTTAGTTAGAACAAATTAGTTAGGAATGCTACTTTAGGTAGGCGATTAAAAAATATAATTAGATGAATGCCAACAACATAATGACTACTTTATTTGTTCTCACTTTAATTTGTTTCATGCTCACTCTTTCTAGAACATGACTATTCTAATTAGGAAAATTGAAACAGTCTAATAATACTAATCAGAATATCCTATTCTAAAGAGTCAAAACAAACACATCACATTGTCAGGTTTTTCTTATCTAATTAGTCTTAATCAAATTACATGGCATCTGTAGCATGTCAAATAAATTAAAAACTCAAGTTGCCTATGTATATGGATTTCGAAATATTAAATAATTAAGAAAAGTATAATGCAGTTATTTAAATGTATTTCTGATTGCTATACTTTAAATAACTTTTCTATTACATAGCACACAAAAACTAAATATCTATCTGTCTATCTATCTTCCAAGGAAATTTTAGAATTCCTATGAAAAGGCACGTGACCTGGATTATCCAAAGTAATCTTGGAAAAGAAGAACAAAATTTTTAAATTTACGCTATCTGACTTTAAGATTACTATTAAGCTATAGTAATCAGTGTGGTACTGGTGTAATGATAGATAAATTAATAGAACTGAATAGAGAGCTTAGAATTGATCCACATTTATACAATTATTTGATTTTTACTAAAAATTATTACTAAAATATTTACTAAAAATTATTTGATTTTTACTAAAGCAGTTCAACGAGGAAAGGAAAAGTTTTTCACAAAATGGTGCTGGGACAATTGGATATTCATATGGAAGAAATTAACCACCTTTACCTCACCCTTACCCAATAAATAATTTAAAATGTATCATAGACCTAGACTTAAGAGTTAAAACTATAAAGCTTCCTGAAGAAAACATTAAAAAAAAATCTTCATGACTATGAGGTAGGCAAAGATTTCATGGGCAGGACCCAGAAAGTAGTAATTATAAAATTAAAAGTTGATAAATTAGGGGTACCTGGCTGGCTCAGTCAATAGAGCATGCAAGTCTTGATCTCAGGATGGTGAACTCAAATCCCACATTGGGGGCAGCTCCGGTGGCACAACGGTTTGGCACCACCTGCAGCCTGGGGGTGATCCTGGAGGCCTGGGATCAAGTCCCCCATCGGGCTCCCTGCATGGAGCCTGCTTCTCCCTCTCCCTCTGCCTGTGTCTCTGCCTTTCTCTCTGTGTCTATGAATAAATAAATAAAATCTTAAAAAAAAAAACCCACAAATCCCACATTGGGTGTGGAGCCAACTTAAAAAAAAGGTTGATAAATTGGACTTCAGCAAAAATTTTGAAATCCTATTTCCTGAAAGGCACAGTTAAGATAAATAAGCAAGGGGATCCCTGGGTGGCGCAGCGGTTTGGCGCCCGCCTTTGGCCCAGGGCGCGATCCGGGAGACCCTGGATCGAATCCCACATCAGGCTCCCGGTGCATGGAGCCTGCTTCTCCCTCTGCCTGTGTCTCTGCCTCTCTCTCTCTCTCTCTCTGTAACTATCATAAAATAAATAAATAAATAAAAATTAAAAAAAAAAAAGATAAATAAGCAAGAAGAAAATATTGGCAAAATATATATTTAGTAAAAGATGTGTGCCTCATAATAATAGAGAACTACTACAACTCAATAATAGAAAGACAAAAACCTATTTTTTTTAAAAAAAATATTTTATTTATTTATTCATGAAAGACAGAGAGAGAGAGAGGCAGAGACATAGGCAGAGGGAGAAGCAGGCTCCATACAGGGATCCAGGATCACACCCTGAGCCAAAGCCAGACGATTAACCACTGAGCCACCAGGCATTCCTATCAAAAACCTATTTTTTGAAAAGGCAAAATTTGAGGAAACACTTTCCAAAGGAAAATGTACTAATGGCCAATAAGCAAATAAAAAAGTGTTTGACATCATTAGTCGTCAAGAAAATGCCAAGTAAGCTACAATTAAATTACCACTGTAAAAAAAAAAAAAAATTACCACTGTAGCTAACTAGACTGGCCCAAATTTAAAACACAACACCAACACAGGGGAATGGAAATAACAGGAATTCTCATACATTGTTGGTGGGTGTATAAAATGGTGCAGTCACTTTGGGAAAGGTTCTGATAGTTAGACAAACATCTATCTTATGACTCAGCAATTCAGGTTGTAGGATTTTACCCAAGGGGAAATTAAAAACTCCTTCACAAAAGGACTTGTGCAAGAATGTTTTGTTAGGAGATAGTTCTCCATGGGTCTTGGAAGATAAAGATCAAGTCTCCCTTCAGGGCAATCCTAACAGATTCAGGTTCTCTAAGCTCAGGGTTTGTTCCCTGTGACATAACTCCTGGATGCAAGGTCACTTGGCCCTTTATGTCACTCCATGGAGATGGGTTTAGAGGGCAGTAGTCCAGTTACTGATGCTCTGGTTACCACCATAACACCCTTTATATCTGGCTTAGGAGTCTCATGTTTTCGGCCAGCATCTGTGAAAGCGTGGAGGGGTAGTTTGCAAGTGGGATAAAACCTTAGACCCACACAGACCCACATGTTCAAAGCAGCTTTTTTCCCTAATTGCCCTGAGGTGGAAACAACCAAATGTCCATCAAAGGAAGAATGGATGAAATGAATTGTGATACACTTACATAATGGAATACCACTCAGTGATAACCAGGAATGAACTACTGAAACACAACATGAATGACTCCCCAAAACACAGTGAGTGGAAGAGACCTTACACAAAACAATACTAATTGAATGATTGCACATACATGCAGTTCTAGAATAGGTACAACTAATCAATGATGTACAAAATGAGGACAGATCTAGTTAAGAGTTGGATTGAGTATTGCATTTTTCAAAACTCATAGAATAGTGGTACACTTAATATTTGTCTATTTTACTATATGTAGACTTCTCATAAGAGTAAAGAATTATAAGCAAACATTAAGATTTCTATAAGCAAATAATAAGAATTATAAGCAAATATTAAGTACATGTGAGCTGAAATGTTTAGGGATAAAGTGTACTCTTGTCTTCTGTTTACTTTGGAATACATAAAAAATGGACTGCTTGTCTGGCTTAGTTGGTGGAACATGTGACTTTTGATCTCAGGATTATAAATTCGAGTCATGTGGTGGATACAGAGATTACTTTTTAAAAAGTAATACATTATAATAATATATATTATCTTATTATTTATTTATTTATTTTTAAAATTTTATTTATTTATTCATGAGAGACACACACACACACACACACAGAGAGAGAGAGAGAGAGGCAGAGACACAGGCAGAGGGAGAAGCAGGCTCCATGCAGGGAGCCTGATGTGGGACTCGATCCTGGGACTCTGGGATCACGCCCTGAGCCAAAGGCAGATGCTCAACCACTGAGCCACCCAGGCAGTTTTCTAAAATAAGATGGATTGGTGGGTAGATAGATACATGGATGAAGAAAAGATAGATCTATGATCAAACAAATACAGCAAGATATTAATACTTGCAGACTCCAATAGTGGGTATATATCGCTTTATACTTCTACCTGCCAACTTTTCTATATATACAGCATTTTTCATTTAAAAGATTGGGGGAAATACACATAAAAATTCTAATGGGGCTCAAGATATATTTTATCATGAAAAGAATCTCTTAATGAAAATGTATCAATGCCAGATACATCTGTCTTTTCAGTTCTAGCAGGTAAATCTGGTATAAACTCAGAGATATCTCTCAGACCAGAGAGAAACAGAGAGAAAGGGAGAAAAATGAAAGATGAAGTCCAGGTTTCCAGGTCAGCATCAATACAATTTTGAAAATGTGTCCCTTAGCTACATAAACTTCACTAATAAAGAGGAAATTATCTTTTAAAATTATCACGGACAAGTTTATTAGCAACATGATCCATAGAAGTCATCCCCAAATCCATTAAAATTCTAATAAGCCAATCAAAATTGTATTAAATAATTGACATTTATTATATATTAATTGTTTCCATTTAGATAGTTCAGGTTTATGACACTGTTACATGTTTATATGTTGTATGGATGTCTTTTTAAACTTATGATATGATTTTGATCTTTATAATGCTTTTAATGCTGAAATAAATTATTACTTTATATATTTCCTTTGAAAAATGTGTCATTTATTTTGTATCACAGTTCTCAGCAACATATTTTGGAAAAAAGATGTACTACTTTTTTTGGGTGCTACTTGTATTTTTAAGTAAGGGATTATGCTACATGAGTTTTAAAAAGTATCTTACTATGTATATCCCATGTGAGGAAACTGGATCGGATGACCGCAAATCTGTTCAGCCCGATGGTTTGCTCTTTGCTCTATCTTCTGTGCAGTGAAAATACAAATTACAGCTGCGTATTTTTTCCCCAAACAGAAAGCAACATTATTTTCCTCCTTCATAAATGCACCATTTTTATAAATAGTTCAAACAATACAGGGACAGTGAACACATTCTCATGCATATTCTGTCCAGATAACTAAGTCTGCTGTTTGCTGGCTATCATGGATATCTTTTATGCCAAAAAAATAAAAATACATAGTATTTTTGAAAGGTACCCTGTTTTCTACTGCAGTGAATATATCATCATTGATTCAATCAATTGCTGATTGATGAACCTTTAGGTTTTAATGTTTTCATTACTAAAAATAACAATATTATAAATATTCTAATCCATCCCACACTTGTCCTATTATACCACTGGAATAAGTTTTGGCTCACAGTTTATATATTTGAATTTTGTTAGATATCCTGAATTTCTCCTTTGGAAGGCTGTACCAGTTTACAGTTCCACCAACGGTATAAGTTTTTAAGGTACTCCTTCAGCTTCCAGAAGCCTGCAGCTCCTGTCTTGCAAAGCAAAATATTTAACAAAGGAACTCTTAAATATTCACTGGAGGGACATTTCTCATCCTTTATTTACCAGAAAGACTTCCAGCCGTTTCAATCAAAGACTCTATAAGGGTTATTTCAATTGATACTCCTTTGTTGTAATTAGATCCACACACAAACTTCCCAGGAGATGGTAACCCACTTTATTTTTAAAAGCCTGTCTAGTTTTAAAAGCTTTCAACAGCCACTCCAAGGAAATCCTTTTGATGGCAACTTCAAAGCCTTGTTTTGGCTAAGCCTCTTTTCTTTTTGTTTCAACTTCAATAAAAAAAGATGGAATACCTGATTTCTTTACTTGAAAACTAGATTTTTTAGTCATGAAAAGCATGTCTTCACAAGTACAGCTGAATCCCACAGGACTGAGATGCTGTGTTCATTCAAGGAGGACAGAACTTTCTCCTCCTTTCTGGAAAGCTCTGTGCTGGGCACCAGAGGAAGGAGTAGGAGGATGGAAGGGCTGGCAACCTGAGGTCTATTTGACACCCTGACAAAACAAAACCGTTAAGTGCTTTGGAAAGTCTAGGAACTAAAGTGAATGGTTTTGGTTGAGTCACAAATGGCATATTTGTGTGGCTGCAACCAGAGCCAGAACCATTGCTATATCAGTGAACCAGAAATTCTAATGCTCCATTAAACAACTCTGTGCAAATTAAACTTTTCAGGCTTTGTCCAATCAAACAAGATCATAGAATTTAGAGAGGTTTAGAAGCTTCCCCTGGGTCATCTGTAAGTAGTTGGTGACAAATCCCAGACTCAACCCCAAATCTATCTGACATTGGGGCTCATTTCACTGTCTTGGTTCATTTTTTTTTCCAGCTTAAAATAGGAGTTTTATTTTATTTTTATGTAGTTGACATATAATGTTACATTAGCTTCAGGTGCACAACATGATTTGCTGCTTGTATTTATTGCAAAATGATCAGTATAGTAAGTCTAGTTACCACCCATCACCAGACATAGTTACAAATTCTTTTCTTGTGATGAGAACTTTTAAGAGCTATCATACTATTTTAAGTGCCAGAACAACCTTACAAAGTAGTTAGCATTAGGGTTGCTTTTGCAAATGACCGATTAGAGTTAAGAAAATAATGTTCATAGAATGGAGGTTAGCTGAGTACAGCCCCTGGACCAAATCCAGGCCTTCATTTGTTTTTCTAAATAAAGAATTTCTGGAACATAGCCACATTCATTTACGTATATATTGCTTATGGCTGCTTTTGAGTTACAACAGCAAAATTGACTAGTTCTAACAAGACCATACAGACCAAGGAAATCTAACAAACTTAAGAAAAAATTGCTGACCCCTGACATACAGTAGGAATTAGAGTATACATTCAAACTCGGTTCTGTCAGATTCCAGATAATTTGTGTCCAATTACTTAGTCTAATTATACCTGCTTATTGTGTGTATGAATTTTTGCAAAATTTTGACAGTATTTTTCTTATGCTTGCGAACACGTCAAAGTGCTGTGGTCTGGGTGATAGTACAATTACATGTTATTTCGGTGTCTGTGGGTAAAGATCATCCCACAGTCACCCCAGCTGAGCTCCTTTGACCTTACCGGTCACCACAGTAACTGCAGCCTCCTGGCTGCTAGAAGTTAAGTGCAGCCACCTGGCCTTTATTGCTTAGCGAAGGGGGGAATCTTGCTCATGAGTATTGATAACCTGGCTCTGTACTTTCCTACGATCATCCGTGACCTGCAGAGAATATCGCTGAACCCCTAAGTGATGCTGGTGCCCCATCTAACAAGCACATTTCAAACGGCCTTGGTGAGTGGTGTGTCCTGGGATCCTCTGGTAGAACAAAATCCTCTGGTGGGTCCTCTGGTCACCCATAGTTACATCCGTTCCAACATGCCTGCTTTCCTCAACCCTTTTCTTCTCCCCTCTACCATCTGCCAGGGAAACTCAGACATTTCTGCTTCACTGAATGTTGGTCATTATATTTTGCAAGCTTCTTTTTTTTTTTTTAAGATTTTATTTATTTATTCATGAGAATACACAGAGAGGAGAGAGAGAGAGGCAGAGACACAGGCAGAGGGAGAAGCAGGCTCCATGCAGGGAGCCTGACGTGGGACTCGATCCAGGGTCTCCAGGATCACGCCCTGAGCTGTAGGTGGCGCTAAACGGCTGAGCCACCGGGGCTGCCCTTTTGCAAGCTTCTAATTAATTTCTGCCTGAGCACCAAGTTTGCCTTATTCCTTTTGCCAGCCAATTCAAGCAAATCTTTTGGTGGAATCTCTTACCTCCTTCATTGGGCCTAGCATCTCCCCATCCAGGTTATTGCCCTGGCTCCCAGAATGAGTGGTGGGAGCAGCTCTTTAGGGGTTTATCTATTGCATGCAGGTACTATGTAGTGATTTCAGCATGGCACAAGTACCAGCTTTTACTAGAGAAGGGTGGAACATTTGGAAGTCATAGGGTTAAGAGGTGTCTACAAAATTAATATCCTCAATGGCATATATCCAATTGTCTCTATCCCATATTTCAGAGTCCCAGGCTTTCCTAACCAGGACTTTGACCTTAGCATAGCAGACTTGCCTTTGGCTGAGAATTCAAACATCACTGGTGCTCTTCTGTGTCTGCTCTTCTACTACAGGAGATAAGTGCCTCTTTGTATGCTACCAAAAAGGCCTATAAAAAAAAAAAAAAAGGCCTATGGCTCTTGGCCATTAACTGCTTATTAATGATGCTTAGTCTCTAATTATCCCTCTGCAGGGTATTAATACAATTTATTAGCAACCATCTAATTCAACTGTCATGGAAGACATGGCTCTCCTCATATGTCTCAAGTTCCCCAATCATTATACTTGCAAGAATGTTCTCTCCTTGGAAATCTTTCCAGCTAACCAGGGGTGAAATCTTTAGCAGCTGGGTCACAATCTTGTGCCAGGAGTATCTGTGCCACCGACCACTCAGGATAGCATTTTCAACACCTGTCAAATAGTATATCAATAAATCCCAAATCTCATCTTTTCATCTGTTTTCTCAGACTCCAATTTCTGTACAATTTGCAACAGTCTGAGTCCTCTGAGAGGCAAATGCCAGTATGGGACATGATGTGCTAGAAATTTATTAGGGGAAACAACTATGAGAAAATGAGGAGAACTGGAAGAGCTATCAGTCATGACACAGGCATGACCTCTGTAAAGGAGGGGAGGAGGGAAGGAGGGAAAAGAAGGGAGGAATGAAGAACAAAGAAATGTATAAGACTACACTGTAGTTATAAGAAAGTTTTGGCAAGACTATGGGCGTCTTCAAGTCAAATACACCCAGGAGAGGAATCCTGCATCTTGCAGGAATGGGCTTGTCTTAGTATTCTTACCACTCTTAGTCACTGACTGGGGAGCAGCCAATGTAGGAAGTGTGACCTTGGGAAGAATGCAATGATACATCTGGAGTACATGATCTGGGACCATCAGTCAATTAGGATCCTTACAGTCAGAGACCCAAGAAGTACATGCTTCCACTGCCACACCTCACATGCCAAAGGAAAAGGGGGGATCTTTTTTTTTTTTACAATTTACTTATTTCCAGCTTTATTGAGATATTGACATATACATAAGTTTAAGGTATATGACATGATGATTTCATACATGTATGCAGGGCAAAATGATAACCACAATAAGGTTAGTTAACTCCTCTGGGGGAAACATCTTTGAGGAGAAATCAGCAGGTTGACCCACTCAACAAAATAGCCCAGCTAGACCACCCAACAAGGAATGAGGTCCACAAGTCCCAAGCCCTGGGGACTAAACTAAGCTTTTTAGTTTCACACTTTCAGATATACTTAGCCAAGAGTCCCTGAACACTTGAAGAAAGTCTCTCCTATGAAAATCAGAGACCATAACAACACAAACAATGATCACAAAACCATCAAATCACAACCTGAGAAGAATCAGAGATTATGCAAGGAGAAGAAAACTTAAACGTGTATTTCACTGCTAGGCTCAGGAAGAAAAAATAGGCTATCACATCCAAGAATAGAACAGGATATATAATATATATATATATATATATTTTTTAAGAGAAATTAAAAGGATGAAACCAAATGAAACACCTAATAAGTAGGTTGAAGATATAGTTGAAGAAATTTTCCCAGAAATTTAAAAGACGAAGAGATAGAAAATAGGAGATAAAAGAAAATAATGGGCACCTGGGCAGCTCAGTGGTTGAGCATTTGCCTTTGGCTCAGGGCATGATTCCGGGGTCCTGGGATCGAGTCCCACATCAGGCTCCCTGCATAGAGCCTGCTTCTCCCTCTGCCTGTGTCTCTGCCTCTCTCTCTCTTTCTATCTGTGTCTCTCATGAATAAATATGTAAAACCTTTAAAAAAAAAGAAAATTAGAGGAGCATTATAAGGATTCAACAGCCGATTACAGGAATTACAGAAATCCAGAAGAGAGAAGTGGATGGGGAAAAAAGTCATCAATGAGATAATTAATGAAAAGATCCCACAACCAAAGTGCATGAGTTTCCAGACTGAAAGGGCCCATAAAGTGTCCAACTCACAAAAGAATAAAACTAATCCCAGCTGAGGACATATCGTTTTGAAATTTCATAAAACCATGGGTAAAATAGAGAATTTAAAAGTTAAAAAAAATTTTTTTTATTGGAGTTCAATTTGCCAACATATAGCATAACACTCAGTGCTCATCCCAAGTGCCCCCCTCAGTGCCCATCACCCAGTCACCCCAACCCCCCGCCCACCTCCCCTTCCACTACCTCTTGTTCGTTTCCCAGAGTTCGGTGTCTCTCATGGTTTGTCACCCTCACTGATATTTTCACTCATTTCTCTTTATTCCCTTTCACTAATTTTTATATTCCCCAAATGAATGAGACCATCTAATGTTTGTCCTTCTCCGATTGACTTAACTTCACTCAGCATAATACCCTCCAGGTCCCTCTACGTAGAAGCAAATGGTGGGTATTTGTTGTTTCTCATGGCTGAGTAATATTCCATTGTATACATAGACCACATCTTCTTTATCCATTCATCTTTTGATGGACACCGAGGCTCCTTCCACAGTTTGGCTATTGTGGACATTGCTGCTAGAAATATCGGGGTGCAGGTGTCCCGGTGTTTCATTGCATCTGTATCTTTGTGGTAAATCCCCAGCAGTGCAATTGCTGGGTCATACAGCAGATATATTTTTAACTCTTTGAGGAACCTCCACACAGTTTTCCAGAGTGGTTGCACCAGTTCACATTCCCACCAACAGTGCAAGGGGGTCCCCTTTCTCAACATCCTCTCCCACATTTGTGGTTTCCTGCCTTGTTAATTTTCCCCATTCTCACAGGTGTGAGGTGGTATCTCATTGTGGTTTTGATTTGTATTTCCCTGATGGCAAGTGATGTGGAGCATTTTCTCATGTGCTTATTGGCCATGCCTATGTCTTCCTCTGTGAGATTTCTGTTCATGTCTTTTGCCCATTTCATGATTGGATTGTTTGTTTCTTTGCTGTTGAGTTTAATAAGTTCTTTATAGATCTTAGATATTAGTCCTTTATCTGATACATCATTTGCAAATATCTTCTCCCATTCTGTAGGTTGTCTTTGAGTTTTCTTGACTGTTTCTTTTGCTGTGCAGAAGCTTGTTATCTTGATGAAGTCCCAATAATTCATTTTTGCTTTTGTTTCTTTTGCCTTTGTGGATGTATCTTGTGAGAAGTTGCTGTGGCCAAGTTAAAAAAGGGTGTTGCCTGTGTTCTCCTCTAGGATTTTGATGGAATCTTGTCTCACATTTAGATCTTTCATCCATTTTGAGTGTATCTTTGTGTATGGTGCAAGAGAGTGGTCTAGTTTCATTCTTCTGCATGTGGATGTCTAATTTTCCCAGCACCATTTATTGAAGAGACTGTCTTTTTTCCAATGGATAGTCTTTCCTGCTTTGTTGAATATTAGTTGACCATAAAGTTGAGGGTCCACCTCTGGATTCTAAGTTTTTTTCTTTTTCTTAAAGAAGGAGAAAATATAAGGTTTTTGATTGTTTACAAAGGATCAAAACTCAGAATAGCATTGGATTTTTCCACAGCAATACTAGAAGCTAGGAGGATTATAGCAAAGTCTTCAATGTTTTGAGGTAGAAGAATTTGTAATCTGTACTTGGCCAAATCCAGTCAGTTAATTGTCAGCATAGAAAAAAGATACTTTAAACTATGTGAGGTGTGTTTGAGGGCCCATAACTGGTGTATTAAATTAAGAATATGTAGATTATGACCTGCTGAGTGAAGAGGCACAAGACACCCACACAGGGTTGACTGGTAACTGCCTCAGCATTTGAACTCCCAATTTGAGAAGAAAAAACCTGGGGTCCTTTTGATCCAAGGTTCAGTTTATTGTTTTTGTTTTTGTTTTTAATTTTTAGAGAGAAAGAGAGAGCACATACTCCTGAGCGGGGGGAGGGGCACAGAGAGACTTCAGCAGATTCTCTGCTGACCAGGGAGCCCAACTCCTGTGATCATGACCTAAGCTGAAATGAAGCTGAGCCACCCAGATGCCTCTGAAGGTGCAGTTTTAACACATACAATGGAAGTAAAATCACAAGATGTGCTACTTACAGATCCCAGAAGCAGGAGCTGGTGTGGGGTAGGGAGTGCAATGAGCTGGGGGAAGGGCGGTCCTCTGTCCCAGTGGCAAGGAAACAGAAAAATACTTTTATGTGTTTAGATTTATCTAGGCCAAAACTATGATCCATAAACTCATGATACAAATTATTATTTCTAAATAAAAAGCCTCAACATTGTCACTAATAACTTTAAAAATCAAGTGTTATACTTCAAAATTATGACATAAATTTTACCATTTCTCCCCCCAGAGATGATTAAATTAAGCACTGTCTTTGCAGAATATAATGGAAATGGAAATAATTTTACTATATTGGATGGATGCTTGTAAGGTAAATTTTTCATTTGAATCAGCTTTGTAGTTTATTTACTCCTAGACAATCTTTAGGATTAGAGGGAACTGGAGGGAAGATACTAGAATGTAGTTTTTATTCACATATGATTTATGGTTGTTTCAACTAAAAGGTGTCAATTCACACTAACTTACAGATCTTAGAGGTTATAAAATCATTCCTGCAGGAGCCAAGGAGATTCGAGAATTCTTGTCATAGATTGCAAATAAATGGACACAAATTCTTCCCAGTGCTTCCGTGTAGTTGGAGTCTATTTCTCCATCCCTTGAATCTGGAGCATGGCATATGACTTGGCTTGGCCAATGGGACATTAGTAAATGACATGTTTGCGTGCTGAGAATACAAGTAACCTTAAGAAGATGAGAGACCATTGCAGAGAGAAGCTTAGCCATCCCAATTGCCCCAGATGAGTCCAACTCCCACCTAATCCACCAACTAACTATAACTGTAAAAGCAGTAGAATAGTTTAAAGCCACTGAGTTGTGGGGTGAATTGTTGTGAAGAGCAAATGTGAACTCTTACAGTTCTGACGCCTATTTTTGTCATGAGCTCTAAATAGTGTATCTTTTATATGATATATAAAACTATAACATTTTATTTAATATTCATTATTTATTAAATATTAAATTATAATCTATTTATTTAATAATATAAAAATAGGACATTTCAACTATGTAATAGTGCCATGACCCAGTGAACTGTTTAGGTGCCAGTCCCAAGGATACAGGCAACAGGCACTGGAGTTTTTTACTCTGTTCATCCAAGGGTGGGGTAGTCTTTAGAATATTTAATCCAAGTTTCATATTTTAAAAAAAAGCATTATTGAAATATAATTCTTGTACCATAAAATTGACCCTTTTAAAGTGTACTATTCATGAAGGATATTCTATTTTCTTGTGATGTTGTTGATTTTGTTATAAGGGTGATTGTCCTCATAAAATGAATTGAGGAGTGTTCCTTACTCATCTATTTTCTAAAAAAGTATTGATAGATTTGGTATTATTTTTTCCCCTTAAAATATTTGATAGATTTCACCAGTGAAGACATTTGATCTGGCCTTTTCCCTGTGGGAAGATTTATATTTACTAATTCAAGTTTTTTACCCTGATATATGTCTATTTGGATCTTTTCCTTTTCTCTTCAGTTAGTTTTAGTAATTTGTTCTCTCCAGGAAAGCCTCCATTTTCAACTGTTTTTAAAATTATCAGAATTATGATGCTCATAATATTCTCTTAGAATACTTTTCATTTTTGTAAGGTCTATAGTATTCTCTCTTCATTTCTCATTTTGGCAATTTAGGTCTTTTTCTTAGTCTAGCCAAAGGTTTATCAATTTGATATCTTCAAAGAGCTGACTTTTGGGTCTTTTTCTCTATTTCCTTATGCTTCAGATATTTTGATTCCTATTTTTATCCTGTTTCCTGATTTCTACTTAATTTCGGTTTGATTCACTTCTCTTTTGCTACCTTCTTGAGATAGAAGCTTAGATTATTGTCTTTCTTCTAATTTTAAGCACTTAATGCTACTAATTTCCCTCTAAGCACAGTTTTGGCTGCTTCCCTTAAATTTGATATGTTGTATTTTTGTTTCCATGCCGTTCCGGGTATTTTCTAATTTTCCTTGTGATTTCTTCTTTGTCCTATGGATTACTTAAAAATATTAATTTCCGGGATCCCTGGGTGGCGCAGCGGTTTGGCGCCTGCCTTTGGCCCAGGGCGCGATCCTGGCGACCCGGGATCGAATCCCACACCGGGCTCCCGGTGCATGGAGCCTGCCTCTCTCTCTCTCTGTGACTATCATAAAAAAAAAAAAAAAAAAAAAAAATTAATTTCCAGTTATGTGGGGCGGGGGTTTCTCAAATTTGTTTTTGCTAATTCCATTGTAGAAAGAGAAAATAACTTGTATGTTTTCAGTCCTTTAAAATTTATAGAGATTTGTTCTGTGACTTGCCTTATGATGTATACTGGACAATGTTTCATTTGTCTGAAAAGGATGTATATTCTGCTGTTGGGAGTTTTCTGCATATGTCAAATATTTCAGTATTGGTTGATACTGTAATGAGGGTCTTCTGTATCCGCCTTTACTTTCTCTTGTTTATTGCTGAGAAATTTGAAACCTCCAACCACAACTGAATTGTCAATTTATCATTTCAAGGTCCATATAGCGATTTCACAAAGGGCTCAATAATGTCCAACTCAGGCCAGTGCCTATCCCTCGGCCCCATTAATGTAGCTACAAGCAAGGAGCACTTGCGGCTGGCATCTTAAACATGCCCATCTCAGTGGTCAGCCGACACTCTTCTGTCGCCAGAGGGGCAAAAAAGAGCTTCTCAAACCGTCAGAAAAACAGTGGCTCCCACAGACCACGTCGGTATCTAATTCCAGGAGACTCTTCAAATTCAGGCTTAGGGGAATGAACTTCACTGGGTAGAAAACGCAGGGTATGGGCAGCCCGGGTGGCTGAGTGGTTTAGCGCCTGCCTTTGGCCCAGGGCATGACCCTGGAGACCCAGGATCCAGTCCCGCGTCGGGCTCCCTGCGTGGAGCCTGCTTCTCCCTCTGCCTCTCTCTACCTGCGTCTTTCACGAATAAATAAATATTAAAAAAAAAAAAAAAAAAAAGAAAGAAAGAAAGAAATCGCAGGATACAAGGGAGAGACTTGTTCTCAGATCTGTTAGTTTATCTGAGAGGTATAGCGCAGGACAGATTACATAGGTTAATCGACATTATACAATGAATCTCTCGAGAGTATCGCACGTAGGAATGGAAATGATTGGGAAGAGCATTTAACCCAAATCATTCCCCTAATAATTAGCCAACCTTTATCAAACAAGAACACCTCAAAAGACCCGATTTCCAGCCATGCATTAGCAGAATAATTCTTCAAGCCTCGCTTAGGTTTCCTGGGGGGAAATTCAGTCATTTTCAGCCTTCCCTGCAACTCAGTTATTTCTCTCCGCAACCTAACCACGCGGCTGGGCAGTCCTAATTCAGGTGTTCCCTGCAAACGTGGAGCCAAAGAGGGCGGCGAAGACGGCCCCGCAGCCCAGCTCGAACCGAAGGCTGGCCCTTGTCAACTCAGGAATTCTCGGCGGGGTCTGCACACACAGCTCCACGCAGATTTCCCCTCGGAGGCCCACGGCCAGAGTCCCCACCCAGCCCAAGGCCGGGAGGATGCCCCACCCAGGGGCAGGCGGGGCCGGCCCCCGAGGCTGGTCTAACTGGTTAGGACGGCCGAAGCCCGCTGGCACAAAAGGGCTGCACTTCGGGAGCTGAGGAGCAGTCGGCCAGAGCGTGGAGAGAAGAGCGCTTCCCTTTCTCCAGACCACCGGAGGCGCTGCCCTCCAACGCGTCCTCAGCGATCTCCGCTCGTGGTAGGTGCTACCTCCCACCCAGTCCCCCAAGACCAGGAACTGCGCAGGCGCCCGCTGAGCCCTAGCGCGGCGCATTCTCTCGCGCGCTCCCTCAGTCTGCTCAGCGAGCCTCTGGGCCGAAGTAGGCGCGGTGCTTCCTGGGTGTTGTAGTGTGGCTCCTCGGCGGAGGGCCCTCTTGTAAACTGGGCGCTGGGCGTCCGAGAACTACGCCTCCCAGCGTTCCGCGCGCGAGGGCACAGGGCGTTTGCCCTTGGCGGCTTTAGCCGTCAGCGCCGAGAGGAGGACCCAGGAAGCCGGCAGCGGCGGGAGGAGGGAGTGCGCTTGCGCGGTGGGCCGGCTCGTCGCGTTCTGTCCCAATCATTGTAAACAGGCGGAGGCTGGGGCGGGGTGGGAATGGGGCGCCCGAGGCCGGCTAGGGGCGCAGCGCAGGAGGCGCCTACGGTGGCTGCGGCGGCACGGTGAGCGCGAGGCGGCGGCGGCTGCGGCGGGGGCGGGCGGTCGCGCGGCGGCAGGCACAGGTCGGTGGCGGGCAGCGGCGGCGTGCAGGGGTCGCGGCGGGCCCCGCGCTCCGGGGGAGCCTCTCCTGCCCGCCCCGCCGCGGCGTCTGTCAGGCGGCGCGCGGGGCTGGCGGTGGGGGTGGGGGGCGTGGCTGCCCGAGTGCGGGCTCTTCCCCGGCAGGCTGCTCCCCGGGTGTCGCCCGGCTGCCGGCCGTTCCTCCCACTTGCCGGCCGGGCCTCCCTCGTGGCGTCGGCGTTTGGGATTCGGTGCTCTCGGGGTCCGGAGGAGGGGAGTCGGGGGCCGGCCGCTCCCCACGGAGTCCCCAGGCCTCGGCAGCGCCGGGACGGGGGACTCCGCCTTTTATGTAATCAGTCTTTCCTCGTCGCCCCCGGAACATTGACCGGCCCCAGGACTGGCCCGGGTCACCGGGACTAGGCTCCCGGGGTTTCCCACCGCTGGCACGGAAGCCCGGGCGCTCCTCTGGGTGCCGCGCTCTTGCGTTCAGGTTTCCCTGCGGATGGACGGACAGATCTGGAGTTGAGAATTCTTTTTACAACTCAACTTCGGGTGTGCTTGTGCCAAAACGCTCTTATTGAGGACGCTTTTTTTTTTTTTTTTTTTTAAATTGATCGTTGTAGGAGCGAAACAGGTTTTTCAAAATATTCCATACCTCAGTCTTAGCCTGAAGTAATTAAACGCTGTTTTGAGTTTGGGGGTTCATTCCTTCAGGGCCTCCCTCTTGGCCAAACAGCTTGTTTCCTCTAAGGCCTGGTAGAGTCTTTGAAAATAGTTAAAATGTTAACTCGAGGTACTTTGAGTGTGCCTTGTGAGAGAGGCACAGTCGTCTGGACGTGGAGTTCACACATCATCCAGCCTCATTAGAAGAGCTTCCACTGAATACTTTGTGGAGTGGAGTGGGCATGCTCGCTTGCTGCAGCACTTTCCTGGCATTCCATCATTCTTGGCAGTTACTCATCAGGTATTTAAGTGGTGGTAAGGAGCACGCTGACTTTTGGGTTGGTGATCATGGAGGCAGCACTTCTAACGGAAGAAAATGGGACTGTGAATAAGAAAAGTAACCTCCCTTGACGCCTTTCCGGTTGTCTTGGTGATTTGATAGTTCCTTTCTGAGTGTCTTTCTGAAAATGAGTAATTGCTGTAAACGGTACTGGCAGTCGGAGAGGTAGGAAGGAAGTTAAAGTCGTTCCCACTTTTTCTAGAGTGACCCATAGATTTACGTGGGTGGACTGGTTTAATAGTAACTAACAACCGAGAAGTAATTCTTTGAACAAAGTGTCTCGAAGCAATGTGACATACTTGGCTCTTTTAAAAATAGTATCTCTCATTTTAGATCTAATTTGGAAAACTAGAAGTAGTATCAGAGAATCAATACCAACTTTAATTTGCACCCTTATATTTGCACAGCTGTTTGCTTGGCAAGGGGAGATGGGGCTTGAACATATTCAAAAGTATGTTCTTTTTTTATTTTATTTTATTTTATTCATTTATTCATGAGAAACTCAGAGGGGAGGTGGAGAGAGGCAGAGACACAGGCAGAGGGAAGAGCAGGCTCCATGCAGGGAGCCTGTCGTGGGACTCGATCCCGGGTCCCCAGGATCACAACCTGGGCGGAAGGCGGCACTAAACTGCTGAGCCACCCGGGCTGCCCTGTTCTTTCTTTTTTTGAAAGAAGATTCCTGATAGAAACTTGAGTATATGTGGAAGGAATAAAGAAGAACGCGGATCATTTAGAGGAATTACTGTGTTAGCAGGTACTATGGCAGGTGAGGAGGACTTACAGATGGATAAGGCCTTGCCTCTGCTTTCTGGGTGATAAGACTTTATCTCTTACTTGAACTGTTAGCAAGTACAATATGTTTTTAAGATTACTTAGAGAAAGTATGGGGGTATAGAGGTGTACAAAGGAGATAGTGATCAGTTTCCTACGGGAAGCGAGAGAGGGAGGAAGGTGGCAGTGGTAAGGAGAGGGGGTGCAAACAGTAAGAATGGGCATTTAGGTAGAAGGAACAGTGTGAGCAGAAGCATGGGAGTCTCCGCTTCCATAGTGAGTTGTAGGATCTGCAGGTATAGCTAGTGGGCAGGGGCCAAATTATGGATGGTCTTATACACGGTTGAAGTAATTTCAACTTTTGTCTTACAAGCAAATAGAAGTCACTGAGACAGGATAGGGAAAACAGAGGCCTAAGCCAGCTCAGCCCATTTTAACTCCCTGCTATGTGTCTAGTGTTACATTAGGTACTTTATGCTTTATGTCCTTAAACTTGAAGGTTTAGGCATGACTGAGGCAGAAAATGAGGAACTTAAGGCAGAAGGAAAGCTGAATGTGATTAGAGAGCGTGGAATACTTTGGAGAGCTAGAAGCCATTCTCTGCAACTATAGCATTGGATTTATGGTGGTGAGTAGCACAAGAGGAGGCTGCACAGATAGATCCTTGAGTATTGCATGACATTCTAAGGATTCTAGAATTTTTTTCCCTAGAATATAGATAATAGAGTTTATGGATTTTAATCAGGAAAGAGTCATAAAATATTCATATTAGATCATTCTGGTATTGTAGAGTGCAGATTTCAGAAGGGATGGAGGGAAGATACGGCAGGGTGCAGAAAGACTGGCTAGGAGTTTTTGTACTAATTGAGGTGACAAAAAAAAAAGACAAAAAAAAAATTGAGGTGACGAGTAAGGCCCTCAGTTAAACTAAGGCAGAGTCAGTGAAGATGCGAAACAGTAGATTAATAGCACAAACATTTAGAAGGTGGAATTCAGAGGATTCAGTTACAGTTGGATTTTAACTTGGATCATTGAATAGACAGTGGTAAACTGCAGTTGATCCTTGGACAGTGTGAGGGTTAGGGACACCAGCCCTCCCCTTGCAGACCTCCCCCTTGCAGTCTAAAATCCGCATATTACTTTTGACTCCCCCAAAACTTAACTACTAATAGCCTATTGTTGACTGGAAGCCCTACTGATAACTTTAGGTCAATTAACACATATTTTATATATTATGTATTGTATACTATATTTTTACAATAAAGCTAAAGAAAATGTTACTGAAATCATAGGGAAGAAAAAATACATTTATAATACTGTACTTATATATATATATATATATAAAAAACAACCAAACACATTTGAGTAGACCCACACAGCTCAAACCCTTGTTGTTCAAGGGTCAACTGTACTGACACAGGGACTTCAGGAAGGGGAGCCAACTGGGGGGAGGAACAGTATTTCAGCTTTTGGATATGTTGAGGAGTTGTCTATGAAACATCCAGGTGAAGCATCAGCTATAGAGTTGGGTGTGTGGGTTTGGAGTCGAAGAGAGAGGTCTTGCTATGAGGGTCAGCAGGCTATATTATAGGTGGTAGCTGAAATCTTTGATTTCTGTAATACCATGTAGGAAGAGCTTACCAGTGGAGTGTAGTTCTGGAAATAGACAATGGAGAATAACATTTAAAGCCACATAGAGGAAGAAGACTTGGAAAGGGAAATTCCTAAGTATTTAGAGATGCAAGGAAGTCATGAGAAAATGTCACATAAGCCAAAATGTAATCATTTCAAAGGGAAGCTATGCTTCACTACTAACTGTCCAGAAAAAAGAAAATTTTATTTTATTTTATTTTATTTATTTTTTTTAAATTTTTATTTATTTATGATAGTCACAGAGAGAGAGAGAGAGAGAGGCAGAGACATAGGCAGAGGCAGAAGCAGGCTCCATGCACCGGGAGCCTGATGTGGGATTCGATCCCGGGTCTCTAGGATCGCGCCCTGGGCCAAAGGCAAGCGCCAAACCACTGCGCCACCCAGGGATCCCAAAAGAAAATTTTAAAATAGGAAGCTGTACTTCAAATGCTTTGAGAACTTGAGTAAAACAAGGATTATTAGGAGTCTGTTGAATTTGATAACTAAGAACAGTTTTGTAATCTTCTACTTAATGCTACCATTTGGGGAAGGGGCTAGTTTCTTTGAATTAGGAAGTTAATGGGAGATCAGAGAGTGAAGAAAGTAAATGTGGATTATTTCAAGAATAAACAAATCTTAGCTGTGACGGGAAGACTGGAAAGAGGTGTTAGCAGATGGTAATAAGGTTTAAGTGAGTGATTTTTAACATGGCAAAGACTTGAACCTGCTTTTTTCTTATTGAAATGTAATTCATATAAAATTCATCCTTTTAAAGTGTACAATTCAGTAGTTTTTAGTATATTTGCAGAATTATGCAGCCATTTCCACAGTCAACTCTAGAACGTTTTAATTACCTCAAAAAAGAAACCTTTTACTCATTATCAACCACTCACCATTTCCTCTGCTCCCACCCATTAGCAACCACTGATCTGCTGCTGTCTCTTGATTTGCCTGTTCTGGACATTTTATATAAATGGAATCACATATGTGATTGTGACTGGCTTTCTTTTCTCAGTATAATGTTTTCAAGGTTTATCCATATTGTAGCATATGTCAGGACTTCATTTCTTTTTATTGCCAACTAGTTTTCTGTTCCTGAGTTATACCATGTTTTGTTTATCCGTTGATCAGCTGGTGACTGTTTGAGTTGTTTCTACTTTACAGCTATTGTGAATAATACTGGTACTGATACTCATGTGCATGTTTTTATGTGGATGTATGTTGCTCCTAGGTGTATACCTAGGAATAGAATTGCTAGATCATATGGCTACTCTTATGTTTAACGTTTTGAGGAACTATCAAAGTGTTTCCCAAAGCAGCTGCACCATTTCATTTATGTAGTGTAAGGATTCTGATATCTCTACAACTTTACCAACACTTGTTATTTTCTGGCTTTTAAAATTTTAGCTGTCCTAGCGTGTGTGAATTGGTATCTCATTGTGGGTTTGATTTGATGATGTTGGCCATGTTTTCGTGTGCTTATGGCCATTTGTCTATTTTCTTTGGAAAAATATCTATTCAGTTTCTTTGCCCATTTTACAGTTGGATTGTTTGTCTTTTTGTTGTTGAGTTGTAAGTGTTCCTTTATATATTCTGGATGCTAGAACCTTTTCAGAATATGATGTGCCAATATTTTCTTCCATTCTTTAGGTTGTCTTTTTACTCTCTTGATAATACCCTCTGTTATACAAAATTTTAAAATTTTGATGAAATACAGTTTATCCATTTGCTTCTTTTGTTACTCATCATTTTAGTGTCATATCTAAGAATCCATTGTCAAATCCAAGGTTGTGAACATTTACACTATACTCTCTTCTAAAATTTTTTTGGTTTTTTTATATTTAGGCATTGATTCATTTTGAGTGAATTTTTGTGTATGGTCTGAGGTATGGGGTCATTTTCTTGCATATGGAAATCCAATTGTTTTATCCCCATTTGTTGAAGAGATTATTTGAAGAATAAACAAATCTTAGCTGTGATGACTGGATATTCTTTTTGCACTGAATAGTCTTGACACCTTTATTGATAATAAGTTGACCATAGATGTTTGGGTTTACTTCTGGGCTCTCAAGTTGATTCCATAGGTCTATATGTTTATACTAATGTCAGTACCACATTGTTTTGATTACTCTAGTTTTGTTGTGCCTTTTGAAATCAGGAAATGTGAGTCTTCCAGGTCTGTTCTTTTTCATTTTTTGTGTGTGGTTATTTAGGGCCCATTGCAATTCCATATTAAACTGAGGATCAAAAAACAAAACAAAACAAAAAAAAACAACAAAACTGAGGATCATCTTTTCCCCACAAACAAAATTTTTTTAAAAATTTCATTTTTGGAATGTTTGTTGCTGGTGTGTGGATATGTACTTTATTTTCTATCTTCATCTTTTTTTTTTTTAAAGATTTTATTTATTCATGAGACACACACACACACACACACAGAGGCAGAGACACAGGCAGAGGGAGAAACAGGCTCCATGCAAGGACCCCGACGTGGGACCCGATCCCGGGTCTCCAGGATCACACCCTGCAGCACTAAATCACTGCGCCACCGGGGCTGCCCTATCTTCATCTTTTATCCTGTAACTTTGTAAAACTCGTTTACTAGTTCCAATAATTTTCTAGCATATGCTTCTTGTTTTCTGTGTAAGATCATGTGATCTGTGAACGAATAGAGACAATTTTAATTCTTTACCAATGTGAATGCCTTTTATTAATTGATTTTTATTTTTTCTTAATTGCCATGGCTAGAAGTTCCAGTTCAGTATTGAATAGAAATGGCAAGGACAAGCCTTTTTGTCTTGTTCCTGGTCTTAGGACAGCTTCCAGTCTTTCACCATTAACTGTAATGTTAACTCTGCATTTTTCACTGATACCCTTTATCAGTTGCCTTCTGTCCCTAGTTTTTCAGATGTTCTGTTAAATGTTTGTTAAGATTTCTACATATTTTTTAATTAAATTTTTTTCCTGTTAATGATTTTCAGTGTTCTTTCATTGTGGTTGGAGAACATACTTTGTGTGCTTTAACTCTTATAAAATTTATTCAGGTTAGTTGGTAGCCTGACATATGATCTGTCTTAAAGAATGTCCCAAGTGCACTTGAGATGAATCTGTATTCTGCTTCTGTTAAGTGGCATGTTCTGGAGATATCTGTTAGGTCTAATTTGTTTGAAGTATTGGTCAAGTTTTCTTTTTCCTTATTGATGTTTTGCCTGGTTGGTTTGTCCACTATCGAAAGGGGGATAGTGAAGTCTTCAACTATTGTTGAACTGTTTTTTCCTTTTGATTTAGTCAGTTTTTTCCCCCTTGCCTTTTAAGGTTCTGTTATTAGGTGCATATACATTTATAATTGTTATCTTGTTGCTCTACCATTTTATCATTATGTAATACTCTTTATCTCTTATGTTTTATTTTAAAGTATATTTTGTTTGGTATTAGTATAGTCAATCATCTCAGTTCTCTTCTGGTTACTGATTACATGAAATATCTGTTTCCATGCTTTTATTTCAACTTGTGTCTTAGAACTTGAGTCTCTTGTGGGCAACATATAGTTGGATCTTTTTTTTTTGAGATTATATTTATTTATTCACGAGAGGCACAGAAAGAAAGGCAGAGCCTAGGCAGAGGGAGAAGCAGATTCCCCACAGGGAACCTGATGTGAGACTTGATCCCAGGACCCCTAGGTTCACCACTTGAGCAGAAGGCAGACACTCAACCACTGAGCCACTCAGGTGCTCTACTTGGGTCTTTTTTTTTTTTTTTTAATCTGTTTTGCCATTATCTGCCTTTTAATTTTGGGAATTTAGCCCATTTAATTTTAAAGTAATTACTGATTAGGAGGAAGTTCTGCCCTATTGCTGTTTATCTTTTATATATTTTAAATCTTTTTTATTTTTCAATTCTTTCATTATTGCTTTCTATGTTTCTTTGCAGTGTACTATTTTAATTCTTTACATTTAATTTACTATATATTTTTGAATTATTTCTTAGTGGTTGCCCTGGGATTCCAAGGAACATTTTAATTTGTAATAGTGTAGTTCGGATTAATACCAGTTTAATTTCAACAGTGTATAAAAGCTATTCCTATAGCTCCATTCCCCCCCAATGGTACTTTTGTCACAAGTTGTATCTTTTTTTTTTCTTTTTTTAATCTATGTATTCAAGAGAGACACAGAGGGAGAGGAAGAGGCAGAGACATAGGCAGAGGGAGAAGCAGGCTCCATGCAGGGAGCCCGCTGTGGGACTCCATCTCAGGACCCCAGGATCATGACCTGAGCCAAAGGCAGACACTCAACTGCTGAGCCACCCAGGCTTCCCACAAGTTGTATCTTTATACATTGTATGCGCATCTCATGTGAAATTGTTGCTTTATGCCATTGCCATTCAAATCAAAAAGGAGAGATAAGAGATACAAAAGAAAAATACATTTATTTTTTATATTTTCTAAAGATTTCATTTACTTATTTGAGAGAGAGTGAGTACACAGGTGGGGGGAGCAGAGAGCCTTATGTGGGGCTTGATCCCAGGATCCTGAGATCATGACCTGACCAGAAATCAGATGCTTAACTGACTGAGCCACCCAGGAGTCCTGAGAAATACATTTATACTGTCTTTTGAAATTGGCATGTCTTTTATATTTACCTATGTAGTTACTTTTACCATTGTTCTTTTTTTTTTTTTTAAAGGTTTTATTTATTTACTCATGAGAGAGACAGAGAGAGAGGCAGAGACACAGGCAGAGGGAGAAGGAGGCTCCATGCAGGGAGCCTGACGGGGGACTCGATCCCGGGACCCCAGGATCACACCCTGGGCTGAAGGTGGTGCTTAACTGCTGAGCCACCTGGGCTGCCCTGTTCTTTATTTCTTCATGTGGATTCAAGTTACTGTCTGGTTTTCTTTCATTTCAGCATGAAGCATTTAGCATTTCTTGTAGGATAAATCCATTAGCAATGAATTCTTTCAGATTTTCTTCCTCTGAGAATATATTATTCATTTAGCATTATTCATTTAGCATTTCTTGTAGGATAGATCCATTAGCAATGAATTCTTTCAGATTTTCTTCCTCTGAGAATATATTATTTTTTCTTTTAATTTTGAAAGATAATTTTACAAGGTAAAGATTCTCAGTTGACAGGTTTTTTTTTTTTTTTCCTTTTAGTACTTTGATTATGTCATCCCACTGCTTTCTGCTTTTATGATTTCTGATGAGAAGTCAGCTGATAATGATAGTTAGGATCCCTTGTATGTGATGAGTCACTTCACTGTAGCTTTTTTCAAGATTGTCTTTTTGTCTTTGAACTATTTGATAAAGGTGTGCCTCGGTGTGAATTTCACTGAATTTCTCCTGCTTAGAGTTTGGTTAGCTTCTTGGATTTGTAGATTAATGTATTTCATTAAATTTGAGAAGTTTTTAGCCGCTGTTTCTTCAAATATTATTTCTGGTCGTTTCTTTCTCTCCTCTCCTTTTGGTACTGCCATTTTGCTTTTGATGTGCCAGATGGTGTCCCACAGATCTTTTAGACTTTGTTATATTTTCTTCATTCATTTTTTCTTTCTGATCCCAAGGCTGATATATCTTTAAGATTACTTGTTCTTTATCCTGCTTTTTCAAATCTGCTGTTAAGCCCATATAGTGAATTTTTCATTTCAGTTATTATACTTTTCAATTCCAGAATTTCTATTTGATTCTTTTAAAAATTTCTGTCTCTTTGTTAATATTCTTTATCTGGTGAGACAGAGTTCTTATGCTTTCCTTTAATTCTTCAGACATAATTTCCTTTTGCTTTTGAACATATTTATTTGAAGTCTTTGTCCAGTAAGTCTAATGTCTGGGATTCCTTAGGAAGAATTTTTAGTGATTTCCTTTTTTTCCTGTGTATGGGCCTGTCTTTTTTCTTTACATGTATGCATTTTTTTTGTTGTTGAAATTGGACATTTTGAGCATTATAATATGGCATGTTCTAGGAAATTAGACTCCTTTCCCCCCAGAGATGTTGCTACTTGTAGCTGTTGTTAGTTTGTTTAGGAACTTTTCTGAACTAATTTTGTAGAGGTTATTATAGAGTTTATTCTTTGTCATGTGTGCCCATTGAAGTTTATGTCTGTGTCCTGTCAGCTAATGATTGAACAGGTATATCCTTAAACATTTAGTACCAGCAATATCCCCTAGTGTCTTCAGAAGGGTCTTGTGCTTCTGTTGGAGTATTTGTTCCTTGAGCACTGGCCACTTTACAACTCTAGTTAGCTTTAATTTCCTGTTTGTCTAGAGGTGAAGGTCATTCAGAAGTGAGAGTATAGGGACTCCTTGGATAGGATGAACTCAGGGAGAGCCATACTGAGAATCTTAACCAAATAATCGAAAGACAAAGACAGAGAATCTTAAAAGAAGCAAGAGTGAAGTGATTCCTTACATACAAGGAATCCTCATATTTAACAGCTGACTGTTCTGACTTCTTACCGGAAACTATAGAGGCCAGGAAGTGGTGAGATGACGTAGTCAAAGTACTGAAAGAGAAAAACTGTCCACCAAGAGCTGGCAAAATTTCTCAGCATGTGCACAGCCCTGGGCATACAAGTTGTGTCCTAGATTCAACAGGAATCTGTTGAAGCTGTTCAAGGTTCTTATTTCTCAAAATATCTCATTGCCCAGGCTTTCTTCTCAAGGTTTTTGGTCAGTTTGTTTGCCCCAACTGTTAGTCATTGTGTCAGGCAGCAGGTACTGAAATTGTCTGCCTGCTTGCTTATGTTTTTGACAAACATCCTTTGTGTTCTGTAGTGGCGTTAGCTCTGGAGGAAGTCTGAGTTAGCAGCATTAGGTGAGTTAATGCAAGACTTTTCAGCACATTTTCCAGGGAACCACTAGATCGGTCAAAACAGATAATTCCAGTTTGTATGTGAATGAGGTTTGTTTTGCCATCCCAGTACCAGGAATGTGGGCTGTTGTTTTCATGGTCACCACTGATCTGCAGAGTCCAGGATAGGAGAAGAGTAAGTTAAATGCTATAAAGCTCTATGTTCTTACCCAGATTTAGCTCTTTTCCTGGAATAAGTACTCTCTGGATTGCTATAAGTTTTTGGTTAGTTTCTGGTGTTCTGGAAAAGTTGATTCTGACAGTTTTTAGTTGCGTTTGCTATTTCTTATTCCAGCGTTTTGTGAACATTACTCCCCATTTGTTTATTATACTATACTTATTTTTGGGCTATCTGTATTAGTATAAATCAAGTGAATTTTATGTTTCATGGAGCATACAGAGGGTCAGTATATTCTCTTTTTCATTGCTTTATTTTTTAAGGATTTTAGGTGCTTAGAGAGATGCAATATAAATAAAGGCTTTCTGGCCATTATAAACACTATAATAAGCATCCTTTTACTTAGATTTTTGGTTACTTTGTGTATTTGAGGATAAGATTTTGATGGTGGAATTGCTAGGTGAGAATATTCATTTTTGATAGATTTTTCTAGATTTCCCTTTAAATTTCCCAGGAAATTAAGGCTAACTAGAGTTGTAAAGTGGCTAGTGCTCAAGGAACAAATACTTAAAACACTCCAGTTTATACTTTTACCAGTAGTATATGGGGATGTCTCTTCACACCTTTCCATTATTGGGTATCAGATTTGTTTATCTTAAGAAAATTTGTGGTTGAAAAGAGCATCTCTTTAATTTCTTATTCCTTCATTTTTGTATTATTTTACTTTTTTTTTCTATTGAAGTTCAGTTTGCCAACATATAGTATAATACCCAGTGCTCATCCCATCTTTATTTTCTGTCTTTTTTTCTAAAGATTTTAATTTATTTGAGAGAGAGAGAGAGAGAGAGAACAAGCTGGGAGGTGGGGCAGAGGGAGACGGAGAAGCAGACTCCCTACTGATCAGAGAGCCCCATGTGGGGCTTTATCTCAGGATTCTGGGATCATGATCTGAGCCACCCAAGCACCCCTATTCCTTTATTTTCAAAATATCTTTTTAAAAAAGATTTATTTTAGAGGGAAAGAGAGTGGGGGTGAGAGGGGGGAGGGACAGTGAGAGAGGGAGAATCTCAAGCAGACTCCTTGCTGAGTGTGGAGCCTGACACAGGGCTTGGTCTCACAACCCTGAGATCAAGAGTCAGATGCTTAACCCTTAATTTAAGATTTTATTTTTTTGACAGAATGAGCATGAGCAGAAGAAGAGAGTGAGTCAGAGGGAGAAGGAGAAGCAGGCTCCCCGCTGAGCAGAGTGTGCCATGTGGGGCTTGATCTTAGGACCCTGGGAACATGACCTGACTTGAAGGCAGACACTTAACTGACTGAGCCATCCAGGCACCCTGCCTTCATGTTTAAAATATCGTTTTGGGGGCAGCCCTGGTGGCTCAGCGGTTTAGTGCTGCCTTCAGCTCAGAGCATGATCCTCGAGTCCCGGGATGGAGTCCTGCATGGAGCCTGCTTCTCCCTCTGCCTGTGTCTCTGCCTCTCTCTCTCTCTCTCTCTGTGTTCTCTCATGAATAAATAAATAAAATCTTAAAAAAAAAATACCTTTTTTGTACATACCTTCTATCATGGTTTTTTTTTTAAAATTCTTTAATTCTTAATTCTTTAAAAAAAATTCTTATTTATTTATTCATGAGACAGAGAGAGCAGGGGGTGGGGGTGGGGGTGCAGAGACACAGGCAGAGGGAGAAGCAGGCTCCATGCAGAAGCCTGATGAGGAACTCAATCCGGGGACCTGACCTGGGGATCATGTCCTGAGCCAAAGGCTGACGCTCAACTGCTGAGCCACCGAGGCATCCCTTGTTTTCCTTGTTAAGAAAATTTTATAAAATATTTGCCATGTCTAAGGGGTGCCTGGGTGGCTCAGTCGATTGGGCATCAGACTCTCGATTTTAGCTCATGTTGTATCTCAGGGTCATGAGATCTGAGTCCTGTGTCAGGCTCTGCCCTCAGTGGGGAGTCTACTGGAGATATTTTCTCCGTCCTCTGCTCTCCCTCCCCCTGCTTCTGCACATGTGCGAGCACGGTTTCTCTCTCTAAAATAAATCTTAAAAAAATATTTGCCATGGGGATCCCTGGGTGGCGCAGTGGTTTGGCGCCTGCCTTTGGCCCAGGGTGCAATCCTGAAGACCCGGGATTGAATCCCACATCGGGCTCCCGGTGCATGGAGCCTGCTTCTCCCTCTGCCTGTGTCTCTGCCTCTCTCTCTCTCTCTCTGTGTGTGACTATCATAAATAAATAAAAATTTATTTAAAAAAAATTGCCATGTCTAGTACCAGTATTTTTTCCAAGTTTCTTCGTGGCTTTTTAAATTAGTATATGATGGGGCACCTGAGTGGTTCAGTTGGTTAAGCATCCAACTCTTGCTTTCAGCTCAGGTCATGATCTTAGGTTGTGAGATCGAGTTGTGTCTGGCTAGTGCTCAGTGTGGAGTCACGCTGGAGATTTTCTCTCTCCCTCTCCCTCCCTCTCGCCCCCTTCTGCCCCCTGCTGGCGAATGTTCTCTTGCTGCCTCTCCAAATCTTTTAAAAATGTTAACAATTTATAATAAAAACTTTAAAGAATTTGTTTATGATGTTTTAAAAATGTACTTAAGGGGACGCCTGGGTTGCTTTAGTGGTTGAGCGTCTGTCTTTGGCTCAGGGCATGATCCCATCATCAAATCCCACATTGAGCTCCCTGTGGGGAGCCTGCTTCTCCCTCTGTGTCTCTGCCTCTCCCTCTGTGTCTTTCATGAATAAATAAAATCTGTAGAAAGAAATAAAAAATGAAAATGTACTTAAGATTTTTTGAAGCGTTTTCAAATAGACAGTCAAAAAGAAGGCAAGAAAAGCTTCCTTTTTTCATATTCTTGTACGAGGTAGAAATATAGTTTAGAAAATCTCAAGTTTTGCCCAGACATGTTTATGCTCTTGCTTTTTTATAGTTAATAGCACAGTTAAATGTTGGCTAATATTACTACTTACTGAGTACCTCCTGTCTGAGGAATTTCATTTTATTAAATCTTGACAATGTCTTGCCAGATGTCAACATTCTTTTGTACAGATAAGGAGATTTGGTCCCTGAAAGGTGATGGCATTTAGTCAAAACCCATAATTATGTTCCAGACAGAGCTAAGATTTGAATCCAGATTGTCTCTCAGGCTCTAGAGCCCATATATTTCCTATTTACCAAATTATCTCTCCATAAGGTATTTCCCAGTTTCCTTGCAGAGGGAAGGGGAGCTGGGTGAGACAAATAATACAATTGTTTTTTTTCTCAGCCACTAAAAATACTACCAAAGGAATAGTATTTCTTGTATGTTCTTGCAGAGATGTTTTATACACAAAGAAAGATGTTTGTATAAATGTGTATAATTTTTTAAAAAGATTTCATTTATTTATTCATGAGAGACATAGAGAGAGAGAGAGACAGACACAGGCAGAGGGAGAAGCAGGCTTCATGCAGGGAGCCCGATATGGGACTTAATCCCGGGACTCCAGGATCACAACCCGAGCCTAAGGCAGACGCTTAATCGCAGAGCCACCCAGGTGTCCCTAAATGTGTATACTTTTTGAAAAAGATTTATTTTAGAGAGTGTGTGCGTTTGCGCAGATGAGTAAGAAGAGAGGTAGAGGGAGAAAGAGAATCTCAGGCAAACTCCCCAATGAGCCTGGAGCCTGACTCAGGGCTTGATTCCACAACCCTGATCACAGCCTGAGCCAAACTGAAGAGTCGGTTGCCCAATCAACTGAGCCCTGCAGGTGCCCCTAAATATGTATACATTCTGTTTCTAGGCAGCTTTTTTTTTTTTTAAGATTTTATTTATTTATTCATGAGAGACAGAGAGAGAGGGAGAGAGAGGCAGAGACACAGGCAGAGGGAGAAGCAGGCTCCATGCAGGAAGCCCGATGTGGGACTCGATCCTGGATCTCCAGGATTACGCCCTGGACTGAAGGTGGTGCTAAACTGCTGAGCCACCAGGGCTGCCCAGCTTTTTTTTTTTTTTTTTTTTTTTAAAGAAAAGATGTATTTACTTATTTTAGAGATAGCATGCAGTGGGGAGAGGCAGAAGGCAAGGGAAAGAATCCCAAGCAGATTCCCTGCAAGGGAGAAGCCAGATGCAGGGCTCGATCTCATGACACTGAGATCATGACCTGAGCCAAAATCAAGAGGTAGCTGACCAATCAACTGAACCACCCAAGCATCCCACTATTCTAAACAGTTGTAATACGTGAAATGAGGGAATCTGTATTTGTTGAGTACTTATTGTATGCCAGATTCTACTAGGCCTATTTATATTTGAGGAAAGTCCTTAAAACTGGTTACGTTGAAAAGTTGTACAAAGATTTAAAAATGAAGCTTTTACATAAAAAGTTAAAAATACTAGTAAAACTCATTTGTAATTGTTTTCAGAGTTAATACCATGGTATGATGAAGCATCTCAGTTCATTATGAATTGAATGTTAGATTAATTTAAAAACACTGAAAATTGAGAGGCAGATATTGTGACAGGTTGAGAATAAAACTGCATACTGTTGCCTCAAAAATGAGGTATGATTGTCAGTTGTAGAAGCTAGTGTTGTGTGACCAGGATTTTCCTCTTAACTTTTTTATAGATAAGAATCTTCACCAACCTGCCAGCGGTGGGTGCCTTTAGATAAATGCAGTTGGATACGGAGCTACTAAAGAAAAGAAAGAGAGCCAAGGTAGATGAGGGAAGAAAGCTCCCCTCCCCTCTACTGGGAAGAAGACTTTGTAAGGAAGATTCATAAATTATAGCTGTAATTTTATTTTTTTTAAAGATTTTATTTATTCATGAGAGACAACAGAGAGAGGCAGAGACACAGGCAGAGGGAGAAGCAGGCTCCTTGCAAGGAGCTGGATGTGGGACTCAATTCCAGGACCAGATTCATGCCCTGAGCCAAAAGCAGATGCTCAACTGCTGAGCCTCTCAACTGCTGAGCCTCTCGGGTGTCCCTATACCTGTAATTTTATTTATTTATTTATTTATTTATTTATTTATTTGCTGGGTACAGTATACTTTATTGATGGTACATGACAAGGTAGGGCTCCTCAAGCCCCTCCCCTTTCTCGGGGTCTAGGATGTAAATTGGAGGTCAGGAGATTCTCAGTGTGTTGGGGGATTAAGTTGGGGCAGGGACTCCCCAGCAGCTGAGGGCCTCTCTCTTCCTCTTGTTCTTGCTGGGGCTGGTGGTCCAGGAGGCTCTTACTCCTTGGAGGCCATGTGGACCGTGAGGTCCACCACCCGGTTGCTATAGCCGAATTCATTGTCATACCAGGAAATGAGCTTGACGAAAAGGTCATTGAGGGCAATGCCAGCCCTGGCGTCGAAGATGGAAGAGTGGGTGTCACTGTTGAAGTCTCAGGAGACAACCTGGTCCTCAGTGTAGCCCACCATACCGTTGAGGGGGCCCTCCGATGCCTGCTTCACCACCTTCTTGATGTTGTCATATTTGGCAGCTTTCTCCAGGCGGCAGGTCAGATCCACAACTGACACGTTGGGGGTGGGGACACAGAAGGCCATGCCACTAATTTTCCCGTTCAGCTCAGGGATGACCTTGCCCGCAGCCTTGGTGGTGCCAGTGGAAGCAGGGCTGATGTTCTGGGCAGCCCCTCGGCTGTCACGCCATAGCTTCCCAGAGGGGCTGTCCACGGTCTTCTGGGTGGCAGTGATGGCATGGACAGTGGTCATGAGGCCCTCCATGATGCCGAAGTGGTCATGGATGACTTTGGCTAGAGGAGCCAAGCAGTTGGTGGTGCAGGAGGCATTGCTGACAATCTTGAGGGAGTTCTCATACTTCTCGTGGTTCATGCCCATCACAAACATGGGGGCATCAGCAGAAGGAGCAGAGATGATGACCCTCTTGGCCCCGCCCTTCAAGTGAGCTCCAGCCATCTCCATGGTGGTGAAGACCCCAGTGGACTCCACAACATACTGAGCACCAGCATCACCCCATTTGATGTTGGGGGGATCTCGCTCCTGGAAGATGGAGATGGACTTCCCATTGATGACAAGTTTCCCGTTCTCAGCCTTGACTGTGCCGTGGGTAGAATCATACTGGAACATGTACACCATGTAGTTGAGATCAATGAAGGGGTCATTGATGGCAACAATATCCACTTTGCCAGAATTAAAAGCAGCTCTGGTGACCAGGCGCCCAATACAGCCAAATCCGTTCACTCCAACCTTCACCATTGTGTCTCGGGGACGTGGCTGGCACTGCATCAAAAGATGCAACTGTCTGTCGAACGGGGAAGAGCAGAGAGCCCCTATACCTGTAATTTTAGATGTTGGTGATATTAAGTAGTTTGTTCCAAAGTTGAAGTAGTGAATCAAGAACGTTGACTTTCTGCCTAGGAAAATTATGGGAAACAAAAGTATGGATATAAAACTGGAGAAAAGGCTCATTGAAGCCCATTTTATTATCCCATTTCTATGGTAACACAATTAAAAAGCAGCAGATGCCATCTAAGTTTTCAACTTAAGTTTAGCATTTTAAGAAAATGAGTATATTATGACATTACATTTAGCTTCCTCAGGTAATTTTTTTAAATTAAAAGACTATTTTTAAAAACAGTTTTAGATGCAAAACTGAGTGCAAGATATGCATTTCCCATATACCCTCCACCCCCAAGCATGCATAGCCTCCCTCATGATCAGCACCGCCAGAGTTGTACGTTACACCTGATGACCCTGTATTGACACATCATAATCACCCAGTCCATAGTTTACATCAAAGGTCATTCTTGGTGGGTTTGGACAAATACATAACGACATGGCATGTACCCATCATTATGATATCACACAGTGTTTTCACATACCCCATGTGTTCTGCCTGTTGTTCCCTGCCACCTCCCTCAGCCACAGCAACCATCGATCTTTTAGGAGTTTCTGTAGTTTTGCCTTTTCCAGAATGTCATATAATAGGAATCAGTATAGTATGTGGCCTTCTTAGATTGGCTTTCACTTTGTAATAGGCACTTACAATTCTTCTCCATTTAGGATTCTGCTCATTTATTTTTAGCACTGAATAATATTCTATAGTCTGGGTATAGCATAGTTTATCCTTTCACTTTACCAGAGGGCATCCTAGTTGCTTTTACGTTTTGGTAATTATGAATAAATATAATTCTCTGAGTTAGCTGCCATAAACATCTTTTTTAGGGAGGTATAACTGACATAATGTTACATTTATTTCAAGAATATAGTGTAATGATCACAAGAAGTCTAATTAACATCCATCACCATACGCAGTTACAAAAACATTTTTTAAAGAAAAATAATTTTTAAAAAATCTAGCTTTGTTTTATCAGGTTCATCAGTTTTTCTCGTGACATATGGAGAATTTTCATGTTTGTCATTTGTACGTCTTCTTTGGTGTCTGTTGTCATCTTTTGCCTGTTTTTAAATTGGTTTTCTTGTTGAGTTTCAAGAGTTCTTTTACATAACTATTTGTACATAACAGTCGTTTATTACATTAATAGTCTTATGAATATTTTCTTCTAGTCTGTGGCTTGTCTTCTCATTCTTGGTCTTAAGTCTCTTAATTTTTATGTTCACTCTCCCACTCTTCCTCCTCCCCCCCCCTCTTTTTTTTTTTTTTTGCGAATATTAACTAAGGAAACTAAATTTTATACCCTGTAGATATTGAGTCTTAATCAGATTAAGGTTTTGTTTGCTTACTTTTGCAAGACTGCTGTGTGTGTCCATCAGAAAACACATTAAGGCTTGGTTTCTTTTTTTGTGTGAGATCTTATGAACCATTGGTAATCATTGCCAGTATTTATTTTTAAATTGATGATTAAGTGGCAATAGTCCATTTCTTCATTTATTAAGTGAAAGATCAAAGAAACTTGTTGCATCAACATTTTGTATAGGAAATTTAGAATAAATGTTTTTCCCTCCTTTATTTACCAGCTATCCTAAATAATGAGATGGTAGTCTAGCATCCTCCAAAGTGACCAATGAGTTTAATTTTTCACTGTCATTATGAACTCATAGATTTAAATATACTTGATACTTTTTAGTTAATTGCAATTATTTTATTAATTTTTGGCCAGTGGGAGCATCTTCTAGTTAGCTTCGGAGTCCTTTTGACTTGATTCCAAGCATCTTGCATAACTTTTTACTTTCTTTTATGACATGGTATTTCAGCTTCATCTTGTACATATCCTGCTCTTAGACCTGGTGTCAGCCTAATGGAAATACCTAATAGTTCCATATGTTTTATTGTTAGGGTCACATAACTTCATGTGTACTTACGTCATGACAATTCAGTAGACATTTGAAAAAATACACATAAATTGAAAGAGAATAATATTTTTATTTCACTCTTAAATAACTAATGGTTTGCCTGCTGGATACTATATATATAAATACTTTGTAATCAGATTGGACGTTGCCACTCTTATTTCTTGTCTCATGTTGATTTTCTCTCGGTACTTTAAAAGAAAATTATGGCTATTACTCCCCAAAATCCCACTTCACAAAGATATGTCATTGAAAGGAATGTAGCTCAACCTAATGTTGAAATTGAACTTCTTTTAGCTAGTAGTTTGTACAGCGTTTGACAGGTTTTGGGTCCTGCTCTTTGTCTCAAATTGAAGATATTCCATGGCTCTATATGACTTGGCTTATGATGCTCTGGGTGTCTCAGTGCATTGCTTGGGAACCATAGACTAGATACTTCTGCCCAGTTTCTGTTGTAACTAGTGGTGTGCATTTTAAGTTTTTGTTTTGTTTACTAATCTCTATACCAACCTGCGGCTTGAATTCAAAACCCCGAGATCAAGAGTTGCATGCTATTCTGACTGACTGAGCCTCCCAGGTGCCCCCAGTGGTGTGCATTTTATTTTTTTAAAGATTTTATTTATTTATTCATGAGAGACAGAGAGAAGCAGAGACATAGGCAGAGGGAGAGCAGGCTCCCTGCAGAGGCTTAATGTGGGACTTGATCCTCAGACCCCAGGATCACGCCCTGAGCCGAAGGCAGACGCTCAACTGCTGAGCCACCCAGGTTTCCCATGGTGTACTGTTTAAAAGTTATTGTTAAGGTTTTTTGATTGTTCCATTCTCCAGTTAGTTTCTCATTTAAGATTTACTTGAGAATAGATTATGTGATTATGAAATGTGACAGGAACCCATCTCCCTCCATCCCCCAAGGAATATACCATTCCTTTAAAAATGGTTTGTTTATTAAGTACTGAATGATATATTTTTTAAAGATTTATTTATTTATTTATATTGACACGGGGAGAGAGAGAGAGAGAGAGAGAGGCAGAGACACAGGTAGAGGGAGAAGCAGGCTCCATCCGGGATCATGACCTGGACTGAAGGTGGCGCTAAACCGCTGAGCCACCCAGGCTGCCCCTTACTGAATGATATTTATTATAATTTTTTAAATGAGAAAACTTTTTTTTTCTTTGTATTAGAGTGACAGCTAGTGATAGCACTTTTGGTTTTGTTTAAAGGCAAGAGTCCAGTGTGCATTTTCCCCTGATACTTAATAAATGTATATATTCTTTGATTTGGACAGCTGTATGTAAGACTGAATTGTGTCCTTCCCAGTCTTTCATTTTGTAGGTAGAAGGTGGAATTATTTCCTGTGTGTTTTGGATGCTCATTTTCTAACAAATGACATTTTTTTAAAAAGATTTATCTATTTGTTTGAGAGAGTGTGTGTGTGCATGTGTGCATGCTTGCACATGAGTGGGGGGAGGAGCAAAAGGAAAGAGGGGAGAGGGAGCACACTCCTCCCTGAGTGGGGAGTTGAACATGGGGGGCTGGGTCTCAGAACTCTGAGGTCATGACCTGAGCTAAAACCAAGAGCTGGACACTTAACCGTGCCACCCAGGTGCCTCAATAACACCTGACCTTCTAATCCTCAGAGTCTGAACTTTCACTTTCACTTTAAAGCTTTGCTCTTTATTTTATTATTATTTTTGATATTGAAATCCAGTTGATACACAAGGTTACATTAGTTTCGGGTGTATAGTATAGTGATTCCACAAGTCTATATGTTATATGATGCTCACCACAAGTGTGGCTACCATCTGTTACCACACAATGGTATTACAATACCATCTAGTATATTCCCTGTGCTGCTGTACCTTTCTTGCCCGTGATTTATTCACTCCACAACTGGAAGCCTGTACCTCCTACTCCTCTTTACCCATTTTGCTCAACTGCCCGCCGCCCTCCCCTCTGGCAATCATTAGTTTTATTCTCTGTATTTACGAATCTGTTTCTTATGCTCTTCAGATTTTGGTCTCATCTGGAGGTTGATTTTACAGATTGAGTTATATCAGTTTCTTGAACTAACATTAGTTTTTTGTTTTCTTGTCATTAGTTATATGGTGGACGTTGGCATTGAAAAGGCATTCATGCATTAATTTTCATTACAATGAACTTCAGAATTTTACATTTTAAAATTTTATTTTGGGGCACCTGGTGGTTCAGTGGTTGAGTGTGTCCCTTTTGCACAGGACATGATCCCGGGGTCCTGGGATCAAGTCCTGTATTGGGCTCCCCATGAGGAGCCTACTTGTCTCTCTGCCTGTGTCTCTGTTTCTCTCTCTGTCTCATGAATAAATAAACAAAATCTTTAAAAAAATAAATAAAATTTTATTTTACACATATGTCTTGTCTTAGGTATATTGTTCTAATCAGTGACACTGAGAATGTTGAGAAGCTGAGTGAGAAACATGAAATCACCATGTCATTTAGTGAATTTCTGTGAGTGACATGTGGGACTCTAAATGTATATTTGTTTAGATAAGCATCTGGGGATAGAAGAGAAACTAAGATTAAGTCTGGCGGTAATATACAAGAAAAGTACAGAAAAGAAACAATAACTCTTGTAAAGAGTAAAATCTCTATTAAAGTACAGCTATAAACAAATGTTAGTAAATTTGAAAGAACTGATTATATAACAATCTGAGTTGGATGGCAGTTGGTCTGTGGGGATGTGCATGATAAATTATTGTCAAGCCTGTAAATGTGAATACTAGTTTGCATGTACTGGACACAGATCGTAAACTTCAAACATACTATCACGGGTAGTTGATAATATCATTCACTGTTGATATGAACCCCTCTAAACTTTATCTGCTTCATCTGAAGGATTATAGCTATCCTATTATAAGCTTTATCTTTTTTTTTTTTAATTTTTAAAAATTTTTATTTATGATAGTCACAGAGAGAGAGAGAGAGAACGGCAGAGACACAGGCAGAGGGAGAAGCAGGCTCCATGCACCGGGAGCCTGACATGGGATTCGATCCCGGGTCTCTAGGATCGCGCCCTGGGCCAAAGGCAGGCGCCAAACTGCTGCGCCACCCAGGGATCCCCTAGCTTAAACAATCTTATGGTAATATTCCTATTTTAAGGGAAATCTCTTTTTCTTTTACTTATTTCTTTTTAATTTATTAAAGATTTATTTATTTGAGAGAGTGTGTGTATGAGTTGGGGGAAGGGCAGAAGGAAAGAATCTCAGACCCCCCACTGAGTGAGGAGCCTGACGTGGGGCTCAATCTCAGGGCCCTGAGATCATGACCTGAGCCGAAATTAGGAGTTGGACACTTAAGTAACTGAGCCACTCAGGCACTCCTTTTATTTTATTTTATTTTATTTATTTTATTTTATTTTATTTATTTTTATTTATTTCATTTCATTTTTTATTTTTATTTTGTTTTAGATCTTATTTATTCATGAGAGATGCACAGACAGAGAGAGGCAGAGACACAGGCAGAGGGAGAAGCAGTCTCCATGCAGGGAGCCTGACACGGGACTCGATCCCGGGTCTCCAGGATCACACCCTGAGCCAAAGGCAGACACTCAACTACTGAGCCACCTGGGTGTCCCTGACTTTTTTTGTTTTAAAATTGTTTCAGAATAATTCATAAGACAGTTTAAGATACCAAATAATACCTGTGCAGAGTTACTATAGCAGATTGAGGCTGTTGTCCACAGGAAGACCTGCCTGCAAGGTCGATCCTTGGCTTGCAGCCAAGAACTTGACTGTTAAGTTCCCTATGGTATATAAAACTTTTCCTAAATGAGAATAGTGGCTCACTGTGTCTCAACTGTTGGTAAAAGCAGTGCCGTATCTGCTGATGACCTGCTTTCTTTCTGGGAGTCTGGAATTCTGGTTGATGTTAGGCTCCATGGAGACCCTGGCTCAGCCTGAGGAGCTCCCTGGCAGACACTTCACGTGTTACTGTTGCTAGAAGAGTTCAGTTTGTTACTGTGAACGCCCTGCAGGAGGATTGGGAGCTTGAGCCTGGTGTCCTCTGGCTTTTTCTCTGCTTGCCTTTTCCTTTGCTGTTTTGCTTTGTATCCTTTCACGAAATAGATATCATCTGAGAGTATGATATATGCTGAATTATGTGGGTGACCTTGGGGTCCCTCCCAAAAGCAGTACTGAAAGACTTACAATTTTCCATTGTAAGTTCTATTCCCAGTCTCATTCTTGCACCCCCCCATCCCCACCCCCCAGTCTTATTTTTTTCCTCTCAGCTTATTCTTTTGGTATTTATTTCTTTGTTTCTAAATAATATACTTAAACTGCTATTTTTTCCAGATACTAGTTTTAGGTGTGGCATATTAACTGGGTATTATGGTAGATGACTATTTAGGTTTCATGCCTTTTTCCTGAATTCCCTTTAGCCTTCTGATATAATCATCCCTATCACAATGTTTGATTGAATCAGTGTTCATTCTTTTCATTATGATGACTGGACAAATATTGTGTAATGCGGAGCTAGGCAGTAGACTACAATTTCATTTTCTCGTCTACTTTTTTCTTTTCCTAACAGTTAATGGTTATTTCTTATTTTTATTTGCTTTTCTATTCTGTTCTTATGACAGATTTATTCCAAAAGCCCAAGCAACTCTTTACCAGATCTTACTGTTCTTTTCCACATGGTCAGAGGTCTGTAAACCCCATTGTCCCCAGGAGCTCTTCCTCTTATGTCACTGTGGACTGTGTCACTAGTTGGTCACAGGCTTGTTTTCCTGGTGCTTCCTTTGCTGCTTTCCAAGGTTATGCTCAAGTCGTTGGCATTCTTGAGAAAGTGTATGGGAAGTACCTTCCTTGACAGTGTGTCTGAAAATGTCTTTATTTCTACCATTATGCATGAATGGTTGTTGGAGCTAGTTTCCTTTTAGAGTTTTGAAGCTATTTCTTTACTGTCTTTAAATTTCCAGTGTTCCTGTTGGCAAATTGGCACTGATCCTTTGTAAGTGCTCTTCCTGGTTGGAATCTATTTTAGTATCATCTTTCTATCCCATTGTGCTCTGAAACTTCATAATGTGCTTCAGTGTGGGTCTCTTCTTTTATTGTGTGGGGTGCTTAGTGGTCTCTTGTGATCTGAGCACTCTTGTCCTTTAATTCTGAGAAAACTTCTTTCTATGTCATTTGAAGAACAAAATGTATTATGTGTGCAGATGCTGTTTACAAAATTCGGCATTCCCAAATAATAGGTTAATACTGGGTAGAGGTTCAGTATGTAGTGTATTAACTATAGAAACAACAGAAAGCTGCTTCTACTGAATTTTAGCCTCGTATTTATTAATAAAGAACGATTATAAAATACAGAATTTGAATTTTTTTTAAAGATTTTATTTATTTATTCATGAGAGACAGAGAGAGAGAGAGAAAGAGAGAGAGAGAGAGGAAGAGAGACACAGGCAGAGGGAAAAGCAGGCTCCATACAAGGAGCCCAATGTGGGACTCAATCCCGGGTCTCCAGGATTACGCCCTTGGCCGAAGGCAGACGCTCAACTGCTGAGCCACCCAGGAGTCCCTGAATTTGTTTGACTTGTAAACTAGTTAAGCAGGTTATTGGTTTTCTGGAATAGGTCTTTTCCTCTGTTGACATTATCAAGTTTAATAAACCACTAGAGTAATTCTCAGAAGCTCATTTCGGGAGACTTTAACTCCATGATCTTTCTTTCTTCCCTATTTAGATTACTGTGTCCTTTTGCATGGGTGAGTGATTATTACTACATGTGCTGATTAATTCTAGTTCCTGAGCAGAAAAACTATTTTAAGAATAATGTGTATCCTAGTTCTTTGGAAAAAAAGTGAATGGTTTTAAGCTACTGTTAGTTAAGTTTGAATGTAGTTTTATGAAGCTTTTTTTTTTTTGCTTTACCTCAATTATAACTGTCATAAAAGTTAATTTATTACTTTTTTGTCAGATACTGCAGAAGTAACATTTTTTACCTTTAGTATAGTGCAACTGCATCTGTACTGTATTTTATATGCAACATACATACTTAATATTTTAATGTTTGTGGATTAGTATTTTCAATTTGTTTAACCACTGTGCTGCTAAGGTTTTGCCATCTCATGCCCATTTTTCCCTTTACAGTTTTAGTTTAATTAATTAATTTAAAAAAAGATTTTATTTATTTACTCATGAGAGATACACACAGAGAGAGGCAGAGACACAGGCAGAGAGCGAAGCAGGCTCCATGCAGGGAGCCTGATGTGGGACTTGATCCCGGGTCTCCAGGATCAGGCCCTGGGCTGAAGGTGGCACTAAACCGCTGAGCCACCTGGGCTGCCCTCCCTTTACAGTTTTAAACAATTTCTTCATTAAAAACAATGGTGATGGAAAAAAACCATTTTTTTACCTGCAATTCTCTCTGGAGAGAAGTTACTCTTTTTACAAGAACCAGCCACAAGCCACAGGCTTTCATTTAGGAAAGATTAGAAGAGACATTCCTATTGTAGTGGTTTGTAGTGGGGCATGGGGGTGGTGGGATGTTTATTGTAGAGGTGGGAGTAGCAACATTTGACAAGGAGGGTGTGTGTTTTTTAATGGCTCATGATCACCGTCATCTGTATGTATGGCATTATGGCTTTTTTCCCTTCTGAGAGATTTTACTGAGATATAATTGATATTCGGTGAAATGTATACTTTAAGTTTTAGCAAATGTGTACATACATATAGCCCACATGCTTGTTAAGATATACCACATAGCTGCCAATTCAGAAAATTCTCTCCTGTTTTGTACTCAATGCCTGCCTTTGCCCTATACCCCCACAACTACAATTTTAAATTCTTTTGACAGAGGGAAGTTTCCTTGTTTCAGAACTTCACATAAACAGAATCCATTTTATGATCTTTTGTGTGTGCAGATACTGTGTCTGGGTGTGCTGACTTGAAATTCATCTGTTTTGTTGTATGAATAGTTGCTTCTAAGAAAATGCTAACACGAGTATATTGTAGTTTATCTAGTCCCTTGTTGGAAATGTAGACGTTTCTGGTTTTTATGGATAAAGTTACTCTGATCATAAGTCTTTGTGGATATGTTTCCATTCCTCTTGAATAAATACTAAGTAGTGCAATTGGTAGGTCATATAGTAGGATTTAATAACAGATACTGCCAAACACTTTTCCAAAATGGCTAAACTTTACATTCCCACCAACAATTTCTTAAACTTCCTTGTGTCCTATATCTTCACCAGTGTTGGAAATGATCTCATTCTGTTTAAATTTTAGCCATTCTAGATGGTGTTTTTTGATAGTTCACATTTAAAATTTAATTTGGATTTCTTCAGTGTTTAGTGAGGTGGAGTTTTTTTTTATGGACTTCTTGACCAGTCACATATTTTTCTTTGTAAGTTTTTTGCTCAACTCTTTTGCCCACTTTTTCCCCTGGATTGTTTGTCTTCTTATTATTGAATTGTAAGGAGTTTTTTTTATATATTATGGATATAATTTTTGTCAGATATATATTCTGTAAATGTCTTTTCCAAGACTGGCTTGATTATTCAATTTCCTAATGAGCAGAAGTTTTTACTTTTATTAGGGTCCAGTTTTCAATTTTTAATGTTATAGTTAATGCTTTCTGGTCCTGTCTGGACCAGAAATTCTTACCCTCATGTCTCAAAAATCTTTTTCTTTAGAAGTTTTACAGTTATGAGCTTTTAAATTTTGCATCTATGATTTATCATGAATTGTGTTTTGTGTGTAATGTGACAAATTCTCTTATACTTCTTTGCATTCACTTTCCTGGCTGACCACATCTGGCCCAGCAGCACTTCTGATTGGCTTTCTGTCACTACAGATTAGTTTTGCTTGTTTAAGAATTCCATATACACGGACTCATGCAGTGTATATTCTTTTGTCTGGATTCTTTGGTTCATTGTTTTTGAGACTCATCTGTGTTGTTGTGTCCATCATTCCTTTTTATTCATTCCTTTTTATTGCTGAATAGTATTTCATCATAAGGATATATCATAATTTGTTAACTTTTGCTTGTTGATAGATATGTAGGTCATCTCCAGTTGGCTAGCATAAATAAAGGTACTATTAACTTTCATTGAGAAGTCTTTGCGTGCATTTCATTTTCATTTCTCTTGAGTAAATACCTGGAAGTGGAATTATTAGGTGATGAAAATGTATGTTAATTTTATAGGAAACCGTTAAGTACTTTTCCAAAGTGATTGTGCAGTTTCTGTACTTGCTGTCAGTAACAGATGAGAATACCAGTTGCTCCACATTCGTGTCAACACTTGGTACTAGCAGTCCTTTTAATTTTAGGTAATAGGGTTATTCTGGTTTTAATTTGCATTTCCTTAATGAGTAATGATATTGAGCATTGTTTTCATGTGCTTTTTGATCATTTGTATATTTTCTTTGGTGAAGTATCTGTTCAGATATTTTGCTTGCTGTTATTATTTGCTCATTATTTTTTAATTGGTTTGTCTTATTGGTATATAAGGTAATACATATCTTATAGATCAATTGTATATATACGATGCATATTTTTTTTCCTAAAGAAATGAATTCTTTGTCAGATATATGTATTACAAATATTTTCATCCAGCACAGGCTTGTTATTTTCTCAATATAATTTTCTTTTAATGTATAGATGGTTTAACTTTTGACGAAATCTCATTATCAACTTGTTGTTTTATGATTTGTAGTTTTTGTGTCCCAGCTGAGATATATATATTTTTTTTAAAGATTTAATTTATTTATTCATGAGAGACACATAGAGAGAGAGGCAGAGACACAGGCAGAGGGAGAAGCAGGCTCCATGCAGGGAGCCCGATGTGGGACTTGATCCTGGGACTCTAGGATCACTCCCTGGGCTGAAGGCAGGTGCTAAACTGCTAAGCCACCCTGGGATCCCCCCAGCTGAGATATTGTCTAGACTGCTTCTTTCATCATTTACTGAGAGAGTTCTGTGATAATGATAATTGGGGATTTGTCTATTTCTCTCTTTAATTCTGTCAGTTTTGCTTCATGTATTTGAAGCTGTTATTAGACGTGTACATGTGTAGAATTACATCATTTATGATTGTGGGGATGTCCTTTATTTCTGCAGTACTTGTCTTGCAGTCTGTTTTGTCTGATATTATAGTCATTCCACCTTTCTGATGTTATTTATATGTTTGTATGGTATATCTTTTCCATTCATTTGCTTTTAACCTTTCTGTGTAGTAATTATTTTTAAAGTGCATCTCTTGTAAACAGCAGATCACTGAATCTTGCTTCTTTGTGCACCCTGATTTCTCTGCCTTTTTATTGGAATGTATATTCCATTGCCCGTAATGTAATTATTGGTTTTAATTCTATATTACGATTTGTCTTCTGTGTAATTAATCTTTTCTTTGGAGGTTTTCTTTTTTCCTCTTTTGCTTCTGGCTTCCCATGTGGGCTCTATTGACACTGAAGTGGGGTGGCCTCATTACCACTGGGTGGTGGTGAAAATCCCAACTCTCTGTTAGGCCTCTGAGACTACCTAGCAGGAATGGAGCAGGATGCTTAGTTACTTACAGTTTGGGGGTAGAAGTCCAGATTCTTCACTGGAAGAATCTCCATTGATACCCTTGCAAGAGCAGAGTACTCTTACCAATTGGCCGGTGTGAAAGGCCCAGCGTCCTACTTGGGGCACCCCATGAGGGTGCAAATCTAATCTCCCTCTTACCGGTGTGGTTCAGGGGAGGGCTACAGATTTTTCCTGGTGTTTCCTGGGTAGACCATTATTATCTAAAAGTTTTCCTCTTGTAGGGCAGCTCCTTTCCTAGTCCTTTGGCTAGAGAGAGCAGGCATTTGTTGTTTCATCTGTGCCCATCAGTGTTTCTGGGTTTTGGACTGAATTCCAAGTCTGGGATGTAGAGGCAAAAAGAAAACTCAGGGAACTTCCAACTCTGTTCTTAGAATCCTGAGGTCCCTAACCTACTAACCTTCTTCTCTATCAGTCGGTTGTCCTTTTTTTTTTTTTTTTAAATCTAATATCCAGGATTTTTAGTTGTACTTCACCAAGAGGAGTAGGGTAAGTATTCTTTCTTCAAATGTTTACAAATTTACACCCATTCTTCTTTTCCGTTAGAAGTAGAAATTTTTAATTTTTGTGTTTTTTTCCCTTACCTTTAGCTATTTCTACTCAAATTTACCATGGACCCTTGAGGCTGCGTCTGCCCATTTTTATTTGTTGAAGCTTAGGTTTGCTGTGGCTCCCCAGTGCTCAGTGTGTGCCCTAATGGAGACCTGTTGCTTTTAAATCATCCTGCATTCAGGCCTTCACCCTTCATGTATGCTCTTAGCTCTGCCCTTCCTTCTACTCATTCCCAACTGTAGTGGAAGCAAGTCAACACATAATCATCTAGAGTAGTTTTTGTAAGATTATCTCTTGAATGCTTTCTGAACAAACCTGTCCTCTTTGTCAGTCTAGGATGGAAACTGAGTAATGCTAGTGTGTGAACAGAGAGAACGTTACAAAATGCTGCAGGAAGATGGGAGGAGCACCCAGATCCGTGTGGCATTGGTACATATTCCTGCCCTTACTCCTCTAGGTCCCCGTTTTATCACTTCCTGGCTTTGTGATTGGTGATGACTCGGCTCCCACATCAAGGCCGAAGTCCTCAGCTGGGCATTCAGTTGGCATTCGGTTCAGAACCCACCTGTCTTTCCATGCCTCTCCTATCCTTCCCAGGAGCTGTTCCATCAGACCAGGCTTGCTGCCATCCCACAGATAAGCCCCGTGTTTCTGCTTGTGTCTTAATTTAACTGCGCTGCTCCTCCTGGCGTGAATGTGCTCTTCTGGGTGTGATACATGGAAAAAATGATACTTCAGGGTAGATCCCAGTTTTACTGCTTGCTGTGTGACTTAGGGTAAGTTACTGCAGGCCTCTGAGCCTTGGGCCCCCCCTTTGTGAACCTGGCAAAGTACTTCTTTTCTCACAGGATGTACTAAGGTTAATGTATGTGAATGTTGCTGAAGCCACAGGAACTCAAAATTTGGGCTCCATTGCTTTGTTTCCTTAATTCAAATGTAAGGCTAAGGGTCAGGTTCATGTCTTCTAGTCTTTGTCTCATCATCAATATACAATATGTTGAGGACATGGGAGAAACTAATTGGTTCATTAAGTAAACTTAATTTGAGTAATTTGAGTACTTCCTATAATGCCCTGTGTTGTGTTAAATGCTGGAGCTCACAGATTTGCTGGACAGGACAGACAGGTGCCCAGGCAATTAAAACACAGCATAGTGCATGCAGTGCTGGAGGTGTGTTCTGGAGATTTGGAGAGCACAGAAAAGGAGTGGTGAGGGACGATTCCTGGAAAAAGTGTTGCTGGTAATTGATCCTGTTGTTTTTTTTTTTTAAACAGCTTTATTTAGGTATAATTTACATACCATAAGATCCACCCACTTAAAGTGTATAATGTGGTGATTTTTAGTAAATCAACTAGTTTGTGTAACTGTCACCACTGTCTAAATCTAGGCTATTTCCATCACTTTAAACAGATCCCTCATTCCCATTTTCAGGAGTCGTGGTGAAGGATGGGTGTGAATTGGCCGTGCAGAGGTGCTAGAAGGGGGGCTTTCCAGGAGTGAAGACATCGTGTGCAAAGCCAGGGGAGCTTAAGACAAAATGGCTCAGTGTGGAAGGGATGCCTATAAGCAGGTTTATTTGTGTAGTTTACAGCTGTGCTCCTTCCTGCAGCTGTGTTTTGGCTTCCTCTTTGGAGCTCAGTTTCCTCACCTGTAATACGTAACTGTTATGCTATTATGCTATTGGGCTCTAGCTTTGCGTAAACCCTCAAATCCCGTAATTGTTAAAACTTACGATGCCTTTGATTGAAGAGAAAATGGCCTGTACTTCTAAAAAACAGTAGCCAAACAGAAAAACAGAATTAGACTGATCCTTATAGATCTTAAATGGAACTTTCTGATTTTTTTTTTATGTTTCCCTGATTATATGAGCAATAATACTGGGTAGAAAATTTATGAAATGCAGGAAGGTAGGAAGAAAACATAGGTCACTTATGATCTTAGGATTCAGAGAATTGTTATTAACATTCTCTTGTACTTAAGTTTTTTTGGTTTTGTTTTTTTTTTTTAGAGAGAGAGAGAGAGAGAGAGAATGTGTGTATATGAGAGCAGGGGAGAGAAGGGGGAGAGGGAGAGAGAATCCCAAGGCAGGCTAGAATGCTCAGTGCAGAGCCTGATGCAGGGCTCAATCTCACAAGCCTGAGAGATCATGACCTAAGCCGAAATTAAAAGTCGAACATTTAACCAACTGAGTGAGCCCACTTAGGTGCCCCTGTTCTTACCATTTTTTGCATGTATGTTCATATACTTAAATATTGATATTGTGCTATAAATAAAGCCTTTTCTCTATATTATTTTTTTCTCTATATTATTAAATAGTATTAAAAACATGATTTTAAATGCTGTATGATTTTTATGAAATTAAAAAAATATGCCCTGTACATTTTTAAAAACAACAATAGTAATGAAAGTAATAAAAGGACATGGTAAGGTTCAAACTATGTTGAAGGAATAAAAAAAAAAATCTTTCTCTCCCTCCCATTTTACCACTTCCAAGAGTTAACAGTAGCTGTTTCTTATAAGCTTTCAAAAATTGTGTATAATAATTTATATTCCATTATGTGGGTAAATCATAACTGATCTTTTAGGGATAGCCATTTTAGATTATTATATTTTTGCTCTTAGAGTTCTGAAATGAATATTTTCATGTGCACATCCTTGAATTCTTGTGAAAGTGTATCTGAAGAATAATTTCCTAAAAGGAATGCCTGGATCAGAGAGTACATTTTATATTTTGATAGATATTGCCAAATTGCTTTTCAAAAAAGATTGTGCTAATTTAGACTTAGGTTATCAGTACGTAGTCTCATGAGTCCCTCTTTGCTTATATCTTTACCAACATTGGGTATTATGTACTTTTTTGTTCTTTGCCAGTCTGATGTTAGAAAAATGGTAACTTTTTAAGTTTATGCTTTAAAAATTAGAATTGTACTTGAACATTATTTTCATATGGATATTAGTCATTTTTCTATAAGTTGTATCATGTGCTTTGTGTAGGTATCCTGATTTGTTAATATTTTTACTGATTTCTAAGAACTCTTTGCTGTTTAAAGAACTTAGTTATTGCAGATTGCCAATTTATTTTTTTTTTAATGTTTGCTTGTTTTTTGACTGTTCATGGTCAGATTTATTGATCTTGTCATTTAGGGCTTGTGGAGTTTTTAAATTTTAAAATAACCTTAAAAGTAAGTGCAAAGAGAAAATGAGTGATTCTAATAGTTTTCCAAATGAGTATCATAAGGATATTAAAGAGGAATAAGAACTGATCCAAGTAACTTTTGACTGTGTATAGATTGTGTAACCTCTAAGAAAGAAAGAAGTGAACATATCTTGAGTTCTTACTGTGGTTGGCCTTTGCAGTGTCCATTCTAGTCAGTCTGCTTTGTGTGTATTTTAGGATTGAACAAATAAGGGCTCCCTTGTTTCTTTTGACATAATTGGAGTACAAAATTAAAGTTATTATCAACACAAAAACTATCTAATATAATGCAGTATATAACTATACTTAAGGATCTATCATTGTATGAATCATCAAATATATCACTACAACTATTGTAAATTTTAATTATGATTCTGAACTATTCATCTGTAGCTATATAAGTTGTCTTTATATTATTTATTACTTGTAATTTGTTCATAAAGGAAAATAGTAAGATTTTATGTTGATTAGAGCAATCAAAATGAAACTTCTTGGGACAGCCCCGGTGGCGCAGCGGTTTAGGGGCGCCTGCAGCCCAGGGTGTGATCCTGGAGGCCCGGGATCGAGTCCCACGTCGGGCTCCTTGCATGGAACCTGCTTCTCCCTCTGCCTGTGTCTCTGCCTATCTCTCTGTGTGTGTTTCTCATGAATAAATAAATAAATAAATAAATCTTAAAAAAAAAACAACAAAAAAAACAAAATGAAACTTCTTACTGTGGGGACTTCTTTGTAAAAGGAGCTCTGTGTGCTACTTTGAGAACTCTGATTTTCATTTAGTTTATTTTTCTAATACTTAAAGATGCTAGTGCTTTCTATGAAAGCTCTGAAAACTGAAATGTGTGATGAATATAACTTGAGATGAGAAAATGAATATTTTTAAAGAGGGGTCATGAAGAAAAATATTTTTGATTTGTAAATGCAAGAGTACTCACTACGTTTTGTGTGTGGGGAGGTGCTTTTGTATTTTGACTGGTGTTGATGACCTTTTTTTCCTATGTGCAGGTGTAATGGATAGGTAACAGAGAAACCCTCTTCACTGTCTCATCAGGGAGGCAGAATGACTGAGTGCTTCCTGCCCCCCACCAGCAGCCCCAGTGAACACCGCAGGGTGGAGCATGGCAGTGGTCTTACCCGAACCCCCAGCTCTGAGGAGATCAGCCCTACTAAATTTCCTGGATTGTACCGCACCGGCGAGCCCTCGCCTCCCCATGACAGCCTCCATGAACCTCCTGACATAGTATCTGATGATGAGAAAGACCATGGGAAGAAAAAAGGAAAATTTAAGAAAAAAGAAAAAAGGAGTAAGTGCCATTTTTATCTGTGCTTTTGATATATTTCAGATAAACTTTTACTCAAATTACATGCACCTGCTATTTTCTGAGACAATGTTCAAAGACTCTTGTTTGACATTTTCTGTTCTTTTCTGGATCTCAATTTTTGTTTTGTTTTGTTTTTTTTTTTTTGGATCTCAATTTTTGTATAGTAGAGCTGTATTTTAGGGTTTTACTCTTGCAAATAAAAATACCAAATTTCCAGAAATGGTAAAGTTTTATGATGAAAGTTTCTTATATTGATTATTTTAAATAATGCATAAAAAGTAGATACTGGAGTTTCACCCTTATATAGAATATTACTTTCTTGGCTCGGTTGTGTAAGCCAGTTGCAGTACTATACTTTATTGGAACTGTAAAAAAACAGTAGTTATTTGTTTGTCTTAAGCAAATGCCATAATGCATTCTATTTATAGTTCCTATTCAGTAGGAAAGATGAATTTTTTAAGCATAGCACCTTAGTATGTTAAAAGCAGATCAGGTGAGTTATTTTAAGTATTGCTTTATTTGGAGTTTTACGGTATTTTTAAGTTAATTTGTTTTTTGAAGCATAGCACTAAGAATGCACAAATTGTATATAACTTGAATGAGTTATCACAAAAAGGGTGTATGTCCTTATAATTATAAGCCTCTGGGAATAGAGCATTATCAGCAGCTTAGAAATTCCTTTCCATTATCCCTTCAAAGGGAATCTTCCACCCTTCCCAAAGGTAAACTGCTTTCAATATAGCTTGAAACTGCCTGATTTTGAATTTATCTAACTGATACCAGATTTCCTTTTGCATCTAGTTTCTTTTGCCCAAAGTTGTATTCATTAGATTCATCCATGTTATTCTATGTGGCAGTAATCTGTTCGTTTTTATTGCTGGATTTTGTTTCATTTCATTAATATACTAGAATTTTTTTGCTATTCTTGGTCTTTTGGGTTGTTTTCCATTTTTGACTGTTATGAATAGGGCTTCTGTGAGTGTCGTTGTAGGTGTTTATACATATTTCTGTTGTGTATATGCCTGGATGTGGAATTGCTGTATTATAGGCCACACTCAACTTAGCATTAGTCTAATAGATCCTGCAAAAACAATTTTCCAGAGTGGCTTACACTCACACCAGCAGTGTCTGAGAACCGCATTTGTTTTAGATCATGGTATAATGCCCTTAAGGTTTCTGCCCTTCTGGTTGGTGTGGAGTTTGTGGTATTTTAAATGGAGGGTAATTTGTGAAATATTTTTAATTTTTGTTATGAAATAGCTTGTAAGGTAGCTGGCTAAAGAAAAGAATAGGAGAATTATATTTTGAGATAACAGAAGCAAGCTAGGATAGCTCTAATATGATATAAAACAAGTGTCAGTGTGTGTACACCAAGGCTCATGATGCATAAGTGGGCCGGTGCATTTGGCCACCATCCAGAGATTTGGAAATTTCCTGGTTCTGTCTTCCACCCAAATGAAGCTTCAGTCCCTGCTGCAGTTGCCAGAAAGAACGCTCTATATTATAGGACTCTTACTTAGCTCTCTCTCTGTAGATCCTTTGTTGTGTATTCATAGTATTTGGTTTGCCAAACTTCCACCTAAAACCAGTTGTGATGGTAACTGGCACTCTGCATTTCCCCTCTTGTGGCCAGGAGATGTCACTGCCACATCTCATTTTACCTGAGAAGAAACCTGTTTCTTTACTGGGAGTACCCAGGAGGGATTGACCATGAAGTGAAAAGCAAGGTAGCCAGTGCCAGGTAGCGCTGTTTTTTTGGTCCTGTTTTTAGAGAGTTTAGGCATGGTTTGACATTTAACAGATCTATGACTTCTGTTTCCTGTGTTTCTTTGGCAGCTGAAGGCTATGCTGCCTTTCAGGAAGACAGCTCTGGAGATGAAGCTGAAAGTCCTTCCAAAATGAAGAGGTCCAAGGGAATTCATGTTTTCAAGAAGCCCAGCTTTTCTAAAAAGAAAGAGAAGGATTTTAAAATTAAAGAGAAACCCAAAGAGGAAAAACATAAAGAAGAAAAGCACAAAGAAGAGAAACATAAAGAGAAGAAGTCAAAAGACTTGACAGCAGCCGATGTTGTTAAACAGTGGAAGGAGAAGAAGAAAAAGAAGAAGCCAATCCAGGAGCCAGAGGTGCCTCAGATTGATGTTCCGAACCTCAAACCCATCTTTGGAGTCCCTTTGACTGATGCAGCTGAGAGGACCATGCTGTACGATGGCATTCGGCTGCCAGCGGTTTTCCGTGAGTGTGTAGATTACGTGGAGAAGTATGGCATGAAGTGTGAAGGCATCTACAGAGTTTCAGGTATTGAGGACATGTGCTTCTCTTGGGGGTTTTAAGAAATTCACCTTCATTTTTTAAAGAAAGGAAAACGATTAGCTTGTGAGGAAAATTATAGCATGGGTCCTGAGCCTTATTCATTTCCTTGATCCTTGCAGTTGAACAAAAATCCCTCAACGCATGCACGCGCGTGTGTGTATGTGTTTGTGTGTGTTTTGATAGTTTGCTTTTTTCTTATGATACTACCTTCCATTAGGAGGCTTTATGCGTGAGTCTTTCATAGTTTGCAGCTGCCTGGCTGAGTGTAAGCAAAGCATAGGAGTAGTGTCCCTTCGCTCGGGTGCGCTCAGACTGTGCTGTATTCTTCTCACCTCTTTCCTCTCTGAGCAGAGCTCCGTGTTGTGAGGGAGAGGAGATATCTGGGTAAAGGACGCTTCAGAGACACTTTTATTAGCATAATCATATTTCCTGAGTTAAGCTGAGGGACATGAAATGTTCTTTGTTATATGTTTAGGCCCAAATGTGAATGCTTTTGTCAGCCATGTGCAGCTATTACATAGATTAATGAAATTGATTTTCCATTTATTTATGTTCCCTATGTGTGAAAATTTAAATTTCATATTTGGCAAGAATATCTCATGTGGGTGTCTAGAATCAAGCAAAATGTAGAAGGAAAAAGATTTTATTTCTTGCAAAGTAGTAGGACTTTTTTATTGTGTAGTATGGAAGTCTTGCCCTGTGCAACATCTGTGTTCCAAATCATTACTTTCCTTTAATTCAGTTTCTTAATACTGGAGATGTATTTTATAAAACTTGTTGGTAACACATTTTCATGATATGTCAAATCATACATATTTAGAATATAGAGATTATGTTGAGCTTTTCCATTTATTTGGTTCATACACATTTTTAGAGGGCAGATTTGATATTTTTGATTTTTTGAGAAGGGACAGGCATCTTTGATAATTGAGGAACCTTTTACATAGTTCCATAGATACCATGCTGTCGTTTAGACTCTTAACTCTTTTGGCTAACATAGTACCATTTTGTAGAAAATAAAATCCACAAATTAGGTATTGAATTTATAACCGTTTAATAACACGAAAATAAACACATTTAAATGAATTTGCAAATTTGGCTTTTAAAACTAATGATGAATTGGTTTTTAAAGATTTAAACAGTACTAACACAGCTGCTTCTCTCACATGAGTTTGATAGGCACGAAGGAACTTTGTTTTAGGTGAAAGTTTCTCTGAAGAGTTTCTGTAGCTTTGTTCAAAGGATTCCTTTGTCTTTGACCTATTTTTGATGTTTGCATTCTTTTGGAGAGTCAGAGTTGCAGAACTCCTCTATTTGTGTGTCAGAGCATTCAAACGGAGCTGTTCCCCTGATCATTGACTCCTGGAGGCTGAGCTCTTGCTTTGATCAATTTTTTATTATTTTTTAAGCTCTGACAGTGTGCTGTATGGATTAAGTTTACGGCTGTGACTTTTCTGTGACTTTTCTTTCTTTGAATGCCCATAATACTGTTTTCTGCTGGAAATTTTTGGCTTTTAATTATTCATATGTAAGTTCCACTGTTAAATATATACCATTTTGTGTATGCTCCTTTTTTACCTAAGACATTTTATTTGAAGTGTCCAATTAAAAATTTTTTTTGATAATTTCAGAGTAACAACAAACCAAACACATATTTTAATTGTTTATTTGTGTAGGTTTCTGGGTTGGCACTATTGGGGAGAAAAATTAGATACATAAAAGAAAGTCTTTGCTAAGAATTTCAATTGAAGTTCTCACTCACTGTGTTTTACTCATTGTCATAAAAATAAGAAAATGGGAATTATTTAGGTGCATGTGTGGCTCAGTTGGTTAAGTGTCTTTAACTCTTGATTTTGGTTCAGGTGATGATCCTTGGTTGATCCTTTGGTTAAGGATGGAATCCCACATCAGGCTCCATGCTCAGTGCAGAGTCTGCTTCTCTTCCTTTCTGCCACCTCCTCCCCCTCGGCCTGGTTGCTCATTCTTTCTAAAATAAATAATAAAATCTTAAAAAGAAAATGGGAATTATTTTCTAACTTTTCTTGCCTCAAAATAAAGATTATACAAAATAAGCTTTATGTTCTTACTTTCACATTTAGTGTTATTGATTTTATTTTGCCAGTGCTGGGTAAGTGATGATTGACAGATTCATTGTAATGCCATTGTAAGGGTTTCACATAAGATAAGGAACACCAAAGCCCAGATGTAAGCAGTACTGATTATAAAATGCTGTTGAGATTAGATGACACTTGAATATTTGCATCAACCATTATAGTCTCTCAGTCTTAATAATGTGGCTTGTTTCAAATGTTGGCCTAAAGTTTTAAGTATCAAACACAACAGAAAGCTACCTTGTACTTTAATGAGCAGTCACTAACACCGAATCCATATCACTTAAATGCAGATTGGACTAGATTTAAAAACTTATAGAATGTTTGGAAAACAGTTTTGTGTATCACTGTTTCTGTCCTATAAGAAAAGCAAAACAATTTGATTTTAGGAACCTTAAGTTTCTTTCTTTCTTTTTTTTTTTTTTGGTTGGTCCTGCTGTGTTCCGGATTAAGAAAATATATCATAGTTTAAGGTTAAAATAGAAATTAGATGGGGATTATTTAATGGACAAGATTTTTCAGAGTGTGTTTAGATAGCAAACCCCCCTTTTGCATTTATGATACAATGTTTGCTTATAAAAAAGTAATTACCCACAACTTTTTGGACACACTAATAAATACTGAGTTGTGTGTTGTGTTATCAGTCTTGTGACTCATTAGAAAAGGCAGTTGGCCGCTCATGTGGAACAAGATTTACACTTGGATTGTAGTTGAAGTTTTGCCTGAATTTTTAACTACGTAGATTTAAATTATTGTGTTTGAAACCTAAGATATTCCAAGATTGCTCTGACTTCTTTTCTAAATACTGAGTTTTCCCATTATTATTTAGCTTTTGGTTGAGTTCACCCTCACGGTGTAGTCTTTTATATTATTATTATTATAATTTTTTTTTTTTTACAGAGGAATTCTATGCCCTTTGAGCAGATAAATACTTCATAACTAGAGGTTTGTTACTGTCAGATTAACTCTTTAGATCTCCCCCCAGGGGCAGGTGCCATGGTGAGAAAAGCTGTGTGTGTTTGTTTTCTTGATACTCTTCTTTCTATTCGGTATTTGAATGTTTTTAGGAATTAAATCAAAGGTGGATGAGCTGAAAGCAGCCTATGACAGAGAGGAGTCTCCAAATTTGGAAGAATATGAGCCTAACACCGTAGCCAGTTTGTTGAAGCAATATTTGCGAGACCTTCCGGAGAATCTGCTTACCAAAGAGCTGATGCCCCGCTTTGAGGAGGCTTGTGGGAGGAGCACAGAGAGCGAGAAGGTGCAGGAATTCCAGCGCTTGCTCAAAGAACTGCCAGAATGTAACTATCTTCTGATTTCTTGGCTGATCGTGCACATGGACCATGTTATCTCGAAGGAACTGGAAACAAAAATGAATATACAGAACATTTCTATAGTGCTCAGCCCAACCGTTCAGGTACATGGCCTTCTCTGCACACATGTCCTTTGATGCTGACTGCGGGGAGTGTTGGAGCCATTTTCTGTTGCTGAGTCACATACAAAGCAGTTAACCAGCAAAAGTAGGCAGTAGATAAGCCTGAATATTGGTGTTTTTCTTTCAGAATATGGACAGTGTTGTCATATGGCTGCATGTAGCTGTGTAATTTGACTATTGCAGTCTTTGGTGTGGGTTTCTCTCTCTCTCTTTTTTTTTTTTTTTTTTTTTTTTAGATTTTATTTACTTTTAATGAGAGATACAGAGAGAGAGAGGCAGAGACACAGGCAGAGAGAAAGAAACAGGCTCCATGCAGGGAGCCTGATGTGGGACTCGATCCCGGGTCTCCAGGATCACGCCCTGGGCTGAAGGCAGGCGCCAAACCGCTGAGCCACCCAGGTGTCCCTGGTGTGGGTTTCTAAACCAGTTTCTGATGACAGTGATCTGTCTGTCATGAGGAGAGAAGCAGCCTGTGGTACCCACAATTATAGAGTTCATCTATAGAATTTTGAAGATTTCATTTATTTCTTCAAATAGCATTATTGCTTAATTATATCACATCCACACACCAGACTCAGGCACAAAGGAGCCTAACAACATTAGTTTGGTCAGAGATTTAACCTGGTCATTTCATTCATAAAGATCCTAGAGAAGGAAATTATAGAAATTTAATCTGAGGAGGCATTTCAGGGAATTGGGTAATGTGTTAATATAATATAAATTTACAGTATAAATACTTGGCCTTTGTTTATTGCTGCTCACTTGGTGCTGGCACAGAGTGTATCTTTTCCTTTAATTAGAATTATTGGGCAGCCCTGGTAGCGCAGCGGTTTAGCGCCGCCTGCGCCTAGGGTGTCATCCTGGAGACCTGGGATCGAGTCCCACGTCGGGCTCCCTGTGTGGAGCCTGCTTCTTCCTCTGCCTGTGACTCTGCCTCTCTCTCTCTCACTCTGTGTGTCTCAATAAATAAATAAAATCTTTAAAAAACAAAAGTCCTTGACAGAATTATTAATACTTTATAAAGGCTAGACACAAAAGACAAAAAAATGAAGTGACAGTTGTACTTTTTTTATAAGAAGAATTTTTTTTAAAGATTTTATTTATTTATTCATGAGAAACAGAGAGAGGCAGAGACCCAAGCAGAGAGAGAAGCAGGCCCTATGCAGGGAGCCGGATGTGGGACTTGATCCCGGGACCCCAGGATCACGCCCTGGGCTGAAGGCGGCGCTAAATTGCTAAGCCACCCAGGCAGCCCTGTGCTTTTTTTTTTTTTTTTTTTAAGATTTTATTTATTCATGATTGACACACAGAGAGAGAGAGGCAGAGACACAGGCAGAGGGAGAAGCAGGCTCCATGCAGGGAATCGGACGTGGGACTCAATCCTGGGTCTCCAGAATCAGGCCCCGGGCTGAAGGTGGCGCTAAACCACTGAGCCACTCCGGCTGCCTCAGTCTGCCCTGTATTTTTATTTTAAGCTCTCTTTTTGGCCAGTATACTAGATTATTGTCAGCCATTGTTATAATGCACTGTTGTAAGAGTGCATTTTCTTATACTTGCATTGTTCATTGATTGTGTTTTGGAAGTAAACTGTTTCTCAGATTTCAGTTTGATCATTCGGATTTTAGTCAGGATTTCAGAATTTGGTAAATATTACATTGTTACTTAATATTACTATAATAGGGATGATAGTTTCATAGAAAGTGCAAGTATATTATAAAGCTTAGGTAGAAAGTAGTTAATGTCCTGAGCTCCTAGCACATGAACATCATATTTAAACACTGGCTGTGCAGATGTGCCCAGAAGGCATTTGTTTCTGGAGTGAGGGTTCTTCTATTCTCAGCCCAGCTTAACAACTCCAAGTGCTCTTCCTTCATATTCCTCAGTGGATCCATATGTGTGTGTGCCAAGGTCTCAAAGTAACTCGAGAATAAAGAACATAGGATTTTTAAAATCAGTTAATATTATATTGCTAGAAGGAACAGATTGATGGTCAGCGGCTCTGCAACCTTTTTCCTGTCCTTTCCCACTCAGTTCCTTATGGTGCTTGAATTCATGACTGAACTCCTCCTGCTTTTCCATTTTCTTCTTTGAATTGGCCACTAAGTAGCAAAGCATGTCTGGTCCCTACTGAGGAGAACGGTCATTCCCATGTCTAGGATTAAAGGATATACTCTGCACCAGACACAAGTTAAATGAAATAAAATGCTAATTTGAATAGTTTTTTTTTTTTTTTTTTTTTGCAAATCTTTTTATTTATTTTTTTCTTAGATTAGCAATCGTGTCCTATATGTGTTTTTCACACATGTGGAAGAGCTCTTTGGAAATGTGGTACTAAAGCAAGTGACAAAACCTCTTCGATGGTCTAACATGGCCACTATGCCCACACTGCCAGAGACCCAGGAGAACATCAAGGAGGAGATCAGAAGACAGGTGTGTGCTCTCAGCCCCATGCTTCAGCCCTGAAGAGCCTCCCTTTGCTCTGCCCCTTTTGGGTGATTATGATGATTGACAGTGATGATTAAGAGGAGGAGCTTTTGTTCACTGAGTACGTTGTGTGTGTCTGGAACTATGTTAGACACATTGTTAATGGTATGCCAAAGGCAGAAATTTCTGTCTGGCACTCTTTCATGCCAGTGAAGTCAGAATATTGTAGTAGAAAGAACACAGGTTTTGAAATCAAAAGACCTGGCTTTAAATTCTTCCTTGGTTTCTAATTAGCTGATTGATTTTTAGGCAAATTGTTTAACCTCTGTAAGCCTTGGTGATCCCATTTTAAAATGGGTCATCTCATGGTTTCATGCGAAGATTACTACCATGAATAAGATAATGCTGCCAGGAACGTTGTAAGGAGTCAAAAAATGTTAGCTTATCGGGACAACTTTGCTGTTATCAGCCATATTTTACAGACAAAAATAAATTTAGGGAAATTAAATAACTGACTCTGTGTTATATGGTTACTAAACTATAGGACCAGGATTTGACCCCAAATCCTGTACTTTTCTTCTATGCTATATTGATAGAAGAAATAGTTCATTTAGTGGTGTGTGTGTGTGTTTAGCAAAACTGATTAAGAAATTCAAGACAAAAAAAAAAAAAAAAGAAATTCAAGACAAAGAAATCTACTTATATTTGATGATGATTATTGGCATACATGTTATAAAATTCCTGCTTAGTTTCTTTTCCTTTTGTCTACTCTGAACTCCCACTATTAGTTGTCGATGTGTTGTGGGAAAGGATATGAATGAACTATTACTGAGCCAATGTAAATTAATGACAAGAACTCAGTGCCCAAGGCAAAAAAGGATTTTTCAGTCATATCCTTGAAAAAATAGTTCATGCCATTATTTCATTCCCTTAATGATAATTGAAAAAGAGTTGGTTGTACATCTTTAGAAATTGCATGTGGTTTTATTTTAAGATGGTAAGACATGAGTTACCACTCAGTGTGCATATTATTTTCTAGGAGTTTCTTTTGAATTGTTTACATCGAGATCTGCAGGCTGGGATAAAGGATTTATCTAAAGAAGAAAGATTATGGGAAGTACAAAGAATTTTGACAGCCCTCAAAAGGAAACTGAGAGAAGCTAAAAGACAAGTGAGTAAATTTGTCATTTTGGTACATCATGTTTATAATGGAATATAAACCATATGTGCTGGAATTTTTCTTACATACTATTTTAAGTTAGTTTTCTTTTAAAAACACAATATATACATGTTTTCTGAAGTGAAGTTCCCTTATGGGAAATCTATTTGCTTGAATGTTCCCAGCTAATCATTATTGGTCCTTCAGTTTGGTATCAGGGAAATGTTTAATGTAGAAAGCTGTTTTTTTTTTTTTTTTTTAATTTAAGAGATGATTTTACTGAAAGATGTTTTGTCATTTCCTGCTTAGTTGTATTTGTGAACAACAGAAGCAGTTGGATAGTGAGACATTTCAGAGATGGCTGGGGAATCTGAGGCCTTTGAGTCAGCTCTTAGGAAACATAAGGAGGTCCTGAAGATAAGGAGGAGTTTTAGTCACCTAATAGGAAGAGCAGCATGTAACTCCTGATAAGTTTGGGGTATATGAGTCAGGCTTTTGCTCTCCTCTAGCTTAGCCTGTGTTGCTTGGCTCTGGGACTGTGAATTGCCTAGCCACACCAAGGCTAAGATCTCAGATCACTGGACCCTCTTACAACCCACATGCAGGTTCAACGCCACGCCCCAAATAGTACTTCCATGGAACATTAGTTAGCATTTATCAGACTGAGAGAGTGTGATCAGTGGTGGGTCGCCATTGTGGTTGTGCTAACAGGCAAAATCAGCCCATGTACATACGTTGCTTTGATGGTAGAGGTTTGCATTGATTGATTGATTTTATTCATGAGAGACACAGAGGGAGAGGGAAAGAGACACAGGCAGAGGGAGAAGCAGGCTCCCTGTAGGGAGCCTGAGGTGGAACTCGATCCCGGGCCCCCCAGGATCAGGCCCTGGGCTGAAGGTGGCATTAAACCGCTGAGCCACCCGGGCTGCCCAGAGGTTTGCATTTATGTGGAGGTTGGCTTCGTCAGAAAGGAAGTATTCGTGGGATTTTTACATCTGTACTCCAGGACTGGCAGACCAGCAAAAGCCCTTTGTGTATTTTTCCTCGTTTCTTACTGCTTACCAGATTATCTATCTTTTGCTTCTTGTGCCTGTTGTCATTATTGTTCTTTTCATGCGTCAGCCTGGAATCAGTGACTGACTGATCAGCCATCATGGTTATAATTGCTGACCGTGTGGCTTTGCCCATCAGACTCTAAATGAAGGTCTCTGACCTGTGACAGTTGTGTCTCTGCTACTCATGCTTCTCTCTTGCATAAAGGAGTTGTGACAGAGCAGGCAGAGCCATTAGAGAAGGGGATAGATCACCTTTACTTTACTAGTTTTCTTTATGCTATCTTTTTATACCTGTTCATTAATTCATAAATTTTCCTAAGGTGCTGACAAGTTGACTTCAACTTTGAGGAATAAATTCTTTTATTTTTTAATCCCCCACCTTGCCCATCCAGAAATAAATTATTTTTAAAGATAGAAATAATATAGCTCATTGTATTAACAAAACCAAAGAATAAAAAAACCACAAGATCATGTCAATAGATGCAGAAAAGCATTTAGCAGAATTCAACATTTCAGATGTTCATAATTCTCATTCAACTTACTCATAATAAAAGCTCTCAGCAAATGTCATTCTCAGCCTGATAAAGGGTGTCTATGAAAAAAATCAGCGATTAATATTGTACTTAATGGTGAAAGTCTGAATGCTTTCTCCTAAGATTGGGTGTACAAGGCAAGGATTTCTGCTTTCACCACTCTCTTCAGCATTGTACTGGATGTTCGTGTTAGCTAGTACAATAAAGCAAGAAAACAAATTGGAGAGAAGTTTTTCTATGCAGACAACATGACTATCTGCATATAAAATCCTAATGAATCTATAAAAAAAAAAACTAGAAGTCCATTTAGCAAAGTTGTAGCATATAAGATCAGATACACACACAGAAGTCTGTTGTATTTCTTTATATTAGCAATGAGCAGTTAGATATTAGCCTAAAAAGAAAAATGAAGACCTAAATAAATGGAGTGCTATCTCTTAATATTGTTAAGATGTTAGGTGTTTTCAGTTTCATCTGTGGCGTCAATCCCAATCAAAATCTAAACAAGTGGGCTTTTTTTGTTTTTGTTTTTTTGAAAATAACAAGCTCCTCTAAAATTTATGTGGAAATACAAATGATCTAAATGATTGTGGAAAAAGAACAACATTGGAGGATTCACATACCTGATTTTAAGACTTACTATGAAGCTACAGTAACTAAGACGGTAGGTATTGGATAAAGGTAGACATATAGAATAGAAAGTTCAGAAATAGACCCCACTCATACATGGGCAGTTAGTTTTCAACAAAGCTGATAAGACGATTCATTGGGGGAAGGATTTTCTTTTCAACAAATGATGCTGGAACAACTGGATATCTGTATGCCAAAAAAGAATAACTAAAACAAAACCTTGACTCTTTCTATGTATCATACATAAAAATTAATTCAAGATGAACCATACATTAAGACGTTTAAAAAAAATTCCAGAAGAAAAACCTGAAAGTTCTTATTGACTTTGGCTTAGGCAGTGATTTCTTAAATAGGACACCATGGACTGTAAAAGAAAAATTTGTTAGATTACATTTCATCAGTGTGCTAAAAACATGCCCTTCAAAAGACACTGTTAATAAAATGAATATACAAGTCAGAGGCTGTGACAAAATATTTGCAAAAACACATACCTGATAAAAGATTTGAGTATGTAAAAAACTCTTAAGAAGAAGACAATTCAAGGTATTTTTTTTAGACAATTTTTAAAAGATGTTATCTATTTATGAGAGAGGCAGAGACATAGGCAGAGGGAGAAGCAGGCTCCCTGTGTGAAACCTGATGCTGGACTTGATCCTGGGACCCCAGGATCACGCCCTGAGCTGAAGGCAGGTGCTCAACCACTGAGCCACCCAGGTATCCCGGAGTTTTATTTTTTTTTTTTTCTGAAGCAGATGTAGGTTCACAGCAAAATTGGAAGGTACAGAGATATCCTGTATAAACTCTGCTCTCCCATCACAGTACAGTACATTTATTGCAATAACGATTCAGTTTTAAAAAGGCAAAAAAGGGGGGATCCCTGGGTGGCGCAGCGGTTTAGCGCCTGCCTTTGGCCCAGGGCGCGATCCTGGAGACCCGGGATCGAGTCCCACGTCCGGCTCCCGGTGCATGGAGCCTGCTTCTCCCTCTGCCTATGTCTCTGCCTCTCTCTCTCTCTCTCTCTCTCTGTGTGTGTGTGACTATCATAAATAAATAAAAATAAAAAAAAAAGGCAAAAAAGTTGAATAGGCACTTTAACATGTACAGATGGCAGATAACATGCAAAGATGCTCAATATCATTAGTCATTAAAGAAATACAAATTGATGGGGGATCCCTAGGTGGCTCAGTGGTTTGGTGCCTGCCTTCGACCAGGCTCTCCAGGGCATGGTCCTGGAGTCCTGGGATCGAGTCCCGCATTGGGCTCCCTGCATGGAGCCTGCTTCTCCCTCTGCCTGTGTCTCTGCCTCTCTCTCTTTCTGTCTCTCATGAATAAATAAATACACTACACACCGATAAGAATGACTCAAATTAAAAATACCAGGTGTGGGGGTACCTGGGTATGAGCTAGCTCAGTTGGTTAAGCATCTAACTCTTGATTTTGGCTCAGGTCATGGTCTTGGCATCGTGAGATTGAGCCCTGCATTGGGCTCTGTGCGGAGCATCTAGCCTGCCTGGGATTCTCCCTCCCTCTGTCCCCCACACTCTCCCTCTCTAAAAAAAAAAGTAAAAATAAAAATACCAGGTGTTGACAAGAACATGGGGCAACTGGAAATCTCATTGTTGCCCTTGATAATGCAAAATGACAACAGTAATTTTGGAAAACAATCTGGCAGTTTCTTATAAAGTTAAACATATGGTTACCGTATGACAAAGCAGTCCCACTTTTAGGTATTTAAAAGAAGAAAGCATATATCCACATAAAGCAGATATGTATGAAATGTTTGTAACAGGTCTAGTTATAATAGCTCAGATCCAGGAAGGACCCAGGTGTCCCATCAACTGTGAATGGATGAACAAATTGGTGTACATTTGTACCACGGCATATTACTCAGCAAACTACTAATACAAACAACAAAATAGATGAATAGTAAAAGTATTATGCTACGTGAAAGAAGATTTTTACTGGGTGCTTGGGTGGCTCAGTTGGTTAAGCATCTGCCTTTGGCTCAGGTCATGATCTCAGAGTCCTGAGATTGATCCCCATATCTGGCTCCCTGCTTGGCGGGGAGTCTGGTTTTCCCTTTGCCCCTCCTTTGCTCATACTCTCTTTCTCCTTTCTCAAATAAATAAGTAAAATCTTTTAAAAAATATTTCTTACTGATTGATTCAATCTATATGAAACTTAAGAGTCAAAACTATAGGAATAGAAAATAGGTCAGTGGTTGCCAGGGATCAGCAAATGGTGAAGGAACCCAACGGTACTTTGGTGAGGGAAACGTGTCATGTTTGTGGTGGTGGTTACTCGACTGTATTCATTTGTCAGAATTAATTGAATTGTATACTTAAAGTGGACACCCTCCAAAAAAAAGAAAGTATCACAGAAAGTAATTTTATATGGATGGGTTTAGAAATGATGAGCACAGTAACTAATCAGAATTGAACATTTTTCATGGTGCAGCCACAAACTAAGATCCATATTTTATTTTCCAAGCCCAGTTAACAAATGCTCATCTATCCAGATAGTTCATCTGACTGTTACTGTTACTTTTTCAATTCTAGGAAATGAAAAGGAAACGTCTAAATGGTGATGGTGTGAAATTGTTGAATATGTGTTATATTTGGGCTGACCAGTGCTTTTTCATTTCTTTCTTGACAGGAGTGTGAAACAAAGATTGCACAAGAGATCGCCAGTCTTTCAAAAGAGGATGTTTCCAAAGAAGAAATGAATGAAAATGAAGAAGTTATAAATATTCTCCTTGCTCAGGTAAGCTAAACTTTTTTCTCTATATTACAAGATCCTTTTTTAAAAATAAAAATTTTACAAATTTAAAGTGTACAGCATGGTGATTTGAAATGATTACTACAGTGAAACTAATAAACAGTCTCCTCATCTAGTTACCTTTTTCTTTTGTGATGGGAACACCTGAAATCCATTCTCGTAGTGTATTTCTAGTATTCAGTACAGTATTATCAACCATAGTCATCATGCCTGTAATTCTAGATCTCTAGACTTTTTCATCCTTTGTAATTGCAACTTTGTATCTTTTGACCAACATCTCCCCATTTTCCCTATCCCCCCTCCTCTCTGGTAACCACTATTCTGCTCTGTACTTCTTTGAGTTCTACTTTTTTTTTTTTTTTTAAGATTCTACCTAGAAGTGAGATCATACACTGTCTTTCTCTGGCTTATTTCACTTTGTGTAATGTCCTCTAGGTTTATCCGTGTTGCCATACATGGCAATATTTTCTTCTTTCTCATGGCTGAATAATACTCCTGTGTATGTGTGTGTTTATACACACCCCACATCTTCTTTATCCATTCATGCATTGACCATTGGGTTGTTTTCATATTTTGACTATTGTGAATAATGCTCCAGTAAACATGGCAGTGCAGGTATCTCTTCAGTATCCTTTTCATTTCCTTTGGGTATATACCCAGAGGTGGAATTGCTGGATCATATGGTAGTTCTTTTTTTTCCCAAGATTTTCTTTACTTATTCATGAGAGACACGGAGAAAGAGGCAGAGACATAGGTGGAGGGAGAAGCAGGCTTCTTGCTGGGAGCCTGATGTAGGACTCGTTCCCCGGACCCGGGATCATGCCCTGAGCTGAAGGCACACACTCAACCACTGAGCCTCCCAGGTGTCCCTCATATGGTACTTCTATTTTTTGTTTTTTGAGGAACCTCCATTCTTTTTCCCATAATGGCTGTATATAGTTTGCATTCCCATCAGGAGTGTACAAGAAGTCTGTTTTCTCTACATCCTTGCTGGCAGTTGTTCTCTTTTGTGTTGTTGTTCTTTTTTTTTTTTTTTTTTATAATAGCGATCCTAACAGTTGTGAGGTAATATCTCATCATAGTTTTGATTTGCATTTTCCTGATAATTAGTGATGTTGGGCATCTTTTGATAGATCTGCTGGTCATTTGTAGGTCTTCTGTTTAGAAATGCCTATTCAAAAAAAAAAAAAAAATAGAAATGCCTATTCAGGGACACCTGGGTGGCTCAGCAGTTGGGCATCTGCCTTCGGCTCAGGGTGTGATCTTGGAGTCCTGGAATCGAGTTCCACCTTGGGTTCCCTGCACGGAGCCTGCTTCTCCCTCTGCCTCTCTCTGTGTGTCTCTCATGAATAAATAAATAAAATCTTAAAAAAAAAAAAAAAGAAAGAAAGAAAGAAAGAAAGAAAAGAAAAGAAGAGAAAAGAAAAGAAAAGAAAAAAGAAAGAAATGCCTATTCAGGTCCTTTGCTCATTTTTTAATTGGGTTGGTTGTTTTCAACCCATTGAATCAGTTGCATTCCTTTTATAGTTTGGATGTTAACTCTTCATCTGATGTGTGGTTTGCAAATATTTTCTTCCATTCTATGGATTGTCTCTTCACTCTGTTGACTTCTTCCTTTGCTGTACAGAAGCTTTTTAGTTTGATGCCATCCCATTTGTCTGTGTTTTGCTTTAGTTGCCTGCTTCTGGGGTCATATTTAAAATGAATGAATGAATGAATAAACAAAAATCAATCAATCAATCAATCAGTCAATCAATCATTGCCCAGACCAGTGTCAACAGACCTTTTCCATGAGTTTTCTTTTTCTAATAGTTGTGTGGTTTAAGGTCTTTTATTTAAATCTTTAACTCATTATAAGTTTATCTGTATATATAGAGTGAGTGAGATAAAGGTCCAGTTTTATTCTTTTGCATGTAGAAGACAAGTTTCCCTACACCATTTATTGAAAGGATGGTCCTTTCCCTATATGTGTTCTTGGCACCTTTGCAAAGATCAGTTGGCCATAAATGTGTGGATTTATTTTTGGGGACTTGTGCTCCACTCTAATGGTCTGTGTCTTTTTCTGCCAGTACCATACTGTTTTATTATAGCTTTTGAAATCAGTATACTTTGATATCAAGTAGTGTAATACCTCTAACTTTGTTCCTTTTGTTCAAGATTGCTTTGACTATTAGCAGTCTTTTTTGGTTCTGTATAAATTCTAAGATTGTTTTTCCTGTTTCTGTTGAAAGCACCATTGGAATTTTGAATCTTTAGCTCTTTTTGGGTAGTATGGACATTTTAACAATATTATTTCTTCTGATCCATAAACATGGGATATTTTTCCATTTATTTGTGTCTTCAGTATTTTTCATCAGTGTTTTAGTTTGAGTAGTTCTTTTACTTCTTTGGTTAAATTTACTCTTAAGTATTTTACTTTTTGATACTATTGTAAATGGAATTTTCTGAATTTTCAAATAGTTTGCTAGTGTATAAAAACACAACTGATTTTTCTATATTGATTTTTAGATGCTGCAATTTTACTGAATTGGTTTATTCTAACAGGTTTCTTGTTTTTTGTTGTTTTTGGTAGAGTCTTTAGGCTTTTCTATATATAAGATCAGGTCTGCAAACAGAAACAATTTTACTTCTTTCCAGTTTGGATACCTTTTATTTCTTTTCCTTGTCTAATTACTCTGGCTAGGACTTTTAGTACTGAATAGTGAATAGAAGTGGCATGATTGTCTTGTTCCTGATCTTAGAGGAAATGCCTTTAACCTTTAATTGTTAAGTATGATGTTACCTATGAGCCTTTTTAATAAAAGGCTATTTGATGTATGTTCCTTCTATACCCACTTTGTTAAGACTTTTTATCATGTAAGGAAAAATTAGAATTTTTTCAAATGCTTTTTTGCATCTATTGAGATGATCATAGGATTTTTATATTTCATTCTGTCAATGCGGTATATCACATTTATTGATTTGCATGTGTTGAACTATCCTTGCACTCCAGAGATAAAATTCCACTACATCATGTTATATGATCTTTTTAATGTGTTGTTGAATTTGGTTTGCTTGTATGTTGTTGAAGATTTTTACATCTGTGTTCATCAGAAATATTATCCTGTAATTTTCTTGCAGTATCTTTCTCTGGCTCTGGGGTGAGGGTAATGCTGGTCTTGTAGAATGAAGTTTGGCAGCATTTTAAAGTTTTCTTAGAAGAATTTGAAAAGGATTGGCATTACTATAAATGTTTGGCAGAATTCACTTGTGAAGCTAATTGGTCCTGGTTTTTGCTTGGTTAAGCGATTTTTGATGTACTGATTGAATCTTTGTACTGCTCTGTTCAGATTTTCCGTCTTCATGATTCAGTCTTGGTGTAGGTAGTAGGTTTCTAAGAACATATCCATTTCCTCTAGGTTATCCAGTTTGTTGGTGTATAAATGCTTATAGTAGTATCTTATAATGCTTTGTATTTCTGTCGTATCAATTATTATGTTTCCTTTTTCATTTATAGTTTTTTTTTTTAAGATTTTATTTATTCATGAGAGACAGGGAGAGAGAGGCAGGCAGAGGCACACAGGCAGAGGGAGAAGCAGGCTCCATGCAGGGAGCTCGACGTGGGACTTGATCCCGGGTCTCCAGGATCACTCCCTGGGCTAAAGGTGGCGCTAAACTGCTGAGCCACTGAGGCTGCCCAGATTTTATTTATTTATGAGAGGCACAGAGAGAGAGGGAGAGACATAGGCAGAGGGAGAAGCAGTCTCCATGCAGGGAGCCCGATGTGGGACTTGATCCCAGAACTCTGGGATCACGCCCTGGGCCAAAGGCAAACGCTCAGTGCTGAGCCACCCATGGATCCCTCTGTTTGTTTATTTTTGCTCTGCTCTGTATCATTTCCTCTCTTCTGCTAATTTTAAGTTTAATTTGTTCTTTTTCTAACACCTTGAAGTATAGAGATAGGTTGTTTCAGATATTTTTGTCTTTCCACTTTATTCATCCGTAGAAATTTGATTTCTTCTTTGACCCGTTGGTTGTTCAGAGTGTGTTGCAAGACTCTTAATGGTCATCATTTGTTAAATTTGAGAAGCTCAGCTACAGAGGTGTGAATTCTTTAAAGAAACTTATAAGCTGATTTAGCAGCCTTAGAGGAATCATCAGTCTTACCTGTATGTGGTGTTTGCTTAAGTGTTCAGCTGGAGAAAGAAACTACCTTCTACTGATTCTTACTAGACACTATTCCACATGCTTTACTTGACCTCATTTTATCCACATACAGGTTTGAGTATAGGTGTTTTCACTAACTTTAGATTAGTTGTACTTGTTCCATATTAATGAGATTGGACTTTAATAAAGATTTTAAAACATATTCTTTCTGACCACAGAGTTTGGGACCTTGAAATGTAACCATACAGATTTTATCTGATTGTTGTTACTGATAAAACCTGTTTAGATATTTTGATTTTTAATTTTTTATGAGTGCAAGTTGCTGGAATTGTTTTATTATTCACTCATTGATTTGATAAATGGCTCTTGAATATCTACTGTATTCCAAGCATAGAGCTGAAGATGAATTCCTTTCTTTCTCTCAGCCTTACTATGTTCTGGAATTTCCTAGAGCTTAACCAGAAATGAATGAAGTTTTAGGGGCGCCTGGGTGGCTCAGCGGGTGAGCTGCTGCATGATCACGCAGTCTCTCCATCAAGTCCCACGTGGGACTCCCTGCAGGGAGCCTGCTTCTCCCTCTGCTTACGTCTCTGCTTCTCTCTCTGTGTGTCTCATGAATAAATAAAATCTTTTTTTTTTTTTTTTTTTTTTTTTTTAAAGAATGAAGTTCTAGGCTCTGACGGCAGAGTCTGCACTTCCAGAAATTCATGGATGTGGAATACCTAAAGCTGGACGAGTTCCAGTCCTTTTCTCACCTTGATTTGTCCAGCAGGGACACATAGCAGACAGGATCAAGTCCCAGATCATATCTATTTCAGTTTTGCAATCTGATATTCCTCGGCATATTAGCTTTACTAGGTGTACTGGGGTAAAGGGAACATCTGTGTTCAGAAACCCCTGGGGAAGAAACACTGCATATTCCCTCTCCAAGGGCTTGCTCGTGCCTGCCAGGTCTAGAACTTGACCAGGTCTTTCAGGTTCAATCACAGGATACCTGGAGTTGCCTCCAACTCCTCGTTTTCATAGCCATACATTTCTGTCTCTGAAAATCTGCTTTGGTTCTTTTCTATAGGTTGGAGGGGCTAGGTAGATGTTGGACAGAGAGGGTTTGTGTCCCCCCCCCTCCCTTTGGTGATCCAGTTTTAGAAATGCATAATCTGTGAAAGCAGAATATGTATTGTTTATTTACTATTTATCCCTGGGGATATGGGTTGAGGAGGGGAAAGGTTTTCTTCTGGGAACATCTTTACTAGATCTGCTTTAAGGTGATACTGACATCAGTTGTGTATCTCCTGGGTCCTTTTCCCAGTGGCACTGTCAGGGGCCATCTTGACCCTGAGACACTCCCTTTACTGAGAGGTGGGAAGACGTTCAGGGGGGACTGGGAGTCAAAAACACACACACTTGACCTTTGGCCCATTGTGATGGCCTCAGAGAGCCTTTGCAAAATGAGGGATTCCTGGTTGGCATTTTATGTCTTGAGAAAAATCTAGACATTCCTCCCAAGTAACTTAGTCTTATCTTTTCTCAGAGAACCTTTTCTTCACACTAAGGAAACAGGAGACAGGCTTTGCTGTACAAGCTTTCCCATAACTTGTGTTATGTATGTATGGGGCTAAAGGATTCAAGGGAACATAGGGGACCCCAGAAAAGTGACATTTCTTAGACTCATACTCTCAAAGGTGTTCATCCAGTAACTGTTATTTCAGGAGAATGAGATCCTGACTGAACAGGAAGAGCTTCTAGCCATGGAGCAGTTTCTGCGCCGTCAGATTGCCTCAGAAAAAGAAGAGATTGAACGCCTCAGAGCTGAGATTGCTGAAATTCAGAGGTAAAGGAAAGCAGAAGGTTTTGAGTTTGCAAGAATGTTTACTGAAATATAAACATAAAATTGTTTCAGCTCTCAGACTTTCATATGCAAGAACTAGGCATCTGAATCAGTCATCTTTAAGTTTCTTCTTTTCTCTCTTTTTTAAAAATCTATTTATTTGAGAGAGTGTGTGCATGCAGTTGCAGGGGGGACAGAATCCGAAGCAGACTGTCTGCTGAGCACAGAGCCCTTGGGCTCCATCCCATGACCCCAAGCTCATGACCTGAGCTGAAACCAAGAGTCAGAAGCTCACTCGACTGAGCCACCCAGGTGGCCCTGAGTTTCTTCTTAAGTCTTAAGAATGGTGCTGTATTAAGCAAATTCAAGGAAACCTGGTGAATCTAAAGGAAGGGTGGGGAGGGAGCAGCATTCCTTCCTCTGATCACTGGTCCTTTTCTCTTGGTAGCCGTCAGCAGCATGGCCGCAGTGAGACCGAGGAGTACTCCTCCGACAGTGAGAGTGAGAGTGAGGATGAAGAGGAGCTGCAGATCATCCTGGAGGACTTACAGAGGCAGAATGAAGAGCTAGAAGTAAGCACCAGCTTCCAGAAACTCCTAGAGGCCACCTCTTCCCCTTGGAAGTGGTCTTCCTTTCCTTGGGAAACAGTGAGGCAGCTGAGTAGAGAGGAATTTAGGGGACCTCTCCCCAGAGAACAGATTCCTGTGTAGGATGCCCCCACTAGCCGTTCTCTGTTCCTGAATCATTGTCATCTTGACCTTCTTTTTTTTTTTTTAAATTTTTATTTATTTATGATAGTCACACACACACAGAGAGAGAGAGAGAGGCAGAGACACAGGCAGAGGGAGAAGCAGGCTCCATGCACCGGGAGCCCGACGTGGGATTCGATCCCAGGTCTCCAGGATCGCGCCCTGGGCCAAAGGCAGGCGCTAAACCGCTGCGCCACCCAGGGATCCCTCATCTTGACCTTCTTAAGTGACAGCTGTTCTCGTCACCCCTCCAGATAAAGAACAATCACTTGAATCAGGCGGTTCACGAGGAGCGGGAGGCCATCATCGAACTGCGGGTACAGCTCCGCCTGTTGCAGCTGCAGCGAGCCAGGCCCGAGCCGCAGGGACAGGACGACGACGAGCCGCCCAGAGATGGCGCCCTGGAGGTGAAGGCAGCTAAGGAGCAGCCGAAGGCAGGCAAGGAGCAGGCCAAGCCGTCACCAAGCAGAGACAGGAAGGAGACACCCATCTGAGCGGCCCGAGCGTCACGGAACCTCCAGACCCGACGAGACCTGTGCATCTTACTGTAATCCCGAGAGTCAGAGTGCACAACTCTCCGCTGTACATTCTGTAAAGATGTCTTTCCTTCTCAGACTCTTCCTTCTCTCACACGTATGACTTCTCCGCGTCAGGCTCAGGTTACACAGGAGGACAGAGCAGTGCACGCATTGTGGGCTTGTAGGGGACAGATGAGATTTCCAGATAGTGTCAGCTTATTTGAAGATTAATTTGTTAACTAAAACTATTTTAACCCTTGAGTGGCTTCTTTTTAAACCAAAAATTGTCTTTCTTTGCTTTTTTATTATAGCAGAATCAGGATCTCTTTCTCTCGTTCGGGGTGGGGGTGGGGGAGAGCCAAACAAGGTAAATACTGTTTCCGCCTTGTGGATTGCCCCATAGCCTCACCGTCCGGGATCTCTGCTTACTAGTCACTCCTGCTTGTGCCTTTTACACCTTTCCGGTGCAGATTATATAATGGGGAGCTGCCTCATATTTCCTGACTGGCCACAATGGCTCTTATGGAGGTTACCTTTACCCACCCTGTCACCCTCTCCTCTGACAGTCCTAAACCACAGTCCATGGGCCTGAGTCACGGGATGGCCCAGCCAGTCACAGACAGAACTGCCAGGGGAGCCTGCCTGCCCGCCCCAGGCAGCGTGGCTCGCGTGGCCGCCGCCTCCTGCCGGCTCCTCGCTGCTGGTGATCAGCGCGTGCTTTTCACTGGGTCGGTCGAAGGTAGCTGCCTGACCTAAGACGTCCATGCAGAGGATCTGTTGCTTAACCCAGAAATCTGTCTGACTGACCTGCCATTAAACACAGAAGGACGTAGATTGCTTGCTTGGGCTAGAATGTAAAAGTCTCTTTGCCTGAATAAGCCATATATGCTCTTAAACACAAGTCTTCAGTTCCCTGTATCATCTCCGCGAACCTGCTGATGGACTCCCGATTGACGAGATTGAGCAATAGAAAAACACTTTCCCTTTAAGTGATAGCTGTGATCCCTGACCCCGTTCTCTTGCTTCTGCAGCTTGTCTGGTGACTGAGGCATCTGGGAGGTCAGCTCTCAGGCACCTGGGATCGGTCACCCTGTCTTGAGTAAACGGCACCCATGAGGTAGGTGAGCTCTCATGGCTGTGAAGACATACCCCACACACTCAAGGTGATGGAAACAAACCCCCACGAGGGCTCTGTCCTCTCCTAGTTACTATTTATTTTCAGCACCTGTTTGATGCGGTTTTTTTATTCTCTACCTATTGCACTGTTGTGACTTGTTGGCCATTGTTTGATTTTTGTACGAGAAAAAGCTTTGTTATAGAAATCAGCATACTATTTTTTTAAATCTGGAGAGAAGATATTATGGTGACTGCAGATATGGTCAGGTGTCAAATATAAACGTATAAAAGCCTTCTTGCTGTCCTGTCGGTCATATTACATTCATTTCATATTTGCTGGCAATATTGAAGGTTTCTTTTTTGTTTGTGTAAACTCTTAATTTCTATCAAGGTGTCATGGATTTTTAAAATTAGTATTTCATTACAGTTGTCTCAGCATTGGTTAACTAATTTTTGCCAGGACCATTATTGATCAAGCAAATAAATTCAACAGCCATTTGAGGAAAAAAACAGCAGTGTCTTTTTTGTACACATTCTCTCTTTGTAGGAGTTAGGGCCCCACAGCTGGCAAGGAGTTGGTGGGCTACCTTCTTGAAGGTCCAAGCATATACTAACCTTTGGTTTAACTCGCTGCCTGCTGCTCACTTGGACCGGATGCCCCTTGCCCATTGCTAGGGTTCGCTGTGCTCCGAGTGGGTGCCGGCTGCTGACCAGGATGGGGGCTGTGGTTGGCTCTGCGAGCGACGTTCTGCCTACAGCGGAAAGTGCCCTTTGAAACCATGTACGGGGCAGTCAGTCCAACTTGGCAATATAGCAGGTCGGTTATGGCAAAGTCCTTTTCCTTTAGGGGCTGGCAGGGGCGTCTGATCATCTAACTAGCATTGGTTATGACGCCACTGCTGGGAGAGCTGAACCTATCATCACGTTGTGTTTGCCCACATGGGGCTTAGCATAAGTGACTCTGTTTGGGCATCTGATTTCTGACTGTAACCCCCCTTTTGATGAGACGCTCTGCCTTGAGAGCTGGGATCAGGATTTAAGGCTAACACTCTGCCACCATTCTGGCATTCTTGCAGCTCTCGCCCAGTCTGTGTGTGGCATCCACAGAGCACAGTGTTGGGTTCATATTCTTCAAGTTAGCCTTTCACTGTTCCCTTCCTGAGGTTATATTCCTGGGGAGATCATTTGCATGGTGGCCTGTGGTGCAGACGTGGATTTAAAGGTTTGGAGTGCACCAGGAGCTATGGGGATCATAAGCAGGAGAATTCCCAGTATCTGAAGTGTACTCTGGAGCCATGGTCCCCAAGACCCAAATCAGTGAACAAAGACCCTGTTTGAAGGAGTCACTGAAGCCGACGGGCTCATTCACAGATCTTAGCTAGCAGAGTTTCACCTTCCATGCGGGCATCAGTTCAAGTCCAGCAAGTGGCACTAGTCACAGCACACCCATCTCCTTGCTCAGCTGACAACCAAGGGCTTCATATGAACAAGAGTGTCTCTGGTGAGACACCTAAGGGTTTGCTTATTACTGTTGCTGTGGTGCAGCCATTGCTTTAGCAGCAGATTCTTCAGTGTCCTCAGGAGTGAAGAAGTTCCTGGTCATAGCCTTATTTGCACTTATGCTTAGCCAGGGGAATCTCCTGGAGGAAGTGAATTTGGAATCATGAATGCTTCCTGGAGAGGCTGGTCTGAGTCTGTGGCTTGGGACTGGACAGCTGACACCCATGGGGTCCAGTACAGTCTCAGGATCTGTGGACTGCACAGGTGGTTTTTTTTCTGGGGAATGTCTCGTATCTGTTTCTTCATCCAGAGCCTGGGTGCAAGGTTCCCTGGGTTTGGGGTTGGTAACTGGTGATGGGGAGATGGACTCCAGGGGTGAGGGAGCCTGACGGGACTGAGAGAACACTGAGCTTGTTCAAAAGAAACCAAAGTGTTGGAAATCAGAAGTTTGGCATGGGCAAGACTATAGGATCACCAGCATCCTGGCAATCCACCAGCAGTTGTTTAGATGTCGATTACCCACTTCAAGTATGTGAACAAGGTAGTTTCTGGGCCAGAGGCAAGGCAAAAGGTGAACAAAAGAATCCTAAAGACCTTCATGGTGCAAGAATTGGGAAAAGGTCAGAGAGGGAAGGAGTAGAAAGAAACATTCTTGGCCTTAAGTCTTCCGATTAAGCCACCTACCTCGGTGTTGGCTGCTTCTCTAGGATCCCACTTTTATTTTCAGGTCTCCGGCCATTTGCACAGGACTAGGTGTCAGGTGGAGCCGTCTTCAGAGTGAAATATGCACTCTGAAGGGTTTAATACCTTGTAGGTCGGCAGCAGTGTCAGTAGTAAGAGTACTTATTAGTAGGGTCCTTTCCATGAATTTCAATTTTACAAAAGCTTCAGAGGAAAGCGACTATAAATGACAAAACTGAAAATGCCCACAGTTAATGATCTGATGAGTTCATCGGGGAAGGAAATGTTATTTCTGTGGCTTACAATCATTTAGCGTAATAGTCGGACAATGAGAGTTTTGACAAACATCTAGAAACTTCAATTTCTGGAATACTTATGTTAATAACATATCCATACACATATAACCTAAGCATTTGACAATGCTTCCCACGTATTTTAACATGTTAAATTAATGAGAGACATCCTTAGATTTTCTAGGAGCCCTCTGGGAAATCTCAAAAGTCAGCTGGAGGTCTAAAAGACGAGAATTGTAAGAAAATATAAAAAAGTTTCAACATTTGATTAAGTAGGATCACAGATAATTATGAAGTAATAATTGTCTAGTGAAAGTGACAAGAGGAGATACTGAGGTAAATACACAAATTCTATAGTTGTGAAACAAAAGTTAGCTCTGAATATTGTGAAGACTGGGTTTTATGGAATCAAAGAGTCTGACAAAGACCGTGTAAAGCAGAGTAAGTAATTTGGGGGAAAAAATAATCTTTGCTGTCCAAAGGTTAAAAAAAAAACCCCACAAAACAACCTTTGCAATTTCTCATTAGGAGAACAATCATCTAAGAAAACTTTGACCTTTTAACAGAAAACTAAATTCTAATTTTGTAGTTTTGTTATTAAAACTCATTTAAAAATAACTTGAAGAAATCTCTTCCAATCTTAGCCTGCTTTACCACACATAAAATTCCTTTCCCAACATTGCTTTTCTACAAACTTTCTACAACTTTTTTCTATCCATTCAGATTTTGTCCTGGGTTTTCTCTCTTAATTCTGGAAAATTCAGCCATTTTACTTTCCTTACCTACTTTCCATACACAGATGTTTCCTTTCACCCCCCCTTTTTTTTTCCTTTTCTTTGGAGGTGGGGAGAACGGAGGTGGGTGGGACAGGGAGAGGGAGGGAGGATCTTAACCAGGCTTCATGCCCAGGGCTAGCTGTCAGGGGCAGGGTTGAATCCCTGACTGAGCAGAGTCTGGGATGCCTGGGGGCTCAGTGATTGAGTGTCTGCTTTCCGCTAGGGTTGTGACCCCAGGGTCTTGGGATTGAGTCCCACATCAGGCTCTCTGCAGGGAGCCTGCTTCTCCTATGTCTCTGCCTCTGGGTCTCTCATAAATAGATAAATAAAATCTTAAAAAAAAAAAAATCAAGAGTCTGATGCTTAACTAAGTCACTCAGGTGCCCCCCATCTGAGTGACTTATTGCTGAGTAGCTTTCACATTGATTAGATTGTAACCTTTAGGATCCTTCATTCCTAGTGAAAGTGAAGAAGTAAGAAATTGTGGACTGTTAAGCTGGCATTCTGTGGATCGGCAAATTTATAAATACATTTTCATGGTTTCTAAATGCATATTCGTCTCAGTAAATTTTCCATCTAGCACAAAATGTGTTTACTGATAAAGTGGAATGTCTTTACCTCCTCTGTAAAAGGAAGCCAAAGTGGTAAACCTTTGTTCGTTCGTTAATGTTTCAGTATTTTTTTTTAAAGATTTATTTAGAGAGGGGCAGGCAGAGGGAGGAGGGAGAGAATCTCAAGCCAACTCCCCACAGAGCATGGAGCCCTCCACCTGGGGCTTGATCCCATGACCCTGAGAGGATCATGACCTGAGTTGAAACCAAGAGTTGGTTCCTTAAACTGACTGAGCCACCAGGGTGCCGCAATGTTTCTATATTTTCATCTTATTGGAAAGTGATCTAGATACTCCATGAGTATCCATTATTTATCTCAGTGTAACTTTAAGGTTTTAAGTTACCAAAAGGAAAACTATTTTTTTTTAAATTTTTTTATTTATTTACTTATGATAGTCATAGAGAGAGAGAGAGGCAGAGACATAGGCAGAGGGAGAAGCAGGCTCCATGCACCGGGAGCCCGACGTGGGATTCGATCCTGGGTCTCCAGGATCGCGCCCTGGGCCAAAGGCAGGCGCTAAACCGCTGCGCCACCCAGGGATCCCCAGGAAAACTATTTTTAAGTAGACTTCTCAAAAAGCCTAATTATTGTTGAAAAGTTCATTTATAAAGTTTTGTCTTATTTACATCTACTTGATTCACTTGTTAACAATTTAGACCACTTGTGAAAATTTAACAGTATTAAACCCTAACCACCATCTTTTCTTGCTAACAAATACTGTCACAATGTGAGCTTACTTGATTTTTAGTAAACTAATGTAGAGTAAGTTGTATGTTCACATTATATTTAATGTTAAAAACTCCAAAGACATGCCTGTTTTAATTAAGCCAACAAACTAGATTTTATTTACTGAAGATTATCCTAGATCACAGGAACTTGAAAAACATTTGGTTAGTTTCTGTGTTTGAGCATATACTCGATTGATAGAATATTTGTCTTAAGCCAAATCGGGCTCTTCACAGATGAATTTTGGCAACATCTGCAGCTACAAAAGACAGCGCATGTTTACAGGGTGCACACATTGACACACCTATGCCCACAGACACAGAGCTCTGGTAGCTTTTAAGAGTTTAGCTGTAAGACAGTTAAAATAGTGCAAAACTCACTAGTTTATTTATTTATCCATGAGAGACAGAGAGAGAGAGAGAGAGAGAGGCAGAGACACAGGAGGAGGGAGAAGCAGGCTCCATGCAGGGAGCCTGATGTGGGACTTGATCCCAGGACTCCAGGATCAGGCCCCTGGTGGAAGGCAACGCTAAACCGCTGAGCCACTGGGGCTGCCCAAAACTCACTAGTTTATTTTTCGCTTTGGCAGAATGGAATACATTAAGGTTACCTGCTCAGATGGCTTAAACTTTTCACCAATATTTTGTGGAGAAGATTTTAAAGATTTTTTTTTCCCCTGATAAGAATTGCGCAGAGTAGAACTCTTCCATCATAGGAGGCATGCAGAGAGAACACAAGTTCCGCTAAGAGGGACTTGCCCAAAGCCTCCTGAGGTGCACAGGGAGGTTTGGGGGTTTGTAGAGATGACGGGGTGAGCGGTGAGATGACAGGAGTGCCTGAGAACCACATTTCTATTCTTATCAAGACTCAATTTGTTAAGACAAGCATGGTTATTATTTATTTTTAAAAGTTTACTTGTTTTTAGTAATCTCTTACACCCATTGTGAGGCTTGAACCCATAACCCTGAGGTCAAGAGTTGCTCGCTCTGAGCCAGCCGGACACCCCAAGTACAGTTGTTTTAAACTCCTCAAAAAACTGGGCTGCAACCTGAATGGTATCAAGAGGTTGACCCAGCCATCCAACTACATTATCGTCAATTTGCTTTTCTTTCTTTTCAATCAGGGAGACGATCTTCAACTAAGATGGGAAATCAAGAGATTTCCTACATTCTAGACTGAGAGCTGTGTGTCTTTGGAATGTTTTAGTAAATCCTTCCACAAAGACTTCAGAATGTGCTTCTTTCCTTTGGACACGTAGGAACTTCTTTGTATGCCTTCTCCCCAAAGCTACAATGAAACTATCAGGCTCTGAATATCAGCTTCTTGGCCAACTTTTGGCCATTTAGCTAGTTAAAAAAAAATTTCTTTCAAACAGCTTGTTGGGTTTCAGCTGAGACAAACAGTAAATATTCCTGTCAGTGTTGAGCTACCCTGTAGTCCCAAGAGGTGTCCCCAAAGGAGGCGCGGAAGATAGTGCCATGTGACTACCCAGAGCCACCCCTAAAGACAATCCCTGAGAGCCCGCAACAGGTGCTTGGACCCTGGCCACAAAGGGAGAGTGCAAGCCACCATTTCTGTCCCGACCATATTTTGGGGTCCCCAGCCTGACAGTTGACAAGCCAAGTTCTGTGGACACAAAATAAGACAACAAAGCAACAGAACTGTCCATGGGAGAGTAGGACCAACAACCAATGGGTAACTGAAAACAAATTTCAAGTTCTAACTCAAAGATCTAATTCTTAACAAATGCTTTTTGCCTGCCAGTCTCAAGGTGGAAAGGAATGGACAAGGTCACATCTTAGCTTCCTCTCTAGACCAGGCACCAGATATGGAAGACTTCTCTCATGGTTTGCTGCTCCTGCCAGTTTTCCAGGATCCCACCTGCAGATTCCAGGGCAGGTGGGTTGTCCCAGCAGAGCTCTTCCTGGTTCCCAGAAACTGTAGAGGGGAAAAAAATAACTTTGTACTTTAAGTGGGGAGGGCTTTGGCTGAGACCCATTCTTTCTCTAGACATCTCATAAATGGATAAGCTTATGTAGATGAAAAGTTGTCCACTGCTGCCACTAACCCAGGGTTACCCTTGGTAAGGAAAACCTGCTTGCTCAGCCTTAAAATAAAATGTTCCTCGGGCTATCTGGGTGGCTCAGTGGTTGAGCTTCTGCCTTTGGCCCAGGGCATGATCCTGGGGACCCAGGATCGAGTCCCATGTAGGGCTCCCTGCATGGGGCCTGCTTCTCCCTCTGCCTCTCTTTCTGGGTCTCTCCTGAATGAATAAATAAAAACAAATTTAAAAACATGTTACTCATCTGAGGCCTCACACTGGACCCAGCACAGCTAAGTTAGACCTAGTCCTACCCTAGAGCCAGTCTGGTTTCCACCTTGGCCCCAGTCCAGTTTTCTGGTTGGATCCAGATTTAACTGGTTAAACAATTCTGGTTTTTTAATTTTTTAATTTTTTTAACATTCTGGTTTTTAAGTCTGACCCAGTCTTGGAAAATAATGCTCAAATAAAGTCTGAAAGCTCACAATGCAAAAGCTGCGAGGCTGGTTGGATCTGAGGGCTGCCCACCAGCTCCGTGGCAACTGGAAAGCCAGGGGCTCAGCGGGCCTCTGGGCCTGGTGGCCGCGGGTCCTGGGGCTGCAGGTCTCCTTCAGGTCCCGCATCCCGCACTGGGCCGGTTACAGACGGGGCAAGCTACAACACTCAAGTTTATCTGAGCAAAGATCGACTGGAATCAGGCAACAGCCCGCCTAGCCGAGGAGAGGAGTCCCGAGGCCCGAGGCGCGGAGCAAAGTGCGAGGCTCGCGGGCGGAGGGGCGCAGGGGCGAGAAGTCCCGCTCGGCTCAGCAGCAGGTTGGCTACGCGAAGCGGCGCCCGGGGCTGGCCTGGGTCGGCTGCGTCCCAGGGCCACGGACCACGGAGCTGGGGCTGGACTGGAGTCTTGGCTTGGGGACGTGGGAGGGGCATAGGCGACTCCGCTGGCGCGTGTCGTCTCGTTTCTGACGATGGCGCCCGAGGCCCGAGGCGGTGGCCTGGCCCGCGGGGGGCTGTGGCCGAGCCTGTCGCCGCACATCCAGGGGCGCAGAGGGAAGGAAGGGGCGCGGGGCCCGGGGGCTCCAGCGCGGGGCGGAGGAGCGCGTGACCGTCCGAGGGCCGGGCCGGCTCCGCTGCAGGGGGGCGGGGGGGGGGGCGGCGCGGCCCCTGCGGCCCGAAGCTCCTGGCGAAGCCGCATCCGGGGCTCTGGTCTCACTCGGGGCCCAAAGGACACGGCGTTTGGCGCCACCAGGCCGGCCCGACGGGCGCGCAGGGGCCCGAGCCGTGCAGGGCTCTGCCTCCGTGCAGGCCCCCCCTCCCCGGGCCACCCCCAGCCCGACGGGGCGGCGACCCTCGCGGCTGCCCCGGCAGAGCCCCGGCGGAGCCCCAGCACCGCACGGAACGGAAGGGGCGGCGGGCGGCGGCCACGGGCCGAGGAGCAGCGGGCGGAGCCGGAGGGAGCGAGGGGAGCTCGGCCTCCGCGGGCGGTCAAGGGGACGCTCGCTGCGCAGGCGGGGGTGGGGGACGGGCGGCGGCGCTCCGGGCCGGGGGGCTGCGGGGCTCCAGGGCTGCGGGGCTCCAGGGCTCCAGGGCTGCGGGGCTCCAGGGCTCCAGGGCGGCGGGGCTGCGGGGCTCCAGGGCTCCAGGGCGGCGGGGCTGCGGGGCTCCAGGGCTCCAGGGCTCCAGGGCTGCGGGGCTCCAGGGCTGCGGGGCTGCGGGGCTCCAGGGCTCCAGGGCTCCAGGGCTCCAGGGCGGCGGGGCTCCAGGGCGGCGGGGCTGCGGGGCTCCAGGGCTCCAGGGCGGCGGGGCTGCGGGGCTCCAGGGCTCCAGGGCTCCAGGGCTCCAGGGCTGCGGGGCTCCAGGGCTGCGGGGCTCCAGGGCTCCAGGGCTCCAGGGCTGCGGGGCTCCAGGGCTGCGGGGCTGCGGGGCTCCGGGGCTCCGGGGCTCCAGGGCTCCAGGGCGGCGGGGCTGCGGGGCTGCGGGGCTCCAGGGCTCCAGGGCTCCAGGGCGGCGGGGCTCCAGGGCGGCGGGGCTCCAGGGCTCCAGGGCTCCAGGGCGGCGGGGCTCCAGGGCTCCGGGGCTGCGGGGCTCCAGGGCTGCGGGGCTCCAGGGCGGCAGGGCTGCGGGGCTCCAGGGCTCCAGGGCTGCGGGGCTCCAGGGCTCCGGGGCTGCGGGGCTCCAGGGCTGCGGGGCTCCGGGGCTCCAGGGCTCCAGGGCTCCAGGGCTGCGGGGCTCCAGGGCTCCGGGGCTCCAGGGCTCCAGGGCTCCAGGGCGGCGGGGCTCCAGGGCGGCGGGGCTCCAGGGCGGCGGGGCTCCAGGGCGGCAGGGCTGCGGGGCTCCAGGGCTCCAGGGCTCCAGGGCGGCAGGGCTGCGGGGCTCCAGGGCTCCAGGGCTCCAGGGCGGCAGGGCTGCGGGGCTCCAGGGCTCCAGGGCTCCAGGGCTGCGGGGCTCCAGGGCTCCAGGGCGGCAGGGCTGCGGGGCTCCAGGGCTCCAGGGCTGCGGGGCTCCGGGGCTCCAGGGCTCCAGGGCTCCAGGGCGGCGGGGCTCCAGGGCTGCGGGGCTCCAGGGCTCCAGGGCTCCAGGGCTGCGGGGCTCCAGGGCTCCAGGGCTCCAGGGCGGCAGGGCTGCGGGGCTCCAGGGCTCCAGGGCTCCAGGGCTCCAGGGCGGCAGGGCTGCGGGGCTCCAGGGCTCCAGGGCTCCAGGGCTGCGGGGCTCCAGGGCTCCAGGGCGGCAGGGCTGCGGGGCTCCAGGGCTCCAGGGCTGCGGGGCTCCGGGGCTTCAGGGCTCCAGGGCTCCAGGGCGGCGGGGCTCCAGGGCGGCGGGGCTGCGGGGCTCCAGGGCTGCGGGGCTCCAGGGCTCCAGGGCTCCAGGGCTGCGGGGCTCCAGGGCTCCAGGGCTCCAGGGCTCCAGGGCGGCGGGGCTCCAGGGCTCCAGGGCTCCAGGGCGGCGGGGCTCCAGGGCGGCGGGGCTCCAGGGCTCCGGGGCTGCGGGGCTCCAGGGCTGCGGGGCTCCAGGGCGGCAGGGCTGCGGGGCTCCAGGGCTCCAGGGCTCCAGGGCTCCAGGGCTCCGGGGCTGCGGGGCTCCAGGGCTGCGGGGCTCCGGGGCTCCAGGGCTCCAGGGCGGCGGGGCTGCGGGGCTCCAGGGCTCCAGGGCTCCAGGGCGGCAGGGCTGCGGGGCTCCAGGGCTCCAGGGCTCCAGGGCTGCGGGGCTCCAGGGCTCCGGGGCTCCAGGGCTGCGGGGCTCCAGGGCTGCGGGGCTCCGGGGCTCCAGGGCTCCAGGGCTCCAGGGCTGCGGGGCTCCAGGGCTCCAGGGCGGCGGGGCTCCAGGGCGGCGGGGCTCCAGGGCTCCAGGGCTCCAGGGCTCCAGGGCTCCAGGGCGGCAGGGCTGCGGGGCTCCAGGGCTCCAGGGCTCCAGGGCGGCAGGGCTGCGGGGCTGCGGGGCTCCAGGGCTCCAGGGCGGCAGGGCTGCGGGGCTCCAGGGCTCCAGGGCTCCAGGGCTGCGGGGCTCCAGGGCTCCAGGGCGGCAGGGCTGCGGGGCTCCAGGGCTCCAGGGCTCCAGGGCTGCGGGGCTCCAGGGCTGCGGGGCTCCAGGGCGGCGGGGCTCCAGGGCTCCAGGGCTCCAGGGCGGCGGGGCTCCAGGGCTCCAGGGCGGCCGCACAGCGTAAAGCGGCGGTTTGCAACAGACGTTTGCAACAGACAACGAGATTCAGAGATTACATGAACCTGATAACTGTGCCGGTGGAGTTATCCGAATTAGAGGGGATTAATCTGGGAACAGTAATGTCCCACGGCTGCCTCTAGGATCCTGGTATTTAAGAATGTCCCCTTGAGGGCAGCCCGGGGGGGGGGGGGGAAGGCAGCGGTTTGGCGGGATCCTGGAGTACCGGGATCGAGTCCCGCATCGGCCTCCCTGCGTGAAGCCTGCTTCTCCCTCTGCCTATGTCTCTGCCTCTGTGTCTCTCATGAATAAGTAAATAAAATCTTTTTAAAAAAGAAGTCACCTTGATCCTTGGGAGAAGTGCCAGATCCCACACCCGACCCCGGACCTGCTGGATCACAGTGTGTACTTTAACATCCGAGTCCAGGTGACCGACATGTACAAGAACGTTTGAAGGCAGCATCCTGAATTGCCAGCAATATTTAAAAGCCAGAATGAGAACTAAAAAGCCCAGAAGAATCTCATAAAGAACGGCCATCCAAACCGAGTCAGTGGCAGCCCTATGATGCACGCAGATGCAGCTCGCAGCATGTTCTTACTGGGCAGGAGACCGAGACTTCCTCGTGGACTGGGGGGCCACGTCCCTGCTGTGGCATATCAGAGCTTAAATGGCAGTTGGGTGGCCTCTGGGGAGCTGAGTCTGTCCCATCCCATCCGCAGCTGTCCTGCTTGCCCTCCCCTGGGTGACGGCTGAGGGAACGTTCCGTGCAACTTCCTTCTCCTCCAGGGTTTTTGCTCCCAATCTTGTACTTTCTTCGTGCTTGGCTGCCGGCAAGCTCTGGGCCGGGACAGCTCACGGGAACCGGATGGGGACCTGAGCTGAGCACAGCTTCCTCACGGGACATCTACAAACACTACCCAAGTGATGCTTGGAGTCCAATTCCTAACAGCCGTGGGCATTGTGAACCCTAAACACAGTGGGGCACAGTGAAAGATTTATAGGATAAAGTTTCTGACTAAAAACCCAAGTATCAAATCTTGCCACATGTATTTCAGCAAGACTTGACTTAAAATGAGACCTGGTGGAAATAAACCTAAAGCAGCCACATAAAACGCTGCATGGAATAAAAGCTGACCACTGAATGAACACCTGCTGTCACCTTTGCTACTAAAGGGATCGACCCTGCTCTTGAGTTTAGAGAGGCTGAAGATGGGGAATTCACAAATACAACAGAACTGCCAGGTCTTGCTTACATTTCCAGATTCAACTTCTTTCTCTCTGGTTTGACTCAGAAGATTATTAATTGTAGAGAGGCTGTTTGCTTGGTGTGAGTTGCCAGGAGTTTCTTTTCCTCCCATCACCCATTCCTTCGGTCTCCTGGAATCTTGCATGGAAATGTTCCCATTAAAGGAAATCCTCGCGTGTGTCCCGGGGCAGGGATGCAGCGCTCTTTCCTCTAGATGGTCAGTTGAAAACCTGCCACCGCCTCCCACAGCTCCCTCCTCCTTGGAGCAGAATCTGTGAAGAAGTATTGCTTCCTGATGCTCCCCCAAAATATCAGCTTGGCGTTTCAGGCATCCACGGTCCCACGACTGTAGTGCCAGACTTTCGAGTTGCTTCCTTCAGCACGTTCAGCTTCCAGCACGCCAGGAAACAGTCTCGCCCAAGATGAAGTGGGCCCTGGACGGAACAGGTACGAGAAGAATTGGCCACACACCGTGCACCTGACCACCTGCCCCGCAAACTAAGAATCAGAGTGCCATCGCCTGGACAGCTCAGAGGGCATTTGCAGTGTAGTTAGGAACTCAGCATTTGCCAATTCCGCTAGAAGGTTCCAGACAAATCATGGTCTGGCATCACAGAAATACCTCCAAGACTTAAGCACAAGGATCACAGCCCGAAGGCAGCCCCCTGAGCCATTCCACTCCGCCAACAGGAGGTCTGGTGGCCTGGGGCCTGGGTGAAGAGACACTCTGAAAACGCACCAAAGCCTGCAGACAATTTCTCCCGGACAAGGGGGGAGCAGCCAAGATTCCCCCGGGGAGGCGGGGCAGAGGCAGGAGTGCGGCCTCCGAGTTCCCCGCGGGGGGACTAAGCTCCAGCTTTTGAAAAATACCGTTTTCCTCCTCACCTTTGTTGACGTTGCTTAAGACTCACAATCAGAAAGACAGAAAGAGATGGAGTACTTCCAAACTCGTTCTATGAAGCCAGCATCACCTTAATTCCAAAACCAAAGACCCCACCAAAAAGGAGAATTATAGACCAATATCCTTGATGAATACAGATGCAAAAATTCTCAACAAGATACTAGCCAATAGGATCCAACAGTACATTAAGAGGATTATTCACTATGACCAAGTGCGATTTATCCCCGGGATGCAAGGCTGGTTCAACACTCGTAAAACCATCAATGTGATTCATCATATCAGCAAGAGGAAAACCAAGAACCATATGATCCTCTCAATAGATGCAGAGAAAGCATTTGACAAAATACAGCATCCATTCCTGATCAAAACTTTTCAGAGTGTAGGGATAGAGGGAACATTCCTCAGCATCTTAAAAGCCATCTACGAAAGGCCCACAGCAAATATCATTCTCAATGGGGAAACACTGGGAGCCTTTCCCCTAAGATCAGGAACAAGACAGGGATGTCCACTCTCACCACTGATATTCAACATAGTACTGGAAGTCCTCGCCTCAGCAATCAGACAACAAAAAGACATTAAAGAAGTCAGTCTCTTCGCCGATGACATGATACTCTACGTAGAAAACCCAAAAGACTCCACCCTAAGATTGCTAGAACTCATACAGCAATTCGGCAGTGTGGCAGGATACAAAATCAATGCCCAGAAATCAGTGGCCTTTCTATACACTAACAATGAGACTGAAGAAAGAGAAATTAAGGAGTCAATCCCATTTACAACTGCACCCAATGCATAAGATACCTGGGAATAAACCTAACCAAAGAGGTAAAGGATCTATACCCTAAAAACTACAGAACACTTCTGAAAGAAATTGAGGAAGACACAAAGAGATGGAAAAATATTCCATGCTCATGGATTGGAAGAGAATATCTCCTAAGATTAGCCGCCCCGCATTAATGCCTATGAGGACATACTCACCACCTGATTCCTCTTCCGATTATGAAATTAGTTTGAGCTGGTTTGCAGTTTTTACCTCTTGGAGGGTTTCAAAGATCTGCTCGGATGGTCAGTTTTCCTCCTTTGCTGGGTCCTGTGCTGCATCCGGAAGCCCACTTCTCTCCCTTAGAAGCCCTGGCCGCTCCCGCCCCAAGGCAGGAGCAGCCCGGCTCAGGCCCACGTGGCACTGAGTGTGGAGCGGAGCCCCCACCTCCTGTGGCCCGCGGTTCTTCAGGGGCGACCACGGCGGGAGGGCTCCAAGGGCAGCGCCGAGCAGCAGCGAGGTCGCGGAGAGGCCGGGCCAGCGGGGAAGGGGCCTGTGCTGCCTTCGTACGCTTGCCCTAAATTCAAGTCCTTTATCCTGAATATACTATTACTGCTGTCGCTTACGAGAACACGCAGCACCGGGACGCCCAGGGGGCTCAGTGGTGGAGCACCACCTTCGGCCCAGGGCCTGATCCCGGGGTCAGGTCCCACATCAGGCTCCCTGCATGGAGCCTGCTTCTCCCTCTGCCTGTGTCCCTGCCTTTCTCTGTGTGTCTCTCATGAATAAACAAATAAAACCTTAAATAAATAAAAAAAAACCCACCACGCAGCTTCGTGTGTGACGGTCACATAATTTACACAACTGAAATTCCGGGGCTGCGCCCTCCTCCCATCTGTGTGGGCCAGGCCCCACCAACCCCAACCCCCCCATCCCCCTCCGTAGACCGCCGTGCACCCCCGCTTCCTCCATCCCAGGGCAACTGGCTCACACTTCCACTCGCAGGGTTGTAATGCAAGAGGCAGAGACACAGGTCTCACCTATGATAGTCTGTACACAACACAGCCTACGTGTTCCCCAATCCGCACCCCGAGGCTCGAGGGGATCCTGCCGGCAGAGTCATGGAAAGCAAAACTCACAGGTGCACCCCAGGGACTCAGGCCAAGGGTCCTTCAAGCTGGGCTCAGAAGAGCGACCACCACCTCCATGCAGCAGTCTGCAGCGTCCCAGTCCCAGCTTGTGCAAGGCCGCTCGGCCACAGATGGGGCATGGCTTCCCGTTCCCACTGTGCAGAGGCCGTGGGGACTCAGAGCTGCAGGACTACGTGTCCGGGGCCTTGGGCTGAACTTGGGACACCCCGCTGTCTGCTGGGAACAGAACCTGGCCCCAAGTGGCACATGCAGATGGCAAACAAATTACTAAACTAGGTAAAAGACAAATATTTTAATCTAGTTTTCCCACTTCATACTAAATCATTAATACAGGTCACAAATTGCATTTATTTGCAGACATCTAGAAAACAATCAGAAGTGTATATATCTCTCTATATAATCTTATTAATAAATTTTATTCGGACAAGAGAACTTGTGCCACAAGTTTAGACAGCATGATTAGACTGCAGCACTCCCAAGAGTGGTCACAGGTATGTACACGTGGGAAGTAAAGCTGCACCTCAGAGCCGATCATGATCAAGTTAAAAACACCTGACATACAGCACGCGCCAATCCACTCCTTCGGGTCATGACCAGCATGAAGAAAATCGGGACATAGATACTCAGCCAACATTCTGTAAATGTGCACAGCAATATGCTGCATTTAAGAGTTAAAATCAGATTCTATTTTAGTGTTAGCATCAAGCCCTTAGGAGAAACCCACCCCCCAATCTCCTTTCGCATTTACACACGTCGGCAACTATTCACACTTAGGGCCGGGCTGGGTGGCTGGCCTCGGAACCAACAGGTCCTTGCCTGCGTGGGGACAGTGCGGCTAATACTGAAGGTCTCGGTCACATCCTGGCTCGCAGCCACCTTCTGGCTGCCACTCCATCTATCTGGCATTAAATAAAACCAGGAGAAAGCAATGCAGGTCTCTGGGAATCTCCTCCCTTCCATACGGAAAATGCTCTGCCAATTCAAGTTTCATTCAGTCAGGAAGACGGAAGGATTTAAGGCTTCGGTGACAATTATAATCCTCTGAGAAATTATTTTCCCTTAAAGTCAAGATAAGATAATAGTGTTTACTGTACTTTCTCTTGACTCTTAAAATCCCTGGTATCAATGTAGGCAACTTGCACCTGCAATTAATCTGCAAGCGAGGAAGGTCTCTCCTCCTCCCCAAGGCTGGCCCAGATCGCATGTGTGGAGCACTTGTCAGCCCTTGGCTCCCTATGAAGCAGAAGGATGAGGTTCCGGCCTTCTAGTAGGTTGAGGAAGCTGTGCTCATGGCATCATCAGAGATTTTGGTACTGGCAGGGTGGATGCTTGCAAAATACTTGACGTCACTGTCACGATCCATCTGAAGAGCCATGATGGTCTGTTCTACGGCTTCCTGATGACAGCTGGCAGAGGTTAGGAAATATTCTGGAGATGCAAAGTGCAGATTACAAATAAAATGAGTTTAACATTTCAGTTTTATCAAGTATGAGTATACTAAGTTCTTAGTCATAAACATAATTTCTCCAAGCTATGTCGAATTACAAATAGTAATCCAAATTGACTGGTGTGATAAGAAAAATCACAAGCCTAAGAGAATTGTACGATTTATCTTGTTTTTAGAACAGACTAAATGGCAGCAAAGCTAATAAATATATTAACACTTATACTTGTGATAGGTATTAATTCACTCAGTACAAACACCCCGAATACCAATCACACACACAGGTTGAGAACCAGTTTTCTTTAGCTATTTCCTTACTATTAAAACAATTTAAATGAATTCTAAAGGAGGGAAAAGCAGTATTCATTTACCCATATTCTTAGAAGTCTATTAACAAACATTTCTATGCTTCATTCACGAGTTCATGCATTTAAATGCTATTTGTTAGATATGGGGGGGCGTTGACAATAAATAAAACACAGCTGAATCTTGAGCAGCTTATTAGTATGTGGCAGCAAAGCAAATACCAGGAAGCATCTGTCTTCTGCCTAAGGAGTGAAGAGGAGGAAACACAAACATGCCTCCTGGCCCTGAGCAACAGTAACACAGGTCACGTGGGACAGACTGATGGCAGTTTTTCATCCTGTCTTAAGAGAATACCCAATCTTTCAAATGACTGTCTTGATTATAGAAGAAATGCCCCTGGAGCAGGAAGGCGAACAAGTCCCTGTCATCTAACCTGTGCCCTCTCTCAGGGGGAGCCCCCACTTGACAACTCAAGTCTTCTCCCATCAGATAACACGTAGGAACATACAGTGCTTCCGCTCAGCTACGTCTCCATCCGCACAGTCTGCATACCTCCTCCCCGCAGCACACGGTTTTCCTAACAGTCACCTACCCACCTTTCTCCAGGAGAGTTTGTCTTAACGTCTTTGCAAGCAGCACTCGAACGTTCGGAACCCGATCATTTGCCAAGGTTAGCAGATGCGGCATCAGATGCAGAGCAAACTGGTCCATGGGAAGGCAATCATCCTCGATGACAGTCTAGGAGGACAAACAGTTCCTTTAATCTGCCAAGGTAATCGCCAAACCCTGGAATACTGGCTAACATTATCTTTTATTAACAGCCCAAGCACTACAGATTTCAGCTACTTCTTTTTAAACTATCATTCCACGCGCTCGGGAACCCCAAACTAAGAGGACATAATTTTAAGTCCCCACAAATAGGTTTTTAATGGCTCTCCTGAATCCCGGAGTGTGCAGTCATGCTCATTTACACACACACACACACACACACACACACACACACACACACACCCCACACCACCTACCCACACCCCCCCCCCCAAGGGCTATGCCATGGACCCCGAGCGCCCCCTAGTGGATGGCTGTGGGATGAGCCAGGCAGACACCAACTGGGGAACAGGTGATCCCCTGGAGAGCCAGAGGGCAAAAGTGTTCCTTAAGCATCAGAAAGAGAGTGTTGGGAAGCAGAGTGAAAGAAGAAACATAGTTTTAGATAGAAAAATGTGTCATGCACGCATAAGTCTTCACTTACCTGGCAGACAAAAACAAAGGCTTGCCGGCCAGACCACTTGGGACATCTACCAAAGTTTTCTACGAGCTCATTGATGAGGTCAACTCCAAACGTGGGGGGCGTTGCCATGTGCAGCTTCTTCACCATCTCACTAACCTAGGAGGGGGAGCACAGAGACATGAGGAAGACTTTCTGTTCCAGGATCTTATTAAACAGTGTGCTGTTCTAAAATTGAAAAAATTGTAACACATACCAACTTGTAGGAAATCCAACGAACAGAAGAAACTTTATCTGCACATAGATTCAGAGCAATGGGACGTAAATAGTCGTAAACATCTCTGGGACTATATAATTCTAGAAGTAAAATCAGCTGTCTACAAAAATGAATTATAAAAATAAAAATATAATTAAAATTTTTAAATAAATAAATGAAAATAAGTTAATCATCTGAATAATTTGTAATACTGGATACTATTTGTAAGATGAACACATGCAAAGACTAGTGAGCAATGTGGTCTCTCATGTACAGAGTCATCACCAGTCTGTATGTCTCTAGAAATGTTTTTAAACACTATGCAAGTTCAAGTATCTCCTCCCCTCAAAACGTAAGGAAAACAAACGTGGAATTCTATGTCCACAGGGACTGAGACAGAGCAAAGCATTTCCTTGTATGTTCAGTTGGAACATGGACATATGTAACTGTTCAGAATGCTGAGAAACTTCCTTCTACAAATCAGTTTCCTAAATAAGAAGTTCTAGTAAGTAGTATTAGGTAGCCTGAGGTGTGTGTGTCCAAGCTCTGAGCAGCTCCTAAGGGAATGACACCCTTATTAGAGATAAGAGAAGCAGAGAGGTCCTCTAGTGACTGTTCCTATCACATCTGGGTAGACCCGAAGACTGACCGTATCCTCCTGGCTACTTTGAGTAGTTGCAACAATGCCCGGGAAAAAATACCTCCAATACCAGTGAGATTTTGCCTTTCAGATTTCATGTTTAAGACTATTTACATTCGTTATCAGCAGGGAGTAACTATAGGCATGAATATACATAATGTAGCAATAACCAAGGTGCCTGTATGTATGTATGTGTGTGTATATATATCACACACACACACACACACATAAATACTCAGAAATGAGAGGCTCAATGATTGACTCCATTCTCTTTTTCTTTCTTTCTCTCTCTTTTTAAGATTTTATTTATTCATGACAGAGAGAGAGAGGCAGAGACACAGGGAGAGGAAGAAGCAGGCTCCATGCAGGGAGCCCCATGTGGGACTCGATCCCGGGTCTCCAGGATCATGCCCTGGGCCAAAAGCAGATGCTCAACTGCTGAATCACCCAGGTGTCCCTCGACTCCATTTTCTGACTCTGCAAATGTTCTTGCTGGCTTGCCCCGGGTGCATACCTCAGGAGAAAGTCTGGGGTCAGGAAAGCAAACTGGAGAGAGGCCCCTCAGCAGGCAGGAAATGAGTGACACATGTTGAGGGACAGGGGTAAAGTCCCATGCACCTCCCTGGGCTCCTCTCTTTACCAAGCCTGAGCCTTAAGGCGCTGACAGGGGGGCAGCAAAGCCCGTCCACCCACGGGCACAGGCAGACACTGCAGCCGGGGGCAGAGGAGAAGAACGAACTCCACCCCAGAGCGCGGCGCGGCGCGGCTTCTTGGGCTAAGGCCCTACCCCGGTAACAAGCAGAGGTCTCCTCCCGCTGCGGACGGCAGCGGCCTCTGCCCAGCACTGGCCACAGACACAGGCAGAGGCTGCGTGCCGTGGGGAGGGGAATCTGACGGAGCCAGGCACACGCGGCGCCTCAGGGCCTGGGGCTGAGCCCACATGACAGCTTCCCCCGTTTCCAGCACAAGCCTCCCACATCCGCGTGGTGGTCTGCAGCCGAGGGAGCGGGGAGACCCGCCGGCTCTGCAGGGGTGCACGAGAGCCACCGGCTGCCGGTGGACCGCTGACCAGCAGGCCCGGGGAGAGGAAGCCAGGCGCGCCGGGCGCTCCAGGCAATCATGGCGACCACAGAGCCAAACGCGGCCTCTCCCCTCACACCACCAGCGGAAGACGTGTGCCTACTCCGTCAGAAACCCGGCAGGCCAGCACTCAGCGGGGGACCCCCTGAACGTACAGAGAAAACAGCAAGCAAGACGGCCAGTCCCAATTCTGGACCCAGCAAAGACGTCTTTTAAAAATGTCAGAGGGGATCCCTGAGTGGCTCAGCGGTTTAGCGCCTGCCTTTGGCCCAGGGCGCAACCCTGGAGCCCTGGGATCGAGTCCTGCATCAGACTCCCTGCGTGGAGCCTGCTTCTCCCTCTGCCTGTGTCTCTCTCTCTCTCTCTGTGCCTCTCAGGAATAAATAAATAAATAAATAAATAAATAAATAAATAAATAAATAAAAAAAAATGCCAGAGTTCTTTATATATTCCAGATTCCAGACCTCACTTGCAACTTACGACAAACAACCCCATTAATAAAATGGGCAAGGGACTTGCATAGACATTTCTCTGGATTATATACAAATGGTCAACAAGCATATGAAAAGGTGTTCAACACCACTAGTTATTAAATGCAAATCAAGATCACCACAAAATACTGCTTCACACCCACTCTATTGAGGGCTATAATTTTTTTAAAAAGGAAAATACCAAGTGTTGGAGACGATGTGGCAAAACTAGAATCCTTGTACACTGTGCTCATGGGAATGTAAAATGGTATAATTATTGTGGAAAATAGTTTAGTGGTTCCTCAACAAATTAAAAAAAATTGCCAAATAACCCAGCAAATCCACCACAAAATAACTGTTCAAAGAAAAATTTATACATGGATGTTCGCAGCAGCACCACTCACATCAGCCAACAATACAGAAACAATTCAAATGTGTAGACGGGTGAATGAATTTTAAAAAGTGGTATGCAATGGAGTATTCAGTCATAAAAAGTAATAAAGTTCTGACACATGCTATAACACAAATGAATCTTGAAAACATTATGCTAAGTGAAGAAGTCACACACAAAAGGCCACATACTATAACATTCTACTTATATGAAATGTTCAGAATAGGCAAATCCACAGAAAGTAGAAGTCAAGGGTATAGAGAGATGAGGAATGACTGTGAAAGGGCATGGTGTTCCTTCTGGGAGGATAGAGTGTTCTAGAACTAGACAATGGTAATGGTTGCACAACACTATGAATGTACTAAATTTCACCAATAGCAAACTTGGTTATGTGTATTTTTCACAATAAGAATAAAAAAGGTGAAATAGTTAAAAAAAAAAAAAAAAAAGCTGAAAAAATTCACTGCAGGCAAGACCCTTCAAGAAATGTTTTAGAGAACATGACACAGAAACTTAATCTATACAAAGTAATGAACAAATCCAGAAAAGGTAAACATGAAATAAATACCCCTCCAAACATGGTCCAATAAATTGTTAGAACTTACTCAGCCAGTTCAGCTCGAAAGCGCCAATTTCTACTATTATCTGTCACCAAAAACTCCTGAAGCTGATAAAGATATTCTCTTCTTTTGTCAATATGAAGAAGCTGAAGTGACAAAATAAAATTCATTTTTTATTTAAGTGACAAAATGTAGGCATTATAACTTTTACTAGACTGAAAAAACTTGTAATATAGTTATTAATTCTTCTGAGAACAGATGTAGTAGGTATATTTACTTGTTTTAAAATTGACATTAAGTTCATTTTCCTTGATAATCCCATCTACTGTCAAGAGTCTTATTTTCGACTGAAATATTTGTTCCTTGAACCATGTGTGACCTCCTCTGAATCCTACAGTACCCTGGGCACAGATATATGGTAGGACTAACCTGCTATGTTCATAGGACACCCTTGTTACTGTGGACTCTTTGAAGACAGCAATATGTTCTTATTCACAGATGTGAGCCCATTGCATGGCACTGTGATGGCACATGGTAGGTGCTCAATCAATATTTGATGAATGAAAAAAAAAATTATCCCAATAATTGCTCCATAGTCATTTTAAAGTAGGTTTATGGTCGGCAAGGGGGGAAACCTTAAAACTTGATATAAACAGAAGCAAACAAACTTAACTGATATCAAACACATAAAAAAAGTACTGTGACCCTGAACACATTCTAAGGACAAAGTGCCGAAAGAAATCTTGAACATTACACTTAGTGGAGTTGATGTAAGAAACACTGGTGGAGTTTTTTTTTTTTTTTTTTTTTTAAAGATTTTACTTACTCATGAGAGACAGAGACAGAGGAAGAGACACAGAGGGAGAAGCAGGCTCCCTGCAGGGAGCCCAATATGGGACTCGATCCCAGGACCCTGGGATCAGTCCTGAGCCAAAGGCAGCTGCTCAACCACTGAGCCACCCAGGTGTCCCCGGTGGAGTAATTCTGAAACTACTTCATGTATGCTGTGGAACTGAGTGAATGACTGAATAGGCTCATGTTCAGAACAGAGTTTTTTCTTTTGAGAAAAGAAAAAACAAAGTGGAAAAAGGAGAGGAAATGGTCTTGGACTGGAAGCTAAGCTCAGTTATATATATATATATATATATATATATATATAAATACCCCAAACCAAAAGCCCCTCCTAGCTCCTGTCCCTTGAGAAGGTGTAAAGGACAAGACACCCCGGGAGCAGTGTGCACATCCAGTGCCGGGATCGTGGCTTCTAACTACCGCTCTCCACTAGAAAAAACAGGCTCCTTGGAGAAACAGCTGAGGCAAAGAAAGGAGCTGGGGCAGAGAAAGGAGAAAGTGGATCTGAAAGTAAGGATGTGCTTAAATGTGAGGGGGCCATCAAAGGGGCACAGGAGGCAGCTTTCAGTTCCTATTAGCCAAACTGATGTTCAGAACCAAGGACAGAAACGGATTACATGGAATAAAAAAATAATTCCAGGGTTCACACACTAAAAAAAAAAAACAAAAATTTTTTTAAAGTTTTTTTTTTTTTTTTTTTTTAAGATTTTATTTGTTTATTCATGAGAGACACAGAAAGAGAGGCAGAGACACAGGCGGAGGGAGAAGCAGGCTCCCTGTGGGAAGCCCGATGTGGGACTCAATCCTGGGACTCCAGGATCATGCCCTGGGCAGAAGGCAGGTGCTAAACTGCTGAGCCACCCAGGCGTCCCTAAAAAAACTTTCAAGGAGGATGGAGAGAAGGAAAAGATCAACTTTATATGAGAATGCCAACTAATAAATGGAGAAGGAATTAAAAAATAGAAAACTGGTATTTTACAAACAACATAGCAACAAAGTGTGTACCGATGTACAGATGCAAATACTCTCAAGAGACAAAGGTGTTGGGAGTCTGAAAGCATTGCCCCACCAAGTCATTACTAATCGTGAAAGAGGTGGTTTTACAATGGAGAAAGTGAGCTGACACCACCATAATCAAGTAGCTGGAGTTAGCATCACTGGGATTGTGCCCCTCCCGATGTGATGCAGATAGGTAATGTGCCTGCCAAGCAAACCTGTGTAAACTGAATCTCACTGTGTAACACCACCAGACCGAGGGGCATCTGCAAAACTGGCTCAGCCTCTTCTAAAATGCCAGTTACCTTAAAGACCAAAGTCAGGAAACCACTCTTGATTTAAGAGGGCTAACGAGACAAGATATTTAAATTCAATATGCAATTCCTGATTGCATTCTGAATTGGGGTTGTGGGGGCAACCTATAACAGACATTACTGGGACAGGCCGAGAAATCTCAGTATGATGTGTATAAAATATAACAACACAATACCAATGTTTTGTGAAAGTGAGATCACATTACTTCTGTCCCCCAAAACTTCAAACTACAAGAGCCAAATTCAAGGTTACATTCTGAGAAACAATAGTATTCTAGGACTAATAATTTGTAAGATCACAACTGTTCACTTCTAAAACCACTTTTAAATGCACACCGACTTCTAAAATACAGACTCCTAGAATATCACATAAAGGTTCCAAACTATGTTCAGGTAATTTTTGTACACATATTTAACTCAATAACTTTGAAAAGTGTTTGTAATCATGATCTAACAGTGTTTAAAAATGAAATTCAGTGTAATTATTTTAAAATTAAAAACTCGACACCAGCAAAAGTGATCAGAATGGGACTTTTTAAGTCATATCTCATTATCAACTCATGGCTATACTTTCTTTCTGGGAACTTACAGAAACTCCATCTTGGTGGGAACAGAAAACCAAAAATTTTGGCCTATGGTAGAACTTTAGTGTGCTTTTATGCAGAAGAATTTAAAGGTTACCTTCAGAAAATCATGCAAATGTTTAAGAACACCTATCCGGACTTCGTCAAGGTCTTTTAAAAATCCATTGAAGATCGGAACCAGATCTGCAGCTGTCAGCTGATCTCCCAGAATAACTGCAAGCTCATGGATGGAGAAGGCTAACGTTCTTCGAACCTTCCACTGCAGAAATAAAGATGACGGTGTTCATAAGTGAAGTACACGGTAATGAGTGGTATAGCCCTCAGCTGGAGTATGAAGGCTAACAGATCTGAATGTTACTAATCGATTTCAAACAATTAGATAGGAACAGAATAGCAAGAATAGATGCTTATTTTTATTTTTATTCATTTTATGTTCAGATTTCATTTATTTATTCATGAAAGACAGAGAGAGGCAGAAACAGAGGCAGAGAGAGAAGCAGGCTCCATGCAGGAAGCCCAATGTGGGACTCAATCCCAGAAGTCCGGGATCATGTCCTGAGTCAAAGGCAGACGCTCAACCACTGAGCCACTCAGGCATCTCTATTTTTATTTTTTAAAAGGTTTATTTATTCATGAGACACAGACAGAGAGAGGCAGAGACACAGGCAGATGGAGGGAGAAGCAGGCTCCCTGCAGGGACCCAATGCAGGACTCGATCCCAGAACTCCGGGATCGTGCCCTGGGCCAAAGGCAGATGCTCAACTGCTGAGCCCCCCACGCATCCCAATGGTTAGTTTTAAATCCCTGCTCAGTCTTAAAAACTGGCGGAGAAATTTCAGAAAGAAAGCTCTCTGGTATTCCTCCTAAGCTTTTCCGCATAGGATTTCCTCTAATACCAAGTATCTGCTGGAACATGAACAGAAAATGCTACTGGGCTCTGTAGGGACGATCACAAGGCCGTCCACCCACGCATACCCTCTGTCAACGCCTTTGTCGCCCCACTCACCTGCATGTCTGACGCCAGCGTCTCATATGTCTCTCTCAGGCAGTGCCAGTTCTGCCTGCCGAGCGTCAGGGCCACGCCGGGAAGGCTGTATGCACAGTGCTTAGCAATCTCAGTGTCGACCGTCTGTGCACGAGACGGGTCCGTCATAGATAAATACTGATCTAACAGAGCCTGAGGCACAACATCCTAACGAAGAGAGAGACACGACAGTGATGCGTTTTAGCAGTCTAGACATAAATTGAGTAAACTTTCACCTAGTTGAGCATCTCAACTAGCAGAGAAAAACCCAGTCTCAAAGCTTCAGGTATATCCTAAGAGGCAGGAAAAACATGTTAAAGGACATACATAAATAAAACAGCAACTCCAGAAGAAAAACGTTAAGATCTTCAAACAGAATACAGCATAGAGGATGATTAGAACTGATCACTAAATGTAAAAGACCAGCACCTCTTAACGCCGGCAAAGATCATCTGGTCTGACATAATCTCGTGAAAGTGATAAAATAGGCGCACTATCACCAACATGGATTTTATGAAAACAAAACCCACCTTTCGATGGAAACTGAGCAATTATCTATAAAAATTTGAAGTGAATAAACATCTAACCATTCATATAAATGTGAGGAAAAGAAGAATGTATACAAAATCTTGGTTGCTTTAGGGGAAGCCAAGTGGATGGCAGAAAAGAAAATCGAGAAGGAGGTATCATCAATGGCTTAATATCTTTTGAATTGTGAACTATATAAACTTATTTAAAAAATATTTTAAAACTGAGTTAAATTCATTAAGAGAATGAGAATACATATATATTTTAAAGATTTTATTTACTTGACAGAGAGAGAAAAAGCATGAGCAGGGCAGAGGGAGGAGCAAAGGCAGAGGGAGAAGCAGACTCCCCACCGAGCAGGGAGCCCAATGTCGGACTTGATCCCTGAGCCGAAGGCAGATGCTTAACCAACTGAGTCACCCAGGAGCCAGAGACAATGTTTTTATGATCTTGAAAATATGTCTATAATAGAAGTGGTGAAAGCAGGTTTACAACACTATGATGAGTACTACACTATGAGTACTAACTTCATTTTTTTACTAAATCGAATAAAAAAACATATGCCATTTGACCTAGGAAAACCAGTTCCAGAAGCAAATAGCACACACAATCACGATGAATGCAGCACTGTGTGTAAAATCATTGAGCTAAATTTGGAGGTGTGTATGGCACCAAGGAAGGTAGAGCGCCTTTTTCAAGATGGAGGCCACGCTGCGCTGACACTGTGCTGCTGTGGTGGGTGGGGGTCAGGGGTTGGAGGAGTGAGCATATGGAAAGATACACATACACACACACAGAAGAAAGGTACAAACTGTCATAGTCCAAATATTTCTTAAGTGTATTTTCCCACTTTTAAAATTTCTGAAATTGGAGTAGTAAAACTTGCCACTGATGGCACTTTATATGGTTTTGGGACTTTTTTGGTATTTTCATCTCTGAAATTGACTTGTATCTTGTAATTCTTGGCAAATTAGGCATCATGAAATACCTAGGTACGATGGCATGATTCTGTCTTTGACAGACATAAAGGGGTGTGTGTGCATGATTCTGTACCTATAAAATGTTTATGAAGAAATACACAGGGGAGTCTGGGTAGCTCAGTCAGTTAAGCATCTGACTCTTGACTTTGGCGCAGGTCATGATCTTAGGGTCCTGAGTTCAAGTCCCGTGTCATGTCTGTGTTAGGTGTGGAGATTCTCTCTCTCCTGCTCTCTCTGCCCTAGGCCCTCCTCTCGAAAGAAAGAAGATAGAGATATACAAGGAGTTGTGATCCATGGTTACTCTGAAGAATGTGATCAGAGGTGTGAAAAGAGGAAGATTTCTGCTTATATTTTACTCTATTTGAATTTTATCACAAGTATGATATAGTAGTCTTCTTTTTAAAAAGTTCATTGTAAGGAGAACCAAATTCAGTGGGAAATGGGTTTAGAAGACAATTAACAAGAGACCCACACAGTATAAAGACTTGTTACTTACTTGTACTTTAGATCTCTTCTCCTCATCAGGGCTGAAACTACTGTTGGTGCTCAAGTCTGAATCATTATGAATATAGCGAAGGGCGGAGTCCATATTCTGTTAGGAAAAAACATTTACGTGAAGAACCGTCCCTTCTGTAAGTTTCCTTCACTTAAACCATCTTATAAGGTTACTTACCTTTTAGGACTGCCCAAAGATATAAATACATATAAATTTTTCATGCTTGTAAAAGCTTATGAAAATACCTAAGACCTCATAAGAACTCCCCTGACTTGAGTTAAACTTGCTGAATAGGTTGCTAACTGTATGAAAATGAATTACAGAATAAGCTCATTAAAAAATGTAAATTGGGAAGTAATTCTGAAGCGGCTCAAATATCTAAAATTAGCTTACTTATAAATAGTATTTAGGGGGTGCTCTTGGTCAACATTGTAGAGGCCATGGGATGTCCTATGTAATTTTTCTTCTACTGTTTCTATTCCTGGCTGTTTCTAATTTCACAAATATACTTTTTTAATAGCTCCAAGAAACTCCAAACAAACAAAACACCTTCTAAAATGCAGAGATACCACAGTATTCAAATCTCCAATGACGACAGGTAGCCAGGGTTTCATTCTGAAGCACTGGTATTATGTAAGATTTCTAACTTGACTAGCTGTCATCGAACACAAAACAAAACAGAAATCCACTGAGGCTCCAAGAACCCTCTCCATCCCCAGTGTGTTTGCAGGCACTCTTTCCTGAGCTTATCACTCAAGCTGCTCTGATCTGTGACCTTCTGATTCTAGCAACCAGTGGTGCTATTCCTTCCCCTCGTTTATACAAACAAGGGATAAGAAATATCAATACCACCTGATGCTGGCTGGGGGTGAGGGATGTGGTAGGAAATTAGGGAAGGATCACACAGAACAGCTCCAAGTACACAGTGAAGATGATGCTAGTAACAGTACCCACCCTCACACTCCAGAGTCCAGATAATGCCACTGGCCCCTCCGCAACATGGCCTCAAGTCCCGATCTTCTGCTCAGAATACTGTGTTGCTTGCTGCAGTGAAATGGTCCGATCAGAAACAAAGCACCTCTCCAAAAAGAAAAGGGAAGAGTTAATTATTCTTGATAAAGGGCTTTGTTTCCAGTAAGACTATTTCACTGCAGTGAGCTACGTTAACACGTTGAGGCTACTCAAATGGTCATGTAGACGAGATTGGGATTTACATTTCTAAGCACTGAACATGACACACTAATGTCACAAAGACAGGATGTGGTGACAATTACTATTACTTTATGCAAAAAAGAGAGCTGAGAAAAATCAGTAACAAACAGAATGTACTAATTTGAAAGTGATTAGCTACAACTATTCCCCAACAAAAGACTTCTGATTGGAACGATTTTTCACTAGATAAACACTTTACTGACTGCATTACCTCAACAGCATCGCTGATTAAAGGCACGGAGGCGGTGTGATTTATTTTACAGTTTGGTAGCTCATTTACACCCAGCTCATCTTGCATGTCACTTCTCTTCTCTGCGTCGCTGGCCTCCTCACGAGCATCCAGGCTGGAAGCGCGCAGCGCGGCGGACAGCACGTCCACTTGCGCTATGGGCGGAACAGGGAAATGGCATGTGAACGGCAGAATGGGCAACGTGCTCACAAGTTTCTTCTCCGTTTGCATTACAGGTTATCAATGAAATGTACACTTTTTTGACACTGCCATCAAAAAGCTGAAAAAAAACTACTGTGGTAAATCATTAGTCCTTCAAGAGGAAAAGGAGAAAACTAATATGCTTTCGTGAGATTAAAAATGTTTATCTACTACTGTACATTATTCTGCGTTAGTATGAAAGAGAAATGCTATCTAGTTTTGGAGGTACCTCCAGTTTATTAAAAGGAGTCAATTTCAGTGTAAGTTAACTATGTTTTGGTAGTGCATGAATCGAACTGACAAGGCTTACTTACTAAGCTATTTTAGCAGAAGAGCAGTCACACAAACCCTGCCAACATAAAACAACGGTAATTACAAAGATTTTTGTTGCAGTTACATTTCAACATCTCATTTCTTATTCCAGTTTATATTATTTTCCTAATTCCTTTTGAAAATTAAATTAGTGACTTAGATACCCCCAGGTGAGCACATCTTGCTTGCAGCAAACCAAAACAACAAATTACCAAGCAGTTATTCCAAAATCTGACAAATTTCAATGTCTACGTTTTCAGTTATAAGGCATTCTTTCTTCTCCCAAACAAATGAGACATGCAGGAAAAAAAAAAGTTTTGATTCCTTATTCAAGTAACAATCCACCTGGATGTTCAAAATATAAAAATTCATCAATTTTAACTTTGAAATTAATTGGCAGAAAGATCAGAAAGTGTGTCCCCACTCCACTCAAAGGTTATAAAAAAGCAATCACAGGACTTTCATGAAGACAGCCTCTTACGGTGCTGCAGCATTTATGACGCTTAGGCCCAAGCACATCAGGACCCTGGCAACACAGATACAGGATGAGGTTCTATTCTATTAGGTCATCAGCTGCTAAATTAACTAAGTAAACTGAAGGCGTTTAATCATAAAAAGTTACTCATGAAAATATGCTCATTCTTTTGAGAATTCTAGCTGTAATGTGTAATAATCCTTTTAAAATAGTTTAGGCTCCCTTCTATCTTTTAAAAAGTTTCCAAAACAAAAATCAAAATAGTACTACTAAAGGAGATTGCACAATACATAAAGTTTAAAATGTTTTGTCCCACATAAAATGCACAGGGTGAAAAAGAGCCCTAATTCATTTTGTTTCCAGGATAATAACTAATCAAGGCCTTTCAGAGAAAAGGCCTGGAGGAGTCATTTCTCTCTAAATGGACTACATATGTGTCCACTTTAATGTTTGTACATTCACAAGAGTTTCCATGAGTTACACTGTGAAGTTACATTTCTCAAAAAGTTGATATATAAAGATCATCCAGACAGAGCCTACTGCTGATTTCTGAGGAAACCTTATGCTTCCACTTTCCAGCCAGAGAATGGAGACTCTAATGCCTGGCTAAATGCTGAAATTTCAGCAGGAAACACCCACAGCAACAAATAGAAGAACACCGAACACCTGGGTCTTCATCAAAATCTGCATTTTACTTAAAAGATACACAGAAATGCCAGGAACCAGGGCTGGTTTAATGGTGGACTTATGAAGAAACAGTCCCTAGTGACTCATGCTCAGAAGTAGGGACAACCTAGAAACTGTGAATTTTATTCCTTCCCTGAAGAAGCTGGTACAGTTAAGCTAAAAACTTTTTAATAATCCCCAACTCTTCCATACAATATAGACTTGTGGTTAGTCACAATTTCTTAACAATTTATTGATTTCAATCAGGGAACAATACGATTCTTCTGATCTTGGCTACCAAAATGGCCCAATTCTTCCACTGAGGCAAAAGTGGATAGAAATCTGTATTTTGTGAGCTTGGGCATTTTTTCCTTTAGTAGTCTATGAATCTAGCTATAGGAAACCAAGGTGGCATCACCTTGGTTTGGCATCTCCTAGCTTGGAGATCCCAAATACCAGAGATTTTGAAACTGCCCTAGACGAAGAGAGAAAAACGTCACATTCCCTAGGTAAGTATTTTAGAAAAGGGGGGATCGCTTACAACTTCCCTCATTGGCCTGCCATGTAGGGTATGTTTTTGTTCTAGGACTGAGAAACAGCTTTCTTTTTCCTGACAAGAGTATCTTCCTAGTCGATGGAAACACATTTTTTGACCAAAAATCCACAAAGAAAAAAACCCCACCAATGCTTTGACAAGGGTAAGAGTTAAATTAGCAAGACTGAGAAGCAAAGGTCACCTTCTAAGAAGCAGCCCCAGCCTCGTTCTGGCTTGTGACAATACCCCTAAAGGCTAACGAGAAGGGGAAGACACAAGGGACATGGAGGCCTGGGAATACTCAAACTTCACTTTTCAGCATCTGTCCTAAAACGCTTTCTCTGGGCATTGCTGCTTTACCATTTTATAGCTCAGCTGACAAGAAAAAATTACACATGTGACAGAACTACTCCAAAAAGGTGGACATTTCTTGACAATTCGTGGCTGCCCACAATGGCAGAATTAGAAATGAGAATGCATCCAAAGTTAAGGTCCAGTCCCTTCAGAACACCTGCTGATACTATGGAAAATCAAGGCACAGTTACTGATATTTAACACAAATTAAACAGACCCTCAGATTTCAATAAAATAAAACATTCAGGAATTCTGTAGCCTAAACAGAAAATGCTCAACACTGCCCACCTCTTAATTACTGCAGAACATCTGATGCACAGGCAGTCTGTGTGCTGTCACCCTCTGTACCCTTTGAGGCTGGGACTTTTGTCTGGTTTGTTGCTGCTATATAATTAGTGCTTAGGAAAGGATCCAGCACAACAGTAGGTGCTAAGTAATGCTAAATGAATCAATGAATCAATGCGTATGTTATGTCATTATTATGGACAGAAAGAACACTGTAATTTCAATTTTTCAATTCAGCAGGCTTAAGAGCTGAATTAGAAAGAGAACCAACTAAATCGCAATATAGCATTTGTATTGAAATCTTTCACCTGCAGCCTGTACATTTGCAGTACTATTTTAAGTGAAACAGCATTAGCTATCTTCTGAAATAGTCATATTCTCAAACCTGTATGTGTGTACAGGTCTTTTTGAAAAAGCACACTATTGCTTTTTTAGCTTATTTGTTAAAAAATTTTTTTTAACATAGCTTATTCAAATATTTCAATTACCATTCGTTAAGTGCTAAGATGTGTCAGAGATCTAGCAGGTACTGGAATGCAGTGAGAGCTCCCAGAACAGGCCTAAAAAGCCAAGCTAGTGATCTTTTTTCCATAAAAGTGGAATATAAGATTCACTCAATATATGAATTACTAAAGTTTGATCAACTGGATAACCTGATAAACAGTAAAACTGTTAAAGCTAAAATTTTTAAAGCTTAAAGCTGTAAAGCAAATGTTTATCAAACATTGAGTATCCTTGGCTGTAAACATCCTGAGTTTTTAGGAGTAATTCTGTGTGTCTCAATGCTTCTCATCTGAGGGGGGCAGAGAGGAAGGGATGCAGGCAAATTACTCAGTCTCATGAAACTCAACTCAATTTTTGCAACTTCATCAAGTTGTCACATAACGCAGACTACTATGTCAGGGGGTACATCAGTGACAGGAGCAACACTGAGGATGAGCAGAGAGAGCAAAGCTGTTAAGGTTTTCACAAAAAATAACCTACCACAAGAGATAAAAAATAGGATATTCTATTGGAAATATTCCATCCTCTGTTCTTGCCTTTTTTTTTTTTTTTTAAGATCTTATTTATTCTCATGAGACACAGAGGGAGAGAGGGAGAGGCAGAGACACAAGCAGAGGGAGAAGCAGACTCCAGGCAGGGAGCCCGACGTGGGACTCAATCCTGGGTCTCCAGGATAAGGCCCTGGGCTGAAGGTGGCACTAAACCACTGAGCCACCTGGGCTGCCCCTGTTCTTGCCTTTGTTTCAGAATATATGAAACAGGAATGATTAAAAAAGAAAAAGCAAACAAAAGAGAGTGAACTGGTGATACATGGAATAACCAGGATAAATTTCAAATACAGATGCCAAGCAACAGAAACAGACTCAAAAAAGGCTTATTATTACTTGATTCTTATTTATGTGACATCTGAAAGAGGCAAAATCACAGGGACAGAAAATGGGTCAGTGGTTGCTAGTAGCTGGGCAGGAAAGGACAGATGGACTAGAAGGTGCACAGGAGTGTTCTAGGGTGGTAGAATGGTTCTGTATTTGGACAGTGGCAAGTGGCTGCACACAACTGCATGCATGTCTAAGCTCATACAAGTGTCCATTCAGAATGCTAGAGTCTACTGATAGAAATTATATCCCAATAAACCTACAAGAAAAGGTTAAAAAAAATGAAACTGATCATCTGCCAGTTAAATTAAAATAACATTCAACAGTCAAGGATATGAATTTGCCTTCAATCAGTCATTTAATTTTTCTCTAAGTATAAAATTATAATAGGGCAATTTTTTTTAAGATTTTATTTATTTATTTATGAGAGACACAGGCAGAGGGAGAAGCAGGTTCCCTGTAGGGAGCCCAATGTGAGACTCGATACCGGGACTCCAGGATCAGGCCCTGGGCCGAAGGCAGGTGCTAAACCGCTCAGCCACCGAGGTATCCCAAGCATAACAGGTTTTGTATATTTTATACTGAAGCTATCATTTTATCTGCTTTAAAAATAGGCATTTCCCACCAATGAGCAAACTGATAGTTTAGAATTTTTAGCTTCTGGAACTAACAAGGTGAAAAAAAAAAAGGTAAAGGGAAAAGAAAAGAGAAAGAAAGAAAAAGAAAGAGAGAAAAAGAGTGGGATAGAGAAAAAGTAAGTCCATGAAGTGATGGAAAATCTGAAGACTTGTAGTTATAGGAAATCCAAAACTGGTTTTTGTTTTGAATACTCTTTCAGATTTCACTGGTTACAAGAGTCATGAGGAGGGTTTTAGTCTTCTAAGGAAAAGACAACACCAGTATTAGGTCCCAGCCCCATGGACCTTAAGCTGTGCCCTAAGCCCCAGCAGATGAAACAACGGGGACTGGTTCAGGGTGGCTCATTTCTCACTGACTGACTTAGAACATATTTCCCCCCTTTGTAAGAGGCTCCTTTTTAACAAAGAACAGCATTTAAGGCTATCGTTCACAATGAAAGGACCTGAGTGATACATGTGCAACCCAATGGAAAAAAATTCGAAACTGAAGAAACAGAAATCCAAATGACTCTTATGTTTACAGCTCTTAAAACATCATATTCCATGGGAAACAGGTATTTCTGTCTACTGTTATAAGACCACAGTCCTTTCTTAAAGAGCAACACTGTATCTGCTGCTATTTTATTAAAAAAGTTATTGAGACCCAGAGCAAAACAGCTAAGGCAGGGTTCCAGATCTGAAGTTGTGCAGCACTGTTGGATGGACTGTGAAGATGTCAGGGCCAGTGACCCATCGATCTGTATGCCAGTTAGCAATAGTGATGAGCTCATCTAAATGAGATTTCCTAAGCATCAGATTAATCGTATTTCTCAAGACACAATACATGATGACGATGGTGAAATAAGTTTTTAAAAGGCATTTTTTTCCGGGAAAAAAAGTCAGCAAATAACATTTTATAACAGCTGTAAAGAACTTGAGAGACTCTTTCCATACCTTTAACATCTGGATCATCGATGTGTGGCTCTAGATTTTCTATCATTTCTTCAAGTTCCTTCCTGGTGGCCATAGTGATATTTGAGGAACCTGGTATGGTGACTTCAGGGGTTTCCTCTGGTCTCTCTGGGCTGAGAGTGTTCCCACAGCCCTGCTCAAGCTCTACATCTAGGTCTATTTCAGGAAGAGGAGTCCTCCAGAAATGGAAGGAGTTGTACAATTCCTGATCTAAGAGAGCTGAATCTGGTGAGCTGGTGCCACCCTCTGGCCGTAATGCAGATTTGTAGTTAGCAGGCTTTTTATCATTCTCATTACTAGCTGCTTCCTGATGAGATTCTGAGGACAAAGTACAAAGTAAAGAGCTGTCCATTGGGACACTTATTTCACCTGGAGATTTCCCAGATGTTTCAGCACGATCTTCCACCATGTTTTCCAGTTTGACACTGGAATTACTAATACTGGGATCTGAAGAAACATCCTCTGGCCTGATCTGTACATCCTCTGGGACTTCTTGATCTCTGATCCTTTTATTGTTTCATTTGGGGCAGGAAAAAAATGAAAGTATAAAAATAATTACTGAAAAAAACTCAATGAAAAACACTACATACAGTATTTAGACAAGTTCAATATTAAAAATTACAGATTATTCGTACAAAATGAGTAGTGTATGTACTGGTAATGCTTCTTTTTCCATCAGTTGTTCTGTGTTCAGAGATGTAAACATCTGTTAAGCATAAGTCTAGATATTAAAGCATTACATGAGTTGGAAAAGCTAACATTGCAGAGCCCCAGGATTCTTAAATACCAGGCTAATTCCAATAATAAAGAAAAATTGTAGGAAGATAAATTCCTACAATGCACTTCAAAAATGATCTGATTCTTAGGATTATGGTATTGCCACTGCTCCAATGATGTATTGCAAAGCTGAAAATTAAAACCTATTTGCTTTTATTAAAAAAGAAAAGGAAAAAACCTCTATACAGTATTAGGAAAGATCCTTATTTACTATCTCAAAATATTAACATCCAGTTTAGTGTAAATGAAGTTTTTTTTTTCCTTTCTTTCATAGTTTCCAGCTGTACTTCCAAATGTTTTCCCAAGATAGTTATGACTCAATTGATATGGACAGATGGTACAAAGCTCCTAAATTAAAGTCCACTAATAACCACTATCCATTATCTAAACTAAAGCACTGACAGTTAAGTTTTAATGTTTATCCTGTATATTTTGACTCATTAAATTTAACAAACACATATTGAGCACCTACTAGGAGCCAGGGAAGGAAGCCAGTATTGAGGATCCACATGTGAATGAGGTGCAGGTCTGGGCAAGGAGATTACAATTAGAGGCAAACAGGAGAAACAACCATGGAAGCAAGTAACCACCAGAAAGAGTGTTAAGTACAGAAGTACATTCACTGCGCATAGCAGGCAGGATGGAGCGGAAATGAAGAGGCTCAGAGGAAATGACAGAAGCTGCATTTAGAAGAAACCAGTAAATGTTTATGAGGCTAGGGGAAGAACATGTATTCAAGGGATAAAAAGCATACACAAAGGCAGGAATCACACAAGACATATTATAGTACTCCGAAAATAGCCATGAGGTTTTTTTGGTGTCGTTTTGTTGTTGTTGTTTTATGGAGAAGGAAATGTTGGGTGACTAGGGTGAAAAACTTTGCCAGAACCACTGTATTCCATATTTGACACCTCTGGAATGGATCGTATGGGCTACAGGGAATAATGGAAAAACTAGGAGAATCGCATTTGTAGATGTGTAATTTTTGAGAGAGCATCCTGGAAGCGGTGTAGAAAATGGAGTGCAGGTGAGACAGGAGGCAGGAACTCTGGTATGGCAGTGAGAGCCAGAGAGGACTTGGTGAATGAAGGCAGTACGTCTGGGGCTATGAAGAAGTAAACACATTCAAATGATGACAAGACCAACAGGATCTGTTTACTTGTTGCATGCTGGAGATGGAAAAAAACAGAGAAATCTGGAAAGACTGCCAAATTTCTGGCTAGTGTGATGGAACAGATTCTGGTAGCACCAACTAAAAATGGAAAACACAAGAACGCTGTGATGAGAAGGCTAACGAGTTCCAGTCTGGTCAGTTCCAACCTGGTCTCCAGGTTGAGTGAGGTATCTCGGTTGCATTCTGGGTGGGGACATCCATGGGAAACCAGTTAGACACCAGGATCAGAGCTCTATCAACTCAGAAGGACGGGTGCAGGGCACAGATGCCCACAAGGCAAGAAAGATGAATGGAAACATGACAGGCATATGGAGTAACAAAGTGAAGGCATTTTTCTTGTGATGCCTTAGAGAAAGAGGTCAGAAGAGATGTAGGAACTGCAGGCATGGGAGATGGATGAAATCACTGATAAAGCAGTGTTCTTCCAAGAAGCAAGAAAGAACGTGAGCTCAAGAACACAGGCCCACAGACTCAATGGGCCAAGACGCACTTCCTTCTAAGAAACATGAGGGGGAAGTAAGAATGGGTGTAGGTAAACTTGAAAGTGAGTGTGGGAAAAAACTAAAGGTGCTCCTGTAACATTATGTGCCTTTAAATATACCCAATAAAAAGCTATTAAACAGGAGGCTTACCAGGACCATGCAAACGGAAGGTGACATTAACACCTGTGGAACATCCCAGTTAAGTAGCTACCACACATGTTCTCATTCAATTATCAACTTCTCTCTGCTAAGGCTTTATCTCATGGTCATGTTCACACTGTTTTCAAAGACATGTATTTTTAAAAATACATGATTATTATTTTTAAGATTTTATTTATTCATGAGAGACACAGAGAGAGAGAGGCAGAGACACAGGCAGAGGGAGAAGCAGGCTGCATGCAGAGGGTCTGATAACAGACAGGATGCATGTGAGACAGTTGTGTTACACCTGCAGGAGAGCTGGACCCTGGCTTCTTTCATCCTTGTCCCAGAGCAGCCGGACATCACCATAAACCTGTGAGCCTTTCAAGGCCTTGATGATTCCACATTTACTCCTCATTCATAAGATAAGGGACTGGCTTAGACATCCTTTAAGATTCCTTCCCTCTCTGAAACAGTTTAAGATTTTTTTTTTTTTAACTTTATTCACGAGAGATACAGAGAGAGAGGCAGAGACACAGGCAGAGGGAGAAGCAGGCTCCACGCAGGGAGCCCGGTGTGGGACTCGATCCCAGGACTCAGGGATCACGCCTTGGGCCAAAGGCAGACAGATGCTCAATCACTGAGCCACACAGGTGTCCCTCCAAAACAGTTCTTAAGCCTAGTGCTGTTATGCCAAATAAATGTCTTCTACACGAATTACGTATTTTCCAACCACATGGTCCTTATTAAAAGACATTTTTTTCTTTTGTTTAAAAAAATTTAGTGGGGTGATTGGGGAAATTTGAATAAAGTCTCCAGATTAGATGAAAGTACTGTATCTGTGTTAATTTATTAATATTTTGGTAATTGGACCATGGTTATATATTAATGCCTGCATTTTGAGGAAATACACAGTGTAATATTTAAGGTAAAAGGAGTATCATATCTAAAACCTCAAAGAATTCAGAAAAACAAAGCAGTAAAGCAAATATGGTAAAATGTTAACATCTAGAGAATCTGAGGGGCATATGGGATTCTTTGTGCTATTTTTGCAGTTTTTCTGATATGAAAACTAAATTTAAAAAATTATAGAAACAAGATAATTGTTTGGGGGGAGTGGGAACCAAATGGGTTTAAACTTGTAAGACTTCTGATAAAGTTCTAAAATCCCTGCATTTGAAATACACAAAAAGAACCCAATTAAAAGGCCATTCAAGAAGGCACCTAGGTGGCTCAGTGGGTTAAGTCTCTTGATTTTAGCTTAAGTCCTGATCTCAGGGTTGTGAGATGGAGTCCCACATTGGGTGTGGAGCCTGCGTAAGATTCTCTCTCTCCCTTTGCCCACATCCCCGCTCCCCCCCTCTCAAAAAACAACAATAAAGGCCATTCAGGATGCAAAACTATTCCATGGGCCTGAAATTCCTTAATTCCTTGATTGCTATTCTCACTGTGGCATTAAGATTAAATTTTAATATTCTTAGCAAAAAAAAAAAAAAGGAATGGCTAAGTCATTCTATTTGTCTAATGTTACATTACTAGTCTGTCCAAACTTAAAACTCCTAGTGTATGGTTTTAAAGAGACAAAAAAAATTTTCCCTACTATTAAATTCCGGGAAGAAGTACACTACATGAATATAGTTGCTTCAAACTGTCAAAAATATAAATTATCTGAATACTGATTTTTCCCAGAGCTGAGAGTTAGTCAATGCAAGATCGAGCTGCTAAATACCAAAATTCTGATATTAGCTGTCAGATTTCCAAATGCTATTACACAAGCAAACATTGTTTTGAAAGCTGAGGAGACCTCTGATTCTGCAAAATGAGAGAATCCCCAATTTCCTAAGAGGTGTGGGTCAATAAGACCACCAGGGTAAGCCAGAGATTTCTCTAACAGAACCTTAATTTTCCTTTAGTGTCTGCATAGGTTTCCTATTAATACCCTCTGAGTTCTGGACTAGCAACTCAAGGCCTAGAAAAATAAGTACATGTATTTCATGGAGAAAATGACCTGTGGAACATCCGGTTCAAGAAGCACTATATCCTGAGACAAAAGCAAAGAACATACATCTTTCCAGTACTGTGAATTAACTAAAAGAAGTTTTCACATCAGTGAAATACTTCCAAATTTGTACCAAGAGCAATCAATCTTATTTTCAAAAGTTGCCATTGCGCTAAACTGACAAAAACACTGGCGTAAAGAGGTGTTGCTACTTAAGGCATCTGAGAGGAAATGATCTCCTTACAATTCATTCATGGTTTATTACGTGCCAACTATGTGTCAGGCCCATTGAAGGTGCTCTAATTTGCAAAAATACAGAACTAGACTGCTACAGCAGATTGACTTGCAGTTTGCTGGACAATACACACAAATACAGAATTGAAAAGATACAGATCAGAAAGCAGTGCTCTCATTCTGGCACTATTGACAGCCAAGATGCAAAAGCTCTGAATATCCGAAAAATCTCAGGAAAAGAATTTGGGGAGGTAGTGAGTCTAGAGACAGCAAACACACTGGCAATTTACTTTGTCAAATAGGCATGGATGGAACAGAACAGCTTCGCTAACAGAAAGCAAAGAGAACCAAAAGAACACAGTGTATTCGGAGATCGATATAATAGCTAATCAACTAAGAAGAAAAGAGAATGGTTATTTTACATAATTTAAAATTGCAAATTTGAAGATTTAACTCTGCTTCTGGAAGCTGCCTTTATTAACACCTTCCAAGAAGCACTAATAGCCTGATCTAGGGTGAAGAATACAACTGGTATACAAAGTCAGAGGTTTAAAATCAAGTAAAGCTTCAGAAGAGTATTAAGTGATATTAAATGTTTCCAGAATCAGATGAAACTATATAGCAAATAAATAGTAGTGGAAACAGGCTGTCAAAAACTTGTTTACTTTGTAAGATATTTGTTTGAGAGATCTGAATTCTAAGAAAACTGAAGAGGACCTTGAGAACAGGAACCAAGTTCTTGATTTCTAGCTACAGGAGCTGGTTCATAGTAGGTGCTCAATTAATTTCTGCATAATCAACCAACCAATCTTAAATAACAAAACAAGTTTTAAGATAGAACAAAAGCTAGTACAGTATTTAAGAGGGGGTAAACAAACTAATGGTTCTGAGATTAATAGTACATAGGACTATTTTTTTTGAAGTTAGGAAATAAAACTACACAAAAGCTTTCACAGTATTTAACACAACTCCCTCCTTGGCCAGAAATGATCTCTTCTCTCTCCTATACCATTAACAGGAGTCAATAAAGTCTACCAATATGGTGAAAACCCAACGCTACAAAGAGTACTGACTTGACATTAAGACATACTTCATTACAATGGAAGAGGAATTAAGGTTTGCAGGTAAACGAAAACTACCTTTAAATACCTCTTCCAACGACGTCCTACGCTGGCAGTCAGTACAACTATGGCCACGACGGCCACACCAGCTATTTTTGTCAATAAAGTTTTACTGGAACGCAGCCAGGCCATCTGCTTACGTATGATCTGTAGCTGCTTTCATGCTGAGCAGGTAGAGCTGAGCAGTCACGGCAGAGCCTGAAAGTCTTTATTAGCCGGCCTTTTACAGAAAGCCTGCCGACCCCTGACCTATACAATTCTCTGTAAATTCATATTTTCACTTACTAGGCTCTCTCCAGATTTAGGTAGTGAACAAGGTATGCTGACTTTAAAAATGAAAGACAGGTAACATTTCCCCCCATCATCATTTTTGTCAAACTCCTTGCAGCAGCTGTTTTTCAAAAGAACTGACCAAACTTGCTTGCTAGGAAGACAGTTTAGAGTGATTTTCTTCCTTTACAAAAAACAGTACCTCAGGTTTGTTTGGCTATTCAGCAGGACAGTAGGAGAACGGGCAAAAAGGTAAAACAAGGCAGCAGAGAAGAAAGGAAGAACTGCCAAATCAAAACACCAAGAAAGCAAATATCACAGTATCAAGACCTATAGAAGAAAATGTCCATTAGCATCATGACAAGGGAGGGACAAGACACCATGGTAACTCAAGCATTATAGTAGGGCCTGTTTCAAAAACACGTTTCTAAATTATTTCAAGCGTACACCTGTAAAAGTGCATATTTCCCATGCACTAAGATAGGCTCGGTTTTTTTTTCCCCGAGTATAGAGTATAATAAATTTTAAAAACTTAAACTCAAAATTTTTTAATGTTAAAAAAAACCTTAAAAAACAGAGTTGCCTTTTTTATCTTAATAAGTAGTTGCCCTGGTACTAGAGTTGATATTCTAGTTAGTAAGTACATTAATTTGGTGCTAATCATTACAATACTTTCCCCCTCAATTGTCAGATTATAATCATTCTGCAGAGTTCAAGGTCCACAATTAAATTAATTGACTGAAAGGAAAAACAACAGTAAGAAATGGACTAGATACTAAAACATTCCTAAATTAGGTTTTACCCCTTAAAACACTAAACCCTTTACACTGTATAACCATTACTTCATCTAGTCTAAATGTCAATAGATGGTTTACTAGGTAACTGATTTATTAAATAAACTTATTAAAAAATTATCATCATATCCATCATTTTACACTTTTCTCTATGGACAGATCAAGCTCAGTGTACTACATGCATCTTCATCTTCTCACATAACATGAAACATTTAACAAACGTATTTAAAATATAGCTCTTTAAAGATATTTACTGATTTTTAGAATCAAGAGAAATAGCAAAGTCTCTGAAACGACCATTTATTATAAGATAGAAAAAATGAAAAATATGTCCACAAGCAATAAAGCTGGAAAGTAAAGCTTAAAGAAATCATACCTATTTTTGTCTTCTACTGACGTATCTTCTGAGCTTTTGCTTTCTTCTTTAAAATACTGGCCTGAGCTAGACGGATTAGCAAAAGTAGATATGAAAGGTCCCAGGGACTGAAAAGCCGCTTGGCGAACCTGGAAAGAATAAGAGAGTGGTAATAAAATATAAAAATAAGGGATCATCGGGATCCCTGGGTGGCGCAGTGGTTTGGCGCTTGCCTTTGGCCCAGGGCACGATCCTGGAGACCCGGGATCGAATCCCACATCAGGCTCCCAGTGCATGGAGCCTGCTTCTCCCTCTGCCTATGTCTCTGCCTCTCTCTCTCTCTCTCTCTGTGACTATCATAAAAAAAAAAAAAAATTAAAAAAAAAAAAATTAAAAAAAAAAATAAAGGATCATTAACAGTCTACTTTCCATATACCAAAGTATGGTTAAGAGAGTAATAAGGTATTTTCTAAAAAACCTTCCCAGATTCAGAATCGTAAATCATTCTTCTGCTAGGATTTAAACTTCTTTATAAAATTTTTTACTTTTGATTTCTTAAAATCTGAATATTTAAACCACAAAAATATGAATATGAGACCCCATAAAGCATCTGTATAGAATTAAAGGAAATCCCATAGTGTTCTCAAGGAAAACAGAATGAAGAAAACCAAGATTGCCAAACAGAAAATGTAAAGCAATAAAGTCGACAAAATGTGATAAATCCATTTCATGTTTTCTGGTAGGAAAGACTATAATTTGCTTACTACAAGGAAACAAGGTAGGTGTGCCAGAACTATAGATGCACTTATCAGAAATAGAATATTGACTTAAAATATGTTTCACAAAAATCTGGATGTACATACTACTGTTACCCATGAATGTCTCAAGTAGAAGAGCTGAAAAAGATGTTATAGAACTTTATTTCATACTGCATTCCTATTTATTTTTGTAATCTTGATTACAAAAAAATTGGGGGAGGGTGGTTTTACAAAAGGAAGCAGAATGACAGACACAATCTGCAAGAGGCAACTATGATGGGAGAAACTGCAAACCAATGTCTCTAAGAACCTGCCCTTTAGGGGCACCCTGGGTGGCTCAGTGGGTGAGCGTCTGCCTTCAGCTCAGGCCATGATCACGGGGTCCTGGGATCGAATCTTGTATCAGGCTCCCCACAGGGAGCCTGCTTCTCCCTCTGCCTATGTCTTTGCCTCCCTCTGCATCTCTCATGGATTAAAAAAAAAAAAAAAAATCCTACCCTTCTCCGTGATTTAAAATGAAGATTATATGATGTGTAAATTTTGTGAAGACAAATACAGGTGAAGCATGCCTATTATTAATATTTACCTTCTAAGGAAGCAGATACAAAATGATTCAAGTGGTTTTTAAAAAGGCTAGAATTATACACATGATAGCAAAAAGAAGTGTATGTTTGAACTTACAGACTTTCTCCTTTATAGTCAATAAAAGCTATTGCCATAGAAACATAAAAGGTTAACTTTTAAATTTATATGCATGAGTTTACTCTACTCTGGATACTGTTAAAATTCTGAGCTTATCTCAAACAGGCATAGGATTTACATATACCTCAAATAACAGATTTAAGGAGTCCTTTATTTTAATATAAACATAATCCCAAATTAACAGGAAATACTGTATATCACTAAACCAAGACAATGATAAAGTTTCAAAATGAAAACATTGAATAAGCTTCATAATCTTAACAATCTTGTATATTTTAAACAACATTAAAATCATGCTAAAGCTTAACAGTCTTTCCCTCTATGTAGAAGAGTCTGTTTGGAAAATGAACACGATTAGGTCCTGAGATCTATTTCAGGCATGACAGCATAAGGAGTGCCACTGACCCATTGTCCAGTGAAACGGCTGAAAATGGAAAAGAAAAACTCCCAAACCCCACCAATGAAAACACCTGGAAATAGTCCTAAGGGCAAATAACAAAAGAGGGAATAAACATTCAATTAAAAAACATTCAATTAAAAAACCTGAGCATCTGTGGTATTTGAATCAGGGAGGCAGAACCTCTACTCCAAAACACTGTAGCCAACAACACTGGGCTTCCTCTCTTCTAGCTTCCAGCCAGAAGGCTTTCCATGTGTTTCTCATCCTGCCCCCAGCAACCTGTTGCTTAGTGCAGTGGGGAAGTGGGGGAGTACTCCCTTCTTCTGCATAACGACCACTGGTAGAATGGAGGCTCTACTTTGGATGTGGCTCAGAACACTGGGCCCTAAGAATACTCAGAATACAGTCTTGCCCCAGCTTGTAAGGCCAGGATAGATGGGCCAGAAGAACCTGGGGCTGCCGTCCCTCCACACCCACCAAAATGTGGTCATTCCATGAGGGGATACAGGCATCTAAGCATGCCCAAAACTGTGCCTCCTGGGATGGGAGGGAGTGAGAGTTCATTGACAAATAAGGAAGTAACAGTAACAAGCGTCAGAGAGGGATACCAGTACCCAAATTTGCTGTATTATCTAAAATGACCAGTTTAAAAACAAAACAAAAACAAAACAAAAACTGTAAGGCATGCAAATGAAAAAAGTATGATCCATACACTGGGGAAAAAATTAGGGAACAGAAATTATGTTTGAGAACACTAAGATGTTGGACTTAGAAACTTTAAAGTGACCATTATAAATTGTTCGTGGAACAAAAGGAAAGCAGAGTAAAGAAGTAAAAGAAGGTGTGAGGACAGTGTCATATAAAAAAAGGTTAATGAAGAGACCTGTTGGAAATTCTGGAGTTGCAAAGTACAATAATTGAAATAAAAACCTCACCACATAAACTTATGTAGATCTGAACTGGCAGAAAAAAAGAATTAGTGAACTCAAAGTATATTAATACAGATCAGGCAAAGAACAGAGAAAAAAAGAAAATGAGGAAAAATAAATAGAATCTCAGAAAATGTGGGACTCCACATTTTGGTGCACCAACATATGTGTAACAGGAATACTAGAAAGAAAGAGAGAAAAGACATAGTATTTGAATAAACAATGGCTACAAATGTCCCAAAATAAAAATAATCTACACATAATAAAAGCTCAACAAGTAGGATAAACTAAAAAGGATCTACAAACACAACAATGCCAAAAGTCAAAAGCAAGAAGAAAATCTTGAAAGCAACAAAAGGAAAGTGATATATCACTTACAAGGGAACGCCAATAAAATAAACACCTGACTTCCCAGCAAAAACAAGAGAGACCAGACGGCAATAGGGAAAACATATTCCAGTGCTTGATGAAAAAAAAAAAAAAAAGTTAACCAAGAATCCTATACCCAATAAAGTTATCTTTCAAAAATGAAAGCAAAATAAAGACATATCCAGATAAAGTGAAACAGAATCTGTTGCTACCAGATTTATGTTAAAATAAATGCAAAAGGAAGCTCTTCAGGTTGAAAGCCAGTTACCCTGGATGGTAACTCAAAGAAAGAAGGATGATCTCAAACTGGTAACTTAATCTTCCACCTCAAGACACTGGAAAAAGAAGAGCAAGCTAAACCAAAAGCGAGCAGTGAAAAAACAGAAATACAGAGAAAATAAATGAAACTAAAGCTTTAAACAGATGAACAAAACAGACAAACCTTTAGCAGACTGGCCAAGAAACAGAGATCAGAGTCAAACTACTAGAACCAAAAAGAAGGGACATTACTACTGACATTACAGAAATACCAAGATTATTAAGAAAATACTGCGGATCATACACACCAGCAAACTAGATAACTTATGTGAAACGAATTCCTAGACAAACTACCAAAACTGACTCAAAAAGAAAAAATCTGAATAACCCTCTAATAAGAGAAGAAATTAGTAAGAAAAACGAAAAAAAACTATACACAAAGTAAAGCACAAGCTGAGATGGCCATCACTGCTGAATTCTACTAAACATTTAAAAGAGAACACCCAATTCTTCACAAATTCTCCCAAAACAGAGAAGAGGAGGGAGCACTTCCCAACTTGTTTTATGAGGCCATTATTACCCTGTTAACAAAACAAACAAAAAGCCATCACAAGGAAGCTATAGACCATTATCTCTTATAAAACGGATATAAAAACCCCTAATAAAATAGTAGCAAACTGAGCCCAGGAACATATCAAGATTTATTAAACTATGGCCAAGTGAGACTTACTGAAGGTTAGTTTAACACCTGAAAACCAATATACCACATCATAACATTAGAATGAAAATGATTTATATTTGTACAGTTTTATCTAGTTAAAAAAATTAGTATGTAGTTTGCCTGTTGCCTATTCCTAAAAGGATTAACAATAACATACTTCAATAAATTATTTCTTAAATTATGAAATAAAAATGTTTTGTATAAAATGCATTATTTTGCAAAAACAATAATTAGACAAAGCCCTACCCAACGTGAAGGATCACTGATCAAATTAATAAACAGTGCTGACAATTTTGTCCGTCGGATTTCTTGACAAGTCGCACAGGAAACGGCCATGAAGCATTCGGCACATGCCTTCCGGACTCCCCATACGTTATCAGAACAAAGCTGGAAAAACCTGGGCAGCTACACAAGGACAGTGGTTTGTTAGGCAGACAACGCGGGTTTCAGTGGTTCATTTTATTTCATTTTCTGCTTTTGCAGTGTTTCAAAATATTAGATTTTCCTATAGTAAGTTAGGAGACCTGTTTCATATTAAAACTGAGTAATCTGAAATAAATCACACCTAATTCACAGCACTGTTGACTGTGGAAAAGCTGAAACAACAAACACAGCTTAAAGGTTATACAAAAGCTTGTACCTAAACTGTTTTGTGTAATGAATGGTTTCAGAAACTCCAAGTATGTTAACTTGTACAGGAAGCATGTATACCCTATGTACTAACCATTTAAAAACAAACTACAGACTTAATTTGTCACTAGAATACTTGAGAGTTGTGACAAAATGACAGATTTCTTTGAATAAGAATTGAGTTAACAGAAATGGAACAGGTAAAAATACATCAATGCTTATATATCACATATCTGCATTTTTAACAAACTGTCATCAAAACACAATTCAAGTGCTCAGATTATAGAAATTTAAACTCTCAAACTCAAAGTAATATTATCTTTCTAGTTCACATTCATGGGATTGTGTTAATAAAATCTGGGGGTAAATGTATGCATTTTCAGGTTCATGTGTTACTTTGTAACGTACTGCTTACTCCTTTATTGCTGCAATACTTACCAACATTTCCTCAGTAGCTTGCTGGCCAACTACACTGCAAATATCTCCAAAATTGGCAGCACAGACCTGAAACAAAAGCATCACTGACATTTCAAAATGGCACATACACAGTGCTTTTCAAATAAATCTTTTGTTTCACATATCAATAACCACTAAAATTATGTATTTTGAAACAAAATACCCAAAGAATACCTTTCTAACATGAAACATTCTGCAATCACAGCACATCTCACAAAACCTCGGGAGGATAAGACGCTCTGTAATGTCCTTCCCAACCATGGGAGCCATTTTACACATGATCTAAAATGGGTAAGAACAAAAAACACACTGAAAACATCTTCAAACTAAGACTTTTCCAGTTAAGTTTGCTAACTTATTAAAAGTATATACTTTTAAAATAAAATATATTTTATTTTATAAAATAAACGAAATATAAAAGAGGATATGGTATCATTTTACTGCATACATCACAAAAACATTCATCTTATTTATCCAAGTTGAAGACAAAAATAGGTATTACTACCAATAAAATCAATTACTAAATTTACAATAAAACCCAGAGAAAATCTGAAAAATTTCATTCCTGACTATAGCTTTAATCTTATTAATCATTTTGCCTGATAACTTTAAAAGCAAAACACTCTATATTTTCCCAGTAAGAAAATAAATGGTCACTGTTCAAAGAGAAAGATTATCCACAAGAAGAATTTGGATTTAGAACATTTGTACTGCTAAGGAAAGACTCTCTAGAGGCAGTCCTTACCTTGCAAAGTACCATATTTTTTTTTTTTTTTTTTGCAAAGTACCATATTAACAGAAAGTCGTGCATAAGAGAACTGTGTCCCTTGGTTCCAAGGAATGCAAGGACACAGTTCCAACACACACAGTTTCGGGTAACACAGCCCCAGGCAAACGAGGATGAACTATGTTTGAAAACTGGACCAATGCTATTTAAATAACTTCCCCCCCCCCCCAGTTAGTATAGAAAGAAATCTGATAGTCTGTTATTATTACACCTACTTCTAGCCCATACGAACATGATTAGAAGTAAAAGGAATAGAGATTGCAAAGAAAGAAAGCTCTTCATATAGGACATGATTGTTTACATAGAAAATCCCAAGGAATCTACAAAGAAGCCACGAGAAAATATGTGAGCTTAGGAAGTTTGCAGGACCTAAGTCAGAATACAAAAATCAAATGTTTTTCTATACATTAGCAATGAAATAAAAACATTTAAACAGTATCATTCACAATAATGTTAAGAAATATAGTTCAACAAAATATCTATGTGTTCTGTCTACTGAAAACTATAAAACACTGATGAGATACATAGAAGATCTAAGTAAATGGTGAGATCTACCATACTCATGGATTGCTAAGGTGGGAGACTATCCCCACACTGATCTATAGATTCCATACAATCTCTCAAAATCCCAGCATCCTCAGAACTGGAGATAACATCTGTATCTCCCAAATCCCAAAGCCAGTTTTGTTTTTTCACTCCATACAGTTTCTAAGCATTTTCAAATCATAAAGATCCAATGTTACATACTGTATCACTGATCTAACATAATTAAACTTATCAGAATGAATTATTTCCAAGACAGAAAACTACTAGGAGGCCAGGGAGTGCATAACATGATCAAATAAAACAACTGTAAAAGAATCATGGGTTTCATACTAGTGAGATATACATATATATATGTGTATATATATATATATACGCCATATATATGCCATATATAAATATATGCCATTACTTTAGGGTTTTTTTGTTTTGTTTTTAGGGTTTTTATTTAAAGTAATCTCTACACAAAACATGGGGCTTGAACCCACAACCCTAAGAGTTGCATGCACCATCAACCGAGCCAGCCAGGCACCCCTATTTTAGGTTTAACTAGTAAACTCTCACTATCCAAAGAGATTTTTTTTTTTTTAAAGATTTTTTATTTATTTACTCATGAGAGACACAGAGAGAGAGAGGCAGAGACATAGCCAGAGGGAGAAGCAGGCTCCACGCAGGAAGCCCAATGTGGGATTCAATCCCAGGAACAGGATCACGCCCTGGGCCAAAGGCAGATGCTCAGCCACTGAGCCACCCAGGCATCCCTCCAAAGAGAATTGAATAGATTTTTAGATGGATTATACCTTTGTTATGTACATAATGATTAAATATGCATGTTTTTCTTATAATCACAATTTATATCACATATATAGCACTATAAAATTATGTGCCTGACTATCCTTCCCTCAAAGACCGTATTGCAAAGGGCAGGAGCTATATTTTTTTTTCCTGTGCTTACACAGTGCCTAGAAAAGTGTTCACCAGTAACTAGATTCTCACAAATGTTTCTTCACCCAATACAGGGTTTTTTGTTTTAACTGCACTGATTTCTCCTATCTTCTTTTTCCATAGTAATGAATTTACAGTTCCTTGTTATTCTCTTGATGCCTATCTTGCTTTCTCAGCGTCTGGTGAAAGAGCCATCAGATTCACAGGTGTGAAGCATAATATGGGGCCCAGAGAACGACTTTTTTTTGTATGCCCACATCCCTTTCTAGCCCTTTCCAATGATTTGTGGTTACTTTCATAGCTGATATATGTAAAACTCCATAGCACATAATACAATAAATATTTGAGCATCTCCTATTTGTCAATATAGTGACTAATTTTCACCTAAATAGAAAAAGCGCTTTCTACTTACAGCCACTGCTTCTGTTTTCACATCATCGTTGCTATCTGGGGCAGTTAGCTCTATGAGGATGGGGCATACTTTGGTCTCCACATCAAATCGCTCAATTAACTCCTGTTCCAGGAGAGCCAGCAAAGCTGCCTGACTTGTTTTCCTTACCTAGGGGAAAAAAATCAGCAGTATAAACACAGTACATACACGATGTAACAAAAATCTATTACTTGATTTTCACAAAATTGAAGACTTTCATCTCAACTTAAAGGGATTCATAACTGGCAAAACCTCGCAAATAAAAACTTGTTGCTATTTTCTCCAGCTATTGCAAAGACATAATGGTAAACTAGGATACGACAAATGAAGTGAAACAGAAAAGCCATCCTTGTGGGACTAGGCAGCTCAGTCAGCTGAGCATCCAACTCTTGATTCCAGCTCAGGTGGCAATCTAAGGGTCTGGAATCAAACCCTGCGTTGAGCTCCCACTCAGTGAGGAGTCTGCTTCCCTCCCTCTGCCCATGCCTCCCAACCCACCCCTGCTCATATGCTCTCACACATGCAGAAGAAGAGCCATCCTTGTGAAAGATGACTCACAAATTAGCAAGCTTTCTGAGGGACACCCATAAGGGTACCACATAAGAATGCAGCTATTGGACATTGTCTTATAACACCATTAAGGAGACTTCCCAGATTTGCCAGACTCTCAACATATCTTGTCTAAGACACATGGCCATTTTGAAAAACAGAATAATGAAGTTGAAGAGGAAAAAACACTCAAATGAGACCACCTAGGGTAGGCCATTCTGCATACACAGTATCATCTAAATTTCCATTAAGAACATGCAAATGGCACTCTTACCTGATTATTCTGATCTGCGAGATATCTAACCACAATAGGCAGTAAGTATTTGGAAAAAGCATATGGGATTGAAGGCCGGTTTTCTTGACAAAACAATGCAATATGAGGCACCTGTTCCATCAGCTCTGCTCTCACAGTTGGTTCTATTGAAATAATAAAAATGTGAGCAAATGCATTCTACCATACTAACAAAATCTTTGCCTGGGGTTAAGACTATCTAGGAAAGCTTTGGACTTCCATCTTTGACATAAAAAGGACTTACAAAATGTTCTCTAACTCTAGGATCCTTTTCACAATCATATGCAGGTCAATCCCATGAGTAAAAGACCCTACTCCCATCCTAGACTTCTACTTCCTACTATGTACCAACTATGCAATCATTTCCTATTAGGACCAAATTTATCCATCACCTACACTGTGCCATAATTGGTTAATTGGGGTTAAATATCCAATATTCACATCAACAAAACATCTATTATCTATGAACTATCTAAAAGCCTCCTAGGTCAAGCCATTAAAAAAAAAAAAACATTGGCTCCTAATCTAATCAACAAATGGAGAATTTACAGTTAAATTTCACTAAGACTAAAATGGAAGTGACCATTTAAGTAGCCCAAGAGTCTTTAACAAAAAAAAAACCTGAAAAGACTCAATATGTACAGCAAGTTTAAGTGTGACAAATATAGCATCTCCAATCTCTGAGTTTCAAAAGGATGAACTGTCTAAGAGTAATGGCAGGAGAATTACCTAGTCATGTGACCAAAAAAGAGAATTCCTATATTGCACATCATACGTGAATTCTAAGTGCATTAAAGTTCCACATTTTTTTTTTAAAGATCAAAAGCACTAAAAGACAACATTAAAAAAGAATATTCTATCTTGAGGTGAGAAGCCCTTCCAAGGCAAACAAAACCCCAAAACCAACTATCAGACCAACTAATTCCACTTTATAAAGCCTCCATTATAGACCATAGGTACCAGTTAAAGGCAAACCAGCCTAGGAGAAAATACATGTATATTGAAGTATTACTGACTAATTATACAAAGAACCCACTATTCAAATGAACACAAGAAAATAAGAATATGAATAGGCAATTCACAGAAGAGATGCAAGTGACTAAAACACATACAGACATGATGGATTATCAATACAACTGATTTCATAAGACCTAATTAGAAGTTAATACCTATGCATGATTATATTATTAAAGTTACTTTAAGGTAAATATGTATGCATGGGTCCAGAGGAACTTTAGATTTCAACAAACAGAAATTAATGAAACTATCAGCAGAAAATGTACTAGCATTTTACAAATCTAAGAATCTTATCAACAAACCAATCAATATTTGAGATTTCTATTACATGGCTCTATCATCTGAAATTAGACAGTAACTGAACAAAACAGTGCTTCTGTTTTGGAAAATAAAAATGTAATTCATTAAAAAAAAAAAATAAGACCTAGGCTTCTCCTTTTCCTCACTGACCCTGAATTTGCTAACACTGACTTAATAATATGTATTTTTGAAGCAAAAGAAGGATACAAGTTACAGTTCTGGTTAAGAATGAAATTGGTAACTTTTCTTTCTTCAAAGCCCCAGTCAGGCAAATAGACCAATGAACAAAACAGTGTCAAGAAGTGAACCCACTCTGAGTCATTTGGGAGGGATTTCAGAGCTACCACGATGACTGAGGGGAATGGAGGAAGAAAAGGCAATCGAACCTAATGTCTCTAATGTGGTGGGCTGGGCTGATCATGACTACTGAAAAATAAACAGTTGTAAAGTTAATGCATATATTCCATTTTCCTAAGCAAACAAGGGGCTTAGAATCTTTACATCTTTCTTCTGCCTTAACCTTACCGACTTTAACACTGATTTTTTTTATTCCTCTAAAATTGTTATATATATATATTTAGAGAGAGAGAGAGAGATAGTCATATATATATATTTTAGGATTTTATATAGCAAGTGCTTATTTAGAGATTCACCACTAATCTGCTTAAGTTTTTCCCTCCTTCATCAGTACATCTTTCATCCAACTCTTTCCTGGTTCAATTTTTAAAATTCTATACAGTTACACATCAACAATATGATAAGCTTCCGAAGTATAAAGAAGCTAGACACAAAAGGATATCTTCAGTATGATTCCATATAAAGTTCAGAGGGGCAAACTAATGTATATACTTAGTGGTCCAAACATGGATTACCTTGGGGAAGAAGAACAGGACAGAAATGAGCAGGTGCCCTGAGATGGTTTCTAGGACACAGGTTGTATTTTTTGATCTAAGTTCTAATTTCATGGGCCTTTATTTTTGCTTTACTTCATGGAGCTGAAAATTTATAGTCTGTATACTTTTTGCAGTTAGTTTTATGCAATATTAAAGTAGCAAAGTTCCCCAGCAAGAGTTCCTGTTGCCCATCTATATCATGTCTATCACTACAAGTCAGCCTGTACTGGTACATGTAACTGTTCTAAATCACAAAACACACTCTAGCTGGCACAGTATAAACCTTTACAATCTGGACCTCAACCACCTTATTGAACAGCGTCATTATTTTAAACTGCAGACACACTAAACCACACGTTGATCAAATGGGCCGCTACCTTGAACTCCTTAAGCCTCCAAACTGGTCTTTTCTTTTCCTGAGTATGCTCCTTCCCTTCTCTGTACCTCATCATTCTATTAAAGTCAACTCAATTCACTAACTTTCTAAAGCCAGCACCAATCCTCTCCGTTATAATTTATTGTTTACAAGTTAGTTGCATTCATTAAACTGTTATTTTGATGACAAGAATTCTTATTCACCTTAGTAACTGCTCTAGCATTTATTCTAGACTCTGGCACAGGACTGTGCACTGTATTATGTTCACTGAATGAACAAAAAATATAAATGTCAATAGAGATATTTATCATGAACTCAAAGACTTGAGAATATATTTAAAAAAAAAATACAGTTGACCCTTTAACAACTAGGGGGCTGGGGCACTGAATCTCCCCTGTGCAGTAAAAAATCCACATATAACTTCTGACTCTCCAAGAACCTGACTACTTATAGCCTACTGTTGACTGGAAGCCTTATCAATAACAAGCAGTTGATTAACATGTATTTTTTATACATTTATACTAATGTACTCATCAAAAAAAAAAATCTGTATGAATGGACCTGCACAGTTCAAACCCATGTTGTTCAAGGGTCAACTATACATACACATATGTATTTATAAAAACAAGCACTATCAGTGACAAACAGGTAAAGGAAAATAAATTCCTCCCTAAAGAATATCTATTCTACTAAAAAAGCAATAGCCACAATGCAAAAAATAAGTAAAAATTATAATTGATGAGATTCTCCTAAAACCATTCTGAAACAAGGATACACATAAGTACATACACAGAATGTTGTAAATAGATTTGTAAGTTTACAAATTTTTTTCTACCCTATAGGAAAATAAAAAATACTTAAGGCTTATGTAAATAGTAAAATATATTCCCATAAAACAAATTGCTCACCCAAAGATGAGCCCATCTAAAAACTTAAAAATGAAACTGCTGACATGAAAAAAGTTTGTTAGAAAGTGAAAAATAACACATTTTAATAAAGAGATAATGGGCTTAAGAAAAAATATATTTATTTTTAATTGTTTCTAAAATAAAAAATAAAGATATGCATATGACTTAAGATTAAAATGGGATGACTGGGTAGCTCAGTGGTTGAGTGTCTGCCTTCAGCTCAGGGAGTACTCCCAAGGTCCTGGGATTGAGTCCCACATTATGCTCCCTGCGGGGAGCCTGCTTCTCCCTCTGCCTCTGTCTCTCATGAATAAATAAATAAAATCTTAAAAAAAAAAGATTTTATTTATTAATTCATGAGAGACAAAGAGAGAGAGAAAGAGAAGAGAGAGAGGCAGAGACACAGGCAGAGGGAGAAACAGGCTCCATGCAGGGAGCCTGACGTGGGACTCGATCCCAGGTCTCCAGGATCACACCCTGAGCTGAAGGCGGCGCTAAACCACTGGGCCACCAGGGCTGCCCTAAATAAAATCTTTTTCTAAAAAATCAGGTTAAAATGTTAAGTTTTATGTTATGCATATTTTGCCCCAAGAAAAATATTTTTAAAGAACTTAACCATATTCCAAGCCTAAGTCAAGTTTATCTCTTTCTTGAGCAAACCCTCCTGTCTTAGCTTTGGAGATAAAACGTTTTAGTTTTACCATGACTGAGTCACATTTTTCAGAAGTGAGAGAGCAGAGGAAAAGAAAGCATTTTATATTTGTCTAAAAAAACTTACAGCCCACTCTACCCCTTTTAAATTTATTCAAAATCATTTGTAAGTTTTTAGTAATCCTATAATATTAACATATATGCTGCAAAAACAATTTTTAGATTTTTCTGATGAGAAATTTCTAAAATTAAACAGACCAACTACAAAATATAGCTCATAGAAAGTTATTTTCTTCTTCCTGATGTGTTTGGTCATTTACTTAGGAAATCTTTTTAAAAAGTCTCATATCACACTAAGTTTTTCATTCATTTTTAAAACCTCAAATTTGGTAAAAGAAACCTTTCTCTGCATAAACATACCTGAATCATCAGCTAATCTGCTAATTCTTTCCAGAACAGCAATGCAATCTCTTTCATCATCGCAGACTTCCCTCAACGTGTCCAGCAAAGTCCGGGCCACCATTTGTCTAACAGAAGAAGAAAAGGATCTGGTGTTTAGTGGCATTAATAAGTGATATTTAGAATTCCAAAGGGGAGAATCTACATAATTTTAAGGAATTTTAAAATATATTTTATAATATATACTAAGTCACTAATTTCCTAAGTGACAAATGCCAGTATGAATTTTATTGTAATAAGAATATTTACCAAATTATTTTTCATCTTTAGCTGATGTGACAAATTTCTAAGGTCACTGAAAATTCTATAAAATTTCCAACAGTTATCTTCAATTATCAAATAGGAAAATACACACATTCTCCGTTATATAAAATATTACCTTCATGCATTTTTACTAAATGATATATACATGTATATTCAAAAAATGTAAGACTTTCAGATTTCCCAGAAAACTCTGCTACAGGTATTCTGGGGATCACAGCTGGAGAAACAATGCATTCAGAAGAGTGTCTCTCCATCCCCTTGAACATCACCTGGCACACAGTAGGTATATAACATTATCTGTTGAAAGAATAATATACTCCTCTCAGTAATCACCTTACACAAATAACAAAATTCTACCTATCAGCAAAAGTAATGGTATTTTTTTTTTTTTTTTTTTTTTTTGCCAAGAAGCAAAGAGTGAGCTCCACATGCTTATTAAGATCATGAGTAAACAATTATAAAAAAGGTTTCGGCTGCGATTATTAACAAAACATGTTGATTGAGACTGCATGTTACTACCACTTTTAAACTAGAAAACTGTATTTTTCCTACTGAAATTAATGTAATAATCCTTCCACTTCCACAATGAAACGAATATGCACATACCTGTTAAATACGTTCTCACTTGCAGCATACTTGTCCAATCTCCCCAGTGGCGTCAACATTTCATCTTGTGAGACAAAGTCCAGGGCTGAAGGTATAATAATCACATCAGACTCTGAGCTGTAGTCATCCACACCAACTATCAGAGACATCAGAAATACTCCTTATAATACTTTGAAACTAAAGAGTACCCCTTGCCTGTCTGAAGCGGCATAAGTAAAATTGCCTTTAATGTTTCTGGAGGGGCAAAGCAGATCACAAGAGACTCTTACATCAATTCTGAAGCCATGAATAACTGAAAGATTCTCCTCTCCTTTTTCTATAGGCATGTCTAGTTCTCTCTAGAAACACAGGGGTCAGAGGCTACAGAAAATCAGCATGGGGTGATCACTGACAACTTACACGTTCAATGAGAACACTAACAACTTGTAAATAAAATGTCAAACACTGATAGAATAAATTCTACAATGCAGTCAGAAAAACTCACACTATAAGCAAAAGAACAAACATAAGAATTACAGCAGGCTTCTCATCAGAGACAATACAAGCCAGGAAACAGAACAATCTTTAAAGTACTAAAAGAAAAAAAACAAAACAAAACAATGTCAACTTACAACTCTATACCCAGTAAACATCTTTATAAAATATTTCTGAAATTCATATCTTTCAAATACAAAGGTAAAATAGACCTTTCAGACATGCAAAAGCTGTCAGACATCATCACCAGCAAAACTGCACTATAAGAAATATTAAAGTCCTTCAAGCAAAAAGAAAATTATACCAATTGGAAATCTAGATCTATACAAAGGAATGAAGAACACCAGAAATGGTAAATATGTGGGTTAAATACAAAAGACTTTTCTTATTTAAAAATCTCTTAGATAACTGATTAAGGTAAAAATACGTACTTCAAAAAAGAAAAAGATAAAAAATGTACTGTGGGGACTGTTAACTAGAGTAAACACACTGCTGGTTACCAGAGGGGAGCTGGGTGGGGGGAATGGGTGAAATAGGTAATGGAGATTAAGGAGTACACTAGTTGTGATGAGCACCAGATATTGTATGGAAGTGCTGAATCACTATGTTGTACACCTGAAACTAATTACACTGTATGCTAACTAGAATTTAAATAAACACTTTAACAAATGTACTTTGGGTTTATGTAGAATATATAACTATAATAACACAAAGGCAGGAAAAGGGTAAAGTACAAAGTTCTTACACCATATGTGAAGAGAGACATACTATTTGAAGGCAGACTGTATCAAGATGTATAATAATTGTAATCTCTACAGTAGCTATTAAACATCAAAAAAACAAAACAAAACTCCACCAAGGAGACATAGTTAGTAAGCCAATAAAGGCCATAAAATGGAATCATAAAAAAATACTCCAAAAGACGGCAGAGAAAAAGGATAAAAAGAAAAGATAGGACAAACAGAATAAAAATAGTAAGATGAGAGATTTAAATCCAACCTTGTCAGTAACCATGCTGAATGTAAATAGTCTCAATAGCCCAACTAAAAGGCAGAGGTTTTTGCACTGGATTAAAAATAACACCTAACATTAAAATAATTACTTACATAGTGCAGACAAGGTTAATACAGTTTATGCTGATCTACAATTCATAGCAAAGTACCTTATTTATTTTGAATCAGGAAGTTGTAAAAATCACTCAGATGCTCTCATTTGGCCTCTGTTTTCTCCTTCTAGCACAGGACTATTGAGCTAGCATGACCTCGAAGGCACCTTTATGCAGGCTTTAGAATTCTATGACTATGACCAAACTGTTTCATCAGTCTCATACTTGTAAATCTTAAAGATAAACATTAAAAACATTGATTCTGGTCCTTAGAAAGCCAGGACTCCTGGAGTATTGACCATCCAATATTGCCATTTACAAGACAAGCTCGGAGCACTTACCTTTAAGTGCAGACCTCTGGGTCTTATAATCAAATACTGATTACGGGGGGGCTTGGAGTGAGGCCCAGGAGCACTCATTTTTAATAAATACCCCTACTAATTCAAATGCAGATTGTTTACAACCATATTTAAGAAACATACTGGTAGAAGGCAACAAAATGGTATTTTGCATCAACTTCTGTTACCATTCTATCCATCACGGTTGCCAAAGAGAAGGAGGTATTCCACTCTGGCATAGGTGCTGGTGATAGAGCTTCATTTTTATTTCCCAGAACTGCTGCCTCCTGCCAGCATCTGTGGAATCATTCTGGCCTAAACCCTCCTTTCTGAACTCAAGACTTCATCAATTCTTTTTTTTTTTTTTTTAACATTTTATTTATTTATTTATTTGAGAGAAAGACAGAGAATGCAAGACAGAGTACAAGCTGGGAGGAGAGACAGACTCCTGGCTGAGCAGGGAGCCCAATATAGGGCTCGATCTCAGAACCCTTGGATCATGACTTGAGTCAAAGGTACCCAGGTACCCCTTTTCATCAATTGTTGATTGGACTAGTAAGACTATGGATCTCATCTTTATGGAGGCCACAAGGATTTGGTTACCATAGTTACAGACTGCATACTTTAGGTCTTGTACAGTCATCCTACAAATGCCTGCCACAGGTTACAATAAAGAAAAACATGAAAATAATCAATAAAAAAAGACTTACCACTAATGGAAAATCCTACAGCATATACCAAGTGATGGTACAGTAAAAAACACCCTCCAATGTAAAACAGACAACATGGAGCAAATGTAGCTGTACTGCTAACAAGGTTCCTATAGTTTATACAAAGCAGAACACTAAGTAGATTGTAATAAATTAAAGATATAAATTATAATCCTTACTAGTACTGTCTAAAACATGCAAGAAAGAATAGCTAGAAAGCCAAGAGGGGAATTAAAATGGAATACTAAAAAATATCATTAGCCCAAAAAAAGCCAGGAAAAAAGCAACAGAGAAAAAAAAAAGAGAGAGAGAGACAAGTAGGAAAAAGCTGACCTAAATCCAACCAGACCAATAATTACATTATATATAAGTGGATAAACATTTAAAAGCAGAGATCCCCAACTAATAAAAAAGTAATACCCAACTATAGCCTACCGACCAGAGACATAGTTTTAAGCCAAAATTTCAACCAAAGGTTGAAAATAATTTTTTTAAAAAAAAGATTGAACATGAAACTGTAAGCCTAAGAAAGCTGGAGTGGTGCTATTATCACTAGACAAAACAGACAAGGACAGGGACTATTACAGCAGACGAAGGGAGACATTTTATGCCTCCATACCCAAGCTGAGTGCTTTCTTTCTGGAGAACTAACTTAGGTTTATGGATTCTTGGACACTATGGCAGTAATAGTTCTTTAGGGTTTCACAGCCTTAAAAGCCTAGACTCTTCCACTGACGAAGTAAAAAAAAAAAAAAAAAAAAAGTCATGTCATCCCTTCATGTCTGAAATTTCAAATTAATCAAAAAGCATATAAAAACAGTGATCACTCTAGGGGCACCTGGGTGGCTCAGTCAGTTAAGCATCTGCCTTCGGCTGAAGTCATAATCCCAGGGTTCTGGGATCCCCACATCAGTTTCCTGCTCAGTGGGAAGTCTGCTTCTCCCCACCCTCTGCCCTTCCCCCTGCTTGCACTCTCTCCCTTTCTCTCAAATAAAATCTTAAAACAAAACAAAACAAAACAAAAAAACAATGATCACTCTGAAATGTTTTTTCAAATTATCTGACCTCCCCAAATTCCCATACTTCCTCTTCCCCAGTAAATTTACTGTCTTAGCTGAAGGGTAACCAGGATGGAGTGAAAATAATGAAGAGGACTTGCAAGCTCTATGTAAGAGACAGAATTCCAATAAATATTTAAGTAGGCAATCTTCATTTTTAAAAACCTCATATTTAATTATAAAATAAAAGCTTCCACAAAAAAGCTGTATGACATCTTTAAAAAACTTAAGTTTTTTACTTTTAATTGCTGTATAGTTAACATACCATATTAGTGTTATATTAGTTTCAGGTGTACAATTTAGTGATTCAACAATTCTATACGTTACTCGGTACTCATCATCATTAAGTGTACTCTTTAATCTTTTAATCAAAACTTGTGGGTTTTAGTGAATTCTAATAGACTAGAATCCTAATAGAATTCCTAATAGGAACAGAAACCTAAAGTACAAATTGAAGCCTTATATTTAAGCCTTAGTCCATCATATCTCAAAGGTCCAAAACATGTATTAGACTCAACAGATCCTTCTAATTCCAAGTCATAAGCAAATGCACAATACAAAGAGATCAAGAAAAAAAATGAGAAAGTGACAAGAGAAAATGACATTTCTCTCTAACTTATAAAACAGAATACTTCCCTTTGTATAAAGCTAAGAGATCATATAAGAAGAGAAAAAATATCCTAACAGTTCAGGAATGTATCCTCTACCTACTTTTAGCTCCTTGCACCAGCACCAAGAGAAATCCAAAGTAACAGAAAACAATGACCTAATTTTCAGCTGTTTTAAACTTAAGGAAAATGTAAAAGTTTACAAGCTGGACCCATGTGGAATCTTGGTGATGATTAGTTTAACGCCTACGCAGTCACAGCAAAAGTGGTATGAAAAGGGCAGAGGCTCTTCAAAGTAAGACAGATCTGGGTTCAAACCTCATGTTTTGCTATTCATGAACTATTTATGTTAACTTATACAAACACCGGGCAGCCCTGGTGGCGCAGCGGTTTAGCGCCGCCTGCAGCCCAGGGCGTGATCTGGAGACCCTGGATCGAGTCCCACGTCAGGCTTTCTGCATGGAGCCTGCTTCTCCCTCTGCCTGTGTCTCTGCCTCCCTCTCTCTCTCTCTCTCTCTCTCTGCATCTCTATGAATAAATAAATAAAATCTTAAAAAAAAAAAACTTATACAAACACCTAATTAATTTGTCTGCTTCCTCATCTATAAAATACCGCAAGGGGATCCCTGGGTGGCGCAGCGGTTTGGCGCCTGCCTTTGGCCCAGGGCGCGATCCTGGAGACCTGGGATCGAATCCCACGTCGGGCTCCCGGTGCATGGAGCCTGCTTCTCCCTCTGGCTATGTCTCTGCCTGTGTCTCTGGCTCTGTCTCTCCTTCTATCTCTCAAGAATAAATAAATAAAATCTTTAAAAAAAAATAAAAAATAAAAAATAAAATAAAATAAAATACCGCAAGACTTCATTAAAGCTATCAAGACTTCTAAGATACATTCTAAGATAATGTCTATAAAGTTTCGAATATGATATCAAGCTAATAAGTAAGTGTTGCCTCCCCTCTGCATTTAGGTCTGTTTCTAGATACAGAGAAACCTCAATGTGGTTTCCATGTGTTTTTTCCATTTCAACCAGTAAGTAGGACAGCACATCTGTGAGTTCCAAGTTCTCAACAAAGAACACAGATATAAACACTAGACAAAAAGTGCATGCATGTAAGTATATATGTGCAGATATGTATACACATAGACATATGCTAAAAAAAAGATACACAGTATAAGAATACAAAATACACTGTAAACTATTACATGCTGTTAGTTACTATATGTCCTCCCCTGGTGAGTACAAAAAGGCTTCAAAAAGTCAAGCAATTCTTGGAAGATACACTGGAGTTGCCAAGCAGGACAGAGTGCAGAAAGAGGGCATTCCAAGCATAGAGATGAGGACAGTGAGGAAGTAAAGGCAAACCATGGCATGTCTGGAAAACTGCCCAAGGACTATGTAGTACAGGTAGGGCACGGGGTTCCTACAGAAGCAAAGTAGGAAGAATAGGGGAATATGGCCAACCAAAAATCAACCTAGCCTTCTAATTTTTAAAAGTAACATTATTACATTTTGTAATATCCTCTTACTTGGCTAGAGAAATCACAATGCCACCCTGTAATTAGGATTGGCATACGAATACTAAGCAACGACTTAAATTTAATAGCAGTTACCTCTTTAGGGCAACACACAATTCTGGGCAGCATATACATTTATTCAACTGTGCTACATTAAGGCTTTATTAAAATTCTTGATTATTAATTAAAGCCATCATTTTTTTTAAAGTTATGCAAGAAACAAAGATCATGATGTCTTTTCCAAGTCAAAAGACCTTTTACTTTTACACAGCATTCTAAGAGAACCCCACGTGTCACATTACTCCTTTTCCGATTATATGACACTCTTAGTTGCTAGAGCAGAGGAGGAGGGGAGTAGGGAAGCCTTAGTCCCCTTCGAGAGTACAACAACCTAATTCAGTGGAGACAATCCTGGTTGTACCTGCATCACTACCGCAAGTAAGCCTCTTTTCTATTCCTTGTTAACAATGTTCAGACACACTACAAATTCATGCTAATTTCATGCTCATTCAGTACGAATTTGGAATCTAGGATTCTTAAATCTTAAATTCTCTCAGATGTTCCAAATCTCTAAGTTCCCAGAACTAGCTTCAAAAAATCAACTCCCTTTCCTGCCTTACCATCATAACTGTATCTGATGAACCCGATATCACCAAGTCAGAGGGAAACAGTGCCAGCAACCAGAAGAACAAAAGCAGAGGAGGCCAGTCTGGGTAGTGCTCCTGACTGCCATTCTACTCTTGACCGCAGAAATGATTAGAAGCATGAGAAGATACAGCAGTGCTTCAGCTGTCCTGGTATGCGTCTCACAATGTAGAGGTAGTTCCCTCTGCAGCCTTCACCTCCTCCTCAAGATAAGCAATCTGTCCTATTTCTCCTTCACTCTTGTGATTCTCCTCTTAAGGATTTGCCCAAATCAGGCAGCCCTTCTTAGATCTGTTATGTCTTCGCCACAGCACTCGAAAAGGCTGACTTCCCTGATCTCAACATCCTTCCCTTAAATTCTCTTTTCTTGGGTTCTTTGGAAGCACACAATCCTGAGTATTTTCTTACTTCTCTGGACTATTATTTTTTTCTGATTGTTTTTTTTTTTTCTGATTGTTTTACGTAGTTTCCTTCTACTTTTGTCCTCACATTAAAAAAAAAAAAGATTTTATTTATTTATTCTTGAGAGACGGAGACATAGGCAAAGGGAGAAGTAGGTTCCTCCAGGGAGCCTGATGCAGGACTCGAGATCACGGCCTGAGCCAAAGGCAGACATTCAAACACTGAGCACCCAGGTGCCTCTTGTCCTCACATTTTACACACACACACACACACACACTCTCTCTCTCTCTCTCACACACCCCGCCCCCGCCTTCAAAATGCATGGTTTCAACTATCACTTTTAATGCAAATAATCTCCAAAATTCTCCCATCCTGATCCCCAGATCCATACTTGCAGGTATTTCATAGAATCTCTACCTCAATGTCACATTTGTTCTAAAAAGTAAACTGTCCAAACTGATCTTATAAGACCCAGCTCTTCCTCAGGACTTTCTCCATGTCCTTGAGTTCTCAAACATGAAGTTTTCAGTTACCTTCCTAATGTACCTTTCTGGCTCCCATTATCTAATCAGTTGCTAAGAACCATAAATTCTACTTTTATAAAGTATTTTGTATTCCCACCTTTCAGTTCCTGACACTCTAATTCAGCGGCTCTGACATCTTTTGTTGCCAGAAAACCAGGGCACTTGAATCCTACAAGGTACACAAAGATTATTCCTGGGAATAAATATGATGGATGACTTTAAGGAATATTCCATACCCCCAAATTCCTGGAATATTCTTATCACAAAAATGTGTGGAGGGGCTTGGATCCTAAGGCTTTCTCTTTGAAAATCTCTAGTCTCTCACAGGACAAGACCTATCTCTCAGGTCCAAGGCCACCATGTTACATTGCCCTAAAGCTGGAAAAACCTCCACTGTCAGACAAATGGACTCGTTGAGATACTAAAGTGTTAAGATATCAGATCACCTCTCTACTGTAACAAATACTTACACAAGTCAGATATTGATATTTTTCAATTCTTTGCTTTTAAAAAATTTGAAAGGCTGATGGCATATTATAAATGTTTTTTAAAAATTGAGCATATAAGTTGGAAGAAGTTCAAGGAAATTAATGGTGCTGTTGACAAAACCCTTTCCATCAACTTAGGTCAAAATTTCTCAGTGTACACAAGTCTTAAAATAAAAGGTAAAAATTGATGATAAATATTGTCTCCTGGCAATAAACTATACTCATCCATGAATACACTTTTTAAAAAGCCCCATCCCTGGGGCGCCTGGATGGCTCCCTCGGTTAAGTGGCTGATTTTGGCTCAGATCATGATTTCAGGGTCCTGGGAGGAGTCTTGCTTCAGGCTCCCCACTAAGCAGGGGAATCTGCTTTTTTCCTCTCCCTCTCCCTCTGTCCTTCTGTCCCTCCCCCCCTGCTTGAGTGGGTATCAAAGTGCTATACTATATAGTTTTAACTTGCAAAACTTTTGTAACAGTTACATTTATAAGGTTTAAAAAAGAACTGTAAATTTAAAAATGCATGAGAGTTTTTTTGAAACTCTTTTAGGAAGCATACAGTAATTGTGTTTGAAGTCCACTGCCCTCAATTTCGTTTCCCTGCATTCTAACGCAGTTTACACATCACAACTATCTTCATCTCCTAAAGTCCTACTCTGTTCAATACACTCCCTGCCCTTCCTTCCTGCTCTCCCCCATCCCAAAACTCCCAAGCAGCCTGGATTTAGGGACAACTTTCTCATGCTGTAATTCAAGGGACTACATGATCTGGGGCAGCCTCTTTTCTTCTCTTGCATACAGCCCATACAGGGGCCCATTTCCCGTCACAGTTCCCACAACTCTCATGTCATATGTGATTACAGTTGCCCCATTTCTGCCCTTTTACCCTCATCTCAGTTTAAATTTACCTATTTAACATACCATCCAGGAAGCATTTCCTATTCTTTCCCATTAAGATCTCTTCCTCTTAGACAAAGACAAGGCCAACAAGCACATGAGAAAATGCTCCACATTGGGAACTCTGGGTGGCGCAGCGGTTTGGCGCCTGCCTTTGGCCCAGGTTGCGATCCTGGAGACCCGGGATCGAATCCCATGTCAGGCTCCCGGTGCATGGAGCCTGCTTCTCCCTCTGCCTCTCTCTCTCTGTGTGACTATCATAAATAAAAAAAAAAAAAGAAAAAAAAAAAAAAGAAAATGCTCCACATCACTTGCCATCAGGGAAATACAAATCAAAACCACAATGAGATACCACCTCACACCAGTGAGAATGGGGAAAATTAACAAGGCAGGAAACAACAAATGTTGGAGAGGATGTGGAGAAAGGGGAAACCTCCTGCACTGTTGGTGGGAATGTGAACTGGTGCAGCCACTCTGGAAAACTGTGTGGAGGTTCCTCAAAGAGTTAAAAATAGATCTGCTGTATGACCCAGCAATTGCACTGCTGGGGATTTACCCCAAAGATACAGATGCAATGAAACGCCGGGACACCTGCACCCCGATGTTTATAGCAGCAATGTCCACAATAGCCAAACTGTGGAAGGAGCCTCAGTGTCCATCGAAAGATGAATGGATAAAGAAGCTGTGGTCTATGTATACAATGGAATATTACACAGCCATTAGAAACGACAAATACCCACCATTTGCTTCGACATGGATGGAACTGGAGGGTATTATTCTGAGTGAAGTAAGTCAATCGGAGGACGAACATTATATGGTCTCATTCATTTGGGGAATATAAAAAATAGTGAAAGGGAATAAAGGGGAAAGGAGAAAAAAATGAGTGGGAAATATCAGAAAGGGAGACAGAACATGAGAGACTCCTAACTCTGGGAAACGATCTAGAGGCGGTGGAAGGGGAGATGGGTGGGGGCTGGGAGTGACTGGGTGACAGGCACTGGGGGGGGGGGGGCACTTGATGGGATGAGCACTGGGTGTTATTCTATATGTTGGCAAATTGAACACCAATAAAAAATAAATTAAAAAAAAAAAAAAAAAAGATCTCTTCCTGCTTTGAATTCCCCAGGCTACGTGCCCTAGCTTTTGTTCTGCCTGTAATAGCAGTGTTGGAGTTGTTTTTTCTTCTTTCATTTTCTTCAGCCCTCCCCAAACATAGATAAATTCTCTGAAGGCAATATGGTCTTGTTAATCTTTATATTACCTAAAAAAGAGTCTAATGCTTCTCTGGAATAACACACATTCATTAACATTTGTTAGTGAAAGCCCACAGGGATCCTGGAGGGGAGTAGGATACTTCATCCTCAGCTCAGATAGAGTCAAGCTCATTAGCATTTTAATGAATCTGAGGAGTACCAAACCAAAGAGGAGTGGTTAATTTGTAGGACCTAACTTTCACCAAGCTTGATCACAATCCTTCTATTAGCTATATAGTCTCTAATAATAGCCTCTAAAACTGAAAAAAGCAGACAATGTATCCTCACTCTTCTCTTTCAATTTTTCCCTTGATACAAGTTAGACCACAATAAAACTTGCCAAATTTTGTTTCCCAATTCTTTACATTCTTTTTAAAAATGAAAACGAGATGTACTTTGGAGATTTAATCACTTTTATAAGACTTACCTATCTTAAGGTAAGTCTTTAAGATAATGTTTTAACAAATAAACCTACAAATGAATAAGGAAGAAGGGGAAGCTCTTCTGTAAAGCAGACTGGCAGCCAGTAAATGTAAATTGATTCAAGTAAGAACCTTGGACATATTCTAACACTAATGTGTAAGCTTGTTTGGGAATGGGATATTTCCCCAGTGCCAAACTATTCCCCTTTCTAATTACAAAAGAACAGAATCTTTAAGTGGAGAAACCTTGCACATATCACCTTAACCAAGTGGTTAAAATTACCATCACCAATAATGGACAACTGACATCAGGTGCCTCCTGAGATGAAGCACTGAGAAAAATCACAGTACTGCTTATCTACAGTATTCTTGGGGGGCAGGGGGAAGCACACAACCTGAATCAAATCATAAGGAAACATAAAACCAAATTGATTCTTCAAAAATATCAATATCATGAAAGACAAAGCCTCTTCAAGAGGCATTATAACTACATGCAATGCTGAAGCCTAGACTGGCAAGATGGTCACCATAAAAAACATTATCAACTGATGAAATCTGAAAATGGACTACTTATTATATATTTGAATTGTATCAGTGTTACATTTCCTGAATCTGATTGCTGATTATGAGGGAATAGCCTTGCTCTTAGGAGACCCAGGCTAAAGGGCCTGACTCCTACAGCTTATTCTCAAAAGACAAGATTAAGAACAATGTATATGTTACATTATGTATGTGTATATATAAGTGTATAGAGGAAAATAGAGCAAAGTGGCAAAATGTTAACAGTAACAATGTAGGTGAAGAGATTTTGAATTAACTATAACACCTGTGTAACTTCTGCATGGGTCTGGAATTTTTAAAATTCATTTAATTCAACTTTTTAAATTCAACTTTTTGTATTTGAAAATAAAGTATAATCATTATTTGACTGCAAGTAAGGTTTTATGGTCATATTTAGCTTGGCCAGAAAAACCAAGATTCACTTTTGCATGTGCTGAAGGTCCACTATGTGATGGGCACTGTGCTTTAGATAAAGAATAAAAATGTAACAGACTTGGACTTAACAGTACAGTGCAGGAGCAACAAATTATGGCCAGCAGGTTAAACCGGCCCCTAGTCTGTTTTTGCAGAGTTTATTGGCAGAGAGCTATGCTCATTCATTTCTGTACTGTCTATGGCTGCTCCTACAATGGCAGACAAGAATAGCTGCAACAGAGACCATGTGCCCCCCAAAACCTAAAATATTTAGTCTGGTCCTTTACTGAAACTTTCCAATTCCTGGTCTAGTAACACAGCAGAAATGCAATTAAGCCACTGCTTGGGGAAAAAAATAAAGACAAAACAAATTTGAAGGACTGTATAACTTAGTCCTTATGAATACAGCCTCAAGCAACGGGTATGCTGTTTCAATTTGTACTTTGTGACACTATGTTCATCAGATATCTTTCAACTATAAACATGAAAAGCTTACTAAATCCTTACTGATACGTATAAAGTCATCCTATAGCATGTTTAATCTCCTCATTGAAGCCAGAGTAATTTCCTAAAGTTCGCTCTATGTGAATATTCTAAAAGCATTTCCCTAAAGTATACTTAAGATTAAAAGAGGCAACAGTGTGTTTATCCACTGTCAAATTAGTTACCAAGACCACGCTTCCTAAACAGTATTTGCCTGAGAAGCATGCAGCATACCAAAGCCCTTGTTAAGTGTGGATGGCCTATACATTATAGATGTGATGTTCGTTCACTTCAGTAAGTAGACATTTTCCTTACAGTCTTATTAACCCAATTACTTTGGTAAGTAATCCTTCCTTCCATAGGTAATCCAGGTATAAAATTAGAGCTAATCCAGGTCCAAATTACCACCAATCTCTAATATTCTAATAAATGAAGTCCTGGATTTATTTCAAGTTATTTCTACCAAAAACTAAGTTGATAGATTTAAATGTAAAAATGGCTTATATATCAAAACCTGACTTTGACTATAAATTAAAAGTAGTATAATAAGTTTAAATATAAATTCAGATTTTGGAATGACCACTTGAGGTGATTAGCTAGTGACAGGAGTAGATCTCATCAACGTTCTTACCCACTAAACTGGCTCTCTCTTGTACATGAGTGTTTTAAAACACAAAAGGTATGTATTTTGCTTCTAACATTTCCATGACAAACAGGAGCAACTTAGGACAAAAATTATTTTATCCATCAAATACTTAAAAGCATGTTACTACCTTTATATCTTCCAGAACCTTTAGGAGGTTAATGACCTAAATGATAAATTAAGGAAGTCAAGTTGGAAGACAGTAAGAATACAGTAGTAAAAGGTAATAAAGTAGAAAGATTGCGTCACAGAGGTTCATTAACCTAACACTTTCAAGTTAGGTGACTGAGCAAATTATTTAACCATCAGATAAACCTCATTGGATACCACTTTTGTAACTTTATGGTTACCACAGACCTCACGGGAATACTGTAAGGTTATAGCACAATGCCCAACAGACAGACAATAAATGGTAATTAGAAAAAATAAAATCCAGAAAAAAGTTCCCACCTCCCTTTTGCAGCTAAAGAGCTAGGTTACATGATATCTAGGAAAATAATATCAAAACCTACAAGATCTGAATCATATTCTAGCCTCTGTCACCTTGCCACCTTATCTAGGAGACCTGGGGCCTAAACTTTCTTCTGCTTAAAGAACAAATATATAATCTGCCCTCTAAGTCTTGGTTTCTTTCCTTCCCTTTCCCTTCCTTTTTCCTTTCCTCCTTCCTTCTTTTTTAAAGATTTTATTTGTTTATTCATGAGAGACACAGGCAGAGGGAGAAGCACGCTCCATGCAGGGAGCCCAACGTGGAACTCAATCCTGGGTCTCCAGGATCACACCCTAGGCCAAAGGCAGCGTTAAACTGCTGAGCCACCCAGGCTGCCCTAACTCTTGGTTTCTATAATTCTGGGATCACTGGCTCATTAGAGGTACAGCACAACTCAAATTTTTAAAGTTTATGTCATCTTCCAGATAAGGCAAACCAATTTAAAATATAAAATTCAACTTTTGTTAACCAGTATTCTTTCGCTACCATAAAGGCTGGCCAAAAGGGTGAAATGTGCTTTGCTTGCTAAAACAAGATGTTGCTTCTCTCAATCTGGTGATCAATATAAAAGTGAATTTAGTAACTATCAAATGTGCTTTATTGCAGCAGAACCAGCAAGGCAAAAGTCTAAAGAATTTGGGATGCCTGGGTGGCTCAGCCGTTGAGCGACTGCCTTCAGCTCAGGGCGTGATTCTGGGGTCCTGGTATCTAGTCCCGCATCAGGCTCCCTACATGGAGCCTGTTTCTCCCTCTGCCTATGTCTCTGCCTCTCTTTCTGTGTCTCTCATGAATAAATAAATAAAATCTTTTTTAAAAATGTCTGAAGAATTTAATCATTTAGGGGTGTATGAGTGGCTTAGTCGCCTGAGGGTCCAACTCTTGATTTCAGCTCAGGTCATGATCTCAGGGTCCTGAGATGTAGCCCCATGTCCAGCTCTGTTATGGAGGTGCAGACTGCTTGGGACTCTTTCTTTCCCTCTCCCTCTGCCCCTCACCCCCACAAGCTCTCTCTCAAAATCTTTAAAAAACAAACAAAAAAAGAATTTAATCATTCAAGCTTTCATTATTTACTATACCTTATTTACATAATTTACCACACCCTTTTGCTCATAGATTAGAGCATCACATCACACTTCAAGTACATGCCCTGTGAAATATAGTTAAAATGACACCTAGGATGTCTTTAAAGTAGCTACCTCCTCTCTTCTCCCCCAAAAAGCCCAGACGTTAGAGGGGGATAAATGAAAGTTGAAGCTAAGTAGTCAGTATATGATGACTCATCTGCTGTGTAGGTTTGAAATTTTCCATTAAAAAAATTAACAATATTGGGTCACTTGGGTGGCTCAGTGGCTGAGCATGTGTTTCCGGCTCAGGTCTTAATCCCAGGGTCCTAGGACTGAGTCCTGTATTGGGCTCCCTGCAGGAAGCCTGCTTCTCCCTCTGCCTGTGTCTCTACCTTCTCTCTCATGAACAATAAAAATCTTAAAAAAAAAAAAAATTAACAGTATTCACTTTTAAAAATCTATGTAATTCATCATATTAAAAAAAAAACTAAAAAAAAAACCATTGATGCAGAAAAAGAGGGCACTTGGGTGGCTCAGTCAATTAAGCATCTGTCTTTGACTCAGGTCATGATCCCAGGGTCCTGGGATAGAGCTCTGCATCGGGTCTGTGGGGAGTCAGCTTCTCCAATTCTACTCCTCCCCCTTGCTCATGCTTTCTCTTAAATAAAGTCTTTAAAAAAAAAAAAAAGTGATAAAATCCAACATCCCCTCCTAATTGCAAAAAAGCTCTCAGTAAACTCAGGGAAGTTTCTCAACATGATAAAAGGGCATTTGTGAAAAAATAACAAACTGAACCTCAAAATTCAAAACTTCTGCTCCTCAAAATACACTTTTAAGACAACAATAAGACAAGTCACAGACTAGAAAATAATATTTGCAAATCACATACCTGAAAAAGGACTTGTGCCTGGAATATATAAAGAACTCTCAAAACTTAAGAAAGCAATCCAATGAAGGAATGGGCAAAGATTTGAACAGACACTTTGTCAAAGATTGTAGATGGCAAATGAGCACAAGAAAACATGAGCATTATTAGTCATTAGGGAAATGCACATTCAAACTACAAAAAACAAAAATCAACCCACCATACATACTTAATAGGATGGCTAAAATGAAGGCCACCCACACCAAACACTGACAAAGGTGTAGAGCACCTGGAACTCTCTCACACACTGCTGGTGGGAGAGTAAAATGGTACAACCACTTTGGAAAACAGTTTGGCAATTCCTTAAAAAGGCAGACAGCCATTCTGCCATCCTAGGTACATACCCAAGAGAAAGAACATATGTGCCCACACAAAGACTTGTACAGGAATGCTCACCACGGCTTTATTTGTAATAGCCAAAACCTGGAATCATTCCAAAAGTCTGTCAACATTTTAAAGATAGAGAACAGCTGAGAAAAGTGCAGTACCTTGCTCAAGATAATAAGTGAATAAACAGCACGGGCCAGAATCAGAATGTAGGCCTAATGTTTACAAAACCAAGTGCTATTTCCTCTGCACAGAACTCTACTGGAATTGGTGCCTGGGTGGCTCAGTTGGTTGAGCCTGCCTTCAGCTCAGGGTCCTGAGATCCACTGGCATCAAGCTCCCTGCTCAGAGGGGAGTCTACTTCTGCTTCTCCCTCTCCTTGTTTGTGTGTGCACTCCCTCAATAAATTTTTTAAAAGGAAACTATACTGAGATATATTCCAGAATTACAGTATAATAAATGCTCAAACACCAACCTGACATCAAGCAGGCCAGAGAACAAGTCTGCTCCCAAGTCTGGGGGGGGGGGGGGGGGGGGAGGGGAGGGTGGTGGTGGTGGTGGTGGTGTAAAGAACTAAGAACACTTGACCTAACAGGAGGATCAAAGGATGGATCTGGAGAAAAGGCGGGCCTTAGGTGACCTGCTGGCTGAAAGTCCAGTCCAGTGCAAGCCCTTTAACCTCCTTAGCCCAAATCCCATAGGTGTGCCACATCCTCCCCCTCCTCCCAAAACATTATTTTCAGATCCAAGTTAAATGCGGAGTAACACTTTATTTTTATTTTTAAAGATTTTATTTATGTATTAATGAGACACAGAGGGTGGGGGAGAGGGAGAGGCAGAGACACAGGCAGAGGGAGAAGCAGGCTCCATGCAGGGAGCCTGATGTGGGACTCGATCCAGGGTCTCCAACATTACGCCCTGGGTCAAAGGCAGGCGCTAAACCATTGAGCCACCCAGGGATCCCCGCAGAATAACACTTTAATTCTAGTCTAGGGACAGCCCACCCTATCGTGTAGCTGATGACAAAAAGTTCTTTGCTATAAGAGAGAAGAGAGAAAAATTCCAAATTCCCAAATAGAAGGCGAACAGAAGAGTGAATAGTTTAAAATATAAATTCTCTGTTTTGATGAGAGGAAGAACTGAGGCAAAAGGACCAGAAATCTTAAGCTACTGACCAAATGTGGTAGACTAATGAACTTTACCTAGCAAAGGCTATTTGTCTTTCATAGGCGTAAAGAGCAAACAAAAACCTATGCTTTTTTTTAAAGTCATGCAACTACAAGCCCAGGCAGCTGACATGCATATTTACAAAGGGTTTTCTCTTTTCTTTAAAAAAAAAAAAAAAAGTCTGATTCTATACACATGGGGTACCACTAAAACCATTTTTAAGCATGCTTTGCTAGGATATTACATTATCTCTAAATAAAGATTTCCCCTGTCCAGTCTTGTTGGTAACAATCAAAATATGCTATCAAGTCTCCTGACTCACTCTTCCAAATCCCCATTGAATAACACTTCTAAATATCATGACTTTCAAGGGCACCTTCCTATAGTTTTTTAGTTGATTCCCTGGCCACTACTACACACAGCCCCGGTTTTTTTTACTCCTTACTTCCCTTAGGTGGCAAGAACTTTAAGAATCTTATCAAAACTAATTTTCAAAAGTAGTCAGAGGGCCCAGAGACTCTTTGAAAGTAGTACAGTCCAGGCAGTTATTATACCAAATTAGTTCTGGATCCACCCTTAATTCACTCATCCAACAGTGCCCTCAAACCTGAAAAACATTATAGTGTGAAAGATTTCCAAAACTTCTTCACATATAAACAATTCTGTGTATGGCATATGCCATGATACAGTTCCAAAAGCTCTTCAATATCATGCTAGTTACAGCTCAAAGAAAAATTAACATAAAGACTAAATAAGCTATATTACACCCAAGCTTCATTCAAATGACCTCTTGGTTAAATTAAACCATATGCAGCGTGCTAGGTTAATCCTCGAGGTTATCCTAAGCGTGGGCTCAAGCAAATTGCCTATACAACAGGCTTGGGCTGTTCAATGTTGTAAACTGAGCGATTTAAGACAAGACAGTATTTCAAATACAATATTTAGAATCAGGAGGCCTAGCTTAAAATTCTGGCTGGTAGTTAAGGAGTTTCATTTCGTAAGAAAATAATTTAGTCCCTTGCACATCAGCTGACTTATTAATATCAGAATACCACAGCCTACATCTCACAGGCATGCTGTGAAGAATAATCTGTGTAAAAGTCCTAGCTTACCTATTTTAGAAATGTAGCAATTGACATATAAATCAAAACTGTATCTCTGGAAAACTGACAATGGAAATTTAAAATCTCTCTCTCTCTGAAAGTCTCTGATTTTTGCATTGCCTCCCATGATTCAGGAAACAGAAAGTGTTTTCCCAACTCTGAAGTCACTCTGCTGAAATACTCGATTGAGTGTCACTGACTTGCTTTCACTTTGAAATTCAAAGTATGCTTCATGATACTATATGTAGAGTATCACTTTTAACCTAGAACAACCTTAATAGCACCTAATCATTTCCTTTACTTACCTTCATGATGTTCTGCTAGTACATACAATGCACCACTTTTCACATACTAGGATTTTGCTTCTTTTTCTCAAGGGTATCAGCCAAGTCAGTCTTTGCCCAACCCTTCTCCCATTCTACCCACTTTTCTATGGGCTCTGTACAGAGACTTTGGGACGTAAGACAAACCAAAACAAAAGACCTCGGACTTATCAAGGCTTGGCAATGCCTCCCCCTACCACTGTTCAAGATCCAAACCCCACCCAGATCCCCTTCTAGCCTCCAGAGCTGCAGATCACCTGTACATTTTCTCTCTTCTTAGTCTAGGTTCTGCTTTTAGGAAAGACAACCAAGATTCTAGAGTTCGGCAAGAACGTAATTCCTTCCCATCACGAGCACCGACTTAGACCTAGTTGGGCTGAAGCAGCAGGACCTGGTATACAGTACCCTGGAGGCGGGCTTCCATCCCAGGGTTTGCCTGAGACAGAAAATCAAGCTCATACGATACTTTCTAGTTGTAAGGGCAGCCCAAGCCTCCTTCTCTCTAACATCTCTGGTCCTCTCTACCTTCTCCAGCTTCTCCAGGAGATGACAAGCTTTCTCATTTTCTCTCCATTTCTCTTACCCTTGGCCTAGGCATCAAAGCCAGATTTCCTCCTCATTCTTTCTCCCTTCACAACAGACAGCAAGTGGTCCTTCAACTGGCCACATGTTCAAAGATCCTTTGTTCCCAAACATTCCAGGTAAAGGTAGCACCTGTAAAGACCTTAGCAACTGAAAAAAATATGCAATTATTCTAACAAAGTCTTAAATCAATTCATAAATACGCAAATAGACTATGCCTTCAGATGTGTAATGTTTTATCCTGAATTAAAACACACTGGGAACTAACAGAACCTTTAATAAGTTAATTGCAAGCATTAGCAACATTTATAATTATATTAATTCTGTAATGTTCAACATCAGTATTTCCTCTTCTAAGCTTCCCTTCTTCACTCATAACCACCACCACTTAACAGTATTCACCAAGTACTCAGTGCTTTACGTATCTTAATTTATGTAAGGCTCTAAACAACTCTAAATAGGCAATACTTAGTATGCTTACTTACAAATGACAAAACGTGGGCATACAGAGGTTTAGGGAGTTGCAGGGGTCTGTCCAAAATGATAATAACAAAACTGGAACACAAAAGAGTCTGGCTCTAGAGTGTTGTCTATTAACTACTGTTATGCTGCCTCTAATATCTTCTTCATCACACTTATATTCAAACTGCTTATAAACCACTAGAGGGCATAGATTGTGGCCGTCCTTTGCAGAGCTATATCCTCGGTACACAGAAGTCTCGCAGCTCATGAATAAATCATTGTTGAGTTCTTCACAGGTGTGCTTTCCCTTCTAGACTAGGCTTCTATAGACTCAATGAGGAAGCGGGACACTATAGCTCATCCTTTAAGAGTGCATGGCACAAGAAATGAAAATAAATGAAGGGGCAAAAGGTCTTGCTGTGTGCATTCCTGACCCCCTGCTGACTGGTGTGTCTTCTATTTATAAAGTCTTGAACCTAATCACAGGAATGAGAAGCCCCTGTTTGAGGTAACGATCAGAGCCACCTTACCAACCTTAACTTTGCAAGCAATCAACAGCTGCCTTGAATGGCCTTTTCAACTCCCTAGCAGGCGGACAGGTGGCCTAACATAAAGCATTAGGTGAAGTGTAAAAGCTGTCCCTCACTATGTTAGTACTGCTCCCTGTGTGTGTAGGAGAGCTTTGTACTTAACAAAAAACACCAACCCAGAGTTAGCGAAAGTTAATTCTGCATACGGTTCATTTGCTTTAAAAATACTCTTTTTAGAGATAGTAAATTCCCCTCACCTCACTCAAAACCTAGGAATTCGAAAATGAAGCTTAATTTGGCCAAGGGAAACCACATTACACCACGCTAAGGCTGAACCACACAGAGTCTAGAAGGACGATTTCAGAACGCAACCATCCCTGAATCACTTACCAGGTATGAGCCACAGTAAACCTCAGCAACGGGCGGCTCTCCCCCTGAATACGCCACAGATCCTGCCGTGGTTATCGTTTCCACGCAGAACAATTTCCAAATTATCTTCGGATGCTTAGGCACACACGAAATAAACACATTCCTTCCTAAATAGCAGTTCCTTCCTGACAGTCTTCTGCAGACAACGTCAAAGTTCTTTTTTTCCTCCCCTTTCCTTTTTGTTTTTTGTTTTTTTTTAAACAAAAGATCGCCTGTTTTAAAACTTCCCTTTCTCGCGGAAAAGCTGAAATCGTCCTATTTTGGGAGGCCTGGGTGACCCGCGAACCCCTGCAGTAAAGAAGCAGGCTCCGCAGCCCTAGGAACTCCCGCGGCGGCCACCCCCTCCAGCCTTCCCGGAACCCACAAATCACGGGGGTGTCCGGCAGCCCCACGCTGCCCGAGCTCCGGGGCGCTCCCAGCGACGCAGCCCGGGCCGGCGACCCGGGGCCGGCTCCCTGCGGCCGCCCGCCCGCTGCCACTCGCCAGCGACTCCCGGGAGGCCGAGCCGGGGGCGGCGGCCGGGGTCGGCCGGGGTCGGCCGGGGTCCGCCGGGCGCAAGCGCACACGTCGGCCGCGCCGCTGCCGGCAGCCCCGAGCTCCCCGGGCCGAGGCGCGGGGGCGACGCCGCGGAGCCCGAGCCCGAGCCCGAGCCCGCGCCAGACGCCGCGAGTGCCGCCGCCCGCCGTCCCCCGTGCGGCTCGCGGCCCCGCCGGCCCAGGGCCACGCCTCGCCTCGCCTCGCCTCGCCCGAGCGCAGGCCGCCGCCGCCGCCCGCCCTCCCCCCGCTCCCCGCGGGCCGCCGGCGCACTCACATCCGTCCGCGTCCTCCTGCAGGTCCTCCTGGAGCAGCGAGAGGTCTGCGCCGAGGGGAGAGAAGAAAGGCCGGTCAGCGCCCCGGGCCCCGGCGCGCCGCCCCCGCCGCCCGCCCTCCCGGCCCCGCGGCGCCTCCTCCCCGCGCCGGGACCCCGCGCCGGCCGCCAGGCGGGGGGAGGCGCCGCCGCCGCCGCCGCCGCCGCCGCCGCGCCCGGAGGCCAGGGGGCCACGTACCCGCCATCTTGTGGTCGCCCCCTCCTCCTCCGTCTCCCGGGGAGCCGGGGCTACATGGAGCGGCGCGAGCCGGGGAGCCGGGGCGCGCGCGCGGGCGGGGCGGCGAGCAGGAGGGCCGGGCCGGCGGGGGCGCGCGCGGGCGGGGCGGCTCCGGGGCGCGGGGGGCGGGCGCCGCGGGCCGGCCTGGCCCCGCCCCTCCCCGCCCGGCCCCGCCCTCCCGCTAGGCCCCGCCCCCGCCGGCCCCGCCCCCCGCCGGCCCCGCCCTCCCCGCCTCGCCCGGCCGCTCTGCGCCGCTCCCGCGCGGCTCCCGGGCGGCCGCTCCTCCGCCTCCCTCGCTCCCGGCTCCGCGGCGCGCGCTCACACCCTGGGCCGGAGGCGCCCTGACGCCGAGAGCGGCCCGGGACCCTGCGGCGTGTGCCCGGAGCGCGGCCCGGGCGGGGCCCCCCGCGGCGCGGCGCGCTTTGTTGGGTCACCGGCCTCGCCCGCCGGCCCCGGCCCCCGCCCCCGCCCCCGGGGCCGCACGTACGTCGACGGCGATCCGAGGCCCGGCGGAGGCCGCGGGGCCCACCCTCCGGGGCAGGAGGCGCCGCCTCCCCGCGCGCCGGGCCCTGGCGCGGCGGCGGCGGACAAAGCGCGGGGTCCTGCCGCCCGGCGGCCGACGGACTCGCTCCCCGGCGCCCCCCGCCCGCCCCCGGGCCTGCCGGTCGGGCGCTGACCCAGCGGGAAGAGCTCCGGCGAGGGCGCGCGCGGGCCTGGGTTCGGATCCCCGTCCTGCCGTTTCCCTGGGGGGTCGCCCGCGTGCCGGTGGAGGGGGAGCCTGCGCCAGGGTTACGGCGGTCAGTGAAGGGTGAGGAGCCCAGCAGGGCGCTGGCTACCTGGGAGGTGCTCCGGGAACAGCCCTACGATTAGCTCCCCCCGCCCTTTTTTAAAAAAGATTTTATTTATTTATTCATGAGAAAGAGACAGAGGCAGAGGGAGAGCAGGCTCCATGCAGGGACTCCACGTGGGACTCGACCCCGGCCCTGGGCACTAAACCGCTGAGCCACCCGGGCTGCCCGCTCTTTTTTTTTTTTTTTTCACTTTAAATAGTTTCGCTAGCACTTCATGTGCACGACTGAAATCACTATTACAGATTTTATTATCGCCGCTTTAAAAACAAACAAACAAACAAACAAACAAACGTGTTAAGGGATTAGCTCAAGTGCAAAGTGGAGGCTGAACCCAAGGTTTCTGACTCCCATTCCGCACGGTCCTACCTCCGAGACTCTATTCCAGCTCCACCTACGGGCCTCAAAAATGGTAATCGCCCAAAGTGGAGAACAAAACACCCAATCGTTTGAAGGATACCACATTGGCTGGCCTGGTTTCTTGGAGAGAGGAAATTCTGAATTATCAGCTTGTCCCTTTCTGCATTGCGGTCCTGACGGAGGACACTATGCAGTTGACCCTTGAGCGACATGGGTTTGAACTGTGTGTAGGTTCTAAAAAATAAATATATTGGAAAAATTGGGGAAGATTTGCAACGATTTAAAAATGCTCAACAGGACAGCCCGGGTGGCTCGGCGGTTTGGCGCCGCCTTCAGCCCAGAACCTGATCCTGGAGACCCGGGATTGAGTCCCACGTCAGGCTCCCTGCATGGAGCCTGCTTCTCCCTCTGCCCGTGTCTATGCTTCTCTCCCTCTCTGTATCTCAGATAGATAAATAAATAAGTAAACAAGTAAATAATAAATAATAATAAATAAATATCTTTTTTAAAACTCAAACAGCGTAGCCTAGAAATTTTGGAAAAACTTAAGTATTATTGTAAGGATGCAGTATATAATACATACTATATACAAATCAGCTAAGTTATTGGTAAGGCTTCCAGTCAACAATAAGCTATAAATAGTTAAGTTTGGGAGAGTCAAAAGTTTTACATAGACTTTTGACTGCAAGGGGTTGGGCACCTTATCCCACTGTATGGGCATTTAATGCTGTTGAAAATCAGACTAAGGATCGGATCAATCCTCTGAAATTCATAATGCTGTGTAATAAAGTGGGTTCCACATAGGTATTCCAAAAACTTCCCTCTCAGATATTAGAAGGTAGAACAGATTGTATACATTATGTATTACATTTCCAAAAGCAATAAAAATAAGAATAGAATCTATTACTCCAGAGGTGTGTCTAATTTTCTCAAAAGTAGAATAAAGGCCAAACTCATCCTATTTTTTTCTTTCCCTTGCAGAATGCCCTTATGTGAATTCAGCTGATGCTAAAATCGTCAAAATGACAGAAATCCTTGATGGCAATTAGAAATTCACAAACTATTAACAGAATCCAGTCCCAGTTGACTCAGTCCATGAGAGTTCGGCCCTGGTTGTGGGTATTTGTCTTGACCACCTACCATTTTAGCAAAAAAAGAGGGGGAGAAGATTTGGCTCTTTGCACTAACTGCTGCTCTACCAATAACACAAAATCTACAGGCTTCCAACTCTACTTCAGCCACTGGAGATACAAAGATGACAAAAACTATCTGGACAATCTACCCAGAAGTCAGATTTATAAATCTCAGTGATGGTAGTAAAATGGAGATGATGTACCAAATTGCTAGCCTGGGATACAGAAAGATGAAGGAACTCTGCCTTTGGTAGCTGGGCCTCAGTAAACTTTCTCTCACCCCTCTCTGGGAAGGCAGCAAAAGAGGGGGGTCTATGTAATTTTTGTACATGTTCTTCAAGAACTATGCACTTGTTATCCTACCTGCTTTACATGTTACTACAGGTCCTTTTAGGCAGTATGATTTTTAGCCATTTTGATGAGGGTTTCCCTACTCACAGTTCAGCATAACCACATGTTTTTTACATTTGATTTCTTTACTCCTTTTGTAAAGATACATGGTTTTTAAACCAGCACTTATAAAACTCACTCTGTTCCCTCCTTATGAAAAATGGTATTTAAACAAAGAATAGCCATCATTTTTCTATATGCCCTTACCCCAATTTCATTTATCATGTAGCCTGTGGATTCTAGAAGTTAAGTGGTGAGAGCACCACACAAAGTGTAAAGTCTGAACCTGCTTTGCCACTGAAATCTGTAAAATAGAGGGAATGTCACAAGTCAATTTTTCTCAAAGATTTTGCTTACTTATTTTTTTAGATTTATGTATTTATTTATTCATGAGACACACAGAGAGAGAGGCAGAGACATAGGGAGAGGGAGAAGCAGGCTCCATGCAGGGAGCCCAATGTAGAACTCCATCCCGGGTCTCCAGGATCACATCCTGGGCCAAAGGCAGGCTTACCCGCTGAGCCACCCAGGCGTCCCACTTACTTACTTACTTACTTATTATTTATTCATGAGGGACACAGAGAGAGAGGCAGAGACATAGGCAGAGGGAGAAGCAGGCTCCATGCAGGGAGCCCGATGTGGGACTTGATCCCCGGTCTCCAGGATCACATCCTGGGCCAAAGGCAGGCGCCCAACCGCTGAGCCACCCAGGTGTCCCCACTTACTTATTTTTTAAGTAATCTTTACACCTGACGTGGGGCTCAAACTCACAATCTCGAGATCAAAAGCCACATCTTCCACCAACTGAGCTGGCCAGCACCCCACAAGTCAATTTTTTAAAATTATTGAGTATGTGGCTATGAAAGCCTGAATTTTTCAGAATAAGTCCTCTTTCAAGTGAAAACTTCCATTAGTTGCCAAGGAGCCTTGGAAATCAATGTGTTTGGCTCTTCAAACACAATAAATATCATGAGGAAAATATTACCAGAAAAAGAAACCTACCTGGCACTGCTTGATGCTATTATTTCCTGTATTGGTAATTGAACTGTTTACTTTTTTCTTCAGAATGTTCATTCCTGAAGGTGAAAAGATATAAAAGGCAGATCTTTTAGTTATTGTTTTGAATAATAAAAGATGAACCAGTCTGAAAATGGAGAAATACTTATATGAGAAAGTACTTTTTAAACACATTTTTATTTTTATTTATTTATTTATTTTAATTTATGATAGTCACAGAGAAATAGAGAGAGAGAGAGAGAGAGGCAGAGACACAGGCAGAGGGAGAAGCAGGCTCCATGCACTGGGAGCCCGACGTGGGAGTCGATCCCGGGTCTCCAGGATCCCGCCCTGGGCCAAAGGCAGGCGCCAAACCGCTGCGCCACCCAGGGATCCCTTAAACACATTTTTAAATTCATTTTTATTTATCTCTCTGTTTTCTAAGAGCCAGGTTGATGAAATGTCCCTCACAGATTGCCGTTGTCAAGTAAAAACAACATTTTCTCTTTTTTTCTTTTTTAATTAATGGCCCCAATTAATCTCTTACTGAAAGCCTCCATTACCTATTTTGGTAAATTGTAAAAAGGTAAATATTTGTGTAAAATATTTCTTATCTTTTTGTTCCCTAGCCTCTTCCAGGTCCCTTTAAGTTCTATGTCAAGGCGACATTCCAAAATGTGAAATCTTAGCCTTTCCCAGGTCTTTCATAGTTTGGTTGTTTTTCACTGACATTGGATCTCTTTTTACTCACATCAGCTAAACATCCATTTTGTCAGACCATCTGAGAAAAGAAAGACAGAATGGCAGAGAAAGTAGCTGCAGAACTGAGCCCCATCTGAGTCAGCCCTATTCAGGCCATTCTTTCTCTACTTCTAAGAGTTGAAGATTGCCCGTGGAATGCAGCAGAACATAAGCTCTGTCCTGTGGTCAGCCACCACTGCAAGTTTTAGCACAGGCTTGTTCTGAACAGAATAGAGCATCCTGTTAGAACCACCATTGTAGGGATCCCTGGGTGGCGCAGCGGTTTGGCGCCTGCCTTTGGCCCAGGGCGCGATCCTGGAGACCCGGGATCGAATCCCACATCAGGCTCCCGGTGCATGGAGCCTGCTTCTCCCTCCGCCTGTGTCTCTGCCTCTCTCTCTCTCTCTGTGACTATCATAAATAAATAAAAAATTAAAAAAAAATTAAAAAAAAAAAAAAGAACCACCATTGTAAACCCAGTATAAAAGAAAATAAACCCTCTTTCTTATCCACTATGTGAAGTGCTCTCCTGTTCTCCACGTTAGTAGAGCCAAAAGGATTCTCCACGGAGATACGGTTATTCCAGCCGAGGTACAGCATCCTGTACAATTTGTTTCACAAGGTTTAACTTTATTGTAAATACTAAGATGTGAGAATGGCAAGCAATAAGTGTATTAAAATAGCAGTATTAATGTGTGCCTTTCTCTTAAAATGCAGAAAATGTTAGCTGCAGTTCAAAGCAATGTTCAAGAGCCTACCCCACAAGAGTATGTGCTGAGGAAATGTTTATTATTCTAAATCTGGATGGATGAGTCAGGTTGAACCAGGAAAATACCATAGGTGAACCGCATATTGAAACCCAGATAAACTCAGCGAATAAACCATACCTTGAGTCTTTTTTTTTTTTTTTAAGATTTTATTTTTATTCATGAGAGGCAGAGACATAGGCAGAGGGGGAAACAGGCTCTCTGCAGGGAGGGGAGCGGGACTGATGTGGGACTCAGTCCCAGGATCCCAGGATCACAACCTGAGCCAAAGGCAGATGCTCAACCACTGAGGCACCCAGGTGCCCCTCATACATTGATTCCAAGGTCACTTCACAGGAATGTTGCCTTGTGGTTCTATGGTGGCTCTATGGTTCAGAAGAAATTGCTTCCATTCTCATTTCACTTCTGGGTAACTCTTTGTAACCAATTGCTTGTGTTCCTGGTCTTTACTTCACTTGATGAAAAAATAAAAAATTTTAAAAAGAATTAACACAACGACACAAAACAATTCGTACACATGATAGCTAATACATTTTATAACTTTAATTTGAAATAATTACGGACTTACAGGAAATTGCAAAAAAAAAAAAAAAATACATGCAAGGAGGTCCTGTGTACCCGCCACCTCATTCCCCCCAATGGTAATATAGTGTATTTGGCAACTATATTTTTGAGTTATATGTGTCAGGTATCCTGCTGAATGCTTTTATGTACTTCCTGCTTTAACCCGTAAAACAACTGTGAAGTAGATACTGGTATTACCATTTCTTTAAAAATATTTTATTTATTTATTTGAAGGGGGGAGAGGAGCTTAGTAGGGGCAGAGGTTAGCAGGGGGGAGGGGAAGGGCAGAGGGAGAAACTGGCTCCCTGCTCAGCAGGGCAGGGACAAGGGGCTCTATCCCAGGACCCCCCGGAGCCCCCAGCCCCCTGAGCTGAAGGTGGACACCACTTAAATGATGGACCCCCCAGGCGCCCCTTATATTACCATTTTTAAAATAAGGGAAACCAAAGCTCAAAGAGGTTAAATAATTTGTCAAAAGTCAGATCACAAGTAGGGGAATTGAAATTCAAACATTGGAATCCCCATTCTAATAGCATTCGTATATCATCATGTTCACGACTTTTCCATCAAAACTGTTCCTCAGCCAATTTCTCTGGCATCGGGAGAGCCTCTGTCCTTTTACGTGTAAGCTCTTGCCAACTAGGCCTTTGCTATTCCCTGCTGATTTAACCACTGAAACATTTAGGATCACCTTTTCAACTCTTTTCTCACAAAGCATCCTGACCAGAGTATTTACCACTTCAAACCACACTAGCAACTTTCTAATCAGTCTTTTTCAGTTCACTCTGGCCAAGAATGCAAAAACTATCTTTCTAATATTTTGCTTGTACTAATTCCGTGAAAATCCCAAACATGTGCCTTAATAGCATCTTCTCAGTAACTAGACTTAGTGTGGCAAACAGTTTGCAGTGTGTACAAGTGTCTCATCACTGTGTTGCACACCTGAAACTGATACAATATTGTATGCCAGTTACCTCAATTATATATATATATATATATATATATATATATATATATATATATATATAAAGACTATAAGTATATATAAATAGTCTTTCCACCAAATGCCCTTTGCTTCATTAACTGCCATTTACCACCACCTAACACTTTTGTTTCAAGCCAAGTTATCCTGGGTTAAGACAATCTTGAACTCAGGTGCCAACTCTTTGCTCCTTCAAACTATGTTCCTAGTGTTTTTGTTTGTTTGTTTTTATTGTTGCTACTGGGGGGAGTTGAAGAGGGAGAAATTCTACCTCTTTGTGACATATATTCTTTTTTTATTTTTCCAGTTATAAAAATAATGTATAGGGGTGCCTGGGTGGCTCAGTTGGTTGTGCATCCAACTCTTGGTTTCGGTTCCAGTTGTGTTCTTGGGGTCACAGGATCAAGCTCTGTGTTGGGCTCTGCACTGGGCATGGAGCCTGCTTGGGATTCTCTCTCTCCCCCGCCCACACACACTCTCTCTCTAAAATACACACAAATGTTTTTTAAAAATACATGTATAAAAATCCAAAACAGTAAAAAGAAAAAATAAGAATTGCCAAAAATCTCCCAATTCACCTATTATACTACAAAACATTAGTTTATGTTTAGCTCCTTTTTTAAGCTTTCAAGGTCCCACATAAAAAAATTTTAATACTTTTATTGAGATATAAATCATATTCTATAGAAGTGATCCATTTAAAGTGTACAGTTCAATGGTTTTGAAACTATTTCATAGAGTTGTACCACCATCATCACATCTAGTTTGAGAATACTTCATCATCCTCAAAAGAAACGTACTCATTAATAGTCACTCCCCATTACCACCCCCATAAACCTTGGGCCTAGAGAATCACTAATCTCTGCCTGGATGGATTTGCCTGTTCTGGATGTACTATATAAATGGGTTCATAAAATATGTGGCCTTTTGTGGCTGGCTTCTTTCACTCAACATAATATTTTCAAGATTTGCATCTATCAGTATTTCATTCCTTTTTATGGATGAATAATATCTTATTATGTAGGTAAACATTTTATTTATCCACTCATTAGCTGTAGACATTTGGGTGCTTTCTACTTTTTGGCTATTGTGAATAATGCCACTATACACATTTACATGCGAGTTTTTGTATAGATTCATGCTTTCTGTTCACTTGGTTATATACCTAGTATTGAGATTGCTGGATCCCATGGTAACTATATCTTTAGCATTTTGAGGAATTGCCAACTGTTGTCCAAGGCAGCCACACCATTTTATATTCCTATCAGTAATGTATAGGGGTTCCAATTTCTCCACATTCTCCTACATAAAATGTGCCTCTTCCAAAGTAAAGCTGTCATTATTCATAAATGGTCTGATTGTATCTGCAGAAAATACAAGAATCCACAAATAAATTATTAAGAAGTAAATTTAGTAAAGTCACTAGACACAATGTCAATTCTATGTATGTCAGTATTCAATAATTCATAGATCTAAAAATATAATACCATTTATAATATCATTTAAAAAGTCAAATCCTAGTGGCACCTAGGTGGCTCAGTCAGTTAAGTGTCTGCTTTTGGCTTAGGTCATGATCTTGGGGTCCTGGGATCAAGTCCCATGTTGGGCTCCCTACTCTGAGGAGTGCCTGGTTCTCCTTCTGCTTGTTCTCTCTCTCTCTCTCTCTCTCTCTTATGCATGCTCTTTCTCTTTCAAATAAATAAATAAAATCTTAAAAAAAGTCAAATCCTAGAAATAAATCCAATTAAAGATATGCAGGACCATTACATAGAGAACTAGAAAGACATTATTGAGCAAAATTTATTAAATTCTTAAGTAAAATGTAAGGCTACATCAAGGCCATGGATTAGAAAACTCAATTTTGTAAAGATGTCAACTGCATCAGATTCGATTCATTCTCAAAAAAAATCTGAGCAATTTGTGTGTGTGTGTGTGTGTGTGTGTGTGTGTGTGTGTGTGTGTGTATTCACAGTCTGATTTGAAATGTCTATGTGGAGGGCAGCCCGGGTGGCTCAGCAGTTTAGTGCTACCTTCAGCCCAGGGCATGATCCTGGAGTTCTGGGATCGAGTCCCACATTAGGTTCCCTGCATGGAGCCTGCTTCTCCCTCTGCCTGTGTCTCTGCCTCTCTCTGTGTGTGTCTCTCATGAATAAATAAATAAATAAAGTCTTAAGAAAAGATTAAAAAAAAAAAGAAATGTCTATGTGGAAATGCAAAAGGCCAAGACAAGAATAGCCATAATTTTGAAGGACAATGAACAAATGAGATGAATATCCTTTACTGAATGTCCAGATATATATTAAAGCTACAAAAATTAAGAGTGTGTGGTAATGGATTAGACATAACAAATACACCAATAAAGAGTCCAGAAGACAGACTCACACATGTACAAATTGCCTGATAACAGCAGCAACAATGTAAAGTAGTAAAAGAAAGACACTGTAGAGTTGTAATAGAAAGCTAGGTCAACTGGAGTGTCATGTGAGGGGGAAAAAAGAAAAAAGAAACTTGATCCCTACCTCACTCCATACATAAAAATCAATTCCAGAGGGGTTGTGATACAAATATGAAATGTAAAACAATAAACCTTCAAAATATCTTCTTGAAGAATATCTTGGCCTTGGGGTAAGGGTTGACTTCTTAAACAGACATAATAACACCGGCCATGCATAAATTGGCCGTAGATAATAGTCCATAAATTGGACTATCTTAGAAGTTCTGTCATCCCAAGACACTATTAGGAGAGGGAAAACACATGCTATAAAGTGGAAGATAATATAAATACAAAGATATACAAAGAACTACACAAATCAATAAGAAAAGGACAGTCAATAGGAAAACGGGCAATAGACAGGGACATCATAAAGAGCATATCCACATGGCTAAGAAACATATGCAAAGGTGCTTACTATAATTTTTCGTCAAGGAAATATAAATTAAAACTATGATGAGATACTATAATACACCTTCCAGAATAGCAGAGAGCTTGAAATACCAAATATTGTTGAGGATGTGGAGTCTCTTATTTTACTGTTGATGATATAACAAACTATCACAAATTTAGGGACTTAAAGCAACTCAAATGTATTCTCTTACAGTTCTGTGGGTCTGAAGTCTGAAGTCTGACACAAGTCTCACTGGGATATATCAATGCTTTAGCAGGGCCTTTTTCTTTTCCAGAGGATTTATAGGAAAATTCGTTTCCTTGCTTCTTCTAGTTTCTAGAGACCTCCATATTTCTTGGCTCGTGTGTTCTTCCTTCATCTTCATAGCCAGTAGCATTACCTGTCTATGACCATCCCCTTCATGGTCACATCTCCTCTGACTTTCTTTCCCTCTCTTCCACATTTTAGGACTCATGCGATAACATTGGGCCCACCTGTATAATCCAGAGTAATCCCTCTCTGTCAAGATCCTTAGTTTAATCATAACTGTAAAGTCCCTTCTGCTATGTAAAGTAATATATTCACAGGTTCTGGGAAGTAGGACAATGGATATCCTTACAGGGGGACCATTATTCCACCACATAGAGTGACACAACTTTCATACAATATTCTTGGAGATTTGGTTCAACCACTTTAGAAAATAGTTGGCAATATTTACTAATGCCAAACACACACAGAACCTATGATCCAGCAATTTCACTCCAAAAGATATGTACACATTATGTACACCATTATTTGTAAAAACTCCCAATTTAGAAAATACCCAAGTGTCCATCAGCATTCAAGATGGATAGGCAAAGTTGTGGTATATTCATATCATGAAAATACTATTCAGCAACAAAAATGAATGAGCAAGTGTCACCTATTGTAAAATGAGTGACTCACACAGATGTAACATTGATAGAAGCCAGAGAGTGAAGCACACATTCCATATGATTCCATCTGCTTAAAATTTAAAAACAGGCGAAACTAGTCTTTGGTGTTTGAAAGTCAGTTTATTTATTTTTTTTTACTTTATAAATAAATCATATTTTAATCACCTGGCTTTGTTCAATCCACAAAAATCACATTCACAGCTTTTTCTAGTCTGTCTTTCCTAACCATGTGACCTGATGTATTTTTTGGAACCCTTCATGTTTTAAGAAGAACATTCTGCCTTTCATTTTGCAATCCCAGAGCCAACTTCCCTTATATTCTTAATAAATAGCTAATGTCACCTCAAAGAAACAATGATGGGATGGTGATCAACTACCATCTCAAAGACCTTCACAATAGTTAAAAGAGGGGAAAAAAGAAAAGGAAGAGGGAAAAAAAGAGTCACCAAGCAAGGTAACTGCTAAAGTTGCCTGTGATGATGGCTCTTCCTGAGGGCTCCAATCACTGAAACCTTCCCTCCTGGTGGCTGCCCTGGTCCAGAACCTGAGACATTCCAGTCTTCCCGCCATTCTTTCTGAAGTGCTTAGAAGGCGGTGCACAGAGCAGCATCTGAAACTTGTTTCTGCTGGTAACCGAAGGAGTTCACAGTCCATGGTAGGCCAGGATTAGTTCGTAGCCAGCACCATCCAGTCAGTCTAGAGCCATGGGGCACCAGTCTAGAACCGGGGCAGTGACCACCATGGTGAAGGTTAATGGCATGCATTACCAAGTATCTACAAACACAGAAATAGGGATTTTTATTTGCTCTCTTTCCTCCCTTCCTTTGGAAACGTTCCCTCTGGCAATCAGTTCCCCTCAGGCTGCCCCTGCCTCATCCCGCCAGCCCTGGAAGTAGCATAGGTCCTCAGAGCTTCACTGCCTAACCATTCACATCCTTTCCTGGCTCACCCACACTGCAGTATGACAGTTTTGGCAGTGATCTGTTTGGCTCTCAGAGACAAAGAGGGGGAAAACTGCCCTGTTTTGAGGCTATAAAGTGTGATGGCAAAGCTCTGACATCTCAAGAGTTCTAAGGAAGAACAGTTTCTTCTTGGTGCGACTAATGCAAAAGCCTCCGGTTACGATCACATACTGCTTCAATGGCCCAGAACAGGGAATTCCTGAAGTTCCCTTCTCTCTCTTAAACAAAAATCCCTACCTGTGCCCCCACAACAGCAATCCAGCAAGGTAGATGGGTTTGTTTTATCTCTATAGCAGAGGAGGACACCTTTGCCTCCTCTATCATCGTCAAAAAATTCATACTTGTTTCTCAACAGCTTCTAGTGTGAGCTGAGACCCTCTATTTCAGATGAAATGTCCAGAGGCATTTTTCAGCTAGAGACTAACCTGAGGTCCACTGACTCTGGCCCCACCTCGACTACAGCACAAATCATATCAGCAGCTGCTCCCTTTCCTGCCATTGAAAGCACCGAAGCTCAGAGCAGCAAGCTCCCTGAAAGCAGAAAATCCAGAAGCCCGAGGAAAGGTAGCACGAGCTCCTGATCTGCAGTAATCGAGTGTAACTGCAGAGGACATTACATAAAAGGCGGACCCGGAATGGTGTGGTGGCCTTCTCTTTCAACTTGGGCAAATCGCACAGGCCGCTGAGCCTCATTTCACTCCTGTTCCTGGAAAAGATGTATTTGAAAAACTCTCACTCCTTGTTGTCGTTGTACTCCTCACTCTCTTAAAATATACCAAGGGAGAAAAGCCCTACTATCCCCTACTAAAAACTAAAAGTAAGGGGGCCCCAGAACTAAGTCAGGTGGCCGACATGATGATGGGAAGTTCAGCAAAATAGAACTGGGTGGAGCAGGGAAGTATCTCAGGCAGTCAGACCCTAGCATGAATCACTTAGTGTTCATCAGATGAAAGACCTTCAATTTCATCTCTGTCTCCCCCAACTGCCACCCAGAAGGCTTCGGCCACCTTGCCTGCATGCAACTTTCTTTGCTCATGAGGGAGCATCGCACCCTTGTCTTTCATTTCTCTTAACTTTGTGAAGAGTCTTTCAAAATTCTCCAAATCTCCTCCACCAGTAGTAAGACTGGCTAATTCTTGAATATCCATATCTAACATGGGATCCACGAAGCTATCAGCCTGAGCGTCTGTTGTGTTAGATGCACCACCCCGATGCTCCAAGAGGGGTTCAGTCCTAGCAGGTGCTGGCAAATGGGGCTGCTCTGAATGACACGTCTCTGCTGACCCAATGCTATGGTTTGCTCCAGCCAATGAGCTAAGAGGGCTAAAGCCTTGGTTCCTGTCATTCTTCATCGCTACGCTGGACCACACGTATGCATTCAAGGCTTGAACGATTCGCTTTATGCCTGTAGATTCTGGGAGGTCATCCTCCTCCTCAGGCAACTCGTCTGGACTGAGTGCTACCAATTCAAAGCCATGTTTGATACACCATTCTTGAGCTTTTTGCCGGTTTACACCATTTCCGCGCACTCTGTCACAGACCAAGATCATGACTACAGGTAACCATGCTTCTGCCAGCAGAAGCCATGAAGAAACACTATCAAGACCAGATTTTTGAGTGCTGTCAAAGTAAACCACAAATGCTTGGACAGACTCCATGATTTCTGCGGTGATTAGAAATTTGTTTGGCACCACACATGGATTGGTACCTGCTGAATAGTATTTACTATCAATGGTCCAGGGATAAAACCTCATGGCATCATCGGCAGTCACTTCCACAACAAGATCCTCTGCTCTGAGGTTATGCTGGACCAGCTGGTGTCCAGAGAAGGTGGAGGAGCAGCTGGTGACAAGCACACAGGGGGCAGCCATCGCTCTAGAAGTCAGTTTAGAGATAATGGGGAGGGGTCTGGGGGGGCGGGGATGAGTGGATAAAATTAAAAGGATTTGAGCAGGGCTTCTGGGTGTGGAAAACATTCCATTTCTTAACCTAAGTGAAGGTTGCAGATGTGTGAACTCCCTAATAATTTTTCATGCTTTATGTTACGATTTGGGTATTTTTTTTTCTGTTTGGATGTTTTATAAAGAAAATGTATCCTTAACTCAATTTGATTATTTAGTAACTATTTTGTCTTTTCAACCTGTTCTTCCATGAGCAAGGTAAACTTTTCTTTTCTCCATGCTAATTAAAGAAACCATCACACCTCCTTGTTTTTATTCCTCCATCTGTTCTCTTTTACCTCTCATTTCTTCCCTTCCCTGCTGTCTTTAGCCCTGTGTCCCTCAGCTGCCCTGTTGGATGCTCAGCCTCTCCCTGCACCTGCTTGCCCCTTGGGCGTTAAGCGTGGGTCAAAGTCCCCAGGCCTGGGCCTGGAGAGAACAGGGCATCTTACACTCCTCGTGGGATCCCTTCATGTTTGCTGGACTCGCACACACACCCCCCTCGGGGCGTGGGGGTGTCAGCAGGGCTCCAGCTTAGATCCTGCTCTGCAGCTCCATGTCTGTGGATCTTGAGCAATTGCGTCACCTCTTTCTATTTGGTTCCCAAGTTTGTGAAAAGGCAAACTTTTTTATAAGATAGAAGTGCCTTTTCCATGGATCACTGTGAGGCCTGGATGGGTGAGTACCTGTGAGGTGCTGAGAGCGGCTGCCACATGGTGAGAACTCAGTAAGTAAACTCAACAGAGAGTCTATTAAATAGCCACCCATTATGAGCATCTGAAATTACTGAGGTAAGGAGTAACGTTAGTAGATCTAGCTGAGTTCCAATAAACTTTGCCTCTGATTGCTTTCTTTTTTAACTATCATTGCTCTTCAGAAAATGGAAATGACAGCCCCCCAAATTTAATGGCACTCAGGCCTGGGATCCCCATGCTCACAGAGCTCTCATTTCTATCTTTCAGCTGTTTTAGAGATAAATAATGCATAACTCAGGGATGCAATGGCATTCGACTACAGCGTTGGGGCTCAGCCCAACTCTGCTATTTAACTTCGACTTTGCTTTCAGCCTCTGGAAGGCTAAACGGCCCAGTGCTTCCGGAGCAACTTTTCGAGAATCCCTGAGATACTGCTTCTCAGTGATCAAGTATATGCACAGGTTCCCAAGCATCTGATCAGTGTGACAGTGATACTAATGGCAATAACCGTGGCCTGGACTTGTTATTATCTGAAGATACCCTCTCAAATATAATTAAGCATTCTAAATATAACTTGGAGGAAAATCTCCTTACGTACTTCCTGTGTTGAAATTCCGCCAATGAAAAGTGCTCCATAAATTTATAATTGCCAGAGTAAATGCTGCAATATTCATGAATATTGTGAAATCTTTAAATGAGAGTGTTTTCGATAGTTAATTTTAGAAAGAACATTATATATTTTTGGAGCCAAGAAATCTCATAAAAATTTAATTACTGAGGCGCCTGGAGGCTCAGTCGGTTAAGTGTCTGCCTTAGGCTCAGGTCATGATACATGATTGAACCCCACATCAGGCTCTCTGCTCAGCGGGAAGCCTGCTTCTCTCACTCTGCCTGCTGCTCCCCCTGTTTGTGCTCTCTCTCTATCAAATAAATAAGCCAAATCTTTAAAAAAAAAGTTTAATTACTAACATAAGGTAATAGGATAGATAGTGATTACATCATGATTCCAATCTTTTCAGAATTGTTTGTTGTCCTTGCAATTCTATCACTAATCAAAATAATCTGTAACAACTGCATTTGATTTAGGTTACAAATATTCTCTTTAGGCCAAGAGGCTTGTTTAAAAAAGTTCTATTTGAGGGATCCCTGGGTGGCGCAGCGGTTTGGCGCCTGCCTTTGGCCCAGGGCGTGATCCTGGAGACCCGGGATCGAAACCCACGTCGGGCTCCCGGTGCATGGAGCCTGCTTCTCCCTCTGCCTGTGTCTCTGCCTCTCTCTCTCTCTGTGACTATCATGAATAAAAAAAAAAAAAAAAAAAAAATAATTAAAAAAAAAGTTCTATTTGAAAACTCTTTATATCTCATGAGAGTGGTATTAAAATCATAATGTCAACTTGGCCATCTTGAATTCCACAAAGAAAAATAATTCCAAAACAGCATACAATAAATCCACGACAAGCTATCTTTAATCCAAATAGGTACAGTGAAGTGTGTCAATAGTAGGAAGAAAAGAAATATTAGAGGGGCACCTGGGTGGCTCAGTCATTTTGAGTGACTGACTTGGTTTCAGCTCATGTCATGATTTCAGGGTCCTGAGATTGAGCCCTGTAATGGGCTCCAAGGTCATCCAGGAGTCTGCTTGACACATTCTCTCTCCCTTTCTGCCTGTCCCCCAGCTCACACATGTGTGTGTCTTTCTCTCTCTAAAATAAATAAAATCTTAAAAAAAAAAAAGAAAATTAGAGAAAAGCTAGGTATCTCAAATACATTTTGTTCCTTCGAATAAACTTAAAAATAGATGCTGTAAGACCACTTAGAAGAAAACCATTCTTTATAGATTTGAGCCAATAGAAACTAAACATTAAAATATAAAGCTTGCTGGGGCATCTGGGGGGCACAGTTGGTTAAGCACCCGACTCTTGGATTTGGCTCAGGTCCTGATCCCAGTGTTGTGAGATCGAGCCTCCCCCGGGGCTCTGCGCACTCAGTGGGGGTGGAGTCTGCTTATACTTCTCTCTCCCTCTGCCCCTCCCACATGTGCTTTCTCTCTCTCTCTCTCAGATAAATAAATAAATCTTAAAAAAAATATGAAGCTTGCCAGATGTTTACTGTGGTCTGTCAACTATTTTTTGGTAGCTGAAGATAAAGGATATTTTTGAGATTTTCCTAGGTGCACAGTTCCTTTGATAAAAGTCAGTCCTGAAAACCCAATTATATTCTGTCGTTCATAAAAGATGAATGCCATTTGTTCAATGTGCTGGTGACAGTTTAGTCACGTGAATGTGTGGCAAAGCACCTGCAAATGTGATCTCACAGATGACAGCATTGATAAATTTTGTTCCTTCACCGTAACGTCAAACTTTAAAATATTGGTTACTAAAATATTTAAGGGTCAAATTATAATCCTAATTAAATTTTTGATAACATATCACTTATTTTAATACTTCAGAGGTTTATTTTTTTTTTTAATTTTTTTTATTTATTTATGATAGTCACAGAGAGAGAGAGAGAGGCAGAGACACAGGCGGAGGGAGAAGCAGGCTCCATGCACCGGGAGCCTGATGTGGGATTCGATCCCGGGTCTCCAGGATCGCGCCCTGGGCCAAAGGCAGGCGCCAAACCGCTGCGCCACCCAGGGATCCCTACTTCAGAGGTTTAATCTGTGATGATGACATTTAGCTTCTGCTTCAGCTTAGAGTGAATTTGGAGCTCTCCCAGCTTTGGCCGGATATGGTTTTTAAGATTTGGTTGTTTGGTGTTTTGCCATGAAAACTATTCAGTGCACTGCTCAAATGTAGGTAATGAATAAGTTTGACTTGCCTATGGTTTCTTTATATTTTTTATATTTTTCCTCAATATGTCCCAAATCGATATGGGTTGACAAGGGACACTGGCCTGTAATAAGATGAAAGTATTTTTATATAAAAGAATTATAAGAAATGAGTTCCCCTGAATTCCAGTAAAAATTATTTATATATTTTGTGGGCAAAGGACTTGGATATTTTCCCCCAAAAAGATACAAATGGCCAATAAGTACGCAAAAGGGTGCTCATTATCACAATTATTAGGAAAATACAAGTCAAAACTACATGATGTACCACTCCATACCCATTAGAATGGCTATTATTTAGAAAAAGAAAAAGAAAAAATAACAAGCATTGGCAAGGATGTGGAGAAACTAGAACCTTCATGCATTTCTGGCAAGAACATACAATGGTGCAGCTGCTATGGAAAACAGTATGGTGGTTCCTTGAGAAATTCAACATCGAATTAGCATATGATCCAGCAATTCTGGGTATGAAGAAAGGAAAGCTGGGACTCAAACAGATATTTGCACAACTCTATTCATGGTAGCATTATTCACATTAGCCAAAAAGTAAAAGCAACCCAAGTGTCTGCTGATGGATAAATGGACAAACAAAATGTGGTAAACACACACACATGTACGCATGCACACATATCCTCCATACACAATGAAATATTATTCAGCCTTAAAAAGGACATTCTGACACATGCTACATGATGAAACTTGAGGACATTATTTTAAGTGAAATAAACCAGTCACAAAGGACAGCTGCTGTATGATTCCACTTATGTGAGGCAGAAAATAGAATGCAGGTTGCCAGGGCTTGAGGGGGAGCAGGGAATAGGGAGCAAGCATTTCATGGGTAGAGAGTTTTAGTTTGATGGTTGCACAACAATGTGAATCTACTTAATCCCAGTGAATTGTATACTTATAATGGTATATTTTAGGTTACATATATTGTATCACAATAAAAAAATCATTTTATATTTTAGACATTTCTGTGTTATACATGCTTATTTGACTACAACGGGCAGGGTGAGGATGAGGTTTTCCTGAGAAGTAAATGGGGAAAAGAACATTGATCAAGATGCTTTGACTTTGCAGATAAAGCATTTTCCTAGTGCACCAGGAGGATATAATAGAAAAAGGCATTTCTTTGAAAGATCTGATGTCCCCACTAGTCAGTGGACCAGGGTCCACAATTGGGAGCCATGCTGGGACAAATACACTACTTTACATGGTCCAGGATTAGGAGTCTTGGGGTGGGAGGTGGGGGATACACACCAGAGGTTTGAAGGAAGTCCCAAGGTGAAAAACTGGGCACGTGTCAAGTCCAAGTGGACCTTGATTGTATCAAGGGGAGAGGGAGGTAAGTCCAGAACTGAATGAGATATGAAAAAGCGAGAGTTAATACGCCTGACCTTGTCTGTGGTGTATGTCACGGTACTGCTTGACTTTTTTCATAATTCTAGAAATGAGGAAGATATTGAGATCAATTTTTGGAATGCACTGGGGTGCTGTGAGTAAAAGGGACCTCATCAACTATTCACATGGTTAGACATGTCAGACAGGTCGTTTCTTATTACCCATAGTCCTGTATTCAAATGCAGGCCATATTAGTGATGGTTAGAGACACTGATAGTTGATCCAACTGAAAAAGCATGCGGGGCACCTAACAGCTGCTAGTGTGTAATGGTTATATGGCATCAGCACAGTTAAGGAGCAGTCCTCGCCTCAAGGCTGTATGGATCCCATCACATGGAAAGAGCCAGTCTCCCAAGCTCTGCTGGAAGCTTCTCTGCTACTCGGCTTCCCTGGTTTTCATTCCTTCAGCTTGTAGCTGGAGTCTTCTTCCCCTACTTACCTCTCTGGATGGATGACCCTCCAGATGGCTAGTCTCCATGGCTTTGCAAGTCAGCTCCTAAGGATGCTGTATCTCAGGTCTGTGCAGCCTCTGGACTCAGACTCTGAAACATCCTACGCCAATCCAGACCAGCACGGTTAGGACACCGCTTATCCTTCTAGGGCAAGACTTAGCATCATTTTTCTTGTCAAATAGCACCAGTGCTCACTGGAGATGCTGATGGACAAATTAAGCTTCCCTTTCATCTCAATTTATTCTCAGGAAATCCTGCTTCTGATGGAGGCAGATGTCCAAGAACTCAGCCTACTACATAAGTATTATTCATTCACTCAGAAAAATATTTACTCAGTGCCTTCCATATGCTTCAGTGTTCTGTAAGAACAGGACAGGGTTCTGTAAGAAAAGCATGTTCAAGGAGCCCACAGTCCAGGGACAATAAAGAGTAAAACAGTCGGAATGAAATGTGTTGAGTGCTTTGATGGAAGATGGCAGAGGGTGCTCTGGGAACAGTCAGGGTGAATCTGAAGAGGCTGGACACAGTACTGGGTCAGAGGTCCTAAGTGAAGCATGCTCTATGGGCAGCACCTGCAGCAATGTTCCAACAGAGTGCTCCTTTGTGAATGCTGGTCGCCCACAGGAATCAGTTTGCTCTGGTCTCCCCTCCATGGCTTGCCTGAGCCATTTGTAGGCGGTGACATTTATGACCTTCATGCACCAAAGATGAAGTGACCTGGTCCATTCCCACCTATTTATTGGCACCCAGAATCTTGCCTGTAGCTCTTCACCTTCTGTGAGCATGTCCTAGGTCAGCTCAAACATAGTCTCTGGAGACCAGTGAGCCTAGTATTGGACACTGTGGCCTGTAGCCTTCTCATGGGACTCTCCTGAAAATCCAAGCAATTATACCTCAAACAGCCATTGATGAGGCAAGGACTGTGATTGCCCCCATGTTACAGAGGAGGAAAGTTAATCTGAGAGACCGAGTGTGGCCTGCCTCTGGTCTTGTCGCTGTGCTATCCACATCCTAGAGCACAGCTGGTATTGGTCACCCTCCCAGGAGAGCATTGCCTAGTTGCATAAGCCAGTACCACATCTTGCTGCCTCTCCCAACTAACAAAACACTGAAAATACCAACTTCTCAGGATCCCCCTGAGAAGATTACAAGCTTGGAGAGCAACAGAGAGCTGTAGTTATACCAAAGTGATGCAGTTTCTCAGAGTCACATTTCTGAACAGAGAGAAAGGTCAGTGAGGACTCCACGACCAGAATCTGATGAGCAAGTAGGATGAGAACAAGAAAGGCCCCTAAGGCCACTGAGAAAGACACCAAGAGCCACATTTTGATTTCAATCAGACCTACGAATAAATATTTGGTTTTCATATTCATTTGTTTTCATTCCTGCCACCTTCTCAATAATGGTGTCACTGGTGTCACCATGCTGCCCAGGTCACAGGGGGTTACAGGGGCTGGTGTTTGCTGCTCTTTGCTTCCTCATTAGCTACTACTGGGCACAGCCTACAAAGGACATTTTGTAAATACACTGGCCTGAGTGCAGAACTGCCAAGGGCCCAATTAAGTAGGCCATTTTTCTTTCATTTTGTAGCTTATAACACCTTTATAAATTATTTCAGTTGTTAATCAAAACAGTCTTGCGAGATCAAAGAACAGGTGTTAATTCCAAATTATAGGTGATGAGACTGAACTTTGATGAGTAGAGACCTAGGTGAGGCCGTGTGGATAGTTTGTGGCCCAGTGAGGGCTGAAACCCAGGCCTTCTGACTCAGGAGGCTTAAAGTAGGTACTTATTTATTATTTAAAGTGGGTACTTTATTTTAAGTAGGTTTAAACATTATAAAGTAGGTACATAGGCAACATGGAAGAAAAAAGGGACCACATAATTTTGAATTTTAGATAATTGTCCTTTCTGATTTTCAGTCTGTATTTAGTATACACGGACCCATTTATGCATACACTATTTTTGTGTGATTTCTTCACTTTTACAATAACATTTCCATGGAAGCTAACTTTTTAAATTTCTTTAATTTAAATTCAATTAGCCAACATACGGTATGTCATTAATTTCAGAGGCAGAGTTCAGTGATTCATCAGTTGCATCATCACATCATGTGCCCTCCTTAATACCCATCACCCAGTTACCCCACCACTTCACCCACCTCCCCTCCAGTGACCCTCAGTTTGTTTCCTATAGTTAATAGTCTCATATGGTTTGTGTCTCTCTCTCTGATTTCATCTTGTTTTATTTTTTCCTCTCTTCCCCTATGATCGTGTTTTGTTTCTTAAATTCCACATATAAGAGAGATCATATAATTGTTTTTCTCTGATTGACTTATTTTGCTCAGCCTAATACCTTCCAGTTCCATTCACGTCGATGTATATACCACATCTTTTTAAACCATTCATCTGTCCGTGGACATCTTGGCTCTTTCCATGGAAGCTAATTTAAAGACACCTAATGAGGTGCCGAGGGCCTGAGTTCTTTGCCTGTTCACAGATGTGCCCCCTATGGAACCTAGGTTAGCAAGAAGCACGGATTCTGTGTAAGCACATTCTACAACCACTGACCCACAGTCCCAGCCTATAGTTAAGAGTCTATAGGGGGTACCTGGGTGGCTCAGTGGTTGAGTGTCTGCCTTTGGCTCAGGTCTTGGTCCCAGGGGTCCTGGTATCCAGTCCCACATTGGGCTCCCCACATGGAGTCTGCTTCTCCCTCTGCCTATGTCTCTGCCTCTCTCTCTCTGTGTCTCTCATGAATAAATAAAATCTTAAACGAAAAAAAAAAAGGGCGCATACCTGGACTTTGTAGGTCTGATCACACAACCAACAGGTACAAGCTGCTGCTCGTGGCCTTGTGTTTCTGTGTCCAGCCCAGCCTGCTGGTCACTGTGCCACAAACTATGCTATTACGTCTGCTTCAGTCCACAGGATTTGCACAAGGATGTGAACAATTTTTATAGCATATGTATTTAAATTGTATTTGTTGACTAAAGAGATCATGTTTCTTTAAGGATGTAATGGATTCCAGCAAATATCAGATTGAGAAAATTATGTAATCGACATGCTTTAGTTGACCATGAATTCAATCGACCCTCTTGGGTTAGGAAGTTTAGCTGTCTGCTGAGTGTTGTGCCCAAGATTGCGAATCTGAGAAACCACCGAGGAGCCGACACCGATGCAAACACACGAGGATTTATTAGCAGGCTCGAACTTGGGTCCAAGTGTGCCCGACACAGCAGAGCAGGGACTTGGACCTCGAAGTGGGTTACAGCTGGGTTTTTAATAGGCTGGTCTAGGGATTTTCAGAAGGGGTGGAAGAATTTCTCCAAGTTCTGTTTACATTCTGATGTGGGGCTTTCAAGGGCATTGAGCTCTGTTCTCATTCTAAGATGAGACTTTCTACCATGGGTGTGGGCTCTGTTGTCTTTCTGATATGGGATTACCTGCCGATTGGTAAAGCTTCAAGTACAAGACACACATTGAGGACATTCTGCAGTTTTTCCCATAAAGTTCAGCTCTTATTCACAGGGGCCTAAGATGGCTGTACTTGTGCTAATGCTAAACTTTAGGTGGGATGGCCTTAATTTTTCTCTGCCTCCACACTGAGCGCATTGCATAAGCTTTGTAACAGTGGTTCTCAAACTGTAGTTTGTTTAGGAATACCTCTGGAGGTTTTCCAAAGCACAGATTGCTGGCCTCCATCCTGATTTAGTAGGTCTGGGATGGGCCTGAGAATTCATATTTCTGCCTCATGTCCTGATGCTGCTGGTCTACAGGCCATGCTTTGAGGGCCACTGACATACACAAAGCTTGTGGTGAAAGCATGAACTAATCTCACAAATGTGCATTAAATAATGGTTGCTTCTTTCAAATGTTCAAATTTCCTCTTCTTAAACAGAACATCTATTACACAGCCATGAAAAAGTTTAAAAAATCAAAGGGATGCACCTTGAGATTTTCAAAATTTCACGGGTGAGAATGTACGATTATTTCCATAGAAGACTCCTTTATATTGAAAGAAAAGGGGGCAATAAAGCCAAGGCCTGTGTTTTCAATCCCTAAAGACCCAGTTGAGAAGACCCCAGGGCAGGACAGGCTGAAGACAGGCTATAGGGGTGGATCAGGGTCACATGACCAGCTTCTTTTCTTTCCCTACCTGGCAGCTGTGTTTACAGCAAAACACTAAGAATGCAAAGTAGATTAAAAAGATAGCAATGAGGGCAGCCCGGGTGGCTCAGTGGTTTAGCGCCACTTTTGGCCCTTCCGCCCAGGGCCTGATCCTGGAGACCCAGGATCGAGTCCCACATCGGGCTCCCTGCATGGAGCCTGCTTCTCCCTCTGCCTGTGTCTCTGCCTCTCTCTCTCTCTCTCTCTCTCTCTCTGTCTCTCATGAATAAATAAATAAAAATATTAAAATTTTAAAAAAGATAGCAATGAAAAAACATGAATTACAATTCTAAAAAAGCATCTATATCCTTGGAAGTGCATGGTGACCTCGAGGATATGGTTTTGTCAAACTCTCCATTTTTATGACATACACGAGCAACGATATTGGTAAAGCTTCAAGTACAAGACACACAGTGCCTGACTTAAATCAATCCTCTATGGGCTATGTTCTTAAGTCAAGAGAGGAGAAAAAAAATCCCTGGAAGGCCCCCAGTGTTGCTTGTCTTGCTTTTAATTAAAGGCCTTCCCTTGGAGTCCTATAAATAATGGAATGGGGCTGGGCTATTTGCTGTTTAAATAAAAAAGCTGCCTACCGATCTGCCCAGATTAATAAACACAGAACATTTGAAATGTGAGGTTGAAAGAATAGCTGGGACCTCACTTTATCTCTGCCACCTTTTAGCTGTGTGACCTTACCTTTACTCACTTAGTTTGAATATCATTATTGAAAGCTCCTCATCTGCCAGTACAGAGCTCATAAAAAGGGCTTTGTTTCTTCCGTAAAATAGGGATCATACTAACCCACCTTCCTGTTTTCGGGGACATGTGCCTGGAACTCCTGGGGACTCTGGATCTGTGGGACCTCTTTGTCTCCTGATGACAAGCCATCCCACGAGAACCACTCCTGGGGGCTTAGGTTATTCTATGTCTGGCTGTCTGGTGAGTGTGGCCTTCCTCAAAGTGACCTTCCAAATTTCAGCTGTTTTGAGAGCCAGATGAAACACAAAGTAATGGAAGTGGCTGGAAACAGCTTGCTCAGCTACAAGACCCCATGCACATGATGCCACTTCAAAGAACCTCATGCACTAGGACACGCCATGCCACAGGTGGTGCCAGGGATGACACACACATTGGCTTATTCTGTCTTCATTCTTGCTTTGTGCAATGGATCAGCTTGACATTCTTACAAAATTGAAGTCCTTTTTGCAGTCCCCATTAAGGCCCTAACAAGGAGCCTTACACATGGTAGCACGAGCTCAACTATTTACTGAATTCAGCCAAGCTCCCTCAAATCTGATGCTTTTGAGCAATCATTGTCAAAAGGGATTCGCAACTGTTTTTAAGAAGAACCTAAACATTTTCTCTCCTGTGACATATTCTATCTGCTTAGGCGCCCACCCCCACCCCATATTTGAAATAACAACAAAAAGTCTCTTGAATTAAGCATGGAATGGATATCTTCCAACTCATACTGACCCCATCTTTAAAAGTAAAATGACAACTTACCTCCACAGGAAAAAAAATATTTGTAGAGGAACAAAGAAGAAACATATGAAAGGCTTATCCTTAAGTTGCAGAAATTATATCTTTTCAGTAAGTTCTTTTGTAAACATGGTCAACTCAGCTGATTGGAAAATAGTTATAATAAGCCAGGTGACAAGTTGAATCCCTCTTTAGGGTCCACACCACACACTTGCCACAGATGCTTCTTTACCCCAAGCAGCTGTTGGCCACTGAAGGGACCAGGCCAAAACTCGAGGCTGCAACTGTGTAGACCACCAGGAATGTTTGGAAAAAGGACTCCAGTTTCCTTTTCTGGCAAATTAGTAGTACTCTCAATTCTCTTTTATTAAATAAACTGACTAGGACAGGAGTAGTCTTCAACTTAGTCAATAGGTTGTCCAGCCTTGGCGATAATGCACCAAGAGGTGGTAAACACCCTTGATATGAATCTATAGAGGCACGAAGCCTACTCTAGCACCCCCAAAGTCCTCATTGGCAACATATGTCCTGGTTTCTTAACTTCCCGAAATGAAAAAGTCACTGACAAAGCTGGATGGATAATTATCATGGGTAAAATTTCTGTACAGAGTAATCAGGGTGATATAGTAGAAAGAGAACGTATTTAACCTGAACATAATCAAGTTTTAACCATCTAACTTCCAAGTTACTGGAAATACAAGAGACAGAAGAGCAAGTGAAACGGCATCTGGAGAAAAGGAAAATTCTAGAAAGTGAGAGATGAAACTGGACGCTTCAACAAGTTAATGTCGAGATTAAAAGCAGCAGAGAAGTACTGATGAAAAGAAAATTTTAATTTTTTTAAAGAATTCTTTTTATTTATTTGATAGAGAGAGAGAGAGAGAGAGTGAGACCAGGGGGAGCAGTAGGGGGTGGGGTGGGAAGCAGACCCCCCAATGAGCAAGGAGCCCAATGTATGGGGCTTGATTCCAGGACCCTGAGATCATGACCTGAGCCAAAGCCCAGGTGCCCAAAATTTTAATTTTTTTTAAACAGCCAAATGGAGGATGTAATCTCAGTTGGAATTGGTTTGAATAAATCACCTGTCAAAGACAATTTTAGTGCAATTGGGGATATTTGAATATTGGCTGGCTATTTGCTGATGAGAGAGGAATCACTGCTAATTTGGTTTGTTGCTAATACTACTATAGTTATGCAGGAAAATGTCCTTATTGTTCAGAGGAACATTCTAAGTATTTAAAGATGAAATGACATGTTTCTAATAGAAAACCTTTCAGCAAAAATGAAGCAAAGGTGTTGAATATTTATTGCTAAATCTTGTTAATGGGTAGATCATACTACATTCTTCTTGGTATTTTTTTATTTTGGAAGTTTTCAATTATGATAGAAGGTTAAAATGTATTAGATTTCAAATTTATGGGTTTTTAAAAAATATTTTATTTATTTATTCATGAGAGACACAGAGAGAGACAGAGACTCAGGCAGAGACATAGGCAGAGGGAGAAGCAGGCTCCATGCAGGGAGCCTGATGTGGGACTTGAACCTGGGACTCCAAGATCACACCCTAGGCCAAAGGCAGGTGCTAAACCACTGAGCCACCCAGGGATCCCCTCAAATTTATGTTTAAACATTTTCCTGGCTTTCTTATTTACTAACTGTATGAACCTGTACAAGTCATTTAAATTCTCTGAGCCTCTGATTCCTTCTTTGTAAATTGGTGATAATAAACTTGTATGAAAATTTAATGTATATGTGAACATGCTTCCTAAATGGGCAAGGCCCACAAGTTTTGCTCCTTCTTGTTTATATGTATGGCTTGAAATCTGGCTTGCATAGTAGTTCACCATCTCTGAAAGTGATATAAGTGCTCCTATTAAACAGAACCAATAGGATATATGGAGAGAGAGACAGCGATCAACAGAGACAGAAAGAGAAAGATTTAAGAAATTGGTGACTGTGGAGGCTGGCAAGTCCAAAATCTGTAAGACTGATATTCTGGAGACCCTGGATAGAGTTAATGCTGCAGTTTGAGTTTGAAGGGAGTTTGCTGATAAAACTCCCTCCTCTATAGGGGACCTTGGTCCTTGTTCTAGTAAGGCCTTCACCTGATTGAACAAGGCCCACCCACATTTTGGAGAGTAAGCTACCTTACTCAGTCTACTGATTTAAATATTAAATCTCACCTTTAAAAAACAAATCACCTTCATAGCAACATCTGTAATGTTTGAGCAGATATCTGGGTACTGTGGCCTAGCCAAGTTAACACATCTAATTAACCATCACAATGTTTTTTTTTTTAATTAATTAATTTATTTATTCATGAGAGAGAGAGAGAGAGAGAGAGGCAGAGACACAAACAGAGGGAGAAGCCAGCTCCATGCAGGGAGACCGACATGGGACTTGATCCCCCGTCTCCAGGATCACGCCCTGGGCTGAAGGCGGTGCTAAACTGCTGAGCCACCTGGGCTGCCCCACAATGTTTAATAAATAAGTGACTAATGAGATACCTAGTGTTTCTCTGTAGAATTCTGTGTTACTACAGAAAAGCAACCTGTTGTTGGTGCCATTTTGAGTCATTCAAAGTCATAGCTTTCCAACCAGCAGGAAATATTTAGGTTTTTTTTTTTTTTTTAATGCATCTAAATTTAAGCAGTGACTTTCCTATAACTTTCCTTCCTATTTATAACGTCCTACGCTCAACCAAAGTATAGTAAAATCCTCATTTTTCATAATAAGAATGTAAGATCCTTGAGAATAAGGGTCTTTCTGTCCCTTTACTGCTGTAGTCTTGGTAATTAGGGCAGTCAGTGCCTGCCAGAGGGTGGGCACTCAGGAAATATTAATGAATGAAGCCTTGATGGTGGAACTGAGCACATACCAAAAGTGCAGTTAGTAAAGTGTGATCAGGATATCATGTCTATAGTCTATGATGAAATTTAGCATCATTCTACACACATAGAAGAAATTCCACTTCAGTTTCATTTGAAACATTTTACTCCTGGCCTGGATGTTTAGACATAGTTTTATTGAAGTAGCATTTTAAAAAAAATTATTTATTTATTTATTCATGAAACACACACGGAGAGGGACAGAGACACAGGCAGAGAGAGAAGCAGGCTCCCTGGGGGGGAGCCTGATGTGGGACTTGATCCCAGGATCCCAGGATCATGATCTGAACCAAAGGCAGATGCTCAACCGAGCCACCCAGGCGTTCCTGAAGTGGCAATTTGTAATTAAATATGAAGATCATGTCCAAATATATCTTCCATGGAAACTTTCATATAGATGGAATAACATGCTGAACAGTGAAATGTTTTTTGTTTGTTTTTGACACAGGGCTTGAACTCTTGACCCTGAGATCAAGACCTGAGCTGAAATTTGGAGTCAGACAACTTAACTGACTGAGCCACCGAGGCACCTCAATGATTTAACTTTTTCTAGTGAGAATTATCAGTGGAGTCAGTCAACTGAAGGCTCACTGGTGGGCTACTGTATGGGATGCAGGACTGCCTTTTCCCGAATATCTTCCTGTTATCTCAAAGCATAAAATGCCTAAAATACTACAATTTGTGAATCTTGGGAGGATTTGAGCTTTCCAGCATTCTCAATCAACACAAATATCTCACAAAGATACGTTAAAGCTGTCATTTAGTGCTTCAGCAGAGATCAACTAAATCTACCAATTAACTCATCAATTGGTAGATGTCCCATGTTTCTTTTTCCTTAGTGATACAGCTTTTTCCAATTTTGACAATTCAGAAATATCCATCATCAGTTCTGCTCTTATAACTGTAGAAGAATCAAATCCCATGAAAACCATAGAGTTTTTATTTAGTGTTTTCCTCCCCTCCCAAACATTGAATTAGATTTACATTAGAAGTAATCTCATTGTTTCCGCATTTAAGAAAGAGAAGAGCAATGTTGCTAGCTCCCCATGCTGTGGGAAGAGTAAGGGCTGTGGAATGCTGTTGGATGACTTTGTGCTGGCCTGGTCTCCGTTGTTGCTAGGGTACTCACCCATATGTTTATACACTTATATAAAAATGACCTAAGAGACCAAGTATGAGCACAAGTACTTCAGGGATTTGGTGATCATTTTCACAAACCTACTAGAGTCTGCTTTCATCCCATTCTTCCAAAGTCAAAACCATATATTTAACAGAAAACATGACTGCAAAATGTTTACATAATTCACAGTTGTAATGTTGGATTCTGATAAGAGAACACTTGCTCAAATGATACTCTTATATGGGAAAATTCATTTTAAAAATAAGACCCAAGCTTGTCAGAATAGTTTAAAGCTCCCCAATTGTATGTTAAAGTTTATTTTGAATGTATCTATTTTATTATACATGTTATTGAAGTTATAACTTCAAGATGATACACAAGAACTTGGATTTTTAAAAAAAGATTTTATTTATTTATTCATGAGAGACACACAGAGAGGCAGAGACACAGGCAGAGGGAGCAGCAGGCTCTATGCAGCGAGCCCAATGTGGGACTTGGTCTCAGGTCTCCAGGATCACAACCTGGGCCAAAGGCAGAGCTCAGCCACTGAGCCACCCAGGTGTCCCAAGAACTTGGATTTTTACTAGAAAAACTGTTCAGTTCTCCTTTTTGGATACAATTTTACAATATTAGTTTGAGGATCACTCGAGATACAAATGGATTATCAATGATAAAGTCGTATTCTCTGAAAAAAGAATTTCTATGCCCTAATTCTACTTCTTTTGGGAACAGAGACTTTGAAAATGAACCGAAATGAATGCCTTATCTTTGATTCAACCAGAAGTGGTGTAATAAAGTGGTCCCTAGGGCTCCTAACCACTGGTCTCCCAGGGCTCTGGTGGAAATGAAATGAAACAATGTATCAAAGTCCCCAACAAAATGCCTGGCCTGTTTTAGACACTCTGCAAGTATTAGTTTTCCTTGCCCATCCTGAGGGATTTTATATTTATATATGAAAGATTTGAAAAGTAGGGATGCTGGGGTGGTTCAGCAGTTGAGCATCTGCCTTGGGCTCAGGGCATGATCCCAGATTCCTGGGTTTGAATCCCGCATTGGGCTCCCCGCAGGGAGCCTGCTTCTCCTTCTGACTGTGTCTCTGCCTCTCTCTCTCTTATGAATAAATAAATAAATCTTGAAAAAGAAAAAAGAAAGATTTGAAAAGTAAAATGATTTTAGATAGACAGGAATTTTTATGAATCAGGCAAAATTCTGCTATTGTAGGTCAAGCAGTTTTCTTGTGTTTCTATTTGAAATCCAATCCAATCTGTTAAAATGTTTTCTCTGACAAGACTGAAAAGCTTTCCCTCCCTCTTCTAAGGAGGCCAACCTCTTTTAAGAATGTATAAGCCCCATGTAGTGTTAAGACTATGGACGGATTGCTGCCCTTTTGCTAAGATAAAGACCACATTAGATGCTGAGTGTTCAAGGGCATATCTAGAAAGCCAATGTGCCTGCATGCAGTATGACCAACATTATTTGCCAGGCGGAAATACAACTGTTTCCTCCTCTTAACCGGTACTCAGTTGTTTTGAGAAATGATGCATTGGAGAAGTCTAATAAATCAGTCACAGATTTGTGTAGCCATCATAAGTCAACCAGATTTTCTTTCAAAGTGGAAAACAATTTTAGAGTAAAAGAACAGATTGCCTTGTTATTCATTCATACTTACACAAAGCCACAGGTATTTGTGGAAATGTCTTGTGGTTCTCTTCCCACCCTGTGGCTCTGGTTCTGATGGATGCGTAAGCTCTTAAAAACTCACTCTGGGTTTGCTAACACTTCATTTCACTAAACAAAGGTTTGAAGCCTTATAGGTGAACATGGTTTTGCCACCTGTTACAGAGACACAGAACTCCCAGCGTCCTCTCCTTCACAAATCACCATTGTTTCTCCCTGGCCAGCCCAGGCCTCTGCTTTCAGAATTCAGACACAACGATGTCAGAACTGTACTTGCTGGTAGTTACCTAGGTAATTTCAAGATGCCCATCTTTTAGAATGTTGAAAAATGGAAGTTCCTAATAGGAGATTCTCTCAAGTAACAGATTAAAAATGAGGCAAGATAGCACTGTCTCAGTTTCTGCAAAATAAAACCTAGGCACTATCACAGATGATAGGCTGGCGCCAACGTGCTATCATTTGGGACACCAAAAACAAGTAACTTGTATCATCCACTGGAAAAAAAAAATAGTGACTCGTCCCCTTGAAATGTGTGATAATGTAAAAAATAGTGACTCTTGTCCCCTTGAAATGTGTGATAATGTTTGGCATTCATAACTATCTTTGCTGCTCTGCCCTCATATTAAATATTTTCTTTGCCCTATTGGACTTGGTTACACATCTTTGTCTCTTTAAAACCCGGTTGTCAAGTTATTCGTTTAAATATATACAAACTCTTGTATCGGTATTTAGTGGAAAATGTTTTGAGGTTTTATTGTTTTCTTTTTTGTTTTTGTTCTTTTGGGTTTTTATTTTGGGTTAGAATTTTTTCTTTTTTTGTACTGTTCCTTTAACACAGAGTTCTTAGTAACAGGGGCAGTTCCTGAATTCAAATAAACCATTTTGTATGTTACCGATTTGAATGGGTTAACTAATTACAGGCTAAGATAAGGCCTTTTTTAGTGTTTTGAATTTTTAGAATTCACTACATAAATTGTAGGTATTGTGGGTCTCAAAAACACTAGAGACTTTTAAGTGTCTTAGCACTACCCTCAACGTGCCTGCTCTGAGTCAGCGAGTGCACCTTTTTGCGTGTAACTGCACTCTGGCGTGTGGCATCTTCTTCCAGGCCACGCCACACGGTGTCTAAAGCAGCCCTGCCGGTAGCTTCTTCCCCAGTGGCGGATAAAAACAACAACAACAACAACAAAAAACTTGAGCCAGAACTCCCGTAAAGCGTGGATTTCCTTAATTCCACCGTAGAATGCAGAAGGAAGGGAGCACCAGAGGCTGGCGGTTCTCTGGGCATCTAGGTTGGCACGGCTGGCTGGAAGAGCACAAGGAGGTCACGTCACAATAGGGCTGGACTACTGTAAAAGTTACACACATGTAGTTAGACCAATAGATTTATATAGTCGAGTTTTTTTGTCATGTAATTTATTAACTATTACAAAGACACAACTATTACAAAGACACAACTAAGAAATCAAGTATTTCTCTGGCTCTTGACAGGAAAAAAACAAATCACAGTCGACTTAACTCTTTGCTATCTAAAGAGTTGGCATTTCCTGTTCTGGGTGCTACTGCCAAACGTTCTGGTACTTGGAGTTGGGATGTACAACTTCCACCACCGACCTACCAATGCAGCGAAGTGCGTGTCGCGATTGGCCTTGTGGTTACGCCCCGGAGCCACTGGGCTTCAGTTCGGTCGTTTCGATAGGCATCTTTACAATATCAGCAGTTCCGCTTCATCGAAGTGCAGCAGGGGTATTCCTCTGTCCCTTCCGTTTATAGTTCTCTGGGAGAGTTCTATTTTTCAGTTTTTGTTTCTGTGTTTTCTTTTGCATTTTATTTTATTTTATTTTATTTTCTTCTTTTTTCTTTTTTTTCTTTTGCATTTTATATTTTGTATTTATCCCTAAAAATATTTTGTACCTTTTTTGTTTTTTTAAAAGAAAAGAAATGCGTTTGTGTATATATAGATACTTGCATGATATACTGTAGTCAACGTTCGGTTCCTCAAAAGGTCTTGCTGCTGTCAGGTGCTATGCACTACATCCATCATAACTGTATTAAGTACATTTCATATGTAAATAAACGTGGGACATTGGCCAAAAAACAAAAAACAAACAAACAAAAAAACCCCAGTTGATAATGGCTTTTTGCTCAATTGTATCAGTTTTTTTCTGTTTTCTGCTCCAATTGCGTTAATAACCAAAGGCTGCAAAAGTCCCCCAAGCTTGGGCGCCAAGGACAATTAAGTCATTGGCTACTTTTTGTGCCTGTTTACGTACTCTCTTCCAGTGAGGAAAATATAAACGCTTGGCACTAAGCGTGCTCCCGGAAGTTCCAGTCTGTCAGGAGCAGGGCTGAAGACCGTTAGGCTGTGCCATTTGTTGCTGCGAAGTGTCAAAGTCTAGGGCAAATCATAGGAATAAGCAACATTACTGCTGCCCCAATCCTTATCAGAAAATCAAACAAGGTGACTCAGAATTGACAAAGAGCAATATGCGGGCTGGAGAAGCCAGAGGGGCTGCTGGAAAGGAAGAAGAGGCCATGGCAGTTGGTTTCAATCCCCTCCTGGCTCTTAATAGAGGGCAACTTCTACAAATGCAAAGGAAGAAGTGCTTCTGGGGCTGGGCTCCCACTTCCTGATGTCCCTGAATGAAAGCTTTCTAGGCTAAAGACTCAATACAAACTCTACAAAGCTGGATGCTGTAGGATGTACAATCCTGGTTTGGAATATGGGTACAGAGGCCTAGGAGTCTCCTTTGCCAAGTGTCTATCTTAACTCAGATTCCACGCAGGCTGTATGTAGCGCTCACAATGAGACTGTGGGGAAGTGCCATCTCCAATGGTAGGGAGGTGATGGGAAAATTGAACCTTGGAGAAAGTAGCTTGCCAAAGGTTGCAGAGTTAGCACAAACTGGAAGTCAGATTCTTTTTTTTTTTTTTTTTTAAGATTTTATTCATGAGAGATACACACAGAGGCAGAGATACAAGCAGAGGGAGAATCAGGCCCCATGCAAGGACCCCGATGTGGGACTTAATCCCAGGTCTCCAGGATCACACCCTGGGCCAAAGGCAGGCACGCTAAACCTCTGAGCCATCCAGGGATTCCCCCCTGGAAGTCAGATTCTTAATTTTTTTTTTTTAATTTATTTATGATAGTCACACACACACACAGAGAGGCAGAGACACAGGCGGAGGGAGAAGCAGGCTCCATGCACCGGGAGCCTGATGTGGGACTCGATCCCGGGTCTCCAGGATCGCGCCCTCGGCCAAAGGCATGCGCCAAACCGCTGCACCACCCAGGGATCCCTGGAAGTCAGATTCTTAAATGTGTCTGATGATGAACCTTCAATGGATTTAATCACAAGGAGCATGACTAGGGGAGTGGAAAAAGCAGAACTCACATAGACAGGATTTAGATGAAGCTTCAATTCCCTCAACCATCATCGTTCCTTCCCGCCTATTTCCTCTTGTCCCTATCTCACATTTTACAAGGCTCAAAAAAAGGCCTTGAGCTACCCACTCAGGTTTCCTGGGCCTGACTTTCCTCATCTCTCTAGAACTGGGGTGAAAAGAGGATGGTGCTGACCCAGGTGGAAGCCGGTCATAGTCAAAGCCTGGCTTTGATGTGGATGCGCCGCATGTATACACGTTCTCTGTAGCTCGGATTCGGTGTTCCTCATTCTGATTTGACTTCATAGCCACTGTCCCGTGGCGCACCCATTGTCATCCCCGGAATACCTATAATACAACATGAACTGTGCAGTTATTGACTTAGCTCTTATCTTGTTCTTAAAAATGTATGGAATTTCTCTTCCCTAACAAGTGCCATTTCATCTCAGACCACTTTAAAACAAAACCAATGCGCTGGTGATGGCTTCTAGAGGAAGCGACTCAGCCCTGTGGCCACGAGCCCTGTGGGGCCCTTATCTTGGCATTAGAACTATCCCTCCACCGCACATGTCCCTGTTCAAATTAAAGTAGGAGAGGCCTCCAGTCAGGTAAGAACTCCCTGTGCTGCTGAGGATTGTTAACAAGGCATGAAAAGGAAATGAATTCTGCTAACTCCCCACGGTGCCTGTGGGCATGAAAACATTGGGTACGCATTTTCAATAAGAAAGCGACAGTTCTCTCTGTGAGAAGTTTCCAATCTAAGACAATGTCATAGAGAAAATAGTGCTCTTTTGTTTCTTTTAGTTTTGATGTTGGATTGTATTTGATTTTTTCACTTTGTTTCATCTCGAAAGTTAAAGGAGCTGCTCTTTTATTGGCAGCATTTCAAGGAATTCCAGGGTAACTTTGCTCCAGACCTGGTAGTAAAGATATTTAAATAGAACAGGTCTAGTGTCCGTTGTGCTGATTGATTTACATCTCTGGGAGCTAATTTTTCCTGTGAATGAGTGCTTGATACATCAAGGCCTATTTCTGTTCCATTTGTGTGATTCTACATGTTCTAAAACCTCTGCCTGAAAGCTGATCATTCAGCCCAGCAATGTTTACTGAGCTCCTATTCTGTACAAGCCCCAGGGCTCACTACTGCGGAGTAGACCAAAAATGAAGGTCATGATTCTTTCTTTCTTTCTTTTTTTTTAATTTTTAAAGAAGATTTTATTTATTTATTCATGAGAGACACCGAGAAGAGAGAGAGAGAGAGAGAGAGACAGACAGACAGACAGAAGGAGAAGCAGGCTCCATGCAGGGAGCCCAACATGGGACTCCATCCCAGGACTCCAGGATCAGGCCCTGGGCCAAAGGCGTTGCTAAACCGCTGAGCCACCCGGGCTGCCCCACGATTCCTTCTTAAAGAAGCTTGACTTTTTCTTGAGGAGAAAGTGGACGAAACAGGAGCTGTCTAGAGAGTATTGTGCTAAGTGAAATAAGTCAGTCAGATAAAGACAAATACCATATGATTTCATGCATCTGTGGAATTTAAGAAACAAAACAAACGAGCAAAGGAGGAAGAAGAGAGAAAACAAACCAAGAAACAAACTCTTTCTAAAGAAATATTTTATTTAAATTCAATTTGCCAACATATAGTATAGCACCCAGTGCTCAAGGAATGAACTCTTAACCATAGAGAACACACTGATGGTTACCAGATGGGAGATGGGTGGGAGGATGGGTGAAATAGGTGAAGGGGATCAATGGGTGCACTTGTGATGAGCACTGGGTGGTTATAGAAATGCTGAATCACTATATTGTTCACCTGAAAGTACTTTGACTCTGTATGTTAATTATACTAGAATTTAAATGAAAGCTTAAAAATAAAATGTAATATGTGCAATCATAAAAAAACCAAGCAGACAAGAGTCGTCATAGGCGATATGTAGTATATTCAACTGCTAGAGAGAAACGGTAAACATGGGATTTTAAAACTCAAAAGAGAGATGGACTCCTAACACAGGTTAGTCACTCCATCACAAATTCATTCATTTATTCAACCAATGAATATTTATGGACTCGTGTTTAGACGCTAAGGGGATTTCAAGATAAGTAAGAAAGGGGCCACCCTCCTTGGACTTGCAGTAGAGCAGACAAGTTAAGTCAGGCACACAGATAACTATCATTCAAGGAAGAAGGTGTTAAGTGTTGTAAGATGTTGGAATTTCAGAACGCAAAGGAATAACTCAGCTTGGAGCCAATCCAGGAAGGCTGGTAAAGTGGATATTCAAGACTGAGGTTCGAAGAATGGGCAGGATCCGTACAGGTGCAGCTGACTAACATACTTTCATCAATGGTGCACAATTTCTTTTTAAGTTGACGGGTTGGTATTTGGAATGTACTTTGCATAGAAACAATGTTCTATCTGGTCTTTGTGTTTCTGGTCTGTCCACAGGAGTTCATTTAGCCCACAATGTACTTGAGAAACGTTATAAATACATTCTTTCAACTACACATAGATACTGTGTCAGGGCTTCCATGGGAAAGTTCAGGCTGTTCAAATGTTTGGAGCTAGACACACAGCTTCCTGCTGCTCCTACATAGGATGCTGGACCTGGGCCCCCTCCTCGACTCCCCCCTCCAGATCCGAAGCCAACATCACAAAGGGCAGCCAAGGCTTCTGGGATTGGGGGGATTGGTGGTGGTGGGGTCGAGTCTATGGGGATCCAGTCTATGAGGCCTGCAGCTTACAGAGCTTTGGGGCCTCTTTTAAAAAAAAAAAATTAAAAATTGCTGACTTTCACCAATTTTACAAGAACAGAAGACTGTGTGAACATATTGGTAGGGTGCCTCCCAGGCCTGAGAGAATCTCAACAAGTGAGAGACCTTAAAGTTTCAGCTTCATTAACTGTCTGGGAAGTGGAACTCTAGGATTTGAAATGCTTGGAGACGAGTGATCTTTTTATTCTCTGTTCTTCACTAAAATACACTGAAGTGTTTTTGCATTAGGGAGTAAAGGACCTAGAGCTCCAGCAGCCAACTCCTTCGCTGCCCTTGGGGAAGAGGGAATGGGTGATGGTGAAGATGCAGGAAGACTGGGCAGGGCAGGGCTGGGGCCTGGTGTGGTCCATCACTGCACAGGAATAGGAGCCAGACAGACCTGGGCTGGTATTACAGAGTGTTCCAGAGTTGATCCTCCACTAGCTCCCTCACCTTTCTGATCTTGAGATTTCTTATTTGTAAAATGGGGGAAAGTGCCATTATAATTTGTAATGGCGTCAACTCCAGAGGATGGGCAGTTTCAATGACACAACACATCTAAAATACCTAGGCCAATCCCTAGGCTTGCCACAAGTGTTTGATAATGTGGAGGGATGAGTCATGGGGAAATTGTGATACTACATGTTTCAAACAGCTTTGCAAAACCCATTTTCCTGCCTGTAGTGCTAGTTCACTTGTCCCTATACCTGAAAGACAGAAAAGACTATGGGAAATATTGCCAACATTGGCCAGAACGTCAAGCATTCTGGAGGGATGGATGCACAGGTGTGTAAGTTCTTTGTAACTTGCAAATTCCGATGCACCTGGGGTATGGTACTGAAAGGAGTGTGGCTGTCAGAGATGGCTCACAGAGTTCCCAGCTGCTAGCCAATTACAGTATTTCCAAAGGATAAAGATAAATCGGACTGGTGGGAGGGTGGGGACCAGTAAAGCAGGTCGAGCAAGGGAGCTAAAGCAATTTAGCATGAGTATTTCTATTAAACACTTGTCAGGTAGAGACCTTACTTTTAAGAGACAAATGCTGAAATGTTTCGAGGTGAAGTGATATGATGTCTGGGACTTGCTTCCCTGGGAGACAAGCAGTTGAGGGTGCAGATAAAATTGGCCATTTTGGGTATATATCTGAAATTTCTTTCTTTCTTTCTTTCTTTCTTTCTTTCTTTCTTTCTTTCTTTCTTTCTTTTTTTCTTTCATTCTTTCAGATTTTATTTATTTATTTATTTGACAGAGGGAACGAGCACAAGCAGGTGAACTAGGAGAGGGAGAGGAAGAAGCAGGCTCCCACTGAGCAGGGAGCTTGATGTGGGATCCCAGGACTCTGGGATCATGACCTGAACCAAAGCAGACGCTTAACCAACGCCCTTGAAAGTTTTCATAGTAAAAACCTTAAAGAATGACCAAATGACATCACCTAATCTAAAATTGAGCACATGTCAAAATGTGTCCTTTGCTGTGGCTCCACACTGTCAGCAGGCACCTCCTTGACACATCTCACCTGGTCCCACCTCTGGGTCCTTGTCTGCCCCCCCTCTCCATGGGTCTAGATTTATCAGGGAGTGTGTATGAGGCATCTTGGCTGATGTAGATGGTACCTTACTTTAAAAGCTTCCCCTGGGATGCCCTGTGTCTGCTGTCATTATTTTCTTCCTAGCTTCTAATCCTGCCTTGAGCTTCGAGACCCCTCTGTGGTCCCCGACACCTGCCTGGCCCGCTGCCCTGCTGAGATTTCTGGTACCCACATGTTTCTTTTTTTTTTTTTTTTTAAGATTTTATTTATTTATTCATGAGAGACAGACAGAGAGAGAGAGAGAGAGAGAGAGAGAGAGAGGCAAAGACACAGGCAGAGGGAGAAGCAGGCTCCATGCAGGGAGCCCGACGTGGGACTTGATCCTGAGTCTCTAGGATCACGCCCTGGGCTGAAGGCAGCGCTAAACAGCTGAGCCATCCAGGCTGCCCTACCTACGTTTCTAACATTCTGACTTTTCTTTTGAATTTGAACCCTGGTGTTTGAGCACCTTCCAGGTTCAGTCCAATTTCATATCCCGTGCTTATTTCCCATCCTCCCTTTCTCTCACTTTGGATACCTTACTGCATCTCCATGACCAGTTGGTACTCGCAGTTCACCCAATGACAACAGAAGATGAAACCATTATATTTTTTTCAACTCCAAGAATAATGTGCATTTCATTTCCTTGTAGTTTTATTCTGGAATTTTTAATTGGCTGCTCCTTTGCTTTAAATTGATCAGTTTTCGTCCATCTTAATGAGATCATTATACTACATTTCTGAAGCATGAAAACACATACCGCCTGTTAGTTTCCTATTGCTGCTGGTACAAATTTCTACATAATTAGTGATTTAAAATGACATTTGTTCTCTTACAGTTCTTAAGGTCAGAAGTCTGAAAAGGGTCTTACTGAGTTAAAATTAAGGTGTTTGTCTGGAGGCTCTAAGGGAAAACCTGTTTCCTTGAGTTTTCCAGCTTCTGGGAGCTGCCTGCATTCGTTGGCTCTCATTTCCCTCCTCTGTCTTCAAAGCCATCAGTGTGGCATCCTCAAGTGTCCTCCCTGACTCTGGCCCCTCCTGCCTCCCTCTTCTACTTGTGGGTATACTGGGCCCACCTGGATGATCCAGAAGAATCTCTTTAAAGCCAGCCAACTAGCCATCTTAATTCTACCTGTAGCCTTAATTATCTCTTGCCATGTAATCTAACATATCCACAGGGTTCAGGGAGTAGTGTGTGAACATCGTTTGGGGGCAGGGGGACATTATTCTGCTAACTGCATACCATATTAGAGATTGAATGTCACTTTAAGGAGATCCAGGGCAAAAGTTATCCCAAGAATGGAGTGTTTGGTTTAATAAAAACCACACAGATGACCAAGATACCGTTCAGTTAAGTTTGTCTAAATAGACTGCTGATTGAATGAACCACTCATTCTCCCAACACCATCAGTTTTCCCGCCCACCAGTTGGCTTTCCCATAGGCTCCAGAGCTCCGGAAAGGGCGCTTGGTGATTTTGAGTGAACTCCTGATCCTCCGACACTGTCTTTAGGATAACAGGATGAATGGCATACATGGATCATTTACTGCTGTTGGTCCAGGACAAGCCCGGGCTTGTTCTCCGCTCAGGCCCAGGGTGCCAGCTGTGCTGCATGAGGGCGCATGTCCAGGGACGTGGCCTCAGTGTCCAACTTGCTGGGCCACAGCACGGATGCAATTAAATGTGGGAGACCCACAGGCAGAGAAGAGAATCCTGACCTAGAAGGTAACCTGAGATTGTCTGCTTTTTTCAGCTTAGTTTACAGGTGGAGAAAATGAGGCCCCAGGATGCTAGTGACTTATTTATTTATTTATTTATTTATTTATTTATTTTAAAAGACTGTTTTTTTTTTTTTTTTTTTAAGGTTTTATTTATTTACTCACGAGAGACACACAGAGAGAGGCAGGGACACAGGCAGAGGGAGAAGCAAGCTCCCTGTGGGGGGCCTGATATGGGACTGGATCATGCCCTGAGCCAAGCCAGACACTCAACCACTGAGCCACCCAGGCGCCCTGCTAGGTGACTTTAAAAAACATGTGTGGTGGGATCTCTGGGTGGCTCAGCGGTTGAGCGCCTGCCTTCAGCCCAGGGCGGGATCCTGGACTGAAGCCTCCACTTGTGGCTATACTGGGCTCTGCCTGTGTCTCTGCCTCTCTCTCTCTCTCATGAAAAAATAAAATCTTAAAACAAACAAACAAAAACAACAACAATAAAACATGTCTGGTGGTGTCAGAGACCACAACCAGAAGCAGACTTTTGAGGGGCCAAGTAGAATCCACCCTGTTTTTTTTTTCCTAAATCACCACACGTGACATCTATCATTTCTTTAGAAAATAATTTTTTTTCACTAGCAGCTCAATGTCACACCCGTCCGTGTTAGGAGACTAGAGCCCTGCGATAACAGACGAATGAAAGGCCTTTGTTCCAAAAGTAGAAGTGAGATAAGATGTGCTGGAGTAAAGTGAAGAAAAGTAGCAGTTAAGATACAGGGCAGGCCTGTATTCAGAAGAAGCAGTGAAGTGGAGCCAGATCCCCGGCCAAGGCCGTATCCCAGCACCCTAGGCTCTGCGCCCCAGGCGAAGGCACCTCCAGACTAAGTGTTTCTCCCTGTGCCCTTGCTCGTGCCAACTCGAGTCCTTCATCCACTGATGTTCATTCATTCATTCTCAGTCCACAAATATGCAACAGGCTCCTGCTCTGAGAGCCAGAGCAGTAGGGACCTGAGAAAACCAAGAGGTGAGCGCTCCTGTGGGTGTTGACAGGTGGCCTCCTGTCCCGCTGCGCTGTTGGCCAGATGAAGCTTTCACACAACTGAACTAAGGAACCTTCGGAAGTACCCCAGCTAGCAATGTGTGAGTGTGCAGAAGGCCCGGGCAGCGACTGAGCGGCTGCCTTCGGCTCGGCTCAGGCCATGACCCTGCGGTCCCAGGATGGGGTCCCACATTGGGCTCCCCGCAGGGAGCCTGCTGTTCCCTCTGCCTGTGTCCCTGCCTCTCTCTGTGTGTCTCTCGTGAATAAAGAAATAAAATCTTTAAAAAAAAATTTTTTTTAAATTTTTATTTATTTATGATAGTCACAGAGAGAGAGAGAGAGAGAGAGAAAGAGAGAGAGAGAGAGAGAGAGAGGCAGAGACATAAGCAGGCTCCATGCACCGGGAGCCCGATGTGGGATCCGATCCCGGTCTCCAGGATCGCGCCCTGGGCCAAAGGCAAGCGCCAAACCGCTGTGCCACCCAGGGATTCCCAAATAAATAAAATCTTAAAAAAAAAAAAGAAGGCCCTCCTGAAATTGAACCAGAAAAAGGGCACTCAGGTGGGTACCCTGAGACAGGCCGGATGCAGGTCCCTTTCCTAAAGAGTAGAGTGTGTGTGCTGTGCCGCCCAGAGCTAGTTCATCCTCCCCTGGAGAACTGGTCATAATTCAGTGGACCACTTGCAGTCCGCCCATTTCAGCCCTTCTGGGGAGCCACTGCTCAGGCAAGCAGTTAAGGAATAGATGTTCATCGCTCTTGGGGGCCTGGAGGTTGGAATGTGCAGAGTGCTTCCTTATTTGGCAATTCCGTTTGTAAATGAACCCAGACCCTTCGGAAGGGGAAAGCCTGGTACACTTTGCGACATATTTGGAGGGACTTGTGTTAAAATGGTGTATTTAATTGTGCGATGTCCTCCCCATCAGGGACTGACAGTCTGATGCAAAGCAGTTTGTCAGTGGCTTCTCCCACAATCAGACATCTGTGTAAGCTGTGTTAGATGGAAAGAAATATGTTTCCTGAATAAAGGATATTGAGATGAGTTATACAATTTTTAATGCACCGAAATGATGTCCAGTTGAACAATAAATCCTTTTATGTGTTAAATAATACAAAATGATCTCTGAGAAATAGATGTCAGATTAAAAAATATGTAGGCTATTTAATTCAGTTTTACACTATTTGACCTTGATATTCTGATTCATTGCTATGTAAAATGAGCTTTCACAAGAGAGACTGATTCATTGCTGTTACTCTTCTTTTTATTTTTTTCCAGTACCTTCTATTCTTTTTTACAGTACTCTTAAAATAGGGTTAGAGTTATTTTTAAAAACCCAGCTCTTTATGTGTGTCCGATGAACAGCAAAATAACCTAGAATTTCAAATAAAGCAAATTGGAGGGTCCTTCTAAACCTCACCATGGAGACCAGACAGTGAACTGTTACCATGGAGACATTTTTAAGTCCACTATGCATGGAGTGATGATTACCACACATTCCGATATTATTAGCACAGAGCAGATATTATATGAAAGCATTTTAAGTTCCTCACTGGAAGCATGGCATTAATATCAAACAGACTTCAATGCACTAGAGGTGTCCTCATCTCTGCTACATGAAGGGGAAACTCACAGCTCCCAGACTTCATCCCAATTCCTGATTTAGTCTGGAGTGGAGGCTGAGCAATTCGTATTTTACCTGAGTGGCTCAGGAGCCGCCGAGAGCCAGGCTGGTACGAGAATCTCACAAACAAGGGTTTCCAGGTAGGTAGTCATCAGGAATGCTGTCTCAGCTTGGTTTTGGCTAAGAAGAGTTTTTCCTGCTCTTTTAGAGTTTTTTTTTTTAATATTGGGAAAATGAATCACAATTAATTAAAATTTGTAAAAACTTAATTCTTTCTTAAGCATTTGCACTCCATTCCCCACCTTTTTACTCTATTTATTAATTTGATACCTTTCAGCCATTGCTTTTAGAGGGATTTTTTACAACTTAAATTCCCTTAGATATTTCAAACTGTGTAATATACTCGATTTTTTAAAGCACCTTAAACTTGAAAGCTTTCTCAAGTTTTGTTTTTGTTTTTTAATTTTTATTTATTTATGATAGTCCCACAGAGAGAGAGAGAGAGGCAGAGACACAGGCAGAGGGAGAAGCAGGCTCCATGCACCGGGAGCCCGACGTGGGACTCGATTCCGGGTCTCCAGGATCGCGCCCTGGGCCAAAGGCAGGCGCCAAACCGCTGCGCCACCCAGGGATCCCCCCCCCCTTTTTTTTTGTCCAGGAGGGGCAGTCAGAGAGAAAGAAATGTAAGCAGACTCCCCACTGAGCAGAGCAGACTTGGGGCTCTATCTCACCACCCTGAATCACAACCTGAGCCAAAACCAAGAGTCTTAACCGACTGCACCATCCAGGTGCCCCTCAAGTTCTTAAGTAGCTAATAAAACTTCATAAATTGAACTTCTGTTCTCTTCTGTTCTCAGTATTTTGACAGTATATATGCATGGTCAGATTTCAACAAAATAACTACAAATCAAGTAGTTATACATTTTATTTTATTTTTAATTATTTATTTTTAAAGATTTTGTCTATTTTTTTAAATATTTTTAAATTTTTATTTATTTATGATAGTCACAGAGAGAGAGAGAGAGGGGCAGAGACACAGGCGGAGGGAGAAGCAGGCTCCATGCACCGGGAGCCCGATATGGGATTCGATCCCGGGTCTCCAGGATCGCGCCCTGGGCCAAAGGCCGGCGCCAAACCGCTGCGCCACCCAGGGATCCCAGATTTTGTCTATTTATTCATGAGAGACACACACAGAGAGAGAGGCAGAGACATAGGCAGTGGGAGAAGCAGACTCCATGCAGGGAGCCCAACAGGGGACTCGATCTCTGGCCTCCAGGATCACGCCCTGGGCTGAAGGCGGCGCTAAACTGCTGAGCCACCCTGGCTGCCCTATACATTTTAAATTTGAATCACTGTGCTAACTTCTCTGACTCTGATAATCCAATCATTAAAAACTTCGCAATTATATCAAATTCAAATTTACAAATTCCACAACAAAAATGCATTTATTGAACTCTGTAGATTCTATTTCCTTTTTTTTTTTTTTTTTTTTTTTAAGATTTTGCTTATTTATTCATGAGAGACACAGAGAGAGAGGCAGAGACACAGGCAGAGGGAGAAGCAGGCTCCCTGCGGGGAACCTGATGCAGGACTCAATCCCAGGACCCTGGGATCACACCCTGAGCTGAAGGCAGAGAGGCTCAACTGCTGAGCCCCCCAGGCATCCCTCCTTTAAAAAAATTTTTTTAAAAAAAAAAGATTTGTTTATTTATTTCTGAGAGAGACAGAGTATACAAGTGGGGAGAGAGTCAGAGCTCCAGAGAGAGAAGCAGACTCCTCGCTGGGCAGGGAGCCCTATATGAGGCTCAATCCCAGGACCTGAGCAGAAGGCAGACACTTAACCGACTGAGCCATGCAGGCACCTCAGTTTGATTTTCTTAACCATTTCTAGACATTTAACTCCACTTGGGGAGAAAATTTCCTCCTTGTTTATTAATCCAAGATTTGAAAGTGACACTAATGGTGGGATATGCTGAAGATGAGTTTTAGTAGCCATTTATTAGAGTTTAGAGTTGTTTTCCCAGAGATCCTAGGTGGCAGCCCTCATGTGGCCAGAGATATTATCACTGATACGGTGACAATGTGGAGATGTGGAGCCCAGGGTCTGTGAACACAGTCTCCTAGTGGAGCTGTGTGTCCCAGCCACCTGACCTAGGCACCATAGGGTAGTAAGTATGTGGGGTTATAGTTTTTAAAAATTACATATTAAAGAATTATTTGTTTGAAAGAATTTAAGACATATGGAAGTGATATTGTAATTTTATGCTGGAGCTCTTTAATATGCTCTTCCATTTGAAGGCCTAGGATTGAAACGGGGGAGAGGGGGCAGGACTCCAGGGCTCTCACTTGATAAATGTATCTTCTAGGAGAGGATAATTACAATGGATTTCCTTTATGGATTCCCTTTAGGGACAGTAGGTCCCAAACAACCAGGATCTGAGAAGTAATTCACTTGGAATCGGTGAAAGGGTCATAAGTTCATGAATTCACTGAATAGTGGTCTGTATTAGTGTAGGTAAAAGCTAAACTGCTATGACAAAGAGCCCCCAGATAGGATGGCTCATCAAAAATAGAGCTTTATTTGACCTTTACGTAATAGCCCTGTGGAAAATGGGCCAGGTGCTCCAAGAATTGTATATTTTTGATACAGAATATAAGAATTTTCTTTCTTTCTTTCTTTCTTTCTTTCTTTCTTTCTTTCTTTCTTTCTTTCTTTCTTTCTTTCTTCTTTCTTTCTTTCTTCTGCTTTTTCACTGAGTTATGTATACAATAAAGTGAATAAAACAAACACAAATATCATGTGTATCAGTTGGTAAAAATACTCATTCTGATGGTATAGAACTTTTTCATTACCCCAGATAGTTCCTGTGTCCTTATGTGGTGTATCTCTTGCAAAGGTAATGATTATTTGGACTTCTGTCATCATTAATTAGTATTATCTGTTCTTGACATTCCTATAAATGAAATTATATAGTGTGTATACTTTTTTTAAAGAGTTTTTTTTAGAGCAGTTTTAGGCTTCCAACAAAATTAAGAAGGAGGTACGAATTTCTCATAGTCACCCTATTCTTGCACATGCACAGTCTCCTCCATTAACAACTCTCCAAAATGGTACTTTTTTTTTTTTTTTTTTTTTTTTTTACGAAGAATGAACCTATATTGACACATCATGATCACTCAGTCCATAGTTTACTTTTGGGTTCACTCTTGGTGGTGCATTTGGACAAATGCTTAATGATGTATGTCTATTGTTATAATATCATGCAGAATGTTTTCACTGACCTAAAAATCCTCTGTGCTGTGCCTATTCATCTTTTCCTGTGACTCTGGAATATTTTTTTTTGTTGGGATCTAATTGGCATATAAAATTATATTGATTTCAAGTGTGCAACACAATGATTTGATATTTGTGTTTATTGTGGAATGATAACTACAAAGTTTAGTAAATATGTATACACTTTTGTGTTGGTTTCTTTCACTCAACATAATGTCTTAAGATTCATCCAAGTTTTTATGTTTATTATTAATCCATTTCCTTTATTTTGCATAGCATTTCATTTTATGAATAGGAACAATTGATTTGTCTATTCTTCTGTTGATGGACATGAGTTACTTCCTGTTTTTGACATAAATAAAGCTACTACAAATATTCTTATATATGTATCTTTTTTTAAGGTTTAGTTATTTATTTTAGAGAAAGAGAGCATGTAGTGGGGAGGGACAAGGGGAGAGGAAGAGAGAAAGTCAAGCAGACTCTGCACTGGGTGTGGAGCTTGACTCAAGGCTCAATTACATGATCAGGGGATTTCCACCTGAGTGGAAACCAAGAGTTAGACTAAGATCAACTGACTCAGTTACCCAGGCTCCCCGTTATGTATCTTTAGTATATATGTGCACTCACTTCCCTTGGATTTAATTGTATGGGTGGGGTTGCTGGTCATGGGTAAACATGTGTAGCTTTCGTGGATACTGTCAAACTATTTTTCAAAATGGTTGAATGAGATTATACTCCTGCAAGCAACGTATGAGAGATCCAGTTGCCCCACATTCTCACAAATATAAGGGATTATCTGTCTTAAACTTTAGTCACTCTTGTAGGTGTTTTGTGGTGTGTTTTATTTTATGCACTTATTTTTCTGAGAAGGCATATCTAGGTGTCACCAGACTCTAATATGTCCATGGCACACAAGGTCCTAAGAGCCCTGTATTAGATCACAGTTATAGTCCTACTATGACCTGGTCAAAGGCCTGTCAAAACTGGGTACTTTGGTTTTCCCACTGTAAGGACAAAAAGCAGAAGTTCAGAAGGCGCACTTTCCTGTCCAGCAATGAGGAAGTTGCTCAGCGTTTACTCACTTAATGACTTAGTCAGGGGGCCACACCTAGCCTCCCGGGTATCTGGGAAATGTAGTCTCTAGCTGGGCAGCCATGAGCTCAGTCTAAACTCTATTACTATGGAACACAGGGTGACGGACTACTAGTGGTCTCCACTACAAGATGCTATTATTGACTGTCCCGGTGATACTTTTTGGTGGGGCAGACTTTCATGGCAGCAGAAATGGACCTCCACCCAGGATGAGGAACTGCTGAATCACCTAAGCTGCCCCACCCCAACTTTCATCAACAGATGTCTGGGGCAGTGTCTCTCAGGTGAAATCATGCTGAGCTTGCCCCTCAGACAAATGCCTAGATTGATCAGGTCCAAGAGGTTCTCCAAAAATGTATATATAAAACCTGATATTTGTGATGTGTCAGTAAGTGACTGAATGACTCAGGGATTAGTAGGGTGGTTTTATTCAGGTCTTGGGGAAGAATGTTGAAGATGTTGTTACGAGGTGGCCCGAGTCATGCCTTTGTCAAAATACCTTGCGTGGCACTAGACTCTTCAACAGAATTGACAAAAATGTGTTGCAACCAATCTTTCCCGGAAGTCACCGTGTCTCAACCAACCCTCTTGGCTCAACCATGAGTGTGGCTTTTGCCCACTCCTCAGACTGGGTACACTGTGTGCCCCCAGACCTCAGAGTCAGCTGCTCCAATTTCTTCACTCCATGCACTCGAAACAGCAGAGACAGAGAGGAGCAAATGATGAAGTGAGAACACGTCTAGCAGTGGAAATACATAGATAACACCAAAACTATGCAGTTGCTTTACTTAGGAGTGAGGGAAGTGTCCACTGGTCTGGTTCCTACCAATGCCAAATTGATGGAAGAGGCTTTGTCATGTAACCAAAGGCCAGAGCCGAACCAATACTCTTTGTTTATAGTAAACTCACACATGCCAGCAGCAGCTGGGTTGGAGATTTAGGTCCACATGAAAACCCCAAAAGGGCAATGATAAAAAGATTAAATGTTTCAGTGTGAACTATATTAAAAAACATAGACTTGGAAACAACCAAAGAAAAGCAAAAAACTGACCTCTACCTGGGAAGTGGAGAATCACCCAGAACCCCTTTCTCCTCGCTCTGTTTAATGGTGGGCTCCTGTGTTTGCACCTTCCCTCCATTTAGCAGATACAAGCAGAGAAGAAAATAGCTTTGATTTACAATTCGAGGAGGGGCCTGGGAAAATCTCTAAGATGCCACAGAGGGTTTTGGGATCTGCTCACATCTTGGAGTGAGGGAGGAGAAAGCTTGTGCTGCCAAGATAGGGGAGAGGCCGGAATTTGGGGAGAAGAAAAGAAATAAAAAAGACAAATGGCATTGGGAAGAAAGTGTGTTTACCCACTGGATTTCTGTTATAAGAGGTTTGGGCAGTGAGACTGGGCTCTCTATTGTGACACAAAGGGATGCATCAGTGAGAATAGAAAGCCTGAAGTGCTAGCTTTCTCACTCTTTCCCTAAAGTCTCCAAACTCTGTTATTTATTTATTTTTAATATATTTATTTATTCAGGAGAAACACAGAGAGAGAGAGGCAGAGACACAGGCAGAGGGAGAAGCAGGCTGCCTGCGGGGAACCTGATGCAGGACTCAATCCCAGGGCCCTGGGATCAGGACCTGAGCCGAAGGCAGACACTACTGCTCAGCTATCCAGGTGCCCCACCATGTGGGTTTTAATGCTGGAAACCTTGAGTCGCTTGAGTCCTATGTGATGCGTACAATGCACTGGATGCCCACCTCCCTAGTTCCCCCAGCCCAGGAGCACCAAGGACACATTCTGGGTTGTTTTCATGGGTGTGCACAGCTCATTAAGGGGGAGCTTTATGGAAACCCTAGTTCTGAATATCATGGCCCCTCGTTTCATTCCAGGGGTTGTTTCAACTGCACCTAAGCTTTGAATGTGTGAATTCCATTCAGATTTGTTCAGAAATTCTAGTTTGGGAAACGTTATAAATAGGTTTCTCATGAACACTTATGAGGAAAAAACACACAAGTGAAAACACACCCATTGGCTGAGGCTCTGCCAACAGATCTGAATAAAAACTTCTTGGTTGGCACCAAATACACTAGGATCTTTTGAAATAAGCCTCATGCCTGGTTGGCAAAACATGAATGAGCTGACTGTGTATTAAAAGGGCATATTATCCTCACTTGGCAACACACACAAAAAGTGTGCTTACTGGACAATAAAATTCTGACCTTAACTTCATACTCCTTTTCCCCTCATTTACAATATTTGGTTTAATTAAGAAGTGAAATTGTGAATGTTTTCTTGGCAATTTGGCAATAAACATCTGTACTGAATATAAAGTTCCATTTGGTGTCTGGGGGCAAAGTTATCAGTTCGTTAATCTATGGGTAAGTTTCTTGGAAAGTAAAAGAGGGCCAGTGTTGGGATCCAACCTTTTTCTTAAGCATGGTAATGTGCTTTTTCTTGCTGAAGGGGAGCAGAGAGGGGGTTTGGCCAGAGCACTTCATCAACAAGAACCTTTGAGAAGTCCATGCACAGGGAGGAAGTTGTTGACAGCATCGACAATTATTTCTAAGCAGTATTTCTTCTGAACTTTTCTTACAGCTGCAGAATATGGTAAGAACGCAGCCTCCATCTAAGATATAAGGGAGGCGTCAAAAATGAAGAGAGAGAGAGAGGCATAGTCAACAAATGGCATTTACTCGTTCACTTCAAATCCTTCGCTATAAGTACATTCATTAGAAGTAGAAGCTAAGAATAAGATGGCAATCTTAGGAAGACTGGAAGAAAATATAATGGAATAGTAATTAGACCTCGGGTGTGTGGATGCGAGGAAGTCTTCTAAGTTTAGAAGAAATCACATAGCAAAAAAGAAGTGAATGCATATTTTGAAATTCAGTATCTGCAACTAACAAAAACTAACAGTATCTGAAAAGATAAAAGATGAAATATCACAGGTCCATGAGAAACAAGTGCTTAATTGTCGGCTTCGATCAGGTTCCCTGGCAACCGGCTAAGATGAAACTTCAGTATACAAGAAGTTTTTGTGACTCTAAGTTTCTGTCAGTGGATGAACAGATCAAGAAAATGTGATAGATTTATATAGCAGAATGTTTAAGATTCAGCCTTAAAAATGAAGGAAGTCCTATCATTTGTGACAACATGGATGAACCTGAAGGGCATTATGCAAACCAAAATAAGCCAGACAGAAACAAATACTGCACAGTATAACTTGTATGTGGAATCTTTTTTTTTAAAGATATTATTTATTTGAGAGAGAGACAGACACAGTGGAAGCAGGGGTAGGGGCAGAGGGAGAGGGAGAAGCAGGCTCTTCATTGAGCAGAGAGTGCCCCTGACATGGGGCTGGATCTCCACGAGGGGCTCTATCTCTGGACTCCAAGATCATGACCTGAGTGGAAGGCAGACGTTTAACTGACTGAGCCACACAGACATCCCTTGTATGTAGTATTTTTTTAAAAAGTCAAACTTGGGTAGCTGGGTGGCTCAGTGGTTAAGTGCCTTGCCTTCAGCTCAGGTCAAGATCCCAGGGTCTTGGATCCAGCCTCATATCAGGATCTCTGCTCAGCTGGGAGTTTGCTTCTCCCTCTGGCCCTCCCCCTGCTTGTGCCTCTCTCTCTCTCTCTCTCTCTCTCTCTCTTTCTCTCTCTCAAATAAATAAATACAAGATTTTTAGACAAAAAAATCAAACTCATAGAAACGAATTGCAGAATGGTGGTTGCCAGGGGCTGGGAGTGGGAGAAGTAGGGAAAGGTTGGTAAAAGGTTACAAAATTTCAGATATAAGAGGAATGAGATCTGAAAATATACTATATGAATTGGTGATTATAGCTGAAAACACTGTACCATATCATTGTAATTTGCTAACAGTAGAATTGAAATGTTCTCTCACACACACACAAAAGGTAATGATGTGAGGTGATGGACATGTTAGTTAACTCAATAGAGAATCTTTTCAAAATATTGTACATATATGTATATATAATCGTTACGTTCACATTAAAAAAAAGATTTTTATTTATTCATGAGAGACACACACAGAGAGAGGCAGAGAGACATAAGCAGAGGGAGAAGCAGGCTCCTCGAGGGGAGTGGGGTGTGGGACTTGATCCCAGGACCGCAGGATCACTCAACTACTGAACCACCCAGCCGTCCCACGTTCAGATTTTAAATATCTTATTATTATTTTTTACATTTTAAATATCTTATAATTTTATTTGTCAATTATAGTAATTTCAGTGAAGCTGAAAGAACAAAAAGTTTATTGAGGAGGATTCTGTAAACAGCCCCCTTGAGGGAGGGAGGCAGCAGGGCTGGGCAGAGGAAGAAGCTGAGTAGTGATGTAGAAGCAGCTCAGGTTTCAGATGGCCCTGCAGAATGGTCTCAAATTGAGTCAAGGGGACTAGTTTCCCCTGGACTCAACTATGGTGCTCCTAGAAAGGGGGCCTAACCTTAGGCAAGGTGTTCCCTTCCCTGAAGACAATTACTAGAGAAGGAAGCAGATTCTAAATGTCCACAGCATGTCTGCTTGGCAATGGAGCAATGAGAGCCCTTGTCTTCAAGGGGGTTCTAAGTGGCAAGTGTGAAAGTCTATAAAAGGAAATCTCATTATTCAAAATTCCATTTAGAAATGGGGAAGCCAGAGGGGGAGCTCTCTTGCCCTACCACTCCTTGTCAATTGCAGACCCAATTAGGAAGAGATGTACCCTACAAGTCAATGCTGCTTTACTACCCCAGCTGGACGAAGAAGGGTTTTTTCCTTCCTCCCACAACAGCCCAACCAATGACACACTGTCACAGCTCAGCCAACAAAGAGCCACTACACTTTGAATTCCCAGTTTAGTCCATGGACTCTGCTTCTAACAACCCCTCCCCATGCCTCTCTTTCCTCTATAAAAGAGCATTCCTCCCCTTTGTTCCTTGGACTTGTCTATGGTTTCACTGTGGCTTGCAAGTTCTGAGCTGCAATTCTCTGCTATTCCTGCCTAAATTCATCTTTGCGAGCAAAATAACTGGCAGTTTTATTTTTAAGGTTAATGCACCCATTGCATTCACCAATAAAGAACTAAACACTAAAAAAACTCACAGTGTTAATACGAAAAGCAATGGTTCCAATATAGAAATTGACAAAGGACATGACTACACAATGCATAGTTCATGAATGGGAAAATGTCTAACATCACTAGTTATCAAACAAATACAGGTCAGTTGTGCCTGGATGGCCCAGTTGGTTAAGTGTCTGCTTTTGGCACAGGTCATGATCCTGCAGTCCTGGGATCCAGCCCCAAATTGGGCTCCCTGCTCAGTGGGCAGTTGGCTTCTCCCTCTGCCCCTCCCCCCTGCTTCTGTGCTCTCTCTCTCCCTCTCTCTCTAATAAATAAATAAAATCTTAAAAAAATTTTTTTCACTCCCAGACCTGGTAGGTACTTGTGCAGGGAGGACTCAAATTGCTGAGGCTGGACTTGTGGGGCTCTTGGTCATCTCTCTCTTCCACCATGCTCTCTCCAACACGGTAGACTTGGGATAGCAGTACTTGTTGGATATGGTTCAGGACTCCCAAAGCCAGAGTCACCCAGGATCACCTTCATTGCATCATATTCCCTGAGGCAATTACAAGGGTCTACCCAGTTTTAAGGAGAGGAAACACAGCTTCCACATCTTAATGGAAGAAGGCAAAGGTTCTAGAAGACCATGTGGGATGGGAAATATTATTGCAGTCATTTTTCACAAAATTCAATCTTCCACACAAAACTACAATAATTAAATAGGATTTTATTTATTTATTTTTAAAAGACTTTATTTATTCATGAGAGACACAAAGAGAGAGAGAGAGAGAGAGAGAGAGAGACAGAGGGAGAAGCAGGCTCCATGCAGGAAGCCTGATATAGGACTCGGTCCCGGGTCTCCAGGATCATTCCCTGGGCTGAAGTCGGCGCTACACGGCTGAGCTACCCGGGCTGCCCATTAAATAGGATTTTAGCAAAGTAAAATAAAATACACTCATCAATGGCACAAAATAGAAAGTCAAACAACTGGATTATTATATTTAAAATTTAATATGTGATTAAGTTATCTCAACTCAGTAGTTATGAAAAATTGTTCAATTACTTATGTCTGGATGACTGATGAATCAAAGAATTTAATGTAAAAAAAGATAAAACTGAAAAAATATCAAAACATTGAGAGGGCTAGGGTGCTTCAGAAGCTTAAAGTTGTAAGAGAAATCCCAAAGGAAAAGATTTTTTTTTTTTTTTTTAAGGAAAAGATTTTTAAATGACTAATTATGATGAACTTCTAAGTTAAAAAAATTCTTATTTTCCAAATAGAAAAGGAAATAAGTGACAAATTTTGAAATATACTCTAAGTAAATACAAAAGAAAAGGTTAATATCTTCCAACATATAGGGACACCTGGGTGGCTCAGTTGGTTAAGCATCTGCCTTTTGCTCAGGTCATTATTCCCAGGGTCCTGGGATTGAGACTCTGCTCAGCAGGGAGTCTGCTTCTCCTTTTCCCTCTGTGTGCTCTCTCAATATCTCTCTCTCTCTCTTTCTCATAAATAAATAAATAAATAAATAAATAAATAAATAAATAAATCTTTAAAAAGTATCTTCTAATGTGTAAAGAGTTCAAATAAATGGACTAGTGGTAAAGGGCAAAATATAATTCATAATAGTAAACAAAAAGAAAGTAATTTTGTAAATTGTGATAGAATGTAGAATACATAAACTATAAAATTTCTATATAAACTATATAAAACTGTGCAACACGAAACTTACCATTTTAACCATTTCTAAGTATACATTTCAATGACGTCAAGTACATCCACATTGTTGTGCAGCCATCTCCAGAACTCTCTTCATTCTGTAAAACTGAAACTCTGCACCTGTTAAGCAATAACTCCCCATTCCTGCCTCCCCTGACCATGGCAATCATGAGTCTACATTTTGTCTGTAGGAATTTGACTACCCTAAGTCCCTCATATAAGTGGAAACATACAGTACTTCTTTTTTGGAGACTGGCTTATTTCACTTAACATGATATCCTCAGGGCTCATCCATGTTATAGCATGTGTCTGGATGTCCCTTCTTTTTAAAAATTTTTTTTAAAATTAATTACTTATTCTTCTTATTTATTTATTTAAATTCAATTTGTCAACATATAGTATAACATCCAGTGCTCATCCCATCAAGTGCCCGTCAGTCACCCAGTTACCCCATTCCCCTGCCCACCTCCCCTTCTGCAAACCCTTTGTTCTTCCCCAGAGTTAGGAGTCTCTCATGTTTTATCACCCACTAGATTTTTTCCCACTCATTTTCCCTCCTTTATCCTATATAATCCCTTTCACTATTTCTTATATTCCACATATGAGTGAAACCATATGATGATTTTCTTTCTCCGAATGACTTACTTCACTCAGCATAATACCCTCTAGTTCCATCTGTGTCGAAGCAAATGGTGGGTATTTGTCCTTTCTGATGGCTGAGTAATATTCCATTGTACATATAGACCACATCTTCTTTATCCATTCATCTGTTGAAGGTCAGGATGTTCCTTCTTTATAAGGATGACTAACATTCTATTTTATGTATAGACCACGTTTCATTTCATTCATTCATCCATCAACGGAAAAATCCTTTTTTTTTTTTTTTAAGATTTATTTATTTATTCATAAGAGACACACAAAGAGAGGCAGAGACATAGGCAGAGGGAGAAGCAGGTTCCCTGTGGTGAGCCTGATGCGGGACTTGATACCAAGACCCCGGGATCATGACCTGAGGCAAAGGCAGACACTCAACCACTGAGCCACCCAAGCATCCCGAAATCCTTTTGTTAAATTGTAAAACTAATACATGTTTATGTTTAGAAATTCAAACAATTGAGAAAAGCATAAAAGAAAAACAAGTCTTTTACTCTTCTTTATCCTTCGCATTCATCACAGTACCTCCCATTTAGCACTCAATCATGCATCCTTCCAGAAAGTCTGTGTGTTCATAGAAGCACACTTGCATACTTACCTCGTCTTTCTTTCTTTGGTCTCTGGACTGTTCCTCAGATGATGAGAATCTTGATGGTGATAAAACTGGGTGATATAATCTCTAGTTATAGTACAATATTAAGAATATTAGGTTTTACACTGTTTAAAATATATTTAAACCAAATATAAGTGGGGTATTTGTCCTGATGTAGGCTTCTGAATGCCTACCCTCTCTTGAGAAGAGTTAGTCCTAGACCCAACCAGCATAAAAGTGAGGGCCCTACAGAGGCCATCTCTTTGGGCAAGCTTGTGGCAATGAGGAAATGACTCACCTGGGGCTGCTTCTGTTGTGCCTGCTTACAGCCAATGACAGACATGTGGCAAGGACTTGGAGACCGTCAACTATTGGAATGAACCTGCCTGAGGGTGATATATTGTTACTCTAAACTCCATTCTTGGGCTATCTTTTCCTTTGTCCCACTCTGGGTCTCATGAAAACTGAAACATCAAAGACAGGTTGTACTAAACATATGCTCTGAAGTCTATGGTGAGTGAGGTTTCTCCTTTCAAAGAAAACAACCCTGGAATGAGGTTAGCTGTGGAGTTAGGCAGTAAGTCCTTAGCTGTTACATGTCCAAATAGTCAAAGTGGAGTTTGCAGCCAGGACGCCATGATGGTTCCTTTGAATTACAAGATGAAATGGCCTCAGGGCTCTTTTGGGCTCTCTATGCCCAAGGGCATCATAGTTGTGACTGAAGAGCTAGATCCTTAGTAAGGTTTGAGCCTCTGCACCCAGACAAGTAACCCAGGGGGTAAGGGTGGGCCACAGCCACTGGACAGATTACACCATGGAAGGGGAAAGGCATAACTACCAGCTGGGTTAGTTTGCTAGGGTTACTGTCACAAAGTACCAGAAGCTGGGTGGCTCAGAGCAGTGAACACTTGTTGTCTTGCAGTTCTGGAGGCCAGAAATCTGAAATCAAGGTATCAGCAAAGCCATGCTCTCTTTGAAGGTGAGAGGGGAGGATCTGTTCCAGATCTATCTCCTTGACTTGTAGATTGCCATCTTTTTTCTGTGTCTCTTCACATAATCTGCCCTCTGTACATGCCCATTTCTGCCTCTAAATCTCCCCTTTTTATAAGGACCCTGGCCATATTGGAAGACGGCCCTCCTTAATGACATTTTAGCTTAATCACCTTTGTAAAGACCCTAGTTCCAAATCCAGTCACATTCTGACACCTTATATCTTTTTGAAGGGACACAATTCATCCCATTACTATCCTAACTTCATAACCAGCTGCAGAAAAATAGATAAAGGGCTTCCATCTGTATTTTTTTTAAAGATTTATTTATTTATTTATTTATTTATTTATTTATTTATTTATTTATTTATGATAGACATAGAGAGAGAGAGAGAGGCAGAGAGAGGAGCAGGCTCCATGCCTGGAGCCTGACGCGGGACTCAATCCCGGGACTCCAGGATCGCGCCCTGGGCCAAAGGCAGGCGCCAAACCACTGAGCCACCCAGGGATCCCTCCTTCTGTATTTTATTGCTTACTGCCAGGGTGAACTGATAACCACTTTTTTCTTTCTTTATTTTTTAATATTTTATTTATTTATTCATGAGGGATGCAGAGAGAGGCAGAGACACAGGCAGAGGGAGAAGCGGAACCCTGGGATCATGCCCTGAGCCAAAGGCAGATGCTCAACCACTGAGCTACCCAGGTGTCCTACCACCCTTTTCCTTTTTAAAAATAAGCTATTATAATTTGTCCTTTCTTTTCTTTCTTTTTCTTGATATTGAATGTGATATTGTCCTCTGAATGTGCCCATGTCCCTAAGGTACAGAACATTGAAATGAGACCTCAGTAGGACTAAAGAAGGAAGTATGGGACTAGCCTGCGATATTGACCGTGGGGAATGCGGCTCCATGAAATGACTTTCACAGGCAGCTGCTGAACTTAACTTGGGTCATGTCCTCTTGGGGAAAGAGGGGTTCATGGCAAATTAGTTCCGTTGTGTTAGGGGCATCTCTAAATGGTTGGGGAAGAAGTATATACATAAAATAGAGAAGGTCTTTTTCTTTTTTTAATATTTTTTTCTTTATTTATTTATGATAGTCACACACAGAGAGAGAGAGGCAGAGACACAGGCAGAGGGAGAAGCAGGCTCCATGCACCGGGAGCCCGACGTGGGATTCGATCCCGGGTCTCCAGGACCACGCCCTGGGCCAAAGGCAGGCGCCAAACCACTGCGCCACCCAGAAATCCCGAGAAGGTCTTTTTCTAGTAGCTCTATCTGAACGAAGTGATTTTGTAGAAACTGGATTCCACAGTTTCTGTCTCTTGTGTAATTTTATACTTGCGACAGAAGGACCCAATGTGCAGTGAAGGATTAACCTGACCCACGAGGAAGTCTGGCCTTTGCCCTCAGCTACTGGGAGGTGATCTCCTGGCCCTGGAATGTCCTGCCTGATGGGAGTATCTTTGTTTGCCTAGGATCTTTGTCCACCGACAGCCATACAACGTTTTATGATGAGGACTTTGGGCTACATGGTATCAGCTCTGCTTCTGCAAGAGACTAGAGATGAAAAGTATCGACCAGAACTTTAGGAGCTGGAGATCAGAGTCCAGCTACATGGGCAGTATGTGATCAAAGCCCAGTAAAAATCTTGGACACCAAAGGCTCTGGTCAGCTTTCTGGGTTGGCAGTCCTCCATGAATATTGTCACATCATGGCTGGGAGAAGTTAACAGGATCCACAGCAAACCTGGAGAAGATGCCCAGACAGAAGCTCCATGTCTGGACCCTCCTGGACTCTACCCCATGTGTCTCTGCCTTTGGCTGATTTTAATCTGTTTTTTTTTTTCCCTCTGTAATAAACATAACCATTACTGTTATAAAAACTGAAGGTGGTTTTGGGAACCTCTTCAACTTGCAATTGATGTCAGAGGGAAGGACATTCTCTTGCAGGAACTCTTCTAACTAGACAACAGACTAAATTCCTGCATACAGGTTCTGGAAGTCCGTGTTGCTGGGTCACACAAGTGGTGACTCTCTAAGGAGAAAGCCCACAATGTCTGCCATTTAGGTGCTCAAAGCTGGGCTGACTCCCTCTCCTTCTGGGTTAGATCTTCCTATGATTCTGCAATAACTAGTACCTTTCCAATAAATTGCATGTTTTTTTTTTCTTAAGCTTTTCCAAATTGGGTTCTGTTACATGCAACCAAATGAATTCTTATCTGTTGTAGAATAACAGTTATGCAAGTATATGAAGGGGGATTTGACCACTTCCCCAAGGAATTCCTTTAAAAGATAGACAAAAGCCAACTCAGATGAAGAGGGGACAGGAGAGAACAGGATGGGAGATGGCTCTAAGTTTGGTATGGTGCTCATTTGCTGTTTCAAAAATTGGGACATAAGGGGAAAAGGTGAAGCATTTATCCTGACTCCCTGATGGGAGTAGACATTACTTCACAGTAGACATTAGTTAATGGGATAAGTTCTTCTTTATAGAGGGATCAGAGTTAATGATGGCAGGGAGAAAGATACTGTTGGAAAGTGACTGTGTGCCTCTTCTAATGAAATAACAGATCCAGGCAATGAAGAATGGCCTCTAAAGCCAGCAGGTAAACAGTTGATGGGGAGTGGCCTATTGGATGGTCAGGGTGACCACACCTGAGTCACTCAACCTCTGTGTGACTGAGGCAGGTGACCAGGCCTAAGTGCATGTACTCATGAGATGCGATAGGAAATATATTGCCCCACCTTTGAAGTATTTTTGCCTCCAACCTAATTGAGTCTGAATGGCAACAAATTTTTGGATCTAATCATCAGTTTACTAGTAATATGGGGTATATTAAATATTAAGTGAGCAACAAGGATTCCATCAACCAATATCAGACTGAGAAATTCTACGGGAAAATCGTCTCAATGTCTTTTTTTTTTTTTTTTTTTATCCCAATGTCTTTAACAAATGGTAGGAATAAAATGGGGAGGAGACGTAAATTGTTGATATCTAAAGCAGCCTTGAGACTTAGCAAATGCGTTGTCTGGACCTGCTTTGGACAAACTGATTGTGAAAAGACATTTGTGAGATAGTTGGGAAAAATTTTTTAAAAAGATTTTATTTGTATATTTTGAGAGAGAGCACAAGAGTGAGCAGGTAGGGAGTACAGAGGAGGAGATGGGGAGGCAGAAGGAGAGGGAAGACTCTCATGCAGACTCTGCTGAGCACAAAGCCCCATCTGGGGCTTGATCACCACCTGAGCTGAAGCCAAGAGTAGGATTTTTAACTGACTAAGCCACCCAGCCAACCCAACAGTTGGGAAAATTTAAACACTGACTGTATTTGATAATATTAAAGCAACATTTAAAAAAAAGAGAACATAATAGATATGTGGTGGTTATGTTTAAAAAAAGAGAAGAATTTTTATCTCTTAGAGTACATCCCAAAGTATTTCAGGTGGCAAGTTATGTTTTCTATATGACATTAAAATGTATTGAAAGTGACGGCAGTTAAAATTATGTGGTGCTAGCACTTGAATAGAGACATCAGTGGACTAGAACATCATGAAGTCCAGACTTCATGCTGTAAAATAGTTGAGTCAGAGGAGATGGGTGTGAAGGGTAAGCTAAAGCAGAAATCATCAAATATTTATAATCGTTAAAGCTGGATGACAGGAGGTCATTCTATTCTGCATGTAAGGTCAACTTTTATGTATGTTTGAATATTTTGACAATAAGAATGAATTTGGGGAAACTGAGTAACTTTCTTCACATCCTATCCTGGGATAAATAAATCTTATCTGTAAAAACTGAAACCAAATAGCACTGGAAGAAACCATCGGAGGATTGTTTTGGTGACCTCAAAAATGTGGCAGGATTTTCTAAGGATAATAGATTTGTGTTAGTCTTCTGACGTGACTGCATTCTATTGGTTAATATTTTATTAATGCTCTGCTTCTTTTCTGTGCTGCTGTGTCAGGTTTTCACAACATGCTTAGGACACCTTCATGAAGTGAACTGTGATATTTCCCATCTTTGCTGAAACTGTGGATTAAAGTACTTATTTTGGAGACAGTTATCCAGCCACTCGTTTGTTGGTATCTGATGAGTTGTTGAGTGTGCACATGTGTGTTTTTCTTTTTCTCTTTCATTGCCACGATGAACTAATGATTTTTTATGTATTCAATGTGTTTCAATCTTCCCTTTAAGTTGATTCTTATGTTTTTGACATTAACCTGGAAGTACTAAATCATATTTTATCTGTGTTTTAGAAGCTTTTCATAATGAAACTGCATATCTTGGACTTGACCTATTGCTTGAGTCAAGGCTTAAGGATAGAGATGTGTATGTTAGCGTTATGAAGTAAATACATCCAGGGTGTGTTGACTTCTCACCAGCCAAACACTGGCTACCTGAACACCATCTCCCTGAGTATCTTACTTCTTAAATGACTCTGCTTACCGCATAACATATGGAAATGTGAGTATGCACTTTCAGCAGGTTGTTTGCTATGTTTACACCAGTTCTAACACAGTCTGATAGTTTCCTTGCTTTCTGATATGAGATGTTTGAAGCTCATCCTGTACTTTTCCTGCTCTAGGCCTGTAAACAGCCATTTCTCAAGAAGTCTTGGTTCCTTTTAGTGAGAAATGGTCTTTGGAGACAACAGAATGGATACCAGGTATACTCAATGCTACTGTTGTGATTGCTTCAAGGCTTTCTGATTGAGAGCTAGGAAAGGCATACTAATTTTTTTTTTTTTCAAAAAAGAGAAATTAATCATGAGTTCATACTTACCTTTCAATTCAAATTAAATATCTCATGGACTTCACTTCTGGATTGTTAGGTCTATATCTTTTTCCTCTTATATCAAATATCTTGACCCCTAATTGACATAATTACAATACATATACCTATATATGTACATAGGTATGCAAATATTTACTATATAGAGTTTGTGTGTGTGTGTGTGTGTGTGTGTGTGTGTGCATAGTGGTGGCTTAATAATATGTCAACTTGGCTAAACAGAACTACATTTTCTAGAATTCCTTTCCCAGTAGATCTCAGCCCAGGGTTGGACACAGGAGAAATTTGCAAGAAATTTTGAAGAGGTATGCTTACTTTCTGACAGTCAGTGTAGACAAGGCCCTTTTGGAGCTCAAGCACATTTATGTGTCTGCTGGCTCATCTCTTCTGGTCAGTGTCCTCCAGGCCTGGAGGATCTATCTGGGTGCCAGATGTGAGGGGAAGAAGGTTGAAGTGAAGTCCCTAATCCCCCCATTTCTCATGCATCTTTCTTGCCTGACCACACAGCCCAGTGACATCAGGCTTAAAACCAGGTGGAGGATAAAGAGCTGAATTGAGGCTGGTTAACCAGCTCCACAATTGTGTATGGTCCAATTCCTATATGTGAATTCTTAATTCTACAGCATTTCTAGAGGTTCTGCCTCTCTGATTGATTCCTGACTCATACATATATACACACAGTATATGTATACAGGTGTGTGTGTATATATACACACATACATATATATATGCATTTGTGTAGAAGCATGTATGTATATATATCCTACTATGTGTATGAAATAATTTTTATATGAAATAATTTTAAAACAATGCTAACATTATTGCTGTTGATACCAATTTTGAGATTTCTTTTTTTTGTGATTCTTTCCGTCTCCAAAATTATGTATTGAAGGGGCACCTGGGTGGCTCAGTTGGCTAAACAACTGCCATTGGGTCAGGTCACGATCTTGAGGTCGTAGGATCCAGCCCCGTGTCAGACTTTCGGCTCAGAGGGGAGTGTGTTTTTCCTTCTCCCTCTGCCTCTACTCTTCCTCCTTGCTTGTGTCCTTGGGTATGCTCTCTCTCTCAAATAAATAAATAAAATCTTTAAAAAAATTATGTATTGAATAGCCCATTTTTCCTCCATGGTTTGAAATGGAATTAGTTTCCTATAGTAAATTTTCATATTTCTTTGAGTCTAATCTAGACTTCATAATGATCCAATCCATTGATCTCTCTATTCAAGTGTCAGTGCCACACAATATTAATCGCCAAATCTTATTAATATATTTTAATATCTGATAGGACCACCCTCTTCTCAATTATTTTTTTAATTTTTCAGATTTTGGGGCCATTGTTATTTGTCTTTCCTATGAAATTTAGAATCAGTTTACTTTTAAATAATCCTGTTAATATTTTTATTAGTTATATAGGTTTTGACCATTTATTTTTTTAAGACAATTATGCCATACATACAAAAAAAAGTTTTTTTTTTTTTTCACAGAAATCTCATACAGTAACTGTGGTTATATTCCCAGTCTCTGTCTTAATGAAATGATGTTCAATCACTTGTTTTCTTGTGTACATGTCAACAAATTCTTCGTTTCTTTCAGAGCTTTTGTATTTGTCTATCAAATGTATAGTTTTATGTTTTCCAATTTACTCATTTTTGCTTTTGACTGTATCATTTCCTTCCTTTGTTCTCAGAGAAAAAGAAATTAGAAGAAAAAGTGATTGTGTATGAGAAAGATCAGTGCAGTTTAAAGGAAAATTATTTTTCTTCATTCATTCACTGAATAAAATTTAATGTTCTGAATTAGATGCTAGGCAAGAGAGAAATTAAGATACCCTTTTTATAGTAAAGTAGAAATATTCCAGCATGTAAATACTGTTAGATTCACAAGAATGCTTTTCTGGAAATTCTAAACCTGAATTGGCAGGCTCTGCATTTTCTCCGGCTCTGTTCATCATCACCTGGATGGGTTCCCTAGTTATGACCTCTCTATCCTTAAGGGAATAACAGAGCTCTTAGAGCAGGAGTTAAAAATTTACAGGTATTGTTCTGAGATGCCTTAGTCATGGCTCTCTCACACTGGTGTCTCGGGGCCTGCTCCACCTCTAAACTGCACCCTTGTGTGCAGAGAGGCCTTAGAATCCACAAGTCACGTGGTTCTCTGGCTACCAGTGAAAGGTAGTTAGATATCAACAAATACAAACCTCTCATCTGAATGGCACTCCCCTACCTCTGTGTAAGTATCATGCTATTTTAGTATATACCTCTTCAAGCAATTTAATCATTTCTCTTATGTGTAGTAAATGGATATCAACCAGAAATAAAATTTCATGCTGGAGCTGTTCATAAGGCAGTAAAAGATGTTCCTTTCATCTCTGAGTTTCTGTAACACAGATGTTTCTTTTTCATTGCTTAATACTAGAACAGTGGACCTAGAAGGGCCTGTTAGCTTCGAGTCACTGCCATCTAATGTTAGAGGTTTAGAAACCGGACAGAGGCAGGTCTAAACCCCTCTGCAAGGGACGAGCCACTGAACTGCCCAAGGACTTGGGGAATTTGGGGAAGAGGGTGGTTCCAGTCCTGGAACTCCCAGTCTCCACTCTTCCCTCCGATCTCCTTTTCTCCTCTGTAAAAGCAGGACAGTCATAGCAGTGGGCAATATTATTATTGTAAGTACTAGGGGGGAGAACATATAGAAAGTGCAGAATGCGGTAACTAGTGTATCACACTTAGTAAGTGTGGGCTTACGATTTACAACTTTCATAGACACCTGAATGCCTGGGATCTTCAACACGTCAACAGTCATGGTCTCCCTGGGGTCCTATAAGAATTAGATGGTAAAGAAGATAGAGCAGTCTTGAATTGCAGAAGTTTAGGTACTTTTAGCTTATCTCACGAAGTATGAGCTGGGTGCAGCATTTCTACCTGAGAAATGTCAGCAATTAGCACCAGGTGAAATCAGAACAGTATGTCATAGTAAACCCCCACTTTTTACTTATGTATCATATCTACTTGCACGTCATTTACAATGGCACATATTTTATTCAGTTTATATAACATTGAGACAAAAGTCAATTTTCCATACAAGAAATATCATTTTGTGGGTTTTCTGTGGGGAGATGCTGTGAAGATTCTAGGGGACTTAACGCCCTCTCTGTGTAAATGTTTGCTTCCACCACTGGACATCATCTTGGTGATTTCTCTGGAAACAGTTCAAAGCAGAAAACTTATTTTTAACCAAAGCTTTAAATAAATTGAGCCCTGGTCCATTAATTTTATTTCCTCTGCACCTCCTCATGCTCCAACATGAAGTCAGCAAGAGAATTTCAATATGTAGGTTTTTACGTTGGGGTACTGATGACCTTTCAGAGACACAGGCAGAGGGAGAAGCAGTCGCCTTGTGGGGAGCCTGATGCAGAACTTGATCCCAGGACCCCAGGATCACGCCTTGAGCCAAAGGCAGACTTTCAACTACTGAACCACCGAAGTGCCCCTACTGATGACCTTTCAGTACTCATTGGATGGATAGTATTTGAAAGCCCTGATCAAGGATCGGTGGAGTTTTGGGACCCCAAAATTAATAGCCAAGACCAAGGTCTATTGAAAATATGTGGGGGAAAATAAATTCTAGCTGAAAAAGGGAATTTTAGATGCCAGAAAGGGATGCAATCCTATCCAAAATGATAGAAAGTGGGAGACTGACCCAGTGGGAGTTGAAATAGCTTTTGACTACCAACTTCTCCTCAAATTGATTAACCAGTGTGTTCACCTGATGCTGTTGGAATGTCTTCTTTTCCACGAGATGAAACTCCAAAATAACTTGCAACTCATTTATGGCCTGACTGGATGGTGTCTGTATCTCTGTTTACATCAGCTGGATGATCAGTCTTGGTTGCTTGTACCTGTGGCAGGGGGTGGGGGCAGTGGCCGGCGGATTTGACAAATATACCACTGAATGGGAGAACCTCCCCTGTGTCTTCTTGAAATTCTACTCTTGGCATACTTCTGTACCCTGAGTGCCACTTCACTTCTGACACTTCTAGTCACCATCCGTATGGGGGCTTTTCTCACTAGCTAGGTGTCCTACAATTAAATTCTGACACTATCTTTCTGGAGACAGCATCAGATTTCACAGGGGAAGAGCCCAGTCCTATAAGACTGCTTCTACTTAGGATGACAGTTGTAAGTCCAGGTTGTCACCTTGTGCCTCTGACCTACCAGCTGTATATCAGAGGTCCCTGTGACCACCTTCTTGGGTTCATTCATTTGCTGAAATCACTCACAAAACTCCCAGAAACACTTTACTTACTATTGCTGATTTATTACAAAGAATATTTAATACAAATGAACATCCAGATGGAAGAAATGTGGAGGGCAAGGTATGGAGGAAGAGACACAGAGCTCCCATGCCTCCTTCAGGCATGATGCCTCAGCCCAGAAACTCTGAGGAACTCTGGTCTTTGAGGTTTTATGGAGGTTTCATTACATAAGCACGCTTGATTAATTCTTTGGCCATTGATGATTATGTCAACCTCCATCCCCTGAAAGTTCCACCCCTCTAATTGCATGGTTGGTTCCCTTGGCAACGAGCCCCATCCCATGGTTTGTTATCTAAGGGCTTTCCAAAATCTGCCTCACTAACATAAACTCAGATGTGGTTGAAAGGGTCAACTGGAAGGGTTTAACAGGAGACTCTTTTATGGCTCTAATTACTTAGGAAATTTGAAGGGTTTTAAAAGCTCTGTGCCAGGTACAAAGACAAAGACCAAATATGTATTTCTTATGAATCACAATATCACAACCAGTTTGTTTATCCATTCATATGTTGATGGACTTTGGACTATTTCCAATTTGAGGGAATTATAAATAAAGTGCTATTGGGGCACCTGAGTGGCTCAGTTGGTTGAGCGTTTGATTCTTGGTTTCAGCTCAGGTCACGATCTCAGGTCGTGAGATTGGGTCCCAGGTGGGGTCCCATGCTCAGCAGAGAATCTGCTTAAGATAATTTCTCTTTCCCTCTCCCTCTGCCCCCATCTCCTGCATGCTTTCTCTCTCTAAAATAAATAAATAAATAAATAAATGTTAAACGAAAACACAAAGTGCTATAAACATGTTTTCATGTGATGTTTAAGAATAAAATGTCTGTTTCATATGATAGGTAAATGTTTAAGCCTTTAAGAAACTGCAAAACTTTTCTCCAAAAGGCTTGTAACATTTTGCATTCCCACCAGTAGTGTGAGGGTTCCAATCGCTCCACATCTTCACCACCCCCTTAGAATGACCAATCTTAATTTTGCTCTGTCTAATAGGTGAGTAAAGGTATCTTACTGGGGGTTTAATTTTCATTTCTCTAATGTATAATGATGCTATATATCTTTCAAATATATATATTTTTAATTTTTATTTATTTATGATAGGCACACAGTGAGAGAGAGAGAGAGGCAGAGACACAGGCAGAGGGAGAAGCAGGCTCCATGCACCGGGAGCCCGACGTGGGATTCGATTCCGGGTCTCCAGGATCGCGCCCTGGGCCAAAGGCAGGCGCTATACCGCTGCGCCACCCAGGGATCCCGATGCTATATATCTTTCAATGTGCTTTTTTGCTATTTAAATTTTCTTCAGTTTCTCTGTTTATTCAGATCTTTTGCCCATTCTAAAATTGTTTCTTTTCTTATTATTGAGTTTTCAGAGTTCTTTATGTGTGCTACATACAAGTCATTTATCGGATACATGATTTGCAAATATTTTCTCCCATTCTGTGGCTTAACTTTTCATTTGCTTAACAGTGTATGTCTTTTGAAGAACAGAAGTTTTTAATTTTGAAAAAAAAATAACATCAATTTTTCTTTAGTAGATCATGCTTTTGGTGTGGTACCACAAAATCTTCAATTAACCCAAGGTCATAAAAGTTCTCTTCTGTTTGTTCCTAGATGTCAATAATTTTAGGTTTTACATTTAGGTCTATGGCCTATTTTGAGTAAATTTTTGCATGTGGTACAGGTATGAAAAAAAGTTCTTTCTTTTTTCTCATATGAATATTCAACTGTTTCAATGCCATTTGTTGAAAAAAATTTTGCTCTGTGAATTGTCTTGGTATCTTTGTCAAAAATCAGGTGTTCATATATGTGTGGATCTATTTCTGGACTCCCTATTTTGTTCTGCTGAACTATTTGGCTATATGCCAATACTATGCTGTTTTGATTGCTGTCTGTAGCTATAAAAGAAATCTTCAACTCAAGTAGTGGTAGGCTTCCAACTTTCTTTTTCAAAGTTGTTTTATCTACATAGGTTCTTTGTATTTCCATGTCAATTTTTAAATCATCTTGTCAATTTCTAAAAAAACATGTGAGATTTTGGTTGGGATTATGCTAAACCTATAAATCAATCATGGAGAATAGAAATCTTAACAATATTGAGTCAGTCAATGAACAAAATATATCTCTTAATTTATTTAGGTCTTATTTAATTTCCCTCAGCAATGTTTTATAGTTTTGTATATAGATCTTACACATCTTTTGTCAGATTTATTCTTAAAAATTTCATAGTTTTTGATGTACTTCTAAGTGATATATTTTTAAAGGATTTTATTTATTTATTTATTTGAGAGAGAGAGAGAGAGAGAAAGCAAGCATGAGTAGAAAGGGGGGCAGAGGGAGAGGGAGAAACAGACTCTCCACTGACCATGAAGCCCAATACAGGGCTTGATCTCAGGACTTGGAGATCATGACCTAAGCTGAAGTCAGACTCTTAACTGACTGAGCCACCCAGGCATTCCTATAAATGATATTCTAAAATTTCAACTTCTGATTGTTGCTATTAGAAAGAAATGGAATTGATTTTCTAATGTTGATCTCATATCTTGAAATCCTGATGAACATTTATTAGTTATAGTAGATTTCTTCTAATTTTCTACACAGATGATCAAGTCATCTATAAAGAAAGAGTTTTACTTGTTTCTTTCCTATCTAGCTGTGCTTATTTTTATATCATATTTTTCTTTTATTATGCTGGCTTGAATCTCAATATATTTGTGGGAAAAAGTTGTAAAAGCATTAATCCTAGTTTTGTCCCTAATCATAAGTAGAAAGACTTCAGGCTTCATCATACTATTAAGTATTATGTTAGCTGTAGGTTTTTGTAAATGCTTTTTATTAGGTTGAAGATATTTCCTTCTATTTCTCAATCACTTATGTTTATGTAGTTTATGAAGAATTTCTTTTTTAAAAATCAGGAATGGATATGATGTATTATTATTTGAAGGTGGACTGTGATGAACTAAATATGTCAAGTTGGTTGACTGTTTTTCAGGTTCTTTCATATCCCTACTGATTTCTGTTTACTCGTTTTACCAATTACTGAGGATTGTTGGAATCTCTGACTATAATTATAGATTCATCTGTTTCTCCTTGCAATTCTGTCAATTTGCATTTCATGTATTTTTCAGCTCAGTTGTTTTGTGCCTAAACATTTAAGATTATTTTTTCCTCCTTTATCAGTATGAAATGGCCTTCTTTATCCTTGGTAATACTCTTTGCTCTAAAATCTACTTTGATATTGATATAGCCACTCCAACTTTCTTTTGACAAGCATAGCATATCTTTTTCCAGTATTTTACTTTTAACTCTCTGTGTTTTTATATTTAAAGTCAGTTTGTTATAAGCAACATGCAATTGTATCTTGTTTTTGTAATCTAACTTGAAAATCTCTGCCTTTGAGGGATGCCTGGGTGGCTCAGTGGTTGAACGTCTGTCTTCAGTTCAGGGTGTGATCCCAGGGTCCAGGATTGAGTCCCATATTGGGATCCTTGCCAGGAACCTGTTTCTCCCTCTTCCTGAGTCTCTGCCTCTCTCTGTGTGTCTCTCGTGAATAAATAAATAAAATCTTAAATAAAAAAAAGGAAAAATCTCTGCCTTTGAATTAGAGTGTTTAGACCATTCATATTTAATATGATCATTGAAATGATTTGGGTAGATGTATTATCTATTTGTTTTCTATTTGATTCATTTTTCTTTGTTCCTTTTCCCTCTTCTCTTCTTTCTCTAGAATTAACTGAGTATTTTTATGATTCTATTTTATACCCTTTGTTGACTTATTACCTGTAACTCTTGTATTATTGAAGTAACTGTTTTAGAGTTTATTGAATACATCTTTAACTTATCACAATCTACCTTCAAGTGATATTATATCCCTGAATGTATAGTATTACAATATTTTACTTCTATTTCTCCCCTCTCAACTTTTGTGCTGTTGTTGTCATACACTTTGGTTTTATATATGCTATACTCTCTATAGTATATTGTTCCCATTTTTGTGCTGCCAAGGATTTTTAAAATATATTTAAATAGGAAGACATTAGATATTTACTCATATGATAAACCATATCTGATGTTCATCATTCTGTTATGTAGATCCAAATTTCTACTGGGTATCACTTTAGTTTTTTTTCTTAATCTTAAAAAAACATTTTATTATGAAAAATTTCAGAATGTAAAAAAGTAGAGAGAAGAGTATAATGAATCCCAATGTATCCACTACACAGCTTCAGCAATTACTAACATTTTGATACCATTTATGTTTTCTAGTATGTATATGTTACACATTTAAAAAGGTAAACAAAATTATGAAAATAAGATACACATGATTAAGCCATACTACAGAACTATAGAGACAAAATTTTTGGGTTGGGGCCCAGGAATCTGATTTTAACAAGCTACTTGCTTAGCTGGTATCATTCATTGCCTGAATCCAGAGTCTTGAAGCTTTTCTTGATCTAGTTTTTGTTTTGTTTTGTTTTGGTTTTTTTTTGTGTTTTTTTTGAGAGGTGGAGGGGTTGTTTCAGGGAGGAATATAAATCAAGTACCTCTTACTCCATTATTTTGGCCAGAACAGAAATCTAGAACTTTCTTTTTAATTTCTATATTTCTTTCTAAATCTAGTAAATGAAACTATATTAGATCTACATTTCAATAAGAAAATAAGAAATAGTGAGATTCCTTTATGTGTAAGTAGGAAAAGCACCTGGTCACACACATTATTTAAAGACATTAAAAATCAAGTGCAAATAGCTGCCCCAGATAATTTCTAACTTCTTCCAATAGGTTGGACTAATAGAAAGATATGTACAGTGAAAGGAAGAAAAGGGATATAGTGATTAGCTTGAACAGTCAAGAAGAACATGCATAACTGACCCAAATTTCCTTTTCACTTGTGGTGTTCTCTCTCTCCTCTCTTTCTGCCCCCTCCCATCTTTCCAGCCCCATCACCCTGTCTCCCTCCCTCTAAAATTGTAATATCTGGAACTGGCTTTATAGCAAAAAGGGGAAATAGTTAAAGTGTTTGTTAATAGCTGAAAATTTGGTTTTACATAAAGAGTACCTCTTTAAGTAAAGCAATAATATGAAAGAATAACATATTCAGTATTTCAAAATGTTCCTGTTTCAAAACCCAAACAAAAGTCTCTGAACATTCGACTTTCATAGTTCTGTTTTCACCAGACACTGGAAAACATTGAAACCACACCAATCCCTCAGAAATGTGTTCCTAACCACAACTCCATGTAGGCAGACAAACAAAATTTAGGTCAGTTCCTGGAAAAGAAAGGCTTGGGAGTCACATTTAACTATTTCATGTCTTTGTTCATTTGTTCTCAGTCTCTCTTCTTCTGAGGTGAAGAAGGCCACATGTCACAATGTCAGTTCTCTTCCCATCTCTGCTCTGATTGTATGTTTGGGTTTCAGTGATCTGCCTGATTTCCTGTAGGCTTTCCTCTGGCTCCTTATCCCTTCCCAATTATGTCCAGAAAAATTTGGTGTCTCTAGGTTCTTTCCATAATGACCCAATTCAAGCTGAGACAGAAGCTGTTAAGTAGACAAACTCTTCCCTTTGTGTTATATTTTGGGATTCACCTCCCATTGTTCCTGATTCTTGGTGCTCTCTGCTGTCAGTGCCTCATTCTAGAGGCCGATGCCTTATTCCAGCATAGCCAGCCTGCAGTGCAGGGGAAGTTGAAGTCTAGCCTCTCAGTTTCTGTGTGGATATGACTTTAGTAGGTGGAGTTTTGGTATGTTGGTCAGGACCTGCCACGTGGATGGTACAGGCAGAGACATCCAGCAGCCTGAAGACTAAAAGAAGAAGACATCAGATGTGCCGACAGAAGCAAAAAGGAAGGGATGACTTGGCTCTTACAACTTCAGTCCCTTCCTGTGTTTCATATGTGTTTTCCATATGCTATCCTTGAAGCTGTTCAATCAATATCTCCTTCTAATTACCAGTGTTTTCAGGCTTAAGTGAGTTCCAAAGCTGGTTCCTATTACATGACACAAAACTCCTCCTAGATCTGTTTCACTTCAGTGGGGTATTAAAAAAATTATGGTAATTCCTCAGGGATGTGAATGATGTAGTAATTTTTATATAGTGAAAATTACATGCTAGAGAAGTGTTGTCCCATAGGTATATAATGTGAACCACATATGTAATTTTGAATTTTCTAGTATCTACATTCGAAAAAGTAAAAAGAAAAAAGTTAAATTAATTTTAATAATATATTTTATTTAATCTACTATATCCTAGATATTACCATTTAATATGCAATCAATAAAAAATTAATGAGTTATTTTGAATTCCTTCTTCATACAAAGTCCTTGAAATTTTGTGAATTCATGCTTACAGCACACCTCATTTGAATCAGCCATATTTTACATGTTCAACAGCCGCACATGGTTAGTGGCTATTGGACAGTTCTGTTTGTTAGCTTTACCTGATGGGAATGACTCTATGGGTGCTCAGTTGGTTAAGTGTGTCACTCTTGATTTCAGCTCAGGTCATGATCTCAGGGTCATGAGATGGAACTCCACACTGGGCTCGGTGCTTAGTGTGGATTCTGCTTGTCCCTCTCCCTCTGCTCCTCCCCTAGCTTGTGCTCAAATAAATAAATACATAAAGAAATAAAATATTTTTAAAATGCCATAGTGAACTGATAGACATTATTTCAGGGGAAGTAGGGCCCTAGGGTAACCTTCCTATAATACCATAGTACAAAGGAAAGCAACTATACTCCTTCATAAGGTAGGCTCTCCAATCAGAGGGGACTCCCAAAGCTAAGAAGATAACTGAGGATAGCAAGGGAGGTATTCATTATTGGCTCAAGAATTATCAATTGCATTTCTATTATTTAGAACTATGCTAAGACCTGAAGTTATAAAAACAGAAACTTTTCCAGGTTCTTGGACATTACTGTCTCTTTGAGGGAGAGAAACACTTGTCAAAATCATGCAGATATATGTGTTATGGAGGAAAGGAAGTCAGTGATGAGAGCAGATCCTGGTACTTGATCTAGGGTGGAGTTGTGAAAAGATTCTTTGGGACAAAGATGTTTGAGCTGAGATCTGAAAGGTGTATAGGTGTTTACAGAGGGAACCATCCCAGGAAAAGAGAGCATGTGCAAAGGCAAAAGGAGCATGATACACTCTGTGGGGGTGGAAGAGGACTTCTCGGACTGAAGTGTGGGATGAATGAGGGTGGTGCAGTATGGGGCAGAGATGTGGGCAAGGGCCGGATCATAGATGTTGTGTTAGACCAGGTTACAAATGTTGGTCTTTATCACAAGAACAATGGGAAATCATTCCTGGGTTTTATGCAAGAGATATGATATAATCAGGTTCCAGTTTTGAAAAGTCATTCCAATCACAGTGTGGTAAGTGTCCTGAAGGAGGGCAAGAGGTGTCTGTGAGGAGACCACTCAGGATGTTAGTGCAAGAATCCTAACAGGAGACCATGGTGGACCACATCCCAGGGGTGGCAATAGAGGTGCAGAGAAGGGGATGACTTTGAAATACATCAGGAAGGTAAGAGAGACAGATCTTTGTACCGGGGATTAGGTGAAGCTTCCATACATTGGATTAGAACAAGTATAAAGCAGACCAGACTTGGAGAGAGGATCATGTAAAGTTTAAGGCTCCAAGAGACATGCAAGGTGAAACCGTCAGGGTGCTGGTTAGACATCAGAGTCTGGAGCCCAGAGAAAAGGCCAACACTGAAGATGATTTTTTTCTTTTTTTAATTTAAATTTTGGTTAACATACAATGCAATATTGGTTTCTGGAGTGGAAACCAGTTACTCATCACTTACATATAACATCCAGTACTCATCATAACCTTAATACCCATCACCCATCCAGCCCATTCCCCACCCACCTCCTTCCATCAACCCTCAGTTTGCTTTCTATCAGTAAGAGTCTTTTATGGTTTGTTTCTCTCTCCTGTTTTTCTTTCCCCCCTTCCCGTATGTTCATTTATTTTCTTTCCTAAATTCCACATATGAGTGAGATCGTATGGTATTTGCCTTTGAGTGACTTATTTCACTTAGCATAATATACTCTAGCTCCATCTGCTTCATTGCAAATGGCAAGATTTTATTTTTTTGATGGCTGAATAGCAATCTACACATTTAATGCAATCCCCATCAAAATATCACCAGCATTTTTCACAGAGCTGGACAAACAATCCTAAAATTTGTATGGAACCACAAAAGACCCCAAATAGCCAAAGCAATCCTGCAGAAGGAAAGCAAAATGGGAGGTATCATGATTCTGGATATTACAAAGCTGTCACCATCAAGACAAAATGGTACTGGCACAAAAACAGACACATAAATCAATAGAACAGAAGAGACAACCCAGAAATGGACCCACAACTATATGGTCAATTAGTCCTCGACAAATCAGGAAAGAATATCCATGGAAAAAAAACCCAGTCTTTTAAAAAATTAGTGTTGGGAAAATGGGACGACTACATGCAGAAGAATGAAACTGGACTAGTTTCTTACACCATATACAAAAATAAATTCAAAATGGATAAAAGACCTAAATGTGAGATGGGAAACCATCAAAATCCTACAGGAGAATACAGGCAGAAACCTCTTTGACTTCAGCTATAGCTGAAGCTTACTTGACACATCTGTGAAGGCAAGGGAAGCAAAAGCAAAAGCAAAAATGAACTATTGGGACTTCATTGAGATAAAAAGAGAAGAAAACAGCAAAACTTAAAGGTAGCCTATGGAATAGAAGATATTTGCAAATGACATATCTGATAAAGGGTTAGTAACCAAAATGTATAAAGAACTTATCAAATTTAATACCCCCAAAACAAATAACCCAGTTAAAAACTGAGTAGAAGACACGAGTAGACACTTTTCCAAAGAAGATATCCAGATGGCTAACGGACACATGAAAAGATGCTCAATATCACTCATCATCAGGGTAATACAAACCAAAACCATGTTGAGATACCACCTCATACCTGTCAGAATGGCTAAACTTAACACAAGAAACAACAGGTGTTGGCAAAGACGAAGAGAAAGAGGAACCCTCTTGCCTTGTTGCTGGGAATACAAACTGCTGCAGCCACTCTGGAGAACAGTATGGAAGTTCCTTAAAAAGTTAAAAATAGAACTACCCTATGACCCAGCAATTGCACTACTAGATATTTACTAAAAGGATACAAAAATACAGATTTAAAAGGGTACATGCACCCCAATGTTTATAGCAACATTATTAGTAATAGCTAAACTATAGAGAGAGCCCAGATGTCCATTGGCTGATGAATGGGTAAAGAAGATGTGGTATAAATATAAAATGGAATATTACTCAGCCATGAAGATGATTCTGAAATTATCTGTGCACATTCCATTTTCTGGCCTCCCTGGCTCTCACTTCCTCAGAGATGTCATGCTTGATGTGACATGCCTTTGCATATGTTATTCAATTGCCCCAAATCCTTTTCCCCTTCCCCTTTGCATAACGACCCTCTGCTTTTCCTTTGGATTTCAGATCAACTGTCACTTCCTCACAGTTACTTTTCCTGAATCCCATGCCTATAATAAATTCCCACAGCACCATATAACTGTTTCACCTCTGTGGCACTTAGAGCAATTACCCATTGGGGTCTTACGTTTATTTACATTTTTATTTGATTAACAACTGTTTCTGTCTCTAGAATGTAAGAAAAGGACCAAGGCTTGTTTTGTCTTTTCTTCTTTCCTTTGCCTTTCTTTTCATTTCTTTTAAGTAGATTTTATTTCATAGAGCAGTTTTAGGTTCACAGAAAAATTGAGCAGAAAGTGCCGAGAGTTCCCATACATACCCTGCCCCCTCACCACACACAGCCTTCCCACTGCCACCATCCTGCACCTGAACGGTACCTTTGTTATAATCACTGAATCAACAGACACATTATCATCCAAAGTGCATACTTTGTATTAGGATTCACTCTTGGCATGGTACATCTTTTGGGCTTTGACAAATGTATAATGACCTGTATCCACCATTACAGTATCATACAGAATTGTTTCGCTGCCCTACAAATCCTGTGTGCTCCACCTCACCAATTCATCTTCCTTCTCCCCAACCCCTGGCCACTACTGATATTTTTCATGTCTTCATAATTTTGTCTTTAGCAGAATGTTAAACAGTTGGAATCCTACAGTGTGGAGCCTTTTCAGTTGGCTTCCTTCACTTAGCAACATGCATTTAAGATTCCTCTATGTCTTTTTATGGCTTGAGAGATCACTTCTTCTTAGTTCTGAGTAATATTCCCTTGTCTGGATGAACAATGGAGGTGTTCAAAGGAGAGGTCATTCACCTATTCACCTCCATCTTGGTTGTTTCCAAATTTTGGCAATTATGAATAAAGCTGCTATAAATGCCTAGATTTTGTGTGGGTGTGTTTTCAAGTCCTTTGGGTAAATATTAAGGAGCACAACTTCTGGATCATATGGTAAGAGTATGCTTAGTTATTAAGGAACCAAACTGTTTTCAAAAGTGGCTGTCCCATTTTGAATTTTCGCCAGTAATAAATGAGACTTCCTCTTGCTCCACATCCTTGTCAGCATTTGGTATTCACAGTGTTTTGAATGTTGGATGGTATTTTTAGTGGTATTTGATTTTTTAAAATTTACAATTCCCTGGTAATATATGATGTTGAAAATATTTTCATCTGCTTATTTTCCATCTTCCTTGATGAAGGTGTCTTTCAGATCTTTTACCCATTTATAAAAAAGATGGTCCATTTTCTTACTGTTGAATGTTAAAGGTTCTTTTTAGTTCTGTTTTATTCACCATTGTGTAGCTAGTGCCAAGGATTATATTTAGTAGGAGTTGAGTAAATGTACATTAAATGAATGAAGAAATGAAAGCAAAATGGCAGGTAATTCAAACTGTCAATAAAGATTAGTTATTGAAATAGACAGTATAAGAATGAAATGAGAAAAGGATATTTAGGACCAAGATTTTGAGGATTTCCCTCATTTAATGGTTGGCTAGAACAGACTAATCAAATGGCCATAGAACATAAGGAGAGAGGCTCAACCTCATTAGTCATTGGAGAAATGCAGATTAAAACCACTACAGGGGACCTGGGTGGCTCAGTGGTTGAGCACCTGCCTTTGGCTCAGGTCCTGATCCTGGGGTCCTGGGATTGAGTCCTACATCAGGCCACAGGGAGCCTGCTTCTCTCTCTGCCTATGTCTCTGCCTCTCTCTTATGAATAAATAAACAAATTCTTTAAAAAAATGAAACCACTATGAAGTACTACTACTATACACTCACCAGAATGGTAAAAATTTTTTAAAAGGATAGAAATATCAAGTATTGGTAAGGGTCTGGAGCAACTGGAATGCTAATACTCTGTTAGGGCAACTGTAAATTCAAACAACCAATTTGGACAACTGTAGCAATCAGAATGCTCATACTCTGCAGGGAAACATGTAAATTCATGTAACCAACTTGGGAAACTGGTGACATCAACCAAAATGGAATGTATTTATATTTAATGATCTAGCAGTTCCACTATTTGGTATATATCCAACAGGCTGATACATAGGACTTTATGATTCTATTTACACAAAATTCAAAACCAAGCAAAACAAAATCTATTGCATTAAAAGGCAGTATAGTTATTACCTTTGGAGAGAGGTAGTTACTTGGAGGAAGACCAACATAGGGATGATTCTAGGTTCTGGTATTTCCTGATCTGGGTGTTGGTTATATGAGTGTGTTCAATGTGTGGTGATTCATCAAAGTGCTCACTTTATGGATTCTGAACTTTTCTGTATGCATGCTTATACCCCAGTAAGTTAAAAATGTATTTGAAAAGAAAAAGATAAATATGTTTTGAGTCTTCCTAAAGGAAGTAGTAAAGCTCTTTTACCACCTCTTCTGTGCCCCAAGGAGTGTGAGTCTCTGGGCCATCATAAGAGCAAAGGAAACTGTTAATAAAAAATTGTCAAACATTTAAAATGATGTTTTAACTTGGAGCCTAATACTGTTGTGAAGAAAAAAACTTAATTGATGGTAATAGAATGATAAAAATATTTAAAAAATGATCTAGGATTTTAATGGTCATGAGCAAAAACACTTGGTCTTCCAAGCTTGGTTCTGCTGTTGGTTCTTATCAATGTAAACTTTACTAGCCAAGACAATAACATATAAATGAAGTAATTTATTTGCCTGGACACTCACTCTGGTTTTTGAAAATTCATTGTTATTGATGGATATTTAAGTCAGCTCTCAGCTGAGCTTGAGGTAATTGCTCAGAAATGCTGTGACGGTTTCTACCATTGAAATGGGGTTGATCATGAAAAGTTGTCCTTAGAGCTGGTTAGTTTCTCATAAGCCCTAACTTACTCCCTGGATAAAGGCCACTCAGTGATTGTTAACACCTTGAATTGTGGACTTGTGGAAATACAATCAAATCCTACACCAGGAAGAAGGAATTTGGTAGCATTAAGAGAACACAAGGATTCTGTTCAGAAGACATTGTACCTTACTCCTGTTACTTACTGAGTGACTATAGATAATTACTAATTACACTTTCTGAAGCTGCACGTCTTCATCTATCCATGGGGATGATTCACTGTCTTGCTCAGAGGGATAATGACTTCACATATTTGAAAACATTCAGCATGTGATGGGTGCTCAACAACATTCTCCTTGTTTCTTTCATGATAACTGAGAAGTGAGAAAAAAAACATGTTATAATCTGTATTTTTTCAGTAAATAAACTTTGCGTTAATGGAGTTGTTGAATATACAATGTATTCTGTGATATAATCTAGGGCAAAGTGTTTCAGCCTCAGAGGACCTCGGTTCAAATCCGACCTGCCATTTGCTAAGTATATCATCTTAAATAAATTAGTTACCATATCTGAAATTCAGTTTTCTCATCACAAAACAGCAAATTATTACTAGTTTCCACACGGGCTATTGTGAGTGTTAATGGTAATGTATGTACTAGTCAGCGGTCTTGGTTTGTAAGTGAAACTCAACTGCATCTTGTCTAAACCACAAGAGAGGATTTATTGGCTCTTGTTACCAAGTTCAGGCAGAGCAGAGGTGATCTGGTCTATGGGATAACTGCAACCTTGAACTTAGACACCTTAAGTCTCTTTGTCTCTTGATCAATGTTGACATTTCTAATTCTACTAAAACAGACACCAAGAAAGGGACCCAAACTAGGCTTTCCAGGCTTAAAATCTTAATTATAAATGCTGTCTTCTTTGAGAGTTGTCATGGCCACCTGACCACGTTTCCAAAAGGTAAAGTTTGTAATCTTATGCAATCTCTCTTTTTTTCTACTGTGGGTGTTGGCATGGTCATCACAGCTATTTCCCACCTCTCTGAAATGGGAGAAACTGAAGCAACCTTGAACTTTCTTGGACTGACTTGGATGCAGCAATTCTTTGTTACCTAAGGATGAGTTCTTTCTCAAAAGATGCATTGCTGAGAGGCTAAGATAGGGGTACATTTGAGGGGTCTTGGTATTGAAGATTGGCCATCAATTCCAAAACATTCAGTCATGCTCTCGCCCTTATGCAGATAAATCCAAGTCAATCTGTTCATTTTTCTTTATACATATGAGTAAAATATTTACATGTGCATATATTTATCTATTATTTATGAATGGATAGTGAATAGTTTTTCATTAAGCATCCCTGAAACTCTCATTAACCTTTATTAACTCTTATTATTCTTTCCTTATAGCATATCATGATATTTAAAACACAAGCTTTGGGTCTAGGGAAATGTGACTTTCAATCCTGTTTTTATCACTGATGAGCTAATATTTCAGGCTAACCTCTCATTTAGGCTTGGTTTCCCTAGAAAATTATCTCATATACTGTCTGATTTGTTCTAACAGTCCTATGAGGTATTAATAACCATAATCTACGTAGAAACATCTAATACACATATATGCTTGCCAATTATTTTTGTTTTTTATCTGTATGTTCATTCTGGCCATGATCCTACTCTTTCAGAGAATCAGATGTACCAGACTCCTATAAAAAATCAACAATATGTAAAAGAACAAAGCAGAGGCTGCCATCACAAAATATCACACATTAGGTGACTTTAAACAACAGAAATTAATTTTCTTACAGTTCTGGAGACTAGAAATGATACTAGGGTTTGGCAAATTCAGTTTCTGGTAAGGGCTCTCTGGTTTTCTGGTTTGCAGATGACCCCCTGCTTACTGCATCCTCCTGTATCCTTCTTTCGTTTGGTACACGCCCACAGAGAGACAGAGTGAGTGAGTAAGCCCTCTGGTGTTTCTTCTTATAAGGACAATAGTCCTATCAGATCAGGGCCTTACCCTTATGACTTTAACTATAATTACCCTTTCTATGGACCCTTTGTCTAAATTCAGTCTCACTGGGATTAAGGCTTCAACATATGGATTTGGGGCGGGGGCACAATTCGTCCATAACACAAAACAAAATTAACCTAAAATTGAACACAAATAGAACGAACAAACCTAACTGTACATCAAATCACATAACCACCCAGAAAAAACAACTAATGCAATTAACTTTTGAACTATGTGCTCTGATTGTATGATCTTAGTGGATTTGAAAACAATAAAGAACTACAGAGAAAACTTGAATTTGCTTAGCAGTTTTGTTGTAGGGAGTGGTTTAGAGATATTGGAACTATTTTCTCCACATTGTAGGTTACATATGTTTTGTGTTCTTGGGAAACAGGGAAAGGAAGGGGAATTACAAATAAGTCATGGTGAGGGGGTGAGAAAGAAGACCTGTAGTTGTATTAGTATGAACCCATATTTATTTGTTTGTTCATTTAATCTCATCCATTGGAAGGGACTATACGCCTTTTTTAATATCACTTAAACACTTGGCACCAAAATCTTGGCGTTTAAAAAAAATCAGAGATTTTTTCCTTAGAGAAATATCTGACTGCAGGTGTGGGGCAGGAAAAGTGAAAGGTGAGTATCGAAACTCTTACTATGTCAGGTTACTTACTAAATACAGAGGGAAAAGTTACCTTTACAATGGAGAAATGCGGTGGACATTATCGTAACTGAGTTAAGATCACCAGTAATAGAATACATTTGCAAATGAGCCCCCTGCTCTGATGTAATGGGAAGAATGCAACATCACCTTTGCGGTATAGTTGTCAAAATGCTTAACCTGCATCTAGTTAAGGGAAAAAAATTCACATAAGTCCAGAATGTACATTCTACATTCTACAAGAAATTCTACAAGACAACTAGATTTTCTACAAGACATTCTACAAGACAACTAGATTTTCAAAAATGTCAAAAATCATGAAAGGTAGAACGAGGCAAGGAACTGTGGGTTGTATATTTTATATTAATTAATTAATGCGATGACAAATTATTATAAAAATTATTAATATAATATTATTAATTAATTGCTTATCAAAGTTAAGTATCTTGAGAATGAGAAGTTTTATATGAGAATGTTTTTATTTTGGGGAGATACATGCTGAAGTACTTAAGCATGAAATGTGATGATTACTCTAACTTTCAAATAGTTCAGCTAAAAGAAGTGTGTATATATAGTATATATATATATATACACAAAACCACTATACTATACTATATATATATTATATATATAGTAAAAGAGAGAGCAAATAAATGTGGCAAATGTTATCAGTTGGTGAATCTAGGTTAAGGGTATCTGAATGATTTGTTCAATTCTTTTTTTTTTTTCTTAAATATTTTATTTATTTATTCATGAGAGACACAGAGAGAGAGGGTCAGAGACACAGGCAGAGGGAGAAACAGGCTCCATGCAGGGAGCTCAACGTGGGACTTGATCCCGGGTCTCCAGGATCACACCCTGGGCTGAAGGCGGCGCTAAACTGCTGAGCTACCCAGGCTGCCCTGATTTGTTCAATTCTTTTAACATTTTGGTAAGTTTGAAAATTTTCAAAATAGAAACTTTGAGGCAAAACTTCAATGTCTCTTTCAGTGTAACACCATAAATTTCCCCATTTGACAGCAGCTGCTTGGCTAGAAAATTCAGGCAAATCAAGAGTGGTTCTAGAGGGAGACATGTTGTTTTCCTTTGCTTGTCCACATTAGGTGTTAAGACAGATTGTAAAGTTGGTTGAAAATAAAGTTCAATCTTAGAGTCTAGAATCCATAGTTGGAAGGGGGCTTAAGATTATACAGTTCATATACAAATAAGTCATGGCAGAAGGTGAGAAAGGAGAGTAGTTCCAGGCTCTTGGATTTCATGGAGCAATATAAACAAACACACAAACAAATCAATTAACACACACACACACATAGAAGAACACAAAAAATGGGGGAACTGATGTAAAGTCGCTACCTCCATATTTTGTCTAGTGAAGACTGATAAAAAATTAAAAATTCATCCATTATTCCAACTGTTATCATACTTGGGTCACTAAAAAGATCATTTTAATGAAATAATAACCTCAAAGAAAAAAGACAGTCAGGGTGAAAAATTTTTTTAAAAACCAGCTGCATTGTGGTTATATGAACACACACATTGTTCTTGTTCACAGTGGACAAGTGAAGATGCAGCGGGCTGGTGTGAGTCACTGGATAGGCACTGGGGACCATCATGGAGCCCTACCACCTCCCCGGTGGGGAGTCACATCTTGGCTTTGCTTTGAGCCTCCAGCAGTCAGGAGGATTTTTAAATCCTTGCTCCGGAATGCATTCCACCTTGGACAACTCTTCAAAGAGTAAGTTTCTCCTGTAGATGAGCTGAAATGGGCCGCTCTGGGACTTCTACTCTTTGATTGCTACTTTGCCATCTGGAGGACATCAGAATTTAGCCAGCTCAATTTTCCCCCTCAAATGAGGTAAGGTTTGAATCCAAGAAGAAATAACTGAGTACCAATCTTCCCTCCTCCTTTTGAATATGCTTGTGATATTTGAAGGTGGTTGTCTTGTCTTAAATCATCTCTAGCTGTAATACACCATTCTTTTGAATATTCTTCTTAAGCTATTGTTTGGTTACTTGATTTGTTTGCTTTTCTTGAGCTTCCACTGGTTGCTAGGTTTGATGCCTGTGGTCCTGTGAGCCTCCCTTCTAGTAATGGGTGCCTGGTTTGCCCTCCCAGGACACTAGAATCTTTATTGGGATTGTCATTTGGGGTTGGGTTTGTCTGGAAGGATCTGTCTTAACTGAATTCTTTGGTTTATAAGAAATGGAACCTCATTTCCTGCTCACTTGAGTAAAGAAGGGGGCCGGGTATATTAGGTTTCATGGATAGTTCAGAGATCCAAGTCAGGAACATGGATTACTCATGAGAAGCTTGCCCCAGGAACTGGAGGGCTGACTGGAACATTGTCAGTCATTTCCTAGACTCTTTTCGTCTTGAAACATGGTCAGAACCCATTTGTCTCTCCTCACATTGGCTCCATGCCTCCTTCTACCTCATGCGTGTCATTCACATTATAGCACCTGAGATAATATCACCTTTGTTCCAGTTGCATGTAGAGACTGAAGAGAATCTTAGGGCCTCAATTCCAAATTCCTGTGAGAGAACTGCATTGGTCTGTTTTCAATCAAGTATCCACCTGTGCTCACTTGCGGTCAAATCACTGGCCAAGGAGTCAGGTGGATAGTAAAACAACAGTGGCCTGCCCTCCCACCCCTCAACACCCCACTTTTTTTTTCTTTGTAGAGGGAGCATTTCTCAGAGGAAAGTGTCTTTCTAAATCGGATAGAATTTCTAAAAAAAAAAAAATCTAGTATAGGATCCTTTAATTTATTGGACTTTGGAAATATGGCAATAGGAATAAATGAGAAAAACCGAGCCTGTTTCTGAACAAACTGTGTGGAGTTTATCACCACTTAACTCAAACATAAATACTGTCAGTAATCTATCCTCTCTTGCCAATTATGGCTGGGAGAATGATGTCTGTCTTGTCTCATCCTGCTCATCCTGAACTTTTCTCCTCTTGCTTAATATCTGCTGGAGCTTAATGTGCTGATGTCTGCTGATAGGACCACAGAGCAGGACTTTTTAAAAAATAAATCTCATGGCTTTCAAAGACACTCCAACTGGAATTTCTCAAAGTTCAGATTCTGAGTACTCATCAGCTGGTTTTATAGCTTTAATTAGTGTGCATGCGTGCATGTATGTGTGTGTGCACATGCGTGCATGTGAATAAACCTACAAGGCTGGAATGTAGGAGGTTTGCTATCCTTTAAAATGCCTTCCATCGTGCATGTTGAAGACCCTTATCACCCAAGCAGTGGGTTTCCTATCTGTGTTTCTCCTATCTCTTTCATAGTTGAGCTCTGTGATCTCTGAGCTCTGGCTCTGCTATTTGGGAAGGGAGAGCAGCTTTGAAGCTGAATAAAGCCCAACTATGGCTCTTGAATTATGTAGAAGCCAGGTACTCCCAGGCGGTTCCAGAATGGTGCTCCCAAATACCTCCCTGGCTGAGCTTCTCCCATGCCACTATCTTTATAGAGCCACAGGTTCCCAGACAGAGCAGTAAAATGAGAATACCTGATATCTGATAATAGACTTGTAAGCATAAACAACACAAACACAGATAAGACCCCTGAACTCCCAACATCCCCTCTACTACCACTATCATTCCTAAAACAGAGGGCATTTTGGAGTGCCTGGGTGGCTCAGTTGGGTAACCATCCGACTTTTTATCTCTCGCCTTGGGTCTTGATCTTGGAGTTGTGAATTCAAACCCTGCCTTGGGTGCCACGCTGAGCATGGAGCCTACTTAAAAAAGAAAGAAAGTACACTTTAATAACCAAAAAAATAGGAAAGTCATAACCTCAGGATAACACATTTAAATACATTTAGTGTAAAAGAAACCTTATTACTTTATCTTTTTTTCCTCTTCTCATTTTGCTGCAGATTGATGGCAGTCTCCACTTGGGAGCCACACTTCCAGCTGTAGTGTGTAACGGAAGATACAAGCAATAGCAGACCCATCCCTGGGAGTTTATGCCTGGAATCTCAGCCGGAGACAACCCGTAAAATCATCTTCTCCAACCTCCTTCTCAGTGTTTAGGTAAACTAGATGACACAGCGAGGTCTGGTAATGGAGATATGACTATGACCTAGTGTGAAAAGTGAGAAATCCCCTCAAGGAGGTAGGAGAATATCCAATGGCATGTAAGAGAAGAGAGAAAGCTGAGGTTTCAGGGACACAGCATATGAACCATACTTTGAGGTGGTGTGACTTAGACCAATGGCTCTCAAATTTCATATACATCAGAAATAACCCATAGAACTAGGTATCTTAATATGACAGTTTCCCAGGTGGTGATGCTGCTGCCATTGCTCTGGGGACCATGCTTAGAGAATCATGGATTTAGAGCTGCAGGGACTGGGGCTTAGTAGAGGTCAGAGGCCAGCAAGTAGTATAAGCTGGTGCAGGTAAAATGGGCAGACAGGATTTTACAGAATAGTGAATGCCACATGAGGGAGCTCAGACTTTATGTGGATAGGCAAGCAGGGAACCATATAAGAGTTTTGAGCCGAAGAGTAGGATTTAAAGCAGTATCACAGAAAAAGGAATAAAGTACTGACACAGGCTACCGTATGGATGAACTTTGAAGACTTTGCTAAGTGAAGGAAGCCAGTCATGAAGGATCATATATTGTATGATTTCATTTATGTGAAATATCCAGAGTTGGCAAATCCATAGAGATAGAAAGCAGATCAGTGGGTGCTAGGGGGCTGTGGACAGTGACTGCTTAATGGGCGGAAGGTTTCTTTTTGAGGAGATGAAAATGTTCTAGAACTGGATAGTGGTGATAGTTGCACAACCTTGTGAATGCACTAAATGTCACTAATGGAACTTTTATGTTGTGTATTTCACTATAATAAAAAAAACCCAGCATCATATTTCTTACAAAATTGTATTATGTCAAACAAAACTATTTTGGATATAATGTTAGTAAACAAAAAATACAAAATTATGGATATGGAATGGTTATAATAATTTCAGGATTTAACTTTACACACAGAAAGAAGATCAGAAATAACTTACTATTAGTTGTGGGTTTATGTGTGCATTTGAGTTGGTGAAAATAATGTGATTTCTCCCTTGTCATAGTGTTCCTTAATTTTCAATAAATAACCAGGTATTACTTTCATAATTACAAAACTATTTTAGAAGAGGAGGACAGGGAGAGTACCAGCTCTGGATAACTTCCCCAAGAATACCTGAGTGCTATGTGCAAAGGCGGGCTTGAGCCTGGCTTCGGGACAGATGTGTCTCCCAGATGCTGGGACTGAGGAATCAGACTGACATGAGCAACCTAGGAAGGCACCAGCACGAGGAAGTAAGCCATCCTCAGCAGAAGTGGTAACTTCCCACCACCCACCATCTAGAGGTCTCCTCCTTGACATCCAGCCTTTCCTTCTGCTTTCCTTTGGTTTTCTTCCTTCATTCAGCTGGCAGCATGTCTCAGGGATTTCATTTGTTCATCCATTCATTTTTCCCAACAAATATTTGTTGGGCATCTGCTATGTGCCTCCAATATCTTATCCATGTAGCTAAGTTGCAGTCTTGTTATTTTGGCTAGCTGAGTCTGGTTTAACACAGCAGAATTTTAAATCGCTTCTCTCTTTCATTTCCTAAAGAGAACTCTTTTCTATTCCTGGTCTAAGCTGCAGCCCTCTCTCTCAATTCCCCTGGATAGTGAGGAAGTAATAATGCCTTTTCTGTTTCACTTCTCTGGATCATGCCCTTGAGTTCAGGCTAGATAATTGCAGTCCAGATGAGATTCTGGACATCTGATGGCATGGTCAGTAACATCTTCCCCAAGTGGTGCCTTTTCCTCCTTGAGTCCAACACTCCCATGCAATAGCCCTGCTACTTGATTCTGAGCTAGCATCATTAGGTCTGACCCATCTCTGCTTCTCTACCAGCTTCTTCTCTCTACCTTTGCCACTTCTTGGTCACTAGCTTAAACCTTACAGGCCATGCTTTTTCTACATTAGACTCGGATCTGTTATCTCCACTTTTTATTTTTAAGTGATGAAACTCTGGCTACATAGTGGGTACTTGGTTAATATTTGGGGAAACGGGGTCAGGACCAGTATGTATGCATCGGGGTAGCAGATTCAGGACAAAGAAAGAATCAATTAAATATTAGGGTTCACTAAAGAAATGAAATCGATAGGTTGTGGATAATGTGTGTGTATATAAAGAGATTTTAAGAGATTGATTCATGTGACTGTGGGGGCTGGTGAGTCCAAAATCTGTAGGTTAGGCCAGCTGGCTAGAGACTTAAGGTACAGTCACAATTCAAGTCTGAAGGCCATCTGTCAGCAGAATTCCCTTTTCCTCTGGGGATGTCAGTCTTTTTCTATAAAGGCCTTCAACTGATTGGATGAGTCCTATCCATTTTATAGAGGGTAATCTGCTTTATTCAAAGTCCATTAATTTAAATGTTAATTTCATCTAAAAATACCTTCACAGAAACTTCTAGAATAATGTTTGACCAAATATCTGGGTACTATGGGCTAGCCAAGTTAACACATAAGTTAATCATCACAAATATTATTGGGTTTATTGTTTTCTTTTTAGGTAAGAACTCTAGGGCATCAAGAATAATACTGTGAGCGGAAACTTCTGTGCTTCATAGACATGATCTCATGTGTTCAACAAATATTATTTTTACACTCTGTGGAGATTCCTTGGCCCTGCAGAGATTTCCAAAATCTCTGGACCCCTGGGAGCTTCCAGTTAACAGAGAGGAATGGGATCTGTACAAATAGCAGTGTGTGTGTGTGTGTGTGTGTGTGTGTGTGTGTGTGTGAGCCAGCAGCAATCTCTCATCTTTGCAGCAAACTCCTGATCCTCTATGTCTAGCTTGGATATTTTACTTTCTCCTCAGCTCATTATTTTTACCTGCATATCCTTGCCAACACCTCAAACTAGAAATCAAGTAAGGAGCTCACTGAATAGTAACAATGTCTGGGCTTGAATCCTGGCTGTGGCCCACAAAGGCAGACCCTTACAGAGACCTCTTTGTCTCAGTTTCAAGAACATTTGGACCTTCTTCTAGGCAGGAGGACATGACATAATTGATAAGATACTTGGCAGAGTGGTACCTGGTACCCAGCTAGCAATGAACACTCCATTAGTGTTCACTCTTGTTGTTAAGAGTCATCTTCTTGGGGCACCTGGGTGGCTCAGTTGTTTAAGCGTCTGTCTTTGGCTCAGGTCATCATCTCAAGTCCTGGGGTTGAGCCCCACATTGGGCTTCCTGCTCAGTGAGGAGTCTGCTGCTCCCTCTCCCTCTGATCCTCCTCACTCTTGTTCTCTCTCTCTCTCTTTCCTCTCAAAAAAATAATAATGAAATAGGACAATTGCAACAATATACTGTAATAAAATTGTGAATGTTGCCTCTCTCTTAAAGTCTTATTGTACTTCTCCTTCATGATGTAAGATGATAAAATGCCTACATGATGAGAGGCAGTGAGGTGAATGACCTAGGCATTGTGACATAGCTTTAGGCTACTATTGACCCTCTGATATGTAGAAGGAGGATCATCTGGTTCTGGACCACAGTTGACCAGGGCAATTGGAACCTCAGCAAAACTATGGATAAGGGCGGAACTACTGTGGAGGGATTTCCCATATTACCTCCTGGCCCCACTCATGCATAGCTTCCTCTATTATAAAAATTTCTCACCAGAGGGTATGATTTTTAAAATTGATAACCTATGTTGGGACATCATAATCACTCAGAAACCATAGTTTACGTTAGGGTTCACTCTTAGTGTTGTATATTCTATGAGTTTGGACAATTGTAGAGTGACATGTATCCCGCATTACAGGATCATAAAAAGTATTTTTCCTGCCCTGAAAATCCCTGTACTCTCTTCTTTCATCTCTTCCCTTGACCCTTAACTCCTAGCAATCACCCCTCCATAGTTTTGCCTTTTCCAGAATGTTACATAGTTGGAATTATAGTGTAGCGTTTTCAGACTGGCTTCTTTTACCTAGTAATATGCATATAATGTTCCTCCATGTCTTTTATGGCTTGATAGCTCATTTCTATTTAGGACTGAATTATATTCCATTGTCCAGATGTACCACAGTTTATCTATTCACATACTGAAGGACACCTTGGTTGCTTCCAACTTTTGGCAATTACAAATAAAGCTGCTATCTGTGTGCAGGATTTTGTGTGGATATTAGGTTTTCGACTCCTTTGAGTAAATACTAAGGAGTATGATTTTGTACAGTGAGATCGTTTATTTTATAAGAAATTGCCAATCTGTCTTCCAAAGTGGTCATACCATTTTGAATTCCCACTAGCAATAAATGAGAGTTCTTGTTGCTCCATATCTTCACCTGCATTTGGTGTTGTCGGTGTTCTGGATTTAAGTAATTCTAATAGGTATAGTAGTACCATACAACCCAGTAATTTGTTGTTCTAGCACCATCTGTTGAAAAGACTCTGCTTCATTGCTGCCTGGGCTCCTTTATTAAAGATCAGTTGACTGTATTTATGGGGGTTTATTTCTGGGTTCTTTATTCTGTTCCATTGATCTATTTGTCTACTGTTTCATCAATACCATACTGTTTTGATTACTGTAGCTTTAAAGTAAGCCTTAAAGTCAAGTAGTGTCAGTCCTCCAAATTTGTTCTTCTTTAGCATCATGTTGGCTATTCTGGGTCTTTTGCCTCTCCATATACACTTTAGAGTATACACTTGTCAACATCCACAGATATCCATGGTGTTGAATCTATAGATCAATTTGGGAAGAACTGACAATATTGAGTGTTCCTATCTGTGAACGTGGAATATCTCTCCATTTATTTAGTTCTTTGATTTCATTAACTAGAGTTTTATAGTTTTCTTCATGTAGATCTTATACTTATTTTGTTTGATTTATATCTAAGTATTTCATTTTGGGGGTGATCATGTAAATGGTATTGTTTTTAATTTTAAATTCCACTTGTTCATTGCTAGCATATAAGAAAGTAATTGACTTTTGTATATCAAGCTTATATCCTGCAACTTTGGTATAATTGATTATTAGTTTCAGGTTTGCTTTTTTAAAATCAATTTTTCCAGATTTTCTGCTTAAATAATAATGTCATCTGACAACAAGGATGCAAAGATAGTTTTATGTCTTCATTTCCAATCTGTGTACATTTTAGTTTTCTTTTCTTGTTTTATTGCATTAGCAAGAACTTCTAGTTTGAAGTTGAAAAAGAGTGGTGAGAGGGGATATTTTTGCCTAATACCTAATCTTAGTGTCTGCTCATTTTTTTCTAATGGGATCTTAGTTTCTTTCTTTAACATATTAATGCTTTCCATGTTAAGATTATTAACTGAGTCATATTTATGCCAAATATTCTTTTAGATTGAAGTTTAAAAAACTATGTTTATAATATTTCCTGCATAAAAAAGAGTTAACTTTTATGTGTTCAAATCTATCAGTCTTTCTCCTTTTGATTTTGATTTCTGAAAGTAAATCTTCATTTTCTTTTCTCCGTTTTAGGAAAACGGGAGCCAGAGCCCTCCCACCTTAGCATCTTCACAGCATACCACCAGGTGATTTTGGCACACTGCTTCTCAACAACTGCTGCTAGCAGAACTAAGAGAGGTGCCCTAACCTGAAACTCAGGTGGCCGGATTTGGGCTAAGGGAATAATGTTTGGAGGAAAGTCAAATTCCCAGAATATTTACCCAAGAAAGGATTTTTTTTTGCCTTAAAAATCCCTTCCACCAGAGCTATGATGGGTTGATTCTCTCTCTTTTTTTTTTTTTTTTTTTTTTAAGATTTTGTTTATTTATTCATGAGAGACAGAGAGAGAGAGAGGCAGAGACATAAGCAGAGGGAGAAGCAGGCTCCTTGTGGGGAGCCTGATGTGGAACTCCATCCCAGGACCCCAGGATCATGACCTGAGCCAAAGGCAGACTCTCAGCCACTGAGCCACCCAGGCGTCCCTGATGGGTTGGTTCTGAAGGAAAGTTTTAGTTCGGTAGAAGAATACAACATTTGAGATGTATGTATGGGAAAGTATGGAGTGGACATCAAAAATGAGAGACAGAGTAAATTATAAACCACCAAAAGGGGGAAAAGGGGCCTTGCCAGGGGGCTAGAAAACTTAGTAATCTTTCCCTAGTTCCTGTTTTTAAAAACCTAGTATTTCATTCAGTGAAACCGCTGTTATTTATCTGAAGTTATAATTTGCATATTTAAATCTTCCATATGAACCAAGTGTAAAATGGTGAAAGCTTATAGGTAATTAAGAGGTTTATGGGTCAATGTAAAGTGTTGGTGTTGCTTTCTAATCTAGAGTCCTTTCTATATTCAGAGCTGAAAAACTGAGGAAGGAAGCGAGGCTGGTTGGAAGTTAACACTTCCTTTTTAAGGATCATAGCAACCCAGAAAGAGTTTTATAGGCTTGGGGGAAGGGAATAGGGTGGACAACCAGCACAATTTGCCTGGGACTGAGGATTTCCCAGGATGCAGGACTTTCACTATGAAAATTTGGAGAATCCCATGCAAACTGGGAGAGTTAGTCAGTCATCCAGATTTGCTAGTCACACACACACACACACACCCCTAATGTAATCCTCCCCCAAAATAATGCAACAACCTTTTTACAACCACCTTCAACAGAGTATGAAACTGAAGGTTTAAGAGATTCAGGAACTTCCCTAAATTCACACAAGCAGGGGATGAAGGAACCTGAGTTTAAACCTTGCTCTGCTGTCAGGTGCTCTTTCTATCCTACCACTTCTGAGATTGTATGTGGTGCTGACATACTCACTCTCTCATCGACTCACTTAAACACTGAGTGCCAAATATGTGCTGTGCTCAGGGGTGATTACAGATGATTTATGACAAGCTCTGTCACACTGGCAAATCAAGCAAGTCAATGAATAACAATGAGAGTGGTAGTTCAACAACAATAACCACAATAATAGAAACACAATTTGCAAGAGTTCCAATGTAATTGAACCCATAAGGCAGCAGTTAACTGTTGAACTGAGTACTAAGATCTTCTGAGAGGCACTTGGAATTAGGGATTGTTAGCATTAGGCTCTTCCTAGTCTAGGGCAGTGTCAGGAATTCAGACAGAACAAAGATCTCTGTCTGTCATTCTGTCTGTCTGTCTGTCTGTCTCTCTCTCTCTCACACACACACACACACACACACGCACACACACACACACCCTTCCTGATTGACTAGGTTCAGACTCTATCCATCTTGATCATCATCCCCCTTACATGGGGACTGGGTTTCATTGCATTCAAGGTTTGCTGACTCTGAAATTATACTTCTTTTCTTAATTAGAAGGGTCAGAAAAATAAGACGGAAGTACTAAACACCAGACATTTAACAGCATAAGATAGCTGCCCATTTATTTGTTTGCCTGTTTCCATTGTGGGCTGTATGCCAGTGGATGTTCTCTGTCTCACTTGGTCCCACACCCAATGGCTAGCACATAGTCAGCATCTACCATTTGCTGAATGGGTATGTCAACAATTAAAAATAGAAATTCCTGAAGACATGAGAACTGTTTCCAGCATCTAGAATCAATTTTCTAGTTTGATAACAAATAATGTTAAAGTACCAAAAAAAAAAAAAAAAGTCAAACATAAATCTCTTTTAAGACAAAAGTATATCCTAAACTCCATAGCATTGCTCTAAGCAATTCCAGGGAAACTCACATGAACAGCGGGAAAGGACAACCTACTCATTGCCTAAGAAAGGAAACTGGCCTGGGTTGACTTTGGGCCTCATCCTTGCAATTTCCTTTCTCAGTTTTACAAATAAGCAGCAAGAGAGAAGAGGACTGACTGGGTCACATACTGTTTATGGTTTTTGGGAGGTGGTCTCCCCATTGAATCCACTCATTTATATTTTGTGGGAGGTGTTAATATATATCTTGTATTTTCTTTTAACTCAATCCTTTCAGCTTAACCAGGGAATGACTTTAGAGGCTGATGGGCAGGAGTGTCTGTGAAGAGGTCAGTTAGGTGAGGAGGCGCTCAGTGTGGAGACCTAGGGAGGTATGTCTGGAAAATCTAAAAATTACCACTTAACACCAATCATCTGTGAGAGCCCAACAGAGGCCTCCCTGGCTTTAATTTAGGGTGATCGGCGGCTTGTTCTTGAACACTCTGGGCACTCCCATTCAGGTGGTAATGGAGAAAACCAAGAAAATGGGTCTCGACCCTCCTTGATCCATTTCTCTGAAGAGCTGACGGCTCACTAACTTCTGAACTTTTGAGCTTCTAAGAGATGCCACCGTCCTTTCCATGTGAAGATGAAGACAACCAGAGTGGCTAAGGGGGACAGTCACTCACAGAGGAATGTGTATCCACTTGCCAAGTCCTTCACCATGCTGCCCCATTCCAGGGGCATGGGGACCATTCCTTCTCCTCCTCATGAATGAGGCTCCTTCTGTTTTCAGGGGTTCCCAGCAGCTCAGCATCCCTTTCAGGCTACTTTCTCCTTGTCTGAGTCTGTGGGTGGATTGTGGGGTCCTTTCACTTCTGCTTTCCTAAAATTCCTCAGATCGCTGGCTTAACTGGTATGTCCAGGAGTTTAGCTTCTTGAAGTGTGTTTAAAAGGTCTGCATTACAAATAAGAGACAGCAGCACATGCTAGTTAGAACATACCCGAAACTTAAGGAAGAGAGAAGGAAGGAAGGTGGGAAGGAAGGAAGGAAGGGCTCAGAAAATGAGATATACGAAAAGGCTATTTAACTGATATTGCAAACCCTAAAGTTCCATAAAAGAGAGATACAACTATTAAAAACAAGGTTCGTAAACATTTTAATTTTTCCTTAACTGGCCCTTGAGTAGGCCAGATGACTCACTGCCAGCCTGCTGAGATCAGCCTGCTTTCTGGGGAGCTGTAATACATTTGTGTGCCTTATCCTATTTAACATGCAGACCCAATTTTGTGTCATGTTATTCTCACAGAAACTTATCTCCTACAAACTTCTCTGTAAGTCTACATAGTACCCACATTTCATTTACTACCTAGGCGACACACACCACTGTGTACATTAAACGTACCCTAGTGAAGCATTGTCATTTGCTTACTCGCTCCCCCAGTGTGAAGGGATGTCAGTGGTCTCATTCCTTCAAAGTTGCCCTGAATGTAGCTCTGTTCCCTTTTTCTCAACAGAGATTTTTTTTTGTCCCTCTCACGTATTTATTTGTTTCCTTGTGTGCATGTTTGCGCACAAAGAGGCAGGCTTTATATTGGTTCACAATTTGTGGTTATTTCTAGGTGATTGTCCAAAGACAGATTTGCTGGATCAAAAAACATGACCAATGTTGTGGATGTTATTGGCTTTTGCTAAATTTTTAAAGAAAGAATGGGATGATTTTCCTGGGCACTTTCTAGTCATTTGGTAGACTTAATGCTAAATACTCCTTGAAGAATTTCTCTTTTCTTTTGAAAAGCCATCACATGTGGAACCTTCTGAGATGCAGTCCAAGGACAAGTATCCAGGCTCAAGCATCCATTATGTGCATAGCCCGTGGATTCCAGGGCTGTATCATGCATGAACCAGAGACCCACAAAATAGCAGTCTTGTTTGAATAGCATAAGAGGCCAAAGATCTTGCTGAAGAAAGTACCTGAAGTAAAAAAAAAAATCATTCCTAGTCAGTTTTCTTTTTAAAACATTATTCGTTATTTTTAAACCCTAGTAAAACAGAAATGATTCTTGATATAATCTCTGGTTACCTTTCATAAAGACGGGTGGGTGATTCCTTCTGTGGATTTGTTTAGACTCTGACTTGTTGTAAAAAGTATTTAATTGTTAATTCCTTTATTTATGTTGAGTAAATGCTAAGAGAAGCATGAGCAAGTACGGAGAAGCTCCAGGGAGACTGCTTAGTGGTGAAATTTAAGCAGGTCTCTGAGGGAGGATGAGTTTCACCAGGTGGGCAGAAGAGAGGCTATTGCAAGATCTCCTGAAGAGCTTGGATTTCATTTTGTTTGGTGCCATTGAAGACTTTCAAGCAGCAGAAAGGCAGGAGTCTGAATTAGTACAATGACCTTTTACTTTACAAAGGTCTCATTGAGAAAACTTGCATTTCCTATTTTATTTTATTTCATAAATTTTCAGTTATGTATCATTGAAAGTTGATCCCTGCTTGAGTTATATTAGAACCTCTTCATATGCAGAAAAACCCAGGGGAGTCAGGACAGGCCCTTAGCACAGTAATCAAAGAGTATAATAATAGCATTCATAGAGAACATTGTATCTTTAAAAGTTGAGAGCTACTCAGGATCTTGTCACTCCCAGAATATGTCATGGTGGTCATTATCTGTCCTTCCTGGGCAAGGCCTTATGCATCACCTTGGGATGATCATGGGGACTGGGTTTTTCATGAGGGCAGTTTTAAGTCTCAAAGGGTGACCTGGCTGAGGAGGGGGTGTATACCCATGAAGAGGATCTGGCTGACAGACCAGGACTACTACTTTGTAAAGCAGAGCATTCTGACTGACCAGAATTTCACGTAAATGAGGTGATTTTTTTTTTTTAAGGGAGGCAGGGGGACGGGCAAAGGGAGAGGGAGAGAAAGAGAATTAAGTAGACTCCATGCCCAGCACAGAGTTTCAAGCAGGGCTGGATCTCTCGAACTTGAGATCATGACCTGAGCTGAAATCGAGAGTTGGACGCTTAATCAATTGAGCCACTCAGGTGCCCCAAAGGAGGTGATTTTTAATGGAGCTGGGGGTGGGAAGAAGGATAAACAGACTGGGGTGATTCTGGAGGCTTGGGGGTGGAGGCTTGGATAAGGGATTGTTTTGGAAGAGCCTAGAAACCATACAAGCATCCCAAACACCTAGGCTAGTGGAGAAGAGCACAGAAGGAGGAGAATCACAAAAAAGAGTGAAGGATTGGAAGATAAATTTTGTCAGATCATTTTTGTCTGGGGATGATGGCCCTACCATCAGTGACCTACTATGGTTTACAAATTCCCACTCATTCCATAGGGTAGAGAGAATGGAAAGGCTTCCATTTCGGCCTGATTGGCTTTTGGGAAGTGAGAAGAAAGGCCAAGAAGGCAAGTGACTGTGCACAGAGGCTCAGGCCATACCGCCAGGGCCAGCAGAGACGTTAGGGAAGGCCACTGCGGCTCTTGGGCACAGAGCAGCTTTCCCAGACTAGGTCTCTGCAACTGTGTTGCCATTGCTCTCTGCTCAGCAGATCTGAGGACAGGGAGGTACTATGACCAGGGCTGGATAATTTTGGGCAGACTTCTTTTCTCACTGCTCACATAAAAGACTGTCCTTGCTTTGGATACTAAACAAAAGACAGATGCTGATACAATAATCTCCATGTTGAATAAGACCTGTGTCTTGTCCCTGGCTGGTTTTTGAACAATGTAGTCCAGATTTGTGTGAGTAATCCTCCACAAGCCTGCACCTGGCCAGCAGGAGACCCTGCTGCTCTGGGGAATTTAACAGTCAATGGTCCGTCTGGGGGCCTGTCTTGATTCTAGAGATCTAGGATTTTTCTCTCTGGAGGTCTTGATTCGGAAGGTCCTACTGTATGGGGCTACGTGGGTGCTAATGGGTGCTAGGTTGCTTCAACATGGCTTCCATAGGAATAAAGCCAGATAATGAAAGCGAGTGGTCTGCTGGGGGGGATGGACATGTCATTGATCAGAATTGGCAATCAGGAGAGAGGCCTGAGAGTTTGGGATAGGGGATGAAGTTTAAGAAAAAGCATGTTATTTCCAATCTGAAACTCCAGTGGATTATTCATTCAGGTAGATATGTCCAAAAAGCTGACATGTCTATAGTAGCAACAAGTGAAGTCATCTCCGTGGATGAGGTTCACTGGGCTGTGGATGGAGTTTTTTATGTCCCATAAAACTTCCTTGACTGTCTCAGGCCAGAGCCTCTTTTTATTTGCCCGTTAAGGAAGGATGATCTGCACCGGAGCTACATATTTCTAGCTATACTTCCGAGGGTTGGGTGTCTGCCCAGGCAAGTTATAGCATTTTCTATACTGAGCAAGGCAGCTTCCTCTCTACAATGCGTGTTTCCTTTTTCAGATGGGGACACATCTGTTTTGGAGGGAGTCATAGATCATTGCTTCTAGAACCATTTTCAACTACATATAGAAAAATAAGCTCAGGGCTGAAGGTTAAGAACTACATGGGAGTAAGTTGAAACCCGCGCAGTAGGAACTACAGGAGAAGGTGGTTGCAAAGTTAACTGTTCCTTCTTGTCCTCATCGCTTGTCTGGCTTCATTTCTGCGGGGATCCTAGGGAGGCATATGACGTCGTGACCACAGGCGAACCTCGAAGTGCTCCCATATAAAGGACCTCAGCGGGCTGCCTCCACTTTGAGCTGAGGAATGCAATCCTCAGGGACGCAGCCAGCACCCCCCCCCCCCCCCCCGCCGATCCTGCCCTGCTTCCACTCCACGGGGCATTGCAGCCGGGCGGGGCTGGCGGGGCAGCTGCCACAGGGGCTCGCAGAGCGGGGGCGGGGGCAGGGACGCCGCAGGTCCGGGGGGCGGCCCGGGGTGGCCGACGCCGTCTGGGGGCGTCCCTGGGAGCTGGGGACCGCCGAGGTTAGACCCGGAGCCCCGGGAGGAGCCCGGCCGGGGCCACGTGACCCACCGCGGCGGGGCCGGCGGCCCAGAAATAGCAGCGGCGGCGGTCCCGCCCGCGGGCTGCGGCGAGGGGAAGGCGGAGACTCAAGGCCGCTGCTGGGCGCGGGCGCGGCGCGGCCCCGGCCCCGGAGGATGCTGAGCCCCTGCCCGCTCCGGCCCCGAGCACATGATGGCGATACGGGAGCTCAAAGTGTGTCTTCTCGGGGTGAGTCCTGCGCCGCCATCTGCCGAGGACACCCACGTCCGAGCGCCCCCTGGCCCCTCGTGGCCCCCCTGGTCCGTGCGCCCCCTGACCCCTCCTGGCTCCTTTCGTCCGAGGGCCCCCTGGCCCCTCTTGGCCCCCCTGGTCCGTGCGCCCCCTGGCCCCTCCTGGCCCCTCTTGGCCCCCCTCGTCCCTGCGCCCCCGGCCCCTCGTGGCCCCCCTGGTCCGTGCTCCCCCTGGCCCCTCCTGGCCCCTCGTGGCTCCCTTCGTCCGAGCGCCCCCCGGCCCCTCTTGGCCCCCCTGGCCCGTGCGCCCCCTGGCCCCTCGTGGCCCCCCTGGCCCGTGCGCCCCCTGGCCCCTCGTGGCTCCCTTCGTCCGAGCGCCCCCTGGCCCCTCTTGGCCCCCCTGGCCCGTGCGCCCCCGGCCCCTCTTGGCCCCCCTGGTCCGTGCTCCCCCTGGCCCCTCCTGGCCCCTCGTGGCTCCCTTCGTCCGAGCGCCCCCCGGCCCCTCTTGGCCCCCCTGGCCCGTGCGCCCCCTGGCCCCTCGTGGCCCCCCTGGCCCGTGCGCCCCCTGGCCCCTCGTGGCTCCCTTCGTCCGAGCGCCCCCTGGCCCCTCTTGGCCCCCCTGGCCCGTGCGCCCCCGGCCCCTCTTGGCCCCCCTGGTCCGTGCGCCCCCTGGCCCCTCTTGGCCCCTCGTGGCCCCCCTGGTCCCTCGTGGCCCCCCTCGTCCGTGCGCCCCCTCTTCCCAGCCAGGTGGCGGCAGGGTGCGAGCCTGCCCGGAGCTTCTCACTGGGTCCCCCCGGCCGGCCCGCGCCCGGGATCCGCTTGGGCCGGGCCGCGGGACCCTCCGCGGGGACCCGCAGGGCAGCCCAGCCCCGGGCCGCCGCCGCCGCCGCGCTCCCTCCGGCCTCCGAGGGCTTTCTCCTTCGCCTTTGATAATTTCCTTCCGGCGGAAACTTTAAGTTGCTCAGCCAAGGCTCCAGAGCCTTTTTGCCTCCCGGGGGCAGTGGGTTTCTTCACTTTCTTGGGGGGTGGGAAAGAAAGCCCAGCGAAGGGCTGTCCCGGCGGCGAGGTGACGGGGAGTCCTGGGCAGCTTTGTGCCTCGGCAGCTCCGGTGCCCCGGAGAAAGGCGGGATGAGAAAGTCCTCGCATCACCGCTTCCCCTCCCAAAGCGGGTCTTTCTGAGTCTGAGGAAACGGGAAAGAAGCCACAAGCAAGGACAGAGACAAATACCCCAGCCCTTTGCACCGGCAGACCTGTCGGTGATGCGGGCCAAGGAGAGTTCAGATCACGTTAGGGTCATGCCCTTTTGGGGGCCCACATCAAACCCCAGAATTTCATCTTTTGAAAGAGCTGGTTTCAAGCAGTGTTTCCAGTAGCCTTTGGCATCCAACCCGAGGGTAGTGCCTCTGGCAAATCCCAGAAAACTATTTCCTACCAAAAAAGAGCAGCAGAAGGGTACACTCATTGTTATTTAAAAGAAATGCTAACTGGCCTGTCCAGGGATGTAGAGACGCCTGTGATGAGAAGATGGTTCCAGGTTAGGATTGAATTGTACAGAGCAGCCAAGTGTCTAGGCTCCATCTAGGCGCTTTGGAACCTCTGGCTGGACAATGTTCTTGACTGTCTCCCGTCACTGCCTCTTGCCAGAACTGTCATGTATACTAGATGGGCCTGTTCGCCTAGAATTCCAGGGGACCTGCCAGGGGCCCTCCCTTCACTGCAAGCCTAGGGACAACCTCCCCAGCGTGCCCGCCTCCAGCTTGCTCAGCCACAGCTGGGATCTGCAAGGCTCCTGCCCTGGGGCTCCTCCGTGGACCTCTCTTAGTGTTGTGGGGGTGGGTTTCCCTCTCTGCTGGCCTCTCCGACATAGTCGGGACATAGATGTCAGGGATCTCGTGTTTTCCTTGCGAGGCATCATTTCAGCTTCATGGAAGGCCTTCCAACACTTGCACGGAATGTCATGTCCCAAGGAATCGAGAGCGACTTTGACATGTTTTGTGTGCGGGATTGACCTTGGGAGTAAATGAAGTAGGAAATGTTTGCCTCCTTCCCACTCCCCACCTCACGCTTTCTCCCTCGTCATCCACTTAGGTGGCACAGCCCATACCCTTCACATGAATTATTTCCACTATTCAGGGATGAGTTTCTGTATCCTACAGGGAAATGGATCACTGGCTATTCAATTCTGGGCAAGTACTTCGGTTGCCTCATCTCTGAAAGGGACTCCGTAACATCTTCCCTTTTAAGGCAGAGGATTAACCAGATGATCTGCTAAGATATGTGGTTACTGCTAACCTGTGATTCCACAGTGACAATTAGCAAGGCTGGACGATGAGATAGCTGGAGGAAGTCCCTTTACTTGTTTTCTCTCCAAGGATAAAGCATAATCTTAGTGGCTTCCTGGAGACACTGCCTCACCCTTGTTTGATGGTTATTGGTAGTGGCTCTTTTGGTAGGAGTTTGACTTGGGAGGAAAGAGCTTTGCCAGAGCAAGAAGCTATTTCTGGGCAGATGGAGGCTTTGAAGCATCATTCTTGTAATACCACATCTGAGGCTTTGTTTTTTTGAGAGTAGCTCCAGGTTTCTGTCTTGTTTGGGTCAGAGGGCCAATGACCTTGTCACCCCCGCTGAGTAAAATTTGTTAAGTCCTGTGTTTTGGCTGGGCCTGTCCTGGATAAGCTGTGCGTGATAGGCTGTGTTCTCAGCTGCTCATCCATATGGGGGGCTTCTCTGAGTGAGTTGGCATTTGAGTGAGGTTAGAGCCATTTTAACCACTTTGGGTTCACTCTTTATTTGAGAAAGAATCTGCTAGGGCAGCCCGGGTGGCTCAGATGCTTAGCGCCGCCTGTAGTCCAGGGCGTGATCCTGGAGTCCTGGGATTGAGTCCCACATCGGGCTCCTTGCATGAGGCCTGCTTCTCCCTCTGCCTGTGTCTCTGCCCGCCCCCCCCCCTCTCTCTGTCTCTCATGAGTAAATAAATAAAATCTTAAAAAAAAAAAAAAAAAAAGAGAAAGAACCTGCTAGCTCAGTGACTAAAAGAAGGACTCAAGGCCAAGTCTGAAAGTCCTCTTAATATTTTAGCAGGAGCCCTGAGCTCCTTTGTTCTCTGTTGGGTGATCCATCTTTTCTGGATGAAGTCTTCCATGTGGCTAGTTTTCAGCTTCCTGTTTTTCAGCCATCACCACAACTCCCTGGAGTCCCAGGATGACTGAGACCCTACAAGCCATATCCTCTGTTCCCATCACTTTCTCTTGGGCCCCTTTGAGAAGACCATGGAGAATGCTGACCTCCTAACCAAAGTCTGGCTGTGTGGGGAATATAAGGGGGCTAGTCTTCTTGTGCCTGGCTGTTTGCCTTGAATGCTGTGTGGTTACTCGAGGATGCATGCTTTCCGTTTAGGGCACAAGATTGTTTTAGGCATGGGCAGTGCAGATTTTTATCCCTTTTAGCTGTAGTCTGCAACCTCTATGTGGTTAGAGTTTCCTGACAGGAGGGTCATTTGCAACAGGTGGAAGCCAGCACAAGCCAGTTCACATGTCTTCTCCACCTGGGTCTGTGCCTTTCAGGACTCTGAGGTTCGACATGTCTATCGTATTTCTTTTGGTGAGTGCTTCCAAGTGGAATCCACAGCAGACTGTGGAGCATTCTCTGAATGTTTTGTGCTCTTAGAAAAACCAAGGACTTAAGAGCTTTGGGCTTATTTAGGCTACCTGTTATGAATTCTTGACTCTCATTATTTTCATGGGTGGACTTTCTCATGTTTTTTCCTAAGTGTCTGTGAATGCCCTTTCCTGGGCTAAGGCAGGTCCCCCTTGGAAGCCAGCTGTGCAGGAGGATGTGCTTGATAGGGGCACACACTGGGAAGGGGGCCTCATTAGACACCTGGAGCCCAGGAGGCTTGTTCTTGTCAGTAAAGTGCCCGTCATCCCACATTGTAATCTGAACTAGCATTATGAAACATGTAGCTTAAAAACAACCCTCTTAAAAACAGCAAAGTATGTTAAAAAAAAAAAACTAACAAAAACAATATTGAGGCAGCAGCTGTTCCAACCCCAAAGGTGGAAAGCTTCCCAGTATGCATTTTTAACACACATCACCACGTGGCAAAAAGCAAGGGGAGAGAGAGAGAGAGAAAGGAGGACCGGAGGAGTGGGGGGGGGGGGGGGGCGAGGAGGGGCAGGAGAGGAGCTTTCTTTTCATTATTTCCTCTGGGTGTGTACACTTAAAGACTCCTTCCGGTTGGAATCCCAAAGAGATTTATATTTGGACTTTGGTTGTCTTGACAACAGTTTAGAGATTTTTGCCACTTCCTCAACAGCTAAGTGGCATGGTTAACGACAACCGATGATGTCCTGCTTCTGGTCAGGAGCTTGGGGAAGCCTATCCTTCTGGCCTTTGAATCTGTGTGATGCTTCTTCACAGAGCAAACACCTGGGATTTGGTGTGATGTCTGGGCAGTGGACACGTCAGACGTGTGCAAATCCTCACATGAAGGGGCTGTGTGATCCTCAGAGGCTCCAGGAGCCAAGAGTGGGACAGATTTCTGCTCCCAGTAAGCAGATGAACCAGAGCTGTGGAACCTCAAATGGACTGCTCTGAGTGATAGTGAGCACCCCACCACCGAAAGCATTCATAAGGTTATGTGAATCTGTTAGAGTCATTGTGGTGGAAGGAAGGAGTGTGTAGGATGGGGGGGCTGGGCCAGGCAATCATCAGAATTGCTTTCCAAGTCTGAGATTCTAACATGCTCATTTGCAGTAGTTCCCAGAAACCAGCATTTCATGAGTGAGGGCTGGTGGACAGACAGGCTAGAAACCTAATTTCTTCCTTATTTTTCTTTTTAAGATTTTATTTATTTATTTATTTATTTATTTATTTATTTATTTATTTTTTGAGAGAGAGAGCACGAGCAAAGGGGGAGAGGGAGAGGGAGAAGCAGACTCCCTGCTGAGTGGGAAGCCCAATGCCGGACTCGATCCCAGCACCCTGGGATCATGACCTGAGCCAAAGGCAGACACTTATCCGACTGAGCCACCCAGGTGTCCCAAACATCATTTCTTTCTTACCAAACTTGATTCCTCTATAAATTGAACCCTTTATGGAAAGTGTGATTCTGGCTTGAAAATAAATATAAATGACATAGTGAGATATCTTTCCAGAAGAGCACAACATATGATAACACCCAGCACCCGGGCCTGGTGGGTGGAATCCACCAAGGTCTCTTTGTTCCCTGGTGTTCTTTTTTGTTCAGGGTCAGAATGACTGCATCTCTCTGTCAGCTTCCAGAGCTCAGTGCATCTCTGATGTGCATCAGAATCCCTTATGGAGCATTTTTAGACTTCTCATGGTCCCTCCCCATCCCTTGTCAGGCATGTGGCCCCCACCTCACCCCCTGGCCCAGTGTCACTGTTCCCTTGTCATATCCCTCAGAACTGCTCCAAGGCTATTGCCTTCGGAAAATACAAAACTTCACATTTTAAGATGCTAGGACGTGAAAAGATTTTGAACTCACGAATTAAGAAAAGGTCTTCAAAATTAATTGTGTCCAACAAGTTAGACCACTTTTAGTGTTTGCAGGTCTATGCAGATATTACACTTTATCTTTTTTTTTTTTAAGATTTATTTGAGGGAGAGAGTGCACATGTGTGCGCAGGAGCCTAACGGTGGGGAGGGGCAGAGGGAGAGAGAGAGAATTGCAAGCAGCTCCTGCTGAGCATGCAGCCCCACTCAGGGCTGGATTCCATAACTCTGAGATCATGACCTGAGCTGAAACCAAGAGTCTGCTGTTAGGCCGCTCAACTGACTGAGCCACCCAGGCACCGTGCATTTTCTTTGTTTTTATAATTTCTAATATGTACTTGAAAATGAATAGGCATTCATTTCCTCAGCCACTCGCCATTTATGTAGTGCTTCTTTCATGCCAGGAGCATGTGGGTGGCTGCAGGGAGACAGGACAGCCAAGATCCTTGTCTTTGAAGCACTCTGTCATTCCTGGGATGTGGACACATCAGCAATGAATTAAGTGACATCACTTGTATTCCTGCGACAGCACTTGCCACAGAGCCTGGTCACTCCCAGGCTGCCCACCATCCTGTTGACTCAACTATCTCCCTAGCATGAGGTCTTTTATTTTTAACTCCCCTTTACCCTTGTTTTATTTTAAAAAGTCTCAAACTCACAAAATATTGCAAAGAGTATTACAAGGAACGTCTGTAGATCTCTTATCTAGATTCGGTGGGGATGACATTTTGCCAATCTTGCTTTATCTCTCTGTCTCTAATATATTAAATAATACTATTTTTTCCCCTGAACTATCTGAAAGTCAATTGCTGACATTATACCGTTTGAACCCTAAATACTTAAGTATGTATCTTCTAGGAAAAAGGACATTTTCATTCACACTTGTGATACATCCAGAATTCAACACAGATATAATGATGTTGAGCATATGGTTCATAATTAGATTTTCCTGTTGTCCCCAAATGTCCAGAATAAGAGACCATATACTACATTTGCTTGTCATGTCTGTCATCTAAATGGTTCCCTTCCTTTCTTCTGCCACGAATGCAGGCTACTTGTCTTGTAGAAAGTCCCAAGATCTTGATTTGTCTGAGTGCTACCTCGTTGCTTCTTTTTGGTGAGAAGATAACATAGTAGGGGTTGAATGGTCTTATTTTTAATGTGCTCCTGCATAATATTAAAATTTTCTTTCCCATTTACCTCTATAGTACTCATTCAAAGAATATCTTTTAGCTTCTACAAGTGCCAGGTAGTGGTATGTCTGAGAAAAACAAAGAGCTTGGACCTTGCGGAGCTTATTACATTTTAGTGGAAAGGTGGGAAAACGGATTCTGTGGCTGGTTAGAAGGTGGCAAGTGCTATGTGGAAAAACAGACCTGGCCAGAGCTGGGGAGGGGCACAGGAGTTCTGGAAGGTGGGGAGCAGGTAGGCAGGTCGGAGGGTGAGAGTGAGTGCTCAGCCTCCAGGAGGAGACCAGATAGGGCCTCTGCTTTACCCAGGGGTTGACTTTGGTTTTGTAGCTTCTGTTGCATGATGTGATCACTGAGCTGCTGAGAGTCCTGTAGCTCCTGAAGAACTAGAGTTGTCTGTCTTGTTGCCTAACTTTGTCAGCAGAAATAAGGAAAAGAAAAGGGGGCTTTCACATCGGGGACACCGAATGGGTTTCTCACTGTTGAATCTACTGTTTCGATGAATCTTTTTCTGATATATTTCCTTGCACTTGTTGCCTCAGACCTGCTCTAGCTTCTGTGGAGGTCATGAACTGGACTTCTTCTTGCTCAAGATTCAACCCAAAATGTAGCCCCAGGCTGCTTTCAGTTCCTCCAGAGCCACCTGGGGGACCTGTGTTATCAGAATGTGAATGAGCCCTGGGGGAGAGTAAGCGTAACCCAGGGGAAATCCTTTCCCTCATACTCTCTCTCTCTACTTTGAACAAAGTAACAGAGAGCTGGATCCCTTTTTACCAAAAGTATTTGTTTTTCTAGAAGAAAAAGATAATGCATTATCCAGTATCACATCCTTTTCTCTCTCATAGTCGGTATTCTAACCAGAATCTGCAGGTGGAATGCAGAGTCCTAACAGGTGCTTCTGTCAAAGACTTCCCTGAAAGGGAAGGAGAGAAAGTGGGAGGAGAGGGAAAGAAAGACAAGAGAAGTGGAGGAAGGTTGGGGAGGAGACAGGAAGAGAGAGAGAGAGAGAGAGAGAGAGAGAGAGAGAGAGAGAGGAATGCACGTGCAGTGTGTGCACAAACCAGCATGAAGAGTATCACATAAAAGCTACCCACTTGCCCTCTGCTGGCACAGGGAAAGAGCAAAGTGTTCCTGCGTTTTTGTTTATTTGTTGCTTTTTTTGTTTCTAGTCAGGCTATCGGTCAGGGCATTTACATTTATGGCAAGCTTAATGAAGAAAGTCTTAAAAAAAAAAAGGCATAGCACCAATGCTACGTACTTCATGGACTTACCTTTCAGGAGTTAAAATATTTTCTCAACTTTTCCATAGTAATCTTCTGAAGAGCTACTTTCTTCATTATGAAGTAACACATGCTCATCTAAATTAAATTTTGAATCTAACTATGAAATGAGGGCAGTGATTGAGTAGTGAAATGATAAATGCTGATTTTCGTTTGAGACCACAAAGACTAGGCATCCAGGACTATGCCTTTAGCCTTGTTTCTTTATAATGACACATAATCATACAAACTTGCCACAGTCTTGTTTCCTCTTGTTAGCTGGAAATCCTGCAGGCAAGAAGAAATCCGTCCACCTGCTCTCCGTAACCTCCTGGTTCCCCTTCTTGTAGCTCCTCTTTCCCTGTCTTTGGTGTTATGTTCAGATGACTGCTTTTAATGTTCTGATCAACATCAAGTTCACCGTCCTGCTCTATGGTTTTTTTGCTGTCTCTGTTCTTTCCTGCCCTGCAGGACCATTTTCTTCTATTCTTTTAATTTGTTTTTTTATTCTCCCCACCTCTCATGGATGAATCATCAGATTCATGGCTTGAGAGAGGCATCCGAGGGCTTATCTCTTAGAGGGAATGTTTCTAGCTGGTTCTTCACTTGCTTCCCCACCGCTGAATGGGGGAGTATGGCTGAGCTGAGCCTGGTGACCTTCCCTCCTGCTGCCAGGGTAGACCTGGCCAGAAAACCTGGCCAGGCTTCCCCTTTGGAGAGTAAAGTAGGCAACGGGGTCTATATAGTAAATGAGGGTTAACTGAGGGCTGTGTGCCTTGAGAGATGAATGGAGCTCCTCACTGCAGATGTGTTATGTGGCTGCTACGCTATAGGCCCAAGAGAACAGTTTCCAGAGAAGAAGGGACAATGTCCTGGAGGAGTTCAGTCCAGCAGTGTACTTGGTGTGATGGGGCACACATGGAAAACAACCCCAGGCCACCCCACGGGATGTCACATGTTGCTTCATTGCCCCATGTTCCCAGGGAGGGGCCGGGGAGCCTGGGAGAGGCCAGGGAGGGTGTGTGGGTGCCTGCTGCTGAGCCCAGTGCAGAGGAGGGAAAAGTTGTAGAGAGAGGGAGGGAGGGAGGTGCTGGTTACAATACGTATTCATAGACAGGATAAGGTTCTAAAAAAACTCATTTGTCGAAGTGGTTATCCCCATGGGGCGGGGGACTGATGTGCACTTAAAAATAACTTACTCTTTCTCTTCTTTTGTTTATTTAATGAGCATGCATTGCTTGTGTAAATAATTTAAAACCTCTTAAAAATTTGCTGCAGGGCCAAGGAGATGTTTGATGGGTAGAGATCCCTTTAGTTGTTACTGGAAATAACTGATAATTTGATAATAGAACTGGAAAGTAATTTGGGTGAGACCATGAGAGGTCCTTGAAATGTGAAGGTTATACCTTTGGGCTGTGAGGTGCCAGGTCTGTCACTGACGGGACACACACTGGAGTGGCTTATCAGGTCATGCTGTGCTCTTATCTGTGTGCGTCAGTATTTGGTCTGGCTGTGACCTCTCCAGGAGCAACAATGCTGGCTTCCCCACCCACCATCCTCAAATCTAGTATTTCTCAAAATGGGGTTTTGTCATTCTGCCCATGGGGGTAGTTTTCTGCACCTCTTTGTTTCAATGCTGTTCTTAATAATAAATAAAATTATTTATTATTTTATAATAATTAATTATAATGAATTAGTAATAATAAATAAAATTACATCCTGGATCTTCAGGGTGATCACTGTGTGACACAGCTGTGTCAACGTCAATGCCCATAAAAACTGGCTAATGAGACAAGAGCCAAGACAGAGTTAGTACAGAAATTAAGCATGGGTCCATGTGAAGACCCAGTGATCCTGCAGCACATCACATATTTTTTAGGCTCTGTGCTAGGGTTTGGGCATACAGCAGGTAGCAAATCGGACCCACAGTCCTGACCTTGTGGAGCTGACATTCCAGTAGGAGTGACCACTACTCATCAATACCTAGTACTGGTGATACTTGAGGTGGAGAGAAAGCTGGGGGCTGGGGGGGGGGCGGCCCTGGAAGTTCTGCCTGGGGGGGTGGTTAAGTAGGGGCTTGAGAAAGACCTCACTGAGAAGGCCTTTGAGTAAAGACTTAGAGGCAATATTCCTGAGTTGGCAGAGGGGACCCCCAAGGCTAGGTGGGAGGGGCATGCCTGGTGAGTTTGAGCGCCAACCGGCAGGCCAGTGTAGCCAGAGCAGAGTGACCATTGGGAAGGGAGCAGGAGGAAGTTTGGAACCTGAGTGTGTTGGGTCTTGTGGGCAGTGAGGGAACTGTGGCATTTCCTGGGCATCAGGTTGGGGGGACTGTTGGAGGTCTTGTGCAGAGCAGTAGCAATGGCCTGACCTTCCTTTGATGCAGATGGCTCCAGCAGCTGTGTGGAGGGCCGACCACAGGTAGGGGAACTGGTGGAAAGTCAGGTCATGGTGATTTCCACTAGAGCGTAACAGCCTAGGCCGTGAGCAGGGTCCCATTCTGGCTGGTTTGTTTTTTTTTTTAAAGATCTTATTTATTTATTCTTGAGAGACAGAGACAGAGACATAGGCAGAGGGAGAAGTAGGCTCCATGCAGGGAGCCTGATGTGGGACTCGATGTGGGACTTGATCCCAGGACTCCAGGATCATGCTGTGGGCTGAAGGCAGGCACCAAACCGCTGAGCCACCCAGGGATCCTCCCCCATTCTGGCTGTTAAAAGGTAGAAGTGAACACTTTACTGACAGATCACATGTGGAGTAGAAGGGAATCATACCATCATCACATGGTGACAGCGTGCAGGGCTCTGCAGCCCTGAGCTTTATAAGGTTAGCAGAGCAACATTATCCATCACAGTAGACTGATACTCATCTGGAATGTTGTTGGTTTTATAGTTTAGTTTGTATTTAATTAATAGTTGTTTTTATTTTATAGTTTCAGAATAGTGTAAGCAGCTTGTGTGTACTTTTATTATTTGTATTTATTTACACTATCATTAATGTCTACCTTGGGATCCATGGTATTGCTTTTCCCCTTAAAAAAGCCAATGGAGTCTTAAAAGGGCCGAGAAACACTGCTCTAACCACTAAGGCTGGCCCTCGGTTAATGAGCTACTGTCCCTCATGAAGTGTGCAATGTTGGCAGGACTGTGGGAAAGAAGGCTGGATTGCAGGACTCCGGGGCCCTGAGCATGCCCTCTACAATGTGGAGATGTGTTCTTAGCTATGCCAAGTGCTGGCCCAGGATGCTATTCACAGAGGAGTAGGCCTCAACCATGCGATGCGATCCTGCTACTTTTTCTGGTGTGATGCAGCTCATGGACAGCCTGGAAAATCCTAGACCCTCCCGTAGAGATACCTGGATTCTGTTGAAGCCTCAAAGTGCATGTGGCCAAATAAAGTAAAGAATGCATTAGGCTTTTAAAAGAATGTTCTCATAAAAGCATTATTTATATAAGCATGAGAATCATGAATTTAGTCATTTAGAAATCTCCCAGAAAAATTCATTTTAAAAGGAACTAGTAATAAATATGGTCTGTAGATTTTTCTTTTGTTCTACAGATTTTGAAAAGAAAGATCTCTATTTTAACAGCTAAGTTATATTATTTGTAGATCTCTACCTCATAGGTCAATCTTAGTAACATAACCTAATATGTACAATAAAAATAGAAATATTTTAAAGATATTGTTAAATTTTTGATTGTGTGATTTACTGATTCGAGTATGTTGCTGCTGTTAATGTGAATTGTGTTATTGTACATTTCACTTCCGTCAACCTTGGGCTTCAGACTTGTGAATCACCACTGTTGTGTCACAGCTAACCAGATGTGCTTATCCTTGTTCTTGTTTTCGAGCAGTGTAGTTACAGACACTCTGCTTGTGTCTTCATACGTCCTCGGCTTCTTCCTTACAAGTGCTATAATAGTTTATAATTGCCTTTACCCCTAATCCTAGTGAGGTCAGTAATAGTTGAGAAAGATTGATGCACAGTTGGAACTGAAACTAAAATATACTCTGTTCTCCGATCAAGAAAGCACTTCAGAATGCCTTTGGTTAAGAAGGACGTTGTTATATAAGGGCACCTGGGTGGCTTAGTTGGTTAAGCGTCTGCCTTTACCTCAGGTCATGATCCCGGGGTCCTGGGATCGAGTCCTGCATCAGGCTCCCTGCTCAGTGGAGAGTCTGCTTCTATCTTTCCCTCTACTCCACCGCCCCCCGCCCCCCGCCTGCTCATGTTCTCTGTCTCTCAAATAAATAAATTTTTAAAAAAAGAATGATGTTGCCATACAGAGGAGCTTGAAATCAGTCTGGTGTATGAATATCTCTGTAATCCTAACAGCTGACATGTACTCATGTGCCAGACACCATCTGAGTGTCTCATTTATCTATTGTTGTGTAACAAGCCACCGCACACTTAGCAGCTTAAAAGAACGATGTGTTATTTTTTTTTCATAGTTCTGTAGTTTGGGCTCAGAGGGCAGCTCTTGCCTGGGTTTCCTTGCTGGTTCAGGCCGATGCTGGCTGGGCCTGGAGCCATCTGCAGGCTGGGTCACTCCCATGTCTGGTGCCTGGGCTGGGGTGGCTGGACCAACCAGGGCCAACCAGATGTCTCTTTTCATGTGGCCTCTCCACGCATTAGCTTGGGTTTCTTCATAGCCTGGAGTCTCAGCGTAGGTAGACTTGTCACCTGGGGGCTGGCTGTTTCCAGAGGGAGTGTTCCATGAGCTTGGGCAGAAGCTTCTTGTGACCTAGCCTCCTAGAACCCAGAATGTCATTTCTGCTACATGTAATTGATGAAGCAAATCACTAAGGCCAGCCCAGAAGCAAAGGGAGGAGATTTACACTCTGCTTCTTAATAGGAGGAGTGATAAGAATCTGTGGCCATCTTTCATCTCCTCCAACTGAGTAAGTGCTTTACATACATTCTGGCGTCACGGGACAGAAGGGTGCGTTCTCTTGTTGTCCTCACCTTGCTGATGAGGAGGCTGAGGCTCGGGGGGTAGTAACATGTACAAACACCACTAGTAAATGAAGCTTTGTGCATTAGGACTAGTTTTGTGTGACTCCAGAACCCAGCGCACTTAACTACTTTGCTGTGGTGCAAACCTTAACCATTATTAGTCACAAATTACTTGTTCACAGCTGGCATGTAGTAATGACAGAGCACTGCTGGTTCAATAGAAAGGGATCATTAAAAAACAAAGGGTTTGTGTTTAAAAAATAATCATCACGGAATCAGGTTTGAAGTACATACATGGAAGCAAAGGAGGCAAATTCCCATGTCAGGGTCCTGGCCAGGTGTTCTGGGAGGTAGGACGACAGATTCTCACTTCTAGGAATGTATTATGTATGAAGAGGCAAAGTGCAATATCGGGACTTGGTGACAGTAGGGAGGTCCTAACAAGTCCCCAGCTTCTCTAATGTACGGTGACAATGACAACAAAGCAACAGCACCTCGTAAGGCTGCAGTGGGCACTCCATGGATGTGGTATGCTTCCTGTCTCTGATTTGCGGGTGTGAGGGTCTTTTTTTTTTTTTTTTCCCCAAAATGCCAAATTACCTTTATTTTGTTGAGATCTTTAACAATATAAAAAAGTTTATATTTCTTCATGGTCATATCTTTATCCAACTTTTCAAAGATTCAATAATAGAAACAGCCAAATGCCGCTACAACACAGAATAAACTGTCATTCATGAAAACATCACGAGTGTGGTTGTCAGTGTCAGCATCCCGGACACAGTGAGCAGTCGTGCTGATGGGGGTGGGGGTCTCAATGGGCCTGACAGGTTCTTAGTTGAAAGATCTGGAGGGAATACTCCTTCACCTCTTCGTTCTCCAATCACTCCTTGTACCACCATTTTATATCGGTCAAATCCCATTTCTTTTAATTTGTCTTTCATGGTTTCTGATAAACATTTTGTGAGCTGAGGCATTTCTTCTGGAGAGCATTCAGCATTTGCCAGCTCCTCCTTAAGCACAGCATGGATACAGTCTAACCACAGAGGGGCTGGACCTTTGCTGGACAACAGGCCGCAGACTCTAGGTATTCTCGGACTCTGAGTTCTTCTCGGCCCCAGGCAGCCCGTTGGCGGCGCCTACAGAGGAGGACGCCGCAGCCGCCAGAGTGGCTTGGGGTGTTGACTACTTTGCTCCAGGTCCAGAGCCTGTGTGTTGGGGAGCGGCCTGGAACCCAGGCTTTCTGGCCTTTCCCCATTTCCTGGCTCACGTGTACAGGAAGCACTGTTTTACTTTGGCCCTTTTATTCCTTTACTCTCTCATCAGATGCGTGTTAAGCGCTTGGTCAGCAATGTCAGTTTGCAAATTGTGATCAATCTGTAAGGAGGCCAGCCTGCTAGATGGGTGGGGCCTGTTACATGTTAGAAGTTTCTAGGTCTGCTGGTACAATGTCATCACGACTGTGCCGACCTCCTGCCTGGCAGCTCAGCAGAGCGTAGCTCAGTCTCTGGGCAGGGAGACCCGAGTGCCTTTTTTGTCTTTGCCACTTAACTAACTCATGTAACTTCTGGGGCTCAGTTTCCTCCTTTGGAAAATGCTGACAATTTGCATAAGTAGCCCTTCTAATAGGGAGTCCTGCCTGGGAAATCAGAAAATTCTCTTACCTCTTCTGCCATGAACCATTTTACATCCTGATAACCTCAAGGCTTAGGGGAGTTTGAATAGATTGTTTCTACAAGAGGATTCCAATTTAGAAGTTTTCTTTAAGCTTCTTTGCTATGGGATCTGCAACGCATAAGTGCTAAGTAATAGCTTTTGATTTATTCTGTATTATAGAACTTCATTATTTTTACTAACTTGACCAAATTTATAACATACTCTTTAAATTTTTATATTGAAGTGTAATATTCATATAAAAAAGTGCACAGATCTTAAATGTGGTGCACAATGGATTTTCACAAAATGAATACACCTATATAAACACAAACACAAAGATCCAGAAACAGTGTTGGCAGTTCCTCAGAAACCCACTGTATTCCTCCTTCCTGGCATTAGCCTTCAAAAGGGAAAGAAGAAGAAAAAAAAAAAGCAAAAAAGAAAGAAAAGTATTCTTTTTTTTTTATAACTATTCTTCTGATTTCTAACACCATACCATTACAGTTGACCCTTGAACAATGTGGAGATTAGGGGCACCGACCCCCTGAACGGTTGAAAATTCATGTATAACTGTTGATGCCCCTGAAACTGAACTACTGATAGCCTACTGTTGACCAGAGGCTTACTGATAATATAGACAGTAGATTAACACCTATTTTGTGTCTATTATATACTGTTGTTACAATAATAATAAAGTTTTCTCTAACTTCAGAGAAGAGAAAATGTCACTCAGAAAATTATGAAGAACAGGGCACCTGGGTGGCTCAGTCGGTTAAGTGGCTGCCTCTGGCTTAGGTCATAATCTCACGGTCCTGGGATCCAGCTCCACATTGGGCTTCCTGGTCAGTGGGGAGTCTGCTTCTCTCTCCCTCCCCCTGCTTGTGCTCTCTCGCACACTCTCTCTTCAAATAAATAAATAAAATCTCTAAACTTTTAAAAAAGAGAAAATCATGAAGAAGAGAAAATGCTATAGTGTATTTATTGAAGAAAATCTGTGTGTGAACAGACCTGTGCAATTCAGACCTGTTCAAGGGTCAACTATATTTTTGCTTTTTTTTAAATTATAACATACTTTACTCAAGGATCTTCATTATTTTAAAGTAATTATACTAAAATTATTTAAATAAAACTGCTGTTTAATAGGAGCTCCTAAGCTCCTAGAACAGGAGCCTTGCAGCTGGTGGGTGGGGGGTGCCATCAGGTCACGGTGCGGGGACTGAGAGGCTGGCCTTGGCAGGTGGGGCTGAGTAGGCTGCAGTTGCCTGTGTCTATTGTCCAGTGCTAGACAACTAGCATCACTTTCCAAGGATAATGATTGGGACATGAAAAAGGTTGGAAAGCCATAGAGGCCTATGTTAATTAATTAATTAAATGGGAAGCATAATTAGGTGTAGATAAATAAGCCTTTTAGAAGTGTTCAAGGGAGTTTGAAAGCAATTCTGTCAAGTATTAAAGATACCGTTCCTGTGTTTTTAAAGATTTTTACATTTATTTACCAGAGAGAGAGAAAGACCACAAGCAGGAGGAGCAGCAGAGGGAGAGGGAGAAGCAGGGTCCCCACTGAACAGGTAGGGAGCCCTGAGGACCCTGAAATCATGACCTGAGTTGAAGGCAGATGCTTAACTGACTGAGCCACCCAAGGGCCCCTACTGTCCCTATTTTTAGTGAAAAAAACCTTCTATGAAGAAAATATTTGTTAAGACCCTTCTTCCTTAAAGTTTTTTTATTTTTATTTTTTAGAGACAGCGAAGCCATGTGTGTGAGTGGTGGGGGAGGGGCAGAGAGAGAGGGAGAGAGAATCTTAAGCAGGCTCCATGCCCAGTGCTCAGCACTCAGCATGGAGCTGGGAGCCTTAGGTGGGGCTCGATCTCACCACCCTTAGATCATGACCTGGGCCCAAATCAAGAGTCTGGATGCTTAACCAGCTGAGCCACCTAGGTGCCCCTTCCTTAAAGTTCTTTTTAATGTCTAGACTTAATATATACTTGTAAAGAATAAAAATGGTACAGAAAGTTTCCAAAGTGAAAAATGAAAAGATGATCATCTTCCACTGGTAATGTCTTATGTTTTGTATGTTGTTTTCTAGATATGGTCTGTGCATAGGCAAGTGTTATTTTCCTGCCTCTTTCACAGAGGTAAACCTTGACTATCTTTTCTTGTCAATACATATTGATCTACTTCATTCATTTTAAGAGTCACATAGAATTCTCTCACAACAATATATCATGATTTACTTAATTGATGCCCTAATGATAGATGTTTGGATAGTCCGACTTTTGGTTTTTACAAATAGTTTGCAATAAAACCCTTGTATCCAAATTTCAATGTGTGTGAAATATACCTGTATGATAATTTCCAGAAATAGAGTGTTGGGTCAGAGATATATGAAGTTTTTATCTTTAAAGGTACTGTAAAAGTAACCTCCAAAATACTGTACCAACTTATATTCCCTTTAAGTGTTGAGAGTATGATTTTCCACACCTTTACTAACAATGAATGTTATCAATATTTTGGTAATATTATAGGTTAAAATGATAACCTGTTCTGATTTGCACTTCTTTAATAATGAATATCTTTTCATAGGTTTATTGACTGTTTTTTTCTGTTACTTAACCTATCCACATCATCTGCCCATTTTTAATTGTTTTTTTTTTTTCTTATTGATTTGTGAGAACCCTTTGCATATTAAGAAACCAAACCCTTTGGCATTTATATTACACATATTTTTCCTCAGTTTGTTGGTTTCTATCTTACTTTGTTTACTATATTTTTAAAATCATACCAAATATTTAAAAGCCTTTATTTAGTCAAATATGTCAGTCTTTTCTTTTGTGGTTTTGATGTTTTATGTCTGGCTTAGAAAGTCCTTCCACACTCTAATATTACAAAAATTGCTACTTATATTTTTATTTTCCTCTACTACTTTTATAGTATTTTTTAATTAAATTTTTTTGATCAAATGGAATTTATTTTGGTACAAAATGCCAGGCTGGGATTTGGGTTTTTAAAAAAATTTTAAATGGCTCAGTTTATGGATTAATTCATTTTTATTGACTGATCTGATATGCTATTTGTGTAAAAAATGAAACCCCTATGTGTACCCATGTGTACATGGGTCTATTTCTGTATGCCATATTATTCTATTAAAAATCCATTTCTAGGGATCCCTGGGTGACGCAGCGGTTTGGCGCCTGCCTTTGGCCCAGGGCGCGATCCTGGAGACCCGGGATCGAATCCCACATCAGGCTCCCTGTGCATGGAGCCTGCTTCTCCCTCTGCCTGTGTCTCTGCCTCTCTCTCTCTCTCTCTGTGACTATCATAAATAAAAAAAAATAAATAAAAATCCATTTCTGAATCATTCATATTCAGGAAAATTTAGACATAGTCTAACGGCATCAGTTTATGGTAGCTGAATGGCATAGGGTGCCTTGATCATTCACGGCTGAAAGGTGGAACTCATTAATCAATTTGCTCATTCAACAGATATTTATGCACCCTCTAATTAACACTATTAGCCACTGTTAACATGCAAGAGTTTTGCTAGGTGCTGAGTCTATGGTGAGTTTTGATTGTCTATGACAATGCCCGTTTCACTGAGAATAACAATCTGGAACACTGTATACTGAATTAATTTGGTGGTTACTGGAAGACACTTCAAAGAGTGAAGGGTAAGGTAGCTAAATGAAAAGAGTAGTGTTGGGAGCTGAGTCTTAACTGGGGTAGACCTGGCTCTGAAGTGTGGTGGCTCATGTGTTTGGATCCGTGGTAGAAAAATAAGCAAGCAGAGTGATGATTTGCATTTTCCACCATCTACAGCACTTGGGTATTTTCCATGCTGTAAATCTTTATTTTTTTCCACTTCAGTGTGAGCAGGATCACTTCCATTGGAGCTAGTCCAGAAATTGCCATGTCAGTGGGAATTGTGAGTTTAAGAGTTGGGGATAAATTGAGCTTAATATTTAACACTGTCCACTTCAAATGATCCTAGATGCTAGGATCTCCCCCAAATAGTGAGTGGTGCTGGAATCATCATGGCACCAGGTTTCTGTGCATGTCATGTATGGACTGTAGGGCACATGCTGTGGTGAATAAAACAATGACCCCATACTATAGTGGGGTCCAGGGCAGCTGGTTGCCAGTCACACTGGGGATAGGCTGCTTCCAGGAAGATGGCACTTTCTGTGCCCAGAGCTGACCCATTCATCAGTATCAATAGCCATTCTACGGCACAGCTTCTTTATTCTGATTACTTGGTTGCCTTAGAATTTGATTCTTACTGTCTGCTTGCAGTCCCAACCAAACCCCAGACTCCATTCCACCTTCCTAGGCTGTCATTACCATCAGAAGTCAGCCGAAGTGGGTGTGGCCAGAACTCATGGGACAGGGGACTTGGGTAGGTCTCCCAGCCCCCTGCCTCTGTTTGTTGCTCTATTGGTCACAGCCCTGTACCCTCCAGCACAGCTCCTAGCCCTTTAGCATCTGGCCTCTCCATTAGTCTTTAGACTCTGGCCTACCTTCCCTCCAGACTGAGAGAGCCTCAGAGCAGTCTTCCGGTGTTCATCTAGATAAATTAGGTCTCCGAAGTTGGAGGACATAACTATCAGAAAGAAGCAACTTGAGAAGCATGTTTTTTTTCTTTTTTGGATGGGAAAGGGTGGTTGGTAAAGTGAAGTTACTATTTTAAAAAAATATATTAATTATTTAAAAACAAGTTTCTGTTTCTTATACTTAGGCACAAAAATAGGTGAATTTTATTGACATGTGTCTACTTCTCCTTGAGAAGAGAGGAATATATAAAAATGTAGAGGAGAAGGAATGTGTTCTGTTTTATGGAGGGGATTGCTGTATAGCAGGAGACCTGTTACCTGTTACATGGGACTAAAGAGAGGGGAAGGAGGGAGGGATAAAACAAGGTGGAGTACTCGGGCCCCTCAAACCAATAATAGAAAGTACATACAATGACCCTTGAACGACATGAATTTGAACTACACACTTTCACTTATATGTGGATTTTTTTTCAGTAAATAAATGTAGATGTATTATCCGTATGATTTTTTTTTCCATATGATTTTGTTGTTTGTGTCATCAGTAAGGCTTCCAGTCATCAATAGGGTATTAGTTAAGTTTTTGGGTGGGGGTCAAAAGTTATACGCAGGTTTACATCTGGGCAGGGGATTGGCACTCCCTAACCTCTGCATTGTTCAAGGGTCAACTGTCATAGTATCTATCAAACTGCCCATGCTGGGCACTGGGCAGACTCTCCCTGCATCATATTACCCCAACTCAATAAGGTGCAATTCTTATTATCATCATTGTCAGTTGAAATGGAAGCCTGAAGAAGTTAACAACTTGCCTAGGGCCTGGCGTCAGTTAGTGGCAGGACTGATGTTTGCCTCCAGGCCCACGGACACCAGAGACTGCTGTTAAACCACCATGCCAACTGCCTCCCATAAAGGGGCAGGATGTTGTGACCTATCTAACTAAGGAGTGAGTGTGGTCAAATTTGGTACTTAAGTTGAGATTTAAGCTCAGCATAAGCTTCCAAAAATGATAGTGGCCAGGGCTGATCCAGTGCCAGGTTTGGTGAATGCTGGGCTCATCCTCAGGGAGAAAGGAGGAAGCCCATGCCCTTGGACCATGGTTTTAGCTGGGGGAGTATGTGTGGGGTGTGTCTACTTCCAAGGCTTCAGTGTTGTGCAGGATGGAGCCTATCTGGATGCAGGTGCCTTTAGTGGTGACATCTGAAGAGTGGCTGGAGGGATTTTCTTTGTTCCAGGTGGTGTGGAAACAGAGCTGGGCCACCGCAAGGAGGCACACTTCACTAGGTATTTTCTGTAGCTCGGGGATAGCATTTTGCCCAAGCAGTTCTGGTCACTGGTGGAAGGAGAAGGAAGACCATGGTTCTGGGCCAGGAACCTTAGAGTGGTTGCTGCAGAGGGACATGGCCTGGCCTCAATTAGCCTTGGGCGTTAACTGGCTGTCATTGCTGTGCCTTTCCTATGTTGCCCCCTGGTTGGAAATAGGCTGCTGGGTACTGAAGTGAGACACTGAAAGTATTTGTCAGCCTTCTTTTAAAAACTGCACACATTTGTTCAAGTTTGTTGGAAAGAATAGTTCAAGATAGCTGGGTCTTTTATGAGAGCCAGCTGAAGTGGAAGTGTGTGAAATTGCAAAGACAGATCAGGAGGGTCGGAGCTCAGGGCTCTTAGACAAGGATCCACGGGCTCCGGCCGCTGCAGGTAAGGCCTGGGGTTGGGGTCTTTTCTTTGAGCTCCGGGGGCTGAGCATTTATTGAAATAGTACTTTAGTTTTTGCTGTGGAGCTCTCCTGTGGGGGGCAGGGGGCAATGGAGCGCGGTCAGCCCGGATGGGCATTACCTCGCTCCCAGCTGGAGCCCGACGCGGCCCCGTTCGGTCTCCCACTCACGCGTCAATCCACGCGCCCGAACGGGGCCATTTCACACGTAGGCACCGCGCTCATTGCGCTCTGAACCGACAGGCCTTACCGCAGCGGGAATGTTCCCGCGGTCCTCGGTGTCACGGGCGGGAGGCTGGTGTGGCGGGCTTTCCAGATCACCTGCCGAGAACACTTCTCGGCACCCGCAAGGTGAGCCGGGGGGGGGGGGGGGCTGCACCTGCGTGGGAACTGGCCCGCCTCGCTGGGTCTGCGTCCTACGACGAGGGCAATGCGGTTGACGAGGCCCTTAGGCTTGAGGAAATTCCTCTTGGCATCGCCTCCCTGGTCGGCAGCTCCTGCGCCCCGCGGAGGTGAGCAGGGCAGTGCCTGCAGGCGAGGCCGAGCAGGTGAGCCGGGCTGACCAATCAGGGGCTGCGTCCCAAGGTGCTGGGGCGCAGCGGTGGGTGCGCTCCTGGGACCTGCAGTGACCCGGCAGGCGGGCGGTGGGGAACCGTGTCCAGCTGACATCATGGGGGCATGTGGGCTGGCACCCAAGTCGATCTCCCCCAGCTGGGTTCTCCAGTTTCCTGAAAACCCCATGAGTTAGCCAGAATTGTGGCCCTCACCCCACCCCATATTTGTGTCCTTCAGATGCGAGCATCAATGAACCCTACTCCTGGGTTCATGCCTCCTTCTTTCCTCCCAGGCCCATGTACAGCCTTTCTTTTTCTTCTTCTTCTTCTTCTTCTTCTTCTTCTTCTTCTTTTTTTTTTTTGTTTACTTCGAATTAATTTGTTCTTATTTCTTTACTGCACTTCGGGCCCTCTACACAGCTCTGACCATTCTGTTGTGTTCATTGTGTGTGTGTGTGTGTGTGTGTGTTTTCTATGCCAGTATTTTTTCTGTAAATTTCCTTTCTGCTTAAAGACGCCGAGTCAACCTCCAACCCTAACTTTGTGGTGTGGTGAGATTGTCAGGCCAGGTGGGAAGTGTGACCATAGGCTTGAAGAAGTGCAAGTGCAGAGGAGTAAGTCATATTAAGTGAAGGTCCCTGAGCTGCAGGAGGAAAGGAGAGGCAAGGCCGGGGTGGGGAAATGATTCCAGATAAGAGATACCAAGGAAGTCCAGAGAATCAGCCCCATGGAAGAAGCATTTGTGCAGGTCTTCACCACATGGTACCTCAACCTGCTTTTGGCTCCCAGTTGGCTCTGTGGGCCCAGTTAGCCCATGAAGGGATAATGGATTGGCAAGGTGAAGAGGCACAAGGCCTGCAGGCCACATGGCCCCTGCAGAGCTGGCTTCAGTGACTGGTGCAGAAGAGACAGAGGACATGACCAGGGAGTGATGGAATCTTAAGTCAGAAGGGGCACTGAGAGGCAGTCCTTGGCTCTGGCCACCAAAAGCTTCCAGAGGTGGCCACCCTTGTCCTAGGACCAAATCACTGTGTCTGTGAGCCTCATGAAGGGAAAGACTCACCAAGTGTTTGAAAGCCCATCTCTTTTGCCTTAGCATTATGTGCCAGACATGTTGTATGGGATTTTATTCTGTCAACATCTATTTCTTCTTTTAAAAAAGAGTGTTTTTTTTTTCTCACTGTTGACCATCTTGATATAGAAAGTAATATCTTTTTTGTCGTATTAAAACATTTAATTTTTGTTCTAGATTATAAACCTAGAATTTATACTCTACAAGCTTGCTACCCACAGTTGTTACTGATCTTTTAACATGGGTCCTTTCTCCCTAGAGGACAGTGCGAGATCAGAGCTAGCCGAGGGCCTCCTCATAGGTGACACTCAGTGACACTGGAGGCTGTGTGGAGGGGCCTTCTCTGTCATTGAGGGGGCACTTTACCCTCCTGCTTCCTTCTTGTTCATTTGTTGACTGATAGAGCTGATATTTCCCCATTTGTGGGTTTGTATTTGTTCATTTATAAATTCCTTGATGACTTAGAACGTCAGAAGAGAGGCATTCATCCTGGGAATTTTTGGTAAATATTTGTTGTTTGTGTTAATATGATACCACACATCCGAAGCCAATTCAGTAAATGTTTGTTAATAATCAGATTTGCCAAAGGCAGGGGAAGCCCTAAGTGGGTTATGCTTTCAGTTTCTAAAAAGCCTTCAGACCATGATGGTAATTAAGTTGCTTTCAAATTGTGTATAATTTGTATTGGAATACACTAATTTATTTTGAAAGCACAGTACTTTTTTATGTGAATTTCCAAGTTTTGTCCTAATGCTAGGAGGGTTTCAATGGCAGTGTTTTGAATTATTGTTGCATGAGAGTGGGCAAGCGCTCATTATTTTTCTTTTAAATCTGTGCTATCTCTAGCCTACTCTTTCAAATATCTATTGAAATTTAGTACCTTATTTGCCTTGTAAATGTTTTATGAACCGGTTATAAGAGCAGATCAATGGATTTATGTGTCTAACAGAGGCTCAGTTAATTGGTTTTGAATAGTGTGCCAAGGTGACACTCTCAGTTTTATGACTTTCCATAGATGATGGATTCTGCTACTGTGACAAGGTCAAGCACATAAAAGTTCCAATCAAATGCCATAGAAAGCACAGTTCCATATGTCAGTTTAATTCTGTAGGAGTCTTTTTGTCAGCATAGCTGGGGATTCCATCTGTTTCAATTTAAGATTAGTGTCTGTAATGCTTCTATAGCAGGTAGTATACATGATGTAATATAATTCCTAATATAATATAATATGGACATATAGTACATGTAATGTAAATGGATATTATATGTAATATAAATATAAAAGTATATTTATTTAGATTGTAGTAGAGGCTGAGTGGGCGGTATAGTATCTGTGATTCAGTATATGAAGGATGCTGCCACCTACCCTTTGTGAAACAATTTGTTTTCCGTATACTGCTTGGTGTTGGGTGGATACATAATGCTGTTAATATGTGTTACTTCTAATGAGCAGACATATGTCATCCTCTACTGTAGCTCTTCACCAGAAGTGTAATGGCCAAAGTGAATTGCTTGTGTTTATTATTCTAGTCATGGGATGGTAGCAGGTGTCACAGCAAATCAATCTTGGATTGGTAATAGGTGGTCATGAAGGCAGAAAATGGCAGGCTAGAACACAGTGACCCATACCTATTATGTAATCTCAAGTAATGATGGTTGGTTATGCTTGGAGGAGCTGAAATACTACATTGCAGAAGGCATCTAAGCTGGGGTCTCTAAACAGGTCAGAGGGTTCCAACAGATACTCCACCCCCTTCTGCTTCTTCTTAAAGCCCTTATTCCAGAATGGTCATAAAAAGAGTTTTGTCTATCCTGATGCTTACCAACAAGACAGGCTTCCCAACAACTTGGTCCTGGCAGGCAGCCAGCCTGCCAGCATTTCAGTGATGCTCGCTGCCATGGCAACCCCACTGGGCCTTCTGTGGGTCCAAGTAGATGCAGCTGCTGAAAAAGAAGCGCAGCCCTGCAGGCCAGTGAGCATGGCCTCGGTTCGAATGATGTCATGCCAGCCTGGGCCACCGGGAAACCATGGTGGTCACTTGCTCAATGGCTAAATATGGGTGGGTGGTATTTTCCAAATAAGGACACTGGGAAAAATAGGGATTTAAAAATGGATTGTGATATTGGTCTAGTGTCCTACTAGACAAGTCAATCTCATAAATTAGGATTTAGAATTCATGAGAATTCAGACACAGAGCACAGGATGAATTTATCTTGTACCCCTTCTGAAGAAGTGGGGTGCTAAGCAAACGAATAAGTTCAACCAACCCATAGGTAAGGATAATTCTTAGCCTATTTAGAGGCTATAGAGGAATATACAGGTTTTTAAGTTTCTTAGATGAGCTGCACTGGTAAGGACCTGGGGGAAGTTGCTGAAACAAGAGACTCCAAACTGTAGTGACTTAAGCAGGATGAAGATCATTTCTTTCTTTTCTTAGTCCTGGTAGTTGGTAAGCTCAGGGTAGGCTTGGTAGCTTATAGGGTCAACAGGGTTATCTCTGCTTCCGTCCGATTTGCCAGAACCTAGACCCATGGCTATTTCTACCAATGAGGGTGCCTGGGTACCCAGCTAAAACTCAGGGTTCTGTTTCTAACATTTGAGGTGGGGGGGAAATGTGGACTCTGGATAGGTTCCTCCATCAGCACCTTTTATGTTCCAACCAGGTCACCACCACCATGTGAGTTCAAAGAATAACGAGTTTGTGCCTTGACTGGAACTTTTTTTTTTTTAAGATTTTATTTATTTATTTATTTATTTATTTATTTATTTATTTATTTGAGACACAGAGAGAGACGGCAACACAGGCAGAGGGAGAAGCAGGCTCCCTGCGGGGGGCCCAATGTGGGACTCTGTCACGGGACCAGATCACACCCTGAGCCAAAGGCAGATGCTCAACCACTGAGCCACCCAGGCGACCCTTAAACCTTGAATTGATTCCTCTCTCAGACTCTGGACTCCAAGGAGAGAGAGGAGAAGCAAGATGGGGTCGTGGAAGAGCAGATAGATGGTTCCAGGGAGCCCCACCTGACCGAATCCTGACTTTGTCACTTGCTACTTGTGTGACCTTACGTTGTGCTGTTGAGCCTGAGACTCAGATCTCTCACCTCATAGAACATTGCCAACAATGTCTGCCTCTCAGAATTGTGATAGTTACACAGCAGAAGTAAAATGAGAACATCCAGGATCATGCTTGTCATGTGATAAGTTCCCAATGAAACTTAGTTCTTCTCTAAGAAGAATTGGAGATGTCTCCAGCTTCCCTAATACTTCTAGATGAACAAGTTGATTGGCTCAAAAATGTGATTTAATTTGCATTATTGCACAAGGATTATATCACTTTACAGTAAAGATATTTATACTTTTCCAAATGCAAATTTTAAAATTCTGTTAATGGGCTAATGTCCACCCAGAGTCAACTCATACTGTTGTGACACATCTTTGTGGTGGCTCAGTTGGTTAAGCATATGCCTTCAGCTCAGGTCATGATCCCAGAGTTTTGGGTTCCCTGTATCGGGCTCCCTGCTGGGCTGCCTCTCCCTCTCCTGCTGCTCCCCCTGCTTGTGCTCTCTCACACTCTCTCTCCAATAAATGGATAAAATCTTTAAAAAAGGGTAAACAGAAAAGCAGGTTTCCTTGGGAAATGATGTCTGACCTGATCTGAGGGGCAGTATGTGACCTCAGGAGGCTTTGAGGCCATCACGAGGTGCAGCACTCACCACAGGGTGGATATGTTCCTCGTGGCTGGTAGCCTGTAGTCCTGGGTAAGCCCCTGGCAGGTGCTGCTTTGAGGGGGTGAGACTCTGCTGGAGGCACTGTGTGCGGTGAAGTGTGAGAGGTGGTTAATGGCATCAGTGGGATATGGCAAATGAAGTCCTTAGGGAGGCAGCTCCAGAATCGGGTGCCTGTGTTAAGTGACAAAGACCATCAGAACTGAAGTGGTGGAGTAGGAATTTACGAGGCTTTTCTGGTGTTAATAAGGAGACAACAGGCTTCCCATTGGAGTCACTTGTGTTAAGCCCTTGGTCAGCAAACGAAGACATCTCACACCTGGTCTAACTGCAGTTTCAGCCTCTGCCAGGATTTTTAACCTTTTACCAGATAGTCTGGAGGTATTTGGTCAGCACTAGTGATCCCCCTGATAGATCCCTTTTGTCTCCAGTGGGAAGGTGATCTCGTCTGAAACCACCTACTCTAGGCTAGATACTTCCTTTTCCTGCCCTCTTTATTTTATTTTATTTTATTTTATTTTATTTTATTTTATTTATTTTATTTTATTTATTCATGAGAGACACAGACAGGCAGAGACACAGGCAGAGGGAGAAGCAGGCTCCCTGTGGGGAGCCCATGTGGGACTTGATCCCAGGACCCTGGGATAATGCCCTGATCTGAAGGCAGATGCTCAACCACTGAGCCACCCAGGCGTCCTCCCTGCCTTCTGCCTGTAAAAGCCTCTCCTTTTACAGCTCTTTGGAACTCCTATCTATCTGCTACATGGGACACTGTCTGATTCACGAGTTGTTGAGTAAAGCCAGCAAGATCTTTAAAATGGACTCAGTTTGTGCTCTCTCTCTCTCTCTCTCAAAAAAAAAAAAAAAAAAAAAAAAGGACTCAGTTGAGGTGTTTTTTTGTTTTTGTTTTGTTTTGTTTTTTTTTTTGCACTTGGGAATGGCACATAATTTGTCCAGAGGGTCCTCTTTTCCTTGCCCCTCGAAGTAGGACAGCAGGGGTTCATGCCCTATCAGGCAGGCCACAGGGAGGCCACATTTTCCCTCGTCACAACTGTCCTGTGTGTGCTGACACCCCTCTCAGGCTGAGGTGCACACCTGCGTGCACACAGGCAGGTCTCTGGAGGGTTTTGCTGGCGTTCAGCAGGCAATGCGGGGCAGCAGAGGTCATCGCCTACTGGCCTGGTGTCTTGCAGCAGCAGGGCACACCCTCACTATCTGTCTCACTGCACATTGGGAAGTGGCGGGAGCCTTTTGGCTCCCTCTGGTGTGATAACTTTTCTTATGAATCCTGAGATTGCCAGTTGGTGGGGTGCGGATTTCATTTGGAAACACTCACCTTGTTTTTCTACATGGTTCCTTCCTCTTTTATGAACTGAACCTGTCCCTCACTCAATGTCCACAGGCTTCCTGAGGCTACGGGGGGCCTTGGGACAGGCAAGGAAAGGGAATTAATGGCCTCTCAAAGTGGCATCCTGGCCTGTGGTGTCCTGGGGACTCCAGCTCACTGCCCTCTCTCCTGTCCAGAGCTGACCTCAGATCTTACCAACAGCCTGGTGGTCACAGGGTTGACCTCACAGCATCGACAGCCTCTCAGAACGGGGAGGCACAGGCTGATGGTGGGGAATTATAAGTGCGATTTAAGGTGGTCCTTCCAAAAGAGGGACTTGGATGAGACTGGGGAAGAATCATGGTATCATGGTGCAGGGTTGGTGGAAAGAGCAAATTGAAGCTTTTGAGAGGTTCAAAGAATCCTGGGGTGTGAACTGTCTGTTGCTGTGTCCTATTGAAGAGTCCACGGGCCTTCTGGGAAGTTCCTGTCTGAACAATCATCCCATTTGTCTGGGCAGGAAGGGTAAAGAAATGCTAATGTGACAGAGCAACAGCCAAGTCCTGTTAAAGTAGCCCGGAGGGGGGCAAGTGTACATGGAGAGGACATTCATTCTCAGTGTTTTCTTCATAGCTTTTTGTCTTCTAATAAAAGATATGTTTTTATTCATAAATGTAGATGGGATAAATGACTATTTATAAAGCAATTGCAAACAGGCCCTGACATGCTTACCAGCCCAGTGAAGACCTGTGATGGTGTTTTTATCAGACCTACTTCTGATAGATACAGTTTTGCTTAAAATCATTTATTTTCCTTGATTTTTGTAAATTTTTTTCAGTTCTGTCTGATAACTTTCACTATACAGACATTACCAGTAAATGAAGAGAATGCCTAACAGATGTACAAATAACTTACACACTTGAAAATATGCTTAAAAGCTGTAAAATGCTACTGAAAATAAACAGGATATACGTAATATCTGAATTATCTATCTTGATCATTTGAAAATGCAGTATTGCCTTCAGTCACATAATGAAACCTGAATGTTTATACAGTGCCTATCTGAAAAGTATTTGAAAGTTAATTATTATTTTCTTGATTTCTAGAAGGGCTGGTTCACACAGGGGCTGATTGGCTTAAAGATTAAAGCCCATCTCATCTTTATCCCAACTCCCAGATGGATGTGGAGTTGGATTCTGAGTGGGGAAAGCCCTAGGTCTTCACTGCCCATGCATGTGCCCTACACTGGGCTCCAGGGAACCTCCTTTCCCCGCCCCCATGCAAAACCAGTTCTGTTAGTCATCCTGAGGCTCTGAGGCCCCACAATGCCAGGATGCAGGGATGAAACTTTGGTGGCAGCCACTGTCACTGAACCAATGTGAGCTCACTCCTTGGTGAATCAGAAACTGCACCAGGTTGAGTGTCACACAAAGAAGAACTTTATTTGTGGCAAATAAGGAGATCTCAGGGAATGGCTTCTAAAGGCATGACTCCCTGAGAGAGGGTGAGTGGGTTCCTTTGGTTTAGGGTTAGAATGAATATTTAGATAAGGAAGCCTTATCATCCCAGTAGAGGTGTGCATAAGGTCTCTCCTGCACCTTGAGGAAATGTGCCTATACACAGGTTGTGTGTTATGTAAATGAGGCTTGTGCTCCTCCTTCGGTATAGATTTTAGTGTGATACTGAGATCAAGGTAATCGCTGGTCATTCCAGGGGTCACTCCATGGTCCATCTGCACAGGAGGAACTCAGGGTTTTAGCTTCAAGGGTCTGGGTGGTCTGGGCCCTCAGGAGCTCTTGTCAGGGCATTTGCTCTGACTTGAGGGGTGGTGTCGCTTTCCATTTTCCTGGGTTAAGAGGTAAGCTGGAAAGAAGAGCTTAAGGAAAGGTATAAGACAGAGGTTAGTGAGTATGAGCAGATGGACAGGAAAGGTCAGGTCTTGGGGACTGGCTGGAGACAACTGCAGCAGCAGGTTTTGCCATCTTGCAGTCCAAATTGATTTTCTTTGTCCTAGGCAGGAGTGCCTTTGGGGCCCCCCTTTGAGGCATGCGTCTTAGTTTGCAGAGGAATCTGGGTGTTGGGCCACAGATTCCTTCACTGTGGACTCCCATGAGGTGGGGTGGTCAGTGGCTCTCCCAACCCCCACCACCTCCCAACTACACGGTATGTAGGGGACCTCCTTGAGCACCTAGGCCCCTTAATCTTTTTTCAGTTCAGTTCTCATTTTTGTTTCATGGTGGAGTTGCCTCTGCTTGTTCCTTTTTCTTGTCTTCACCTTTCATTTTTCTCTTTTTACTTTCTGTGTCATATTGTGAGGAAATTTGGAATAAGCAGAAAAGATGACTGGGTGTTTCTTCCAGTGGAAAACTGCTTTGTGTAGAGAGCACCCTTTCTAGGTATCTAATTCTGGCCTTTTCCTTCCCTTGTATATGTTTTACAGCTCTACAAGTTGTAGGTAACTGCTAGCAATGCAAAATAGTTACTGCCTATAGACCTTGAAAATGGTGTTTATGTGGTTAAAATGATTATCCCTCCCCATTATGACAAAAAGGTAGTTTCTTGTCTATCCGTAAATTCTTTATAACCATTAATTCAATCATTCCTTTAATCCATTTAAATTTGTGCTTCTCTGACTTCTCCTTTGAACTGGTGGTAATATCTTACTAATACCCTCATTAATAATGAGGTCAATAAAATCTTTAACATATGTTTATTTTATATTTTATGAGGATCATGGTTTACCTTTGGTAATTATTCTTTAACATAGCATTTTATGGTCTCTATTAAAAATAACAAAGGTGATGAGCTTCTTTTAACCGGTGACAGGGATGGACCCTAGTAAGAGGAACTTGGATCCAAAAAAGTGGAAAAACTAACTAATCCTAAGAGGTTCGAGCCATTGGAAAATTTTCTCTTAATATTGTAAAAAATGAGTATAGACTCATAAACAACCCATGGGTTAAATTTAGAAGAATGAAATGGAATTTAGAAAATAATTTGAGATGAATTAAAGTGAAAAAACAATGCACTCAAATTTATGGGATGTTGTAAAAGCAGTGCTCAGAGGGAAATTTATAGCTGTAAATGGCTACATTAAAAAGATTTTATTTTTTATTATTTTAAAAAAAGATTTTATTTATTTATTTGAGGGAGGAGAAGCAGAGGGGAGAGGGAGATGAAAGCATCTTAAGCAGACTCTTTGCCCAGCATGGAGCCTGGCATGGGGCTTGATCTTATGACCTTGATATCATGCATGACCTGAGCTGGAATTGAGTTGGACACTTAACCAGCTGAGCCACTAGGTGCCCCCAAAAGTTGGTTCTTTGAAGATCAACAAAATGGATGAACCTTTAGCTACAGTGCTAAGAAAAAAGAGAGAGTAAATAGCTAAATTAAAAAATGAAAGTGAGGATGTTACTGCTGACCTTGCAGAAATGAAAAGAATTATGGGAAAATACCATGAGCAGTTGTATGCCAAAAAAATTAGATAATCTAGATTAAATGGATAAATTCCTACAATCTATCTGCACACTGCCAAAACTGTCCCCCTCCACTAAAATAGAAAATCTGAACAGACTATAACAAGAAATTGAATCAGTTATTAAAAACTTGCCAATAATGAAAAGTTCAGGACCAGATAGCTTTATTGGTAAATTCTATTAAACATTTTAATAATAGCATCAATCTCTCTCAAACTCTTCCAAAAAATAGAAGAGAATACTAACTGTCTCATTTTTTGAGGCTAGCATTGTGCTGATACCAAAATCAAGATAAGAAAACTACAGACTGAAATTCCTTATGATACCAATAAGCAAAAAATCCTCAACAAAATACTAGCAAACAAGATTCAGCAGCATATTAAAAGGATTATACACCATAATTAAGTGGGATTTATCCCAGGAGTGCAAGAGCAGTTCAACATAAGTTCAATCGATGTAGTATAACATGTTAATAGAATGAATAAAACCCACATGATCATCTCAATCAGAAAAAGCATTTGACAAATTCCAGCACTCTTTCATGATAAAAACATGACCAAAAATGAGAAATAGAAGGAAACTACCTCCGCATGATAAAAGGCATTTTGATTACCCTACCATGCTCAGTGGTGAAAGACTGGAAGCTTTCCTTCTAAGACAAAGACTAGAGCAAGGATGCCCACTTTTGCACCTGTGTTAGAAGTTCTAGGCAGAGCAATTAGGCCAATTTAAACCGTATCCAAACTGGAAAGGAAGAAGTAAAAAACTGCTGATGGCATGATCCTAGATATCAAAAATGTCAAAGAATACACACACACACACACACACACACACACACGAGTGTAAGAGCTAAAAAATGAAATTCGCATGAACTTACAGGGTTCAAAAAAACCCCACAAAAATCAGTCATGTTTCTGTATACAATGAACAATCTGAAAAGGAGCTAAAAATGAGCTAAAAAATGAATTCAGCAAATTTCAATTCATATGAACTCACAGGATTCAAAATAAACACACAACAATCAGTCATGTTTCTGTATGCAATTAACAATCTGAAAAGGAAATTAACAAAATTATTCCATTTACAGTAGGATCCAAAAGAATGAAATGGATAGAAATAAATTTAGCCAAAGAGGTGAAAGACTTGCACACTTGTAACTAAAAACATTGCAGAAAGAAACCAAAGGAGATGGTTTCTTGGAGATGGTAAATGGAAATATATATTATGTTTGTGGACTGAAAGACTTATTATTTTGAAGGTATAAATGTTTTTATTTTTATTTTATTTTTTAAAAAGATTTTATTTATTTATTTGAGAGAGAGCATAAGTGGGGGAGCAGCAGGCAGAGAGGGAGAAGCAGGCTCCCTGCCCATCAGGGACCCTGATGTGGGATTCCATCCCAGGACCCTGGGATCATGACCTGAGCTGAATACAGATGCTCAACCAACTGAACCACCCAGGCACCCCTATTTTTATTTTATTTTTTTCATAAAGAGAAAAGTTTAATAAAGTCCAATCTTAGTGGCACTTCTAACTAAATCTCTAAGAATCCATCCTATAAGGTATAAAATTTTAAAAATCAGATTATCATAATTTTGACCTTTATTCAGAATTTTTTCTTTTTAAAGTATTTTATTTAATTAATTTATTGTTAAAGATTTTATTCATTTATTTGAGAGAGAGAGCATGATCCCAAGCAGGGGAGGGGCAGAAAGAAAGGGAGAAGGAGACTCCCTGCTCCAGGTCTCCATCCCAGGACTCCAGGGTCATGACCTGAGTCAAAGGTGGACACTTAACCGACTAAGCCACCCAGGCACCTGTGAAGTTATTATTTATTTATTTATTTATTTATTTATTTATTTATTTATATTTATTTTTTTATTAAAAAATTTTAAAAAAGATTTTACTTATTTATTCATGAGAGACACACAGAGAGAGGCAGAGACATAGGCAAAGGGAGAAGCAGGCTCCCTGTGGGGATGGTGGGGGGGCTTGACCTGGGGATCATGCCTTGAGCCAAAGGCAGATGCTAAACCACTGAGCCATCCAGGCGTCCTGAAGTTTTTTATTTTAATTCCAGCCAGTCAACCTACAGTCAACATGTTATATTAGTTTCAGGTGTCCAATATAGTAATTCAGCACTTCCATACAAGACCTGGTGCTCATCACTACAAGTGTTTCCATTTGAATTTTTGCTTTTGTTTTTCCTGCCTCAGGAGACATATCTACAAAGAAGTTGCTATGGCTGATGTCAAAGAAGTTATTGCTTGTGTTCTTTTCTAGGATTTTTATGATTTCATGTCTCACATTTAGGCCTTCAATCCATTTTGAATTTATTTTTGTGTATAGTGTAAAAAAATGATCCACTTTTATACTTTTGCATTTGCTGTCCAGTTTTCCAACACCATTTGTTGTGTAAAGAGGCTGTGGTAGGCTTATTGTTGTTTAGATGGCAATAATACCCAAAGTGATGAACAGATTCAGTGCAATTCCTGTTAGAATTCCCCAATGGCAATTTTTTTGGAATTGCAAGGGGCTCCAAGTAGCTAAAATTATCTCAAAAAAGAAGAACAAAGTTGGAGGACTCACACTTCCTGATTTCAAAACTCACTATAAGCTAAACAGTGTGATACTGCCATAAATATAGACATGTAGACCCAAAGAAGAGAACTGAGATTCCAGAAATAAACCCATACACCAATGGGCAGTTGATTTTTGACAAGAGTGATGAGATCCTTTAATGGGAGAACAGTAGTCTCTTCAATACGTGGTGCTGGGACAACTGGATAGCCACATGTTTTATTGAACCCTACTTCATACCATATACAAAAATTAACTCAAAATGGATCAATGACCTAAGTATAAGATCTAAATCTATTAAATTCTTAGTGGAGTTAAATCTTCATGGCCTTGGATTTGCCAAAAGATTCTTAGATATGACAACAAAAGCATAAGCAACAAAGAAAAAATGTGTATGTTGGACTTCATTTAAATTTAAAAAATTACGTGCATCAAAAGATAATATTAAGAAAGTAAAAAAGACAACTTACAGAATGGGAAGAAATATTTGCAAATCAAATGTCTGGTAAGGATCTAGCATCCAGATTTGTAAAACAGACTTATAGCTAAAAACCAAAAAAAGAAAGATAACCAATTTAAAAATGGACAAAGGATTTGAATAGACATTTCTCCAAAGACAATATGCAAATGGCCAAGAGTACATGAAAAGATGCTTGACATCATTAGTTATTAGGGAAATGCAAATTAAAACCACAGTGAAATACCATTTCACACCCATTAGGATGGCTGTAATTAAAAAAAGAAAAGAAAAGAAAAAATGTTGAGGATGTAGAGAAATTTTGGAACTTTCATGTGTAGCTGGTGTAAATGTAAAATGGTGCAGCTGCTGTGGAAAACAGAAGTTTGGCATAAAAAAGTTAAAGCTCAAAGAGTTAAGCATAGAATTACCGTATGACCCAGCACTTTCACTCAGATATATACACAGACCATTGAAAACAGGTACTCAAACAATACTGTACATGAATGTTAATAGCAGCATTATTCATGGTAGCCAAAAGGTGGAAACGATCCACGTAGTTTGTATGGACGAATGGATAAACAAATTGTGGTATATATATATATAGGATGAAACATTAGGCTTAAAACAGAGTGAAGTCCTGATACCCTGTGGATGAACCTTGAAAAACACTAGGCTAATTGAAAGAAGCCAGTCATAAAAGGTCACATATTGTATGATTCCATTTATATGAAATATCCAGAACAGATAAATCCAGAGACAAAGCAGATCTGTGATTGCCAGGGACTGTAGGGAGGGGAGAAGGGGGGAGTAATTGCTTAATGAGCATGGAGTTATTCGAGGATGAAGAAAATGTTTTGGAAATGAATAGAGGTGGTGGTTGCACAATATTGTGAATGTACTAAGTGCCACGCAGTCGTTCACTTTAAAATAGCTTATTATGTGTTATGCAGATTGTACCTCAACAACAACTACTACTACAAAAAACGAGTGTGCACCATTTACACGTTTGATATAGTTGTGAGGAATTAGTTCCCAGGAGGAAGAGGGTTTGGATAGCCAGTCTTAGTATTTTCCCACCAAGACCGCATAGAACACCTCAGGCCCATGGCCTTTCCGGGGGTTCTCAGGATTGGGTGCAGTTTCCAGTGAGTTTCCTGTAATTCCACCTCACCAGCTTTGTTACAGATGACTCAGGAATATCTCCTAGAGTCAAGAATCTGATTCAGGTGATAGTCATTTAAAATTTTAATCATGTGAAGGTGGGGGATGGGACAGGAGTGTGGGAAGAAATGTGTGAAATGTTAACATTTATTATGAAAAGTTAAGGAAGAATATGGAATATGTACCTTAACCTCCACGCCCCACCTAGATTATATCTGTTCTTTTTAAAATAAATACAAGAAATGAAATTCAAGTGATACAGGAAGGTACAGAATGAAAAAAGGGGAAAGCTTCTCTACCTTGGACAATCACTGTTAATATGTTCTTGTGATTTTTTTTTTAAAGAACTGTTTCTGCTTGTGTGTTTGGGCTCACATACATAGATTTCTTTAAGATTTTATTTATTGATTCATGAGAGACACACAGAGAGAAGCAGAGACACAGGCAGAGGGAGAAGCAGGCTCCCTGTAGGGAGCCTGACGTGGGACTCGATCCCAGGACCCCGGGATCACACCCTGAGCCAAAGGCAGACACTCAACCACCGACCACCCAAGCGTCCTACACACATAGATTTTCTTAAAAAAAAAAAAATAAATAAAGTCATTATAGACGTGCATATGGCTTTTTTCCTTTCTAATTGAGATACGATTGACATAGGACAATGGATTAGTTTCAGGAGTACAACATAATGATTCAATATTTGTATGTATTACAAAATGATCACCACAGTAAGTAAAGTTAAAATCTATCACCACACATAGTTACAAATGTTTTTCTTATGATTTGAACTTCTAAGATCTGTTCTATTAGAAACTTATAAACAGGGGATCCCTGGGTGGCACGGTGGTTTGGCGCCTGCCTTTGGCCCAGGGCGCGATCCTGGAGACCCGGGATTGAGTCCCACGTCGGGCTCCCGGTGCATGGAGCCTGCTTCTCCCTCTGCCTGTGTCTCTGCCTCTCTGTCTCTCTCTGTGATGACTCTCATGAATAAATAAATAAAATCTTTAAAAAAAAAAAAGAAACTTATAAACATACTATACAGTATTGTTTAGTCACCATACTGTACATGATACCCCCAGGACTTATTTATTTTATAACAGGAATTTGTACCTTTGGACTACCTTCCCTCCTTTTACCTACCTTTGCCTCAACCTCTGGCAACTAACAATCTGTTTTGGCTTTTTATTAAATAGTGTATCTTAGAGCTGTTTCCATGCCTAAAGCACTACTGATGTACTTTATTCTTTAAAGTGACTATGTAATCATCATGGTGCTAATTAGCATTTATCGAACATTTGCAATGTGCCAGTGCTGTTTTAAGTGCTATAGATATATTACCTCATTTAATCTTTATAAAAATCCCCTGAGATAGGTCCTACTACTGCTTCTCTTTTACAGATGAGGGATCATTGCACAGATAGAGTCAGCAGGAAATTTAAACTCCTTGTATCTGGTCCCAGACCCATGTTCTGACCCCACAGAATTCTGCTCCCCTTCACAGTTTGTGGGAGAGCTGGGGTTTATCATTATTTACAGCTTTCATATATTCTACTTGATTGTTTTCTCTTCCTATTTTGTCAGTATTCCCTAAAATGTGCACCATATCTCACACTCCAGGCCATGACCTCTTGGGGTCTGTGTTTTATTGGAGTTCTCTTAATGCTGTCTTTATCCTGGTAAAAGAGCTAGGGAATAAACAAGAAAAGCAAAACAATTATGATTAAGATGTTTTTCCCAAGAATGGCTACCAGGTCTTGATTCATTGGCCTGGAAAAGGGAGTGTCTATAATTTTTATAGTGCGTTTACTAAAGGAAATCTTTAGTGGCTGTTATTCTTACTAGGGGAGGCCAGGCCTAGTTGTTCTTTTTGGGATACTGTATAGAAACACCCTGAGACTGTATTGGTCTCCTCTGCTTGCCCTACCACACAGTGACAGGATCACAGAATAAAAGGACGGGCCGAGGAAGCCCTCAATCCTTGGGCTACAGGGCTGTTGACTGTTTCTTTATTTTTTTCATACGAGGTCATTGTGTCTCCCCAAATGGAGCTCCAGATCGAAATGTAGCTGGTAGCTCAACTAGCAAACAACAAGCATGACTTGAACAAGTCAGAAGGTAGGGTATGGGATACTTTATGAATTTGTGGCACATTAGCAGATGAGGGGGTATTTTGGAGATGGGTGGAGTTGTGCAGTGGGGATGTATGTTTTGGCTTTTGTGGAGAAAGAATGAAACAGCACAGCAATGCCAGCCAGCCTTCTTGTTGTTGTCTTGCAAGAGCATAAGCAACTAGCTAGTTTGGATCAAGAATCAAGGGGGAAGGTAATAGAAAACTCAGGCTCCCTAATTTTTTCCCTTGGTCAGCAAAATGACAGGATGCTCCTGCCATCTGTGTGTCCTGGCTGACCCTGTGTTCCTGGCCCCCACAGATACAGTTTGCCATTTAGATCCATTTAACAGAAAAGGATCCTGTCTTGTGGTAAAAATGCCGGCTTGGCATACGCCAGGACTCTGGGAACTCATTCTGAAATATACTGATCTTTTTTTTTGGGTAAGGGCAGGGACACAATATAGGGACTCTGGGCAGATTTGCCATCATATTTTCATATGCATCATATACCTGGGAGAGTTTGTTTTGTGTCACTGGGGGCAAGGCACCATATTTGGAGGTAGGAACCCAGGTTTGAAATTAGCTGCTTAAGGTCATATGGTTTGGTCATGGAGGAGCAGAAGTTTGTGCTTTGAGTTCAGAGAAGGCCTTACAGTATCTTTCTTGATCTCCAAAGTTGTCCAAACCACTAAGTGAAGAAACATACTTCCTTTGGCTCATTTGACCAAATTGCTATCTGAAACTTTTGGCCTGGTTGCCTCAGTTGAGCTGCAATCTTCCTGCCGGGTTGAGAGAGAATCCAGTGGGGGAAGTGGGGGAAGAAAATCATTGGTCCCCAGAGTTGAAACATGGACAGGCATAGGGTCCAAATTGAAGCCAGAATGATGATTTTACTCCTGTCTTTCCTAGCACATTATCTTTCCTAGCACATTTATTTTTCTTTCAGGTTTCTTTTTTAAAAAAATTATTTATTTATGTAATCTCTACACCCAATGTGGAATTCAAACTCACAACCCCGAGATCAAGCGTTGCATGCTCTTCCAAGTGAGCCAACTAGGCACCCCTCTTTTCTCTCTCTTTCACTTTTTTAAGTAAAATCAATCAGTGGTATTCTCATAAATCTAGAATATAGAAATGAACATTTTCTGGCAAATTAGAGGATACATGTTGCTTTCTGTAACTTAGATTCTGAGTGCATGCATAGCAATCATGCCTGTGGCCCACAGTGTGGGCGAAATATGCTCAGGCGTAAAATGTAGTCAAGTGAGCGCTCCCGGTGCTTCACCAGAGGCAGATGGGCTTTGCTGTTGGCAAGGCCTGGACATCAGGCTGTGGAGATCTTTTCCAGGCTCTGCATGTTGACTTTTTTTAGGTAGGAGAAATCATTATTCTGATGTATCATTCTCTAGGCATAGTAGTAGAGCAGCACATTATTAAGCTATAGTTTGGATGTAATAAATAATACTTGTGACAGAAACTGACTTTAGCTTTGCAGCAGCATAAGCAGCGAGCTAGTTTGGATCAAGACTTTAGCTACAGACTTTTGCCTGTAAAAAAAACCAGTGTGTGTGATGATGTGACACGGAAATAAAGGGGTCAAGTGGAGAGAGGATTGGTGATAATGTAATGTGACCAGGGCTTATCTAGAAAGTCCTTAGAGAGGTTTCCTTGGGGCAGGGTGTGTGTGTGTGTGTGTGTGTGTGTGTGTGTGTGTGTGTGAAGTTTCAGATGGGGCAGCTTGCTGCCCGGCTTCATTAGGTGGTTCCAACATGAACCAAGACCTCAGGAAGATAGGGAACATCCTGGGGTCACCAGCAGCCCTGGGCATGCTGTCTTTGGGCTGCTTCCTTCCTTCTTCCTTCAGAGGGAGTGAAAAAAGATGGTCACCCCCTGCTTCTGCCTCACACGACATAGTTGTAGCTTCCAGGAGCTTCATCTCACTGTTTCCCGGCCTCTGTGTGGAAGGACACACTGAGAGTCCCTTCCTCAGTGCTTGCTTATAGTTATTAGAAGTCTCTCTGCAGCACCAGTGAGGCTTTTTTGATAAACACAAATGTGAAATCAGTTCACCAGCTTCAGCATCCAGGAGATTTCTGGGCTTTGGTGGCACAGTATCGAGAAGATCCTAACTGACCTATCATTCTTTTAAAATTGTGTTTCTGTATACATTTTGTATGTCGTATAGTATCTTAGTATAGTAGCCTACGTATGCAGGTTGTAAGTAAATACACAATTATCTGAGGATGCAAACAATGATTTCAGTGCTGATATGTGTAGTTCAAATACGCACTGAAACCTTTACATCATTGTGAGCAGGAAAGTGGTCAGCGCTGGGCCACTTACTTGTAATACAAGTAATACTTACTTGTATTAAATTATTTTTTAACATCAAAGTTAACCAAAGTTAATCATTTATAAGTTACAAACTGCCTTTACTTCACTTGGAGATTTCTTAGCTCTGGACTACACTTAGTTCCTCTCCAGAGTTTGAAGGTTCTACATGCTGAGATTCTGTAAGGTTTAGTGGACCTTGTAGGACTCAGATGTGGCCTGCAGATGGCTTAGTGATAGGGAAAGAAAGTACCAGGAGACAGAGGCCTGGCATTGTGCCCCAGTGTGACTGTGAATTGTGCCAGGCCTCAAGTTCTCCATCCATAAAATGGGAATAATGATACCTCAGAGTCACTGTGAAGGTCAAATGCAATAATCAGTGTGAGTTTTCTCTATGAACCACAGAGCCTTTAGAATGTAGGTTAAGGTAAAGAGAGGCCATTGTTTTAGCTTCTCATGAACTTTTGACAAAGGGTACATCACATCATGCCTGAGGGAAATAGTGGGGCACCAAGGAACTCACCACTGGATCTGAGCAGTCATACCCCAAGGTGGGTGAGAGATTGTTCGAGTGTATGGTGCTCTACTTGTCTCTCTGCGTCATGAAAATGAATTCAAGACATAAGTCCACTTCTCTGGGCTGCTAAGGCCCTGAAGTCTGTCTCCATTTTTTGTTTTCATGTGTGGAACTTGTGCACTTATGGGATAAGAGATATCCAACTGAATCTGCAGAGTGGGGCACAGTGCCAGGTATGGCTTAGGCAAGCAGGATGTGCTTAGTGTAGAAGAGAAATGATCATCATGCCTGTTTGCATCTCTGGGCCTTGTCACAGAATTGGGAGCCCAGGTGGTGTTAGTCAAGAGGCAGTGGGGTATGGGATGGAGGTCAAGAGCTTGGGCATCTGGGGCAGGGGCCAGTTCAATTGCTAAGCCCCCTAAGTCTATTTTTCTCAATTGTGAGGGATGATAATAGTACATTTCTCATCAAATTGGGTTGAAGATTAAATGAGATGATGCAAGTTGACAGCACAGACTAGCTTAACGAAATGCCAAATATTATCATTGTCTTTATGAATAAGATGGTTAGCATTATTAAAAGCTCATTGCTATTGTGATTTGGAGCTCAAGAGCTCCATTTTTCCTTGGTGTCTTTAACTGTCTTCCATTTAATTTTTCCTTAGTCACCATTTCTATTGGTGACACCAATTTCAATTTACCCGGACAAGTGCATTTACTTTTTTAGAGTAGGCTCACTTCAGTGACCTTGATCTTAACCTCTGTCAGTGGGAACTTTTTACTCTCTGGCAAGGTTTTAGATTAGTTTTTCATACTGGAGGGGAGGGGTCTCAGGCTTTTTTATTTTTTTTTTTATTTTTAGACTAGAGTTGTACCATAGCATTAAGGGCATAAGGTTGGCTCTGCAATTTAATATCCGCGCAGCAGCAAAGAGCAGATCTGCAATCACTTGCTTTCTTCTTTGACCTTCAGCTGGTCTTTGGCTGGGGAGCAGTTGAGGACATGGTATAGGAAGAGCATATTTTATTCAGAGTATGTTTTCATGGCTTTACTGCTAATTATCAACATAACACTCGTTCAGGTTCTTCCTGGGAAATTTCTCCACATCTGAGTGTCTTTATCTGCAGACACACTCATTTTCTCTGATTGGGTGATAAAAGGACAGAAGTGTTTCATCTGTGGTCTTGGAGGCTTGGGCAAAGGTAGGGGGTTGGGGGTTTCTCCTGACCTCTGCTTGGAGGCTGCAGTGAGGAGTGGATTCTTCAGGTAGCTGTGATGTAGGCAGGTTTGTGTTTCCTGGTCACATTCTTAAACTAAGTATAACATTTTAGCATTTATTGCCAAAGAGCAGAGATCAAAAGTGAGGGTGGTAGAAATTCATTGATGACTTTTATTTGTATTTTGTGAAGTCTCATATTCGCTTGTGGAAGTCCCAGATGACACTAAACCAGAAGTCTAAACCATGAGAAAGTCAGGCTAGCATGGTAGTAAGGGGGGATGTTTCTGCTCACACTCCAGAGGCTAACTCCCTTTCCTCTAACACACTCCTTTCCTTTCTTACAAATGCCCTTCCTGACGCTAGTGTGCTAATCGAGTCTAGGCCTTGATGTAGTTGACCTTCACAAGTACAGGAAGAGTCCTAATACATCACGAGTCAAAACTGTTATTTAATTGGACTGTGATAGAATAAGGAAGGTGGATCAGTTAGGAGCAGACTGTAATATCTCTGGCTTGCTCTTTATGCAGTCCACAAGTGTGCATGTGTCTTGTCTGATTAAATCATGTTTGCTGTCAGCTAGTATCTTGATTAAGGGAGCACTACAGGTAGCTATATTACACCGAATCTTGGCTTGGTGACCTGAGAGGCATTGGGTGTTAGTTCATATGAGTGAGTTGGCTGAGGATGCTAACTTTTCAAGGTTACCATAATCGGGATGTAGGAACTATTTATTTTGTCTGCCCTGCTGAACTGAGCATAGAGTACAGGCCAAGCTCTTATAGAGTCCAGGCTAAGTTCTTATCACTGACATGATAGACTTTGGCCGCCATCACTTATGATGGCACATAGTAGGTGCTTAGTAAAAATGCAGCCAATGAAAGAGCAGCCTTCTAAATGGCCTTTGTTTCCTCCTTTGGTTTCCCTTCATTCCTCTTAAAGCTCCATAACTGGGTGGATTTCATTGGTTCCTACTGTTCTCAGATAAATTCTGGACTCCTTAACCAGGTTAGGACAATGCCCTTGGCCTGTGTGTATTTTGGGGTCTGTTCTGATTGAGTGATGCTCTTTGTGCTGGTGGTTAAATCATCCCGACATTTCTCATGTAAGCCTGACCCCTCTCTAGCCTACAGAACATTTGCATGCATTCTCCTGTTCCTGTTTCCAGGTGCTTCTTCCTGGTGGGTGTAATCAGCGTTTGTTAGGGAAGCAGAGCTGCTGTGTTATGGAAAAGGACTTATTGCAGTTGTCACACTTGATACCAGTGTGGGCAATGGGGCAAGGGGAGGTCTGCAAGAAGGAGCTTGAGAACCAGAGAAAACCCCTTGAACCAAAGTAGCACCAGTGTGGTGGTCAGGTGAGGGTTATCATGGAAACTCTAAGAAGCTGACACAGCCAACATCAAGTGGCCTGCAGAGGGGCAGGGTAGCTAGCTGTCTGTGGGCAGCTGTGCCTCTTGCCTACATCTGGAGGGAGGCCTGGGACTATGATAGGGAGAAGGGGTGGATACAGAAGTACACTCTGTTGAGAACCTCTTTCTACCTGCATACTGAAGAACTTCAGTAGTGGAACAGCAATTCTCGACTTCCTGCAAATTCCCCTCTTGGCTAATTCTAACCCAGAACCGTATGGAGAAAAGGATCCTGGGAAATGTCCTCCCTGCTTTAGCCAAGTTGACAGTAGGATGTTCCAGGAAGGTACACAACAGGCTAGTGTAGCAGAAGCTGTGTGGGGTGTATATGTATGTGTGCATGCGTGTGCATGTGCGTATGCTCACAGATGTGCATGTATGTGCACACATTTGTATGCATGTGCATGCATATGTGCATGTGGGTGTATGGCGCATGTATCACATGCACACATGTGCTTCAGATCCCCTGCAAGAAATGTGTGAGAATATCAGAAGTGGGGAGATAGAGCCCCTGGATTAGAGAGCTTCTTTAAGCTTCTGAGTTCTAGTCAGAACAGGATCTGCAGGAGAGGCCAGAGGAAGGGGCAGAAGGAGCATCTACTAGTCCCTGGGCTCTCCATCCACCTGTTCATGGGGAGCTGCTGACGTCTTTGCCTCCTGAAGGAAAAAAACCTCAAACCTCCACTAAATTCAACTCTTGGTCAGACTTTCTTTCTCCCCTTGCTCTGTTCCTGTTGCTAGAATTCAGCTCCCCCACCTCTCTTCCTCCATTCTCCAGTCCTACCCTCTGCCTTGCCTGACTAATGCATCCTTTTGGTATCAGATTAAAGTCCCTGCCTCCACAAAGTCTTCTCTGATCTCTCAAATATGGGTTAGATGTCCCTTTGTTTCCCCATTGTAGCACTTATCACGCACAGTATGTGATACTCTCGAGGTTACTCGTCTGTTCTTCACTGGACCAGGAGTTCTGTGAGAGTAGGGACATATGATCTTGCTGGGACTTACCAGCAATCACTATTTCTTCCCTTCCCAATGTGGTACAGGTGACAAGTGCTGGCCTGATTCCACATTCTAAGCTGTGTGTGTGAGCATGTGTGTATGTGTATGTGTGTGTGTGTGTGTGTGTGTGGTTCATCCATCCCCTTGCAGGGGTGAATGGATGACCACTGCTGCTAGGACCTCCTCTGCAAGTGCAGCATGGGGGGCGGGACCTCAGGACAGTGCAAGTTACAACACCCTCAGAGTTCACCAGACCACCTACGTGGGTGGGAACAGGAAGTTGGGAAGTAGAAGATTAAGCAGAACTGATAATCTTTGAGATCAAGCAGTGTGCATATTTGAGATGGACAAGCGGTGGGAGCTTTGTTCTCTCTAGGCTTTGGACCCAACGTTCCTTGGACCACCGACATTCAGATGGCGAGGGCTGCAGCCTGAACCGTAGATGCTCAGCATTCAGAATGGGAGGAAGTCCGAGGGCACCTATGGATTCAGCAGACATTACGAATATTTAGGTCAGTAAGTGACGGGAGAATCTGATGAGGGACCTTCTCACCATAAAAAAAACTTACCTACCCGCAAAAGTAATGTGTGATTTTGGGGGATGTCAGATGCCTGACACCCATGACTCATCCTGCAGCAAGGTGACAGGAGTGAAAAGGCAATGTGCGTTGAGTGGCGGGGTTGAGTGGCGGAGGTGGGGGTGGGTGGTGGCAGAGGAGAGGCTCACTCTTTCAGTTCATAGCTGCGCCCCCACTGAGCTGGAGCTTCGCCTTTTCCTGCTTACAGCGGTGGGGGAAATAATGGGAGGCCATCAGATTCTAACTAGGGCACAGCACCCTGGATGTTCTTTGGGTGCTGTGGCTCTGATGTGCTCTGATGTGTTGATGTGTCCTCTCTTAGGAGTGTGTGTAGGTCTGTGTGTGTCAGAGGCCTCCTGGCTAGAGAGGGGTGCCTGTGGTGAAAAACGGGGAGCATCAGCCTAAGGTGCTCCCTGATAATCACTGTCTCGGGGGTGGGGTATTCCGGCAGGTACATTATTGGATCATTCTTTGCCTTGCTTTCATCTAAACGTTGCCATTACACATTTTCTCCACAGAGATATAGGTTTGATTTAATGAGCTGTTCTTTGACTAGCCTTAAGATGGGGGTAATAGGATTCTTTCAAGCCCAGAGATGAATGAGGAAATGAGCTCCTGAGATGTATCTTCCATGCTTCCTTTCTCTCTCGGTCTTCCCACTCTTGAGCACCAAACATCCAGACCACCATCAGACTGCTGGTTGGGAGAACATTCCTACATTTCCTCTGAAAGGTCTTGTCATGGCTTGGAAGGACCACAGTAAGGGTGTGTGGATGGAGGAGGAGGAGAAGAACCGAATCTCCTGGTGTTGGAGTCTCCGCTGACTCAGCTGTGTGGAAATGATACTAAATGAAGGAGGATGTTTCTAATGAGATGAAAAGGCACTTAATAAAACGACCCAGCCCTACACAGGGAGTTGTGTGAGTGGTTACTCAGAGCAATTCTGAAATGTCTATAGTGAGATCTTAAAAGCAAATTCTGAAATCCCCAGTTCTCTGCTTTCTGATCTGGTTATGCTGTGATCTTTTCCCTAGAGGCTTAGCCTTAAAATTCTTAAGATTGAATTATTGCTGTACATTGTAGCTCTTTATCTACCATAGCTTTATTTGCTGACTTTGGGTTTATCTTCAGTGTTTAAATCATTCTGAAATAAGTTTTGTCAAGTAAGGTCGTGTCATATCTTTCCTCTCGCAGGGTCCTGAGAGTAGGCTCCTGGAGGACTACTGGGGATCGCTACTTTTGGGGCAGAGCCTCGTGAGTCCCATACAGCTTGGCCATCATCATGTGTCTAGGGCCACCCTCTCATACTCCTGACCTGCCCTCAACTTTCACTTCCCTCTCTACAAAGGAAGTATAACTTGACTTCATTAGAGTTGCTGTGTGGATTATATGAAATTGGTTCAGAGTCAGTGCTTACTACATGTTGTCTGCTACATCTGTATTAGTTACCCCCTGCTATGTAACAATCTGTGCCAAAACTTAACAGCTTAAGGCAATATACAGTTACCATCTCATAGTTTTGTGGGTCAGGAATCTGGGTGCAGATTCATGGGTCTTCCAGCTCAGGGTCACTTACCAGGCTGCAATCGGGTGTCAGCTGCGGCTGCGGTCACCTTGAAATGGAACGGGGACATGTCTGCTTCCAAGCTCCCTCGGTGGTTTCTGGCAGGACACAGTTGCTGAGACCCCCTTGTAGATGTGTTCTGAGGCCTTGGTGGCTGTTGGCTAGAGCCTCTTTCAGTTCCTTGTGTCGTGGTCCCCCACGTGTGGCGGCTTGCTTCCTCAGAGCTGCTGGCAGGTGAAAGGGCCAGCTGGAGTGTCAGTAAGAGAGCAGTCAGGTTTTTTTTTTTTTAAGATTTTATTTATTCATTCATGAGAGATACACACAGAGAGAGGCAGAGACACAGGCAGAGGGAGAAGCAGGCTCCCTGCAAGGATCCTGATGCGGGACTTGATCCTGGACCCCAGGGTCACGCCCTGAGCCAAAGGCAGAGGCTCAATCACTGAGCCCCCCAGGTGTCCCGAGGGCAGTCAGTTTTTATAATCTAACCTTGGGAGTGACATTCATTTTTTTCATGTTTTTTTTTTTTTTTTTTTTTTTTTAAAGCAAGTCATTAGGCCCAGCCCACACACGGGGAGCCAAACACCAAGGGGCAGGGACCATTGGGAACCGTTTTAGAAGCTGGCTACTGCAATTATGATCAGTATTTATCCTTATTCGCTGAATCTGCAAATTGGGAACAGTGAATATTGAGTGTTTTGTAAGAAAAATTTCAGAATATAGCAATTAAATCTGACGTTGGGTGCCTGTGTAGGCCAGGTATTTCATGAAATCAGTGGATTTTCCCTCTATGAAGAGGGGAGCCTCTGTCTTTGTCATTTGTCCAGTGAACTGTTTTGCCCCACTGAGAGCCCGCACATATGTTGCTTGTGAGGAAAGAAAGGTGGCCAAAGAATGGATTGGTTCCTTTGGCAGGAAGTATGATTTAAGGTTTTATTTATTAAGTAAATATTTAAGTAAAAAACTGTGTTAATTTTTTTTTTTAAATGGTTAAGGTCACACCTTCTAAGATTCATTAGATAAACTGAAATTTCTGCTTAGCTGCACAGAATTTGTACATCAGGACATACTGCACTCTGAGAAGTGCCAAGAAGCAGTGGTTCTGTTATAAGAATAACGGAAGTAAAGGAGCTATGGAACTTGCCCTTCCTCTTTTAAAAACTATCTTCCTTCTTCAACTTATCTGAAAAGTAAGGCAGGAGGAGAGATGGTGACTGAGAGGACTTCTTTAAGAGCTGGGGAAGGAGTGGGATGGAGCTCCTGGTATTCATCTTTCTTCACTCTTGCCATGTCCGTGTCTTTGGCTTCCTGTGACCCCTGGGACATTCCTCTGCCTCCAGCAGGGCTAAGAGGCACTCCACCATTGAGGCCAGAACATCCATGCCTGAACAATTTCTGAACTTCAGAATTCATCAGATCTGCCAACTGGAATAATGAGAGGCAAATAGATAAATTTAACAATAGGAGAAAGGGGACAGTATTTTTAAATATTATAAATATTTTCTTACTAGCATTGGTTTCTTTGGTGTGGTTCATGTTCCAGAAGCATGACCATCTCTTCTTTTTAGACATTTACCTAAGAGTCACAAAAGATCTGAGATGGAATCCTAGCCTTGACACTCATGTCCTTGGACAAGTTCTTGTGATTCCTTCCTATCAAATGAAGATGCTGAGATTTAATCAAACTTGTTGAAAGATATGAGAAGACAAGGCAGTTTAACCTTTCCGTGGATAATAGAAATAGACCCACAGAGGACGTGAATAATGGGATTATCAGACATGGACTTTAAAATACATAAAATATAAATATGTTTAATATGTTCAGGGAAATAAAAGTTATGACTTCAAAATTTCACAAGCAATCGAAAACTATAAAAAGAAAATTTTATGACAGAAAAAATACAACAGTTGATAGTGGGGAAATCAATAAACGGGATTGCCATCATGTTAGAAACATTGGTAGAAAGAACTAGAAATTAGATCAGAAGATCTCCGCACTATAACTCAGACAAAAATATGGAAACAAAGAGAAAAGAATATGAGAGATATATAACATAAGGTGAGAAAGTTTAATACAGGCATAACTGGAATCCCAGAAGGAGAGAGGAGATATCATTGAGCAGAAGCAATACTCAAAGAGTTCAGAACGGATACTTTCCACATGAAATGCCTAGCTGGGAACTTTTTATATGCTCAGTAAATGTCAGCTTTTCTTATTGGCCATATTACTATTTTTCTCACCCCTGCTCCAGTGAAAGATTTGTACTATTGGCAATATTGCTGGACTCTAAATCTGCTAGGCCATTTGTTCAACAAAGATCTCTTCAGTCTCCCAGGGCGCTGTGCTTGTGCTCAAAGCCTGGGCATCTGGTTCTCACTGGCTGCAATCCTCCCCAATGTGAAATTAGAGTAAGTTTTCCCCTAGAAACAATAAGTTATCCCATAGATAGAAACAAATAGCAGTTCTGTTGTAGAGAGCTATGGTTCAGCAGCAAGTTTGGGAAATACTCATTATTTATTTACAGCATTATTTCAACAGAAAAATGCTCTCTGGATTTCAAATGATTAGCCAGCAAATGCAGTGTTGGAAGATTCCTTTGTAGAGTTTAAGTCTGAGTCTGATTGTCCTGAGTGCAGGAATTGGGCTTCATTCTCTCCTCTCCTGTCCTTGCATATTGCTGACTGTACAGGCACTGATGGGACTAGTGGATATGTGAGGGATGCACTCCTGCTGGAGAGCCATGGTTTGCCTGGTGAATGGAGCCCTGGATGTGGGGAAAGAGTTGTCTGAACATTGGTGATGCTTTTACTAGTTGTAGGACCACACGCACTTCACCTAACCTTTCAGACCATGGTTTCCTTACATGGGAAATGTGGGTAATGCCTTCTGTCCGCTTTACAAAGGGCTGTTGTGAGGACCCAGGGAGAGAGAAAGTAAGTGAATACTTGTGTCTCTGTTCCCTTTTAAACCATTTAATTGTCTCTTTCTTGTGGCTTTCATGCTCCTCACTTCTGCTTATTACTTTCTATTACCTTGGAGGATATTTTTACAGCTCTCCTGGTCATTTTTGCACCCAAACAATGACCTCTTATTCTCTGTATGTGGCCTTTACATAATTCTTATATACATCTAGAGAACTATGGACATTTCCGAATTTTATTCATTAGTGCCCATGGTACATTGATCTAAATGCATAAAGTCACTTATGCTGTTGGGGTGCCTGGGTGGCTCAGTGGGTTAAGCATCTGTTTTCGGCTTAGGTCATGACCCCAGGATCCTGGCACTGAGCTCTGCATTGGGCTCTCTGCTCACGGGCGAGTCTTGCTTCTTCCTTTGCACCTCTCCCTGCCTGTGCTCTCTTCTCCTTCTCAAGTAAACAAATAAAAATCTTAAAAAAAATTCACTTATGTGATTTACATGCTTACAATAATGTCTGTAAGCATTTTGTCCTCATGAAGTAGATGAATACTTCATGACCATGGTTTAGTGACTCCCAGGCTCGGGGCAGAACCCAGTTTTTTCAGTATGAGGCTTTTCAGTTTCCTTTTGTCATATATAGAATTAGGTTCTCTTTGTAAATGGATTTTGAAATGTTTGTTATAATGCACACCATTGACATGTTTCAAAATAGCCATGACAAAGACAGAACAGAGTTGTTGTGTGAACGCTCAGGGGCTTTTAATTTATATTGTATATTCCTAGAATAATTTTGTGGTGTGCTTTCCTAAGTACGGTGCAATGCCTGTAGTTGGATTTTCTTGCATTGCTACTTCAAATTTTTCCCAGAACATAACGTGAAGTTTGAAATTTACTACAGAGATCTCACACCACCAAAGGAAATCTTGTAGAATTTGTGATAATAAAACAAGCACATTTTAGACTTGAGTTTAATGATGTTTTTTGCTTTTATGGTGCTTTTTTTGGATAGTGGTAACTGTGATTTATAAATATTGAACCCTTTTTCTTTCCAGTGTCAAAGATATTTAGAGCTCAGGGGCAAACAGACCCATTAAGTCTGTAATTTCAATAAACCTTTAAATGTCATCCAGGAACAAAGTATTTCAGCTCTCCTGTGGAAAGGGTGTTGTAGATACAGAAGTAAAGTGATGCATGGGAGCTCTCCACAGAGCTTACTGGAAGCTCTGGGGGTGGGGGGTGGGGGGTGTGACGTGCAATGTTTTGACCTTGAGCCCTTAGTCTGGCCAATTCAGTTTCCTCAGAAGCAGTGACCTGACTACTGTGAAGGCTGTGTGTGATTGGGGTATTCTATGAGTTGCTTTGTCATCAATCCATGGAAGAGATGTGGAATGGGGGTGTGTATCTTCTCCCCATTAGCCAAAGTTTTAAGAAAATACTTGGTGGGTTAATATGGAATTTGTGCCACCTTTCTGTGGGGTTTCTTTGGAATTGGGTGCTTCGAGGATTGGGATATGCTTGACAAAGTGTATTCCTCAGTGTCAACTCCTGTTCTGTTTTTTCTTCTGGGTGGATCCAGGGTTTGGGGAAGGAAAAGTGGTGCCACCGAGGAGCCCTGGCTGGGATGGCTGGGACCTGGCCAGCTGACACAGGGCGTGGTGGTGAGGCCCTGGGCTGGGCACCCTACAGCCGCAGGAAACGGAAATGGTCTCCTCCATGACCTCATTCCTTCAGCAGCAGCAGTACATACTTCCTCTAGACATCTCTGCCCCAAAGTGGAACTAATAAGCAGGCACACGCAGCACTGCCCCAGATCACTAGTCACTGTTCTCTGCATTTGCCTGCAGTATGTCTCCAAAAGGCCATCTCGTGCGCACAGTGAGCACGTCCAGTGTCCTTGAGGAGACCTTTGCTCTACTGGCCAGACTCTGGTGCTCTCAGCTTCACTTACCTTTGGGGTCAAAAGATCAAGCCATTTGCCCTCCCATGGTTCTGTCTGTGTCTCTCTTTGTTTTTCTCCATTCATAAAACCTGCCTGGCCTCCACAGTCCTCCTAAATTCCTAACTCAACTCCACATCAACATGTAAGATACTTCAGACTTTTTAGAAGTGTGCAAGGCTCAAAGTCTAAGCACTTAAATAAGCAGATGACTGAAAAAAACCCCAAAATATGTGCAAAAAACCCCTTGCCATGTGGGTTCCCTCTGATTCCTAGACCAGAGACAGATGCTGCAATGATCATTTCCCTAGTTCACATGATGGGCAAATCATAGTCTGCCTCTGACATTTTGGTTGGCCTGAAATTAAAGCTTAAGAGATTCCTGTCTGTGCCACAAGTTGTTTAATTCTTAGTGGTTTTGGGGGCCATTTCTAATTTTTATAAATAATACTTTCATGAACTTTTTTGTGCTTATGTTTTTTCTTCTTTTAACTACATTCCTAAGAATGGAATTCCTGAGTCTGTGATTCTTGGTCTGGCTTGTCATTTCCTTTCCATAGGAAGCATGTTGGCTTATAATGTTCTTCGTGAGTTTGGAGAAGAGGAGACTGTAGGAGTGTGTTGACTGTTGGGAAGAGTAGGGCAACAGTAGGGGACAACCATTTGTTCTGGGAACACACATCATTTATTATTGTCTGCAGAGCTTGTTGAAAAGATTTTGAGCCCCTTTTCCGGTTCAATAAAATAACATATCCTCAACTGATTGCTGATGTCTTCCATTAGAGCAGGCTTAGGTAGGGGTGGTATATTTGCCTGGGACCTACCGTTCTTTATGTTGAGAGATAGGAACGCCTCCTTGAAGCCTGTCACGGTTGTCCAGGAAGGAATCAAGTGATGCCTCGAGTTTTACCGGAGAGCAGCTGCAAGTCTGTGGTTTGTGATTTCATAATGATGGATTTATGTGTGATTAATAAATGTGACCATTGGAATAGTAGAGATTGTCACGTCAGGTTCTCAGAGGATTATGTTATTAGCTCCAGACGGTGACGTATATGGGAGAAGTATCATGTAAGGCATCCACTTCCCTGTCAGTAGATGGAACCCATCGCTGGGCCTCAGCCTGTGTCTGGTAAAAACCACACAAACGAAAATACAATAAAACACTGATTACCCCCCAGGGAGGTTCTACTGCACTTCATATCTGGTTCGTGGAATCATAATTGGTTTGATTCCAGTGCCTCCCCAGTAGCTGGTACCATGTCCACCTTTCCTTACCGCAGAACCCCGGCAGATCTAGTGTGAGGACACACAATGCTCCTCTGGAAGGCAGTGATACAAGAATACAAGCACACCTCATGAGTTCTAGAGAATGGACTTTTTGGGGGACGAAGTCGACATTTGGGAGGGAGGTAGATTTAACCCCACCAGAGCCTTAACAGGATTTCACTGGAGCTCAGAAAATTGGGTTCTGACTCGGCCAGCCAACTGTGTGGCCCTGTGGAAGTCTCCCCGCTTCCTCTTTTGAAAAACCGGGAGACTGGACACGATGCACTCCCATAGTCCCATAATCTTCTGAAATGGGGAAAATAGCCGCAGAGACAAGTTTCCTTCCGTTCGTGTTAAGCCACTAAAAATAAAATGGCCTCTAGAGACTGGTGGGCAGCTGCGGCCCCCTCGTCCTCCCCCTCCTCACAGACGCCTTTCCTCACCCAGTCGGCCGCCTGCTTTTCCTGCGGCCAACCTGTGGGATCTCTGGCGCACTGGCCCTGACTCAGCCGTGCTTCGTGCTTCCGTCCTGTGTCTGTGTCCCTGAGGCCACAAGGTTCCTGCAGGCCGGGACTGGGCGGCCGCGGCCCTGCCCGCCGCTCCCGCCCGCTCCTGGAGCAGGGCCTTCCCCTGCTGGCCGCCGGGGGCACAGCAGCGCCTCCAGCCGTCCTCGGGTCTGCAGCCGCACCAACCCCGGGCCTGGAACATTCTTGGAAGCAGTTCCCTGGAAGAATATTGTCTTTGTCCTAGACAGACTTAAGCTTTGCCTGCCCTTTAGTGTGTTTATTGATTTTCCTGTCACATATAAGAGAGAGTGAGAGAGAGAGAGAGAGAGAGAGAAACTTCGAGAGTGAAAATATAAAAAGAAGACAAACACCGAGGCTGGTGGGCTGAGGAGTTCATTGTTCAGCCCAGATGTGAGCAGCCTGCTGCTGGACCTGTTCAGGAAAGCTAGTGTTTCAGCCCGAGGCATCTGTAGAAGGTGATGAGTAGAAGGGGGCATTTCCAGGTGGCCGGAATTTTTGAATTGTTCATCCTCAAGGGCATTTTGAGGCTTGGGCTTGTCCGTTCCGCTGGGCTGTTTTGGGGATCTGGAGCCACTTTTTTTTTTTTTAAGATTTTATTTATTTATTCATGACCGACACACACAGAGAGAGGCAGAGACACAGGCAGAGGGAGGAGCAGGCTCCATGCAGGGAGCCCGATGTGGGACTCGATCCTGGGACTCCAGGATCACACCCTGGGCCGAAGGCAGCCCTAAACCACTGGGCCACCCAGGCGTCCCTGGAGCCACTTGTTTTGAGTGGAGCTCTCAGGTAGGATGAAAAGAGGGACCCAGAATGTTCCTAGAGCAGGGTCCTCATCACGAGGTGCGCCGTCTCCCCAAAGCCCTGCGCACCAGGGGCCCCTCACTTGCAGGGAGGAAGGCCCGATGTTTGCAGGGGGCTGGCGTGACCTGGAGGCATTCTGGGGGCTGATTTCCTCAGCTTGGAAGCACAGTGAGCCTGGGTATAAGCCGAAAGGATGCCTGGGAGGACCCAAAAGGGACAAAACTTGGGAGATAGGGATTGGTGTCCTAAGTCCCGGGCAGAGCAGGCCCGGCCGCTGTGAGTGTGGGTGCTCCCTGCCCTCCCTGCCATGGAGGTGGGGGCGCCTCTGCTGTCCTGTCGGTCTCCGTCGGCCTGCTGCGGGCAGGGGGAGGCAGGCCTTGCCCGAGAGAGAGAGAATTCCTACACTAGGGACGAGACAGCCCTCATGGGAATGGCTTCTGGGGGTGCATGGACAGCAGACATGGATCCTTTAGCATTTCTCTCTCTTTTCTTTAAAATTTTATTTATTTCTTTCAAGTTTTATTTAAGAGGACCAGAGAAAGAGGCAGAGGCCTGGGCAGAGGGAAAAGTGGACTCCCTGCAGGGAGCCCGATGCGGGACTCATCCCAGGACCCCAGGATCATGCCCTGAGCCAAAGACAGATAGATGCTCAACCACTGAGCCACCCAGGCATCCCAATCCTTTAGCCTTTCTTGTGGGATAACGAACTTGAGAGCTTCTGACGGGAGGAGTTGCACGCTCTGAGCTTGGTGACATAAAAATTTGCAAACACAAATCGAGGTGGTGGCTGGTGGAATGAGGTCCCCCCTTATCCCACCCCCCACAATCCCAGGCAGCTCACAGAGAGCATTCCTCCTTGTTTTCCTTCTCTTCCAGGGTAGGGCAGCACCGTTGTTTGGTTTTTGAGGTTCCCTGAGGTTGCGTGGGCTAAAGGGTGGCCAGAGCCGCTCATCTGTGGGGCTGGGAGGGGGGTGGTGGGAAGCAGAAGGAATTCAGAGCAACTGAGCTAAGAAGAACTGAGTTGTGGGGTTTGGGGAACTGTGAGGCACATTAGCCAGAATCCATCCTGAAGGTTCGACACAGTAATAGCAGTGGCATATTGATCTAGAATCCGAGGAGCTGGTGTTTTAATTCTGTTGCCACCTCTTTGAACTCTGTGCGTTGATGTGCACGCTGCAGATAAACAGCCTTTAGTGCTTTTGTTTACTGCGGCTCACAACCAGGGAAGGCCGCTTGCACCAGCATAGGAGGCCTTCTGGGGAATGATTTTCTGATGGGCATCAGGGGTGTTTGTGGGAATTGCCCCCTAAGCATGGGGATGAGAAGGAGTAAAAAGAATTCAGATTTCCAGTTGGTGTTTCAAATCTCATTTCGTATTTCAGTGTAAAGAAAAGCACATTTCTCTAAGTTTCAACATTTCCTCCTTGATTTTTAGGCTTTGTACACCTTTAATAGAAAAGAACCATATCACTATTTGTTTCTTCTTGGGCTATGTCCTGTTTCCTGTTCACTTACAGATCTCAAAATGTCACCATGATCCTTTCTGATAAGCATGTGTTGAGGAGGACTTCTCTGTGTCAATCGTCTGTGAATCTTGTGTCTTCTTGCCTTGCCACTGCTGTTAGAAGAGCACTGATGGCTACTGAAGCCAGTTGCCTTGTTCTAGTCCTGTTCTACCTTCTAGACAGTCTCCTGATTTTACCGTATACCTCTTCCTTTGGAATTTCCATTTCTACCATCATATTTTTAATTTCTAAGGTCTGTCTCATTCTCTGAATAATCTTCTAAAATAGTATCCTGCTCTTTTTGTGTGGGTATAAATGCCTAATATTTCTTAGCTGGGCATTTATTTTTAAAAGATTAAAATGTGGGGATCCCTGGGTGGCGCAGCGGTTTGGCGCCTGCCTTTGGCCCAGGGCGCGATCCTGGAGACCTGGGATCGAATCCCACATCGGGCTCCCGGCGCATGGAGCCTGCTTCTCCCTCTGCCTGTGTCTCTGCCTCTCTCTCTCTCTGTGTGACTATCATAAATAAATAAAAATTAAAAAAAAAGATTAAAATGTGTATCTAAAGGTCTGTTTGCACTAGGGCTTGCAGACTGGTGCAACATGGCTTTTAGTTGGGAGACTCCATGTGTCAGACTCTGCAGGATTTTTCCTCTTAGCTGAATGGGACTCCTCCTCACTTCTGTGTTGGTTCACAGGGAGGTGAGGGGGTGTGGCAGGGTCACACAGGCACTCCCTGAGCTGTCACGCAAGCCCCTGATCCTAGCCCTATCTGATACAGATTTCCTGGAGACTCAACTTCCATCCTGTTCCTGGAAGGCAGGAGAGTCTGTCCTTGGTTTTGTGGCCAGGGGCACCAAGGGTGTGTTTTTGTGTGACCTTGCTCTCCAAATTCTTGATATGTTCAGGGATTCTGCGACATGAATTGTTTTTGCTTCTCAATGGCTCTCCTCCCTGGTGGCCTGAAGGCTCCAGCTTCTTCTTTCTCGTGACCACCAAGACATGTGCTTTTCATTGATATAACTTGTCTGGTGTCTCGTCTCCCATCTGTTTGACCTTGTGAATTTGTGTCTTTTATTCCTTAAACCATTTGGCAAGGGTGTTTGGAGGGAGTGGATAGAAATGCATGTATTTGATTTCCAATGTATAATGGACCTTTATCTTAATTAGCTTTAAAGAATTATTTAACAGAGAGAGCATGGAGATGAGACCTTTATATATTTAAGCAAAACTTGAGGTTATTATGCAGCCATTAGATTCTGAAGAGAAAATGTCAGAAATGCAGCAATTAGAATTCGTAGGTCTTACAGAGTGATACCTAGAAAAATAGATTATATAGTTTTTGAGTGGTAAGGTTTTGAACAAAGTCAGTTCTGTCTCTACCAAAACAATTCAAAGTGTTACCATATTTCTCCTCTAGACCTCTTCAAAAATTTTCAAATCTGGAAATACATATATTGTGAACATGTGAGTTCTAGGCTAATTATCGTATGTATGTGGGACGTGTTTCTAAAGCTTATTTTTACCATCCTTCTTTTCTTTCTATGAAAGCAATACAATTTCATTTTAGAAAATATTGATATGAAATAGAAGAAAATGTCCTCCTCCCCTACTTCCATCAATCAGAAATAACCTCTTCCATCCTCTGGTTCTGTGTTTATACTAGGTCAGAACTGATACACTTGGTCTTCATGGCGTGTCCTCATTCTTTTCCAGGACACCGGGGTTGGGAAATCAAGCATTGTGTGTCGATTTGTCCAGGATCACTTTGACCACAACATCAGCCCGACCATTGGGTAAGTTCCTGTATGTTCTTCTCTTTCACATTTCTTCCTCTCAAAGCACTCAGAGAGGTCACTTTGTGCCTGAGCCTTCAAGCAGTTTTCATCCCAGCCAGTGAGACTTGATCCCAACTGTAAAGACTGACAGAAATGCAATGACTTTTAGGCAGTATGTCTGGGCTTACTTACTGTCCCTGTCAATAATTCTTTTTTCCTAGCCAACTGTCCTTTTAGGCTATAGCCCAAGACCATCTCCTTGATCTCCAAGAGCATTACTCTGCAAATCACACTGGCTTTCTTTTCTTTTTTTTTTTTTTTTAAATTTTTATTTATTTATGATAGTCACAGAGAGAGAGAGGCAGAGACACAGGCAGAGGGAGAAGCAGGCTCCATGCACCGGGAGCCCGACGTGGGATTCGATCCTGGGTCTCCAGGATCGCGCCCTGGGCCAAAGGCAGGCGCCAAACCGCGGCGCCACCCAGGGATCCCTATTTTCAGATGGAAGATGAGACACAAGGCAAATTCGCAAAGGTCCTGCTTTAAGTTGCCTACCAGCAAACCTGGAAACAGTTGTCCACTCACACAGCACAGTTGTCTACACAGTCTGTGGGGCAGGTTGATGTTCTTTCCTGGATTAACTGAATGTCAGCATTTCTATTCTTATGGTTGGGAGGGGAGTGGATTGTTTGCTTCTGAGATCCCAACCTTAGAATATAGGAGCATTTTAATATTCCATTTTCCCCTGTCCTACAGATGCTTTTGCCAGATGTGCTTTGTTGTGCCATTTTTGCATGTGCATGCTTTTTCACTCTCTTAGAACTTGGCCTCACTTAGGTTTTTCCCTGAAGATACCATGTTCTTTGCAGAGAGCAAAGGTTTTGTTTTCTTCAGAAGGGAAAGAATTTGTGTCTATATTTTGGAAACACTGTAGGATTGATGAGGACAGGGGAATTTGTCTCTATCACTAGGCGGAGAAGATTCACAGCAGGGTATAAGTAGATGCTCCAGCAGTTGGTTGATAGGCCAGTGGTTGGAGTGGGGTAGGTGAGAAAATCCACTACATTCTTTAGCTTAAAAATGACTTAAAGACGCATGTTCACAAAAATATGTGTCAAGAACTGTGACAGCAAACTAACAAGTTAGCTGTGCCCATTTCATGGATACTGGCAGAGGACACACTACTCCTGGATCAGACACAGGGGAAGTAGCAGTAGTTGGAGTGTTCATTTTGTATTGGTTCCCTGAGCCCTAATTTCCTGTAGTGTGAAGTGAAGAGGATCAGATAACACTCTATGCCCTGGATTGGGTTATAAGCTAGGACCCCCATGTTTAGGGAACCCAAATCTTTTTTTTAAAGATTTTATTTATTTATTTATTTATTTATTTATTTATTTATTTGAGAGAGAGAGCAAGAGCACACAAGTGCACAAGCTGGCAGAATGGCAAGTAGAAGGAGAGGGAGAAGCAGGCTCCCTGTTGAGCAAGGAGCCCAATGTGGTGCTCAAAACCAGGACCCATGAGATCATGACCAGAGCCAAAACCAAGAGGTGGACGCTAAACCAACTGAGCCCCTGAGGCGCCCCATTGGGGACAGTTTTACAGACAAAATTCTTGTCACTCTTCTCTGTGATGTACTTGTATTTTCCTTAGTTTTCCATTTTGTGTGTTTAATAAAAGCAAAACCCTTTAGAGTGATTAACTCTGAAGTGTGGTTTTGGAAGATGGAGGAGATTCTTCTACTTTTTTTTTAAAGATTTTATTTATTTATTCATCAAAGGCACACAGAGAGAGGCAGAGACATAGGCAGAGGGAGAAGCAGGCCCCATGCAGGGAGCCCGACGCGGGACTCGATCCCGGAACTCCAGGATCACACCCTGAGCCGAAGACAGATGCCCAACCGCTGAGCCACCCAGGCATCCCTCATCTTCTACTTTCTAAGCTTAAAAATATTAATTTTTAATAACAAATCTGGTTTCCTTTTGTAATGATTTTTCCAAATTAAAGGTAATACATGTTCTTACCGTAAATTATATGTGGTGAAATGACTGTTATAAATATGTATAAGCATCACTGTGCCTATAAAAGATATATCATTTTGGTCACAGTATCTTGGTCAAAGCAAGTCATAATGCCAGCCCAGATCAAGGGAGGGAAAAGCAATCCCACTTCATGCTGGGAAGAGCAACATTTAGAGGGCAAGTGGTATGGATCATTGGTAACCATTTTGGAGACAATCAGTCAAACTCCGTTGACCTTGCTTTGTCTAATAAGTACATTGTGGTGGTTTGGGGCTTTAAAAAATTACAAATTATATGGAAACTCTCTGTACTTTATGCTCATTTTTTTTTTGGTAAACCTAATACTTCTCTAAAAAATAGTCCATTAATTTAAAAATCATTTCTCAAATTACAGTGCTCATTATGAAAAATTCAGACCATGCCTAAAAATGTAAAATAAAAATTGAAGTCAGAGTATTTTACTAGCTCTCTGATCCAATTTTATCCAATTTATATTAGCAATATTTAAAGTCCAAAGTGCGTATTTTTTTTTATTTTTTAAATTTATTTATTCATGAGAGACACCGAGAGACACAGAGAGAGAGAGAGGCAGAGACACAGGCAGAGGGAGAAGCAGGCTCCATGCAGGGAGCCCAATGTGAGACTCAATCTCAGGTCTCCAGGATCACACCCTGGGCCGAAGGCAGGCGCTAAACCGCTGAGCCATCCAGGGATCCCAAAAGTGCATATTTAACATACTTCTTATAAGTATTTTCTGTGTATGCAGATGCATGAATACATAATTTCAAAAAACAAAAATGGCATCAATTCTACCTGACATGCCACGGCATCCATTCTCCATCCTCTGCCTTGTTTTTCTGTCCTGAATACAAATTTCTTAGAAGACAGAAATAAATGGGACACTTGACATGCTGTCTGTATATTTCCTTGACAGAGTCAAGATTAAAGCCTAATTTTTCCTCATTATAAAAGTTCGTGTTCATTCTAAAAAACCACGGAACTTATAGAAGTTGGAATCATAGTATACATACAGTTTTTAATCCTGTCTTCATTTTGAACATTTTCTTGTATCCCATAATCTTTAGAAACATAATGGAAATACTATTTTTTCTTTTTATAAAAGTATTATATACTCCTAAAAAATTGAAAATGAAGAAACCTGTGAAGAAAATATAAAAACCACCCATAATCTGCCTCCTGGCATAGCTACCATAAATATCTAGTGCATTTTCTTCCAGTCTTTTTTGCTATGTATATATAAAATCTTTAGTAATTAACATTATATTATGAATTCCATGTTACTAAATGGTCTTTAAAAGCAAGGATTTTTTTCTCCCAGTTTTCTGGACACATAAATCAGTATATATAAAAAAAGCAGTGATTTCTGGGGCATCTGGGTGGTTCAGTAGGTTAAGTGTTCAACTCTTGATTTCGGCTCAGGTCATGATCTCAGGGTCATGGGATAGAGCCCCACTCAAGCTGGGCTCCACATTCAGTGTGGACTCTTCTTGTCCCTCTCCCTCTGCTCCTCCCCTGCCCTCTCATTCTTTTCTCAAATAAATAAATAAATAAATAAATAAATAAATAAATAAATAAATAAATCTTTTTTTTTTAATGGCAGTATTTTCCATATAAAGTATTTAGGGTATTTATAACTTTTTTTTACACTTTTTAAATAACATATGATGTATATCTTGGGGCATAAATATTTGCATGTACCTCTGATTATTTCATTAGGTTAAATTCATAGCAATGGATAATTCAAAGAATATGACATATTTAAGGCTCTTGATGGATATTGCCAAATTGTTTTTCAAACAATTGTTATTTTTCCATATACTTACCAGAAGCATACTTTTCCGTATATTCACCAGATTTTAGGTCTTGAAAAATGTTTGTATATATGATTTTGAGTTGTTACTTTCTATCAAACTTCAAACTTAAGCATTTTCTCACACCTTAAAATTTCTTCATAAACCTTACATGATTATAGCATTAAATTATGTGCTGTTCTGCTTTCTGTCTATTTCATTCCTTACTTTTCTTCTAGAGTCAAGGTTGAGAAGGGCTCTTTCATTCTTATCTGTTGTCCTTTTCCTGATATAGTTCAATTACCCAATTAAAAAACCCACTCAAAATTTATCCTCTCTTCTGTGATTTTGTGAAAATGTTTCCAAACTCGAGCTTCAGAAAAATAAAGCTAGAAGGAGCATACACATTTCTTGGAAGGTGTTATATACGGACTGCCATGCCTGGCCTACAGCTGGTGGGTTTGGTATGCTGGGAATCTGGCTTATAGATGTGTTTTGTTTATCCTGCACAGTGCTTTAATATTTATGCCAATAATGAAGAATCAGGAGATTTTTACATAATAAACTTGTATTTCTGGCTTCTTTTAAAAAATCAGCAGACATGGCTTACTGGGTGCACATGCCCACGTGACAGAAGTCAGTTGGACCTGACTCACAGGCGCTCCATGTCAGGGTGGGTGGTGTGGGCTATCCTCTTTCCATGGCACTCCTGCTATTTACTGTTATTATTATTTTTATTAGTGTTACTTTTAAGGCATTTTAGTTCATGCCTCTGGCCCAGGGCCTTTTTCACTGTCACGGTGCTGGCCTCAAGAATCAGAGCCTTGAGGTGGCTTGTTTAGGTACACCCAGCCAGTGAGCAATGAACTTATGACTCAAACCAAGTCCACCCTTGTTTTTCCCACTGTGATCAAACTACCACTGGGGAAAGGCCATAGGCTTCAAAATGTCATTTTCAGCAGTGAAAGAGTTGATTTTTATCGTCTTCTGTGACTCACAATGAAAAATCTTGGCTTTGCTATTCAAGCAGATTGTGTTGACATCTTGAACATATATGTGTGTGTGTGTGCGTGTGTGTGTGTGTGTGTGTGTCTCCCTCTTTCTGTTTCAACATTTACAAGGTGATTGTGTTACTTCTCTGCCAGATTTTGGTTCTCATAGATAACAAAGTCAGGTCAGCATTGCCAAGCCTTCCTCGTCTACCACTCTGGGAGATCATCTATAGAGAAGAAAAGTTGCTTGAGGTTCTTAAGATTAAATGCTAGCAAAGAATCTGTTAAAAAAACGACAAACAACCCAAACAACCAAAAGAACAAGGATTGTCAGTCGCTGTTTCAAATATTAATAGTCATTTTTCTAGTGGCAGGATGAGGAACAGAGGGGTGTGTGTGTGTGTGTGTGTGTGTGTGTGTGTGTGTGCTATGCATTACAACCATACTGAAGCTGTTCCTCGTGGGCTTGCTGTGTATCAAGCAGGAATTTCACAGATGTCATTCCCTCATTGGATCCTACAACAGCCCTCTAGATCGTGCAAAGTAGATATTGGTTTCTCAGATGAGGTTTCTCAAAGTAGATATTGTTTCTCAGATGAGGAAATGGAGGGCCTTTCTAAATGCTCATTCTACCCTGCTGGGAGTGAGGACAGGACTCTGCATTTTGTTCCTGACCTCTGAGACTCTTTGACTATGGAAAAACTGTCTTTTGAGTCTCAGATTTTTCCCCCCTAATCTGTAGAGTGAAGAGGTTGGCCTCGATATTTCATGTTTCTTCCATTTCTGAAAGTCTGATTCTAAGATTTTAAAGGCATGAACTTAGTTTTCTAAGCCTGAGAACTTTTTAAGGGCAGGGTTGATACAATACTTATCCTAGTGCCTAGAATATATTGAAGCATGAATGGAAATCTGGCTTACATCAAAGTAAAAGCAAAACTAAAGGTATTTATGGAAAAAATTTCTAAACAAAGTTAAAATGCAAAGGTTAAACCAGAAAAATAATTATTTAAAATATAATGTTATAAAAGATTAGTATAAAACACTCAGGAAGTGAATAAGAAAAGATGAACAGGGGATCCCTGGGTGGCACGGTGGTTTGGCGCCTGCCTTTGGCCCAGGGCGCGATCCTGGAGACCCGGGATCGAGTCCCAAGTCGGGCTCCCGGTGCATGGAGCCTGCTTCTCCCTCTGCCTGTGTCTCTGCCTCTCAATCTCTCTCTCTCTGTGACTATCATAAGTAAAAAAAAAAAAAAAAAAAAGAAAGAAAAGATGAATACCCCAACCAAAAAGTGAGCAGGGGTCATGAACTAAATATTTACTAAAGAAAAATACAAGAGAACAATAAACACTAAAATGGCATTCAAAGTTATAAGTATAATAAAAATGGGAATGACTTATCATTCCTCCTTATCACACTCCGAAAGATTTGAAAGATCAGGATTGACTGGGAAGAAGGTCATCTTCTATCTTGTCATGGGTGTGTACTTGGTCCCAGCCAGTGTGGCATGTCTAAGATTAAGTCTAAGGAGATAGTTGACAAGGACACAAAGATATAAGTACAAAGAGATTCATTTAATCATAATCATAATAGTGGAAAATAGGTGACAAAAATGTCTATTGGTAGGGTAGTGAATAAAGCCATAACGTGGTGTAGGATACTTAGTCACTTTAGATAATGATGTTGATCTATATTCACAGAAATGGAAAGAGGACCATGATACATCAAGTGGAGGGAAAACAAAATGTATGTAGAGTATGATCAATTATGAGAATACATATTATATAAAAATAATTTGGAAAGACATATACCAAAGTATTATCAGTGACTATGGCTAAGCAGTGACATGAAGATTGATTTGTTTCCTCCTCTGCTTTCATTTTTTTGAATTTCTTTTTTGGGAGGTCCCCATATATTGCTTTTGTAATGGGATAAGTAATGAAGACATTTCTATTTTTGGAATATATTTACTCTTATCAGTAGTCTGTGTATATTTTAAGCACTTTAAAAGAAATAAAGCATCATGGGACAGTTGTGGTTTTGATAGTATTGGGTCATATCACTTAGAAAAATACTTAGAATTTCCATTTAGTGCAGTTGTAGGTTGATAAATGGAACTGTTAACTTTTGGTGTTGTGTGCATATGTTGTGGGGGTCGGGCGGGAATTGCAGGGACATATACTTTTCTATTTGGGACTTGTGTGGTTTACTTCTTAGTCTTGGGGAAAAGTAGAAGTTGAGGAAACATTAACAGAATGAGTGCTGAGTGGCACAGGACTGGACTGTGTGGTGGACAGGGTGGGTTAGCTGGGCTGTAGGAAGTGAGGGAAGACAGCCTTACCCCTAAAAACTCTACTGTGCCTCTCCTGAGAGTAAGAACATAATGAGGATACCATTTATCACACCTAAAAAATTAATTTTTTAAAAAAGATTTTATTTATTTGAGAGTGAGAGAGAGAGAGGAGAGAGAGGGTGGAAGGGAGCAGAGGGAGACGAACAAGCAGATTCCACACTGAGCATGGATCCCAATGTGGGGCTTGATCCCACGACCCTGAGATCATGACCTGAGCTGAAACCAAAATTTGAATGCTGAACTAACTGAACCACCCAGGCATCCTCTAGAAAATTAATTTTGATACAATGATCATTATCTGACATATAGTCTAAATTTAAATTTCTCCAGTTGTCCTCTAAATGTCTTTTAAAGCTATTTTCCTCTTAATTCCAGATTCAGCTAAGGGGCATTTGGTGATTTTATCTCTTTCTTCTCTCTTAATTTAGATTCTAGAACAATCTCCTTGCCTTTTGTTTTGTTTGCTTTTCATGACTTTGTCTTACTTGAAACATTTGGGCCAGTTGTCTTGTAGAATGCTTCACATTTTCAATTCACCTGATTTGTTTCTTCATGATTAAATCCAGGTTTGGGCCAGAATGGTGCACAGGTGTTATGTGTGCTTATTCCATCACATGAGGAAGCTTATCATGTCTGGTTGTCCCACTGTTGGGGATACTCACTAATTTTTAATGAATGGGAAGTTTATCTTACAGAAAAAAGTCAAGGGTATAAACTTTTCACGTAGTGTATCTTTACATTTTTCATGAACACAGAGAGTTTATTAACAGGAAATATGCAAAAAAGAAAAGCATCAAGTGTTTCATTATCTACTGAGAGTTTCAAATCCTTCCTTTTTTTTAATGGAGAAAACCTAAATACTTGGTAAATCACCGAGCTTTATCCTTGCATATATAAAAGCAGGATGAGAATGAGATATGGTATCTATTAGTTGCTCTAGTGTTGGATGCATAGCATAGGTGAATACGGAAGGCAGTTTTCTGTGTGTGCCATCTCAAGGCCCAAAATGTGACGTGCCCAAAGACTAGCTTCCCCTTTCATTATTCATTGTTGTAAGAATAAGTCTATAAAATCTTGGGTTTTATTTTCTTACCTGAGATTTGGGGCATATTATCTCAGAACAATTGAACACACTATCTTAGGACAGTGCTGTTGGAAGCACAGTGCTTTGAAAGCATTCTGGCTTAAAAAAAATTTTTTCCCCTTCCCTATACCTCCAGTTGGACAGACAGAAAATGCAGAATATTTTCTTCTGGGTGATGGGACTCCAGCAGCCCTTCTTTCCTCTTAGTGGCCTCCAGAAGGGAACTTTGGAATCTTGCTGAGGCAAGATGCACTTGGTTGAAATGGGAGCCTTTGTGAAGATTGTAGGGGCGCCTGGTAATGTGGAGATGTTGATTCTCTTTTTCAGGGCATCTTTTATGACCAAAACTGTGCCTTGTGGAAATGAACTTCATAAGTTCCTCATCTGGGACACTGCTGGGCAGGAACGGGTAAGTGTATGAGTTGTTGGGTTGTTGGCTTTCTAGGGAAAATACTGAGCCCAGTTCCCGAGGAGTTCTTTGTATTTGGCAAGACTCTTGGTTGCAAGTGACAAGAACCCAGATTCAGTGATTTAATCAAAAAAGGAAATGTGCTCTTCCACTGTGTGAAAAATGTATGGGTGGCTGTCTGGAGATAGGGCCAAGTTCAAGTCCCCCAGATGTATTGTTAGAGGCAGCCAGCTCTATTCCTGTTTCTCTGCTTGCTTCCCTCTCTAGACTGGCTTCATTTTTAGGCAGACTCACCTCCTTCCCTTCCCCGAGGGTGCCAAGGATGGCTCCGTCAGTGACTCCAGGCCTGCATTCTAGCACCTGAGCAGTCCTACAAAGGATAGTATCTCCTTTCTGTGACTTGCATCCGGAGTCTCCACACCTGTGGGTTCTCACTGACTTGCTTTGGTCACGTGTTCCACTCTTGAACTTGACGCATAGTAGCATTCAAGGGTGATTTGTAGCTCCTATTTGTAGGGCCAGGTAATAGACTTTACTCCAAGAGGTAGGGGCTGCCATCAGCCCCACCTGAGCCTCTCTGGTTGGCAGTCTGATGGGTTTAGGTACCCAAGGAAAATCTGGATTTTCTTACTGGAAAATGAGACAATGGACGTTGGGTTACCAGATATAGCCAATGACTTGTCTCTTATTCTTAATTCCTTTTATTTGCCAAAAATATTTATAGGGAAGATTACTTAAGAAGCTTATATTTTTAGATTTTTTTTTTTTTTTTTTTTTTTTTTTTTTTACTTATGATAGTCACAGAGAGAGATAGAGAGGCAGAGACATAGGCAGAGGGAGAAGCAGGCTCCATGCACCGGGAGCCTGACGTGGGATTCGATCCCGGGTCTCCAGGATCGCGCCCTGGGCCAAAGGCAGGCGCTAAACCGCTGCGCCACCCAGGGATCCCTGTTTTTAGATTTTAAAAAGTAAAATAATACCAGCACAGACTGTCCATCACAGGATATTCGTATAGTAACTAGAGTGTATGTTGTCAGAGTCAAAAGGGGTGGTCAGGATAAGTGACACACAGGGATAACCAATAGCTTGTCTTCACTGGGGGCTTTCAGCCTGTTCAGAGCTTTCATCAGAGCTGATGATGATGATAGAGTAAAATAGGTTGAGCTTTCCCTTGTCTGATCCAGGCTCATGTGGCCACCTTCTCTACCTACCCTATTTAAATGTCAACACTTGTCTTTTTTCTGTCCCTGCTCCACTCACTTCCTTTTTCTCCACAGCTCTTACTACCTTCTAATATACTATTTAATTTCATGATTGATTATCTCTCTCTCAAAGGAAGAGAATCCAGGGCTCGGGATAATGCATCCTTTTCATTATCAGCTCCTGGCAATTCAAGTGTGTGTTTCTGTGACTTTCATTTTAAATAAATCCCCCACTCCAGCATTCGTAGATTCAGGCTACTAAGGTTTTAAAGGTTTCTTTCTTCTTAATCAGGATGAGTCTTCTGGCCTACAAATGCTAACCTCATTAGAATGTCTTCTATTTTGCTGCTAAATTGAGAGCATAGACTTGCACCCATGAAGCTACTGCCTGGAGCACCTCTTAACTCTGTTAGTCAGCTGTGCATGCTGACCTCTGAAATGAGATGATGGATCCTAGGAGAAAACGTCTACCCAGGGATCTCTTCTTTACATATCTTCCTCTTTACATACTATATACATATATTTGTAGGATGTAGATCTGCTAGGTTTTTGGTTTTGGGGGTTTGGTTTTTTTGGTTGTATTTACACAGAAGTAGAGAGGTTTTCTTGCTCCCATTTTCACTTTTTGCCCATGAAATAGTTGCTTTTGCAGCCACTTTTAATGAGCATAATAAGTCAATTTTATAAATTGCTGGCATAGTATTAGCATACTTACTGCTTCTATTGCTGGTGGATATTTCCTGAGGGCTTCTTATGTTCCATAGAGTGTTCTGAGCACCTCCATGTACTAACTAACACACTTAGTCCTCTCGCAGCACTCTCAAGTGGGGACTATTTTTACCCCTATTTATAAGTGAGGTCACTATATGGGATGGAGAGATTAAGTAACTTGCTCAAGACCGCACAGCCAATGAGACATAAAGCTGAAATCTGAATCCAGCAGTCTGGTTTCTGAGCTTTGCATTGTAGTTTTGTTCTGCTAGAAAAATCACACAAAAGCCATGTAGCTGACAGTAAAATTATCCAAAATCCCACCACCCAGATATTTCCACTGCTTTTTAAATTGAAGGACAATTGACATGCAATATTAGTTTCAGGTGTACATTGTAGTGATTTAGTATTTTTTTATACGTTATGAAATGATCCCCACAATATGTCTGATTTCCACTATTGACATTAGATGACCGTTCTTCTCACTGTGTGTGTTGTAACTTCATATCAGAGGGCTCACAGTTCTTTATAACCAGATGTTTTCATTGGGTAATAACAGTGTTCCTGAGGAGAGATTTCTGTATGATCTAAACAGAATATTTGACATCTCCCTACCTATTATGATATAATATTCAAGGAATTGACTGCTCTTGATGAAATTTGGTACTCTAAAGTGACTACTGTAGTCTGTAGCTTGCTCCCTGACCACCTCAAAGCAAAATAGCAATAGAAAATTTTTCATATGACCATATTTCTAATTATTCTAATGGCTTTTCCTAAAATTTGGCTATTAGAGGTAATGGACATTTGTGACTATATTGCTATGTCTGTAATTTTAAAAGCATAGCATTGCATATGTTATTTTATTATGCATATTATATTTATTATATATTATTGTGTTATTGTATCAGTGTTATATGTGTTGTTAGTATTATCTATTATTATAATTATTAGTATTCTATGTGCAAGGTCCAATTCCACACTAGTACTTCAGGGAAGAGGGACTGAATTTTGGATGATAACTTCAGATGGATGCTTTTTAGAATCTAGGTGGGTGGAGAGCATGTGAAAAATGTCTGACAGCCTCTGCAGTCATGGATCCCTCCAACCCATGAAGGCCTGGTTTAGCTATCCTCAGGCCGTGCTTGTCTGGTGTCCCTCTGTGCAATCTCTCATCTCTCCAGTGATGGCAATTTCTCAGTCATTTTGGGAGTTTGTTGCGGATTTGATCATTCTTGTAATGACGTTGCCTAATGTTGGAGCTAAAAATAAATTCTATGCTGCTGCGTGTGCCTTTTGCTGTTTGTTCTGTCTCATTAATTGTTGGAGTCCAGTGTACTTTTTTATCCCTCTTTATCCTTGTAGAAATCGGCTAGTGTTCTCCTTTTTCTTCATAATTTTAAACAAATTCTCTTTGGATTTATGATTTGATAATATAAAGACATAGATTTCCGTGGCCTCGAAGGGGATAATATGCAGTGTGTGTGTTAATTACTCAGTATTTGTTTATTTGTGGAACTATCAAGCCGAGTGCTGCCTCGCATACACAATATTAATTCTGGACCACATTCGTGGCACAAATTCATACTCTTGAAAAATTACTCTTCCTTCTGTGTGAGCACTGGAAATGTAAAAGGATCTCTCTTTGTGGGAGAGAGTATTCATTCTTGATATGCTGTCTTAATTATGCTTTTCATTCAAGCACATATGACGGACATCTTATGATCTTTTCAATGGCAAATTGTAATCCTTGGACTGCCTCTGTTAAAAATGTTTTAAAATTTAACCACTTCAATCAACCAATTGATTGTTGAATCCAATTTGTTAGAAGCTTAACATTTGCAAAATTTATGCATTCGTTTTTTTGCTGCCAAGAGGGGTGTGGAGCGGTCAAGAGTGCCATTGGAGTACCTGTGTTGTAGCGTCACTGTGGGCTTTTGGGGGTTTTTATCCTGTCCTCTTGCAATGAGTTGTGCTGGTTCTGCTTTGTACAGAGCTGTGAATGGAACTCAGCAGTAGGTCAGCAGATGTCTCTGGAAGGTTTTACACGGGAGCTTGAAGTGGTCCCAGGGGAGAGAAAGGAACTTGTCTGTCCAGTTTCATCTTCCTATCTCCCACTGGTCAGAATTGTCATGGGAAGATGAGACTTCTGTCATAATGTGTCAACACATCCTTCTTTCCCTCTGGGTTTCCTTTTGACTCTCTACTTTGTTTTTCCAAATAAACTGGGGACTAGAATATCCATGTTATTATTAAAAATGTCTTGAGGTGCCTGGGTGGCTTCGTCGGCTAAGTGGCCGATTCTTGATTTTGGTTTAGATCATTTCAGGGTTGTGAAATTGAGTCCTGCGGTGGACTTACACTGAGCATGGAACCTTCTTGGGGTTCTTTCTCTCTCTCCCTCTCCCTCTGCCTCTCCCCCCTCTCTTTTTCTCTCCCTCAAAAAAAAGTCTCATCAATAGGAATTATAACCTCCATCTTCTAGATGTGTGCTTCTAAGTCATTCTGGTTTTGTTTTAAAACACAGTTGCAATCCGTAGGATAATTCCATTAAAATGTTAGTATCTTAGAAGATTTTGATGCTTATTCTAAGAATCTAACATTAACAAATTTTAGCATCATCTTATTATCTGGTTTCACTTGGGTTGAAGTCAGTACTATGGCTGCCTCTCTGCCCTAGTGCCTCATCATAATGGTTGTATTTGTAAAATTTGGGTTTCAGAGGATCCCTGGATGGCTCAGCAGTTTAGCGCCACCTTAAACTGCCCAGGGTGTGATCATGGGGTCCCGGGATCGAGTTCCGCTTTGGGCTCCCTGCATGGAGCCTGCTTCTTCCTCTGCCTGTGTCTCTGCCTCTCTTTCTGTGTCTCTCATAAATAAATAAATAAAATCTTAAAAAAAAATTTGGGTTTCAAATGTACCACAGTCACAAATTCTGCAAAGGTGAATTAATGGTTCTTTGGTTAAAATAAAAAAGCTCTCCCCTTACTCTACTAATACATCTGAAGTTGAATAGCCTGACTTCTGAAATCAAGCTCATTATTATATACTTTTTAAAGTGAAATTGAAGAACATATATATAGGCTAAAAAAATAGACCTCCCTTCCCAATACTTACTAGAAATTATGGAGCTTTGAACTTAATAGTAAAAATGAAATAATTCAAAGATTTGTGTAGGGAATTATGTAATTTATTACTACTGTTTTTTGGGGGGGTATTTTTAAAAATTTGATAGAACACCGAAAATGAAAGAAATGCTAAGAACAAATTGAACACTGTATAGGACTGAGTAAGCCAGTATTATCTAATAAAAGATTGAGCTATTGTAGAATTCTAAATATGATCTTAAATAAACAACACTTTATTTAGAATTTAGAATACTATTATTAATCCTGAAAGTTGACACCTGGCTGTGCCTGTTAATTCTTTTTTTATATCTTTCTATTTAAAAGTACTCTTATGCTGGGGCGCCTGGGTGGCTCAGTCCATTAAATGTTTGACTCTTGAAATCTGCTCAAGTCTTGATCTCTGAGTTGTTAGTTCAAGCCTCGAGTTGGGCTCCACACCCAGTGGCGTGCGTACTCTTGTACTTATAGAAATGTTACAAAAATATTATGGAGCTTTCTAGCTGAGGTGGCTCTACTTCAAGCTGTGAGGACACAAGGGGGACACTGCTTGCTTGTTCATTCTGGGGTTAGAGAGGCAGCAGCTATCTGAGGAAGCACTCCTTGGGCAATGCAGAAGCACGAGGAGCAAGGCACAGATGCAAGGCCCCTTCAAGGCCCCTTAACACTAGGGTTAGAATGAGCATATGACACATGACCTACATTACTTTGGCCAAGGCAAGTCACATGGCTCAGCCCAAAGTCAAAGGATAGAGAGACATGGCCTTTAGAGGAAGTGAGAAAACTACATTGGCATAAACAGGGCATGGATTCATGGAAAGGTGAACAAGTAATTGGTGGCCGTAATTTTCTGCCATAGGCTTCTATTGGGTTCTCTTGCTCTGTGTGCTTTGGAGGCTCCATTCATCCAGCCTGGAATTTCTTTTCAGACATCTAGCTCAGTCTTTTTCCATTGAGTTTACTTTTACTCACTTTACGTTTTATCCAAAATGAATTTCCTTTTTTTTTTTAAGATAAATGAAAAAAATTTTTTAAAGATTTTATTTGTTAATTCACAAGAGATAGAGAGACAGAGAGAGAGAGAGAGAAAGAGAGAGAGGCAGAGACACAGGCAGAGGGAGATGCAGGCTCCATGCAGGGAGCCTGACGTGGGACTCGATCCCAGGTCTCCAGGATCAGGCCCTGGGCCGAATGCAGCGCTAAACCACTGAGCCACCCGGGCTGCCCCCAAAATGAATTTCATGTTAAGAAATCTAAAACTGTAGAGATAATGCTTGCCCTCCTGTGGCTTTTAAAATACAATGGACCTTGAGCAACATGGGGGCTCGGGGGGGACCCCCCCACCAGTTGAAAATCCAGGTATAACTTTAGACTCCTCCAAAACTTCACTACTAAAATACCTACTGTATCTACTGTTGACTGGAAGCCTTACTGAGAACATAAACAGGCAATGAACAATATTGTATATGTTACATGTAATGTACTGTAATCTTACAATAAAGTCAACTAGAGAAAAGAAAATGTTATTAGAAACTCATAACAGAAAATGCATTTACAGTCCTGTACTTTAAAAAAAATCTGTGGACTTGTATAGTTCAAACTTATGTTGTTCAAGGGTCAACTGTATATTCATTACTTCCTGGTACTTGAGATGGTCCCTCCCTGTGTTTCTGGAAAGAGCCCAGTGAAGGTAGCTGTGATGTGAAATTCTCTATTTACCTGTTCCTTGATGGGGGAACTCTTTTCCTGTCCACTGCCTCACCCATTCTAGACTTGCTCAAAGTTTCAGTTTATTAAGCTTCTTATTTTCATTCTCTGGTTCACTTTGGAAACAGCTGAGCCATGCTTTCATCTTTTATGGAAATGGTACTTAAAAAAAAAATGGTACTTAAAAAAACTTCCATCCTGGAGTTTTAGTGGTTGGAAATAAAATTAACCGATAAACACCTTTGTCTGAATTTGTGTCTGCATGGATTATCATCATGTAGAGTATTACCTCTCTTTTTTAAAGACAGCTTAATTGAGGGGCACCTGGGTGACTCAATCGGTTAATCTTCTGCTCAGGTCAGGATGCTCAGGTCATGATCCCAGGGTCCTGGGACCCACATCAGACTGCCTGCTCAGTGGGGATCTTGCTTCTCCTGCTCCTTGCTACTTATGCTATCTCACTCTCTCTCAAATAAATAAATAAAATCTTTTTAAAAAACCCAGCTTTATTGAGATATAATTCACAGACCATATAATTTACTCATTTAAAGTGTACAGTTCAGTGGACGCTAGTATATTAAGATTGGGCAACTGTTGCCACAATTAATTTTAAACCCATTAACAGTCATTCTCTATTTCATCCCAAGTCTCCCAGCCTTTGGCTGCATTCTGCCTCTAGATTTGCTTCATCTGGACATTTCATATAAAGAGAATCATACAATCTGTGCGTTTTTGTGACTGGCTTCTTTCACTTAGCATCATATTCTCAATGTTCATCCACATTGTAACTTGAATCAGTGCTTCCTTCTTTTTCATGACTGACTGATACTCCATTGTATGGATGTACTACATTCTGTTTATCCATTCAATAGACATGGACATTTAGGTCGTTTCCACATTTTTGGCTGTTATGAGTAATGCCTCTTTAAACATTCATGTACAAGTTTTCATGTAGATAGTTTTGTTTGTTTAATCTCTTGGGAATATATCTAGGCCTGAGATTGGTGGGTCCTATGGTAACTCTATGTTTAGCATTTTGAGGACCCACCAAAACTTCTCCAAAGTGGCTATCCCATTTTATATTCCTCTTTTTTTTTTCCATTTTATATTCCTATAAACAATGTATGAGGTTCCACATTCCTACCAACATTGGTCTTTGCCAAACTCAGGGTTACAAAGACTTACTCTTATATGTTCTTCTAAGAGTTTTAGAGTTTTAGTTCTTACCTTTAGCTCTATGTTCCATTTGTTGTTAATTTTTGCATATCTTATAAGGAAAAGATTCAACTTTACTTTCTGTATGTTGCTATTAAACTAAATCAGTTGTCTCAATACAACTTATTGAAAAGACTATTCTTTGTGCGATTGGTTTTCTCGGCACCTTTGTTAATGTAATCAGTTGACCACAAATGTGCGGGTTTGATTCTGGACTCAGCTCTCTTTCTTTTTTTATTTTTTCAATTTTTTTTAACTTTTTCAACTTTATTTATTTATTTATGATAGTCACAGAGAGAGAGAGAGAGAGAGAGAGAGACAGAGACACAAGCAGGCTCCATGCACCGGGAGCCCGACGTGGGATTCGACCCCCGGTCTCCAGGATCGCACCCTGGGCCAAAGGCAGGCGCTAAACCTCTGCACCACCCAGGGATCCCCTCAGCTCTCTTTCTCTGATCTGTTTTACCTTTTGCCAATATCACATTGCCCTGATTGCTGTAGTTTTTTAAGCAAGTTTTTAAATTAGGAAGTATGAGTCCTCCAACTTTCTCCTTTTTCAAGGTTGTTTTGGTTATTCCACATCCCTTGTATTTACACAGAAATTTTAGGATCAGCTTGTACAGTTTTGCAAAAACCTTGCCTGTATTTGATTGATAGGGATTGTGTTAAATCTGTAGATAACTTTGAGGTTACCCACTCCTTAAACCTTTAACTTATAAGTCATAAGTAAGTTGCAAGCTATTTTTTATCACTAATTGTGGATAGAAGTGCAGCCTTGAGCTCATAATGGTACTTAAAGAAAAAATTCTGAATAAAATATTAAATCTTTGAAATATTAAAATGTGTTCCCCAGAACAAATTAATATAGAACTATAAATAAGGTTATATTTGTGAGGTGATCACTTACAATTTACCAAACTATTACTAGGTTTGAAATGTATGATACTTGACTAAATTATGTTTTTAAAAGAAGAAACCTGCCTTCAAAATAATATTATTTGCAGCTGATTTACTTTTTTCAGCAATATTATCTAACCCGGGACCAGACTTTATTTCCTTAATGCACAGTATTCAGGAGAGTGTGATAATATTCGGAAACCTGTTGATACAAAGGCTTTCAGTGACTCTCCTAGTGAGTGTACAAACTTGTCTCCCCCCTCTCTGCCCCTCAATTTTGAGATATTTCAGGCACTCCAGGAAAGAAGAAAATGACAGTATAATATTTATAGCACCCAGATTTGTTTACTCTTTACTTGCTCCTTCTGTCAGAGGTTTTCCAGGGAGCAGGGTCCCCGAAGAAGGCACAGTCCCGCTGGGGCCCTAGGAGCTGACAGGTTAGCCTGCGGTGCAGCCCGTGCAGCCGTGCTGCTTGCTCCCCTCCGGCTTACCTTTGCAAGCGCCTACCACGCTCCTACAGTGGGAACGGTTAGGCCACAGGATGACATGTGCAGAGGCAGCTGAGGGGCAGCCAGGCAGAGCTGGGGCCCAAACGCCGGGTCTCAGCGGGTCCCGGGAAAAGAGAAGGGAAGGAGGCAGCAAATAGCTGAGGTCAAGCTCCGGATGGACAAATAGCAAAAGAAACTTGTTTGCTTTCTTTCTGTCTTTCCTTGGGGCCCTGGACTCTGCGGTCAAGAAAGTGGTTCTCTTTTCATAGACCATGGCTCAAGTCAGAGGAAATTTTGACCTTTGGGAGTCCTTGAAGAATGGGGCCTCTTAGAAGCCCAGAATGAGCTGCTCTTTGTTTTCTCCTGGGCTTGCTGTGCAGCGGCTGGAAATACAGGCCCAGCTCCATGTGGCCTTGGCAGCTAGCACCCGCAGGGAAATTGCTTCACCCCAGTGCACCTTTCCCACACCCATGAGAGATCAACTCTCCTAGGACTTTACCTCTGGTGGAAGAGCGTTGGGACCTGGTTTTGGCTGTCCTTCCCCACCTATCACAAGAGATCAGTGCTTTGAATCAGTACAGATCGCTATCCTGATAAGGGAAATACTCCTCCTTTCCCCTCCACTCCCCTAAAACTCCCTCAAAGGGAATACGGAGACACAGCAGAAGCTTGCAAATCCCGTAGATGCTGTGGAAAATGAGGTAAAGGGCTACCGCTATCCATAGGGCTGGGCCACGTCACCTCCGTTTAGAAGGAGCCTTGGCAATCACTTGATTTAAAAGTGGTATGGCAGGGGCACCTGCGTGACTCAGTGGGTCAAGTGTCTGCCTTTGGCTGGGGTCGTGATCTCAGGGTCCTGGGATCGAGTCCTGTGTCGGGCTCCCTGCCCAGGGGGGAGCCTGCTTCTCCTTCTCCCTCTGCTACTCCCCCTGCTTGTGCTCTCTCCCTGTATCAGATAAATAAAATCCTAAAGAAATGAATAAATAAATAAAACCGGTACAGCTGAAGAGGTCCAGGGGTATTTCAAAAATATTTCAAAAAAACCCCCAAAACTGCTCAGCAGTTTAGTGCCACCTTCGGTCCAGGGTGTGATCCTGGAGTCCCAGGATCAAGTCCCACATCAGGCTCCCTGCATGGAGCCTGCTTCTCCCTCTGCCTGTGTCTATGTTTCTCTCTCTCTCTCTCTCTCTCTGTGTCTCTCATGGATAAATAAATAAAATCTTAAAAAAAAATTGGTGACGGAAGCTGGAAGGAAAGTGTGACTGTGGCGTTGGAGGAGGGCCCTGCCGTGATGGCAGTGTGAGGGGGCTGGAGCACCTCTGCTGGCACACCTGGCACCAGGGGTGGCCCACATGGGGGCGGGGGCATCATTTAGGAAACTGGGACTTGAGATGTAGGAGAGAAAGACAAGGGATGTGTTTGCATTTTAAAATAAATGGAATGAGATTCAATGAAGTGGCCATACAGTATAGTGAAGATAAAGCCGGGCAAGGGGGCGACTTGGGTTGGATGAGCAGAGGTTCCCTGGTGGGACCATTTCAAGAAGCAGCATTTGCCTTGGCCTGTAAGTGGGCTGGATAAGCCTGTGTTTACCGACCCTCCAATCGGTACAAAATTTGGATATCATATTATTATGGTTGAAGAGAGAAAATAAAATGGTATGAAAGACTGAAAAATAAATAAATACAATAAATGTAGCAAGTCCGCAGGGAGACTCCCAGCACCCGAGCCTGCGGCCAGTGGCCAGAGCGACAGGAAGGGAGGCGGGAGGTGGACAAGAACAGCAGAGAGGGAGTGTGGAGCCTCAAGCCTCTCAAGGTGAGGATGCGCAGCCCCCTTCTGTCACAGCAGACCCCAGCGTTGTCCTTTGCTCCCAGTGGCCGGGCTCCCTGCTCCCGGGCTGCCCTGCCCACGTTCCAGGCGTGTTCCGGGCCGGGTGGCCACGCCGCTGCAGGAAGACATTTCTCGAGTCAGGGAACGATGTTTCACGGGGCTGGACTTTGGTCTGGGAGGCCCTGAATGGCTTCTAATTGCACAGCATTGTCTGTGCCTCCTGGGTTGGAGACAGTCGGGGGCAGAGGCTGCAGGCAGCCCTGAGGACGGGAAGGCCGGGCTTGCACCCAGGAGGAACCTAACAAGCACTTTGGTCATATTTTCTCTCCTCTCGCCTCCCCTGGCCTCCTCTCCACTCCCACTTCTGTTTTCCCTCCCTTTTCACTTTTGTGCACCTAATTTCCTAAATCTGGTTGAAGTACAAACCAAAGGGCCTACTAAGCCTGTGGATGTCATTCGTGACAAGGAAATTGGGCACATGGTCGTCACTGAGTAACAGAAGAGCGTGCTCCCGAGGAGGCGCAGAGGGACATGTCTCTGTAGGAACAGCTCGAGTGTCCTTAGAACGCAGAGCTCGCTGTTTGGAGACATTTCTATCCAGAGCCCCTTTGAAAATGTAGCCTGACCCCACCCTCCTTCTTCACCTTCTAGTTGTTTCCTAGGGGCACTGTAACAGATTACCCCATGTTTAGTAGTTCAAAACAGCACAAGTTCACTCACTCACAGTTCTGAAAGTCAGAAGTCGGAGAAGAACTTACCAGGCCAATACCAAGGCATAGGCAGGGCTGCTGGACAGTGTATCATGCAGGGTAATCTTCCCATCTCAAGGTCAACCGGTCAACAATCTTAGATCCATTAGGACCTCAATGCCCCCTTGCCATGTACCATAATGTAGTCACAGGTCCCAGGGATTAAGATGGGGATATCTTTGGGACTGTTATTCTATCTGCCAACTCCTTAGAATAGTACCTGTTATGTACCAAGTGTTGAATGAGTGAAAACATTTAGTATAAGCCCATATCTGCATTACATCAACTCATGCAATGTTTCACTGGAGAGAAGCAACTGAGAAATGGAAAGATCATGGAATTTGGAGTCAGAAGATCTGTGTTCAAGGTCTGGTGACACCATTTAAGAGCTGTGTGTCTGTGGGCAATTTACTTAACCATTCTGAGCCTTTTTTCTCATCTGTAAAATGGTTACCTGGTTACCTGCTTACCTGGTTAACCTGCCTTCACAGGGTTATTGATTCATCACATGTGTTGTGTTGTTACATATTTGTTGAGTCCCTGATATGATCCAGATAAGGGGTCAGGAAAGGTTCTCAGAGGAGGTGGCAGTTGAAGACATGAATGACATGTGTGAGTAAGGGTCCAGGCTGGGGAAGGCATGTAGGATGACCTTCAGGGCTCCATGTGGCTGCATGTTCGGAGGCCAGGGCCTGGAGAGAGAGAGAGAGGGAGGAAGACTGGGTGCCTGAGTGACACCACAGGACAGAGTTCAGATTTATGCTTAGTAAGTTAGAATGATTTTGAAAAAACACCACCCTTTGACTTTGTTGGAAGAAAAAAACCACTGTGCTCTAGGGCTAACATAATATGACGTCAAGTATTTGCTTCAGAAGATTCCAGCGTAAGGGGTGAGGTGGGAGGGGAGGTGGAAACATTCCAGGGGTCATGTGTTCAGGCTGATCTTGAGGCTAGGGAACGAGAGAATGGAAGCACGGTGTACCAGGCTCTCTTCTTGTGCGTATGGTTGAAAATTTCCACAATTAAAAAGCCAAAAATAGATTTGATGGTATATGTAAATGACATAACTCAGAAGTTAAAAACAATCCCTCTGGCTGCTATGTGGCCAGTGTGGAGGCCACTGCAGTATCCAAATACTCCAGTAGAAACTTCCAGATAACCAGTCAAGGAAAGATGGGTCTGCAGGCTGCACTAGGTGAACTCAGCACAGAGGCTTGGGTGCCTGGTGCTTTTGGGGGTGAATGAAACCACATACCTGCAAGTGTGTCTTGTGTGGATCTGATCTCTTCCTACCAAGGTGCTGTCACAGACTTGGGAAGCTCCTCATGGGTGCCCAGCAAGGCAGGCTTTCCTTCGGGTACCATGTTGGCAGGACTGCAGGATGGGTAACACTGCCAGAGAGCGCAGGGTCAGGCCCTGCTCTGGGGCCCATGGGCCAAGGTCTGTCCTGATCCAGGTGATATTTGCTTGCTGTCCCATTCTCTCGAAGAGGGGTGTTTATCGTGAACAGGAGGGCTGTATACAGACGGGAAAACTCAGAGCAACCTGAGCAGAGTACAGAGGGAAAGGGAGCCATGACCAAACCTCATGGCATTTCCTTTAAATGAATGGTGGCTGTGTGGGATGAGAAATGCAGAGAACTTAAGGACGGGGTGGGGCAGAGTTGTGGACTTTTAGGAAATTCCATTGGTTTGCTAACAGATAGGAATTAGAGTTGAGGTTCTCTGTAGTTGGGTATTACATGGGTGGGAAAAAATGTACTTCTACATCATTTCAAAACCTTGACTTCTGTCTTATGCATTATTCTAAGGATCAGAATATGCCAGTTCATTACCTTGTCTTTTACAAAAACACTGACCCATGCCCTACTCTCCAACCCCCCCTTTTTTTTTGTAGAAAGATGTTTGGATCTGTGTTGTATCATTGTCTACTAAAGAAGGTTTGCACCTTACTTTGTCAAAAAGGAGGCAAATAGAGATCAGGTTACCTCTAAAACCCAGCTTCCTCCTGATATGTTTGCTTCAATGCCCTGATCCCTGAATGCCATGGAAGCTCTTTGACTTTAATTGGCAAATTGAAAGAAAGAAGAAAGAAGGGGGGTGGGAATCCCCTTTCATTGTAAAAGTAGTGTGTCCTATTAAAATTAAAGAAAAATCTGGACATATTACAAGTAGTGGTCTGCCTATGATGGCATTATTAGAAATAACTACTGTTAATAGTCTGCCTTATAATTTCCCAGCCCTTTTTCTATTCAGCTTTACTTACTATTGGATTTTAGGACATCCGAGTGGGCATATTATATAGGCCTTCTGCTTTTCTGTGGAAAGAGAGGGTCTGTGTAAAAATCAGAAATGTTCTTCTGAATGGCACAGAAAGAACAGTCAGTAATGGTTTTTCCATTCAGCTTTTGCCAGCTGAGAATGTTGGGAATGTCAGGAATTTTCCTCTACCACTTCTCTCTTTGTTTGAATCCTAATGAACCACGGGATATGTTTTGGTTTCTGCCCTTGACTGTCCATGGCCTCAGGGTTCTGTGGGATGGTGAGAATTTCTGATTGTGTGCTGGCATTCAGAGACCGATCAGCATTGGCTCCCTGGTTGCATTGAAGTGACTCACCAGGGACAGTGTCCTCTGAAAATCATAGCACATAACCAATCCCTACAAGTTACTGGACTTGATGCAAGAGCAGTCTGGTTTGGATAATTCTCGTCTGGGGGACAGAGCCCAGCTGGAGCCTGTCCTTGTTTGGAAACTTTATGTGTTTTCCACTACTGCTCATTCTTGACATGCAGAATTTTTGCTGCTATGGAATTTATGATTCCACAAACCTGCATTTAAGGAATTTTTCCTGAAGCAGACTGGGTGGTCTGGAGGATTAGGATATTTCCTGGAATAATACTTTCCACTGTGTGCTGACTAGTGTGTGCATGCACACATGAATGGGGTGGTGTGGGAAGGGAAGAAAGGTTTGTGTTGTAGGTAATGCACTTGGAAGAATCAAGAGCAGGGCAAAGGAAGGAGGTTCTATCCAGAGTCTGTCGTACCTTGGCCGTGAGGATCGTCACAGAGCTAGAAAAACCTTAGTTATCACCACTGACTCCACCCTCACTGCTAACTGACATGAAAATATTGAGGTTCAGAGCCAGTGGTCAAGAAGGAATTCTTGGGGCATCTTCAGTGCAAGCAGGGTAGTTTTATTAAAGCATGAGGACAGGACCCGAGTTTCAGAAAGAGCTACACTGGTGTCATGAGAAATGGCTGTTTATATACTTTCCAGTTAGGAGGGGGTTAGGGATAGCATAAGTCTCTGAGGAATTTGGAAGCAAGCTTTCCAGGACCTTGAGGGGCTTAGCTGTTGTTGGGAAAAGGCCATTTACACTATCTAGTAAAATCTTAGTCATGAGACCCTTCAGATGTCTATCAGTGGGCCATATGCTTGGAAGGATGATTGCTAACATATATCTTGGGGGAGGGGGGTAGAGACAAAGAAAGTTTCCAGAGGAATTTTTATTTTTATTATTTTTAAAGATTTTATTTATTTATTCATGAGGGACACAGAGAAGAAGAGACATAGGCAGGCGGAGAAGCAGGCTCCCTGCAGGGAGCCTGATGTAGGACTTGATCCCAGGACCCGGGGATCATGACCTGAGCCAAAGGCAGATGCTCAAGCGCTAGGCCACCCAGGTGCCCCCAAAGGAATTTTTATATGTTAGAGGAGACTTACAGGATCCTGGAGGTTGAGCTAATATTAAGCTAAAGTATTAATTAACATGGAGACAGTTGAGTTCCTAGAGGAGAGTCACTCTGCCTGTCTCAAGGACTTGTCAATGGACCGTAAATTGTAAGGAAATTGATTTTTTTTTCTTTTGCTTTTGTTTCCCACACCGCTACCCACATTTTACCAGAATAGAGCCAGGCATGGATATCTAGACTCCCTTTGAGTCTAGATCCCTTCATACTTTGCCTTCAATGTGGATTCTGAGCATACTAGGTCTCAAGATGTTAATAAATATTACTTGTAAAAAGGCTAAAAAAAATTGAGTAGTCTAAGTTAAAACTGGAACAAATAGTTTTCTTTACTACAGAAATTTTCAGAGCCTTCAATGTACTAATAATACTTTGTAAATCTCTAGAAGATCATTATTACATACAGCATTTCTGAAACCTACTTGGCCAAGAAACCTTTTTTCCAAAAATCACCTCATGAGCCCAGGGTTCTGTAGAAGACCCTTGGGAAGTACCAGACTGCTCCACTTGTCTCTTGTGCCATCTCATATATTTTTCAGAAATGAGAGTTTCACTGCTGCCCAGCAGTCCATTGTATGGCTAAGGGCAGAGTATGAAGAGATCTAGACTCAGAGGGAGTCTAGACAAATTTATGTTTCTGGCCCCTGATGGCTAGACATTGAAGTGTGTTCCAGTTTTTCAGCATTATTTGTATTCTGGAGTGAATTCTGGTTCCCCTGTGACCATCTTGGATCATTCCCTTCAGATGTGCAATTGTTGAATCAGTGTGTGAACCTTTTCAAGACTCTTGATATTCATTGTTCGATTGCTTTCCAGAAAGGTTATGCCCACTTATCCTTCTCCCAGTTGCTGGAAGTGAGCGCAGGGTTAGCATTTATCTGTAAAAGCTGAGAAGGTTGAAGAAGACCATTCCCTTCTCTTTTATTCTGTAGATGATGCAACAATTAAAAAACACAAAGTCACCCACAATAAGGACATTTCTTTTGAGAGTCAGATTGACTTTTCACAATTCCCTGTGCTTCTTCTAAATAATTAAATGCCACTTGAGAGTTATCTGAGCACTTTAATTTGGTATTCTAGATATTTTGCTGGATAGTTAGGGAAGAAGGGATTTTGAATTGGCGTCTGTCTTGCTAATTTTCAAAGAACTCGTTAAGGTGAGAGTTAAAAATTATAGCAACCTCCTGTGATTATGAAACTGTATTTCTAGAAGAATCTTTTATGTGAGTGTTTTCATCAGTCTTAATTTGGGCTCAACGGAAATTGAATTATGTCATGTTGAGTATTAAAGCCAATTGTGGTGCTTTTGTTTTTATATTTGTATGGGGAAGAGTATATACATTGTAGGCTAGAAGTGGTTTATCTTTTTGTCTTCCACTAATATTATCCTTTGGTCAATACATTATTGGGTTTTGGAACTCAGACTTGAACTTTTAACTCATTAAAACCCCCAAGTCCCCGGCACTAAAGTCATTTAAGTAGCTTCACCAACAGATTTATTTCAAAATGATTCCATTTGGAGGAAGGAAAGAACAAGTAATGCATTATATACAAAGATCTATTCAATAATTCATGAGACCTGCACACCAGTGACCATTTCAGATTCAGTTGGTGGTATCAGAGCTGAAAATGAACTCTGTCTTAAGAAGATGCCCACAGTTTGCTCCTCTCTGTGCTTAAGTTCACGAATATCTTGATATTTGAAGTATAAATTTTATACCTACATGGTGTTGTTTATGTGGACCTTTCTTATACATTCTATTTCTATTTCTATTCTTATACATTCTATTCTATTTCGAAAAAAAGGCATTTTATATAGTTGGGCTAAAGGACACTTTATATGCATTCCCTACCCTTAGCAAAGCAGGAATGTTTCAAAAATACATTGTTTTTTCTTCCATTTGGGCAGGAATTCTGATTTTATTTTCTATACCGGGGAGTGGATTTCCAAAGGATGTATTGAAAAGAGATTTATTGATGCCTGACAATTACAACAAACGCACAGTGTTGGGCAGTGGAGATGAAAGGCATGGGTGGTAAATGGCCCCCTGTCCTCCAGTGACTCCTGGCGAGTGGCCAAGGCTGTCAGCTGGGAACTCCTGGGTTCATCCTGAGCTCTATCCAACACATTCCCTTTTCTAAAAAACCACAGAGGCACCAGAGCAATTTCTGTCCAGGGTGAGGCTTGCACAGGGGCTGGGGAGGTGAGAAAGAGGCTGCCTCCTTCCACACTCCTGAGAGTGCCACACTAACTCTCTTCAGTGCATTAAAAGGGAAATCTCAGGAACTGATGTGCTTCATATCCCCAAATAGGATCATTTCCCCTTGGCAGGTCTTTATTCAGTGATAAGTATTGTGTGGGAAATAAACATGAATGAGCAAGGGTTTTGTCGTTCACTGGAAAAGCTTCAGGATTGATCCTTCCTTCCCTTTCTGCTCCTTATCCTACTCTCCAATAAAAATTACTGCTTTTTCTTTTTTAACTTAAAAGGCGATTTTCTTTTTAAAAAAATCATTGTAAACATTTATGCTATGCATAATGCTATGCAGACTCTTTTAAGAAAAATGTACAGATCACTGGAAATCCCATTTAACATTTTGAGAAACATTGTTATAGCTGTACACATAGATTTACCCACTCACATTTTATCCTAAATTGTAGCATGCTCCATAGGCTGCTTTGAGACTTTTTTTTAAATTTCTTTAACAGTATGTAATCTTTTCCTATAAATAAAAATCTTCACCATCATTCAGTTATTTCAGAATATGCCATTATACGCAGATACCATTAATGGATTCTGTATGGTGAACCATTAGTTTTCAAATATTTGCTCCCATGTATAACATACGGATGAGTATCTTTGTATGTGATGATCACTCCAATATATGTTCCTGTAGGTGGAATTACTGCGTCAAACAATATGCACATTTTAACTTTTGGTATATATCATCCACAATGGCTTTTAAAGAAAGTATCTCTTTTTTTAAAAATAAAAATAATATATTGGGGTGCCTGGGTGGCTCAGTCTACCTTTGGTTCAGATCATGATCCCAGGGCACTGAGATCAAGCCCCGTGTGGGGCTCTGTGCTCAGTGGGGAGCCCTACTTCTTCCTCTACCACTCTCACTCCCCCTGCTCTCGCTCTCTCTCAAATGAATAAATAAGATCTTTAAAAAATTATATATTTAAGTTATACAACACAATGATTTGATGTACATAGACATAGTGAAATTATTACTATTGTCAAACTAGTTAACATATCTTCTCGCATATTTTGTAAATGATGAGAGCACCTAAAATCTACTCTTCTGGCAAATTCCCAGATGCAATACAATATAATTAACCACAGTCATCATGCTGTGCATTCTATTTCTAGAACTTATTCATCCCATATAACTGCAACTTTGTACCTTTTCACCAACTTCCCAATTCCCTCCCATACCCACTCCTGGTAACTACCCTTCTCTCTGCTTCTGTGTATTTGACTTTTTAAGATCCCATATATAAGTGAGATCATGCATTTTTTTTCTTTCTACTTCTGGCTTATTTCACTTGGCATGATATATTTTAGACTCATCCATGTTGTTGCAAATGGCAGGATTTCCTTTTTAAATGCTGGATATTATCCCATTGTGTATGTACATACACCACATTTTCTTTATTCATTAAGTCAGTAGGCACTTGGGTTGTTTCGATATCTTGTGCATTGTGAGTAATGCTGCAATGAATATGGAAATACAGAGATCTCTTCGAGGTATTTGATTTTATTTCTTTCAGGTATATATCCAAAAGGGGAATTGCTGGATCATATAGTTATGTGTTTTTTGTGTACCTTTCATAGTCCTGTCTATAGTGGCTGCACCCACTTATATTCCCAAAGGTGCATCGGGGGTCCCTTTTCTCCACATCCTCACCATTACTTGTTGTCTTTTGTCTTTTTGATAGCAGGCATCCTAACAGTTGTGATATCTCATTGTAATTCTGACTTGCATTTCCCTGAAGATAAGTGATATTGAGAGTCTTTTCATAGGAAGGTCTTTTTCTTTTTTTTCGAAGATTTTATTTATTTATTTGAGAGAGGGAGAAAGCACAAGCAGGGCAGAGGGGGAGAGAGAGAGGGAGAGGGAGACTTCATGCTGAGCAGGGAGGCCAACTCAGTGCTCAGATCCCAGGATCCTGACATCATGACCTGAGCCCAAGACGGATGCTTAACCCACTGAGCTACCCAGATGCCCCAAGAAGGTCTAAAATACATTCCCATGTAACATATGAGAGTGGTCCCCTGCCCAAATCCAAACTAACAATGAATATAATAAATCTTCTTAATACTGAATAAATTAACACATGCCTCTTCATGCTTTTATTTTAATTTCTTTTGCTGTAATTGAATTTTTAAAATACTTATTGGCAATTTATGTCTCTTCCTTGGAGACTTATCTGTGTATATCCTTTGTCCATTTTTCTGTTGAGCTGTCTATGACTACTCAACTTTCAAAGATCTATTCTTCAGAAAGTACATAGAATCTGTGCAGTATCCTCAGCATAATTATCTATCCTGTTTTGGGGGAAAGAATTCTAGTGATCAACGAGTCTTGCTTTGATCACATTTTGGAACAGAGCTTGTGTGTGTCACCGTGTGCCTTTGAGGGACAGCAGCCGTGCAGGCTGAGGGCGGGTTGTGGAGGTGCCCTTGCTCAGTGTTCCTCATTAAGGACACGGTGAGGGTCTTGTGACCTGTGCCAGTCTCCTCTTTTCCTCCACTTGGCAAGCATCTTTTTCTTACCACTGAGTAATTCTAATGAGATTGCCCTGGGTCAGTCATATTAGATAAGTAATGAGCAGTAGAGAAAAAAAAAATCATAGAACAGGAACATTTAAAATAAAGTTTATTTTTGGCCTTAGCCCAAAAGTGAATTTCATGGTCTATAAGCCACAAGCACATGTGCAGTCAAGGAGGAGAATTTATTGCCTAATATGGCTCCTGGGGAAATACTAGGGGAAATTGAGGGATTCTATAAGGCTAATGTAGGATGAAAATTTTATATTTAATTTGGGGTTGCATAAAATGTGTTGATTTTGGCCTAAAAATATTCATTGTTCTTAAACAGTTTCATTCACTGGCTCCCATGTACTACCGTGGATCTGCTGCAGCTGTCATAGTATATGATATTACCAAACAGGTAAGAATGCCTCCTTTAAAATTTAGATGCTATTTATGTTGATTCTCTGCCTTAGAAAGACTTCACTGCGTGAGTCTTGCCAGTAGCCTGGAATGAGATTTCATAGCATGGTAGCCAGGGATAAGCAGCACCATATATTGAGTTTATTCACCTATATGTAGTGAAACATTTCAAATTTATTAGCCAAATTAAATGAACAACAATGATTTTTTTTAATTGCCACTACTGCTCTCCAGAATGTCAGCTTTTTAGGAAGGGGAGAATTATTTTTAAGTTCTGCATGTTTTATAATTAGAGAATACTTTCTATTAGTGTTTCAATCACACTACTTAAAATGTCAAGGATAATGTTTATGTATGTGTAGTGTATTTGCATATATATAGTATACCATATTTAAAGTATACTTTATCATGTTGAGGATCTAGGATATCCATCAAGTAACTGCAGTGGTTTGCAGACTGGTTTTTTCCACTCCTGGAGTTCTGACTCAGCCCACAGGACTGCTGGTTTAATGATCCATCACTGTTGTCAACCATGAGTTCCTGACCATTTCTACCTAAAAACCTAGTGTTTACCTTGACTGGTTTGCTGCAGGACGATTGTGAGTGAAGGGCAAAAAGGAGAACAGGATGAGAGGAAGAGAGCGTGAGAGAGAGAGAGAGAGAGAGAGAGAGAGAATGTATAGATGTATTCTTTCTCTTTCTTTCGTGAAATAAGCATGAACATATCTGGTCCTACGATTTAAGTCTTTTTCATGTTGCGTCAAGGCTATCATTTTAAATTAATGGCATTTATAGAAGAAAATTACTAGTATGATTTTCTTCATCAAGTTTAAGTTTTAGAAAAGGAAACTTTTATAGGCCATTTAGGTGTAACATCTAATATGAAGTTTTGTGCCAAGATAGGGTCTGGATGTTAACATATTCACATACGTTTGCTAAAAATATTTTTCTCTGTTAAATTGAGTTAGGTTTATATTTCTACTTGGTAAAATACTGTGTTGATGAGACTTTCCAATGACTAATTTATTTACATTTTGGGTTTAGGATTCATTTCATACCCTGAAGAAATGGGTGAAAGAACTGAAGGAGCACGGTCCAGAAAACATTGTAATGGCTATTGCTGGAAACAAGTGTGATCTCTCAGATATTAGGTAAGATGCATTAAAAATTTTTTTTGTCTACTGAATATCCTTCATCTCTGAATGTCTACATGTAGAAAGCTGTCATGCCTGTGTTGTTAAGTCTGTTCTCAGTATAATGATTTAATAGATAGTCATTCACTTGTGGTCCAGGTAGTATTTATTCAACCGGAGTAGAATTAAGGAAAAATAATATGGAAATGCAAATTGGATGGATCACCTAGGAGTGGATACTAAAACCAAATTGCACATTTACATCCCTGACTCTAGAGGTCTTTGGGCTTAATGCTTTTATTATTTTTGTTGTTACTTTTTAAAAATTTTATTGACATTATTTCAACTGGCCATTTTTTTTTCAACTGGCCATTTTAATAAGACTTTCATATGGTAAGGAGAGTTAGAATTCATAATATTTCCCATAGCATCCATGTTTATTTTAGTTCTAACTTTAACTTAAGGTTATAGTCGGGTCTATATAATCTCGCTGTTTTCTTCTAGGATCTGAAGGTGATGTGTCATATAGAAACACTGGTTTCCTTCAGAGACACTGGTTGGTTGACCTGGCTTTACTTAGAGCAAAGTTTGCAGGGATCCAGTCCACAGGGACTAGAGATTTGATGAGAGCTTTATGCAGCCTGATAAGCTAGCTATTTTTACCAAATAAAAATGCAATAAGAAAGAAATAGTGAATTTGCATCATCTCCATCGCGCTGGCTATTTAACTCTCTGCAATTCCCTGTCATTGGTCTTCATAAAACAGCAATGTCATGCTCAGGTTTTGCTCATCCAAGTACGATTAAGCAGAAGTTTGATAAACAATGGAAATAAATCTTGCAAAAGCTCTTAACATGGCCTTTGACAAATTGCTCTGTTTTTTCAAGATTTCAAAAGCTTTGTATCATGTTGCATTGGGTTGGTTTATAATAACAGCCATAAACACCACTTAATTATTTGTTTTTCTGGGGGCTGGACAAATCTTTAAACTCCCTAGACTTAGTTCAGATCTCTACATTCTTTACTATAATCCTGAAATAGCTTGCTTGTCTAGAATTGCAAAAGAATCACTTTAACTTTTGTCATTGGAAGGGGGTCGGGTGGGTGGGTAGAGACAGCTTTTGCTGAGGGGAGGTGCTATCATTTGACACCACTGGATTGTAGTAAAGGTGTGACTTTAAAGGAACTGAACCTTGTGTATTTGTGGCAGAGCTGAGGGACACAAATTTAAGCAGACAATGATATAGAGTTGACTGGAGTTCAGATTTTTGGAACTGAATCCCACTTGAAATTATTTTCAGGAAACGGGACTTATTGGAAGGTACTGATATCCACATAGTAAAAAAGCAGGGCTGCCTTACTGGCATTTGATATATTCCATTTTTCGTCTCTGGCTCTCTCTCTGTTTCTAGTCTAAATTGCCATGGAAGGATATCATCATATCATGACAGGGCATTTGTGGTCAAGAGACGGGACTTGGGGGACACAAGATGATTTTACCCACCATAACCGTGATGAGAATAGGAGGGGTAGGTATTCTTGAAGAGGGGCAGCTCCTAGAAAAGTACAGCCTAGCCAGACAAAACATGTCTGTGACATGTGGGCTTGGCTTACAGATACCTGAAGGAGATGTACCATGTTTCAGGGTGGAATTTGCCTTTCATGCAGTGGTATAGTGTTCTCCTCAACAGCCATTCTGCTTTGTGCCCAGCCTATATGTACAGTTTTCAAAATGCCCCAGCTAACATTATCCATCCATCTCACTTTCAACCATAAATTCATGCACAGCCCTTCCAATGGGAGACAGTCCCGGTGCTACATCCAGCGGTGACATCACGGGACCACCGTCCCACTAGTTCAGGTTTCTGGTTAGTTTACCTTTCTTCTCTAGTTTGGCCTTAGTGAGGTCTGAATGTGGCTTCTCAAAATCCTGCAGTGTGGTTTAAAGTGTGGAGTCTATATCTTTCGTTAAACACAAAGTTATGTTGGCTATTTGTTATTTGTTACTGAATTATGCAGCAAGGAAAGGACTCCCTTTGCAATTCTCTTTCAAACCTCAATTAAAAAAGCCCAGCTTGATTAAGTCAGAGGGAAAGACTAGTTTGATGTTTGTAAGTTTTTAAACATTTATTAATGTATAATTAAAATTCTAAATTTATTTACAAATATATTTCACTGAACTAATTTAGAAGTCATAAATTCCACCTGTTTTAAGTATGCTGGTCAATAAATTTTTGTATAATTATAGGGCTGTGTAGTCATCATCACATCTAATTTTAGAACTTTTCCTTCATCCTACAAAGAACATGCCAATTTACAGTCACTCCCAGTGCCCAACTGCTTCCTGCCCCTGGCAACCACTACTATACTTTCTTGTCTTTATAAATTTGCTTTTTGTGGACATTTTGTTTTAATCAGATCATGCACTTACATGGTCTTTTGTGACCGGTTTCTTTCACTTAGCATGTTTTTGAAATTCATCTGGTTGTAGCCTTACTAGTACTTCATTCATTTTTATGGCTGAATAATATTTCATTGTATGGATATACCACATTTTATTTTCTTATTCGTTAGTTGAATGAACTTGAAATTTGAGTGGTCTTCACTTTTTGGCTACTTTAAAAGGAGCTGCTGTAAAGAATCATGGACAAATTTTGTGTAGACATATGTTTTCATTTCTTTTGGGTATGAGGAGTGAAATATTTGGATCATATGGAAACTTTGTGTTTAACAATTTGAAGAACTGCCAAACTTTTTTCCACAGTGGCTGTACCATTTTACATGCCTGCTGGCAATATGTGATGTTCCAATTTCTTTACATTCTCAACCAACACTGTTATTACCTGTCTTTTGTATTATTGCCATCCTACTGGGTGTGAAGTTGTGTCAGTGTGGTTTTAGTTTGTATTTTTTAATGCCTTATGATGTTAAACATCTCATATGCTTATTGACTGTATATCTTCTTTGGAGGCATTTCTCTTCAAATCTGCCCAATTTTTAGTTGAATTGTCTTTTTATTGTTGAGTTGTAAGAGTTCTTTATGTGTTCTGAATACAAATTCCTTATCAGATATGTGATTTGCAAATATTTTATTCCTTTTATGAGTTGTCTGTTTATAATCTTTATTGTGTCTCTTGAAGTGCAAAAGCATAGTGTCCAATTTGTGATTTTTTCCCTTTTTATTTACTTTTAAAGATTTTATTTTTTATTTATTCAGAGAAAGAGAGAGAGAGAGAGAGAGGCAGAGTCACAGGCAGAGGGAGAAGCAAGCTCCATGCAGGGAGCCTGACGTGGGACTCGATCCCTGGTCTCCAGGATCACGCCCCAGGCTGCAGGCAGTGCTAAACCGCTGTGCCACCGGGGCTGCCCTTCCCTTTTTATTTCTTATGCTCAAGTGATTGGTTAATTAAGATCACAGAAATTTGCTCGTATGCTTTCTAAGGATTTTATAATTTTAGAGCTTACATTTATATCTATCACCCATTTAGAGTTATTGTGTGTATTATGAGGTGTAGGGGTCCAAATTAATCTTTTGCTATATGGGTATCTAATTCTGAGCACTATTTGTTGAAAAGGCTACCCTTTTCCCATTGAATTATTTTTGGGCACTTTTGTCAAAAAAATTAGTTGACCATAAATGTAAAGTCTTATTTTGAGCGTTTAATTCTATTCAGTTGATCTATATATCCTTACGCTAATGCCATATGGTTTTGATTGCTGTAGTTTTTTTTTTAAGTTTGAAATTGGAATTAGAAGTCCTCCAATTTAGTTTTTCTTTTCAGGATTGTTTGACTGTTTGACTATTTTGGGTCTTTTGCATTTCCATATGAACTTTAGGATTCTCTTCTCATTTTCTGCAAAAAAAGCAACTAGGATTTTAAGAGAGAATGAATCTTTAGAACAATGTGGGGATTATTGACATCTTAACAACAATAAATTTTCTGATCCATGATGAGGTGCCTTTCCATTTTACTTAGATCTTTAGTTTCTTTTGCTCATGTCTTATAGTTGTCAGTGTACAAGTTTTGCATTTCTTTTCTTAAACTTGTTCCTAAGTGTTTAATTTTTCTTGATGCTAGTGTGAATGGGATTGTTTTGTTAATTTCATTTATGGTATGCTCGTTGTGTACACAAGATTATTTTGTCTGTGAATATAGTTTTGCTTCTTCCTTTCCAATCAGGGTGCCTTTAATTTCTTTTTCTTGTTTAATTACCCCATCTAGACCCCCCAGTACAAATTGAATAGAAATGGTAATAGCAGACACTGTCTTCTTCCTAATCTTAGAGGCAAAACATTTAATCATTCTTATTATGATGTTGGGATCATAATCCTCTTTATCAGCATGGGGAAGTTCCCATTTATTCCTAGTTTGTTGTTTTTTTAATCACAAATGAATGTTGGATTTTGCCAGATGCTTTTTTTGCATCTTCTGAGGTGATCATGTGTTTTTTGTCCTTTATTCTCTTAATATATGTATTACATTAATTGATTTTTGAATGTTAAACCACCTGTGTTCCTGATGGTTCCTGGGACAAATTCCACTTATCCATGAGGCATAATCCTTTGTGCCACTGGGTTCTGATTGCTTGTATTTCATTGAGGATTTGTATGTCTGTATTCATGAGTATATTAGTCTGTAGTTCTCATTTTTTTGTGTGATGTCTTTGTTAATGCTTGTATTTCGTTGCGGATTTGTATGTCTGTATTCATGAGGATATTAGTCTGTAGTTCTCATTTTTTTGTGATGTCTTTGTTTAATGTTGGTATATTAAGGCAGTAGATTTTATAGAATGAATTAAAAGTGTTCCCTTCTTTTCTATTGTCCAGAAGAGTTTGTGAAAGATTGGCATCAATTTTTTAAGTGTTTGATAAAATCACCAGTGAAGCCATCTGGACCCAGGCTTTTCTTTGTGGAAAGATTTTAATTACTAATCCAATTTCTTTACTTGTTATATGTATACGCAGATTTTCTGTTATTTCTTGAGTTAGAGTAATTTATGTATTTTTAGGAATTTATTCATTTCATTTAAGTTATCTCATTTGTGTAGTGCACAGTGTTCTTCTATAATCCTTTTCATTTCTATAAGTTCAGTGGCAATGTCTGCTCTTCATTCCTGATTTTAGAAATTTTAGCCTTCTCTTTTATTTCTTGTTCAGTGTAGCTAAAGGTTTGCCAGTTTTGTTGATCTTGGCAAAGAACCAACATTCAGTTTCACTGATTGCTTTCCATTGTTTTTCTATTTCATTTATTTTCTCTGTGTGCATTATTTCTTTCCCTCTGTTTGCTTTGGGTTTACTTTGCTCTTTTTTCCTAGTTTTTCAGAGGGCAAGATTAGCATATTTATTTGAATTCTTCCTTTCTAATTTAGGCATTCAAATTGCCCTTTAAGCACTGCCTTAGCTGCACCCCATAAGTTTTGGTCTGTCGTGATTTTGTTTTTTATTCTAATAAGCTTTTTCTGATTTATTTTCAAACCCATTGCTTATTTGGTAGTGTTTTGTTTAATTTCCACATATTTGTGAATTTCCCCAATATATGTTGATGGTTTCTGATTCCATTGTAATTTGAAAACATACTTTGTATGATTTTAATTATATTAAATGTATCGAGGTTTATTGTATGGCTTGGTGTGTGGTCTATTCTGTAGAACATTCCTATGACTTGACTTGAGGCTAATAAATTTTCAACACTATTCTCCTTTTAAGAGAGAGAGAGATAGAGCAGCATGCAGGGCTAAGGTTGAGGGCCTCTGCAGACAAATGTTTCTAGCTGGAATTTAATTATGTTTTGTCTTTATTGTATTTGTTTTTTAGAATTACATTTCTATGCCAGTTGATGCTAGAGCTCCATTTGTGATAGTGATATAAAATTTATTTCAATATATTAAAAAAATTGGGGCAGCCCAGGTGAGGTGGCTCAGCGGTTTAGTGCTGCCTTTAACCCAGGGCGTGATCCTGGAGATCCGGGATCAAGTCCCACGTCAGGCTCCCTGCATGGAGCCTGCTTCTCCCTCTGCCTGTGTCTCTGCCTCTCTCTCTCTCTCTCTTTCTCTCTCTCTCTCTGTGTCTCTCATGAATAAATAAATAAAATCTTAAAAATATATATATATTAAAAAATGATTAATATGCAGGACATGATTGTCTATATTGAAACTCCAAAGGAATATACCAAAAAAATCTTTAAAACTAATAAGTGGGTTTAACAAAGTTTCAGGATGTATAATATACACAGAAAAATCAATTTTATTTCTATGTCTAAAAATGAGTATGCAGAAACTAAAACTGAAAACACAATGTTCTTTATAGTTGCTCCAAAGAAAACCAGATACTTAGATATCTATTTAATAATACATGTGCGGGTTCTGTATGTTGAATACTACAAAATACTTAAGAAAGAGACCAAACAAGACTTGAATAAATGGAGAGATATACTGTGTTCATGAATTGCAAGTCTCAACATAGTACAATGTCAGTTCTCCATAAATAAATTGGTCAATGGGTTCGATGCAGTCTCTATCAAGATTTTAACAAGATTTTTTTGGTAAACATAAGGAAGCTTATCCTAAAATTTACATAGAAAATCACAGGCACTAGAAAAACTAAAACAATATTGACAAAGAAGAATATAGTGGAAGAAATCATTCTATCCTCTATTAAGCCTTACTATACAGCTGCAGTAATCAAGGCAGTATGGTATGAGCAGTGGGATGCACACACAGATCAATGAAACAGAATAGAGAGCCCAGGAATAAATCCACACAAATATGCTCAACTGATTTTTGACAAACTTGAAAAAGTAACTCAGTGGAAGAAAGATAGTTTTCAATGAATGGTGCTAGAGTAATGGGATATCCATAGAGGGGAGAAAACTGCAACCTAAACCTTCACAACTTATGTAACAGTTACTCTAAAATGAATCATAGAGTTTAATGTCAAAGGTAAAACTGTAAAACTTTTAGAAAATTCCTGAGAGAAAATCTTGAGGATCTGCAGCTAGGTAAAGAGTTTGAGGCTTGTCAGCAAAAGCTTGCTCCATATAAGGAAAAATTGATAAATTGGACCTCATCAAAATTGAAAACACTTACTCTGTGAACGCCCATGTAAAGAGCTTGAAAAACAAGCTGCAGACTGGGAGAAAGTATTTGCAAACCATACATCTGACAAAGGATTAGCATGTAGGCTATATAAAGAACTCTCAAAACTTAATGGTTAAAGAAATTTAACTTGAAAATGGGGAAAGTACACTTCACCCTTGAGAATATCAAGATGATAAGCATAGGCATGAGAAGGTGTTCATCATCATTTGCAGACCTGTCAGAATGGCTAAAATAAAAGTGGTAACACCTAATGCTGGCAAGGATGCAGACAAACTGGAGCACTCATATGTTGCTGGTATGCATGTAAAATGGAAAACATTGCCAAAATGTTTCTTTTAAGACTAAATATGCAAGTACCATATGCCCAGCAATCATACTTTGGATATTTATTCCAGAGAAATGAAAATTTACATTCACACAAAACCTGCACATGAATATTCATGGAAGCTTTTTTTTTTTTTAAATAATAGCCCCAAACTGGAATCAGCCCAGAAATCCTCTGAAAGGTGGATGACTCAGCACACTGTGGTGCATCCACATCACAGAATAGTACACAACAGTGTACAGTGTAAAAGAACAGAGCACTGCTCCAGGCAACCAGGATGACCCTGCATGGCAGTTATGCTGAGTGAAGAAAGCTGATCTCAGAGGTTTAATAGTGTATTATTTCAGTTATATGAGATTTTGAAATGAAAACATTTTAGAACTGGAAGACATTAATGGTTGCCAGGGGTGACATGGTGGGGTGTCATGGTGGGCAGGTGAAATGGGGTAAGTGAGTGGGGGAGTGATCACCAGGGATCCTTGTGGTGTTGGAACTGCTTAGTGTCTTTTCTGTGGTAGTGGACACATGAACCTACACAGGGGTTAAAATTCTATGGAGTCTAACACACACACACACACACACACACACACACACACACACGAGTACCAGTAAAGGGCAGCCCAGTGGCTCAGCGGTTTAGCACTGCCTTCAGCCTAGGGCCTGATCCTGGAGACCCAGGATCAAGTCCCACGTCACGCTTCCTGCATGGAGCCTGCTTCTCCCTCTGCCTGTGTCTCTGCCTCTCTCTCTCTCTCTCTCTCTCTCTCTCTCTCTCTGTGTCTCATGAATAAGTAAATAAAATCTTAAAAAAAAGGGAGGTACCAGTAAAACTGGGAAAATCTGAGTAAGACAGTGTGACAATGTCAATATCCTGTTTGTGATATTATACTATAGTTTCCCAAAATGTTACAATTAGGGGAACCTGGATGAAATGTACAAGGAATCTATCTATTTCTTCTAAGTGCAGGTGGGCTTACAATTATCTCAATAAAAGATTTAATGAACAAAAGGTTGATTTAGATAAAAATGATAAGTAAATATTAGAACAGTGGTATATATATGTGGGGATATATATTATACACACATACACACTCCTATATATGCATATTCTATGTATTATATACGATTGACTAAAGTTTTAAAAAAAACCAAGTGATGAATTTAACCATCCACGGCAAACCCAATGTGCAAAAGGAAAACAGGATAACTGGATTACAACTCCCATTTAGGAAAGCAGGGAACGGGAAGCCTGATGTATGATTTGTGTATAAACTGCCCCCTGCTAGACAGGAATAGTCTGGTAAATGATAGGGCCTAATGGGCATCTGCTGTTGACACCTTTCCATGGCAGTGGAATCAAGTTCTTGGTCAGCCAATCTGACTGCTCCAGATTGTGCCTGCTGGTATGATTTTTCTGGGGAGTTAGCCAAATCTCTATACTCCAGACCTTATTTAGAGCTTGACCTTCTTTTACTCTAATCCTAAAACATTTTGCCCTTCTGTAGTTGCCAGAAAACTATGCTTTATTTTCCACCGGGATTTGGAGAGGGACAGTGTATAGATGTGACGTGAACATGTAAGCGTGTGTACAGGTGGAGGTGGTGTCCTCTAACAGACTTGGGTCATGTAAGCTTGTAGGTCCACAAGAAGAGATATGCCTGGCATATTTTGAGAGTGTCTTGGACTTTAAATGGAATTAATTCTGTGAGCTTGACTCAACCCACATGAGGCATGTGTGTACAGAAGTGCTTCACGGAGGAGATGCCCGACCACCCAGTCACTGTGTTTTATTTTCTCCCATGTTCTAGGAGATAGTATAAAGGTCCGACCACACAACCCAGAGTGAAAGGCATTCAAAGGCATCTGATAAGGTGAATTCAGGACTTCTAGTGTATTTTATTAGGCACCTGATTGTTGTGAGATTTCCCTGAATATCTTAAATTCTAGACAAAATATCCTTGTGTTCATGTTACTGTGAAATCAGAGCGATATGCAGCCTCTCGAAATCTGAGCCTGGAGGCAAACTGGAATTGGCCATACTGTAGGTATGACTGTCCCGTGAAAGATAGCATACAGTAGGTGCTTGTAGTTGTCACTTTCCTTTCCAGCAGTGAAGATGTGCCCTGGAGAAAAGTTCTGATCACAGCTTCCCAGGCAATTCCTCATGGGGCCTGAGAAAGAGGCTCCATCTCCTTACCCCCACTCCCTACCATCTGCTAATGCTAAGGGAAGGATTGTAAAGTTGGGGACATTCTAGGGAAATATAGAATTGAAATAAAATCGCTGAACTGATTGTATAGGTCCTGAGAGGCCTGCAGATTAGAAGGGCAGGTACAGCTCAGAGCAGACAGCGTAAGCTGTGCAATTTGCCTCAATTGGATGGCAGGAGACCGTGGCATGAGTGTCAAGCGGTGGTAGGTCATTGGATTTTTGAACAAGCATGTGTGGCATGGGGCTAATTCCAGGTGGCTCTAAGGAGGGCAGATGTGGCCTGAAGTCTAGATAGAAAAACCTTCTCAGGATGTCTGGGGAGCCCACAAGAGACTGCATGGCCTTGTCCTGGGTGTCCTGGGCCTGGCAGAGAATTGGAGCAGACAGTCTTGAAAAGAAAAAGAGAAATAGGTCACCTTGCTTCAGTAGTTTTAAAAGTTCCACGAACATAAGAATCACACAGGGCAACTTCTTAAAAATTCAGATTCCAGAAACCGAACTCCTGAGATTCTGATCCAGTGGCAGGCTGGGGATATATGCATTTTGTAAAGTGGTCCTTTTATAAGCAGTCTGAGGGCCATTCTTGGAAAACCATTGCCTTAGGTGATAGGAGTTGATGATGGGGAAGAATTAGGAAGTCCTGGAACCTAGCTGGGCATATATCCACAACTGTGCAGGCCACACTTTCTGGGCCTCTTTCCCACCCTTCTGACCTTAGGGAGAATGGAAACAGTGGGTTTTCAGTTTTCAGGATCCAGTACCCCTGACCCATCATCCTGTTATCCTGTTAGAAGCAGTTCCCATTCTCTGGCCCCCTCTCTTTTGCAGCTCACACTGAGAATTACCAGAAGAAAAGATGTGATTGGGTTTGTCTCCATCTAATTAATATCAGGCTCCTGCTTGACAGCACCTTGTACCCAGCCATTTCTTGGAATGGTGGGACTTCCTCATAACCAGCCTGTATTGGCTGCCTCTAGCTTGGGGAGGGCATTAGGGTCACATTGTTGTGGCACTTCCACAAGAAGGACTGCAGGTACCTCAGGAAGAACCATCTGCTTTAGTTGGCACTGGGGGCAAGATCTTTTAGGTTTCAGAGGAAGGAGAGGATATCCTATCTGTTCCCTGATCCTTAAGCCAGAATTCCTTTCTTCAGATTTCCCTATCAGCCTTGACTTGTAGCCATCATTATAAGTACTTTCTTGATAGAAGTTACTTTCACCTGGAGAGAAAATGAGTGGGAAATATCAGAGAGGAAGACAGAACATGAGAGACTCCTAACTCTGGGAAATGAACAAGTGGTAGTGGAAGGGGAGGTGGGCGGAGGGTTGGGGTGATTGGGTGAAAGGCACTGAGGGGGGCACTTGATGGGATGAGCACTGGGTGATATGCTATATGTTGGGAAATTGAACTCTAATTTAAAAAAAAAAAAGTTACTTTCACTCTACCCCTACCTCGTAGTAGATTCCAGTTTCTTTTCTTTTGCTTGATCTTCTTTTCCTGATATTGAACTTTTGGTCTTGTATACAAATCCTGTTGGATCTCCCCAAATTTGTAACTCTTACTACCTTTCTTCATCATTTGGACATTGGATTCCTTTTAATAGATTCTAATTTGACCTGTTCTTCAAGCTTAGAGGTCCCCCACTGGCTTTTTCTTAGAATCCCACACCTCACTGGTATGTTAGGGCTGTGAACAAATCAGAAGGGGTGAGAGAGGGATCTTGGAGAAGTGCTGATAGGACTTAGGCTTAATATATTTTATCTGGCAAATGGTACTGGTAGGAAGTTACCCAACCTAAGTGATGATGGAGACAAGGGGTTGGAGATTGGGAGGGACCTCAGGGGTGGTGGGCTCTTACAAGAACTGGGAATGGCTCTTCCATTGCTAGCTCCCTCTACCCAAACTCCTCCCATCCCCTGTAGATGCAACTCAGGAGATGAATCATAGTCTCTAGGCTCTGGTATCTCTAAGGGCAACACTGAGAGAGATTGGTGGGGCTGCTCCCAGTGAGTCAAGAGCCTTTCTGGAGTATAGAGGTTGTAAGTTGAAGAAAAGAATATCTGGGGTAGCAGTGAAACTAGGGTGTGGTAAGAGGAAGGACATTTATCCTATCAGTTTCTAATCATTTGATTAGCAAGTGATTTGGGGTAGTTCTTTTTGTGTGCAGCAACTTTCTATGGAGAGTGCAAGAAAAGAGAAGAAAGTATCTTCCTTGGAGCTATTTGCCTCTATTTGGAAAGCCAAGAGTAGTACACATGGGAGGAAAATATCTAAGGAGCAATACAAGGCTATATTTAATAAAGCTCCAAATGTTATGGTGCAGAAAGGACAAAAGAATTCAGGAAAAGGATAGTCTGTAGTCATCTGGAGTGATTTGGAAAGGCTTACAGATGAAGTGTGCCATTAAGCTGAGCTGTTACTGATCAGTCAAGCAGGAGGAAATTCCAGGAAGGGAAGGTAATGGACAGAGGCATGAAGGTGGGAGGGAGTTTGGCATGTGTTATGGAAGAGAGATCATGAAGAATATTTGCCTGGGAAATGGGGGAAGACACATGGATAATGAGGTGATAGTTTATGCCTGGCTAAAAGTATGCAAAGTAGTTTGCGTTTGATGTGCTGGGGCCACTTGTCCATTACTTGTACTCATGGCATCGTTGCCCATCAGTTGTGGCACTATCATCTCCTGAGCCTGTTCTGGCCTCAAGCCCCTTAACACAATACTTCTGGAGTTAGCGCCAGCTGAAGAGATGAAATTTGTTTGCCAACTTCAAGGTAGGCTGTGGCAGCCATTCTAGATTCTTGAGCAAGTGATTGTTACAATTTCCCGTGCCAGAACTGGAGAGGGAGCTGGACTTTGCAGCCAGCATAGTCCTTCTACAGCTTTTCCACAAGTACACGGACCACTTCTGGAATTGCCAGGCATTGGTTGTTTCAGATTTTTGGATAAACTTGTAGTCTGTAGCAGATAAAAATATACTTGAAAATAAACATTTTTTTTTTGCTAAGAATAGATACATTGCCTTTATTTCTTATATGTACTCCATATGTACTTATACTCCAAAACACATTCCAGTCTTGATGAACATAAGAGTTTGTTTAAAATTATACAAACCGAGTCACAGAACATGAGATGTTGGATCATAAAAATCCAACTTATTCCAAATACTAAAGCACAAAAGCCAATGAACATCAAAAGCCACTGAAAGGTCTGGAAATAATATCATGGTCAGTATCAAAATGCACATGATGTTTTCTTTACGTGAGATGAGTAGAATCTGTGCTGTGAAATGTGTGTCTTGTGCTCTGAGATGAGCATTTCCTTGTCTATACCTCCTTCTGGTGCTGTGCAGGTGGCTGAGTCTGCATCCACTGCTGGTGTGGAAGCAGGAGGGAAGGAACTGAAGGCCCCTGGGAGAGAGCCCAGTGAGGACATCTGGAATTTTTCCCATTTTCACTCATAAAATATTCTTAATGAAGAATATATGAAACAATGATGTATATTTTAAAGAATAGTGGGAATTTTTAAGAATTAAGTGAACAGCTGTGTAACTATGAGTAAGCCTTCCTCCCGAACCGTATCCGCTCCCCCTAGAAGTAACTCTGACTCTTGTGATAATCATTTCTTTGTTTTTTCTATACTTTACTACTCACGTCTGCATTTCTAAATAACAGATTTAGGTTTGCCAGTTTTTGTACCTTATTTTAAATGGACTATCACTGTATGTATTACATGATGACTTGTCTCTTGCACTTAACATGCTTGGGAGATTCATCCCAATGAATGCTGTTAGCTGGATTTTGTACATTTTCATTGGTTATACTATTTGAATTTATGAGTGTGACACAGTTTATCCATCCTGTGGTTGAGGGATATTTGATTTATTTCTGGTGTGGTGTTACTGTGACTTTGGGTTCTTGGATATTCTTATACATCTCATAGTGCCATGTGTAAGCACTTCCTTAGATTCCAATGGCTTAGAGTTTAATTGCTGAGTCACAGAATATGCACATGCTCAGTTTTACTAGGAAATGCCAATGCTTTCCCCAGTGGAGACCAGTGGTGCGTGAGACTTCCTATTGCTCTACATCCTTCCCAGTCTTAGTGCCATAAGATACTAGGGTGTGGAGTGACATCTGAGAGTAATTTCAGTTTGCATTTCCCCAGTTACCAATAAAGTTGCCATTTTCCTACATGTTTAGTGGCCACTTAAGTGTCCTTTTATGTGAAGAGTCTGTTCAAGTCTTTGCCACTTTTTCTGTTGGGTTATTTACCCTAATCTTATTTATTCAGAGGATTTTGAAATACATATGTATTTAATGCTATCTCCTAAACATATGTATGCATTGAAATATTTTCTTCAAATTTATCTTTTAGCTTCTTGCTCTCTATTTGGTTTTTGCATTATCAGAAGTCCTTAATTCCTATGTAATAGAATTTATTGATTTTTTTCCTTTCTGCTTTGGGTGTTTTTGTTTTTGGCTAGGGAAAGAATCTTATTTAAGAAATCTTTCCACACCCCTGAGATCATGAAGATAGTCCTATATTGATTGTCTTTTTAAAACTTTACAGTTTGATATTCCTATCTGTCTTTATATCACTTAGAATTTATTTTTATATATGCTGCCTACGTTTTCACAGATAGCTGTCCAGTTAGTGAGCTGCATTGGTTGTAAAGTCCATACATTTCCCGCTCATTCATATGTCACGTGTCATGTATGAATGGGGCTCTATTCTGTTCCATTGGCCATCTCTGTGCCAATACTAGCTAACTAAATTCTTACAGCTTTATTAGAAGTCTTGGTAAATGGTCTGTCATCACTTTAACCAAAATTAATAGTTGGCCCCAGAGAAGATAAAATGAGAGTGTATGGTTTGGAAGTAGATATGTTGTAGTATGGTGGCAGTTAGGGCCTAAATCTACATGTAGTGATGTGTATGTGTTGTGTTTATAGAAAAGTTGAAAAGATAGTAGAGAGTTCCTATATATCCCACATATGGCTCTCCCTGTTATTGTTTTTAAAGATATATTTATTTATTTTAGAGGGGGGCAGAGGGGCAGAGGGAGAGAGAGTACCAAGCAGACTCTGCATTGAGTATGGAGCCTGATAGGAGGCTTGATCCCATGACCCCAAGAACTGCCTGAGCTGAAACCAAGAGTCAGATGCCCAAACTATTGTGCTACCCAGGCGCCCAATTCCCCCTCTTATTAGCATCTTATATTACACTAGGACATTTGTCACAACTAAGGAACTGATATTGATACTTCATTATTAACTAAAGTTCATACTTTACTCAAATTTCATTAGTTTTTCCCTGATGTCCTTTTATTTGGGTTCTAAGATCCCATCCAGAATATTATAATACAGTTAGTTATCATGTCTCTCTGGGCTCCTCTGGATTGTGACAGTTTCTCAGACTTCCTTTTTTTCCTGGTGACCTTGATCATTTTGTGGAGTCAAATATTTTGGAGAATATCTCTCAGTTGGGGTTTGTCTGACGTTGTTCTCATGAGTAGACTGGGTTTAGAGGAGGAAGACCACAGTGGTAAAGTGCTATATTCATTACTTACCACTTACCACTGGTGATGTTGACCAGTGACCTTGGTTACCCAGCTGAGCTAGTGTTTGTCAGGTTTCTGCCGTGTAAAGTTACCTTCCCCAACTCTTAGAAGGAAGTCTAATAAGCTCATACTAAGAGAAGGATTATACTCCCTCCTTGAGAAAGGAATATCTACATACATTATTTGGAAATCTTCTGCAGGTGAAATTTGTCACTTCTACCCACTTAGCTGATTTATTCAATCATTTGTTTATATCACTATGGACTCATAGGTTATAATGCAGTACTGTGTTATTTCATCTGTTGCTCAAATGGTTCCAGCTTTGGCCACTGGGAGCTCTTTCTTTTGGCTCCTGTGTCCCTTTAACATATGCTTATCATTTTGGTTTTTGAGCACTTCCTTACTTTCTGGCACAACTAGATGTTACAGGCTCATCTTGCATATTTTAGGCTTCAGCCTAGTATCAGCCATTTCTTCAAGGAGCTCTGGTTCCTTTTGTTGAAGAATGGTATTTAAAAACCAAGATATGGGCTGCATTGGCTTGTTGCCCATTGGTTCTAGGACCTTTAAGTGAGTAGAGCTAGGAAATAAAGGTATGCATACTCACTTGAGTGTACATACATATTTGTCAGTTGACCCTTAAACAACATGGGGGTCAGGGTTGCTGACTCCCCCATTCAACCAAAAATTGGGATATAACTTTGACTTTCCAAAAACGTAACTACTAATAGCCTGCTGTTAACCGAAAGCCTTATTGATAATATAAATAGGTGATTAGCACATATTTTATATGTTATATGCATTCTGTACTGTATTCTTATAATAAGGCAAGCTAGAAAAAAGGTTATTAAGAAAATCTTAAGAAAATACATATATATGTGTGTATATATATATATATATATATTTTATTTATTTTTGAGAGACACACAGAGAGAGGCAGAGACATAGAGGGAGAAGCAGGCTCCTTGCAGGGACCCCGACGCAGGACTTGATCCTGGCACCGGGATTACGCCTGAGCCGAAGGCAGACGCTCAACTGCTGAGCCACCCAGGTGTTCCAAGAAAAATACATTTATAAATACTATACTGTATTTATCCAAAAATTCACATTTAAGTGGACCCGTGCATTTCAAACTGTGTTTTTTCGAAGGTCGACTGTAATTATTTCTATATCTGTCTGCATCTATAGTAAGATAAACATAAATTCATATTGATGCCTCTGGACTCTAATTCAGAAGCATAAAATTCATTCTGATTTTCTTTAGGGGGCAGAGGAAGGATGTTTTCTAAAGTCATCAACAGATGTATGATAGAGCAGAATGGTAAGCTTTTTTTGTTCCTGGAGATTTTCTTAGAAGATACAATAATTTTTTTTTTAAGATTTTATTTTTAAGTAATCTCCACACCCAATGTGGGACCTGAACTCAACCCCCAGATCAAGAGTTGTATGCTTTACTGACTGAGCCAGCCAGGCATCCTAGAAGATATAGTAATCTTTTCCCTTCATTTTATATGCTGTCCAAAGTTTCAGAGTTTCAAAATGTCACTTCTATTAAGAATTATGGCCAATTCAGCTATTTCTTTCAAGTGGCACAATATTTACTTCTATTTGTATACTGTTCACTTAGACAGTAGTCTGAAAACAGGTTCATCATCACCATCATGATTGCTAGCAGGAATTGAACTCTTACTATGTGCCACACATTATTCTAAGTAGCTCACATTATTCTTCATAATAATCCTGTAAAAGAGTCCCTCTCCTTCTCCTGCCTTGTTGATAAGGAAACAGGCAGGTGTTTGTCTTGGGTCCTGAACCTCAGAAGGGTGTAGGGTCAAGCTTTATGCCCGATAGTCTGTCCTGGAGCCAGTGTTCTTGACCATCATGCTATATCAGCATCTCATAAAAAGTGTAAACTGGATCCAATGAGGGAGAATAATTTCCAAACTACCAAGGGAAGATGGCAGCTGATCAGCTTCTGCTCAGAGGATGTGGCGCTAATGACTCTTTGCTGTGGTTTTCTCTGGTTTTCTTAGGACTAGCCTAAATTTCTGTTTGGAGAACGGGGTTTTAAGAAGCAAAGAAATGGCCGAGTCTTCCTAGAGAATCTGTGTTTTCTGCTCCATACTCATTCAGTTCAAACTCTGACATTTTCCATGAGAAACAATCCATTTAAGTCTGTGGCGAGAACCTGACACTGCTTGTTTGAACTTGACACCAGGAATTTGGCCCCAGGTGAATAGCAGTTATGGGCACACATGAATAAGTAAGCAAGGTCCCATGGGAAGAGAAATTCTTCTCAGGGTACACATGTCAAGTGCTTTAATGGTTAGCACTTATTTCATTGTAAAGTGTTATTGTCCAGTCAGGTCTTTGCTGCAAAGGTGGTAATTATTCTTCATTCTTTTAAAAATAGTTCATTTTGATTGTGTTCCACCTCACTGGGAAACCAGTTTAGTTGTCTAAAAGAACTAGCGTTTTAAACATTTTAAACTTTGCTGCTTTAATTATTGTTAAGATGGTTGCTCATCTATGTGTTACACAAAGAGATTGCATATTTAGAGAAAATATGAGCCAATGTGACACAACCTACCCTTCTTATTCATTCAGTGGCTTCTTGGGGGGGGCGGGGGCTGACACCATTCCATGGCACACAGCAGGCTTTGCAGGCAGCAGCCCTCCTCTGCTGGATTCTGATGGAATGTTGTGAATGATTTCCACTGCTTTTAGCAAGAATACCTTAAACATGTGGGATGGTCTTGACAAAAGAGTATTCCACCAGACGTTGAACAACTGTGTCCTGCTTACTTGTGGCCTGCTTCGTTGGTCTTTTAAACTTGACCTTGGAAGGGGTCTATGGCTGAGGGAGAGAGGAACAATACAGGGCAAAACTTTTTTTAAGATTTTATTTACTTATTGGAGATAGAGAAAGAGAGCACAAGCGAGCATGAGCGGGGGAGGGGAAGAGGGAGAGGGAGAAGCAGGCTCTCTGCTAAGCAGGGACCCCCCTCCCCACGCAGGGCTCCCTTGATCCCAGGATCTGAGCTGAAAGCAAATGCTTAACTGACTGAGCCACCCAGGTGCCTGCCCCAATAGGGCAAAATGTTTTAAGTGAAATGTTAACTGCTTTATTCCAGGAGTTTGGCAGGATATGAAATGCTTGGTTATTGCTGTCATGGTAGTTTAGAAATACACACTCTAGATCACACCCGAAGCACCAGAAAGTTTCTTTTGGGAAGAACTCATGGGGCCACTCTTCTTTTACCTGTAAAATAGTTCCTGACACATGTATATTTGATTATATCCTAGATATAGTCATCTTAATACAGATTTCCAAACTCAGGACTTCATAGCATCAGATTATGAATTGGATAGACTGCAGAAATACTAAACTCAATATTTTACAGTCCACCCCTTCAAAGAGTTATTCTCAAGCTATAGAATGCATAATAAGCTGTTGGGAAGTGACCCAGATGCCTATTTCTGGGGCTTGTCTAATAGACCTTCTGGTTCAGTGAGTCTGAGGTGCAAAGATCTTTATTTCTAATGAGTCCAGGATAATCCCTGGGATGGTGGTCTGTAGAACTCATCTGAGAAATGAGGCCCTGAAAGATTCACAGGCATCCTCTGATGATATCTAGAGAAGGCTGAGTTATGATTGCTAATGACAGACTACAGTAATCTTGGATGTTTGTCCTCATTTTGTCTCTTTGTCTTTAGCATCAAGTTGTTCTTTTTTTTTTTTTTTTTTTCCTTTCAACTTAATGTGTTTAAGTTCTGGAAACCTCTTAGTGGATATAGTTTTTCTACATTTAACCTTCCTTGAACCCTTTGGAACATGTGGTCATTGTACCAACAGTGCATGAGCATCACTCTCTTGTGTTCTAACAGTACAGATATTAAGCTTTTTCATCTTGGCCAATCTGATATATGAATCATGTGATCCTCATGTTCATGGGAAGTTTTTGAATTGCTGACAGGATTAGGAAAACCGAGGTTGTCTACTGAATAACTATTCTTCATCTATCTACAAATAATAAACAATTAGAAAATCAAGCTGACAGTAAACTCTCTTTATAATAGCAATACAAATTTCAAATACCTAGAAATAAACTTTTCTAGTGTGTATGTAGTTTTTAAAATTTTGAAATATTTCAAATCCTAGAAATAAATTTAGCAAAAAAATGAGCAAGAACTCTATAGATAAAACTTACACTCTATTGCAGGATGCAGAAGATTTAAATAAATGAAAGTGTGTACTCTTTCCCTGGATAGGAAAATTCAGTATTGTAAAAATGTCAGTATAAACCATAGATTAAACTGTGAATTCACTGAGATTCCACTCAAATTACCAAAACAACATTTAAAAAGAGATTTTACAAAATGATCCTAAAACTCATCTAGAAAAATAAACAGAGGGGTGCTTGAGTGGCTCACTCAGTTGTGTGTCTGACTCTTGGCTTCAGCTCAGGGTCATAATTTCAGGGTCATGAGATTGAGCCCCGTGTTGGGTTCTGCACTCTGTAGAGTCTGCTTGGGATTCTCTGTCCTTCTCCCTTAGCCCCTCCCCCTGTTCTATCTCTCTAAAATAAACTTAAAAATCTTAGGAAAAAAAAAAAGAAACAGATAAAAATAGGATTGGAGGAACTAATCCCAACAGATATTGCTATCTATTTTAATGATTCAGTAATAAAACAATATACCATTGTCACAGAACTGCACAGAAAGTCAATGAACAGAGTAGAGAATCAAAAAACAGGGTGAAACACATAGAGAAATTTAGTATATGATAAAGATGATATTTAAGTAAATATAAAAAGGGATAATTCAGCAAATGGTTTTGGGATAAGTAGCTAGTCATAGAGGAAAATGAGAAAAAATAAATTTAGAATAAATTTAGGGACAAAAATTTAAATGTAGAATAACAAAACGATAAAAGTTAGAGAAAGCAGTTAACTGTTAAAAATAATCTTGGAATTAGAACGAACTGTTTAATCATGATACAAAACTCAGAAACCAGAGAGGAAAATAATCAATAAGTCGACTATATAAAAACTTCTATGTGGCAAAGATCTAAACACAAAAGATAAGCTGAAGAAATGTGAAAATATATTACAAAGAACTAGGTTTCTTAATATGCAAAGAGCACTTACAAATAAACAGGAAAAAAAAATCCAAACTATCCAAACCAAAGTAGTTAGAACATGAATAAGAATGTTACAGAACAAGAAATATTTATGGCTTATGAAAAGTTGCTCACTATCTTTGAATACAGGTTACTCAGGAGTAATAATGTCAGAATGTTTTTCAGGGAGAAAGGACTTCAGAATATGATACAATTTAATCTGGGGATAATTTATCAAAATTAATGTATTTAATGAGTCAGCTGATGTAGCCTGTATTCACCCATTCTTCTGTGGAACAGTGATGACTCGCCTGGGAGCCTTCCTGAGTCACATGAACCTGTGAGGCACCTTTAAGCTCTGAAGTAGTTTGAGCCTCCTGTTTACTTGTTTCCTCCATCTGCATCAATTCCTCAGTCTTTTTGGTGACATTCTGTAAGAAAATGATGCCATGCCATCATCCTTGCTGATACAGCTTTGTGACGATTTATTAAAGAAATGCTGATATAGCACTATGTGCCAGGTATTGTTTTCAGCATTTTATAATATCAAATTTCTTAATACGTAGAATTGTTATAAAGCATTAATCCCATCTGGTAGAGTGAGGTGCATAAGCCCTGCGGTGGGGGAGGCACCATGGGAGTCACCTATATCCATTGACTTTCAGGAGGAACCCACGAGGGCAGCCTGGGTGGCTCAGTGGTTTAGCGCTGCCTTCAGCCCAGAGTGTGATCCTGGAGACCCGGGATCGAGTCCCACATCGGGCTCCCTGCATGGAGCCTGCTTCTCCCTCTGCCTGTGTCTCTGCCTCTCTCTCTCTCTCTCTCTAATAAATAAATAAAATCTTAAAAAAAAAAAAAAAAAAAGGAGGAACCCACAGAACTGAACCTTCCCAGTGAACCCGTAGCGGGGACAGAGCATTACTCTGTCTTTAGCCTGCTCCTTTGATCCCCCCCTCTCAGGTATGGCTTCAGAAACTCTTTCTTGGGGTACCTGGCCTCCTCTTTCTCTGCCATCATGGAGAATTAAATAACTCTGAAATTAGAATGAGTCAGCTGCCATGTTGCCAGGTTACATCATGAAAACAAAACAAAGACCCTTGTGGGGCAGCACAGCTCATTGAAAACTGGAGCCACAAGAATGCTGTTTCCTGACCTCCCTCCCCCACAGAGAGCCTGAACAGGTGTCTGCCTGGGTCCAAGACACGTGACAGGCTGCTGTGTGGACCCTGCTGAAGTATAAGCTGATTAACATCAGAACTGGCTTAGAAGGAGTCTCCTCTTTCATGTGTTTCCACCCCTAAGCCTGACCTGTATTGCTCTCTCTCCCCATCACTTAGCTCTTGGTTCTGACCCTGACTCTGGTCTCTTCTGATGATCCCTTGAATTTAGTGTTTTCCTGGTAAGTGGACAATAGCTTCCCCCATGATCTCCAGCTTTCCCACCTTCTCTGCCCTTTGTGTCCCCCGTTGGCTTTGCATCCTAACCTCTATCTTAACTACTAGACCTGCCTGTGGCTGCTTTCCAGTGGGGGCAGGACACCAGAGAATTAAGAAAGAAACCTTGGGTAATGCTGATATATAAGGTAGGCTGAACACGGTGGGTTCCTGAAAGAAGCTGAAGAAGCAGCGGTGGGAGGGGCAGCCGAGGGAGGAGGACTCACAGTCTACACCTCCTGGATGGTTTGCAGTAACTCTTCTGGGTGATTTCTGGGAGTCCTGAATAGGTTGGTCTAGAAAGTAAAAAACAGTCTTTCCCATCAAAATTGACTAGCTATGCTTTTACTTTGGCTTGGGCAAATTAGTTTCAATCGGCCTGTTCCAGGGCCTAGCACAATGCCCAGCATATGGCAGACACTTGATATATATATTTTTTAAAAAATGAATGAAAGCCACTGGATGCCCTAGTCTCATGTAATCATAAGTATAAATGACGAGTGGTGGCAGCCTTCTAGCTGCTTGGGATATGCAGTGGGCCTCTCCTGAAACACAGCCAGTGTTCCCAGTGGTTGCTAGTTTATCTGCAAGATCCTCCAAGGAAGGAAATTTTCACCTTTTTAAGGCTCTTCTTTCAGATTGTAGCTGTACCTGTTTGTTCCAAAGACAATTTGCCGACATCAACTGGGTGTCCTACCATTCAATTCAATCCTGACTGTAACTACGTGGACATAGCATAGATCCTACAAATTAAGGGCTCAGTCCTCCAAGACTCCCCCCCACCCCCCCCGCCCTGAGTTCAGATGCCAGATGCAAGTCTTGGGTATCCCCAAGTTAACCTCACTGCTGCCCAGCAGACTACTAGTTTGGGGGTTCCTATGTCCCCTCCACCTCAGGCTTGATAATTCAGTAGAACAGAGTTCTCTGAACTTGGGAAAGCACTAGATTTATGATTGCACTTCTCCGCTAAAGGGTACAACTCAGGACCAGGCAAATGGAAGAAATGCATAGAGCAAGGTGTGGGTTGCTGCCATTCTAGCACCCTGACATGTGCACCGACCCAGACCTTTCCAAGCCTTGCATTCAAGAGTTCTCACTGAGATTTCATTACTTAGTCACGATTGATTAAATCTCCAGTTCTTCCCTCCCCAGGGTTGGGGAATGGGGCTGAGAATTTCAACCGTCTAATCATGAGGTTGGATCTTCTGGCATCCAGCCCCCCTCTGCAGCTCACTAGGGCTCCTATGTATAAGCAACTCAGGTGTGGCATCATCGGGCTTTTTACAAATACCAAAAGACACAGCTATGACTTAGGAAACTTGGTGGTTTCAGGAACTCTGTGCCAAGGAGCAAGGAGAAAGAGCAAATACATATTGCTTTTTATACCACAGTAAAGGAAACATATTTTGACAGATCCAAGAGTAGTTGATCCTTCTGGTCTCAGTTTGTTGTTAGCGGAACTTTCACTGGCCCTCTAGACTCAGTAAGAACCTGTTCTGGCTTCCGCCCCTGACTCCACTATATTACAGTCTGAGGATCTTTAGAATCCCACATATTCTCTGTCTATAAAATCGAAAGAGTGTCCTCTGGAATGTAGGTGCCAGTTGGGTGGTTATGTTGTCGAGGCCTGATGGGAGCAAAGTGGGCAGAGCCAGAGGGTCTTAGATTAGACCCTGCCTCCACTGCTGATTCACTGTGTCATTTTGGGAAAATCATTTATTTCATGAGATCATTTCTAAACATGGAAGAAGTGTGAGGACACACTTTTCTTATCTGTCCATTTCAGGGTCCAGCGTGTAAACTGTGAGATGATTAGCCCACCCAGGGTTACTGTTATGCTCAGGATGGATATTCTGAAGTGTGTGGCAAGGGACTTTGTTCTTTCATTAATCTTGGCAAAACCTATTCTTCTCCTTTTTGTCTCACAAAGGGACTGATGAGTGGTGGGCTAGAGAAGCATTTGATGGTAATCCGCTCTCACTTGAGGGGTCTCCAAACTTCCTTGATGGCCAGAATCGCCCCTACCCCCAGGTGGAGATTAGCGGGGCTCGGCCTGTCTTATCTGAACCACATTTGAGTAGAGATGAGCCCCACCCTCCTATTTGTGGTTTGATAAAGACTGCTGGGAAGAAATGAAAACTAGGATAGCATGCCAAACTGGAGGTGGGAAAGCTCTTTCCTGGGATATTTCAGATGTAAAATTCATTGCCACCAAAAACAAACAAAAAAACAAAAATGCAAGGTTTTTTCCCCCCTTCAATCTTTGTGAGAGGCTGGAGGCTTGTCTGATGGAAACAGGAGAGAGGGCAGGTTCAGGAGCATAGTTTTTCCCAGTGAGTCTTTGGTAAGAAAGATTATGGAAGCAGATTCCAGCTGACACAGCTCAAGAGGCTTCATTTCTCTGGCTTGGAGTCCTGGGGCAGCTGCCTCTCCTGTGGTGGAGTCTCCTTGAGTAGGGCCTTCTCCAGCTAGCACCTGAAAAGTCCTCTCATTTGAGCTGGGGTCCGTAAAGAACTTAAGTGTCAAGGACATATTTCCTCTGGTAACTTTATAAACCAGATCTAGCCTTTAGGAGGTCTTTGGAGGGGCAGAGGAAAGGGAAGGAGGTGGGAGGGGGATACAGACTCTTCACCCCACTCCCAGTTTCGATTTTCTGTCTGCCTTTCTTCTTTCCCTACAGCCATCTGTCTAGTAACATTGTACTCTCCCTCACCCACCACATTAGAGGAGCTTCCAGATTCTTCTCCTCACTCCCCACTCCAGTCTATTTAGTGTACTGTTTCCCGCAGAATGTGGGCCTGACTCTGTTGCCCTCCTGTTCCTCATTGGCCGCTGGGCATGAGGCAGGCATGGGGTGTGTCTTCCTGCCCCCCTGCCGGGATTCCCCCTGGCTACTCTCTCCCATCTGGGCTCCAGTCCATCTGACTTCCCTCCATTCCATTCACTTGTAAACCTACCCTTAGACCCAAGATAGTACTGGGTGCAGAATGTGGGGATGAGGATACTCCTCCGCCATGGGGCCACCCCACACCCCTGTCATGGCCACACTCCACTGACCTTCCCAGGATCCATTGATCAAGGTGCATCACTTCCTGTACTTCTGTACTCTTCCTGTGCTTTTGTATGCTTCCTGTACACCTCCTAGACTTCTGTACACCACCGGTACTTCCTGTACACCTCCTGTACTTCTGCACACTTCCTGTACTCCCTGCACTCTGTACAGTCCCTGTATTTCTATATACTTCCTATACCTCTGTATACTTTTTTTTTTAAATTTATTTATTATAGTCACACAGAGAGAGAGAGAGGCAGAGACAAAGGCAGAGGGAGAGAAGCAGGCTCCATGCACCAGGAGCCCGACGTGGGATTCGATCCCGGGTCTCCAGGATCGCGCCCTGGGCCAAAGGCAGGCGCCAAACCGCTGCGCCACCCAGGGATCCCCTCTGTATACTTCTTTAAAAAAAAAAAGATTTTATTTATTTATGGGAGACACAGAGAGAGACAGAGAGGCAGAGACATAGGCAGAGGGAGAAGCAGGCTCCATGCAGGGAGCCGACATGGGACTCGATTCCGGGTCTCCAGGATCATGCCCTGGGCTGAAGGCGGCGCTAAACCACTGAGCCACCCAGGGATCCCTACCTCTGTATACTTCTCATACTTATGTGCACCTTCTGTACTTCTGTACTTCCTATAATTCTGAGGTGCTTTATTACACCTTTATTATCCACGTGTTGCAGATGTTACAATGTTGTAGGTCAGAGTAACCACGGATGTTTGTCTTTGCTCTCTAGTGTAAGTTCCAGAAGGCAAGGATTACTGATTTCTTTAGCACCTACAAGAGAGACTGGCATATAATAGCTGGTCAATAAATATTTGTTGAATAAATGACTGAACTTCTGGGAAATCAGAACTGTGTCTCCTTAATCTTTGGATCCACCACAGCATCTTCACATTAAAAATAGATCAATAAATGTATTTCTAGATTATTCATTTAAATAGAGTTCATGTCCTAAAATCTTTGCAGGAAGAGCCTTTCTTTTTTTTTTTTCTTTTTTTGGAAGAGCCTTTTGAAGGTGAAAGTCCAGTTGTGTCCTGTTGCATCGTAGCCACTGAAGGTATAACCATGTTCATTTCCAGACTTTCAAATCCTGTGCCATATTCTCTCTGATTTGTGAAAGACATCTATAAAAGTTCTACAAAAGCATGTGTGTATGTAGGAGCATGCACACGTGCATATATGCACATACACATATAAAATTGTTAAAAACCATAATGAGTCGTTTTTATGGGAAAAGAAATCAACCCTAACTCTGAAAGCTGGAATGTATGCTGCCATCTTCATAAGGAGTGTTTGTAATGTTCTGGAATTCTTTCTTTCTGTGGGACCAGGGATAGCATTTTACATATGGGGATATTATCTCCATGAATGCCAGAGACCGGGTTTTAAATTTTAAAGGTTTTCACCCATACTAGTTTTCAACACTTGCAGAGTGATTGAGTTGTTATGCTTACAGGATGATAAAGGAGCTGTGTCCACATGAGCTTTTTGTTTGTTTTGCTAGGGTTCTTTATATTTTACAAATGAGCATTCATTTCTGTCTGCATGTGACCTCTTTTCCAGGGAAGTTCCCTTGAAGGATGCTAAGGAATATGCTGAATCCATAGGTGCTGTTGTGGTTGAAACAAGTGCAAAAAATGCTATTAATATCGAAGAGCTCTTTCAAGGAATCAGTAAGTACCTGAGTTGCATTTTCGGCTTTGTTTACACTTGTGTGCTTCTGAAAGTCAAAGGCTAAAATAACAGAGCACTGCCCTAGAGCTTTCCACCCGTGTGAATCTGTCCAATGCCATGGATATCAAGCCTACAGTCTGGACCTACATCATGCCTCCCGATTCTGAATCTCCATAGTTCTGTGCTTTGACCTGTTGTTTCTATGTTATGTGAATAAAAATGAAGTAACTGTGTTGAAAAATAGTCATTTTAATTAAAAAGTTGTGTGTTTGGTAGCATTTTGTGTTAGCACGTTGAGGGGGAGAGAAATAAAATTGGCAGTGATGAGGTGTAGAAAACTAAAGTCACTCTAGGCAAACAAAATAAAGGAGCCTTTTAGTCATTTCTTTTGCCCGGTGGTGATGAACAAAAAATGAGTCTCCATCCCACAAGACCTGAAACTGGCAGTTGGGTGGACAGTCGATTTGAAAAATTTTTTCTCATTTCTAATCAGCTAGTTAGTGGAAGGTGGTTGCTCTCATCTTCGTCTCCTGTTCTGGGTCACGTTATGATTCCCTTTCTTTATGTTGGTTCCCCGTAAGTAACCTTTATCTAAGATCTGTTTCCAGCTTACGGCCAGATTTTCCCTCACAACTTCTTTGGGTCCCCTCAGAGAGCTACCTGCAGTTGGCTCTCTCAGGAAGCTGTCCTGGGATGCCTCTAGAGTACAATCTGGGACTTAGCCGAAGTGTCAGCCTTTACTGAAGTGCTGGGACTCAGGGGCCTGGGGTACCCACCTTGAGAGAAGTCAAGCCCCTGAACAGTTGGCAGTTGTTCTCAAAGGTCTTATCTGGTTCCAGACAATTCCAGAAGGGAATTCCAGAGGGGAAACTGGTGGTTTGATCTCTCTTCTGCCTGAGGTCATCGTTGGCCGTGCTCTTAAAGTCAGAGGGGCCGTCACTTCCCAGAACAAATTTGATTTCCTTTTAACTGGTTTTGGTTCATTACTTTAGGCTCTGAGAACCCACAGCAGGGATTATTCTGTTTGTTTCTCTTGGCTTGATGGGGAACTCACTGGAGATGGGGGAACTCTGACCTGGGTTACTTACATAATACAGAAATGCACAGAAGGGCATTTACTTGTTCATTGGGGTCCACATCACCTTCCCTCCCATCCTCCTTCAGAGGCTTCATTTTACTGCTGTTATTTTACACTCTCAACAGAATAGTGTTATCCAAGCGCTTTGACCTTCGTGGTTGAACTCTAGAGTGCTAGGCTGTAATTTTATGTTGGAAACCGTGGATCCCCAGACTCCTGTTCCTTCTTGAAAATGGGCCACTGCTGCAGTGCTCTGCGGTGAAGCAACTGCTCAGCTCTCCTCTGTTTCTGTGGAATGCCAGGTGACATCTTAGAGCGTTTGGCTTGAACTCATTCCATTAACCTCATTTTCCCTCACATTGAACTCATTCTTTTCCAGTGACGCTCGGCTTTTCTGGCAAGTGTGGGACTATTAAGACATTACGTTTTGAATAAAGGTTTTAATTAGTGAAGCTAGATATAGCTCCTGATGACTATGACATCGGCCCCTTTCCTTTATGCAGCTCCTTATGCTCTAGAACTCTCTCCCCGGCATAAGCCCCTGGAAGGCAGATGGTGCAGACCGCTGGAGAGTGAACGAAGCACAGTGCTCCGTATACCTGAGATTCACTTGAGGTTTCTGTATGAGCTAGGAGATTTTCTGAGGTTTACACAAATCATTATTAAAATAAAGAGTGAAATAAGAGCTGCAAAGAAGAAAATAAGCCTAAGTGGCAAGTATTGATATCTTAACTGGAAAGGTACTTCTTTGTATGGTGCAGCCAGTATATATCTCCTCACCCATATGAAGTTTCTATGGCTCGAGGTGATGGGGAATTTGAGTAAGGAATTCCCAAGATCTTGGTGGTCTGCTTCACTTAAGAAAAAGCAGGTGGCTCAGTCGGTTAAGTGTTTGCTTTGGCTCAGGTCATGATCCCAGAGTCGCAGGATTGAGCCCTGCCTCTGGCTCACTGCTCACTAGAGAACCTGCTTCTCCCTCTGTCCCTCCCCCCACTTGTACTCTCTCTCAAATGAATAAATCTTAAAAAAAAAAAGCAAAAGCACATGTCAAGTAAACAATTATTTGTTTATGTTTTATCATACTTGGGGTAAAATTGCCTTAGTAAAAAAGCATGTAGATACATGGCCTGCAGCAAGACCTCTAGCCATGTGTAGACTGTAAGTGCTGGTTCCTCTTTACTCCTTCAGGTGAATTTTTCAGAATGGGATGTTGTAGCTTAATTACAGGTTAACTTAAAATGCAGTACCAAGTACACCTAAATACACTGCAGCAGACATTTCGTCTATTTTCTTTTTTCCTGTTCCTACTTGTATTACATGCGCTCCTCCCTGAGCTCAAAATAGAATGGGATATTGCTGACTTGTACACTCCCCAAAGCAATGTTCCCGAGACAAACGTGCCTGGGAGAGAAGATGCAATAAAAAAGTGGTGAGAATAAAAGCCCTTTGAAAAGGTGTGCTTAAACTAAATGAATTCATACTGACTTGTAGGAAGAGACAAATGTTTCTCTTCTACATTCCCAGAGTGTTCATAAACCAGAAGGAGACAACTGTGTTTTCTAGACATGAGTTAATGTATTTACTAACTGGAAATTGTTTAGCGAAATATTATCTGTTTTCAAAGGCTGGAGCTACCTTGTCAAGGATTTAGATGCTGCTCTGTTTGGGGGGGCAGGGCTTGTGCACTGTCTGTGCTCGAATAGCCTGCTGACCTCTGAGTGGCATTCCAGCTGGTACCCTTTGCTCGATCACATTTTCAAACTGCCTTTACCCTGCTGCCTATGGCTTGATCTGCTCCATGCATTTCTCCTCAGGGTTGTTCACTTTTCTTTTTTGAGCTTTTATACCTTTCATTTAAGCATTGAAGTTTTCCTCTTTGAATTAAAAGATAAAGAATTATCCTTGGCCAAGAAAACTGTGGTACATTTGAGTGTTTCAACTGTTGTATGAAAGCACGAAGATATCCTGTTGCTGTTTACTCATTGTAGTGTTACATATCAAAACCCAGCTCTTGATGGTCTTCCCTCCAGAGCTCTGGCGTCTGCTACGTCAGCAGGCTGCATCTTTACCTCCTCCTTCCTCCCTGCTAACCTTGACTCCTTGAAGGTCTGCTTTCTGTCTTTTTCCTTACGAAGTCTTCATCTGCCCCAACTCTCACAGGTAGTTCCCAAGATTCCTTATGGCTTCCCATCATTCTGACATTTGAACACACTTAAATGATTAAATTAAACGAACCCATTAAATGAACTCTTGAAATGGTTCCTCCAGGTGCCTCAGATATACACCTACTGCAGGGGCTCTGTGACCAGATCTTACCCTGTCATATTCTCCGTAAGGCTAGGATGAGTAAACAGGATAGTGCTTAATTCAGATTTTTGAATTTGGGCCTTCATCCTCGCCTCATGATGTTCTAGGAGGTAATATTTCAGTGTGGCCACTAGATCAAGCAAAATACAGTTGCTCTTCTATGGGGACCAAAGGTTGGATGGCACCAGTCCATCGGACAGGCCTGGTATCTGTTGATCCGTGTATTCAACAGACATATTCTGTACTCGGTGGGTCAGGTGCCTTGCTAGACACAAGGACCCCATGGTGAACAAAACAAACTGGCCGTCGAGGCAGGAGACAGCCTGTTGGCACAGAGTCAAATGGATGTGTAATTACACATTGTAATAAATGCTTTGAAGCAAAAGAATAAGGACTGCAAGAATAGAGACAGGTGGGGACTTCAGATGGGGTGGAGGAGATCTCCCCAGGGAAATGATTTGAAGCTGGACCTGGAAAGTGGACAGAGGCCAGCTGGGCAAAGAGCTCGGAGGAGGAAACCAAGTGAGTTTCTGAGGCAAGAGATGGTGTGCTGCTTTTAGGAGAAAGGAGGCCTGCTCTGCCAGTGGGGAGCATGGAGACTGAGCCAGGTCCTTGCTGGCCTTGTACTGGGAAGGAGGGAGTGATATTCTGAATGCACCTGGAAGCTCTGAAAGTGTTCTAAGCGGAGGTGTGGCATATCCAGTCTACACTGACGGAAAGATCACCCTGGGGGAATTTATAGAAAGAGAAATGTTGGACATGGCTCCCCAGGCAGGGTGCTGTTACAGTCATGCAGGATTGGGGAGGCTGGGATAGGCTGTTCCTGGGATAGGAACTCGGATGCAAAATTCAGAAATCTTTTGGAAGTAGAACCAACCACAGGGGAAACAGGCCGTGGGCATGGGACGGAGGGAGAGAGTGGTACGGTCGGATCCGATCTGTTCTTCCTGGGCCACCTCTCCCGGAATGACGAAGACTGGCACAAGAGCAGGCTCTCTGGGGACTGCGTCTGCTGTGAGCCTGTCGAACTGGGTTCTGGAGTGTGAGAAACATGGGTTTTGGTTTGTGGATTTTAATTATTCAACTCAAATGCTGTTTTTTTTTTTTAAACTCCCTAAGGGCAAAAAGAGGTGGAGCTGCAGGCTCCCCCAGAAAAATGTCCCTTTTCGGGTGGGATCTCCGCCAGACAGCTGTGCTTTTGTTCCAATTAATTTGAATGCTGAGTGTGGAGGAGAGAACACAGGCTCTCTTCTGAAAAATCACATCTGGAGACACTGTAGACGTTAAACTAGGTTTTTTGTTAGTAGTTTGAGAACAAGGTGAGAAATATTTTTTCAAGTGTATATAATTAGAGGTACAAGTGTATTGGTTTGGAAAAATTAGAATAGGGTGCTCATACGACAAGCAGAAAGTTAAGATATGTAGGCAGTGATCAGGTCTTGTTTTATAATCATTCTTTGCACAGTGTTAGCTTTTTTAAGTGCCCTGGATTTTTTAAATTCTCTAGTAGTTTTTGTTTGGAGCAGGCTCAAAATCAAAACAAAGCATTTGCAAATTCTATAGTAGTGTAGCCGGCTGTCAAATGAAAGTGAATTTAGCCATCAAGGGACAGTTAAGGACAGTAAAGGACAAAGACAAAGCCTGTCTACTTTCTTACACCAAAAAAGTTAATTTAGGGAGTGCAATGATAGAGGATGTCTGTGAAACAGTGTCGTTTTCAGAATAGGGAGAAGTGGGATAGCAAATGCCCGAAACATGTGTCTCTTTTATCCCAGGGATTCCAAAGCAGAAATAGATCAGGTGTGCAAAATGTAGCAGGAATGTTTAACACACAGCACATTCTCATTCTGTCCCATTGTCGCAACTGCTTAAATGTTTACACTCATCAGTGCACCACTTATGCTGTGAAATAGGCACAGTTATCATCCCTGTTTTACATACGAGGAGATTGAGTCATGAAAGGGTTTGTAACTTGCTCCAGGTTGCAGAACTAGTAAGTAAGCAGCCTATATTAGAAGGCTGCCAGGGGGCTCTGGAAAATCTAGTCTATCTCACTGCCCATGGCCTATGGCAGTTTATGGTAACATTATTCATAATGGTAAAAAACAGGAAATGACTTAATGGTCCAAAAGTTGGGAAATGGTTTTTTTTAAAAGCCATACTGTCGCTAATATAAACGAGTGATTAAAAATGATGATGTAAATCTGTATTTCCAGTTATGAAAAGGTAAATTCTTGACACTGAAACAGAAGTTACAGACCGGTTTGTATAATATCCTGATTTCATAAAATATGAACCATATATAATGGTAAATAGTATATTCTTCTGGGCAAAGATTGGAAGGATATATGCACTTAAAATATTAACTGGTTGTTTTATGGTGGTAAGCTTCCAGGGAACTAAAAAACAAAAAGAAAAGTAGGCTTTATTTTGGGAAAAAAAAAAAAAACAAAAAAAAACACCATACGCTCGTAAGATGAATAAGCTAGTGAACCAGCATGCACTCAATAACCAAACAGATTTCATCTCTACCCCACACTCCCCCTTGCCATCCACCTGAATTATTTCGAAGGGAGTTCCAGACATCATTTCATCCATAAATAGGTTCAGAATGTAACCTTTTTTTACATAACAACAATTTCATTATTACATTAGTAATCATAATGCTGTTATCATATTAATATCACCAAATATTCAGTGTTCAAAGTTCCAAATAGCTCATATTTGTCCTAAATGGTTCCTCTGTTTGCATTTTACAATTTGCTTGAATCAGGATGCAAATAAATTACACACACAGGGATTAGTCGATATGTCTTTTAAGCCCCTCTTAATCAAGAGATTCCCTTTCCCATCTTTCTCCTTTTTTCCCCCTCATGTAATTTCTTTATGCAAGAAATGAGATCACTTGCCCTCTGTAGTCTAACACAGTATGGATTTTGCTGGGTTCCTGGGTTGCTCAGTAGTATTGCACTGCACGAGTGAAACTGTGTTAATCCATCCACCCAACATTTGGGGTGTTTCCAGTTTTGGGCGATTAGAAGTAGGGTTGCTGTGAACATTCACATACAAGTCTTTGTGTGAATAAAGACCTAGGTGTGGGATGGCTGGCTTATCTGCCAGGTAATGTTTAACCTTTTAAGGAACTGCAAACAGTTTTCCAAAGTGTTTTTAGCCTTTTACATTGCTATCACAAATGTGGGAGAGCTCCAGTTGCTCCACATCCTCATCAGTACTTGGTTTGGCCAGTTGATAAAATTTCAGTCATTCTGATGGGAGTATATTGGTATCTCCTTATAGTTCTTTTTTTTTTCCCCTCCTTATAGTTCTAATGTCCATCTTCCCAGTGACTCATAGTGTTTCCTCTTTTATGTGCTTATTTGCAATCCTTGAGTCTCTTTGGTGAAATGTTGGCTCAAATTTTGCCTGTTTCGTATTGAGTTGTTTGTTTTCTTATTGTCGGGCTTAAAGATTATTTTTATATATTCTGGATGCATGTTTTTTTTTATTAGATATTTGTTTTTTCAAGCATTTTCTCTCAGGCTGTGGCTCGCCCTTTCATTTTCTTGACAATGTCTTTGGAAGAGCAGAAATTCTTAATTCTGATGAAGTCGGGTTTGTTAGATTTTTACCTTGTGGCTGGTGGTTTTTTGTATGTATGTCTTACAATTTTTAAATGTTAAAATAAAAAAATAAGGGGACATATCCATTCAATGGAATACTATTCAAGTGAAAGAAGCCAATTAAGTAAAGAAGCCAATCAGGAAAGGCTACATTGTACTGTATGATCCAAACCATGTGACATTCTGGAAAAAGCAAACCTATAGGGACAGTGGAAAGATCCGTGAGTCACCAGAGGCTCTTCGGGGGAAGGAGGGAGGGATATATGGGGGAGCACAGAGAATTTTTAGGGCATTGAAACTATTCTGTCCGGTGTTTAATGGAGGATGCCTAACATTACGTATTTGTCAAAACCCATAGGATATACAACACCAAGAATAAGCCCTAATATAAACTATGGACTTTCTTTTAGAATAATCAATGATGACTCATCTTTTGTAATAAATATTCCACAGTTGTGCTAGTCGTTAAAACAGGGAAAGGTGGGGATGAGGATATTAGGAGCTCTCTGTACTTTGCTCAACTTTTTCTGTAAAGCTAAAACTGCTCCAGGAAGAAAGAAAGAGGAAAGAAAGAAAGAAAGAAAGAAAGAAAGAAAGAAAGAAAGAAAGAAAGAAATAGAGGAAGGAAGGAAGGAAGGAAGGAAGGAAGGAAGGAAGGAAGGAAGAAAGAAAGTCTATTCATTTCAAAAGAAAAAGGAAAGGAAAAGATGCTCTTGAATGGTAAGGAAGTCTGATGATTGAGTCACTGAAGCCCCCCCATATTGAAGACCTCTGGCATTCTGGGCTCACAGCCAGTGTGGCCTGTCCCTTCTTCCCTCTCTGTGGATGTTGCCGTTCCTTCAGCAATCTAGACATTTCTCCTTGCTTTTCTGTATCCCTCTCTTTCCTTTATCTATCTCTCTGCCAGATGTCTTCCCACAGTCCTTCCCATCTTTGTTTTCTGCTTCTCTTAGTGGTACCCAGATCAAGGCTTCCCTTTAAAAAAAAAGATTTTATTTATTTATTTGAGAGAGAAAACGTGTATGTGCTGGAGAAAGCACAAGCAGGGGGAGGGATAGAGGGAGAGGGAGAAGCAGACTCCCCCCTGAGCAGAGAGCCCGATGCGGGACTCGACCTCAGGACCCCAGGATCATGACCGGAGTAGAAGGCAGATGCTTAACGACTGAGCCCCCCAGGCACCCCTAGATCAAGGCTCTCTTCATCCCGGACCTGTACTTCCTGCAAGCCTCCTGGCGCCATTCACTCTGTCTCCTAAGCCATTCAGGTCCCAAATGGAATGTTAGCCCATTTCTGAGATCTAGACTGTAAGGTTCCAGGTCATCTAATAATTCCAGGATTATCTTCTTTACAGCAGCAAAAGGACACTTCAGAGAATGCCTCAAGTGGCATGCCTCACCTCCGGCCCTGCTCCCATTCTGTATTCTAAGGGCAGTGGTCCATGATGGTGAGCCTTAAAGGCTATTATCAGGGGTAAATACTGCCAAGTCCTACTGGTCGATTTACTAATTAGGATGATTCAGAAAATCAGGATGGAGAAATGGAAGTTGCACAGCAACTACCAGCACCTCTAACGCCCAACAGAAGATAGCCGAGCCGAGTAAATCCTGAGCTGCAGTGGGAGGGGAGAAGAACATGAACAGCAGGACCATCAGGAAGCCTCCAGGCTCCACAGGGAATGGCCCGCCCTCCAGAAAAGGAACGAGAACAGCTGCAACCAAGCATGCTCTTTTATTTTTGTTGTGTGTGAAGGCATTACAGCCCCCAGTCCAGAGCCGAGATCAGATTTATAGGCTTAGAATTTGTTTTTCACATATTGCATTCCTGAGGAATCCTTTATAAAACCTGCTTCTTCTCTAGGCTGTCAGCTTTTAGGAAAACTGAATTTCGAAATAAAGTCCTTTACCTCTTTCCGAGCAGAATCTTACACAATCCCAACCTTATTAAAATAAACACCCTGGCGTAGGCTTTCTACTCAAGGATGACTTGTGATGAGGATTGTGTACTCAAAGGATGTTTTGTAAGAGTAGAAGCCTGCAGAGGATGATGCTCAAAGCCTGTTCAGATGTTTCTGTGTGTGTATGTGTAGATATATATTTGTCCTATTCTATGCCTGTGTAATTAATACTGATTCCATTGTGTGATCTCCTTGGTACAAAACGCCTTGGCCATTTTCCAGAACCATTCTTTTGTCTAAGTACATTGAAGCTTTCGGTAAGTTCCAGATAACTCAGATCACAGGACTGGAGCTCGTGTATTTGCACAGTGCTGCTGGCTTCCTTCTGGGCTTGAGGTGTTTGCCTCATTGTTAGGGTCCACCTTCCTCGACCTCTGCCTTAAAGTGGAAGCATTTCCTTTCTTCTCACTTTGAAGCGGGGATCCTAGGTTGTGTTTTGTAGAAGAGTAGGATGGGTCCCAACCCTAGTACCTGAACCCTTGTCCCCAAGCAGACTCCACTTGAGACACACCCAGGACCCCTTAATTGTCGTTAGTTCCTTCCGTATTGGTGCCACAGATCCACCTGCAGAGCACCTTCCAGTTGCTTTCTCACAGTCTTTTTTTATCGATGAGGAGAGGCAGTCTTGGAGATATTAAAGAGTTCACTTAGCCTCCACACTGACTCTCAGATCTCAGAACCCTTTTACCAGGTGAGAAGAACAACGTCTAAGGAATCTACTGTAACTCTGTCTCTGAGAAATACTTTGTTCAAATAAGTGAGATTTTGACCATTCTGAAGGTGAACAGGACCTGGTGCCTCTAAGAAGCCGGGTTCAACAACTGATTCAAAAACACGGCCAACAGTTTAAAACAAGAAAGGAGTCTTCTCTAGGCATGACTTGGATCTACTGAATCTTGCATCCTAAGCATTGTCTTGCTTATTGTCCACAGAGGAGAGAAGAGGGAGGGAGGAAAGAGGGAGGAGGACAAGCAGAGCAAGGAGGGATGCCGATGGGCTGCCCTGACATTCTCATTATGCTTTCCATACATGCTCTTTGTTACTAGATTGCCACTTGACCCTCGTGGCTTCAGTGTGTATTGTACACATAAGCTTTCCACATATTTGGGGTACATATCATAGGATAAATTTTACAACTTGAGGCATGTAGAATAAGTCACCGATAGGAGTGCTAAACTGTGATGCTCTTTTGCCAACTTTAGAGTTAACAACATAAGAATAGCATGAAGTTGATGTCAGTATAGGCTATTGATTTTGACATCATCAAAAGTACTAATCAGTGAATGCTACTTATCTTAGTTAACTAAGGCCACACAGCTTGCACCAATCAGAATGGCAGTTTTGTCCCAAAGTATTTCAGATGTGAAAGCCAAAACCCCTAACACATTCATGAGGCACTGGCAGTCTTATACATTTAAATAATGATACAACCTGACATCATTAGCCCTCTGAAACACAGCACTTGCTCTTGAAGAGTAAGTAACACTTAAAAAAAAAAAAAAAGTAAGTAACACTTGATTGGTAAGATGGGACCTAAATAAATCAGAGCATTGGTAGTCATTGGGAGCTTTTCCCTCTATTTATTGCTCAAGATTGACAAAGTACAAGAGGTATTTTGTTTGCTTCCTTTTAATTAGACTAATTAAAAAAAAAACATAGCATGTCCAAAAGAGGAAAGTACCTGCACTTCCATTCCCATTTGCCTCTGGACTGGGCCTGAACTGCTTTGAGAACGGTGTGCGACAGCTTTGCTTAGCTTTGTGGCTAGGAAGCAGCCTGAATTGTGGCTTCAGAAATTATTACAAACTTCCCTTCTGCTTCATCATCAAGTGAAGAGTTCTACCATTAATTTTGGATTTTGGATAATTGCCAATGGCCTGAATCTTTCTGCCTGAGCTTTGATGAGTGGCCATAGCACCCAGACTGCACCAGTACCTTTGCCATTAACTATTTCTGCCTGTGGTGAAGATGTACCCCTGCGGGGGCAATTTGACTCTCTGTATAGCCCGTAAGTAACATCCATTTGCCCTGAAAGACTTTGTCTTTGGAACCAATTCCCTTCCATTTCTCAGTACTGGTTACTTAGTAAACTGTTATGCTGATGAACTGATTTTAACGACCTTTATTTTAGAACTAGTGTTGCATGTCTTTTTATGGGGGATAGAAATGTGCACAGAGTGCAAATAGGGGACAGTGGGAAGTATACAGGCTTTGAGACCCATCAGAAAATCAAGATGTATGATCAGCGAACCACCTGTGCCACCTTACTGTTGACACCTTACTGTTGACACAACCCGCAGCATATAACCTGAGCTCTCTGAGGCTTAGTGAAATGAGAATAGCAGCCGTCACACCGACCTCACAGGATTCAGTGACAACAGTGCCCATGAACGTCTTTGAAAACTATGTGGTTCTGAACCCATATTTGTTATTTCCAGATCCCATTGCCTTTTTCAAAGATAGCGTTATTGAGATAAAACACACCTACTGTGCATTCCATCAATCTGAAGTGTGCAAGTCAATGATTCACAGAGCTACACATGATTCACAGAGCTATACACAATGTGTATATTCATAGAGCTATTCATGAACACAGTTTTACATTATATTCATTGTCTCAAAAAGAAACCACATACCCTTTAGCTACAACCTCTCCATCCCCTGCTATTGCCTTTTTAGTTTTGACTTTGTGTTGATTTACAGAGACTCTAGGACAACTTTTCTTAAAGATTTCATTTGTTTGTTTATTTATTTATTTATTTATTTATTTATGAGAGACACAGAGAGGCAGAGATACAGGCAGAGGGAGAAGCAGGCCCCCTGTGGGGAGCCCAATGTGGGACTTGATCCCGGGACCCTAGGATCATGACCTGAGCCAAAGGCCGACGCCCAACCACTGAGCCACCCACGTGGCCCTCTAGGACAATTTAAAAAATTATGTTAAGTAAAAATAAGATAACTCATGCATAGCAGGATGAGGGATGGGGAGCAAAGTGTTAACTAATGGTATTACTAGGGAGATTAGAATTCTCAATCAAGTTCTATCTGAAGAAGCAGAAGGATGAGTACTCATGGTTACTGCTGAAGCCCTGCTGCCATGAAGCAGCTTACTGCAGTGGGACAGAGCTCTAGGGGGGCTGGTGCTAACTCTGAGAAGGTGGATGGGGCCTTGTCCCCTAACTCAGGGGTGTGGGGTTCGAAATCCAGGGAAGCCCATGGTACCAGGAAGGTGCCATTACCTTTCCTTACCTTTCCAAACAGGAGTTTGACTTCAGGCATCAGAGCAAAGAAGGAAAGAGGGAAAGGAAGAAGGAGGGAGGAGAGAAAAGAGCCATTCCCGGGCCCCTCTGCTTCCTGCATACCCCAAACATTAAGGGAAGGTGTTGAAGCAGGTAGTGTCGACTGGATAAAAGGCAATCAATCCTGGCCTCCTCTCTGTTCTAGGTCGCCAGATCCCACCCTTGGACCCCCACGAAAATGGAAACAATGGAGCAATCAAACTGGGGAAGCCACCCACTCCAGCCAGCCGGCGGTGCTGCTGACCTGTGGCCCAGGGTCCACTGAACCTGAAGAAGCCAGAGCCGACCTCCTATTCTCAGCAGCCTGGCCCCCAGCGTGGGGAGAAGTGAGACGCTGGCTTGGCTTCCTGGAAGACCTGCAGCGATGGGGCAGGAACTGTCCCTGGAAAAAACTCCAGAAAAATCTGCCATGCTGCCACCAAATGGCCTTTGGGGCATGAAATGCACGTGGGAGGGAACACGTTAGGTAATAAGTATAGTTGAGTCTTTTGTTGTTGTTGTTAAAAATCCGAAAATATTCTTATATTTGTACAGCAGTCTCACTGGCTTATCTGTGTGTGAGATTCTAAAGTGGCGTTCCACTCTGATTTCCTGCGTTCCCAGCCCAATTTCAGCAAGTGCTCCAGTGCCACTGCCTCTGTTACCTGACCAGCCTTCACTGAAAGGTTCATTTAATTTAACTTAATTTACCTTTCAGCGGAGCGTAATTGGATCATCATCACTCAAGCTAGAGACTTGAGCTATCGTGAAAGTGGAGAAAGATGTATTAGAAACTGTTTTCTACATCTCTTTTACTTTATGCCTGTCTTTCTAAGTTTTAGTTACACATAAACAAACAAACCAAATCTGACTAAAATATTTCATGCAGCTTTGGGGTTGGGAGGCCTAGTTTGAAGGAGTCATTTAAGTACTGTGTAAATGGTGACAGATGTAGGATATAAATATTTTTCCAGAGACTGCCTGGTATGCATCATCTCCACAGTAATAAATTCCTCCTCTCTTACAGAGGGTTAATTCACAGAGTAGGATTTTACTAAGACAGTATGTCACGGTGTCATATCCAGGGGGAAAATAAACCAGAGGATATTTGAGTCTAAATCATAGGGCAGACTTCTAATAACATCAATCGATAGGTTATGGGAAAGCCAGCCAAAGGAAGCACCAGCACCCTAAGATGCAAGACCCCCAAAATTACAAGATTGGAGAAAGTGTTGGGTAGGTGGGCATTGTAACTCACCAGAGGTCCAACCCTGGAAATGCCAGTTAGCTGAGAGTAGGCTTTCACAAAACCTTCCCTTCTAGATTCCCTGTCTGCTCAATTAATTAAAGATGTCTGAATCCAATGGAAAGAAAAGGAAGGGAGGCGTGGAAAGGAAGAAGAGCTATTTCCATTGGAAATCCAGATCTTACCATTCTAACTTCCATAAATACCTGAGATCAAGAAGCAGTTGGTTTCCTCTTAGGGCTTATATTGGGAGGAAATTCTTAAAGGCTGTTTGGATCTGTGCCTTTGGTGGGGACTCAGAAACCATAAAGAATGGCCGGCTTCAGGAATGGTTAATCAGGCAGCATGGCAACAGGGCCAGCCGGTACCTTTTTCGCTAGGAACATTCAAGGCCCAGCAAACATTAATAGAAAATCTATAACATAAAAGCCAAGAAAGAGATTATGAGCTGATGAAAGACCTCAAACCTCCAGTGACTCCGTGTGAGCTGGTACTTCAGAGGCCTGTCATGGCTGTGCCCACCCTACTCTTGACGGAGACACTGAAATCGCCATCAACAAAGAACAAGTCTCCTTGGGAGAGTCACAGCCAAGTTTACACCAATTTATGTGGACTGCAATCAAGAAAACAGGTGGAAATCACAGATTTAGGTTTTTTTTTCTAGAAAAACTCAAGAATATGCTGTCAATTGGATATTGCAACTGCTTCACTCAGCTTGCAAGAATAGCTTGACAATCTTAGGACGTGCAGGCTAGAAATACTTATTTTTGGTTCAAGAGTGCTTCTTAGCTCTCTGAGACAGGCGCTCAAAAACTGCTAGCAAGTGGCATTTAGATGTCTTGGCGGGGCCTTTGCTGGGCTTTTTAGGGTTTTCTCCACGTTGTCAACTTTACTAGCAGCCAGCATGATTCTGCTTGCAGGCCAAGTGATTATCATGCCTCTTTCAAAAGTTAGAAAATTGAGGTTGCTATTTGAATGACCTCTTTCCCGGGGACATGCAGGCTTGTTGTAAAACCTCTCCTCATCCAGCTGTCCCCAAGAACCTGAGTCTCTCTCTAGACAGCTGCTCAAGTTGTCTAGCTCAGGCTGTCCACGTCCCAGAGAGGTTCACAGTATTTGGCTGGGTCTTTAGTGGTTGCATCTTGCATGAAAGAGCTAATGTTAATCATATGTAGAGAGCAACCCATCAACGAGCCCATGGTCTTATTTCAGAAGCACATTGAGGGTGAGAACCACTCTTTCGCCTTTCCATACTGCCTTAACTCTTCCAGCCAGTCAGATGACAATATATATTTATATATAATCACTACTCAGAGCAGTTGGTGAAGAGTACACAGCCCTTGGGCACACATCATTTGTATAAACATGGAATCTCCTCTGAAGATAGATACTCGAGCCTTGTCCACAGTGAAGCTCTCTAATTTCCTTTGTTTTGCTTTGCAATTACTTTCTGGCTGTTCTGATCATTGAACTATAAGCACGTAATATCATGGAAAGGCCTGGAAATTACGATTGCTCCAAAATGTCAAGTGGTTTCTTGGGATGTAAATCCTTCCCATAATTTCCCAAACTTTCCCTTTTCCCCCTCTGTTTTCTTTCCTTTCACGTGCATGTATATGTGTAAATATAATTTTGTATGTGTGACACCGACATGTGATCCATTTCCCTGGCTGAGTCTGGCTCGTGCCTGTGTGTTGTACAGTGTAAGGCCTGGGTTCTCATAGGGCTTGTTTCCCCGTGGGAATCCCTGAGGTGGTGCTGGAGCCATGCGCACATTTTAGGGAGGTACATAATTGACTTGCCATTTTATACTTGAAATGGTACATCAGGGTACTTAGATGACGTTACCTTGCAGACTATAGAAGGTTAAAGACCTAAAACTAACTTTTGGCCAGCAGAAGGGCTGGCCCCAATGAGAACTGAATTCATTTCCCGAGGGAGGTTTGGATGACAGAGGTATTTCCTTTGTGGGCAGGGAATATGCCGGACGATGGCTGAAGCCGAGCTCTTCCTAGGGGACCCCACTCCGTGCAGTGCTCGCAGCCAGTTGAATTACAAGCCAGCTTATCAACCAAAGGGCTCGGAGCTATATTCAGATCCATTGGGCATCTAGTCTACTTTTTCAGCCACCATTGTTGAAAGCAGACCCAGTGATCCAGTGTCAGTGCTCTATTGTGTAAACCATTCCTTTTTCTCGTGTTTCTCTAAAGGGCTTGTGTCTGGGCTGGACCCAGTTCTCACTTATAGAAGACGCTGCTGCAGACAGTTAGGACCTTTCCATCTTGTATTCGCTAGTAAGGCACCGCCCTCAACATCACTCAATTGTATGTTATTTTGGGTTTAACACACACTGATTCATACTAATAAATATTGTAAGTTTTATCATGGTTGTCTTTTTCTTATACTGTGCAGTAGAAAAAAATTTTTTAAAAAATCACAGTTACCTCAGAATAAAGAACGGTGATTCCCCGGAGATACTTGTATACCAGTACATACGAAGACGTGTAGGGATGTTCACCAGTACTATTTGCAAAACAGCAAAATGTCTTCCCCTAAGGAAACCAATAATAAGATGTGGCACAGTCACATGATGAAAACTATAGGGTAATTAAAATGAATGCAAGATCTCTTGTGCATCAACCATGTATCTCGAAACAGAATGTGGCGTGCAGGGCTACATACCCGCCCCCCGCCCTCCCCACCAAGGGAGCCACTCTCTTAGTGGCCGGTGTGAATGAAACCTCAGGAGCTATGCAGAGCACAGCCTGAGCATCAGAGCTGTGGCCTGAACAGAGTGAATAAAGCAAGTTGAAGAAGTACAAGAGCATATAAATTTGTAGAAAACCAATAATGCATGTTGTTTGTGAATGTGTTTGTGTAAAAATAAACGAGGGATTAGAAGGCAAAATATTAACTTCATGTCTGCTCACCTCTGGGGAAGCAGGCAAGCAGACAGGATCAGGGAGGGGAACAACGGGCATTTAACTGGCAGAAATTTTTATTTATTTCATGGTGGAAAAATCTGAAGCCAATATGACAAAATGATAGCATTTGGTAATTTCAAGGTATCTGCTTTATTAGTCAAGGCATTTTGCTATATTAAGTTGTTTCAAAGAAACGATGACGGTTTAGGCTGACTTCATGAATGTGCTAGAATTTGTAAGTGTAATTGCCAGCTTTAACGCTCTCAGTAAGTTTTGTGAGGCTTACTTATGCCCATCCTTTCCTCATCTCAGCCACCCCGCCTACCCACCAACACACCCAGACTTCCTCTTGCACGCCTCTGCATCTTGTACTTTCTGTGCAAAGCTTTGTTTGATGTGTAGATGGACAGGGAAAAGAGTGTGAAGAGGGAGCCACTCCCATGCTGGGAAGCTGCTTTCAGTATATAATCAAACAAAAAACAAAGTAAAAACCACCATCACAAAGAGACCCAGTGTTCCGATTTTGTAAGAAAATAAGCCTTTCTTTTGCATTTACTAGGAAGTGGTTACCTATTTGTGGCAGTTTGGGGAAATGTTTTAGAACAGTCCAGCGGACTGTCGGATTATAGCCGGCAGATTTTGTGCAGCCCTGGCTTCTTTGTCAACAGCATCCTACACAGACATCCCTGCCGCTCTTCTGTCCCTCTGTCCTGCCTCGTCCTCCCTTGGGGATTTATGTAATAGGACCCTGGGTCTGAGGAGTTGTGCACTAAGGCATTTTGCATGTTTTTACAAAACAATTCTGGTTGATTTACTGGCCCTGGAGAACAAGAGCAGAAAGTTCAGAGCTACACTCAGTTTGACCAGTGAGTATGGCCTGTGGCTGTTCTAAGTAGTCACTTATTTTCTGCTCAGGCAAGCATTGTCCCAAAGCAAGGCTTGCTGGTTAGAACAAGAGGGAGATCTCAACCTAATTTCATGAGCATCTGTCTCCAGCAGTGTCTTCTCTGAAGTTTCTGAGACAGTACAGCCCCGTGTAGTTCCACTGGCTTCTTGTACACGTGTGAAGCTACCTTTTCTCCTTCTTCACGGTGTTTATTGAGACACCAGACAGATAACACCGAGCGTTGGCAGGCATACTGAGGATGGGCACTCTTGTACATGCTGGTCAGAGCATAAATTCATAGTTTTTCTAGAAAGTGGCTTTATAATATATACCTGAGACATTTCGAAAGACTATATCCTATGCCCCACTAATCGTGTTTTTCTATCTGTAGGGATTAAGTATATGTGCTTGTGTTTGTGCGTATGCACATAGGTGTGTATACATATGCGTGTATATGTGTATACGTACCCATTACCTCTTAGTGAATAACATATTCATCCAGAACTTAGTGTCTTGAAACAATAAACACCTATGTCTTATGGTTTCTGTGGGCAAGATTTGGGAACAGCTTGGCTGTGTGGTTCTGGTGCGAGGTCCTTAACAGGTGAGTTGGGGACGTCGGCTGGGGCTGCAGCATCTGAAACCTCGACTCCCTCCCGAGGCTCTTGGCAGGACGCCAGGTGGGCCTCGCCAGCCGCTGCTCAAGTGACCTCATGTCTAGTGCAGATTCATTCATTAGTGATTTGCATATGCTGTGGTGCTTGTCCCGGTATCATTTATAATAACGAAAGCTTGGAATAATCCAACTGTCCTATGATAGGAAATTATATGAATTATCATAGAACCACAAAATAGAATACCGTCATCATTAAAAAGTCAGAGATATGAAAACGGACGCTTTTCTTTTTTCTGTCACCTTCATTTCTACCTTGAGCCCCCTTTCTGTGTAACAAGGAAAGCAGGGTGTGGTCATCCAGCTACTTTTTTTTTTTTTTTTTAAATCTACGATAGTCACACACACACACACAGAGAGGCAGAGACACAGGCAGAGGGAGAAGCCGGCTCCATGCGCCGGGAGCCCGACGTGGGATTCAATCCTGGGTCTCCAGGACCGCGCCCTGGGCCAAAGGCAGGAGCCAAACCGCTGTGCCACCCAGGGATCCCCATCCAGCTACTTTAACCTCATCAACTCAGCGGCTTCCATCCCCATGGGCTTAAGTGTACTCTCGGGATTTAACCCTCATTTTCTCCCAGGGATGGGGGAAGGGGTGGCCAGGAGGCGTCCGAGTCCTGGAGGGCCACCCTAGTGTGGCCGGGTCTCATGGTCTGGCCAACACGGTGGTCTCTCTCTGTCTCCCAATCTTGTGCACCTGGCCCCCAAGTCTGTTTCTGCACCCCATTTAAAGCTCCTGGGGAGATTTTGGATGAGAGCATGAGCTGCTCTGGGGCCCTCAGAGATTGGCAGGGCAGCAGCCTGGGGTGGGGTATAGTGCTCGGTGCTCTTTCTGGGAGGCTGGTGGGAAGCTGGTGCTGGGCCCACCTTACCCAGACTGTGTCTGCATGTGAGCTGTCTCAACTTCTCTACTGCCCCCTTCCCCATAGCCTGGTGGGTGTCAGGGTCGGGAGAGGCAGGCTGTAGCTCCATACTAGCTTTGTCAGGGCTTGCCTCTTCGAGTTCCAAAATCCTCTGTGTATAGCAGAATTTATTGCCCTGACTGGGGCACTTTTGAGAGTTAAGGTGAGGCTGTTAATATCAAGCTGGGACAATAGGATTAAGCTGGATAGTCTCAGGCACGCTCAGATACACAGTCATCCTGGACCAGCCTCTTACATATCTAGCAAGGTAGAAGGTGGTGTTCGAGAAAACTCAGGAGTTCCTGGGTAAGTACCTCATCACAGCTGTCGTGGTAAAGCCATAATCTATCCATCCATCCATCTATCCATCCATCCATCCATCCATCCATCCATCCATCCATCCATCCATCTATTCATCCATCCATCCATCCATCCATCCATCCATCCATCCTCCATCCAAGAAGGACAGATATTTGTTGAGGGCTGCTGTGAACCAGTGCTGAATGAGCCCACCGTGCCCCATCAGGTGTATGCAATTTCCAAGCTTACAAAGGAGGAAACACATATAAGGGGAAAAGACAAAAGAACCAAGAATGGCAGTAATGAGAAGGAGACGTTCCTTTAAGGGCAGAGAGGGCAACATGACTGGGAGGGGCCCAGTGACCACAGGGGTAGGAAGCAGCCCACCCCTTACTTGTCGTAAGATCCTAAACAAATTACTTGGTTTATCTGAGCCTCAGTTTTCACCTGTCAAATGGGGATAGTGCCCACGTCACAGGTTTATTGTCAACACTAAGTGAAATTGTTGTATAAGATGCTTAGCCCAGACAACCTAGTGGCCATGGTTATGCCATTGGCTTCGACCTTTGCCCTGAATTTGTGAAGTGATCTCAGTTGCCACTTTATTATTTTTGTTCCTTTCCCTGAAGGAATGTGGTATGGAGATTAGGATCAAGAAATCTCAGGGCACCTGGATTGCTCAGTCAGTTAAGCATCTGCCTTCGGCTCAGGTCATGATCGCAGGATCCTGGGATCAAGCCCAGAGTCAGACTCCCTGCTCATTGGGGAGCCTGCTTCTCCCTCTCCCTCTGCACACACACACTTTCTCAAATAAATAAAGAAAATCTTATAAATAAATAAATAAATAAAATGGGAACAAAAAGAAATCTAGTCAGTCCTCCTAAATCCAACCCCCAGCTCGGTAATTTGCTGGCAGTGGGATGTTCAGCAGATGATGGTCTCTAAGCCCCAGTTGCCTTGTATGCAAAATACAGAAAATAATTCCTATGCAACTTATCCACAATTCTGGAATCCAAAGAGCTCTGTGAGTGGAGAGGTTTTTCCTGAGTTTGGTATGGACTCATTTGGAGTAAAACTAGATCTGAGCTGAGACAATGCCATGTATTATTTACCCAACCAGGGGTGAGTATCTGTACTCTTAGCTGCAGAAATACTCTGCTGTTTGCTTCTAGAATCCAATCCCTGACTCTGCTGGATGTTCATAACAGATGCGCTGTATTACTTTTATAAAATCCAAACAAAATTCTGAATTCTGCAAATGCCTACCCCCAGGTGTCATGTAAGTTATTGAGAGCCTGTCACAGCACCTCCCTTGCAAGTGTGTCGTGAAGATTGCATGAGAGCCTGTATGGAGAGGCCCTCCCATCTGGGAGCTCCAGGCAGCTGCTGTTTCCGTGGATGGCAACACTTGCTGTGGCTCCTGAGGGGGGCTGCGTGGGTCTCACTCTGCAGAAAGCACTTATTATCATCCTGGCACCAAGTAAATGCAAAAAACCAGACAGCTGACAGCAGTCACTTGCTATGTGCCAGGTACCGTGCTAGGCATTTTACATCACATTACCTCTCTTTATTTTCACAATCCCCTTTATCGTTACCCTATTACTCCATTACCAGTATTATCTCCATTCTACAGATGAAGAAACCGAGGCACAGGAGGTTAAGTAAATTGCCCAAGACCATAGAGTAGTAAGAGAGACAGAAGTCAAACATTAGCTACTATTATTCTCTCATTTTTTTAATTAAAAAAAATGAAAAAAAGCATTTCTTGAGGTATAATTAACATATTGCATTAGTCCCTGGCCTATGACATAATGATTCATTATTTGTATCTACTCTGAAATGATCATCACCATAAGTTTACTTAACATCCACCTGTAGGGCAGCCCGGGTGGCTCAGCGGTTTAGCGCTGCCTTCAGCCCTGGGGTGATCCTGGAGACCTGGGATCGAGTCCCACGTCCGGCTCCCTGCATGGAGCCTGCTTCTCCCTCTGCCTGTGTCTCTGCCTCTCTCTGTCTCTGTGTTTCTCATGCATAAATAAATAAAATAAAAAAAGAGAGAACCTTGAGCTTCTGTGCCTTCAGTCCTCACAGAATTTGGAACTTGGCCGCTTTCTCTCAATCTGTGCTTCAAAGTTTACGGCGCGCCTCATTCTCCCCTCGTCCCTGTGGGAACTGGGGCCTACCCCCCCCCCCCCCCCCCCCCCCGCCGCAGTTCCTCCCTCTCCCGCCTGGGCTCCGTGCTTCTCTTAGCTTCTCTCACAGCCCGGGCCCGTCCATCTCCCTCCTCTGAATCTTCCTGGACTCCAAGCTGCTTAGGGCCGGGTACCTCCTGTTCACCAGCTCCTGACTCCACTCAGCTGACCCCCCTTTGGATGAACTCCTCCAATTTCATGATTTCAACTATTGCTTCTGAGTGTTCAACTTCCAAGCTGTGGTCCGGCCTGGCTTCCTTCTAGAGTTTGGAACCTGATTCCCAGCTGCCCAGCCGGTGCCCACCTGGGTGGCCTGCTCCAGGTGCCCATCGCCCGATGCGCAGCCTCCTCCACCTGGTCCCCTGTGCGCTTCCTGGGCGGCAGGCCCTCGCTGGCTCAGACTTCAAGGTGAGAGTCCAGGTCATCTTCTTCTAGGGGTTTGTCCAAATGATGAAAATTCTATTGCTGGAATTTCTTGAACTTTTTTTTTTTTTAATTTTATTTATTTATTCAGGAGAGACCCAGAGAGAGAGGCAGAGACACAGGCAGAGGGAGAAGGAGGCTCCCTGCAGGAAGCCTGATATAAGACTGGATCCCAGGACCCTAGATCACAACCTGAGCCAAAGGCAGATGTTCAACCACTGAGCCACCAGGTGGCCCATTTCTTGAACCTTTTAACCCTCTTTCTCCTCTCTGAGTGTAGGTCTTTGATATATTCTCTCTTTGCTATTGTGGTGGCTTCTGAGCAGATCTCTGAAATCTGTCTTTGGCCTTCACGTCTGTCATTGATGATGCTGACCATGAATCGGCTAAAATACAGATCGGATGATGGCATCTTCTCAAAACCTTCTATGACACCCTACTGCGAATTCAACAAAATTCCAATTCTGTGATATATGCTGAAATATCCCTCTCATTTGGGCTTAGCCTGTCTCTGGCAAGCACAGCCTGAGGCCTTCTCCTGCCCACCTCACCACATGGTTGCACGGTTGCTCTCCTTCCCCCAGAAGGCCATCCCCATCTGCTCCTTTTTCCTGGCAGCCCACCACCTGGCTTCTAGGAGCTTTCTTAATCTCCCTGGGTGAGTAACAGCCCGTCTTCTAATCTCTATAAGAGTTTGGGGTTGAAGATTAGTTTATAAATTAAAGTCAAACAGTGTTTAACCCAGGTAGTACATTTTTCACTAAACATGATGAGTCTAGTATTAAATTGTCATTTTAATCCACTCAGTTAATTAGGTATTACCTTGGAGGGCTAAGAAAGAAGGGAAACTCAATGGAATATTACTCAGCTGTCAAAAAATGAAATCTCAGAGCAGTGATGTGGTTGAAACTAGAGAGTATTATGCTAAGCTAAATAAGTCAGAGAAAAGACAATTATCTTATGGTCTCACTCATGTGGAATTTAAGAAACAAAACAGGGGATTAGAGGGGAAAAGAGGGAAAAATAAAATAAGATGAAATCAGAGAGGGAGACAAACCATAGAAGATTCTTAATTATGGGAAACAAACTATAGGGTTGCTGGAGGGGAGGGGGGTGGAGGATGGGGTAACCGGTGATGGACATTAAGGAGCGCAAGTGATGGAATGAGCACTGGATGTTATATGCAACTGATGAATCACTGACCTCTACCTCTGAAACCAATAATACACTATATGTTAGTTGAATTTAAATAAAATTCTAAAAAATTTTTATTTTATTTATTTTTTAAGATTTTATTTATTTACTCATGAAAGACACAGAGAGAGGCAGAGACACAGGCAGAGGGAGAAGCTCCTCTTTGTGTGGGGAGCCCGATGCAGGACTCGATCCCGGAACTCCAGGATCATGCCCTGGGTTGAAGGCGAATGCTCAACCGCTGAGCCACCCAGGCGTCCCTTAAAATTTTTTTAAAAAAAAAGAAAGAAGAGAAACTCACAGGCAAGTTTACCTTGAGTGTTTGGCACATTGCACACCAGGCCAAAGACTGAAGATGCCAAGCCAATCTCTCTTATCTTTAAGAAGCTTACACTTGGGTTAGGCAGGCTTTATGGATTTATGCCATGTGACATCATTTCACTGACTGTGTGGTGCTGACAGGAAGGGCTGGGTGGCCAGGATAATGTGTGGAGATGTGACATTTTTAAATTTTTTTTTGGTTTAAACATTTATTTTCAGCGTTTTGATTTTTGTACCTGGTATGGATGGTTTGGAAAATCTTACAGGGATAGTTTCTTCAACCACTCTCTCTATTCAGGGGCCAAGGTAGGGTTGGTGGGCTTCCAGATGCTAATAAAGATAATTTTAGTAAAAGTAGTTTTTAACTGTTTTATTGTAAACCTTCTTCAATGTCTATTACACATGCTGTAATCCATTCATACCTTTATCCATCCATTCATTAAATGCCAGTGGAATGCCACACTCACTTGTGGGGAGAATGAGCTTGGGTCCTTCCCAGGAAGGTCAGTGTTGTGACCATGAGCATCAAAGCCACAATTAGTGTGCCAAGAGGTCACTGGGAATTGTTGCTTTGCTTTGCTGTGCTGTGGGTGCTATTTGTCTCAGAGCAGCAACAGTCTGTAGTCTACTAACCCGCTTGTCTTTAGAAGGTGGGTACTGGGAGAGTCAAGGAACAGAGTGCAGAGAGCAAAGTCCCTGCACTAAGAGTGATGAGCTGGGGTCGTGGCATTTTTAAAAGTTCTTATTGATATTAAAATGCCATCAAACTGACAACTCACCTGAATCTTACCAAAACATCTCCAAACAGGCGTTTCTAGAAAATATTCATACAGGAGAGCTTTAAATATTATTATACCAGGAAACTTTCCAACCACAAAACTGTGGGAGGTTAAACATTAGAACAAAAGGAGTGAGTAAGTCAATAATCCACTCTTCCTTGAGCAAAATATAGATATCCCTGTGTCTAGAACTGATGAAGAATGGATGGGGAACTGAACTCAGGGAGTCAGGTACAAGGGTACAAGGTCCACACCTTAGATAACTTACTGATTGCTCGTGACAGTGTCTGTGTGACGAGTCAACTGGAAGTAGTAAAGAAGAGCATTCACTTGGAATTTAAAACAAAATAAAGTTCTTTCCCACTAAAAATGTCCATTCTTGACATTCTGAGTAATCTAGAAAAATAGAAGGAATCCTTTTTTTTTAAAATTAATTTTTATTGGTGTTCAATTTACCAACATACAGAAAAACACCCAGTGCTCATCCCGTCAAGTGTCCACCTCAGTGCCCGTCACCCATTCCCCTCCACCCCCCGCCCTCCTCCCCTTCCACCACCCCTAGTTCGTTTCCCCGAGTTAGGAGTCTTTATGTTCTGTCTCCCAATAGAAGGAATCCTAAGCAATTTATCAATTCACCCTGACATTCCAAGCACTTAGAGTTTTGTTTTTAAAGGATTTTATTTTTTATTTTTTTTTAAAAATATTTTATTTATTCATGAGAGACACAGAGAAAGAGGCAGAGACATAAGCAGAGAGAGAAGCAGGCTCCCTGAGGGGAGCCCCATGCAGGATTTGATCCTGGAACCCTGGGATCACGCCCTAAGTTGAAGGCAGATGCTCAACCACTGAGCCACTCAGGTGCCCCATGATTTTATTTTTTAATATCATCTCTAACCCAATGTGGGTCTCCAACCCACAATCCTGAGGTAAAGAGTCACATACTCCACCGACTGAGCCAGCCAGATGCCCCCAAAGCACTTAGAATGTTTTAGGAATTTTGTTAGTGTTTGTTATTATGACACTGGTAAACTAGGCTAAAAAAATAATTTTCTAATAGATGTTTAAATGGATTTATGGCTCTATTTATTTTACGTGGCCCACAGCAACATCTTTCAGATTTGAGGGCTGTTCTAAAGGAAAGTAGGATGTGGTGGGTGGACCTACTACAATCCAAGAGAAACTGAATCCAGCTCTGTGTAATGACTTGCCCACCTGATTGCTTTCTGATCTCTTTAGCAAAAAATACTTAAACAGCAGTCACATCAATGACAAAAAATAGGCTGGAAATAGGAAGTGTAGATAACTTTACACTTAGAACAATCAGTACTGAAATGAAGGCTTCTATGAAGCTAAGCATTCTTGTATTGCAGCGGTGAGCACAGCACCAGCATGCTCTGTTGATCTGACTGCAAAATAATTCTTAATGAAGAGTGACTCTGTGATGAACGCATCTCTATTGAAGCAGTATTCTCTATCAGCTAACAAGTACATGATTAGAACCACACGAAACTGTGGTTGAATCTTCTAGTTAAACCCCTTCACAGGTGCCTGTTCTCTGGGAGCTGACTCACTGCAGCACGAGCCACCTGCATGAGGGACACCACCCTCACCACCCAGCCTGATTGCTGTCCCGCCTCTTTAATGGAAAGAGCTGGTGACCTGCTTCTTTTGTGAGTCTTATAAATGCAGAGCATCGCAAAGATTAATGCAACAAACCCACGTATGTGTGCCTACCATCCAGAATTAACCAATATTAACATTTTATTTCTAAGCATTTGTAACATACTTGCACACATATATTTAATCAAGCAAAATGAAATTGAATGGAACAGACAAAGCTGAAGTCCCTTTCAATCTTTCCAGGCCTATATCCCATCTCCTTTCACCTACTCAAAGCAATTAGTATAGTGACTTCTGTGTATAGCGTTGAGCCAAGTTTTCTCTTTATTTTGTATGTTTACATATGTAAAGACACATATATGCATATGCATGTATACCTAAATAAATGGTATTGAATACATTTTGGAATGGAAACCCCATTTTATGGTGTGGGTTTCCTCATTACAATAAAAGCCCTAAAGAGGTAGCCACAGGGCCTGCTCACCTATTTATCCCTAGTGTAAAACATTTGTATCCTGTGTAAATACTCAACCACTATTGCTGAACTGAATGCTATCTGCTAGTATGTTATGAAATATTATGAAGTGGTGTTAATTGGTGTTTTCACTATGGTGAGTGCACACACATACACACACACACACCTATGCATGCACTTGGCTTCACAAAATAGTTCAAATAGCATTTCTCTGGCCACAGAGCTCCTTCTGTAAGGAACTCCTGTTATCTCTTCCGTGTGCTCTCCCTTTCGCATGGCTATCCAACTTTTTCCTCCCCTGTCCTGCTCTGGCTCACTCTGGCCATCAGAGCCCAAGCCCTTGAGACCCTTGGGAGTCTGCCAAGACTGCCTCATACTGCTGTTGCCACCAAAGGCATCATGGCAACACCATCCAGCTGATTCTTTCTGAGCGCCCACTCTCTGGAACTCTAGATGCTCAGAGAAGACAGTGTACACGCCACTGAAGAGGATTCATCTCCCCGCTCCCACTGTTGATTCCTCAGTTACAGCTGCTTTGTTTGAGGTCCCCTTCCTGCTGTACAGGATGCCTAGAAGGGGTCTCTCTTCTTGCCTCACTTTTCCAGAATGCTGGTTCTTTCTTGCAAAAATAGTCATGAAGTCAGAGTAGCTCAGAGTAGCCCAGTGCTTTTAGCTCCATGCTGGCAGGACGCCCAAGGACCCTCGGCTAGGGTTTTAGACTGTACAAACAAAACTTCCTTCTGCTCAAACTTGTCATCTCTTGTAAGAGACACTGCTGACACTGTGCTCCATGCACAGCTTGTCACCTCTATTCTCAAATGACTACTTACTGCAAACACCTGCGTTTCTCTCAGGTGGCTGCAAGGACAGGTAAAGCACATGTACATGCACTTCTGCTTAGAAGTGCCAGGCTTGATGCCCCTGGAAAGAGCACTCAGAAGGAAGGATCACTTGAGGTTTGCCTGTACCTACCCCAGCCCCCAGTGGGAGTGGCCCTGAATGCTCACAGTGACAGCTGGCTTGATTCCCTCCCCACTGCCCCACTCGGTGTCTCCTGAGATCACCTCCCAAATAAACTAGCTGCACTCAAAATCTTGTCCTAGATCTGTTTCTCATAGTTTAGTTAAAGTGCATTATTATCTCTTCAGTGATCAAAAGAAACAAACTGTTGACACAAAAATCAGCATGGGGATCTTAAATGTATATTGTTAAATGAAAGAAGCCAATCTGAGAGGGCTACCTATTATAGGATCCCATTTATATGACATTCTGGAAAAGGCAAGACTACAGAGACAAATCAGTGGCTGCCATGAATTTGCAGGAGGGTAAGTGCTGACTAGGTGAAGCTCCAGGACATTTTTTAGTGCTGTGGAACTGTTCTGTATGGCACTGTAGGGTACTACCCATTTGTCAAACCTATAGGCTTCCGCAGCACAGAGTGAATCTCAACATATGTGAATGTGAAAAATTGATCCAGAGGACAGAGGATCCCAGAATGAAATGCAGAATGTGACAAAAGAATACACCTATTACAGATATATGGTGCAACTTCACTGAAGGGTGGGGGAAAAGAGAGGCTGGCCTAAGTAACTTTGGAAATGACTAGAAATGATAAGACTAAAGACAAAAGATACCATACATAAGCACTGTGCTCTAGGGGATGAAGTTGTTAACCATGGAAGGACAGGTTAACTAACCTGAAACCATTCTACACGGGAATTGAGCAAATAAGTAAATGCATAACAGATGGTGGGAATCAAGTCACTTTTGGAATAAGGTTATAGACAAGCTTGGGAGAAAGGCTACAGTGAACCATGTGGTACTGAATTAAAGTCAAGGACATCAATCTGAACTCATATTTAGCTTAATACAGACACTGATATAGAAATAACTATAAATTTGTGTATATGCACAGGTTAGCTACACCTATGTATAGTTCCTAGTTATGCTCACTGAGTCTGAACGCAATGGCACCCAGGATCAACATGCACACTTGGCTCAGATTTTGTTTTCTAAATACCTTTTTCTAATAAAAGGAAGCAGGGTCATGAAAGAAATGGATCATTCTAGGCATATAGTGATAAATCTATAGAAAGAGCCTAGAGCATCTTGTAGTGCCAAAAAGTAAGGAAGTGCTCAACAGACAAAACTACAGGTATGTATGCATCAAAAGGACATAGGAGCCATCTGAACGAGTTCTCAATGGCCAAATTCGGAATAATTTGAGCAACAAGTAAATTTCATAGTACTGGATTATAATCCAAGGTATAAAATACATGTCCAGGGACACCTGGATGGCTCAGTTGCTTAAGCATCTGACTCTTGATTTCTGCTCAGGTCAAGATCCTGGGGTCCCGGGATCGAGTCCCACCTGGGGCTTCCCGTGGGGAGCCCGCTTTTCCCTCTGCCCGGGTCTCTGCCTCTCTCTCTGTATCTCTCATGAATAAATCAATTAAATAAATTTAAAAATATATTTTCAAGAAAACATACATTTTGTGACAAATTGAATGAAAATTATTCAGAGGCATCGATATTTCAAGTTGCTTAGAATCCATCTGAGTTGCAGAATGAAGGGTAGAAATAATTGGAACCGTCCTGCCAAATCTAAAACACAGCTCAGCTCTCCCACGGATAAGTGCAACAGGGTCACAGTCACTTTTATGAAGATGTGCAAACAGAATGTGGCTTTTAAATTTTCCTACAGTGTCTCTATTTTCTTCATGAGCTTTAGTTCAAGGGGATTTGAGGAGAAATGGTGAGGGTCAGGATTCAATCTGTCTGTTTGTGAAAATTCAGCCTGCTGCACACTTTTTCATTCTGGTAGCAATTTGTTCTTTCCAATTACTCCCTTTTTGCCATGATATCTGGGTGCATAGGGTCATGTGGCCTGATTGTGGCCCAGCCCTCTGCCTCTGGTTTCCTGTGTGAAGTGGCTAGTCTGGCCTGGGCCCTAGATTGAGGACTGCTGAGAGCCACTGGTCCCATCTAGGGGGTGAAACACTATGCTTTTACCCACTGGTCGAGCCTCTGACTCCAGTCCTTGCCTCTGGTCACAAATCCCCCTTCATAGTGGCTTCTTTTATCTTCCTTGAGGCCCCCGTAGGTCTGCTGGTCTTCCCAGGACACTCACAGCCCCACTCCAGGCTGTTCAGGATTTCTAGATCCCTGGCATGTGCTCAGCAGGCTGCAGGGCCAGGAGCCTGCCCCAGGTCCAAGGACCCAGTCATGCCCTTTGCCAGGGGCTCATGCCACTATGTTAATGTGGAGTCCACAGGATGTGGGCGCTTCCTGGCCTCCCAGATGGAGCCCAGGCAAATACTCCTCTGCTGTCAGCTTCCTTTTGAACACATCTAACCTGTGTATCCATGCTGAGGTTTTGTTCTTGGAGTGGGGAGGCCAGAACACATGTACTTGTTCTTTAGGATCCCTGTCTATCTGAATGGAAGATGGTGTTTTCATTTCTTCTCAGGGAATTTCTCTGTGTTATAATCTACTCCCTTCCAAATATCCCAAACAGGACATCTGACAGTCTGGCAGGACTTTGTAGAGGAGGGTAACATGGTTAAGAGGAGACACTCAGGGGGTTATGGTGGGTGAGTCAGAAAGGGAAAGCTGGAGCTACAAAGTCCTAGAGGGAGGTTGTAGGAAAGTTGGTTTCAAGTTACCATCCTTTGGCAAACAGAACAGTTCAGTGTGGTATTCAGAGTGTTGGCTTGGAACCTGCCCACCTACAAGCTTTGTGATCCTGAGGAAGTTACATAACTTGTCCAAGGCTCAACTTTCTTATTTGTAAAATGGGGATCATAATGGTACTTACCTCAGTGGTTTGTTGTCTTATAGGAAATAATGCCTGTGAATGCACACCAGGCACTGGCCAAAGGCCAACACGCAGCAAGACCATCATAAGTAACCAAGGCTGTCATAAAACTCTCAAATACTACTGCTGTGAGTACCAAGAGGGTAAACCAGCTGTAAGTACTACCCAACTGTAAGTTGTTACTCATTTTATGATGTTAGGTTGGAGAGGTTGGAAAAAGTTGGAGGGTATGACCTCGTCTTCACTATGAGACACGCATGAAGTATAAGCAGATATGGACAAGGAAATGGAGGTGGACAATGATAGAGCTGGAACCCCAGAAGAACAAAAAATGAGGCCAGAGAAACAAGAAAAAGCCAATCAAGGTGATGCTAATGGTTAAGTGGAAGGGAGGAGGGCCACCTTAGGGACCTCCGTACTTGGAGTACACAGCAGTCTTGAAGCAGAGGAAAGTTGTAGTTAAAAAAAAAAAAACAAAAAACCCCACATAAAGATACATGTAATCACAGGCTGCCTGGTCTTCTGTTGAATGTGATTTTTCAAGTTCATACATCATTTATAAAACTACATTTGTGGCTCTAGGAATGACATTGCTCTTCCCTGGAGGAGATGCTAAGAAATTTTTTTTGTTTATTCTTTTGCATTTTAAATTTATTTATTTATTTATTTATTTATTTATTTATTTATTTATTATGTATTTATTTTTGCACAGAAAGTCCATTGTTACAGGGTCTGACCAGCCACGTGACTCCCTTGGTCCCAGAATTCTTGAACCCAGCACATATCCAGGAGAAGGCCTTGGCTCATCAGGTCAACAGCATACAGCACAAGTCTGCAAAGGAGTCCAAAGCTCCACAGCCCAAGGACATATTCCTGCCTGTATGGGGTGGTAACAGTTTCAATTTCTCAGCAAAAACCTTGCAGCCTGAACAGGCTGTCATCCCCAATTTTTCAGCAAAAATCATCTCACCTAACCAGGCTGATACCCCTAATTCTTCAGAAAAAAATATCCCACTCAAGCAGGCTGACATCTCTGATTTCTCAGCAAAACCCATCTCACCCAAAGAGGGTAACACCCCCAGTTTTTTAGCAAAAATCATCCCCCCCAAGCAGCGTGATACCTTCAATTTCCCAGCAAAAACCATCCCATCCAATCAGCCTGACACCCCCAATTTTTCAGCAAAAACCATCCCACCCAAGCAGGCTGACACCTCCTATTCTTCAGAAAAAATTATCCCACCCAAGGAAGGTGAAATCCCCAATTCCTCGGAAAAAAACATCCTGAGAAAGGATGACACTACATCTACTTCTTCAGAAAAAAACATCCTGCGCAAGCAGAGTGACACCACCAAATCACCAGCAAAATCCATCCTGCCTAAACAGGGCAGTAGCCCTAAGTTCTTAGCAAAATCCATCCTGCCCAAACAGGCCAACACCCCCAAGTTGCCAGCAAAAACTCTCCAGTCTAAGCAGATCAATAGCCCCAAGGTTTTAGCAAAAAGCATCCTGCCCAAGCACGGCCAAACCTCCAAGTCCTCAGAAGAAAACATACTGCCCAGAGAGGGTGACATCAAGTCCTCAGAAGATACCATTCAGCCCAAGGAGGGTGACATCCCCAAGTCCTCAAAAGAAATCATCCAGCCTGTAGAAGGCAATGTCCTGAAGCCATCAGGGACAATGGAACTCCTGGAGGTGGACTTGGTGAAAGTGATCCTGAACAAGGAGGACTTTGAGTTGGCGCTCAAGGAGGCCGGGGAGAGGCTGGTGGCCGTGGACTTCTCGGCCACCTGGTGTGGGCCTTGCAGGACCATCAAGCCCCTTTTCCGTTCCCTATCCTTAAAGTATGAGGATGTGGTGTTCCTGGAAGTGGATGCTGATGAGTGTGAGGAGCTGGTGAAAGACCTGGAGATCATTTGTATCCCAACCTTTCAGTTTTATAAACAAGAAGAAAAGGTGGGAGAATTTTGTGGCGCTGTTAAAGAAAAACTTGAGGCAATCATTGCAGAATTAAAGTAATTGTGGCTCCTGAAAGCACCGTAAATAGCTAGTCATAGCTTGTGATTTTATTTACCAAAAAAGTTGAGGCGTAACCAAAAATGTATGTCTGAGTGACACCTGTTCATAAATTATGAAGTATTAACTTCACCTTTTCAAAAAGTAGTAAAGTACTAGGGCATATTGCGACCACGTATTCATTGGTAGGAAGTTGTGTTATTAGAATTTCCTTTGGTGGAGATTAAGAGTCCACGCATCTCCTATTTTTTTTTATCATGATTTGTTTTTGGAACTCACCCTTGAAATTCAGTTCATTTGGTGTTAGTGGCAACATTGGAAATTTAGATAGTTCTTCTGTAGAAGTTCATTATTTAGAGATGACGAAGACTTCCCTTCTCACTTGGGGTTTCTGATGAGACACTTTGGGAAATAATGAATTTGAAAGATTCACATTTCATACCTAACCTCTTCTATGTACAGGGAGTGCTATGGAGGCCTCAGGAAACCCCATGGGCTCACCAGCCCTGCGTGAGATTTGTTGGTGGCAGAGTTGAGACCCAGGCCATGTTCCCAGATCTCAAGGGCAGGCCTCTTTCTACTAATTTCCACAAAATCTGAGACAGAGCTCCTAGCTTCTGGTTTCTCAGACCGAGAGCTTTATTATTCAGGTCAAAGTCAGGGCGATCCTCAATGCCATTATGACATCAGCTCCCTGGTGGCAGAGTTCCTACTTTGTGTCCTGGTATCTGGGTTTCTGAAACCTGCTGCCAGATGTCTCAGGGCCAAAAAGCCCAGGTCTGGGTCACAAGATGGTGGCTTGGTCCAGAGTTTAGTATTTTTTTTAAATGTATATGTGATACACACACATATAACCGCATGTATTAATGTATACAATTTGATGAATTTGGACACATGCATACACCCTTGATGTTCATTATCACAGTCAAGGTAATAAACATACCCCTCACATCCAGAGTTTCCTTGTGTGACCTCTTTTTTGTTATGGTGGTGATGGTGGTGGTGGTAAGAGCACTTAACGGGAGAGCTAACCTCTTAACAAAATTTTCAATGCACAACACTGTGTTGTTAACGATGGGTACTCAATCATACAGCAAATCTCTAGAACTTACCCATTCAGTATAACCAAAACTTCTACCCATTGAACAACTCATTTCTCCCCCTGTCCCTCATCAGCCATCATCCTATCTTCTGCTGGTCCAGAGTCTTTTCAAGAATTTGGACTAGTTGTCTTCATTTCAAAAACAGGATTCCCTTTAAAATTTGAATTCTTCTAGTTTTTCTTGAAAAATGATAAAAATCTGGCAAACTGGGCTTTCATTACCTCAAGAAACCAATGTAATCTTAAAGGCTGAGTGGCACTGCTTCCCATTGGTGGTGAGGAACCTGGCTGGCTTCCTTTAAACAGTGGAGTTATAATCCCTACCTTATAGGGATATAACCTATAATCCCAACCGCAGGAGCGGGCTGTCCCCACAACTCCCGCTGTGTGCCTACTGACTCCCATTAGTAGTTCAATCTTAGGCCTCAGGCCTCATCTGAGCCACGCACCTAACAATAGAAGTGCCACACATACTTGGACTTTTTTCCAAAAACATTTGGAATGACCTACAAAAGTCTTATTGATAAGGCTAACAAATTCATGAAAATGAATAAAATGTCAACTGAGGCCTCATATAATCACTCTGTGTGAGTGGCAGATTTTGTTCTGAGCTTCTTAGCAGTGTGGAGGGGGCAGAGGGTGAGAAATGGGAAGCTCAGACACCCAGATGTCATTACCCCAAAGGCAAAAACACTGGAATTTGAGAAATGAGTCAATGATTTCCCATAACTAAATTCTGGAATGAAAATTTTCACCTGGGAACCTCTGGATGAGGTCCTTGACAGTATGTTTTATAATAAATTCAGAAACAATTCTCATATAGCTGTTTCTGCTAATAATCTCTCATGAAGCCAAAGCTAGGATCATAAACCACTTTTCAATGAGAGGATTTGGGATTCAGGGTGTGCAAGTATGTAGCTTTTGATTTTCATATAAATGGACTTCTATTAATGAGCCATATTTCTGTTCTTTTCATCTGGTAGAGAGACTTTCTTCTGATTGTTTCACTCAGATGTGTTCTTGTTTTCCATATAGAACAGGATGGTTTCATTAGAACTTTATCTGCTTAGACATTTATGAATTAATCCAACCCCTCTGCTACCAGAGCCCTGTAGTTAGCCTAAAACACTTTCGACTGTGTAATTTGGAGGACTAGAGACCCCAAAATCTAACATTAATGAATTATACCAACAACTATTTCTGGGACCGGAATATTGAAGGTGTTTGTTTGTTTGGGTTTTATTTTGGTTTTGGTTTTGGTTTTTATCATAGGTCTTTATATTTAGGTTACTAAGTGATGACATGGACAACAACCTAAAGAAAACCCCTGAAAATAATTGTGATAGATTTTTCAAGTGGTTTGATAACATTACTGATGTAAATCAAGGGAGGAAGGCAAAGCATACCTCTGCAAAGGCAACTCTGCAGGGCCAACATGCCGCGGAGCAAGTGTGCGGCTCACTGACAATCTAATTTGATCCAGGGATAAAATCTAAACTACCAGAGAACTGATTCATGTCCTTCAAACTACCCACCCTAAGTACCATTTCTCTGGACTGTTGGATTATAAATAGTCACCAGGTCAAAGTTATGTTCCCTGGTACAAAGCTTGAGTATGGACATTCTGTTTTGCTAAATAAGAATCATGCACTTAAAAAAAAATGACCCAAGCAATTGTCATCACCTCTAATATTGAGCATGAAGGAGAAATAAGAAGCCTTTCTAATGAGAAAGAAAATTCCAGGTAATCATATTGGCTGTGAATGATGATAATATAAGTAGAGTCCTAACAAGAATCAGTGGAAAACCTGTTTGATTTGATAAGAAAACTCAACAGGGGCACTGGGTGGCTCAGTCAGCTAAGTGTCTGACTCTTGATTTCGGCTCAGGTCATGAACTCAGGGTCATGGTGTGGAGCCTGCTTAAGATTTTCTCTCTCCCTCTTCCTCTGCCCCTCCCCACCTTGTGCACATGCTTTCACTCTAAAACAAAACAAAACAAAACAAAACAAAACAAACCTCAACAAAATGGCAGTATTCAGAATAATCCCTCCAAAATCGATAGCTTCCTTTTGATTCAATGATAAGTGATTTGGAATCATTATGGAAAAAAATCTCACTTACAATAGTGACAAAAAAATAAAACACCTGGCAATAGTCCTAACAATAACAGTAAGGATTATTAAGACTAACTCTAAACACTTTGAGACATATACAAGTAGGTCTGAATAAAGTGAGACACAGTCCATATTCCACATTGGAAAGAAAGATAGAAAAAATGGTGTCTTTTCACTTACTTAGACTTAATGTGGTCCCAACCAATATCTCAATGAGATCATAGGGAAGACCTGACAAAATACTCAAAAATTCAAGAATAGGTAGGAAACAGTCTTAAGAAGTAATGAAGAGAAGTTAGCCCATCAGATAGCAAAATGTGTAATTAGTACAGTAATTACACAGTAAGTGTAGGGAAACCAATAGAAATATTGGTGAAGAAAAAAAAGAGTAACAAGACATAATAGTAACCCAAAATCAGATTTCAGGATACAAGTAGTAATATATTAATAAAGAAATATTTCAGTTTGATCAAATGTGAGTGAGTAATTTTTTTGTGTGTGTATTTACATTGTTTAGCATATTTATTCAATTTTTTTTTGCGTTCTATTTTTTAAAATTTATTTTTATTGGCATTCAATTTGCCAACATATAGCATAACACCCAGTGCTCATCCCGTCAAGTGCCCACCTCAGTGCCCGTCACCCAGTCACCCCCACCCCCCCCCCCCACCTCCCCTTCCACCACCCCTTGTTCGTTTCCCAGAGTTAGGAGTCTCTCATGCTCTGTCTCCCTTTCTGATATTTCCCACTCATTTTTTTCATTTCCCCCTTATTCCCTTTCACTATTTTTTATATTCCCCAAATGAATGAGACCATATAATGTTTGTCCTTCTCCGGTGAGTGGGTAATTTTTAAAAAATTGTTGAAACATTAGGTGTCTAGGCCTCTCTACTTGAAAAATCAATTTAGTGGTTGTGGGCAGGGTGCAGGAATCTCTTCCCATAGTCCAAATTCAGCCCCCTGCCCTACAAATTCTCATCCCCTGTTCACTGAAGTCCCTAAACAGGTTTCCTCTGGACAATTACTTTCCTGCACAGCATCACCTTTATCCAAAGTCCACTCATCTCACCAGACGCCCACAGGCCTAGCCCACAAAGGTTGTCTTATCTCCAAATTGGTCCCGTTCCCACAGCATTTCCTTCCTGAGTTTCAGTTACTCAGTTTGGAAAAATCACTGCTGGAGAGAGAGGGTGGCCCAGTCAAGGCAGGGCGGTTGGCACGGGCTGGGGTTTGCTGTCCAAGTTCCATACTAGAGGCTAGGGCTTGAGTGGGTTCAGTCTCCTTTGAGATTTCCCCACTGGCAGGAATCCTCATTAGCATGCCTCTTGTTTTTCTGATGATTCAGAGCATTACTGTTGGAACAAACATGTTTCCACATCATCACCCTGCCTCAGTGACGGAACTGCCAAAACCCGTAAGGATATTCCTCCCATAGGAACCCCTTTTAACTGTCCTTATAGTTTGCAAGGCTGCTTCTTTTCCAGTGGAGTTAGGACTTCACGCTATTAGCTGGAGCATCCTTTCTTCATACTCTTTCTCTCAAGTAGGTTCCACAGGCCTAACAGGAAAAGAAAATAGGTTCATTGCTGAGTCATATTTACAGGGTATTATAAATTGAGGCATATGAAGATTGTTATGAGTTTATTTGAGCAAAAATTAATTCCAACAGGACAGAGCCAAACTAGAAATGGTTAGGTGCACTCTGACAACAAGAGCCAGGGCAAGACAATGTAGAGAAGGTGTGCAAACAAAGGAAGGACATTATTTGATTGGTGATAGCTTCGAGCCTCATTGGCTGTTTGTGATTGATTGTCCTTAGGTTTTGATTTTATAACCTTGAGGCACTTATAGGCTTAGATTTTGAACTTCTTCAAAATTTTTGAACTTCACTTATTACATCCACCACCTTCCTTTTTCTGGTCAATGGAAGAGAGGGTGGGAATGAGAAGAGTGGTTTGCTCTTCTACAGTCCCTGACCAAAAAAAAAAAAAAAAAAAAAAAAAAAGAAAGAAAGAAAAAAGAAAAAAAAGAAAGGAGGGGGTAAAAAAGGTCAAAATATGAAAAACAGTATGATTCTTATTTTCTGTGAAAATTGAATAAAGTATTGTTGGCTCTCTGTGCATGACTTTTTCTTTTGTTCTATTCTTGTTTTTTTTTTTTTTTTTTTTTTTTTTTTTTTGCTGCTTACATATACAGGGAAAAGAAAAAGCAATCAATGAAATAGTTTGGAGACCCCAACTGCTAAAACAAAATCTGGGAGGATTGAAATAAGAGGGACTAAGCACATGGTCAAGGATGCTCTGGCAGTCTTCAAATGCAGACCTTAATCTAAGGCTTTGTGTTCTGGTTGAGCATTCTGGGCCTTGCTGGCTTTGTGTTACAAGTAGTCTTAGAGACTAAGTCCCCAGAAGTTCTGGCTGGAGATGAAGTGCCTAAGTGGTCGAGAAAGCCATGGGGTAGGTGCTATATTTGTGTTTTTGCGGCAAGTTGACAGAGACCCAACTCAAATCTGGTCCAGCAAAAACGGAAAATGTGTTGGATCTTGAAACTGGAAATTCTAAGAGGACAAACAGTTTCAGGTGTATGTGGAGGTTCAAACATCATCAGGACACTGATGTTTTCCACCGCTCAACTTAGTTGCTTATCTAGATTTTCTCATTGATTGCTTCTGTGGCTCATGATCACCGATAAAGAGCGAGTCTGTGTAACTCCAAATAATAAAAGTCCCAGGAAAGATTCTGCTTGGCTGGGTCATGTGACAATCCCTGAACCATTCTGTGAATTGGGTGGGGATGGGGTGCTCTGATTGGTCAGGCCTGAGTCACTTTGTACCCCAGGAGCAGGGTCAGTGCCATCAAACCATAAGAGCTAAGATGGTTACACAGAAAGTGGAAGGAAGAGAGTTGCCATCCAGACAAGCATATCTGTGGCATGGGTCACATTTGGTACCACTGCAGTTAGCCTAAGAACTATACTGAAAATGTGGTTAGAATCACCATTATCCCGATTTATAAATCCCTGTGAAAAACTCAACCCAATAAGAAAAGGCTTATCAAATGCACATATCAAATTCCTTTTAAACATATTTTCTCATTTCATTTTAATCCAGTCTGATTTCCTTAAGAACTAAATAATACTCTGTGAAGTAAGTAATGCCCTGGGACTTACTCAAATGACAAATGATAACATTTAAGTTTTGCTCAAGATGTCTTATGGAATATGAATCAAAAAAGAATACCAAACACGAAGTGGATGCTCAGAAAGATGCAAAGAATATAAACAGGGTAAGACAGTTTTGGGGTTTGTTTGTCTAAGTGAGGCTTTTGAACTTTATTGTTCTCTAAGTGTGAGCAATTTGATTTAACAGTGAAGTGGGGAAGCCTACATAAACTACTTCTTGGGTGGCTTTTTGAGGCAGAAATGTTTATTTCAAGTAAATCATATTCAATAAATATTTAAAACTTATGGTATATTGCTGCCTAGAGTATTTCATTGTGATTTTTGGCAGATTTTTAGGTTTCCCAGATCTTGTAAGGGAACTGTGGAATGGTATATTCAATGGAGATAAAAGTTAACTGAAAAATAAAATAAACCAAAAGGTATAAGAGAAGTTAGTCTTCAAATTTTGAAATAGGGATACCTGGGTTCCTCAACTGGCTAAGCATCCAATTCTTGATTTTGGCTCAGACTGTGATTTCAGGGTTGTGGGATCAAGCCCCACATTGGGCTACATGCTCAGCAGAGTCTGCTTGAGATCCTCTCTTTCCCTCTCCCTTTGCCCCTACCCTCATCTCTTCCCAAAATTTGAAATAGTGGCATTTTAATCAGGAGATCCTTTAACACCTCAGTGAAAAAGTCACCCAGTGCAACAATGACAAACATTGGGATCTAGATATAAGGGAGCCGGAGAAAGCCCAAGGCTGTAGCTTCGAGGTTTAGGAAAATCAGAATTTTCAAATTCCAGAATGGAAAAAAAAAGATGATTGTTTAAAAATGAAAAAGCTGATATTAGAAAATGATAAACATGAAGAAGTTAAGGTTGGTTAAGACAGGCAGTGATTGAAATGAAGAAAGGCAAATTGTGAGCACTGAAAGAAATGGTGACCATTCTACTATGTAGAATGTTGATTAGGAGTATATTACTTTTACCCACACAAGTTGAGAGTCATCTTCTCTTAGGTTAAGATGGTGATTTCAAGTAAGAGGGATATCTGGCTTGGGGAAGAGCTGAGAAGAGCATGGCTGTTCCTACACAGGATGGTTCTGCAGGTCTGCATTTCTGTTTTCCCTAAATGCACCTGAAGGGTTTCTGGCCTCTGCAGAGCCACCTAACTGGTGGGACTTGAGAAAGGTGGAAAGAAGGACTGCTTCTCTCTCCTGTGCTCCAGGAAGGCCACAAAACCTTGGTGTTTGAAAGGCAAAGCTAAATGCAAGTGTAATGACTCACAGATCAATATCTTTTACTGACATTAGGAAGATACAGAAGGAAGTCACCAGTTAGCTGTGCGTTCTTAGTTTAGAGATGGCAGATGAGGCTAATTGCCTCCTAGGGAAGGCTTTAGAGAAGATTTCCCTTAAATCAGGCCAGTTAACAATGGAAAGACTATAGTGTGTTGTCATGCTACCAGAAATAGCAAAATAACTGGAACTGGAACAGCATAGTATAACAATTCAGCATTAATGGATTTTTTAATCTCCCCATGTTCATTTCCCTAATAAATTGGATCTCTTTCTATGAGTTCAAAATTACTCATATGATAAGGATGCTTACTTTCAAATAATCTCTATTTTGGCATCTGAGATTTTTAAAAAGATATTTATAAATCCAAATTATAATTCTACTTCATTTTGGATTGCAAGTTTCAAAACGTATATTGATAGAAAAATGGTAAAGTTGGTAGCTGTATTGGTTGGATACCAGCTGCCATCATTCATCCTCTTCAGATCCCATCTATGTACTGATTTTTTCTGTATGTGCCCTAAAAAAAAAAAAGCCCCCCCAGGCCACGATTTATTATGTAAGGTTCAGATACTACAAATGTTTATCACTGGTATTCATGTTGAAGGCAGGAAGATGGGGGCATATGTCAGTAATGAGCTCTATTCACAGCCAATAGATAAACTCTTGAATGCAGGGAATATTCAGAGCCCATAGGCTATGGGAGAACTACTTAGAGGTGCTTGTGAAACTGAAAACCCTTCTGTCTTAAAAATCAATACATTGATTTTTTAATTTTTAAGATTCTTCTACTGTTTATTGACTTACTCAAATATGAGCTCTTGATAACCCTAGGTTATCCTTTTGGATGGAGATTAGATGCCTTTTCAACAATCCAAGTGAAACATGTCCCAATGTCCCCTCTCCAGGTGGAATAGGACTTGAGCTGATCAGCAAGGGAATTACAGACTTCCTGAAAGTTAAAGGCTGAGAGTAGAGGCCTCTCTTGTCTCAGGCAGCAGAGATGACTACACAGCTGAAAATGAAGCACTGAGAATGAGACCCAAGAACCCAGAAGACTACAGAAGGTGCCTCAACCATAGGGGAGATCAGTGGGTATAAAAGTCAGAATCTGGTTACAGGGCATGGGGACAAGGTGGGCTCAGGTGAGACAACATACAGAAGGTGTGGGAAGTGGAGAAAGTGGTCACCTAGGACAACCACTGGTGAATGGGGTAGATGTGTGGTGCTGAGTTGGGTCATGTTGACGTCAAGAGCCATGATGAGAACGGACAAGATCTTAGCACTTGAGTGCCTCCCTAGCAATACACTTACTATGTTTTTCCAAGTAGATCGAGTGGGGCCCCAAGCCTTGCCTTGTGGCCCTTAAGATCCAGCTGAGTGCATGGTGTTGGAGGTGTCAATGGTGGGAAAAGATGCAGTAGCACAGCTGATGGCAAGCTCTGCTGTTCTGGAGCATGATCATATCATCTGCAGCAGATAATTCAACACTTTTTGAAACACAGATCCCAGTGTGTTACTGGGACACCTAGGGACTAGACATCGGGGACTATTGCTCTTAGGGGCTGTCATAAAGATTTCTGTTAGATCCTTCAAGTCGTAAATTGGCGGGCCCCAGCAGCCGTCCATGGTGAGGCGGGCAGTGTACATTTGGGATTGAGCCCAAGCAGGAGAAAGAGGACAATTATTCTGCCTGAACTCATAATCCAAATTCCATGCCACCCATGGTGGTTGCCCCAGCACCCCAGCACCAGCTCACAGCCATGGCCACGTGGAGGTTCTGTGCAACAAGCTCAGGAGGAGGAAAGCGTTCAAACTTGGTTTACGGATCAGTCAGCTCAGTGTGTGGGTGCAAGGTGAAAATGGACAGGTGGTTGTATTACAGCCACCTATCAAAGCAGATAATAAAAAACAGTGGAGATGAAAATCCCAGGGTGCAGCTCTCTTGTTCCTGTCCGATAGCCATCCTGCTGCAAGGTTTTGGGGTGAGGAAGGACAGATGAGAAGAACTGCAGGGAAAGGAGATGAAGGGATCTAGCAGTGGAGCCCAAGGTTGATCCAAAACCACTGCCAAAAAGTCTAGGTCTATCGGTCCATCCTAAGTCTGAACTTGATATAATAAGGTCTGGGAGTTCAGAGCATGGACCACCAACAAGAGAATTAAAAATATACTTGTGTTGAAATAGTCTTTGAAACACATAGCTTCTGGGGGAAAAAAATAAAAAGGAAGGGAAATTGTCAACATCTAAAACTGCATATGTACTTACCTTTGATCTAAAAATTCCACTCCTAGGAATTTATCCTGCACATAGACCTCTAACAACATGAGAAAACATTATATATATACATACATATATGATTATTCACTGAAGCCTTAGTTGATGATTGCACAATATCTGAAAAAAACCTAAATTATTTGTACATAGGAGAGTATATAATATCTGCACAATGGAGTACTATTCAGCTACAAAAAAGAGTGAGGAAGCCCTCTGTGATCTAATATGGAGTGATTTCCTGGATTAATTAAGTGAGAAAAAAAAGCAAAGTATAAAAAAGAATATAATATTTAATCTTTTAAGTAAAAATAAGAGTTATATAAGAAATTACACATGTGTCTGGTCATTACACCAAGGAGGGAAAAAGAATATTTTTGGCTCTAAGAACCATATCAATGCTTCACATACCCCCAAAATAAATAAGTAAAGCAAAGACGAGGGGCAAAATGGAATACAAACAGGAAAAAATGAGTTTATTTGTATTACAAGTGAGTAATATAACCATAGTGAATAATATAACCATAGTGAAAGGAATGGGAAAGGAATGTACTTACATAGGTAACCTTGAAAAAGTGTTCTGACTGTATACTGTAAAGTAAAAGACAAAATGCACTGTACACAAATATCCTACTCTGGTTAACAAATCTGTTTTTCCCAGAGGTATGGGTTAGCAATTCTGAGATTACTGTATTGCATTCTAGGATTGAGCAAATAAGTAAATTTATTGTGGGTAATGAGAATAAGATTATTATTATAATAATCTATTATCCTATGAGAAAGAAGTTATAACTAAGGGATAAGAACACTAGAATGAACTCTGTGACATTAGATTGGGATGGAAGGTATCAGTATGAACTTGTTCTTTTTAAGATAGATAGGGACGCCTGGATGGCTCAGTGGTTAAGCTCTGCTTTTGGCTCAGGGTGTGATCCCGGAGTTCAGGATCGAGTCCCACATCAGGCTCCCTGAGGGGAGCCTGCTTCTCCCTCTGCCTATGTCTCTGCCTATTTCTCTCTGGGCCTCTCATGAATAAATAAATAAAATCTTTAAAAAATAAGAGATGATAGATAGATACTAAATATATATGCCTGTATATTTAAGTATATGAATTTCATAACTTTGTCTATGAAAGGGCCTGGAGGCAATGACACTCCAGTAGCATGAGCACATGTAGGGGCCAATCTTGGTTTCTAACTGCCATCATCCAATAAAAGAGATCAGGATCCTCAGGGATTTAGCAAGGGAAATATAGGATGATCCTGAAACATCTTGGGGTACTATAAAGTGCTCAAAAACGATGGTGACATGCTGAAAGACACATGAGCCAAAGTGAAGGAGCACCAATAACCAAATGTGGGAGAAGGTGAGTACAACATAAATAATGGTAATAGTGGGTTAAAATAAAATAAATTTCCATGAGCCCATATTCACATACATAGATAATTAAATGAATGATGGAGAAGGGATCATTTACTGTTCCTTGCAGTTGATTCCAGTGAATGAATGTAGAAGGAATGATGGAAACTATAATCACTTGTTCTAGGCAAGAATCATTGACAGATACTAAAATGAGTGAGTGAAAGTTCGATTAGAAACGGGGGCATCTGCAGAGTCTCAAAGTGTCTCATTACAAGGTACTATTACAGAGGGAAAAAAAATAGTAACTTTACAGTGGAGAAACTGGCAGATACCACTTGAATCACATAAGCAAAGCCTTCAAACCAGAAACAAACTGGCATTGTATACATCCGATAGAATGCATTGGGAAGAGCCAGACACCACTACTGCGGTATCCTAAGAATGCAGAACCTTAGCCCAATCAGGAGAAAACATCAGACACACCCTAAACTTGGGGCATTGTAAAATAACTAGCCAATACCCTTCAAGAATATCAAGGTCGCGAAAAACCGACAAGTGTGTTCCAGCTGGAGGAGATGAGGGAGAGATCACAACTAAATGCAAGGTGGGGACTTGAATTGTATCCTGGACAAGTCAGAGGACGTTATGAGAAAACTGGAGAAATTCTAAGAAGGTCTATGGACTAGTTAACAATATTGAATCAATATCTTTTTCCTGTTTTGGGTAATCATTCTAGGGTTATGTAAGATACTAACTTTAGGGGATTCTAGGGGAAAGCAAGTTGTAAATGGAACTCTCTGAACTCTTTTTGCAAATTTTGTAAGTCTAAAAATATTTCTAAGTAAAAATTAGAAAACAATAAATGTAGATGAAGTACCTTCTGGATCCCTGGCCCTATTCCAGATCCTGGAGATAAAGCAGTAAACAACCTGCGGTCCATGCTCTCAGGGGGGCTTACATTAAGCTATAGACCCCATGTTAATCACTGACCATTTGTAATAGAGATGATAAGAATATGATTCTTTAGAGATGGAATTATTCTGGCTCAAGGTTTAAATAATTTATACTAGCACTCAGCTTCCATCTCGATGGTTTCATAAAAGCAAATGTACAATCAAGGACCAAGCACTGTTTACCACATTGCCAGACAGTTCTGGGATTTATATACTCCTTTCCAAAATGGCATGGTTACTAAGTCTTCTTGGTGAGTGTAGTCTAACTTCAGCTTAATGTATTTCTTCTGAAATTGAACCACTCTGGTTAAGACTGATGTGTTAATAACCAGACATTATCTAGATTGCACTTTCTACGTCACTATTGAAACACAAAGTACGACTCATACACACTAAAATTTCAACTTCATTTCCATTCTTCAGTTTTACAATTCTTCCATATCTGTGATTCTGTTGATTTTCAACCAGATAAAAAATAGGATAAACTACATTTCAGTTGCTTTGTGCTGATTTATTTGCTCGAGTTGCTTCAAGTTACCTTCTTTTGGTAAGGAAGTTGGGCAAGGGACAGCCGGGTGGGTCGGTTCAAACGCTGACTCTCGTCCCTGACCACAGAGTGCAGTTGTGGGGATAAGTGAAACTGGCCAGAAATGAGGATGGATGCTGTAGGTCTGATATTTGCATGGCTTATTCTTTGCCAGCATGTGCCAGCATTGGTGGAACAGTCATGTAAAGGAAGTTGACAGGAGAGAAATAGAATGTGAAAAAAAAAATTAGGCAATGTGTGTGTTTTTCCAAGAGTTCAAGCATTTTTATCACATCTGTGAGAAAGTAAAATCGTGTGAACCATTGAGGCTATGATAAATTTCCCGAAGACTTTAATTCTAAATAGAGCACTCAATCTGAGGAAGCAGCTCAATCAGTTCAACAAGCTGCCATGGCCATGTAATTGCATCTAAATAAAATTAAATCTACACAACTTCTTTCAAATATGATACAAACTGACAATGGCTCATAAATAAACTACAAAGACCATTGCACTCAGTGCAGTACCTAGAATACCTACAGTGTGGAATACTTCCTCTATGATGTCGTGCTATCTACTCGACTCACATATTTCTTGGCACAAACCATCTAAATGAATGAGTCAGTGAAGTCCAGGCACCCTCAACTGGCTTGAGTGAACTGTTCACTCTATGCTTGCCACCCCCACTCCACCTTGCACCAACAATGGTTGTGGTGGGTGAACACATCATATTTGCCTTTATACTGACCTTTTCAGATTCCTGACTGGCAACTGGTTAGGTCTCAGGTTGAGTAATTATTTAATCACTGGATCCCTATCTTCCATTTGGCCCCTAGGCTTAACCCACTGGTTTTCCTTAATCTCTGCAATCAAAAAAGTGATCCTCAAATAGATTAATATTTCTATTTTTTAATGTAATGATTAAGAACTTACTTAATATAATCCAAACTTCTGTGAAAGCACCAGGAGCAAGCTCAATGGGATGCCTAAAGAAATTTTTTTTGGAAGGAATTAGAGTTCTATTGAGTTTACAGCGGGACAATTCAATTTCTTGATTTATTTTACTTTCTTCACATAAATCAATATTCCTAATTACTTACCAAAAATGGACACTCACTCTTGCCTATGAATGAGCGATGATGAAGTAAATAACGGTAACAGTAAAATTTATTGAGCACTTACGTGTGCCAGGTATTGTGTTCAGGTATTTATAAGTATTGCCGCTTTAGTTTTCACAACAATCCTGTGAGCTATATGGTTTTATTATCCCCATGTAAATGATACAAAAATTGAACCCAGATTTGAATAAGCCGGAACTCTGATCCCTGAGCTAGTGCTTAAAATGGCCAGGACAGGTAAGGTCAGAAAAGCTATTGAAATACAAGAAGACAGCAAGAACACAGTGACAGAATGAAATGAATAAGCATTTGTTTTTACAAATAAAAACAAAAATATTTATTCTTTTATTTTATTGGGTACAATATACCCCACATAAAATTTGCATTTGAACCATTTTTAAGTGTAAAGTTCAGTGGTATTAAGCACATACTGTTTTGCAGTATCACCACCATCCATCTACAGAATTTTTTTTTATCTTTCCAAAAAGAAATTCTGTAACCATGGAACACTAACTCCCCATTCCTACTCCCCCAGCCCCTGGCCACCACTTTTACTTTCTGTCTCTATGAGTTTCACCACTTCACGGCGTGTCACAGAAGTGGAATCACACTGTATTTGTTCTTTTGTGTTGGGCTTATTGCACTTAGCATAATGCCTTCAAGATTCAGTAGTATTGTAGCCTGCATCAGAATTTCCTTTTGAAGGCTGAATAATATTCTGTTATATGTATTTACCCCAAAATGAGCAAAAAAACACCCTTCGGAAAAAAATAAATATTGGGCCACCTGGTGGCACATCTGCCTTCGGTTCAGGTCATGATCTCAGGGTCCTGGGATGGAGCCCTGCACATCCCATTGGGAATCCCTGCTCAGTCTGCTTCTCCCTCTGCCCTTCCCCCAACTCATACTATCTCTTTCTCTCTCCCTCAAATAAATATTTTTTTTCAAAAGAAAAATAATAAAAGTTCTCACAGAAAATCTTAGAAAGGGGTGGTGTGTGTGTGTGTGTGTGTGTGTGTGTGTGTGTATAAAAAATAGGATATGTACCTAGACATAAAAAATGCAACAATCTTGAAATGGTCAGGTATCTGCAAAACATTTCCTAACTCTCTGGGACTTGATCACTCTGGGACTTTCTTTAGAATTCTTCCATAATTCCTTTCAGTTTCTTCTCTTAAAGTATACCACACCATCACACATTAGATTATACTTGCTGAAGTCCTGTAAAACCATCAACTTCTTCTGGATTGAAATTAAGTATTAGCCTTCTTTGTGTCTGCCCTAGCCTGCACCACAGGACTTGGCCCCAAACAAGCTACCAACCAGCAACTGGAATAAAGGAAAACAAAAAAAAAGAATCCTCATTATCTTCAGGATATCCTGGAAAATTATTTCCAGTTAATAAAGTTTCTTCTCATTAAGAAAACAACATTTGGCAGTGGGTTTGTCTAATAATTTACATATGTACGGTTTATATTTCAAAGGAGATATCAAATTTTGTGAACAGTCACGTAACAATCATTAAATGCCAAGCACTATGCCAGGCACTTATGCAGATTCTACCATTTAAAGTAGGCATAGGCAATTTTTTTTTATTTTTTTAATTTATGATAGTCACAGAGAGAGAGAGAGAGGCAGAGACACAGGAGGAGGGAGAAGCAGGCTCCATGCACCGGGAGCCCGATGTGGGATTCGATCCCGAGTCTCCAAGATCGCGCCCTGGGCCAAAGGCAGGCGCCAAACCGCTGCGCCACCCAGGGATCCCCCAGGCATAGGCAATATTAAATACAGGATGTGTTGCTGCCATTTTATAGACAGGGCCATAGTGTTTAATTGCACAACAGGGCAAAAAGTGATGGAGTCTGAATTCCAGTCTGTCTGATGTCCAGATCTGTGTTGTTCACCGCACATCTACTCTAGGTTTTGTTAGGGGTATTCGAAGAAGTCCGTGTGTTCACAGACTATGAGAAGTCAGGCAAGGTGTCAAATGTGGATTTTAGGTTCACAGGCATCTTTCTATGCGTTTGGTTGCCTTTAAGAACTATATTTGTGGGAGAAAACACATCAAGAACTGCCAAGAATCTGGTTGCCTACAGGTGCCCTCACCTTTGCAATCCAGAGAAGTGAAATGAGCATGGAAAGAAGATAGTTCAATAAGTAAGGATAGATTCAATATGGAAACCAAACTGTTGATCCAAACAGTCTGAGGATACTTAAATATGCCCCTCCTTCAGCTGCTGACATGGAGTGGGACCTAGTAACTGATGACAACATGGGAGACAGACATCCTCAGTATGTGTTTGATGGAGGAGTGAATTGTTACAACCCTTTGGATAAAAAGTATGCAATATATATTGAAATAGGAAGTATCTGCGATTCAGTGGTCCCACCACTGGAAATCTCCTTGTGGATATAAAAGCATTATATAATAAAGATATGCATGCACATAAGGATGTTTATTGCTGTGCTATTGGTTGTGATAAAAGCCTAGATCAATTTACATGTCGATCAATAATGGAACAAGTGGTTCTATAGTAGGGTCATCTATTCTATGGAGTCAGCTGTTAAAAGACTGAGTTAGGTCTCTGCCAATTGACCTGGCCAGATAATACACTGTAAAGTGAATAAAGCAATGGTCTGGTAATATGTTAGAATTCATGTTAAAAAAATACACCAAAAAGGCAAACTAGCTATGTTTTTATAAGTATAGATAAGGTTAGAGAGTGATACACAACTCAGGCAGTTAAACTGGTTACTGTAAGTGGAGTAGAAATTGGGAAGTGTAGGAAGAAACTTTCTGTCCATATGCTTTTTTTGGATTATGTCATTTGTTACAATGGCACACACTGCTTTTACAGTATGAAAGATTAATTGAGAAAACACATATTCTTCAAGTGATTTTTCATAAACAAAGATGATTAATCTTACAGTTTTAACTGCTTTAAGTGGTTATAAAAAGAAAAATCCCCAAGATTGAGTCTTTTTTTCTAACTCTTCATCCAGCCTTGATTTTATCTGGTGAAGCGCCCATCTGCCTTCTTTTGGAATCTATATTTCTCACTGTAGTCTTACAAATGTGCTACAATAAGTACTACCAACAAATCCACATTTACATAATATTGCATCCCTGTGATACTTTCTGGCCTCTTACATATTGTAGTTTGTGATTAGTCTCTAATTATTGTATCTCTCTGTTTTAGGCAGATCCTTGTGTGCAGTGACTGCTTTATTCCTGTTTTACCCTCAGCATCCTGTTACTCAGTCAGGAGAATGGTTTGCAGTTCTTGCCTTCTAGAATGGCTCAGCAGATTTCCACCCTATTGACCTCCTTCCTGATCCACTCTTGGCTTCCTTGATGCCTCATTCTCTGCAATTATCCAACAACATAACCTGAAAGAACACAACGAAGAGAATTAGGTGCTTAGAAAATTGAGGGGGACGTGGAGGAGCAGGTTCTTGATTAGGCTCCCCAGGAATGACTCCAGGGCAGGACTGAACTGCCCCACCTGGGCAGCTGCTGCCTCTGAGGCTGTACCTTTTGCCTCTGACCCGGGGAATGGGAAGCTGGATCCAAGAAGGGGGGGCCACTGCTTCTGCTGACCTGCAACAACTGACGGTCTCTTAAGATCCAGGAAGTCAGTAAATGGAAGCTGGAATGCTGATGCAGAAAACTTCAAGTCTTGGGGGCGTTTGTCTCAGCAGAGAAACAGCCAGAGGCTGCAGAAAGCTGGCCTTGGTCTCATGTCTAACTTTTAAGTCTCGTCTGAGTGTATCTCACTACTCAAACTTATTTTAAGAACAGAATAATAGCTGCAAAGGAGAAGCTTCACGTTTGTCTCTTCTGCTTGAATATAGCCCTACAGGAGCAGCGACCATGTCTATTGGCTCACCACTATACCACCAGCACTTATCACGATGCCAGGCACACAGCCATAATTTAACATTTAGCATATATAAGGTAACGATGCTGGATCCAGGCACTACCCTAAGCTCTTCGTGTGCATTAACTCATTTAATTCTCACAACAAACCTCAGATGTAGGTATTATTATTCTCCCCAGTTTACAGATGTAGAGCAGGCATAGAGAGGTGAAGTAAGCTGCTAAGACCATACAATGGTGAACAGGACTTAAACCCAGCAGTTCAGACCCAAGGCCAGTACTCTTATTCTGTATGCCTTACTGCCTCAGTGTTTATTGCAAGTATGCCCATTTAAATGTTTACTGAGTTGTATTACACAGAGGCCTGATCACATACAAATTCATAATTACATAGTACTTTTATAAAGTTTAACATGTTTAACTACGGAGAAGATGGTTATACTTTGTTACCATTTGTACTGGTACCTTTTTTTTTTATCCTTGCCAAACCTGTGAGATAATCTGTCCAAAGGTGAATACCACTAGTGATTCAAGTAGATTGAAGTAATATTCAAGGACTTCATACTCCTTGGACTCATAAAAACTTCTTAGTAGCTAGAGAAATATGTTTGAGTGTGTGTGTGTATATGTACCTATATAATTGTATACATATATAGTATACATATTGTATACATTATACATATGTATGATTGTATACACATATATAATTGTATACACATATGTATATATGTATAGTTGTATATATGAAATATATTCCTAAGTATACATATAATTGAGTATGCATATACATGTATATATGTATTCTGTATATATATTTGCCAATACTTTAAGAGAACTTTATGTGCTATATTAATCAACGTAAGAGCAAACAGTAAACATTAGGCTCCACCTTTCTCCATTCCTAACTTAAATGTTAAACAACACACCGATCAATTACATTTTAATTTGTCTTAATCACTTTCAGTTGTCATTGCATTAGGGCTTTGGGAAAAACAAAAATGCACAGGATGGAAAATTGGGCATCTCCCCTTCTCAAGTTTAGCTCTGTTACTGTCGTGAGATGCTCTCGCCTGTGTTTTCATTCCCGTATTTGACAATAAAAGTACAACTTGCCGTTATTTGGTAGTTCTGAGAAGGGTGTGATGATGTCTGTAAAGCTCTCTGAAACTGCTAGAAGATGTTAATAAATACCAAAGCAGAAACCTCTTACATAGTGAACTGTTCAATGAGGGATAGGATGATTCAGGAGAACTCTGAGTCATTATCAACGCAGTGCTCTAAAACAGGAACAGAGCAATTATTCCAAAGATGTTTCAGGTATTCTTAGATGACCAGATATTTAAATTCTCATAGAGGTTTAAGACTGTAGGATATCTGAAGTAACATCGAGAAGACAAAAACGGTCGATTTCAAAGGTCATGGCTCAAAATAGGCCCAGGCTTCTTCATCAGGCTGGAAAACTGGAGCATAGGCACTTCAGCCTTCCCATGGAATTTAGGGCGAACGCGAGCCGCCGGCGCCTGGGGAGTGCCCGGGAGCTTCCGCAGCACGCGGTCCGGGATCCTCAGACGCTCTGCGGTCGGAGCGACGTCCACCTGGCGGCGGAGCAGCCAGCTCAGCCCAGGCGAAGCTGCCCCCGGACAGCAGAGCTCGCGCAGGGAAAACCCGGCGTCTGTGACCGCCGAAGGGCCGTGTGAGACCCCCCCACGCGCTGACCGTCAACCTCTCTGGACAAACGCCCAGTTGTGGTGTTCGCCTTTGACGATGACTGAAACCTCAAGATAAATTTCGTGAATGAAAATAAACCCGAGGAAAGGGGAAATCAGGACGCACTTGCCGAACGCGGCTCTCACGGCTTAGGCTGCGTGCCCGTCGGCGGGAGCGTCCCCACGCGGGCGCGGCTGCTCGCAGCGCGCGGGTCCAGGCGGCCCTCGTGCCCACGCTCATCCCGGGCCCTCCTCCGCGGCGCCTCCTCGGGACTCCGGGCCCGGCAGCCCCTCAGGCTCCCCGGCACAGCCGCCGTCACGCCTTCGCTCCAGGGCTTTCCTCCCTCGCTCAGTTTTACCATCCGCCGGAACTCACTTCCAACACGACGACGTGAAGGCTGTCCCGGCTCGGGTCCGCACCTGACAGAACCGAAGACTGGGCGCCCGCAACCCCACGCTGCGGGTGGGGACCCCCACTTGCAGCTGGGCAAGGGTGCTTCGTCCGCGCTCCCCGACGGCCGCGGCTTCCTGACCCGCTGACCCGGGGGGCTTCCTCCGTCGGCTCCGCATCGCTGGATGCAATTCAGGAAGCGGCAGATGTTCCGCTGGAGAACGACGGAGAATGTAGAGGGATGGGTGGACTGAGAAATCTCAGAAATCTTGGTTTTATATTTCTAGGCGGGGGACCTCAGGCCAGTTTTCAAAAGTTTTTTTTTATTTAAAAAAAATTTTTTTTTCGGCGCATACGAGACGCTGAGCGCCAAAAACGGCTGTCAGCCGGCCCACCCCAAGCGCCTCCAACGGACCTCACTACCCTTCCCGCCCACCAACAGCCAGTACTACAATTCCCGGCAAGCACCACGCAGTGCCGCAAAAAGACCGGGCCCCACCGGCATGCTGGGAGTTGTAGTGAGTGAGCCTGACTACTTTTTCCTTCTATTAAGCATTCCCACTTGGAGGACAGTAATGCGCTGTTAACAGCCGGTCCTCCAGCTTCGCCGTCGGAACTAAACGTGACCAAGGATTGCGCCCTTCCGCCCCGCCGTGCACACCGCGTCGCTGCCACGGGGCTTCGCTCCGCCCTCCATCCACACCCGTTCCCTTGACAGTTTAAGCTCCGAGCGGCCGCGAGGCCCCGAGCGCGCAGGCGCACTGGCCGGCGCCGCGCAGGGCAGGACTGGAGGGCGGGACGGGCGCTGGGGGCTCCCGGCCGCCGGGGCGCGCACGTAAGCACGCAGAGGCCGTCACGTGGGGTGCCGAGGATCGCAGTGCGCGTGGCCGCGGCGGCTGGTGTGGGGTTGAGTCAGTTGTGAGAGCCGGAGCTGCTGACCCAGCGGGCGGCCCAGGGGTCCGGCCACAGAGCGGCAGGCGTCGGGGGTTCGGGCGCCGTGAGCTGGCCCCATCGTAGAGCTCGGCCGAGCCGCCGCCGCCGCCGCCGTCCCCCGCCCCCAGCCAGCAAACCGCCGCCGCGGGCGCGCCCCCGCTCTGCGCTGTCTCTCCGATGGCGTCCGCCTCCGGGGCCATGGCGAAGCACGAGCAGATCCTGGTCCTCGACCCGCCCACCGACCTCAAATTCAAAGGTAGGCAGGGAGAGGGCAGCTGTCCGGGGTGGGGCGGGCGGGCGGCGGGACCGGGGGCTGGTGGGGGGTCGAGGAAGGTCGGCGGCCGGCCGCGAGGGAGCGTCCCCTCCCCCACGCCCCGCACTTTCCATTCTCGGCTGCGCCCGCTCCGGCCCTCGGCCGCCGGCCCCGCGCCCGGCCCGCGCCCGGCCCGCGCCGGCCCGCGCTCGCCCGCGCCCGCTCGCGTCTGCCTGCGCGCGCCGGCCGGGGCGAGGCGGAGGGGCCCGGCCCTGCCGCCGCCGCCGCCGCCGCCGCCGCCGCCGCCATCTTGCGGTCCCGCGGGGGCGCCTCCCGGGGGCTGCCCGCGCCGCTGGCCGCGCGGGGCTGCGTCCTTGGCCCCCGCGGCCCGTCGGGCGTCGTCTGGGAGGGGGGCGGGTGGGCGGTGACCCTTGAGCGTGCGCTGGGTCCGCTGCGGGCGCGCGGGGGCCCCGGGGGTGGCGCCGGCTGTCAGCGGCGGTGGGAGGCCGGGTGAGGCGGCTGTGCGGCGGCCCGGGACGCGGGTCCGGGAGCAGCGGCTGGGTGGAGCCGGCCCCGCGCCCCGCGCCCCGCGCCCCGCTCCCCGCGCCCCGCGCAGGGGCTGCCGCCCACCGCGTCACTGGTAGGGGATGGGGCTGTCGGGTTCGAGGCGCTCCGGGGAGGCGGAGAAGCCCATGAAGTCCTCCAGTTAGGACCGACCCGGCGGTGCTGGCCGAGACCCAAGCGCGTGCGGGCCGGAAAGCTCTGCGTCAGCCCGCGGACGGAGAGTAGTAGGTGAATAGTAGACGTCTTCCTGGTTCTCCGGGATGACATCTGGGCTCTCGGTCCGCGCGGGCCCACCTGCTGGGTGCTCTCGCCCAGCTCTTCAGCTTAGCTCTCGTGCTGCGGAAGCCTCAGGGTGGGGGGCTCTGCCTTTAGGTTTCTGGTTTATGGGGAGGCTGCTCAGGTGTCCCTCGGCTCTGGAGCGCCCTTGATGGACTTTGCAGCGATGCCTGTGACGAGCCAGCGGTCCGATGTGGTGATCCCTGAGGAATGCGAGACGGCTCTTTTGGCCCTGAGGTGTTCAGAGTGTAGGGTACTTCAGGGAAGAGAGTGGCGCTGGTTTCTTTTTAGGAATGCCGAAAGCCTGCGGAGTTCCAACAGGGAAAGCAGATTCCTTCCTGTCTTCGTTTAACACGTAAAGTGAATCGCCTTTTGGAAGATTCATGATCTTGTTTCAGCGGCTCTGAGGAGAGCAGTGTTTGCGAAATGTGTAGCCATTCCAGTGCTTAAAACAGATTAGATCCTTTATTGTTGTACAAGATTGAGTCCAACGGAAAAGCAAAAGCTTTCCATAGACAACGTTCTGAATAGTTTTAGAAATTTTAAGATATTGTTTCCTGGTACTTATGAGAGTAGTATATAGTTCCTTTATTTTGCAAGCTTTTTAGTACATTTGCAGGTTTCTTTGAATTGGGAATGTGAGCTGCTTGTTCAGTAAGGATTTGGTTTTAAGACAACTCCAATAATTTGAGGGGCACTAAGTGTATCTTACCGGAACAAGTTGACGTGTGTGGCGTTTCACATAGCTTTGGCTGAAAGAAAAAAGCACCTTTGGGGAATCATGAAATTACCTTACTTAGATTATTTTTGATTGGAGGGATTTATTGTAATCTCTGTAATGGTGTGTGTGCTTTTGAGAAGTTAAAAGAATTTTTGCTTTTACTTTTTGACAGGCTGAGTTTACAGAGGAAATTTCCTCTATTGGATGTCCATGTGTGTATTACCTTTAGGGACTTTAGAAGCCTTTGCAACGGGCTTTAGGCCAGAAAATGTGCGCAGAATTTGAAGCTTTCTCCCTAGAGAAGTTGTAATGTTGCCATAGTAAGAGACTAATAATGGAGAAGCAAGCTAAAAAAAACAACTCAGAACCCATTCAATAGCATTTATATATTACACTTATTTTAGGTACTGAAGAGTTATTAGTCATGATTATAGAACAGGTTTTTCTTGTGTTATGAATGAAAATAATTCACAATGACCATTTTTAAAAGTTTGGATATCAGTGACCACTTTTTTAAAATTGACTTTTAAAAATGTATTTCACTGAAAAGTTTATGAAGACATATTCGGTTGGGCCACTTAGTGAACACTTACTGAAAGCTTTGTGCCATCCCTATATTTAATTAAGAGTATTCAACTAAGTAATTCAACAGTTATCAGTTTATATTTGGGGATTCAGTACTAAACAAGGTGGGAAAAGGTGTACAGTTTGTAGTAGTTTAATAGAGAAAGCGTCCAGTAAAACAGTGAAACGTGTTAGGTTTTTTCTTTGTCCTTGAAGAACTCAGACTTGTGAGGGGAGACCAAAGGCACATAGGTGCTATAACAAAGGCAGGACTGGTATGAAGAAACCCCCAGGTTTCTTGGAAGAGGCTTATTTTCATTTGGGGGGGGTGGGGGAAAAGGGATGGGCAAGGGAGTGGTTGTTTATTCAATCACCGATGTAAGAGAATGTGTGGCTTATTTATTTTTTTTCTCTCTTAAAGCAGGCTCCATGCAGGAGCCCGATGTGGGACTCGATCCCGGGGCTCCAGGATCAGCCCCCCGGCCAAAGGCAGGTGCTAAACCACTGAGCCACCCAGGGATCCCCGAGAATGTGTGGCTTATACTTAGTGGTTTGAACTGTGCTTCTGTTCCAGGGTGGGATAATGGGGAGGAGGATTGGGGAATAGGAGGGGTAGGATGAATTAGGAGAGATGACCTTTGAGGTCATTTGATTCCTTTCTTCTTAATGTTATTTTTCTAGTCAAAGGTAAATAATTTGCTTTGATGGAAACCTCTCCGTATTCCAAAGCACAGTTCAACACTAAGTGAGGAGACTTATTTAGAATCCACAGTCTCCTTATCCTTAGTTTAATGGTGATATATATAGTCATTTCATTCTGACTTGCCCTAAATCATCTGTAGTTTTTAGTTAAGTGTGTTAAAGGATAGTTTGCTAAATTCTTTATCTTTTTTTGTAGGCTTATTTGAATTCTTTTGAACTCTACACTTGATGGAGATCAAGTTTCTCCAAGAGTGACTCATTTAATCATTTTGAGAATAGGTGGTGAATTTTTCTGTCATATGCAAGACAATCGTCTTGATAGGAATTATCAGCACTTTGCACAATTATGGAGAAACAGATACCAGTTTAATACATTTTTCTAATACCTCTATTTTATTAAAAATTTTGTTTTATACAGTTGTTAACCTATGAAGGTGCTTTTATAATGGTGTAATGAATGCTAAGGTAGCTCTTTTGTCGGATTAGTAAAGAAAAAGAGGTAGGTATTACCAAATTTTGTTTAAACACTGTCAGTAATTTGACCTAGAATTCAGATTTGAAATTTGATATTATATCTGAGAGATGGTTTCTTTGTGCTGTAATAGTTTTACTATTATAACATTTTTTTCCATTGTATTATATGTTTTATTTTTCCTACCTACTAGTGGTTTTGGAGAAAAGTTGGAAGAAGGAAATTTAGAAAATGCTAAAATAAAATGTGAATGTATTCTTCCTCCTAGTAATCAGAGAAAGGAAAATAGACCAGAACCATTCTGTTAAAGGTGGCCCAAAACAAAATCAAGCCAATAAAGAAAATTAAGCTCTCTGAGGAACCAAGAAACCTGTGATGTTAGCCAGAACATCTTTGAATAGCAACATAATACTGAGAAGTACAAGTGAGGATGTAGAGTTCTTCTACTCTTGGTAGATATTTGGCAAATTTTTAGGTCTTTCAGATCAGCACCTATTTCACAGTGGCTTCATCGGATCCCTAGGGTGATTTCCTCCTTCTCTGGGCCACAGATGACATCTTATTACTCCATTCCTTAAAAGCTCTCAAGTAGCTCTTGATTGCCCACTGGATCCAAATATATTGGATCAAAAAAATAAATATATATATATGTATTTAGTGTGGTATTTAAGGTCTTCCATGATGTGCTGTCTTCTCTTTTAACACCTGTTGCATCTTTACACATCTATACTCCACTCCCCACCCCACCCCCAACCCAAGAAAGAAAAACCCTTCTCCTATCCAAGCTTGTTTGTTCTGCTGTTTTTGTTGGTTAAGGTAAAATCCCTCATGACTCATACTTAGACCATGTTCCCTCAGATATTTTCCCTCTCATGTTTTCAACCACTGGCTTCTTCCTTTAAACATACAAGTACACAAAAGTCTTTCATTGTAAAAGCAAATAAGCAAAGTACTTGACTCCCAACTCCTTCTGGTATATGTCCCTCCCTGCCCCTCATTTCTTTTGCAGTCAGACTTACTGGAAAAATTGTCCGTGTGCACTGTCCAGTTTCTCACCTCTTGTCCCCTGTAGTATTCTGTCCTCACTGCTTATTGCTTGCTGATCGCATTGATCATTTCCAATTCATATCTCTGTGGCACTTTACATTAAAAACAGTTCCTCTTTTTAAAAACAATTCTTTTGACTCATTTATGGGCTTTTTCTTAATTGCTAATATTTCTGAGATTCTGATTTGGTTTTTTATCTCTGTGAACTTTGCTTCTTCAGTCTCATTGTTTTTGATGGCTTCACTTTCTCTTCCTTGCTCTATCTTTGCACCTGTTGGTTCACACTCAAATTTGTATTTTAATTAAGACTTTACAGAGTCAGTTTTAGAATTGCTTGCTGACTATCTGGATTTGAATTTTAACTCAGTTTTTGGGGGAGTATGGGACAGAAGGGGAGAGAGAATCTTAAGCAGGCTAGAAACCCCACATGGGGTTTGGTCTCACAACCCTGAGATGATGACCTGAGCCAAAATTAAGAGTCAGATACTAAACCGACTGAGCCACCCAAGCACTCCTTAACTCAGACATTTCAAACTTGATATATCCCAGAAGGATTTTTTTTTTTTTATAACCCAAGCTTACTTGCCTTCCATATTTTTAATTTTTTGGTGGCATCGTGATTATTTATATTAGAAATACTCTGTATATCTGCTAATTAAAATCTGTATTTCTACGTCCCAGAGATAATTTTTGAATCTGTCTCCTTTAAAACAACTCTGCTTTTAAATTTATTTATTTTAATTCATTTAATTATACGATAAAGATTTGAATTTCTGCAATGTATGAGTATTGAGTAAGTGTTAGAAGTACAGTTTTGAATAAAACACTATCTTTGTTTTTCATGCAGCAGTCCCAGTCGGAGAGAGAGACACCAGTCAGGTAATCAGCAAAAGGAACTGTAGCTCTGAAGAGGTGTGTAGGGCTATGAAAACATAAAATTGAGGACTTTGATCTTCTCAGGGAAGACACAATTGGACTAAGATTTTCTAAGAATGAGAAGTTTCCTAGGTGAAAAGGAAAGAAAACTGCAGTAGGCGCTGCATGTATTTACAAAGATCCTGTGGCAGGAGGGAACCTGAAACATTTAATGTTAAAGTAATCTCATGAGTGTGGTGCTGGTTTCTAGGTTGAGTAAGGAATTTTGTTTTTATCTCACAGGGATTATAAGTGGGGGGAATGGTAGAGTGGGGGGGAATGTAGTGATACTCAAATTTGTACCAGAACAACTTCCATAATTCTGGTAACAACATGAAGTAATATTAGAAGATAGAGATTAGGCAGTTTTTTTTAGTCCAGGCAAGAGGTGACAACTTGGTCTGAGGTATTGGAGATGGTGAAAAGTTAGAGGGTCAAGCCAGTGAGACTTGGTGGTCTATATTAGATAACGCTCCTGCAGAGTAGAGGTGTGTTGGATGTCTTTGAGATTTCTGGCGTATGTAACTGGAGGAATGATGGTGTCCTGGGCTGTGCTAAAAAAAGAAACGCTGGGTATTTGAATGAGGACCACGTGTGTTTTACTTGGGGTGTGTGGGAGAGCGATAGGAGGAGGGTCCTGATCTTATCAGGTGTGTTAAATGTGTTTAGGTCCTTTAAAGAGATTAATGCAAAGTAACTAGTAGATTTTGGTTATATGGATGTATTACATAGGGAGGGATCTGGGCTTTGGGTAATTATTTTAGGTCATTATCGCTTGCCCTTTTTCTACTACAAGTCTGTAGACAGGCCTGCTTTTCACTAGTGTCCCTCTCTCTTCAGCATCTCTTCCATACTGCTGCTAGAACTATCCTTTGTAAATGCAAACTCGATGCTGTTGCTCCCTTGGGTTATCGAACCTGCTGGCACGTTTTCCCAGTATGTAGATGAAAAAGTCCAAAACCCAATGCCTGCCTCTCCATTCCCTTCTGCACATAGCTTTGGTTACATGAAACCATTTTCCCCAACACTTCAAGCTTTGCAAGACTTTGCACATGCTCTGTCCCGAATATTGTTCTCCCTCATATCTGTCAAGCAGTCTCCAGTTCAAGAATCCTTTCCTTTTGTGAAGTCTTTGATTCTTGCCATCCAAGTTGGTCACCACCTTCCTTTTTCAGGCCAGTGTTGAAGCTTGTGCTTATCTGTAATATCTGCATTTAACCACATTACATAGTTTTATGTTAATATATTTTTTCTCTCCCAAACTGTAGCGTTAACTACTTGAGGATATACTTGTTTATTTTATTTTTATGTCCATGGTAACAAGATCTGGCATGGATGATTGTCCAATAAACATTGATTGCGTTAATAGGACTCTGATGATTACTCCTGTAATTTCATGTTTTTCATCTTGGATCTCTTTTTGGTAGGCTTTTTCATCTGCCTTTGCAGGTAGTTGTGTTTTCAAAATTTTATAGTTTCAGAAAAGACATTTTGTTAAAAGGGATAGGACTAACCCATAGATGATTTTTTTTTTTTTTCATCTTTGTGCTTCATCCTTTCCATTTGTGAACGTGAGGCAGGACTAGTTGATTTCCTGGATGTTGTTCTGGCCCAGAAGGTTTTGAGTATGTTTGTCAGCTGAGAAAAAGAAGAAAACACAATATTTCTATGAAGTGGACAAGTACGTGTAAAGAAATTGGGAAAACTTGATTGGTTTTTGAAGTTTGGTATTTTGTGATTGTTAGTGTTGGTAATTTGGTTGTTGGTACCATACTAGTTATCCTTTAATTTCTTTTAAATAAGACCTTCTTTCACCATGCAGAGATGTTCTGTGAAGAGAGTCATTAGCAAACACCTTTTTATTTTCTAAGAGGCACTTCTTGACCTTTCTTTCTTGGGCTTTTGGATCTTAACCTAGAGGGATTATACAGTGAAGTCTCAGCTGCCTTCCAGGGGTGGAGGTGATAAATTTTAATATAGGATGGATCTTATTTCAGCCTTGAAAAGTTTTAAAAGAAGTTTAGGGACACCTGGGTGGCTCAGTGGTTGAGTGTCTGTTCAGCTCAGAGTGTGATCCCAGGGTTCCAGGAGGAGTCCCGGCAACAGGTTCCCCACAGGGAGCCTGCTTCTCCCTCTGCCTATATCTCTACCTGTCTCTGTCTCTCATGAATAAATAAATAAAATCTTAAAAAAGAAAGTTTGAAAGTAAGAGGGGAGCTATTATTTGCAAAAACTTGTTTATTATAATTGAAATGTGACTCAAATTACTAGATTAAAAGCTTAAAACTTTTTTTAAGATTTAATTTATTCACGAGAGACATAGAGAGAGGCAGAGACACAGGCAGAGGGAAAAGCAGGCTCCATGCAGAGAGCCTGATGTGGGACTTGATTCTGGGTCTCCAGGATCAGGCTCTGGGCGGTGCTAACCCATTGAGCCACCCGGGCTGCCCAAAAGATTAAAACTTTTAATAAAAGCTTTCAAACATCCATAAAAACATTGTAATAAAACTTTATACTTTAATAATTTCATATCCTTTAATGATTATTAGCATTTTATCATGTTTATTTTTTGTATGTTTGCTGTGGTGTTTTAAAATAGATTCTGGATATCAAACATTTGAACCTAAAACTTGAGTTTTCTTTTCTAATAAAAGGACATTTTCTTTACATAATTATGATGTCATCTTAAACCAAAAATAACCATTCAATATCATCAAATATTTAATCTATTAAAATTTCCCTAAAAAAATAAATAAAATAAAATTTCCCTAATTATACTTCTGTTTTTGCTGTTCAGTCTTCTGTGCATGCCATTTGGTTGTCATGTATCCAAGTCTTAATTTTAAACTCTGCCTCTCCCCCCCCCAGCCCCCCCCCCTTTTTTTTTTTTGGTCATACTATTGTTGAGAAGATCAGGTCATTCAGTAGAATGTCTAATATTCTAGATGTGTCTGAAATGTGTTTCCTATAAATTTGGATTTAGATTTGAAGGCTTGATTAGGCTTAGGTTTCAATATTTATATTCGTAAAAATACCTTCGGGGGTAGAATTCTGTTGCATCAGGTATAGGTAGTGTCTGGTAGTCCCAGTTTTAGTGATGCTGATGGATGGGAACAGCCTTATTTCTCCATTGAAAAATTACATAAATATGAGCTTGTTTCTGGTAATATGTGCAAGAAAAAAATTGGAAAGAAGATGTTAATCATTAGCTCTACTTTAGGATTCAGCTCTCTTTGTTTTTATATTTTTACTTTTCTGTGTTTTCCTGGACTTCACTGTGAACATGCATTGCTTTTTATGAGAGAGGAAAACTTAAAATTACTATATTAGTCTTGATACCTTTGGAAGATTAGATCAAAGTTTTCATTTTTTTTTCCTGTGTTACCTCTTTTTATTTTTAACTAATTAAATCTTTTACAGTTTGAGGTCTTTTTTTTTTAATAATGCGTATTACAGGAAGGTAAATAGAAAACAAGTCTAATGTTTGCAACCTTCGGTAACAGTTCACAAATCAAGTTATATAAAGACAAATAGAAAACCATGTAATTTATAGCTGTCCTATAATTACAAATTGTAACTATATTAAATGTGTTGTTTCTTTGAACTCTTATTATTGACATCAATTGATGGTCTCTTGTGAGAAGTGGGGTAGATTTGTTTGGGGGTATTTATTTCTCTGAGAATGGCTCCTGCAGATACATTTTTAGGGTCCCTCTTCTCCCAGTGTCAGTTAGTTCAGTGTAACCCAAGGCTAGCCAATATATAAGCTGATGGCTGACCAGCCAGAATTTTGATGCCAGCCCTTTAAATGTACTGTTAGACGATTGGCTTTAGATCTTTAAAATCGGCTGATTTGTGCCATGTGTAAGCAGAAGCAACGAGGTGAGAGAGATGAGGGGGAGAAAGCTGACCAGAGATCTTGTGGTCCCAGGAATCAGTTTCTCTTGAATGCAGTCTCTATCTTTTTTTTGTTGTTGTTGTTAAGATGTATTTATAAGAGAGCATGTGTGTGAGTGGATGGAGGGGCAGAGTGAGAGAATCTCAAGCTGACTTGAGCGACCCATGGGATCATGACCTGAGCTGGAACCAAGAGTTGGATGCTCAGCTGAGCCACCCAGGCACGCTGCAGCCTCTTGTTTTAAGGCCAGCTATATACTTCATTTCCTGTGTCATTGAGACTCCTTGTATTCTTTATAATAAACTCTTGAGTATGATTTTGTTCTTCATAATAAATTTGTTGCTTAAACAAGATTGAACTTCATAATTTGTGAAAATATGTTCAACTTTATGATTTCACTTTTATGAGAGTAATGTAGATCAATGTCTTAAATTTTTATGGAAGAACATCCACTTAGATATTTTTGATGACTTATTAATATCCCCATAGTTTGCTTGGCTGCTTTTCACTGGCATTTAGAATGTTCTCTATATATATAAAAAAAAAAAAAAAAAAAAAAAAGGATGTTCTCTATAACTAGAGTAATGATGAACATTTTGTACTATTTTCAAAATTCAGGTTTAAATGAATGAGTTTGAGTATATTAGCTTTTTTTTCTTTTTTTGAGTATATTCGCTTTTAAGAATTCAGTTACCATTTTTAAAAATAGAGATGTTAATTAAAAAAGAATTGTTAACATGAGAGGACTTTAATATACTTAGCTTGTAATTTGATAAGTTTCTTAGGGCCTACATTTTGACAACTTTTCTTTTGTAACTGTACTTCCATATATATCCATCCACACCTGTATATCCATTTATATGTGTTTACTTTAGTACTTAATCTGATGTGACTTGGAATGACTGCCATACCTTTAAAAGTATAGAGTATCTTTGTTTCCTGTTTAGTTGTTTTCTCTATAAAACCAAATTTACTCTTACAACATTGGGGAGGATGAATCACTGAATCACTTAGTCTTGTTTTTTGAGTTCTGTTTCCACTGCCAAAAACTTCAATAATAAAGTCCTCAGAAGATGTGTGTGTTTTTTTTTGAATATTTTCAGTTTTTCCCTCAGTACTTTCCAAATAAAAAGCTTTATGAACAAATTAAGCTAATATGTATACATGTTTGAAAGTCCTTTTTGATTATAAAATTTTCAATAGAGAATTGAAAAAAGGATGGAGAGGTGTAAAGCAAATAAAAATTACTCAAGGTTACCATCTAGAAATAATAACGCTTGATGTATTTCTTTTTATGTTTTGTGTGTATAATTTTACACACTTATATCCTGTATTTCTGTTAATATTATTGTGATCATTTCCTCATGTTATGACACAGTGACACAAAATATTCAAAATGAATATTTTGATTCTAAGCTAATGAGTTTTAGATATTTAAGTGGTGCTGAAAACATTTATTTCTGTTTTTCCTCAACTATCAATTTTCCTTTTTTTTTTTTTTTAATTTTTATTTATTTATGATAGTCACAGAGAGAGAGAGAGAGACAGAGACACAGGCAGAGGGAGAAGCAGGCTCCATGCACCGGGAGCCTGACGTGGGATTCGATCCCGGGTCTCCAGGATCACGCCCTGGGCCAAAGGCAGGCGCCAAACCGCTGCGCCATCCAGGGATCCCTCAATTTTCCTTTTATTTCCTTCCATCCTACTTATCTAGATTTTAAAAAGTTATCTAAACTCTTAAAATATGGATCCACTTCTATTATACTTTTTTAAATTTTTAAATATTTTATTTATTCATGAGAGACACACACACAGAGAGAGAGGCAGAGACACAGGCAGAAGGAGAAGCAGGCTCCATGCAGGGGAATCTGATGTGTGCGGGACTCGATCCCAGAACTCCAGGATCACGCACTGGGCGGAAGGCAGGCACTAAACCGATGGGATATCCCGATCCACTTCTATTTTAATAAAGATGTTAAGTAGCAGGCATCCTTCATGTTTAGCCTCAAGTGGAAATGTTCTCTTTAGTGTAGTGTTTTAGGTGTGTGTACATCTTTTTTTTTATTTTTTAGAAGGTTACACAGTGGAAGATAAAGTCACAAAATGTTCTATTTCTGTGAAAAGACTATTTATTTGTTCTCTCCCTCATGTTTTCAAGACTGTTACTGGGATTGTTTAGGTCAGAGTGAGTAGTCTGTGCATCAAAAGGTCTGAAAAATCACTTCTAAAATGTTTACAATAACTTTATGCAGAATGTTAATAAAGCTGTGAAAATTTAGGATTGAATTGTCTGCCATCTTACCATAGTGTAGAAGATACTCATTAGTTAAAGCCGTAAGTGAAATTGATCATAATGTCACATAGTTTTAGAGCCCAGAGGAGCTTTGGAGGTCATTCTGTCTGTTGATGGTAAAATGCAGGCGATTAGACTGTCTTGGAGAAGTCAAGTGATTTGCTCAAGGTCACTCACTTAGCTGGTTTTAGTTCAGTGGACTATCTTCTAGCTTTTACAAACGTCAAAGTACACCATCAATAACAAAAACTAGACCCTCTGTCTCCAAAAGGCTTCCAAAGGAATGAAGAGAATAGAAGTCTTGACTTGGCTTGACTTGGTGCTTTTCCATGTGAAAGTAATGGATGAGTATTTAACTGATCAGAATGCTGCTACGTTATTTGAAAGTGGTACAGAAGAAATAAGATATGGTTCCTGCCTATTGGTAGCTGCTTTTATCTATGATTTAAAGCACCTAGAATGGGAAAATTTTTTTGTGTGTATGTATTTTTTTTTTGAATGACTACACACTACTATATCTAAATTTTGGTGATTTTTTGTCTAGAGTCTGATCATGTATTCATGATACATTATTAATCTCAGAATCCATTTTTCATAATGTTAGTGAAACATTGTAACAAGATAGGTTTAGTGTTTTTATTTATTTGTTTTTTTTCAAGATTTTATTTATTTATGAGAGAGACAGAGGCAGAGAGACATAGGCAGAGGGAGAAGCAGGCTCCTTGCAGGGAACCCGATGCGGAACCTGATCCCTGGACAGGGATCACGCCCTGAGCTGAAGGCAGACGCTCAACCGCTGAGCCACCCAGGCGTCTCTGTCTAGTATTTTTAAAACCTTGAATAGAATTGACTCATTTTATTTTCCAGAAAGTAGTACTCTGTTTATTTGTACAGTATAATATTTATTCACTACCTGTTTTGCCAGGGGATTTTTATAGCTGCTGGGGATACATTACAGAACAGAGACCCAGTCTTCATGGACCTTACGTTCAAGTCTGAGATTTCAGTGTATCTGGGAAAAAAAAAATAGAGAACACAAATTAAGGTGACTTCATTTAAAAAAATTCTAATGAAAATGTTTTAGGGTTTTCTTGGATGTAAGACATAAGATATTTTCTTACTGTTTATGATACTTATTTTAGGAAATACCCAGTTGATGACCTGTGTATGGGACCAAGGGAAATACAATATTCATTTAAAAATCGTTTTCATCTATTACAGATTTGACTGCAGCTTCATGGTTTATTGCTGCAGAAATCTATGTGGAATGCTTTTGAATTAGGAAAAAAACTGTGGCTAGGTAGTTTGCATAAAATACATATAGAATTAATGAAAGTTCAGGCTCTGGAGTTACACCTGGTTTGACTTCCACCTTCCACTGCTTTGTAGTTTATGGTATTGGACAAGTGTTTTAACTTTTCTGAGCCTGAGTTGACTTACCATCTGTAAAATGAGGTTAATGAAGTGTCTACAAAGGCTTGTTATGAGGTGCATAATTCATGCACAGTTCTTGATGAATGATGAGTACCCAATAAAGGCTAGCTGTTAGGAAAACTTTTCTTGTTAGCAGTATTTGTACTGTTACTACTACTGCTATGTTACTATTAACTGTGTAGATTCTTAGTAATATTTTGTATACAATACAGTATGTACTTCACATGCATGATTATTTTAACATGGCATGTATTCAGCAGTGTAATCTTTATGTAACTGGAAAACTTAATCAGCTAAAACCTGTGGAAACACTGAAGTGTGTAGTCATCACCTCCTTTGCCACAGCTGCATTGTATATATATTTGAGCTGAGCATCCAACTTTCCTCTTTAGGATTTTTACCTATTGTGTTTCAGTAAAGTAGGATGAAGGGGTAAAAATGTGATGGTTGACATAAATGACTTATGAAGACCGAGAGTTATAGCATTTGAAACAAAACCTGCATATTTCTGATTTTTATTTTGTTGCATGTTGATTAAAAAAAAAATCGAAGTGGACTCTTCAACCATATTTACAGTGCATAGGAGCCAACAAATTAAGCAGCTCCTATGACTTATGGTCTGTTTTAATTACTCCAGTTCATTCAAAAATGAATTGACTGTTGCTTCTTAGGGAGCTTATAGTTTAGTTGGATGAGGTAAGGGATATACATAAATAATAAAGTGAGAAGTGCCATGAGGTGTAGATTATGTGCTCTTTGAATTGTGTGGTCAGCCATGTTTCTCCTCCAGGATTCATGCTTTGGTTCATTGCACTGACTGGTATTAATTATTCAGAGGTCTCTGAGTCTGTTCCTCATAGCCAAGAACTCAGAAAGAACTTGTCAAGAACTGAAGGGTCTGAAAATTGAATGTACTACAATTTTATGAATATTGGTAGATATGAGATTCCTGGATTTAGAGAGAAGGGACTTTATTATTATTCATGACATGCATGTGATATGAGCTTCATATTTGTGGTTTCCTTTGCTTCCTCAAGGGGCAACACACAGGGGTTCAGTTCTGGCAGATGCTACTCACATAGTGTGTTTGCATTATGGCTGAGAAGCCTTTGAGTGTAGAGAATCAGAGTCTTCTCTAATGGGCTGCATGGAAACTTACCTGACCTTTTTCCCTGGAGGAAGACCTTATCTTTATTATACAGGACAATGAAAAGTTGGCTCTCTCCTCAGGAGGGAGGCATTGGTTTCCAGGACTGTTCACTCTTTAAATAAATCCTTGACAAAATAATCTGGATGAAAACCCCAGTGCCTCCACTTCGAAAACATGCACAAATGCTAGAGACCTGTAGAGAATGCTCTCTCAACAGGCTTTGGAGTAGGTAGCCTAGATAGATGTCACAGAGTTCATGATGAATGTTCATGTACATTGCCTGTTTATTTTTAAGCTGCATCTCAGAGGCTTTTCTATTTCTGAAATGCTCTGTGCTTAGAGCATATATACTGCTTATCCTGAATTAAAATTTGACTTTCTTTAGAGTAAGCAAATATTGAACTCAAATTGATATGTGTACTGAGGTGTTTAGGAGTAGGTATTCTAATATCTTCAGCTTACTTTGAAGGCATCAAGAATAAGATGGATGGATGGACAGAGATGGATAAATAGATTGATAGGTCTCAATTACAACAAAATGTTAATTGTCAAATCTAGGTTATAGATATTTGATTGTTTACAGTGATTTTAATTTCTTTTTATGAAAATTTTCAGTAAAATGTTAGGGGAAAAAAACCAAGCCAACTGCTGTCTTCTATTTCTCGTCCCCAACTCAGTTTTTTTGCAACTAAACTCACCTTGGCATTTCAAGAAAACTTCATTGGCAATTCATATCAAAATGTGGATGGATGACAACATTCAAAAATTTGTTCAAAGGGATTCTACTTTTAGCTGTTATAAGCATAATGGGGGTTCCTTTTAAGATTGGGGATTTGGAGAATAAGGGTCCCACTTTTAAAAGGAAATCCTTATTCTGAATGCTAGTATTTTAGGTATATGAGTATAAAGGGTAGTTCATGCAGGAAAAATATTTTTAGGTAAAGGAGGCAGACTAGTCTCACTTGGGACATCCTTTTTGGTGAGCTGCTCTAAACTTTTACTACATTTTTGAAATTTTAGGTTCTGGTTTTTTTTTTCAAATTTATGTTCAGACTTTATTATTATTATTATTATTTTTTTAACACAGAAACCATAATTGTGTCTGTTACATTTCTGATTTTTAGAATTTGGGGCTGGGTATAGGATTTTGGCTTACTGGCAGTAACAGTTGTAGTTGGAATTAGGTCACAATACTTAATGACAGGAAATGTTATTGCTTCTTAAAAGTGAGACTAAATGAGGAGATGACCCATGTAATTATGAAAGGTAGGGTTATTTTGATTCTAGTTTTTTTTTTTTTTTTCAGTTGATGAATACAAGTAAGTGTAAACTGTATTATGTGGAATTTTCTTTTTTTATATGGAATATGATTATATATAAACAGTGAAATTTCATCTCTAACCTAGGAAATATGTATGAAACGGTAGCTGTGATTGGTGACTAGTATATTATTAAGTAATCTTAAAATGGGCTGTTCCAGTAATTGTTTCTATATGTTGAACTAAGCATTTACATTAGGCAACTGACAGGATTTTCTAAGTTTTAGAAGTCCTCAAAAAGTACTTGTTTTTTATATAAATTGCTTAGATGTTTACTTTCTCATCAAAACTGCTCTTCCACTGGTTTTTCAGGTTCTTTTTTTTTTTTAAATCAAGGATCAGCTTTTCTTAAAAAAATTTGTGTTCTGCATAAATGAAAAAATACATATAGCTTATAGAATGGTCAAAAAGTAAATAAATACCCAAGTAATCACTGCCTAAAATAAGAACTAGAACTTGGCAATCATTCTAAAAATCTTCCTTGTACCCTCCCAGTTACTACCTCTTTCCCTGCAAAATTGATCTGTATGCTGACTTTATGGTAATCACTTGTTTTTCTTAATCATTTACTTGTTTAACCACCTAAGCTTTGCAAAGGATGAGTTTTCAGTAAGTCAAGCAGGGGGGTTACTGATAAAATGCAGTGGTTTTTAACCCTATTGGATAAGATATCACATTTTTATATTTTATATTCTTTAATGCCCACTTTACCATCTCAAAATGAAATTCATATGTAAAATTGCCTACCAGCATACAAAATTAAATTTTTAACATAATTCCCTGACTATAACGTAAAGGATAAGTAAAAAGTAAATTTATAATGAAATATACATTTCAAAAAAAAAAAAAAAAGAAATACACATTTCAGTGTAAATATTGGGGCATGACTATAACAGAAGAGATAATGAAGTAGCCAGATATTTGTAACCTTCCTAATAACAAATAAGTTTGGTATTAGGAGAACACAACAGCTATCTGAATAGAGCTGGCTAATTTTCTTTCTTTTTTTTTTTTTAAATTTTTTATTTTTTTATTTTATTATTTTTTTTAATTTTTATTTATTTATGATAGTCACAGAGAGAGAGAGAGAGAGAGAGAGAGAGAGAGAGAGGCAGAGACACAGGCAGAGGGAGAAGCAGGCTCCATGCACCGGGAGCCCGACGTGGGACTCGATCCCGGGTCGCCAGCATCGCGCCCTGGGCCAAAGGCAGGCGCCAAACCGCTGCGCCACCCAGGGATCCCCGAGCTGGCTAATTTTCTTTAACATTTTGAAATAAGAGCAAAATAAGAAAATTTATACATATGGGTAGAATTGTATGTGTCATCTACAAAGGGCTGCTGATACAAGAGTTGAGGTGATTCAAGTATTATGAGTGGCATTGCTGTTGGTAGAATAATTTTCTGTAATGGTAAACTTAACCTTTTCAGGTTTTGGAGGAAAGGGCACATTTTTTTTTTTTCATTTTATACACAATAGAAATATTTCTGGAAAAGCTGTTTTTCACCAGTATGGATTTCTAGGAGGAGTATTTGAAAATTCCTTAGGATGAGGGCATGATACTCTTTGTATGGGACTGCTCAGGCATTGCAGAATGTCTAACATCCTTGTTTGCTCTTCTTCTCTCTCCCCAGCGATAGCACCACTCACTCAATCCTGATGTCAGACAAAATACCTGTGAAAGGGGTATCACTGTCAGATTTAGAATTTGGTTATAGTGCTTTCACTAAATTATGTAACTTTTCCTCTATTTTTGAGGGTCTGTAAAGGTAGATTTACCTCATCAGGTCTTTTTTCTTTCTTTCTTTTTTTTTTTTTTTACATCAGGTCTTTTTAACCAGAGGATTCAGAGATCTATGACATGGTAGCTTTTTTGTTGTCAATTGTTGTTAGAAATTTCTTTATTATTACTTATTAAGCTCCAGCTTAATACTGTAGACAATTTCAGATCACCCTTTGACAACCCATTCTTCCTTCTCCCACCCAAATTCTTGATAAAACGCTCTTCAAGTAAAGACACATCGTCTTTTCTCTGCTGTATAAAACTTATCAAATAAAGGCAAAGAACTGTGTACATCTTGCTATAAAATGCTGCCCATAGCTGCCCAGGCTCCTTTTATTGTCCAGGTCCTGAAAGACTCTTGTTCAAGAACAGTCTCTTTATTTACAAACCACCTCCACTCCTTGGCTGTAATCTCTGTATCTCACCCTTACCCCCAAAAAAATTCTATGTAAATTTTTTGTGAATATTTGTGTGTTATTTTGGGGTGTGGAATATAGATTTCATCAGACAAAAGTGGATCAGATGTTTCAAGACTTAAAAGAATTAAATCTGGTTATTCTTATCACTACTTGCTGAGTTTCCATTTTAATCAGGAAAATGGGCTCAGACTTAGCTGTCCACTCAGAGAGCAAACCTTATTGAGATGCTCAGGTAGAGGGACACCTTGGAGCAGAAACTTTGAAATTCAAGTGTTAGTTGGGCTTATTCATTTGTTAGGTGGCTAATGTCACATTGTACTGATAAGGTTAACATATCCAGTTAACAACTTTGTTCTAAATTGGTGAGCTTTTTTCTTTGGACATACTATCTTCATCTTTAGATAGTTTGCATTTTTGTGTCATGGCCACAATCTCTTACATAGAAATTTTAAGTACTATTTCAGAATTTATATGTTGATGGAAATTGACACATGGTCATTTTCTAAATAGTTTTAATAGTCCATTATTTACCTTATTTTGGAAAATTGGTATTTTCCTCTAAAATCTAAAATTTTAAATTCAATTAAAATTTAGTTAAATCTTACATAAGTATGTTATAAAAATGTAGAATTGTTCAAAATTAAAGTTTTGTGAAAGGTTTCTTTTGTCATGTTACTAAGACATTGTTTTTTAATCCATGCTTGCTACTGATGTTGAAATAGTTTTATAAATATTTACACATTCTCAGATATCTGTGGTAATTTATGAATTTTGAGAATGTTAAGAAATGGAATCTATATATCTTAAGACTCTTGGTTTCATTAGTAGTTTAAAATGTGTCTCTAGCCAGTGATACTGTGGGTTCAAGTGCCATGTGGACATATTGTAATATTCCCCTTTACTTCTTCCATGCTAGTGTATGGTGGAGCTTAATTAGCTGCTTGTTGAAAAATCCAAGCATTTGGGATTGAAGAGCAAAGGGGGTAGAATAATGCACGAATTGAATGATTAATGTTACTATTAAAGCAGTTTATTCAGAAAATCATACTTTGTATATATACTTCTTTTTTAAAAAAAACATGCATATCTGTTGATTTAAATAGCTATTTTTCATTTATTTTTTGGTAACTTATTTCTCTGCCTTTATGTTTTTTGCTAATGTTCTCTCATTTCTTCTCCCTCTTAAAAGTTCCAGAACTTTATTAGAAAATATATTACAACTTACAATTTATTTTTTAATTTAAAATTTTTTTCATTTTATTTTTTCATTTTATTTTTAAAAAAGATTTTATTTATTCATGAGAGACAGAGAGAGAGAGAGAGAGAGAGGCAGAGGCACAAGCAGAGGGAGAAACAGGCTCCATGCAGGAAGCCTGACGTGGGACTCAATCCTGGGTCTCCAGGATCAGGCCCTGGGCTGAAGGTGGCGCTAAACCGCTGAGCCACTGGGGCTGCCCACACTTAAAATTTTAAGTGTAGGTTTAAATCATTTCACTCCTTAGGACTTGAAATAAGTACCTTTTAATGGCGTTAACTTTGAAGTCTGTTTTCCTCTGGTTGCATTAGGCAGATCTGTTTGCTTTCGTCTCCTGCACTCTTCCTTTTGTTTTGAAAGATTTTGATTTTCGAGAGAGAAACAGAGGCAGGGTAGGGAGCAATGAAGGGCAGAGGGAGAAGCAGACTCCTCGCTGAGCAGGGAGCTGGATGTGGGGTTGTATCCTAGGCCTCTGGGATCATGACCTGAACCGAAGGCAGACGTTTAACTGATTCAAACACCCAGGGGCCCCTCCTAATGCGTCTTCCTAATGCGTCTCTTCATTTGACTGTATTTATTCCTGTTCAAACCTTTGTCTTAGGCGGTTTTCCAATATTCAGCTAAATGAGAAACTAGTAGAGTTGTTTTCTCAATCTGGACTCAATACTATAAAGTTATAAAAGACATATTTATTTTTGTTTATCTAAAAAAGGATAGCCTCTATAATAGTCTTTGATTTCAGCCTTTTTGCTTTAAAAAAAAAAAAACCTGATTGCTTTGAAAACTATTTAAAATTGATTTCGGGGGGCACCTAGGTGGCTTAGTTAAGTGTCTGCTTTCGGCTTAGGTCATGATCCCAGGGTCCTGGGATATTGAGCCCTGCATCAGGCTCCCTGCTTGGTGGGGAACTTGCTTCTGAACCCTCTCTGGCTCCTCCTGTTTGTGGGAGCGCTAGCTACCCCCACCCCCGCCCAGTCAAATAAATAAATGGAAAATCTTAAAAAACAATAACGTCTTTAAAAAATAAAATTGCTTTTGGGTTAGTTAGAATTGTGTAGTTATTGCTTCCTCTAGGGATATACTTTTAAGTTTATCTTCTGTGCCCAAAATAAAAGGTACTCATTTTATTGCTAAGTTAATTTACATAGTGCTTACAAGCTTTTCTTCAGCCAAGATAAAAAATGGCTATAATTTTTCCTTTTACCCTCTTTTTTAAAAAATGAGGTTATACTAATTTAGGACTAACTTAATTCAGGTGGGAGTGAATTACATTTCTGGGTTTTTTGTTTTATAATTTCATGTTTGCGTATATCACTAAGCTTAGAAACTTTGCATCTCAAGCATTTGACATAATGCTCATTAATAAACACTTAACAAATATGTGAGTGAGTGAATGAGTGAATGAATCAAACCTAATAGAGGTGTGAAGCTAGAGTACTATTGTCATTGGATGTATCTTCAGATGTAGAGAATTTTGCAGTTTGCTTGGTAAAATGAATTTGAAGACTTGGACTGATTTGCAGGCCACTGAAAAACCTCATCTATCTATCTATCTATCTATCTATCTATCTGATTTATTTAATTTATTTTTTTTTAAACCTCATCTTTTTAATAACGTGGTAAGAGCACACTGTGAGAATATGATTGTGGGCTTATTTCATAAATTAAACTTTTGAAATACTTTTTGTTTGGTAGAAATAATACTTGTTCATATAGAAATTTTGTTAAAATATAGCAAGGAATGAAGAAGAAAATAGAAGTCATTTGTAAGTCTACCGCCTGGATAAAAGTACTGTTAGTCTTTTGATACAGTTAGGTCACAGACTTACTACATATACTTTAATAAAATTGAGCTTATGTACGTTCAGTTTTGAATTATTTGTATGTGTGAATCCAATTAACATTTTTTTCTGTTTTAAATCTTACAGGCCCCTTCACAGATGTAGTCACTACAAATCTTAAGTTGCGAAATCCATCTGATAGGAAAGTGTGTTTCAAGGTGAAGACTACAGCACCTCGTCGGTACTGCGTGAGGCCTAACAGTGGGATCATTGACCCGGGGTCGACTGTGACTGTTTCAGGTAGCACATCAGGTTCTGGATGGGAACAGTACTGAATTCTGATATTTTTATGGTTATGTTGAATTTGCTTATAATTAGCAGGGTTTCACCTGGAGGGAGAGAAATAGTTCTTGTTATTCTGGCTTGCCTTTAGTGACATCCTTCTGTTATCTTACTGTATGCTAACTGTTGTAGAACATTTCTTACCCCTATCTTGGGATTGGGGTTAGGGATGTCTGTGGTCAATTTATAAATAATAATTGTCACTTTAAAATTTTTATATCCTTTATTTCTGCCACTCCCTACCGCATTCTTGCCCTTATTATTTTATCTTTGAGATATTACACCATTTTTGTGATTGAGGATTCTTTTCAGATCTCTGGCTATTACATATTTTCGTGCAGCTATACAAGTATTATCCTGTCTTAAAAATGTACAGTGCCTCTTTTTTGCTGATTGTATCAAATTAGATGAGTGTTTCTGCCTGTCATTGTAAATGCCAAAGTTTAGTTTTATGACTCCCTTTTGTGTTTACTTGTAATCCAGAGAGTATACTTGGTTCCCTCCACATATGGATTGCTTACTCTTGCTGTGGGGTCTGTGCTGGTGCCGTAGTTAATACCCTCTATAAACTTCCTTTCTTCTGTCAGACTTCCCAAGGCAATGCTCCTTAACAACAATATCTGACATAGCTGAGAAATAGGAAACAAGTATGAGAACATATCTTAATTATGGGAGGAGAACCTTTTAGGCTTAATGCAGAGACCATTTACTCTTACTTTCTAGCAGTAGTTCTTACCTCCCATTCACTGTATGTTGTGAAATCCATCTGATAGGAGAGTGTGTGATGATAACAGGTGGAGCAGGAGCACACATGGGACCCCTCCTAGCTCAGAATCTCTAGGGGCATGGCCAAGCCATGTATATGTTTAAAAACAAAACAAAACATACAAACATACCTGAGTGATCCTGGTAAGTATTCCTAAGATACTAATTCTGTATCAGTTTCCTGGTTTTTAAATCCACAGCAGATTAAAAACACCAAATTTTACAAAGAGGGAGGGCCTTACAGCAAGCTCATGAAGGGTACTTAGAAGCAGAACTTTACTACAAAGGCAGTGAAGGACTTATAGAGTTTGTGTTTGTCCAAGTTCATGGGAAAGATGGATGGGAAAGAAGATAAAGCAGTGAGTACATGCATTCTGGAAGTTGGTCTCTAAATCTTTAAGTCTTTTAGCTAAGTTGGAAGAAGATAGAATTATTTCTATCCATGTGTTTAAAAGTAGTTTTTTGGTACATCTAGTTTTATCCTTAGGAATCTGTAAAACTATTCAGAATTACTTTTTCTTTGAGGTTTCTAGATTGCTGAACTTTTATTGTATATCTTAAGAAAAATTTGAATTGCACAGATCTACTTACATGCAGGTTTTTTTTGATAAGGACAGTACAGTATTGTAAATGTATGTAATTAAAAAAATCTGATGATTTTTAAAATTTCTTTTTATTTTTTTACTTTTTAAAGATTTTATTTATTTGAGAGAGAGAGTACAGGGGGGAGGGGCAGAGGGAGAAGGAGACTCCTTACTGAGCAGGGAGCCCAACATGGGGCTTGATCCCAGAACCCTGGGATTTTGACCTGAGCTGAAGGCAGATGCTTAACTGATGGAGCCACCCAGGCTCTCCTCCTTTTTTCTTTTCTTTCTTTCTTTTTTTTTTTTTTTTAAAGTTCATATATTTGAGAGAGAGCACCTGAGCTGGGGAGGGGGGGAGGGAGAATTTCAAGCAGACTCCCCACTGAGCACAGCCCAAGTCAGGGCTTAATATCAAGACCCCAAGATCATGCTGGAGCTGGATGCTCATCCAGCTGACCCATCCAGGCGCCACTCTTTTATGACTTTTTTAAAAAGGTTTTATTTATTTGAGAGAGAGCATGTGTATGAGCCCGGAGAGAAGCAGACTCCCACTGAGTCTGGAGCCCAACGTGGGGCTTGATAGTAGTATCCTGAGATCACACCTGAACCAAAATCAAGAGTTGGACACACATCTGACTGAGCCATCTGGGTGCCCCCTTATGATTTTCTTAATAACATTTTCTTTAGCTTTATTATAAGAATACAGTACATAATACAGCATAGAAAATATGTATTAATCCACAGTTTATGTTATTGGTAAGGCTTCTGGTCAGCAGTAGGCTTAAGTTAGTACTTAGGTTTTGGGGGAGCCAAAGTTATATGCAGATTTTCAACTGTGTGGGAGATTGGCACCCTGAGTCCCTCTGTTGTTTAGGGGTCAACTTGTACTTTTCAGAACATTTCATCTTCATAAACCCCTTTTGTTGAGCACCGGGCTGTATTAAAAACTCCAGCCATATTCTAGTTACTGTTTACATAGAGTGTCCTCAGATTCTTCTCCAGTCAGAATTTAGCTCGTTTTACTGTATTACCTTTTCTTTTTAAGGAGCCACTCATACTGTACTTCCTTCCTTTAGCAGCTTTTCCTTCAGTGACTCTCTGTACTACATACTCATTTCTTTTTTTCCTTTCTCTTTTTAGCACTTAGTTTTATGGATTCTTTCAATTTGATATTTATAGATCTTTTTAAGATTGTTTAATTTTTGTTACATGTCTGCAGTAGCTTACAGTAAAACTTTCATAAAGTCACAACTATGTTTTAAGTTTTCTTTTTATTCAAATCCTAGTGATGAGTCTACAGTGATTGCTCAGTGAAGGGCATTAATGGACATTTACTGTGCTTTACTGGATTCTGAGGCATTTATCCTGTGCGTTTTTTTCTGCTGTGTATTTGTCCCTTTAAAAAATTTTTTAGCCTTGATGGGAGTTAATGGACATCTCAGATACACCTTGGAAATACAATTTTCTTTTTTTCTTTTTTTAATTATTTAGAGATTTTATTTATTCATTCATTTCAGACACAGAAAGAGAGGCAGAAACATAGGTAGGGGCAGAATTCCCCTATGTGGGAATTGATCCCAGGACCCCTGAATCATGACCTGAGCCAAAGGTAGACACTCAACCACTGAGCCACCAGGCGCCCCGGAAATATAATTTTCTTATGTAATTGGTATTTCTCATATTTGCTTAATTGTGTTTGTCTTTTTGAAGGTTTTGACTACATATATAGAAGATATATTTTAAGAGTAATTTACATATGAGCAGGAGAATAATTTATATGATGCCATGTACATATATTGTTTAACTGTAGATTTGTTATAGTCCTTTATTAAATTTATATTACAAAATTTCACATCACTTCTAATTACAAGGAGCCTCTAAAGATTTTCTTAAAGGTTACTGAAAACCTTGAGTGCTTAGAAAAATTTGAATATAATTATTAGGATGCTAGAAAATTACTGAAAATGATGAGAGTTTACCTTTCCTTGTATACTTTGTTTTCTTAAAATCAGATTTAAACAGATAGATACATGTCTTGAATAGGTGTTTATTTAAAATCTATTTTTGAAAAATTAGTTTTATTAGAACACTAAGATATAGTAATGAGTTTTGAAGTTAACTTTTAATTTCTCCTTTAGGTATCCCAACTGTTGTCTAATTCTGAAAGATATCACTAAGTACCAAGTGAAGCCTTATATTATTTATAAGTGGTTTCAGTAGACAATTTACTAGATTTTAATCTGACTTTACAGGTATTATAATAGTTAATGTTGGCAACATTTTGAAAATTTTCCCAAACCTAAATTCAGAGGGGACAATCATAAATTTATATTTATTTTTTAAATAGCTTTAATTTGTGGATTGTTAAAGTAGCTGGAAACTAAAAAATTAATTCTGGATCCTTAGTGTAAACGATCCAGTATTAGGTTTCTTGAACCCTTCGTTTTTTTTTTTTTTAAATTTGCATATTAGTGGATAAGAATAGGAAAGATAAGCAAGCAAATGCAGAAGACACAAAATAATGTATCTTTCTTCTTACTTAGTAATGCTACAGCCTTTTGACTATGATCCCAATGAGAAGAGTAAACACAAGTTTATGGTACAGACAATTTTTGCTCCACCAAACACTTCAGATATGGAAGCTGTGGTAAGTATAGAAGTGGAACAGAATTTATTTTAGGGGATGTTGTTTAAACTGTGGGTTTTATATAGTTATTTGCGAAAGCTAATGTTTTAATTTAAAAAAATTTGTAAATCTGTTATAGATAATCCTGATTTAATTTCAAGAATGAAAGAATTTTGAAATAGTATTTCTTAGAGTTTGAAATGCTATTACTAGGAAGAAAGTCCTCCAGTCTCTAGAGATGTTAGTGTGATTTTTTTTTTTTTAACAAATGGGGATAGTAGGGTTCTTTAGGATTATATAAAAAGTTCTATGGTATTGCCAGATAACAGTGGCAGGGTGATCCAGACAGAGTACTGCATTCATTTCCTCTCAGTCACAGACTCCACCCCTGCTCCAAACAGCTACTCTTATTCCCTAAAGTGAAACCTATTAGTTGTCTCTTGAGGTATTAAACCTGTTTGTCACAATCCTACTTTCTGTGTCTCATGTTTATTTTCTTCGTTTTTAGTGGAAAGAGGCGAAACCCGATGAATTAATGGATTCTAAATTGAGATGTGTATTTGAAATGCCCAATGAAAATGATAAATTGGTAAGTAGGAAAATGAGAAGATTGGAAGCTGTTAAGTTCTTACTTACTTTGAGATTAATTTTTCTTCTGATTTTGGCCTTTTTGGGTTGTGTGATGTTTTTCTACATTATAAGGCTTAGTGCTTATTTAAGTTTTAAAAAAATTGTATATGCATTTTTTCATTTTAGAACATTTAGTCCATTCAAGAAGAAAAGCACTGTTAGGTATACAGTTTTCATGATGGAGAAGAATATCTTAAGTTTCCCAAATTTTTGCCACTTTAAAATAATTTCAAGTTCTTTAGAATAAGACACATATATGCATAAATATAATTAAATAATAGGCATAAACCAGTTTTTGACAACTGTATACCGGCAGTCTGGGAATAAAAAGATTTAATGTACATAGACAAGCAGTTTATTCTCAGGCTATTCCCAGGTATTTTGTTCACTGCTGATTTTGGTCAAAAATCCATCTGATTTTATTTCTTAGTAAATAATTTTTATGTTGCTTATTGATTAGCATGATGCAAATACAGTGTGGAGGACTGAGGAATATATGTGTAGTTTAGAACGTTGTGAATGTATAGAATGAGTTGTCACTTTCTCTATTTCCTTTTGAAATGCAGATTTTAGTCTTTTTCTATGGTTTATATAGGAGGGACCTGAAAAAGTTAAATAGGTTTATTCTTTTAGTGACTTAATATACAAAATAATTTTAAAAATTAAATATATTTAATAATATATTAAATAGAGATGTTGTGTACAGTTAGATTACAGTCTGGCATGACTGTTATGTTGACTGGAAGCCATTTGCCCAATTGAAAAGTAAATTAACAGATTAGATAAATACATGGGCTCAATTACACTTACTCATTTAGGATAAGCTGATAAATAGAGTCCCTCAATGGTAAATAAGTGTCAGCCAAATTATTTATTGTGTTTTTTAATAATGCCCTTTTAAAGGGATATGGAGGTATTTGCCAAACATAAAATATGAATACATATATCCTTATTGGAAAGTGAGGGTTCATGGGCATGTTGATGCTTCTCATTTAGAGTTTACTTTTTCTTTTGCCTGTACTGCCAGAAAGCCAATAGCTTGCCTAGCTATTATTGGAACCAAGAATATGTAAGCACATGTTGTCTTGGTCAACTAATTATATATATTTTTCCCCCAGTTTGATTGAGATATAGTTAACATACAGCACTGTAGAAGTTCAAGATGTACACTGTAATGGTTTAAAATACATATATTGTAAAATGACTAGCATAAGTTTAGTTAGCATCCATTAATACCATTTAGATACAAAAAAATGAAAAATACGTTTTTTTCCTTATGATGAGAACTCTCGGGTTTACTGTCTGAACGTTCAGATAATACCATACACCTGTGTTAGGTATTGCGTCATGCCGTACATTATATCCTCAGGACCTAATTTGTCTCATATTTGGAAGTAATATATCTTTTCACCACCTTCAGCCAGTTCCTCCAAATCCTTGTCCCCTCCCTCTGGTAACCACAATCTGATCTCTTTTTCCATAGGTTTGTGTTTGTTTTTTTTAGATTTCGCAGATAAGTGAGATCATACAGTTTTGTCTTTCTCTAACTTATTTCACTTAGCATAGTGCCCTTGAGGCCTATTCATATTGTCACAGATGGCAGGACCTCCTTTTTCTTTGTGGCTGAATAATTTTCCATTTTCTTTATATATATATATGTCACACATGACAACTTTTGTATTCATTCATTGGTCAGTGGCCACTTAGTCTGTTTCCATGTCTTGGTTATTGTAAACAGTGCTGCAGTGAACATGGGGATGCAGATATCTCTGGTGTAGTGTTTTCATTTTCTTCAGATATATTCCTGGAGTAAAATTGAGTAGAAACACATCTGGATATTTTCTTGCTTAAGAGTTTTATGTCATCTTTTACAATTCTTTAATAAACATATTTAGAGCTGACTGTCTTTCATCTGGACTAATATTTTACTCTATACAGCAATTTGAGATTATAGTCTGAAAAGGGCTGGAACCCAAGTATTTGATATTGTTGATTAAGAGTAAAAAATGGATCCAGAAGTTGATGGAAACGATATAGCTATGGTAGTTGGCTTAGGCATTTTAAGCACTCCATAGAGGAGAATAGCCAAGTATACATAGTAATCCAAGAAAGCGGTTTTTGGGTCTGTTAAAGGCCTTGAATAAATACTAAATGGAGGAGATTCTGGAGTCCCATATCATGGAGCATGAGCAGAAATAGTTTGGCCCTGGAACTTTTCAGAGCAGGTATTATTAGTAACCCAAATTCTGTTCAGTATAATTCCAAAGTACTCCAGAGCCTGTCTGATTCTGAGCCTACATGAACTAGCTAAAGAATATATTTCTGCTAATCGAACTGTATGGGCTTGTGGTTCAGTTACTACCTAATTAAATGGTAAGGAGTAACTGTTAAGGATAATGATTTTTAAAACGTTTTATTTGGAAGAACTTTCCACATACTGTTTTAAGGCAAATCCCAGATGTAATATAATTTTATCTGGAACTGTTTTGATATATACCACTCAAAGAGAAGAACTTTGAAAAAAGGAAAAAAGAATTTAATGACAATACTATCATTAAGCCTTTATTTTAGTTTATTTTTTAATTTATATTCAACTAACATAGAGTGTATTATCAGTTTCAGAGGTAGAGTTCAGTGATTCATCAGTTGTATAACACTCATGCTCATTACATCAAGCACCCTCTTCAATGCCCATTACCCACTCTCCTCCACTCCTCTCCAGCGACCCTTAGTTTGTCTCCTATGATTAAGAGTCTCTCTTGGTTTGTCTCCCTCTCTGATTTTGTCTTATTTTCCTCTCCCTTCTTCTATATTCCTCTGTTTTGTTTCTTAAATTCCACATAGGAGTGAAATCATATAAAAGTTGTTTTTTTCTGATTGACTTATTTCGCTTAGCATAATACCCTCTATCTAGTTCCATCCATGTCATTGCAAATGGAAAGATTTCACTTATTTGGATGGCTGAGTAATATTCCATTGTGTGTGTGTATGAAAAAAAAATATATATATGCCACATCTTTATTCATTATATCAATGGATATCTGGACTCTTGGAACATTTGGCTTTGTGGACATTGCTGCTATAAACGTTGGAGTGTAGGTGCCCCTTTGGATCACTACATTTGTGTATTTGGGGTAAATATGTAGCAGTGCAATTGCTGGATCATAGGGTAGTTCTATTTTTAACATTTTGAGGAACCTCCATACTGTTTTCCAGAGTGGCTGCACCAGCTTGCTTTGCCACCAGCAGTGTAAGAGGGTTCCCTTTTCTCCACATTCTCGCCAACAAGCTTTTAAAAGCTTGTTGTAATATTGTTAGTACCAAACTATTCAGGCAGATTGGAAGTTGTCTCACAAATGCCATTTAAAATTTTTTTTCAATTTGATTGAACTGAGATCAGAATAAAGTCCACATACTGCTTGTTGTATGATATGTTTCCTGAATCTTTTCATCCATAGATTCTTTCTGGTTTTTCCCCCTCCCAATTAATTATTAAAGAGACTAACTTTGTCCTATAGACTTTTCCCTATAGACTGGATTTTGCTGATTACATCCTTGTGGTGTCATAAAACTTTTCTTGTTCTGGTATATCCTAAAATTGGGTCTAGAGGTTTGGTAAGTTTTTGATTTATTTTCACTTGTGAGGGAGAGGCAAGACTGCTTTGTGGGTGGTGATATATTCTCTCAATATATAATATCAGGTTGTTTTTTTTGTGAAGTTAGTGACCTTTGGTATGCAATGTGTGAGTGAGTGGTTCTCAACTAGGGTATTTTTGCTCCTAAGGGTACATTTGTCAATGTCTGGAGGCATTTTTGGTTGTGACAGCTTTGAGGGAGGGATCCTGAAGGCATCTAGTTGATAGAGACCAGGAATGCTGCTCAGCCCTGACAAGTGCACAAGACAACCCTCACAATAAAGAATTATCTGGCCCAAAACATCCATAAGGCCAAAATTGAGAAAGTATAATTTAGATTCATTAATTATTTTAGGATTGCATAATGTTATCTTGTCATTTGACTTCATTTTATTAGTTTTAATATTTGCTTAGAAATTGGACTCATCTAACATCTGGTTATTCAGTGGTAGGATTTATAAAGGCAGGATAAATGCCTTTCTCTTTAGTTACAGTTTTCAAAAAATGACTTGGTCACAAACATCCCTGGGATATGATTAGTCAACCAATTTCCCTCCCTTTCTTTCTACCCTCATTCACATTGTTATAAACTCACGGACTTAAACATATTTGAGTTTCAACCCCGTTCAGTTATTACCAGTATTGGTGTTCATAGTGACGAATAGGCTCCTCAGGTTGGTTCCTGAATCTTTTTACTGTGGTAGTCTTTGGGAATTTTCTTGGTATCTAATATGGTAAGATATTTCCAGGCCAGACCTGGAATCATTCAGTTCTTCAAGAAGCTCTGGAGTTTTTCAGTAGGAGATGGTATTTGAGGACCATAGCCTGAGCGCTGGTGTAAAACAGTGATTTTTAGTTTTGTCACAATTTCTCTGGGAGCATTCTTTTTGCCAAAATTAGAATGGATACCTGATTGTCATTTGAAGACACTTCTTCAAATGATAAAATTTTAATGGTAAAATCATGTCAGCAGCACATAGGATGATGTGTATCCTTTTATTTCTTACGATAGTGATTATATTTTATAGTTGGGTTTATGTTCTTGAAGATGTTGGATAACTTAAAGTGTGTAAAATCCAGCACTGACCCTGTGAAGAATGGACAGGTACCCATTGAACCATCTGAAGTGCTCTTGCAATATAGTGACTTAGATGACTCGCTAGCCTTGTCATTATGATTCTTTGATGGATATTTTTGAAGTATTTGGAATTCACATTTCAAGTTGTGCACATATAATAATAAAACTTTTAATACTTTAACATATCAGTATTTCAAATTCATGTAATTCAAATGTTCAAAAAAAATTGTACCTATACTATTTACAGCCTAGGGGTGCCCTTAGTAGCTTAATATGTATGTTTTAAAAAGATGAGCTGAAACACAGTTGTGTTTTTATAAGGCAGTATTTCCCAAAGTATATTGGGTTGGAAGGGTTCTGTAGTCAAATGAATTTGAAAAAATGCTACAAGTATACTGTGTGTCCCGTAAACGCATTGCAAATATGTATATTAAAGGCCCTGAATAAAGGAAATATATTTCAACTCAGAATTTCTTCTGTACTTAATGTAGTATAATTAAATTCTCGTGGAATATCTGGTGTTCTGTAAAATATGCTTTGGGAAACACTGGTTATTACTGCTAAAATGCATTCTTGTGCCATTAATCTGCAGATGGCTACAATAAATCTTCATCATTGAGAAATATACTTAAATTGAGTACAGCCTGGCACACATCCAGTTCTGTCAGAGTTGATATGTGACTTTTTCTGTCATTTGTTCAATGTTGCTTCTCATCTTTTGTGGAAAATAGGAAGCCTCAAAGTATCCAAATCTGAAGTGTTTATTAGGGTACAAAATATAAAGTTTTTGTTTATTTACTATAATAACTATGCTTAACAAAGATAAAACCTTTTATATATGTAAATACATACATATTTGTAAATATACATAAATAAAAATGCATAAATACATATAGTACATATTTATAGTACTTTTTATTAATGTGGTAATAATACCCTATTGGTAATTGTATTTTGCCATTTCCAGTTCAGTATGGTCTACAGATGAAGTTGATAAAACTGTTTATAAACCTTAGTATCTTTGACATATTGGTTTCTTTCTAGGATCCATAGATAAAGTTACAAAATTACTTAACATCCTTTTTCTGTATGTTTATTTTCAGCTTAGTGTGAAGGTGGCCTGTTAGGAAATTAAAATTTTATGGAATGGTGTTATGCTTAGATAGTTTGTTAGTTTACTACAAATAAACTGATAAAATTCTATAGGGAGCTGAATTCTGACATACAGATTAAAAAAAAAAAATTTTTTATTGGAGGTCAATTTGCCAACATATAACAAACACCCAGTGCTTATCCCATCAAGTGCCCACCTCAGTGCCCGTCACACAGTCACCCCCACCCTCTGCCCACCTCCCCTTCCACCACCCCTTGTTCTTTTCCCAGAGTTAGGAGTCTCTCATGCTCTGTCTCCCTTTCTGATATTTCCACTCATTTTTTCTCCTTTCCCCTTTATTCCCCTTTCACCATTTTTTATATTCTCCAAATGAATGAGACCATCTAATGTTTGTCCTTCTCCGATTGATTTTTTTCACTCAGCATAACACCCTCCAGTTCCATCCACGTTGAAGCAAATGGTGGGTATTTGTCTTTTCTAATGGCTGAGTAATATTCCATTGTATACATAGACCACATGTACTTTATCCATTCATCTTTCGATGGACACCGAGGCTCCTTCCACAGTTTGGCTATTGTGGACATTGCTGCTGTAAACATCGGGGTGCAGGTGTCCCGGTGTTTCACTGCATCTGTATCTTTGGGGTAAATCCCCAGCAGTGCAATTGCTGGGTCGTAGGGCAGATCTATTTTTAACTCTTGGAGGAACCTCCACACAGTTTTCCAGAGTGGCTGCACCAGTTCACATTCCCACCAACAGTGCAAGAGGGTTCCCCTTTCTTCACATCCTCTCCAACATTTGTGGTTTCCTGCCTTGTTAATTTTCCCCATTCTCACTGGTGTGAGGTGGTATCTCATTGTGGTTTTGTATTTCCCTGATGGCAAGTGATGCGGAGCATTTTCTCATGTGCGTGTTGGCCGTGTCTATGTCTTCCTCTGTGAGATTTCTGTTCATGTCTTTTGCCCATTTCATGATTGGATTGTTTGTTTCTTTGCTGTTGAGTTTAATAAGTTCTTTACAGATCTTGGATACTAGCCCTTTATCTGATATGTCATTTGCAAATATCTTCTCCCATTCTGTAGGTTGTCTTTTAGTTTTGTTGATTGTTTCTTTTGCCGTGCAAAAGCTTCTTATTTTGATGAAGTCCCAATAGTTCATTTTTGCTTTCTATAAATTTTTTTTATTGGTGTTCAATTTGCCAGCATATAGAATAACACCCAGTGTTATTCACCCAGTCACCCCCACCCCTATAGCAGCAATGTCCACAATAGCCAAACTATGAAAGGAGCCTCGGTGTCCGTCATTTTTGCTTTTGTTTCTCTTGCTTTCATGGATGTATCTTGCAAGAAGTTACTGTGGCCAAGTTCAAAAAGGGTGTTGCCTGTGTTCTCTAGGATTTTGATGGACTCTTGTCTCACATTTAGATCTTTCATCCATTTTGAGTTTATCTTAGTGTATGGTGAAAGAGAGTGGTCTAGTTTCATTCTTCTGCATGTGGATGTCCAATTTTCCCAGCGCCATTTATTGAAGAGACTGTCCTTTTTCCAGTGGATAGTCTTTCCTCCTTTGTCGAATATTAGTTGACCATAATGTTGAGGGTCCACTTCTGGATTCTCTATTCTGTCTGTTCCATTGATCTATGGGTCTGCTTTTGTGCCAGTACCACACTGTCTTGGTGACCACAGCTTTGTAGTACAACCTGAAATCTGGCATTGTGATGCCCCCAGCTATGGTTTTCTTTTTTAATATTCCCCTGGCTATTCGGGGTCTTTTCTGATTCCACACAAATCTTAAGATAATTTGTTTTAGCTCTCTGAAGAAAGTCCATGGTATTTTGATAGGGATTGCATTAAATGTGTAAATTGCCCTAGGTAGCATTGACATTTTCACAATATTAATTCTTTCAATCCATGAACATGGAATATTTTCCCTGCATGGAGCCTGCTTCTCCCTCTGCCTGTGTCTCTGTGCCACACACCCCCCCCCCATGAAAAAATGAATAAATTCTTAAAAAAAAAAAGAGTCGGTCACTAGAATCTCTGATCTTTAGTAGTCCACTTAGAAGAATTTGGTTAGTATTCAAAGCAGAATACAGGTTTCAGAGTTCTTGATGCTTTCTTCTTGAAATTGGTGTAGATAAGGAGGTCTTAAACTTTATGGTGTTGATTCAGTATATCTTATTTAAGTTAACCACCCCATCCTGTTCTCTCACTCTTGCTCCCCAGGTTCTCCTCACCCATCTTGCCCCAAAAAGAAGTAGATAGGTGTTTAATTTAATTACATTAACTAAATGTATCATACTTTTTGAGGATCTGGATCTTTTTAGGTATGCTGTTAGTTTTTAGGCATTTATATGTTCTTAAGAACAGTGGAAAAGGATATGTTATTATTTTGTTGATTTCTTTAGGTTTTTCAGGACCTTGATACTGAATATATAAACAAATGATTGAAATTTTGTGGTTGTCTTCTAGGGTAAAAAAAGGTACCAGCTTTAGAAGTATAGTGGTTGAGTTCTTGTTTTTCAAATTTTTATAATTTAAAGAAATGATTTTTTTTGGCAAAACAATTTACTTTGAACGATTGTTAGAGTGGGCATTTTTTGGGGAAATAATTCTTTGATTTGCATCTTAGATGGAGTGACCTAAGATTCCAGAAACCCTTTTATTTTACAAATGAAGGTACTATTAATAATTATTCCAGGAAACAAGCATTAACTAATACTGTTCTTAAGCATACTAAAATTTGTGGTCACCCTATATTTCAGTAAATTAATGGCTCATGGAGTCTTGAATTGTGTTCAGCGTTAGTAAAACAAGTGCCATTCAGCATGTTCCCTGGATTGTTGATAGGTGGAGGCAGATGATACTAAAGTGTTGACTACGTTATATTTTGTAGGGTTGGGTTCTTGGAATTATTAGCTCTTTCTAGTTATTATCAACTGTATTATATCTATTTAGTGGTAGTGTTCTTTTTTTTTTTTTCAGGATTGAATGTGGTTTTAATGAGCTTGTTATTTTATGATGTTTTATCACCTGTTCTTTGTGTTCAGTTAAAAAATTTCAGTTTATTTTGAGGCTGCCAGTTCTACTTGAAATTTTCTACATTTCTTTAATGTATCACATTTCATTTATGCCCTCCATCTAACATGTTAATGACATATTTTCTAGGAAAAAAATATCAGTTTATCTTAATGAAGACTGATGGGTTGTCAAGAACAAGAAATTTCAGTGATCTTACGTATACAAAAACATATTAAGATTAAATATACATTGTTTTGTGTTGAGACAAAGAACTTAGGGACAGTGCATTATTTATTGAGATGGGGTTCTCACAGTTGTGTACAGTGAGTGACCCAAATATCACTAAGTATTGTTTCAGAGTGTGTTTCAACTTTTTGGTATCCTATTTTCACCTGTATTAAAGGAATTTGAGAAAATAGAGAACTATGGAGATAATGACATACTAGAATATTATATACATCTTTAAGTTTGTTTATTGGTCTTGGGAGAGGGGCATGTGTGTATGTGTGCATGCTTATGCGTGTGTTTGTTTGAAGGTGGGTGTTGTTGAGTACAAAAGAGGTTTATAAAATACTGTAGTTTTGGAACCTCGAGGAAAGAATTCATTTAACTTAAAAATTGTTCAGGTTGAGTGTTTACAAAGGTAAGAAATATGAAGTGCTTGTTTTTCAGATATTGACAAGCATTGATTAGCAACAAAATTTAAGAGCTGCAAAATTAGAAGGTGTTCATTTTAGGACAACATGAGGCTAGCATGAATTTAATAAGATTTATACAATTAATTAGCATAATTCAAAATGATCATAACTAATTTTGGGAAATAATATAAAAAGCTACAGAAACTTTTGTACTTTCCGCTTTAACATAGTTATTAGTGTTACCTCCTTTATATAATACACTTTTATTGAATAAAATGTTAATATTTTAGAGCCTAATGATTTCTGTGTTAGTTGTTCCTAGTACCATGCAGGAGAAATCAGTTTGATGCGAATCTGAGAATATGTTTCCCATGCCACCTCAGGGTATAACTCCACCAGGGACTGCTCCGGCTGTCGCTTCAATGAGCAGCATCAACAACACAGTTCCAACACCTGGCAGTTTTAATACGAAGAATGACCCCAGGGGACTCAATGTGTTCAAACAGGAGAAGCAGAAGGTTTGTTTTAGGGAGCCAACAGCTATAGGAGTTTACTAGTGTTACTGGTTACCTTAATGTAGTTACTTAGCACATGGTATTATGAGTGTATTATGTGAAGTAGATGGAATTGAAATTTTCAGTAGAACCACATATCACTTAAAAATCATGCACGGAAACTATTCTCTATTCTAAAAAAACAAGTTGAACACTTAATAAAATCTCAGAAGTGAGCAGGACAAATATAAGTATGAACGTTGTTATGAAGTTGGAATAAATTTTTCTGTCATTGAGATTTTGGGAGCATTCTCTGAAAAAGGATTTAGGAGCTTATTTGAATAGACTAGCAGATACAGCAGTAAAGGTAGGAGCTGGCAAACATTGATCTCCAGGCAAGTATTTGTTAATATAATAAAAAAAGATGAAATTATTTTGTTTTATTATCAAATGCAAATAATGGTAACCATTGTTAGTTATTTACAGTGCCCCAAGGTTGGAGAATTTGTGGTTAAACTCTAAGGATCTTAGGTCATAGTTGAACTTGTGTGTGTGTGTGTGTGTGTGTGTGTGTGTGTGTGTGTGTGAGAGAGAGAGAGAGAGAGAGAGAGAGAGAGAGAGAGAGATACATGTGTACATGTGTACTTAACATTCACTCAAGGTGACAGCATGTCAATAAGATAATGGTGACTTTTGGGTTGTTATTGTGGTTGTTGTATGATTCCTTTTACCATTTTTTGCTTGTTAGAAACTTCAGGAAACCCCATAGTTTGAACAGGTTGCTTATACTTTGATTTTGGCTTTGCAAAGAATATGTATACTAAGGCTTAAAAAAATTTGATCCTTTATCTGAATGTCTAATACTTTTTTGATTTTGTGATTTTAATTACTTCTGGGAATCATGATTCTACAGAAATAGTAAATTGATTTTTTAGGATGATAATAAGTCTCCAGTAACCTTGTTTTTCAAATACTGTCTCTTCCCAGGTCAAGGCCTTAATTATGCCTTTAAAAATTTTATGCCATAGCTCTTAGTTTTAATCTTAATTCCCTTTATAGACATTAAATAATTTTCTTGGAAGATTTTATTTCTAAATAATTTCTACATCCAGTGTGGGGCTTGATCCCACAACCCTAAGATCCAAGAGTTGTATTCTCCACTGAGTCTGCCAGGTTTCCCTCCCCCTCCCATTTTATATTCATTTATATCCCTTACTCATAATAGTCACAGGAATGTAGCTTCATATATACATTCTTTAGCTCAAAATTTGTCCTTCTCAAGCCTTTATTTGCAAAAAAAACTTGCTTTGCCTTAATACTTTGCCTTGCCCCTTTTGTTTCCAATCCCTTGCTCTTCTTTTCTAATTATCCCTAGTAGGGCTAATTTAGAATGTTGGAATTGGAATTCTGAAGGTTATTAAAAAGGAATACAGAAGTAAGTTCATCTCATGGATGGAAAGGGATTATTGCAGTTAGGGTAAATAATATAAAGTAGTGGAATATGTACAAGATGTGGCATATTTTCTTATCTTGATATCATGGCCTTGACCTGCCCTTTTATTCTAGTTGCAGTATTATATATAATGTTAATATAATGTTACTATTTATCAGTTTCCTAAGAGTCACAGCATGTTGAATCCCTCTAGTTTGCTTGTTTCATGGTTCTCAGAACAACTAGTCTCCTCTTTCTGGACCAGTCTGAGGCAACTCTCAAGGAATGAGCTGTTTTCTTGGAGCCAAACATCACTAATGGAACTCCTGAATGGGAGTATATATTTTAAGTCAAAGCAGCCTTAGTGTTTTCAACAGGCTCTTCACATGGTTACTATATGAACCAGTCCTTCTGCTTAACTCCCCCTTTTTAATCTCCAGTTAAGTTAGGTTATTTATGCTTATACTTTAAATATACACAGATTAGATTGCATTCGCTAGGTATGTTGACTGGTTTGTAGGGGGCCTCAATAATACTTGGCAGAAGTGTACTCCCAAGTAACTTGTTTCATGTCTTACTTGACTCACTGTTGAAATGTGTTTTTAAGCCTCACTGTGTCTTTTGCATCTAGCCTTTATGTTTGTGTTCCACAAATTGTTTATGACATTTCTTTTCCTCTGATAAAATAACATTAAGAAAAATTTCAGTGAAAAATCTGATTCTGCCAACCATGAGAAGATACTCGTTGACATGTTATTTAAAATTCCAGAGTGGGAAGCTACTCATCAAATGTCTAAAAAAAGAGTGAGCTGTTTAAGTAATTGTACTTAGACACAGAGTATTTAATGAAATATTGTGTCACTTAAAATGATGAAAAGATGTACATATAAATAAAGATAAAAGTGTTACAGTGTATGCTGGTTTTATAAAATGTGTATGGGAGAAAGTACTGAAAGATAATACATAAATAATAGTTGGGTTGCAATGATGAGATTGGTAGTTTCCTCTCCCTCCCTCTCATAATTATAAATTCTCTGGAATTTCAAGAATTAATTTAAAAATAAAAACCCAGTTGTGAAGAGTTTGATGATTCCTCACTTTAATTTTTTTCTCTTCACTTGTTGGCTTCATGTATCTCTTCTTAATTTTTTAGTCAACTCTCTTGTATATTTTTTTTCCCAATTCTTAATCAGAACCTGAAGATTCCTTAGTTGCCAAATTTTTGACTGTTGCTTTCATCTTTATAGAGGAAGGCAGTGAGCTGCCCTTTTTTTCTCAATTTGGACTTCTTCTAGGTTAGAATTGGAGCACACTTGAAAAATCATTTTGAAATGAATTTTAATTACTGTTAAGAGAAGGATTAAGAAATATTATTGGTGGAGAGCAATATACATCTGGAACAGATTCTTACTAATAGAGATGGACTTGGGACAGGGGAAGATAGGGTGAAGAAGAAGAAAGCTAGCAAGAGGGAAACTTTTTGTATTGTAAAAGAGGATGAAATCGGAAGTTAGGTTTCTTAAAAACCCTTCACAGCTGAGAAGCTTCTGAAGAAAAATGGAAAAATCTGCATGTTAACAGTCAAATACATAGTGTACATTAGAACCTTACTATAACAATATTGGTTTTACACGAGTGTAGGCATATTAACATATGGTTTTACATGAGTTTAGGCATAGTGATCAAATCATATTCCCTTCATAAGAAATAATAGTTTGCCCCTTGAACTAATATAAACTTATAAATTTGGGACTTGGGATGGTGTGGTAGATGTGTAATCAATCTATAATTCAATCTTATTATTGAGTATTGTGGAATTTCATAAAGTTGATTTTGGAAATGTTTTTGTTAGAAGTTATATCTGAATAAGGCACTTTTTAAAAACATCTGACATTAGATTTCTAGCAAGTAAAATTTTAGTTAAAAAGATGACTTGTTGCACTAAACTGTAATGGTGTATGTGATAGTATAGATGACATTAGGGTAAAGGATATTGAAGAACTTTAGACCACAGGCCCTGGGACACTTAGGCACTGCTCTAGATATTTGTCTGTATTGGATGAGTGTTGGTAAGAAACACAGTTTTAGAGCTTATAGTTTTAAAAGTGTCTTAAGTACTACTATGATTCCATATTGAATTTCATTAAAGTGTACAGTGTCAGTAATAATTTGAAAGAATTAATTTATGTTTGAGTTTAAGAGCATGGGATTAACTCCCTTCTCTTTTTTTTAAACCATGATATAGTTTGTGTTCATTATCTCCCCTTCTGTGTTTATATCCTTGTTATTTTTCCCACTAATAGAAGTTAGGTTTTCTTTAAGTGTTTTTCTTAGGTGGTCTCCTTATTTCATTGGAATTATTATGATAATATCACACCTACCCCTCAGAATCTCATTTGAATTGCAGAATCAGAGTACCGAAAATGACCTTCATATTTGGATTTTGGTTGGCGTCAGTCATTCAGCATACTTAAATTGAATAACTACTCTTGGCCAAAGTGCTGGGTTTAGGGGTAAATACAAAAAGAAATGACTCTTGCTCTTCCAGTCTTTGAAGTATTATAGGAAAGAACATCAAAAATACGTTATTATGATATATGATAAGTGCTGTGGTGGAGGTAAGTGTGAAGGGTTTTGGGAGTAGAGGAGGGAGTGGGCTGCTTATTTTGACTTCTGTTACTGCTGACCTTTATTCATTTAGTCCTAAAATTTTTCATGAATGACTGTAACCTTTGGTATTTTAAAAAATTCTGATTAAATCACAACCTTAAAAATTTCCATTTAAGTGGATTTTTTTTGAAAAAGATATGGAGTTTCAATTTGCATTTGTTAAAAATCTGTAAGGGGTTTTGGTCAGTTAAAAAAGTGTCACTATCTTTATAATACAGAATGATCTGGAACCTAGCAAAACTGTTCCACTGAATGCCTCTAAGCAAGATGGACCCATGCCAAAACCACATAGTGTTTCACTCAACGATACTGAAACAAGGAAACTCATGGAAGAATGTAAAAGACTTCAGGGAGAAATGATGAAACTATCAGAAGAAAACCGACATCTGAGAGTAAGTTGTTTTTGAAAATAAGTTAATTTAAATGAAATCTTAGGATATGTGAATATTATTAGGCACATTATCCATCAGTTTTTAAATTTATCCTTGGTCAATTCTTTCTCTTTTTCCCCAATTTGATTATGTCTTAGCCTTTGCTCCCCACTCTTGCCTCTTTTCATAGTTTTACCAAGGCTACTCATTGCCTGCAAGTTCCTTTCCTAGTAGGTGCCCTAGTTATTTGTGATCTGGCCTGTGGCATTGCTGGCTTCCTCTCTAGTTTGTAACATTCTTCACATTTGATGCCCTGGTCATATGAATTGCTTGAAATGGTGCTGTCCCGTATATAGTAGGGATGTATGTGGCTGTTGAGCACTTGCAATATGGTTAGTTTGAAGTGAGATGTGTTGTGAGTATAAGATACTCATTGATTTCTTAGACTTAGTACCAAAAAAAAAATCTTTTTTTTTGTATTGTTATGTACTGAAATAATATTTTGGTTATATTGGGTTGAGTTTTATTATTAAAATTAATTTTATTATTTTCTTTTTACTGTCTTAATGTGCTCTTAGAAATTTAAAAGTTCGTAGGTGGCTCACATTTGAAGCTTTTATTTATATTGGACAGTGTTGGACTACAGTAACCTGAAGATGCCTCTCTATCAGTGATCTCTTTTTTGCTTTAGCTTGAATTCTTTCTTCTGATTGGATCACCCTGAAATCACATTCCTACCCTTATAAGCACATTCACGCATGCATGGTTCTCTCTTGGTACTTGGTTCTTGTCATCTTTTCAGTGTAGCTTTTTCTAGGAATCTCTCCTCCCAGAAGGAAAGAAGTATGGTTTTGGAATGCTATCTCCTTTGTTTCCATGAAACCTTCCTCATCTTACTGTACCTGTTTGTTAAAGGTTTTTCTCCCTCCAGTGAGCGCTAGCTCTTTGGGAGCAAGGACCTGTGTTCATTCATCTTTACATTCATAGCACATGCATATAGTAGTCATTCATACATTCGAATGAATAAGTGGATGAACGGGTGAATGAGAACTAATTTGAATATATGCAGAGTGTATTAATAATTTGCCTTTGACAAGTAGTACCTTATTTCAAGATGTGAATACCTTTAAATTGCCATTTTAGGCTTTGGAACTTTTTGTATCAAAGTAGATGATACAAGAATGTACATAAGTAAATAAGCTAAAATAAGTGACTTAATTTACATTTGATTCTTTCATCTGTTAATGTATATGGGAACTGTATATACTGTGAATCAGAGGCACAGTATCTTGGATTGATCTGTGCTGAAATAATTGTCTCTTTCTTTTTCACAGTACTACTCAGGGGCCCCCAGCGCCTCTTAGGATAGTGGAAAAATTATTTTCATTTCACACCTATCCACACATCATAGATTTTTAAGGATGTTGTTGTTACTCTTACTTTATCTGTCATGACTTCATGGCATAGTTCTATTCTTTGATGAAAGGTGTGCTCCTTAGCATGCTCCGTACTTTTTTTGTTCAAAAAGCCAGTTTGTCTCTTGGCAAAGAGGAGAGTAGAAGTGGAAATGGTAGGAATGACATAAGTAGGGCAGGGATAGGAAGAGTGCCCAAGGAGGGAGGTGAGATTTGGATGCTGGTCTCTCCCCTTCATTGGCTGTTTGTAGGAAATGTTATTTGCAAAAGTGTTCTGCTGTTTAAAAGATAAAAGAACCTTGAAGATCACTGGCTTATAGAATCCGTTTCAGGCCCTTTAATAACATTTCATACATAAGGCCCATCATAATATGTTCTTTTTATTCCTCTAGTCCTGTGGTTCTTAAGCCAGGCTGTGCATCTCAGTCTCCTAGTGAGCTTTTAAAAAATACCAGGTCCTCCCCAGACCTAGTAAATCAGAATCACTAGGAGGGTTTTTTAAAGTTCTTGATGGGATTGAGAATCTGTGTTCTCTTCATGCAGGACTAATGAACAAAGACTAAAAAACCCTACAAACCCTCAGAGAATGTAGTAATTGCAAATAGTATGACCTGAGGTGGACTTTTTCATTTGGTGTTCCGGAGCATGTTAGAGGAATCAAAGTGAGAAAATAAAAATGACCTTGCACTAAGTAAGGAAGTAGCAGTCTGCCCTGTCATTCATCTGGTTGGGATGATGGACACAGATAAAGCCAGTTGCCTAGGTAACAGGTATCAGTATTTTTCCCAGGGTCACACAGTGGCTGGTAAAGTGTCTTAACAACTTCCTATTTTGAGTGATTACTGCTTTCTTACTGAGAAACCTTGTTCTCTAAAATCATACTGTCCAAAACTTTGCTATGTGAAATCATACCAGTAAGAACCAAGCAGCCCATCTTATCTAGAGGATCTGAGTCGCTTTGACACACAGAAGCAGCCATCCTTTCCAGTCTAGGGGCATGCCTCCAGTGGGGGGGGTAGGTGAGTTCTGTATATAACATTCCATAGCTGCTGTAGTTTGTCGTTTCTGAGGAAGCAGGATTTGGTGTTTCCTTTGCGGTCAAGACTCAGTGCTGACCCTTCTACACATAGACCTTCTGCTTTGAGCTTAACGAAACACTTGCTATTTAAATTTTATCCTGAAATTCCCCCTTCCTGCAAATCCTATAAAATGCCTGTCTTTTCCTTTGGCCAGCTACTCCCAGTGCCTCTGCTGTGTGGATGCCCTGGCTGCAGTGTGTCAAACCTGTCAGACCACAGCTTTGTTCGTGGTGGTCTTTGGTAACCAGTATAAAAATATTGCGGGCCACCATGGAAAAAGTGCATGCACTTTTATTAACATATTTTTGTGGAGTTTTTTTCCTGTTGTATAAATATAGTTATACCTGATTTTTCAGTTTTTTAGGAGTAAATTTTTCAGCTCTAGTTTTTAAAATCGACATTATTGAGGAATCATTTATATTCCATTAAGATGCCCACTGTGAGTGTACGATTCAGTCATTTTTAGCAAATTTACAGAGTTATGCCACCATTACAAGACTCCAGTGTTAGGATGTTTCCATCACCCTAGAAGGTTGTCTTAATGCTGGTTAGCAGTTAATCCTTGATCCCATCTCGGCCACATGCACACTAATCTGCTTTCTGGCTATAGATCTGTAGCTTGGCAGTTTTACTGTATGCATATTTGTTTTTAAAACCTCTTTGTGCATATATTTTTTTCAGGATGAAGGCTTAAGGCTCAGAAAGGTAGCACATTCGGATAAACCTGGATCAACCTCAGCTGCATCCTTCAGAGATAATGTCGCCAGTCCTCTTCCTTCCCTTCTTGTCGTAATTGCAGCCATTTTCATCGGGTTCTTTCTAGGGAAGTTCATCTTGTAGAGTAAAGCATGCAGAGTGCTTTTTTTTTTTTTTTCTCTTGACCAGAAAAAGATTTGTTTACCTACCATTTCATTGGTAGTATGGCCCACGGTGACTTTTTTTTTTTTTTTTTTTGTGTACAGCGTCATATAGGCTTTGCCTTTAATGATCTCTTACGGTTAGAAAACACAATAAAACAAACTGTTCGGCTCCTGGACAAATTGTATATTACCAGATCATCACTAGCAGATGTCAGTTGCACATTCAGTCCTTTATGAAATTCATAAATAAAGAATTGTTCTTTCTTTGTGGTTTTAATAAGAGTTCAAGAATTGTTCAGAGTCTTGTAAATGTTATTTTAATAATCCCTTTAAATTTTATCTGTTGCTGTTACCTCTTGAAATATGATTTATTTAGATTGCTAATCCCACTTATTCAGGAAATGCCAAGAGGTATTCTGTGGGGAAATGGTGCCTCTTACAGTGTAAATTTTCTCCTTTACCTTTGCTAATATCATGGCAGAATTTTTCTTATCCCTTGTGAGGCAGTTGTTGACTGAGTTTTTCATCCTTACAATCCTGTCCCATGGTACCATGGTATTTAACATAAAAAAAAAATAAAACTGTTAACAGATCTTGCTCGATAGCTTGTTTGTGTGTCGTGTCATTAGGCGGGGATACACAAAGTCCATGGTAATTTGAAATTTATTATGCATAATTTTATCTTGCATTGAAACCCTTTCAAATATTACAGTATTTGTAGTTAAAAGTCCTCATTCTATTAAGGAAAGGGATTGATAACATTTCAGGCTACTTTTGGTAATTTGGAAGATCACAGTTTGTCTTCAAGATTATATAAAGAAATCCCATGAGAATAAAGAGACTATAATTTTAGTCTGTTTGTATGTATGCCTTGTACGCTCTGTTGCATTTGTTTTACCCATTCTTAACAGGTTCTTCTAGTAACTTCTCAAGGAGACTAATTCTCCTTGGTTCTAGTCCAGTGCTTTTTAACCAGCCTAATATCTCCTCTATTTTAAAACATCTCATAATAATAGTTAAAAGTAGGTGTGTTTCCTGTCCAGTCTGACATTCAAAGTAAATTTCTATAATGGAAATTTGGAATTACTAAGCAAGCCTTGGGAATTTTCTTTTTGGAAAATGACTTTATCCTTTGCAAATCTACCTGTTAATGTGAAACACATTTTCAGTATAAATATGAATTTTAGGTCTGATCCTTTCTTACAGTTAATCTTCTGTCTTCATTTATTTTACTTGTACTAGCATAGAAAAGTTTGGAACCAGAGACAATTTATTCAGTTTTTTCTAGTGAGTGCAGTCTAATAAAAGTGACTCTTGATTCCTGAAAATAGGTGTTAGTTTTGTAAAAGATGCACTTCTTTCTGAAAGGGAAACTAGTCCTTGAGACTTGATGTGGTGCAGTGAAGTATGTTAGGCCCAGGTCTCTGTATACATTATAATCGAGTGAAATATTCCCTAAAGTATTTTGGTTGCCTTTTCATTTTGAGTATGTTTTGATTTTGTCAGATCACATGTATTGTGTCATTGTGCTCTATGGTATCTTATAAAATCTCTTGCTTGTGTGCAAAAGTTACTAAAAACAAACAAGTAATGCCTATCCATTACTAGCATGCTACTACAGGTAATGTTTCCACTGTTGTTCCAACGTTTTACAGTCATTGTAAAATTTCCCTCCCTTTCTGATAACTGGGAAAGCATGCTGAAAAAATGTCTTGCATTTTGTCCCATAAATGAAGAATCAGTAATTCCTTGGCTTAAAGCTCTCTATATAATCAGCATTATTGGTGATAAGTATCAAGCTTGATCTTTCATAGCTACAGTTAAAAAAAAATTTTAGTTCTCAAAAATTTAGCAAAATCCCGTTTTATGGGAATGCTCCTTAGAACTCATTTAATTCAGCCCCTTTGTTGTATAGTTGAGGAATCTGAGGCCTTTCCAAGAACTAAGGGAACTTGTGTCTCACAGGTAGGTAGAGGCAGAGCTGGAACTAATATATCTGCTCTCCTGACTCTAGCTTTAGTGTCTTTTCTGAAAACTTTGTAGAAAAAAAATTTGACCTAATTTGAAATGACTGAAATTATGAGCATAAGATGCTATTTAATAAATGTATGTGAAATTTCATATCCTAAGATTGTATTGCAGGCTGCTGTTGAATAGTCTCATGTATGTTTGGTTTTAGTATTTAGGTTAGAAATCTCCCTCCCCACCCCATATTGGTAATAAATATTATGAAATACAATGTATTTTTAGATAGGCATTTTATAAAATGCATTATGCAAATGTTGGTTTTGGGGTAGATTGTAGTCTGGGCAGTATCTGCAAAATAAAGTATACATGGGCTTTTTAACTGCTTTACGTGTTGGGAGATGCTCTGATTGTATAGGAGACCTACTTTCTATTCTTTTAATTGCTGTATCAAATGTGATCAGATTATTTTACTACCAACGGTTACTTTGAAAGAGTCCAACTGTATTAATTGATAATATATAGATTAAATTGTTTGTCTTCATTCCTTACATGTTTAGAAATTTTTACTTTGCCTGCCTGCTTACTTGTGTATGTAAGCATGAGGGAAATATACTGTTGCTAATACTGAAATCACAAGTAACTAAGGCCTTAAGTTCACATGTGACGCTAAATGCAGTACTTTATTTCATTCTTTCTATAACTAATGTACCTTAACTTTGCCCATTCTTGTATTTACAAGAAACACATTTAAGAATTGTATTCTGAGTGTGTGGTTTGTTACCTTTACAAAAAGAAAAAGAAGTGACACTTGGAAAAAAAATATGTATCAAATTGAAAAGTTCTGGTCAAAGAAAAACTATTTTTAGTTTCTTCTTCAAATATCTTCGCTCAGAATTTCTCCTAAAATTGAGATTCTCTGTTGTGGGGATTCTTTTTGGTTTTTTTTTTTTTTTAAATTTTTTTTTTAAATTTTATTTATTTATGATAGGCACACAGTGAGAGAGAGAGAAGCAGAGGCATAGGCAGAGGGAGAAGCAGGCTCCATGCACCGGGAGCCCGATGTGGGACTCGATCCCGGGTCTCCAGGATCACGCCCCGGGCCAAAGGCAGGCGCCAAACCGCTGCGCCACCCAGGGATCCCTCTTTTTGGTTTTTAATCATTCAAAATACACCACTTTGAAAACTAGATTTATCATCGGTAAGATAAAAAAATTCTTAATAGGGTATATCCCCAAATTGTGATCCGCCACTTTTCAAGTGATAGTTTTCCTACAGCTCTGCACATTCCTATTCAGTGATTTTGGTATGTGCATAGATTTTTAAAAGTTCACCTTTATGAGAGTTAGGGAAAGATCAGTGTTTACCGTATGGAAAAACAAAATAAGAAGGTAAATGATCTTTATTTTCTAGCTTTCAAAGGAAATCAGACTATCATGTGAATAAAGAAACTGCTGAAAAATGTGGTGAAGTGTCATTTTCCTTTCCAAGAAACAAAAAGGAATTTAATTTCAGTAAATTATGATGGTTTGTATGTTTATGTTAAATAGAAATAATCGGTCACTTAGCAAGACCTGAGTTCTGATGGCAAGGTAGTCTTTTGCTTAGTGACCTAGAGGTAGAGTACTTTTTAGTGCGAAATGTGCACAGCTGGGTTTTGAGTTCGACATTTGATGGCAGAGTGTTGTTAGAAGCCATGGTTCTGGAGAGTTCAGTGCAGGAACAGTGGCCTCTTGGCAGTTCTCAGCCTGATGGGCATTGGTGTGAGGAAGTTTGAACATTCATCCTTAAAGGAAAGGAAATTTCATCTTCCTACAGGTTCTGATTGTAGAAATAATATGTTCATTTCAGGGAATTTGGAAAGCAAATTATAAAAATAAAAAGATAAAAAGTAATGCCAAATCATGCCATCCAGCAGCATCAATATGTATGACATTTGATTTATTTCCTTATAATATTAATGCTTTTTAAGCATAATTGTACATATAATTTTGTATCCTGTGTTTTCACTTAATCTTTTCTCTGGTATTTCGAAAACCAAGTAGAAGTGGTTACAAAATTGCTTTATGTTTACAGTCCCTTTCTTGACCATAAGGTTATGAATGTTTTACGTTTAACAGCTTGATTGGTTAGGTAGTTCCCCTGCTAATTAGGCACATCCTCCTGATTACCTCATTTCTTTTGTTTTAGAACTCTGTTTCTTGTTTTCCAGTTGTTCCTTTTTATAGCAACCATCTTTTTTTTCTTTTCAAATTTTTATTTAGATTCTAGTTAACATATAGGATAATATTCAGTAGAAGAATTAGTGATTCGTCACTTACATATACACAACACCCAGGGCTCATCATAACAAGTACCCTTTAATGCCCATCACCCATTTAGCTCATTCTTCACCTCCCTCCCTCCATCAACCCTGTTTGCTATCACTGAGAGTCTCTTAGAGTTTGCCTCCCTCTCCTTTTTTTTTCCTTTTCCTCCCTTCCCATATGTTCACCTCTTTTATTTCTTAAATTCCACATGAGTGAAATCATAGTATTTGTCTTTCTCTTACTTTGCTTAACACAATACACTTTAGCTCCATTGACATCATTGCAAATGCAAGATTTCGTTCTTGATAGCTGAGTAATCTTCTGTTATATGTATATGATGTATGTACACACACACCAAATCTGTTCATCAGTCGCTGGACATTTGGGCTCTTTCCATAGTTTGGGCTATTGTTGATAATGCTATAAACTGGGTGCATGTACTCCTTTGAATCTGTATTTTTGTATTCTTTGGGCGAATACCTACTCCAGTTGCTGGGTTGTAGCATTATTCTGTTTTTAACTTTGAAGAACCTCCAGAGTGGCTGTAGCAGTTTGCATTCCCACCAATAGTGTAAGAGGTATATAACCCCCATCTTGAAAGAAGGTGCAGGGAACTATTAAGATAACTATTCTGTTTTTAGCATTAGTGTTTAATTGCAGTAATATATTAACTCATGTAAAGAGCTTAAAAAAAGATCCTGATGCTTGAACAAGTACCTCCAGAGATAACTGACTTACTTGGTCTGGAGTGGAGACCTGGCATGGTCATTTGTGTTAAGCTCCATCACTTTAATCTGCAGCCAGACAGCTGTTTCATAGGCTTTTAAATGCTAAAGTCAGATGCAAATATGTTTAAGACTTAAGTCTTTAAAATATAGGGAAGTCCTATTTTCAGGATTCTTTGTATATCAATCTTAAATAAGTTGCAGGGGTGTCTGCAGGCTCAGTTGCTTAACTGTCCAACTCTTGATTCGGCTCAGGTCATAGCCTCAGGGTTGTAAGATCCAGCTGGACAGGAAGCCTGCTTAAGATTCTCTCCCTCTGCCCCTCCCACTCCCCTTCCCTTAAAAAGTTCCAGGAGTCATCTTTAGGTATTTCTCAATACAAGAGCTATCTTTGTAAGAGTTAGGATTGTAAAGCGCCAGCAAATGCTTTGTAAATAAATGCGAGCTATCTGCAGAGATGATGTGAGAGATTTTATGGGAGTTTTAGTGGCCACTTTGCTGGTACCCCATGTGATTATCTTTACCCAGCTAAGAAATTGATTCTGCCTGTCATCTGTGTCTAAAAGTATGAGCTGGTTTTCAAGGTACTTGAGAGTATGTGCCAGGTATTTATGTCCTCGCTCAGAGCCTGTGAAGTGGGTACTGTTCTTCATTATGTGCTGGGGCAGACAGGTTTACACAGTGGTTTACACAGCTGTGACAGGCCAGGAGTTCCATCCTGATGCTTTGGTCCTGGAACCCATACTTTTAACCATTGTGATTTAGAAGGAGAGGAAATGACTTCTACCCTGGTCCAAGTCCAGTATTGTCTCCACAGAAAATTCATTGTGTTAATTACATGATGCCTTTGATCCCTTTCTAAAGGCTGTACTTCTGTTTCTTTGTGAAAATATTTGATCTTAAATATTCAGACTTCTTTCTTGCCTTTACATCCCAAAGAAGTGTAGGGAAACAAACTGCTGCCCATTAACAATCTCAATTCCTGAACAAAATCAATAGAAACATTGCTAAACAATCTATTAATGTATTAAAGGAGGCTATAGGATTTATAGAAATGGTTTCTGTAAGCAAGGCTGGAGAACAGTATGACTTCACTCTTCTATATGGTCCTTTAAGGTTTAACCATTACTTAAAAAACGAAAAACTAACCATTATTTCAGTGTATGAATTTTGAAAAATCATTGTGTCAATTCTTGATGCTCTTTTACAGGAAACAAAGGCTGTCCACGTAAGACAGATATTTAAGGCCATTGAGGAAATACCCAAATTTTTTTGAGGGTGGGAAGTCATTGACAACCTAGGTTCTAAAAAAGTGTGGAGAGTTGAAATTGCAAGTGACTGAAATCTATTTTACAATACCTGAGCAAGAAGAATTCCTTATTTTAGTACATTGCTTGTTTCAGGAGATACAGGTTTATTAGAAGTTATCTAAGGTGTTAATATAGTTTTGGGGGTGCAGGCTTTTGTGTGCTAATTTAATCGTAAGTATACCCTTAAATGTATAATATGTAGATAAATATGAGAGTGTATCATGCTACTTTGAATTAAATTTAGGGAAATAGTTGAGGAATTCAACAAAGATAAACTTGTGAGAAAGGAAAGTTTTTTGTTTAAAATAAATTTATTTTTTATTGGTGTTCAGTTTGTCAACATACAGAATAACACCCAGTGTTCATCTCGTCAAGTGCCCACCTCAAAGCCCACCACCCAGTCACCGCCACGCCCCACCCACCTCCCCTTCCACCACCCCTAGTTTGTTTCCCAGAGTTAGGAGTCAGAAAGGAAAGTTCTGTTGCAAACAATTTGGATGCTTTTTGTTTATTTTTCTACCAAGCAAAATTTTACAATATTGAAATAAAATTAAGGTTTTCGTTTAGGGGCGTCTGGCTGGCTCAGTTGGAAAAGCATCCAACTCTTGGTAATGGGGTCATGAGTTCAAGCCCCACATGGGGTGTAGGGATTACTTAAATACATAAAACTTCTAGATTTTCTTTTAAGAGTTTAATGTATTAAGTAAGTGAATTATCTCCCCAAGGAAAAAATAAAAATGCTCTTGAACTTTGAGATTCCTATGGAATTTGTTAATTGGGGGAATTTCATTATACATGTTTTAAGAAACTGATTTCTTAGCAAGATTTTACACTGCAATGAGAACATGTCTTAATAAGAATTTCAACATTAATTGGGTAAAGTGGTTCCTTTGTAAAATAAGTCGTGGGTGCAATGGGAATTTCAGGGAGATAAGTATATTGGAATATATGCTTAAAGTGCTAAAAATTTGTGTTCATCAAACTGCGTAGTGATGTGATAAGAGGGTGTGGCTTCTGTTATTGAGAAAAGTAACATTTGCATTTAAGTTGAGGTAGTAAATGGTGTAAATGTTTCCAACACTTACTTAAATATGTAAATAATCCTTTCCATCCAATAAAAGATCTCTTAACTCCAGAAGGGTATATTGCAGATGCCAGTAGATAATGAGACTCTATGTTTGCTTAATGTATTCCCTAGCTCAGTAGTGTGTGATGGGAGGCACAGTTGTGGCTGTGGATTGGTGTTATCTTTCCCCATTTGTTTTATTTTTAGTACGAAGTTTCCCCAGGTTTTGTTACTTAGATCTCTTGGTTTCTTTTAAGGAGCAAGCCATCAAAAATATTAACTGAAATCTTTTTACATCGTTCCCTGAACACATTTTGCTTTGTCACACCACTAGCCTGAAGTTTGTGTGTATCATTCTTGTATGTATAAGATTTTACTAAACAGGTATGTAATAATCAGTTATGTATTGTGTTTTACATGTTTTAAAATGTGACTTAAGTGTTTTTTACTCAGAATATTACTTTTCTAGCTCTGCCCTCACCTAAAATTTCTCATTTGAAAGTGCCCACACTTGAAGTAGTATATCCTTTGTGTATATATGTGTTCCATGAACTAACACACCATTTTCTCTCTGCTCTATCAGCTTGGATCTGTTGTAGTGATGTTTTCTGTTGCTGCTGATGCTACAGTTGAAATTATGACAGGAATACTTACCCAAGGCCCTATCACTTTTCCTGAAACCATTTCTTTTATGGTGGTGGTTCTAGGACTGAGATACAAAGGCAGGCTGGCCAGAGGACAGTTTGTCAGACAAATGTAGCCCTAACAGCCCCCTGTTGTCTGTGTATGTATGTACATTTGCACATATAATTTTAGTAGTAAGTAAAACCAGTCTGAGAGAAGGTATGAGGTGCTCAAGTACCCACATGGGATCACTTTACTGTGCACCTTTTCTATTTATGGGTTTCCACCTGTGCTTGTAGACTGCATATGTGCCCATGAGTGTTGGTATGGAAGTGGTTTCTCATGCACATTCTTAAAATAGGAAAATGTCCCATAAAAATCTGGAATTCCTACTTTTCAAAAAGATTTGGAACACAGGACTTGTGTTACCATATGCAATAATTTGCTGGAGCCAAGTTTACCTACAGTTTCCATCACTTGTTGTTTCATGCTGTTTCACTTACTAGTGACCTCCACAGTCTGTATTCATCTTAATATGGGATTCTTGGTTTAGATACCACATAACTGAGTACTTCCTGTCCTGCACACTGGTGGGAGTTGGGGTGGCTGTACAGTAGGATCTAGGGGGATTCTCTTTTCAGAATACTTTGACATTTATACCTAGTTAACAGGTGATTTGGCCCAGAATGCCTAAAACATCGTCAGTTGAAACATCAGCATAAAGTTTGAGGAACAATAAAAACTATATTTATGGTGTACCTAGTATGTGTCAGGTATTTTATTTACCCTATCTCTTTGGAACAACCTTTTAAACTTTTTAATGGTGAGGAACTTGGAGAAATGAATTTGTCCTTTTTGTGGTAAAGCCAAGTCTGTTTCCCAAACTTGGGCCCCTCACCGTGCCAAACTGCCTTTGAAAAAGGGGAATGATGCTGTGAAATTGACTTCATGTGGCATTCAATCAAAAAGAGTTTACTTTGGTCTCGGTCACTCTTTTGGAAGTATAAAATAAATCATTTCTACTTCTGAAGATCTTGGTTAAATAATATACCTACAGCTTATTACTGCATTGGTGCCTAGAGGGTAAGGTGTGGGTGCTTATAAGGTTCCAGAAATTAAGGTATTTTTCAGAATTCAGACCTTTATGGCTGGCCTTTCAACCAGTTAATCTAGATTGATAGCTTTGTAAAGGGTATATATAACATTATGGTTTCAAATATTAAGCATGAGTAGCTTGGGAAGAAACCCTATCAAAGTGCTAAGGAGCATGGGGTCTGGAGTGAAGCTGCATAGGTTATAATTTTGGCTTGGTCACTTTCCTAGTTAGGACCTTGGGCATTTTATTTTTCTGTGCCTCAGCTGTCGCTAAGGGATGCTAACCATGCCTCCATCACGGTGTGAAAGGGATTGGCGAGGTGCAGCTCCTGGAGCAGTGTGGCACAAAGCTCAGCAAATGTTAGCAATTACTGTTTGCATACACATGAGGTGGAAAATTGGGCAGTGGACTGATATTTGGGTTAAAAATTAAAACGAGATATTCATATCATGGGTATTTGGCTTGGAATTTTACTTTTTGGAGTTATTAACCAGTTCTGTAGTTGAAGGCATTATTTGGCCACATATATGCAACAGCCTTCTATTGAGCACCTATAGAGAGGCAGCAAGAGAAACAGCATGGGTTTCCGAGGATAGACAGACTTGGATTTGGATTTCCACTCTGTCCTTGATAGGATGTGTGGTCCCTCACAAAATGATGGAACCAGTGATGCCATCTGATTTTCACATTCCTCTTGTAACCCTGTAGTGTTGTGGTGAGGACTGTAAGACATTTTGAAGAACCTAGTATAGTTTCTGGTACATTATAAAGATTGAAGTTGCATTTTTACTCTGTCCTTTAATCATATATCAAAAAGGGCAAGAATTTGAAAGTTTTAGTAGTTGCTTGATGGTAATGGCTGATTTTGAATTAAAAAATGTAAAACCACTTAAAAATGTAAAGAAGGAAGCTGTTTTTGCAGGTAAGCAGCCTACGGGTGTAGGTGTGATACACGTTTGGTTTTTGGTTTCTTTTTCTAAATATGAAGGTAACATTAATTGATTAAGGAAGCTTGGAAATTCTAGAAAAATCCATAGGAAAAATGTCAGGATCCTACTCCCCAGAGACAACTTCTTAATAGCTTTTTAAATGTATAGGTGAGTATCAAATATATGTTTAGTGTAAATATATGTTAATAGTACCAAAATCAACATGTATGCTTTTGTAAATCAATGAGCAATTAATTGAATTCACTTATCTGAAAACAATTGTTGAAATTGTTAGTACAAAAAACACCAATATGCCCTTCAGGCAGATTCATCAATTATTAACATTTTGCGTCATTTTTTTCAATATTTGCCCTCCGCACATGAGTACATACATATTTGATATGTGTACATACATATATGTACACCCTGTGCATTCTTGGTGTATAACATACATGTATACATATATATGTACATTAAAAAACGTGCGCATATACCCATGTTTTCTCTTCAAATCTTATTCAAGACTAAGTTGCAGATGGCATATGGGATGCATATATTACTCCTACCTGACCCCTTTCAGTGTGTATTCCCTAAGAATAAGGCTCTTCTCTTGCATAGTCCTAGGACAGTTGTCAACTTGAGTACATTGAATGCTGATAGAGTACTTCTTTCCAAATCCATTGTCCACATGCACCCAGTGTCATTTATAGCATTCCCCCTCCAGGACTAGATCCAGGTTGCATTTCGTTGTCATGTCTCTGGGGTCTAATCTGAAACAGTTCCTAGTCTTGGCCTTTTATCACACTGATGTTTCTGAAGAATACAGTCTTTCCTTGCTTTCACCTTTTAAGGTAGAGTATTTGTCATTGGATTTTCTTTGACATTTTTTCCCCAAGTAGGTTCAGATTACAGATTCTTTGCATCACTACAGAAATGGTTTTATGTCCTTCTCAGGGCATCATGACCAAAGGCCTGTGAGGTTTTGCCCCTCATTGTGAAAAAGGTACACTCAGAAGGCACAGGAAGAGGATGCGTAGGCTTAGGGCCCTGGAATCAGCTGCCTGGGTTTGAAAGCTGACTTTGCCCTGTCACCCTGTCACCGTGGGCAGCTTTCAACGTTGTTGTGTCTCAGTTTCCCCAGCTGTAAAATGGGGATTTTTTTTTTAAGTGCATTGATATCTAGCTTATAAGGTTGTTCTTTGAATTTAATGAGTTAATGTATGTAGAGTCCGGAAGGAAGTGACTGGCTCATAATTACCACTGTAGGTGCTAGGCATGATTATTCATCTATATTCTCCCAATGATACATTTTGAGAGGTTAAGAAAATAAAGACTCAAAAATGCTGAAATGCTATGTGCATTGTTCAGCTCATACAAGTAGGATTCTAAATCTCAACTATGAAGATGTTTGTGAGATCTCTATTTGGTTTTTATAAGATCTGCAAGCACATCTGATTTCTACAGAAGTAGTTTGGAAGATAATAGATCACATTCTTGGGTCACATAGTCGCAGAGCCTCTAGGAGAGAAGGTTGAACTGTTCCCACCCTCTGTCCAGAGAAATACATATTGTCCTCTGACTTCATCTTTGACAAGTGAATCACAGCTTGTTCATCTGGAAGCTAGTTATCACGATTGATAACTAGATAACCAGATAAAACAGATTAATTTTATTTTGAAAAATCTTAGAACACTTGTGGAAATACTTGGAGTTTTTAAGTGCCAAAATGGCACTAATTTACCAGTTGACCCTCAGGCTTTGTGATAAAATTTGAAGTTTTCCTTTATGTGACTTTACAAGTGTGTTTGCGTAGAACAGTGATACCTTGGGACCTGCATGTTCCCTTTGTCTCCATTTTTGGAGGAGCTTCCTTTCTGTGCATTGGCACAGGTAGAGGAAACATGTTGAAAACAATCTAGGTCTTCTCTTTTTTGCTTACTCAAAGTGATCTAGATCTTTAGCAATGTCTTTGTATTTTAGGAAAGGATTTGATTCCATGGATTTTGTAGAGGAGAAACCCAGCAATCTGGAAACTCTTATTCCAGCAGGTGAAGTAGATGTGTAAGCAGAACCAAACCTCATACAGGTGACAATCCACCTGATGTGCTGTATGGAATTATAGGGAGGTTATATGGTCATGACTGTTTTCCTCACCAAGCTACCAAAACATCACCCATTTCCTACTTGCCTTACCTTCTCTCTCTTGAGTCATTAGTGGGTTAGGATAGTGAGGTGGAGAGAATGGAGGAAGGGCAACAAGCTGTGCTTATCAAAAGGAAGAACTGAACCAGGAAGGATGGAGATAGGTCAGTTGTTTTTGCAACCAGACTTCATTCCCTCTTCTTTTTTGCAGTGAAACCCTGATTCCCTTCTGGGGGAACCTTAATACCTTGCTAGGGCTGCTGTAAGACATTACCACACATGTAGTTACTACAAACACAAGTTTATTACAGTTCTGGAGGAATTTATTTTTTTAAAGATTTTATTCATTTATTCATGAGAGACAGAGAAAGAAGCAGGGACACTGGCAGAGGGAGAAGCAGGCTCCATGCAAGGAGCCCAACGTGGGACTCGATCCCGGGTCTCCAGGATCACAACCTGCGCCAAAGGCAGGCACTAAACCTCTGAGCTATCCAGGGATTTCCTAGAGGAGTTTAAAAATCTAAAATCATTCCCTTACCTGGATTCCCAAGTTTGAGCAGTTGTAGGTTTGCCTTCATTGTGGAAGCTCTTGCCTTTTCCAGGCAGCCTGCAATGCCTGGTCTGGTGGCCCCTAGCCAGCAACCGTGTTGTGCTGACTTCTGCATCCACATCACACCTCCAACTCTTGCTACAACCCTCCTGCCTCCCTCCTAAAGACCCTGTGATGACAGTGCCACCTGAATAACCCAGGATACTTTCTTTATCTCAAGACCCTTCTTCCAGTCACATCTGCAAAGTCCCTTTGTGGAAGGCAACACATCCAGATGTTCCAGGGATTAGAATGCTGGCATATTTGGGGGGCCACTATTCTGACCACAGGCACCATAATTTCCCCTCAGTCCAAGTTCTTTGGGGGTGGACCCCACCTCCAGCAGAGGAGAAGTAGAAGATCTTGATCTAAGCCAATTGGCACATCCTAGTGGTTCAGAGGGAAGTGTGACACAGCCAGTGGAATAAAACAAAACCACACCTCTTAAATGGGTCTCAGTTTCTTCTGGTTCAATCAGTCCCTTTCAGATTAGTTCGGTCTTTCTCATGTTCAACTCAAGGTTCAAGTCATGACCAATGCTATTGGCATCTCAAAGACTGATGCGGATTTAGACCAGTGCTGCTGGTAGGTCTCAGCAACATTCTGCCCCTTCCTGTTTCATTCTGACCTCACAGTATTCTACAAGACTGCAGTCTCCCCCACTCGCCCTTGCCTCTCTAGACTCACTCACTGCTCCTTCCTTCACTCCATCTTGCTGGTATTTGTGTATTTGTGGAACACTCTGGTGTATTCCAGGCTTGGAGGCCAACCTCTATAACAATAGCCTCTGTACGAATGCTTCTCCTTCTGCATCCCATGGCTCACCCTCATTTCCCTCAGGCTTTCACTCCTGAGACCATCCTGGGTTTCTCTGGCTAAAACTCCACCACCCTGCTTCCTTCCATGCTCTGTTCCTGTGTGTCCCTCACTCATTGAATATGGCACATACTTGATCTGTTTATTGTCTGTTCCTCCACCAAGATGAAGATTCTGTAACAGCAGGGATTTTGTGTTTTGATCACTGCTATGTCCCCACTGCCTAGAGCTGACTGGCATAGTGTAGATGCTCAGTAAGTCTTGGTGGGAGGGTGCCATCATGCATATACACAGGTTAACAGTGTAAAATGCATTATTTTTTAAATTTTTTTAAATTGGAGTTCGATTTGCCAACATATAGCATAACACCCAGTGCTTATCCTGTCAAGTGCCCCCATCATTGCCCGTCACCCAGTTACCCCAACCCCCCGTCCACCTCCCTTCCACTACCCCTTGTTTGTTTCCCAGAGTTAGGAGTCTCTCATGGTTTGTCACCCTCACTGATATTTCCCACTCATTTTCTCTCCTTTTCCCCTTATTCCCTTTCACTATTTTTTATATTCCCCAAATGAATGAGACCATATAATGTTTGTCCTTCTCCGATTGACTTATTTCACTCAGCATATTACCCTCCAGTTCCATCCACGTCAAAGCAAATGGTGGGTATTCGTCCTTTCTAATGTCTGAGTAATATTCCATTGTATACATAGACGCATCTTCTTTATCCAATCATCTTTCAATGGACACCGAGGCTCCTTCCACAGTTTGGCTATTGTAGACATTGCTGCTATAAACATCGGGGTGCAGGTGTCCCGGCGTTTCACTGCATCTGTATCTTTGGGGTAAATCCCCAGCAGTGCAATTGCTGGGTCGTGGGGGTAGCTCTAGTTTTAACTCTGAGGAACCTCCACACAGTTTTCCAGAGTGGCTGCACCAGTTTACATTCCCACCAACAGTGCAAGAGGGTTCCCCTTTCTCCACATCCTCTCCCACATTTGTTGTTTCCTGTCTTGTTAATTTTCCCCATTCTCACTGGTGTGAGGTGGTATTTCATTGTGGTTTTGATTTGTATTTCCCTGATGGCAAGGAATGCGGAGCATTTTCTCATGTGTTTGTTGGCCATGGCTTTATCTTCCTCTGTGAAATTTCTGTTAATGTCTTTTGCCCATTTCATGATTGGATTTGTGTGGAATTAGAAAAGACCCTGAATAGTCAGGGGAATATTAAAAAAGAAAACCAGAGCCCGAGGCATCACAATGCCAGATTTCAGGTTGTACTATAAACCTGTGATCATCAATATAGTGTGATACTGGCCCAAAAACAGACACATAGATCAATGGAACAGAATAGAGAACCCAGAAATGGGCCCTCAACTCTATGGTCAACTAATATTTGACAAAGCAGGAAAGACTATCCACTGGAAAAAGGACAGGACAGTCTCTTCAATAAATGGTGCTGGGAAAATTGGACAGCCTACATGCAGAAGAATGAAACTAGACCAATCTCTTACACCAGACACAAAGATAAACTCAAAATGGATGAAAGATCTAAATGTGAGACAAGATTCCATCAAAATCCTAGAGGAGAACACAGGCAACACCCTTTTTGAACTCGGCCACAGTAACTTCTTGCAAGATAACATCCACGAAGGCAAGAGAAACAAAAGCAAAAATGAACTATTGGGACTTCATCAAGATAAAAAGCTTCTGCACAGCAAAAGAAACAGTCAACAAAACTAAGAGCACGTACAGGATGGGAGAAGATATTTGCAAATGACATATCAGATAAAGGGCTAGTTTCCAAGATCTATAAAGAACTTACTAAACTCAACAGCAAAGAAACAAACAATCCAATCATGAAATGGGTAAAATGCATTCTTACTATGGAATTTAGTTAAAAGAAAACCCCACCCTGCCTCAGTCTGACCCCATCCCTCACCTTCCTCCTCCTCCTCAGCACAGAGTTTCAGAATTCGCCATGTGTTGATGAACAGACTTCCTCTAGGGATGGCTGTTGACCACCATACTCTTACAGAAGCCTCGATATCAAATGCAGAAGAAACTTCAGAGCCAGGAGGAGGGGCTGGTTTCCTTCCGCATTTTCACACTTGTTCTGAATTCCTCTTGCAAAAGTGGCTACCATTTCTAATGTATTCCATCCATGGCTACTTGCCTCCTTGCTGAGCTGTTCTCTGTTCATGGCCTTGTAGCTTCCCATTTCTGTAACATAGCAGCTCCCACTCTTGGCCTTCCTCTCCAGCTGATCTCATTGCTTCCAGTGACTTCATGGGGTAGGGTTCTAGCTCCTGACCTACCCTCTCCAGTGGCTCTGTCCTCCTCACCCCTCTGCCACCACTCTCCAGTCTTCCTTGGAGGTTGTCAGCACCAGGACAGAAATACCTTGGGGATCTTGACTGTATATACACCACTTTGCAACCATGGCTTTCTCTCCTTTCATCTTAATTGCAGAAATATCCTCTAGGGCCATTATTTTTTTACCCCAACTCTTCTCAGAATGGACCACTTTCTTACTAAGAACAGTTTCTGTTTTTCTTTTTCCTTCTTTTTTTTTGGCTTCCTCATTCAGATTTGGTTCCACTGCCCATGATTAAAATCATGCTTAGACAATACTCTTTATTGCTTCCACTCACCATCCCTATCTAGCAAACACCAACCATCTCTGGGTTCATAGGGAACTATCTAGCCCCAGGGAAGGTTCTAGAAAATATAGAGGCCTTGAGGTGGCTCGGCATCCCTTTCATTTTAATTTAGGGCCCTTTCAGTACTGCATTCAAGATGAGTTTGTGGCTATAAACCAAACAACCTTGTTTTTAGGAAGTGAACCCATGCTGACCACTTAATGATTGTTAGGACTCCAGGAACTGGGTCAGGACTCTTCTGGAAAGGTATTGGTGTTCCCATTAGTAGATGTTTTGGGAGGTGGTTATTTGGAAACGAGGTGAACCTTAGGCCTTGGGGCAGGGGGACTTCCTGTGCACTTCAGTCCCTGATCCAAGGAACAGGGAGGCAGGGGCAGCCAGGGTGATGGGGGATTGGCTTGTGCTCTTGTGAAAATTGGTTTCTTCCCACCAAGGAAATATACTGGTAGGGCAGGCCTCGGGGCGGGGGGTGGGGGGGGGGGTGGGGTGGGGTGGGATTCTTTCCAGCCTAAGGGGACGTGTGTGTTCTGGCCCCTGTCTCAAGCAATGGGAGGAACATGAGGAGAGCAGGACTCCCTGTCAAAGGGGCCTGTGGCTCAGGTGAAAACCTCTCAATTCAGCCACCAGTTCATAGATTAAAATGGCTGCTCGGGTGTTGATTTGAAGAGCAGATTGTGAAGAGCTGACAGTTGTTCTGAGAGAAACTCTCAAACTTCTTCCTTTGTCCTCTGAGGAGACACTGGTAAATCTCAGGCTGCTTGGGAAGAGCAGTGGAGCTGAGCTGAGCCCAGGTGCTGAGACTAGCAAGCAGGGATTGGCTTTCAGGGAAGAGCCAGAGGGGAGGGTTCTATGTGTATCTCTCTGTCCCAGGAGGTGGCAACGGGTGAAATCGAGGGGACCAGGTGCTAGTGAAACCACCTCTTGGTGTCCTTGAGGACATATTGAGGGTGGGGGAAAGCCCCAAGGAAAGCCTTGTGGTGCTTGGTGCTTGACTCCTTAATCCTATTATGAAGATTTGTGTGTCCTTAATTTGATAATTGGGTCAGATTTATACAACACTTAGAGTTATCTGTAAATGGCATTAATTTCAAATAAGAATCAGAATCATCTTATTGAGTTCTTTTAGGGTTGATCATAAAGCTTCCTGAGGAAGAGATATCACTGTCTAACCCCCAAGAATGACCTTCACAGTAGACCTTCCAGGATACTTCAGAGAATGTGCGTCTTCTCTTCCACCATCACACGGAAGGGGTAGCTTGGCCTTCTCCATCCATGTAATGTTGACTATTGAGCTATATCACTTTTTCTTATGGAATTCTCCTTAGTGTCTCAACCACAATATTTTAACTGTTGTGATGTGTTTGAAAAGGGAAGCACAAGCATTTGTTAGATTCAAGTAACACCTATGGTTGGAACCTCTTTTATGCTTTCTAAAACTAGGTAATACATTTGAGTCCTTAATCTCCTTACTGATTTTGCCTGACTGATTTTATTTTGGTGAAATGGCACTATGGAATTTCAAGGTAAACAAAAGAGGGTTCTTGGAAGTTCTGATGTGTCTCCCCGCATCTTCAGTCACTGAGGTGAACTCACATGGGGTTCTAGATTGTCCGTGGGGGTGGGCCTACATTCCATAGAATTGGGCTAATGGCTTTTCTAAAAAAATTTGTCATTCAAAGTACATTTTGTTTTAATTTGGCACCTCCAAAATCCTGTCCCTCAGACCCTTTCATTTTTCTTGAAGTTAAACAATAACCACCTAAAACACATACTTTTCACTTTTTAAATAGTAAATCAATCAAAGGCTAGGAACTCTCAAAATGAATTGTTGCAAAATTCGATCCTACCACCAGGTGGCAATGTGGTCTTATGTCTTGAGGCTTTCCCATCATGGAAAACCCAAGTTGAAAATCCACATTTGAAACAAAATCAAACTATTATGTTTTAAATTCAAATTTTAATTTCCAAAATAAGGAAATGTTTGTTTTGATTCTAAGGATAAACATAATACTCCTTGCCCCTCCTTGGAACATATCAGAGATCTGATATAAAGTTTGTTTTTTCCATTATAAAATAATGGGATAATTATAGTAATCATGTGGGTGAACCCTTTAATCTTTGATTAAAAGATATTATAGAATAATATTTTTAATTTCATTATTAACTTTCATCTGTGTGACTTAATTGGTCGCAGGTATTAATTTTTTATAATGCCTTATAATTGTGTAAGGTGTTACCTGTTTATTTTTATCTGGTCCTTCACTCAGACAGACATTGAATAACTTTCTGATTTAATGATTGAAGTTACTAAATTCTAGCTTCGATATCTATCTTCCCTCCCTCCCCAGGTTAACATGTAAATGGCTGCCCTACCTACCAAGTGTCAAATGGAAACTCTGGCCAAGGGGAGAGCAAAGCTTGAATATGGGCTTAAAAATAACAGTAACTTAAAAAGCAAAAACTTAAGTTTTTTATTGTAAGAGAGTTAATATATAATTGTCTTTGAATTTATGGTTTTGGAACGCTAATGAGAGTAATTTCATTAACATTATTACTTTGATTTATTTATGTAAAGATTTCATTTATTGATTTGAGAGAAAGAGAGAGCACTGAGGGAGAGGCAGTAGCAGATTCACTGCTGAGCAGAGAGCCCGACAAGGGGTTCGATCCCAGGACCCTGAGATCATGACCTGAGCCAAAGGCAGACGTTTAACTGACTGAGCCATCCAGGCGTCCCACATTATTACTTTTAAGACCCAATTTAGCTTTAGCTTTTCTCTGTTCCCAAGCAGGTATTGTATATCCATCTGGTTGTGTGCACACCTGTTTGGAATAGTTTTTGTTTTTTTTTTTTAACCACGAATTTCTCTGTAAATTTATTGATGACTATATTAGGAACAGATAACTAGTTCATATTTAAACAATGTTAGAATGAACAATGGAAAAGTTACTAGTTAATCAGTTCCACCACTTCATGAAAACAGAATGGTATTTTATGTTTAGAGTAGTAAAAAGTAACAAGTCTTTCAACTGTTAAATCTCCTTTAAATAAGGTGAACAGGGAAATTCTAAAAATCACATTTTCTTGACAATAAGCCTTGGTAGAGAAATCTGGATATGGCATACATTCTAGTAATTATTAAAACCACACTATAATATGCACATTATAGCTTTCTAAATGCAATTCATTCTCCTTTTTCAAAAATACCTGTGCTGCAAATGTACAGGTGTGTGCCCCAAACGAATGGTGCATTGCCTGTGTCCCACCCAGAGGACTTCTGGGTTACAGTGGTGACTCCAGGGGTGGCACAGAGCGGTCTCAGGAACATCTAACACCATGCTGCAGTTTGATGTGCCAACGTAGATTTGTTTGTTGCCATTATTTCCTGCTGTGTTCTTGTGATCAAAATTCTACTTTAGTTGTTTCTTCATAGCACTTATGATTCCTTCTGTGCTTGCATTAACATTTCATTTGATATGTTAAGGAATGAAGTCAGAATTCGTGTACAGTAGCCTGTGAGTGGGTCAGCTGTTAACAGGTGGTGGTGACAGGTGGCTGAAGAGCTGGCTCCAGCAGTTGAGACTTCACACCCCGCGCTGAGGTTGGCATCATCAGAATTTGTCCCTGGACACTACCAGTTTCCTGTGGAATCTTCGAAGTGCTGAATGAAAACCACACAGTCAGCCGCTGCCCAGAGGATCTGCTAGGGGGTCCGTGGTCTCCGGATTTGGTGGCATTTACATCTCTAGTTGAGTATTTCGGTTTCTGCTTGATTATACTAATGCTGCAATTTTTTTTCTCTCTTCCATATGTTCTTCTGGAATAGTTACCACTTTGTAGCTCACTTTGGTCGAGGAAGTGTGATGAACTCACACCAGCATCGTGTTAAATTGCAATCCAGGTAAGAAATAGAAATTATTGGCTAGAATGATCGTTTATTTTTAATACGTTTGAAATAAGAAAATCAAGAAGTTATAGCTATTATTAGTTAATTTGCATAATCATTAGCCCCGCTAATATAAAATTGATTTAAATTACTATTTTTGTTAAATAGTAAGATAAATTGAGAAATTTTATAGTAAAGAGAGAGATCTGATTTTTAAGAATTGTCTTCTACACTAGGGGTCTTCCAAATGACAGTCCATTAACCAAATCTGGCCTGCCTTTGTTTTTCTTAATGGCCTGCAAGCGAAGAATGGTTCTTACATTTTATGTAAGTACCTACATATATTCTCAAATTTACCTGTTGGCCTACATAGCCTAAAACATTTACTGTGTGTTTTTTTTTTTTTCATCTTTAAAGGTTTTATTTATTTATTTATTTATTTATTTATTTATTTATTATAAATTTATTTATTTATTTATAAATTTATTTTTTATTGGTGTTCAATTTGTCAACATATAGAATAACACCCAGTGCTCATCCCATCAAGTGCCCCCTCTGAGTGCCCATCACCCAGTCACCCCCACCCCCTGCCCACCTCCCTTTCTACCACCCCTAGTTCGTTTCCCAGAGTTAGGAGTCTCTCATGCTCTGTCTCCCTTTCTGATATTTTCCACTCATTTTTTTCTCCTTTCCTCTTTATTCCCTTTCACTATTTTTTATATTCCCCAAATGAATGAGACCATATAATGTTTGTCCTTCTCCGATTGACTTATTTCACTCAGCATAATACCCTCCAGTTCCTTCCACATTGGGTATTTGTCGTTTCTATTGGCTGAGTAATATTCCATTGTATACATAGACCACAGCTTCTTTATCCATTCATCTTTCGATGGACACCGAGGCTCCTTCCACAGTTTGGCTATTGTGGCCATTGCTGCTAGAAACATCGGGGTGCCAGTGTCCCGGCGTTTCATTGCATCTGTATCTTTGGGGTAAATCCCCAGCAGTGCAATTGCTGGGCCGTAGGGCAGATCTATTTTTGACTCTTTGAGGAACCTCCACACAGTTTTCCAGAGTGGTTGTACCAGTTCACATTCCCACCAACACTGCAAGAGGGTTCCCCTTTCTCCACATCCTCTGTTTGGAATAGATCTTACTAAATATAAAAAGTGCCTGTGCTCCAACATACTACCATAGCTAAGAGCCAAGGATGAAGAAGACAGCTTTGATGAGAATCTTCATCTTTGAATGCTTGAACTGCATCTGGTAAAATGGCCACCCAGTATGGGTGCTAGCCAGTGGGGGTAGAGGAAGGCTCGAGTGTACAGGTTAGGAATAAAGTAGGTGAATCAAGGGTGATTCACATACTGAATGAACATCTACTCTGTGGCTGTCAGTTTACCTACATTAGCTCAGGCAGCCCTTCTAACCAATCAATATCCTTCCCCTTTCACAGGGAAGAAAACAGGTTTACCAGGTGTGGTAGGCAGAAAAATGGCCCCTGAAGGTCCACATCCTAATCCCTGGAAACTGGCTATATTATGGTACGTGGCAAAGAGGTTAAGGTAGCAAATGGAATAAGGTTGCTAAGCATCTGACTTTTAAATAGATCATCCATATTATTGGTGGGCCCATGGTAATCACAGGTCCTCACCACTGGGAGAGGGTGAACTAGGGAGATGGTAGTATGTGAGGACCTCTGCCTAAGGCTGCTGACCTGAAGGTGGCAGAGGACGCTACAGTCCAAGGAATGAAGAGGCATCTAGAGTCTAGAAAAGGCAAAGAAACAGATTCCTCTCTAGAGCCTCCAGAAGGGATACCACCCTGCAGATACCTTGATTTTAATCCAGTGAGACCCATTTTGGATTTTTGACCTCCAGACTGGTCAGACAATACATATTACTTGTCTTAAGTCACTAAATTTGTGGTGACCTGTTACAGCAGCCACAGGAAACTATAGTATGCAGTAATATATAGTTATATAGTATAGCTTACACATGCAGTGTACAGTGATTCCAGTGATATCATGGCTCAGAGGACTGGGAAATGTAATATTATTGTTTTATGGATCAAGTGATAGTTCTCACCATCCTCCACTGCTAGGTAGAAGATGAGTTGGAGGGGGTGTTCACATTTCTGTTCTATTTGAAATCTAGTCTTAATCCAATAACTAAAAAAATCCTTGCAGGCAGTGCTGTTTTTTAAAATTGAGTTATAATTGACATACAAAATTATATTAGTTTCAGGTGTATAACATAGTGATTCACATTCCATACATTACTCAGTGCTCACCATAAGTGTAGTCACCATACAAGCTAGTATAATATTATCAGCTAAACTCCCTATGCTCTATATTATATCCCTGTGTCTTATTTACTTTATAACTGAAAGTTTGTACTCCTTGATCCCTTTTACCTGCTCCCCCGCCACCAGCCTTCCTCCTCATTGGCAACCACCAATCTGTTCTCTGTATTCATGAGTCTGAGTTTTGTTTTGTTTTTTAGATTCACATACTGGAATCATGCAGTATTTGTCTTTCTCTGTCTTACTGTCCTTAGAACAGTACTTTCAAGGTCCTTCCATGTAACACATGGCAATATTTCATTCTTTTTTATGGCTAGGTAATATTCCATTGCAAGTATGTATACCACATCTTCTTTATCCATTCATCCATCTGTGCAAACTTCGGTTGTTTCCATATCTTAGCTATCGTAAATAATGGTGCATTGAACTTGGGGGTGCATATGTCTTTTCCAGTTAGTGTTTTTGTTTTCTTTGTATAGATATCCAGTACCGGAATTGATGGATCAAATGGTATTTCTATTTTAAATCTTTTGAGGAAATTCCATACTGTTTCCAGAGTGACTGGATCAATTTACAGATCCACCAACAGTGCATGAGGAGGGATCCTTTCTCTCCACATCCTTGCCAACACCTGTTTTTCCTTGTCTTTTTGATGGTAACCTTTTTGACAGATGTGAGGTCTCATTGTGGTTTTGGTTTGCATTTCCCTGATGTTGAGCATCTTTTCAATTGCCTTTTGTCCATCAGTATGTCTTTGGAAAAATGTCTATTCAGATCTGCCCATTTTTAAATCTTATTTTTTGGTTATTGATATGTATAAGTTGTTTATATATTTTGTATATTAACCCCTTATCCAATATATCATTTGCAAATATCTTCTCCCATTCAGCGACTTACTTTTTTATTTTGTTGATGGTTTCCTTTGCCATGCAGGGCTTTTTAGCTTGAGGTGGTTCTGTTTGTTTATTTCTACTTTTGTTTTCCTTGTGTTTGGATCAGATCCAGAAAATGTTGCTAAGACTGATGTCAGGGAGCTTACCACATATGCTTTCTTCCAGGAATTTTATGGTTTCAGGTCTTACATTCAAGATAAGTGGTCCACTTTCAGTCTTTTGCATGTAGCTGTCCAGTTTTCCCAACACCATTTGTTGAAGAGATATCTTTTTCCAATACATATTCTTGCCTCCTTGTCATAAATTAATTGACCACATATGTGTGGGTTTATTTCTGGGTTCTCTATTTGCTTCCATTGATCTATGTGTCTGTTTTTATGCCAGTGCCATATGATTTTGATTAGTATAGTTTTGCAGTATAGTTTGAAGTCAGAAAGTATGGTATGTCACTGTTTCTTCTCAAGATTGTTTTGGCTACTTGGAGTCTTTTGTGGTTCCATATAAATTTTAGAATTATTATTCTAGTTCTATGAAAAATGCCATTGGAGTTTGGATAGGGATTGTACTGAAACCGTAGGTTGCTTTTTCTGGTTTTGGTATCAGGGTAATGCTGGCTTGAAAATGAGTTGGGAGCCATTCTCTCCTCTTTAATTTTTTCTGAAGAGATTAAAAGGTATTTAATCTTTGAATGCCTGGTAGCATTCACCAGTGAAGCTATCTGGTTCTGGACGTTCATTTGTTGGGAGGTTTTTGATTATTGATTCAATCTCCTTACTAGTAATTGGCCTATTCAGATTTTTTATTTCCTCGTGATTCAGCCTTGCAAAACTTTAAATTTCTAGAAATTTTGTCCATTTCTACTAGATTGTCCAGTGTGTTGGCATAGAGTCATTCATGGTAGCCTCTTAGGATTCCTTGTATTTATGTGGTATCAGTTGTAACTTCTCTTTCATTTCTGATTTTATTTAATGTGCCCTTTCTTTTTTGCTTGATGAGTCTGGCTGAAGGTTTGTTTATTTTGTTTATCTTTTCAAAGAAACAGCTCTTAGTTTCATTGAGCTGTTCTATTGCCCTTTGAGTCTCTATTTCGTGTGTGTGTGTATGTGTATGTATGTATATACATATATATACATATTTATTATTTTTTGAGGGAGAGAGAGAGCAAGTAGTTAGGGGAGGGGCAAGGGGAGAAGGAGAATCTTTTTTTTTTTTTATAAATTTATTTTTTATTGGTGTTCAATTTGCCAACATATAGAATAACACCTAGTGCTCATCCCATCAAGTACCCCCCTCAGTGCCCGTCACCCAGTCTCCCCCACCCCCTGCCCACCTCCCCTTCCACCACCCCTAGTCCATTTCAAGAGGGAGAATCTTAAGCAGGCTCCACACCCAGCACAGAGCCCAGCACGGGGCTAATCTCATGACCCTGAGATCATGACCTGTGCCCAAATCAAAAGTCAGATGCTTAACTGAGCCACCCAGGAGCCCCTATATCATTTATTTCTGTTCTGATCTTTATTATATCCTTCCTTCTATTCACTTTGGGCTTCATTTAGTCTTCTTTGTCTAGTTCCTTTAGGTGTAAAATTAAATTGTGTATTTGAGATTTCTCTTGTTTCTTGTAGTAGACCTGTAGAAATAGTAATAGTAATGAACTCCTCTCAGAGCTGCTTTTATTGCATCCCATAGATTTTGGTATGTTATAGTTCTGTTTGTTTGGGTTTTTTTTTTTTTTTTTTTTTTTTTTTTTTGGTTTCCACACATTATTTTTATTTCTCCTGTGATTCTTTTTCTGTGACCTAGGGCTTGTTCAGTAATGTGTTGTTCATTCTCCATGTATTTGTAGTTTTTTCCAGTGTTTTCCTCAAAATTGACTTACCACTATGGTCAGAAAAGATGCTTGACATGATTTCAATCTCCTTAAATTTGAGACTTGTTTTGTGGCCTCACATGTGATCTGTCCTGGAGAATATTCCTTGTGCACTTGAAAAGAATGTAAATTCTGCTGCTTTTGGATGGAATGTTCTGTACATATATTTTAATACATCTGGTCTAATGTGTTGTTTAAAGATGATATTTCCTTATTGATTAATAAGGAAATCAGTCTGTCTGGATGACCTTTTCATTGATATAAGTTGGCTAGTAAAGTCTCTACTATTATTATATTGCTATCAGTTTCTCCCTTTAGGTCTGTTAATATTTGCTTTAGTATCATATCCTTTCAGCTTAAAAAAAATCTCTTTAACATTTGTAAATACAAAGCTGGGACGCCTGGGTGGCTCAGCGGTAAAGCGCCTGCCTTTGGCCCAGGGCATGATCCTGGAGTCCCGGGATCGAGTCCCACATCAGGCTCCTTGTGTGGAGCCTGCTTCTCCCTCTGCCTGTGCCTGTGCCTCTCTCTCTCTGTGTGTGTCTCTCATGAATAAATAAATAAAGTCTTAAAAAAACAAAACAAAACAGGGCAGCCCCGGTGGCTCAGCAGTTTAGCACCACCTTCAGCCCAGGGTGTGATCCTGGAGACCCAGAATCGAGTCCCACGTCAGGCTCCCTGCATGGAGCCTGCTTCTCCCTCTGCCTCTCTCTCTCTGTGACTCTTGCGAATAAATAAATAAAATCTTAAAAAAAAAAACGAAAAAAACAAACAAAAACCAAACCATTTGTAAGTATACGTGCACCCAACATAAGTGTACCAAAATATATAAAGCAAATACTAACAATAGTGATGAACTTCTTTAACTTTTGCTTGTCTGGAAAAATCTTTATGTCTCCTTTAATTCTGAATAATAACTGTGTCAGTACAGTATTCTTGGTTGGAAGTTTTTTCCTTTTAGCACTTTGAATATGTCATGCTATTTTTTTCTGGCCTGCAGAGTTTCTGCTGAGAAATCTGCTGATGGCCTTATGGGGTTTCCTTTTTACATATTAAATTTATGTTTTTTTCACCCCTGCTTTTAGGTTTCTCTCTTTATCTTTAACTTTTGACACTTTAATTATGTGTTTTGGTGTGGATCTCTTTGGATTAATAATTTTTTGGAACTCTCTGCAATTCCTGAACCTGGATGTCTTGTTCCTACCCTAAGTTAGTGACATTTTCAGCCATTATTCCTTCAAACAAATTTTCTTCCCTTTTCTGTCTCTCTTTTTCAGGGACCCCAATAATGCAAATGTTATTCTACTTGATGTTGTCCCATAGTCCTTGAAGTTATCTTTACTAAAGAAATTTTTTTCTTTTTCTGCTCTGTCTTGGTGAGTTATATTAGTTTGTTTTCTAGCTTGCTGATCTGGTTTTCTGCTTCATCCAGTCTGATGAAGTTACTGAACCCCCTTAGTGTGTTTTTCAATTAAGTTATTGTATCCTTGAACTCTGAGACTTTTTTTTTTTTAGCTCTTGGACTTCTGTTAATACTTTCTTATATTTCCTGTCTCTTTGTTGAAGTTCTTACTTTGCTGAAGTTCTTAGATGTTCATCATTTTTCTCCTGAGTTTGGTGAGGATCTTTATCATTACTTTGAATTCTTTATCAGGTAGGTAACTTGTTTTCATATCATTAAAGTCTTTCTCTGAGATTTTTATCTTGTTTTTTGTTTCTTTTTATTTGGAACATATTTCTTTGCTTCCTCATTTTGCTTGACTCTCTGTGTTTGTATTTATTAGGCAAAGCAGCTACCTGTCTCAGTCTTAAAGCAGTGGTCTTGTGTAGGTGATGAAACTTCCTATTCAGCCTAGCCCTGGCTCTTATCTCTTGAGGCTTTGTGATTTCTAACTTGCTTGATGTATTCTTGATATGTCCTCATTGTTGAGGGTGTGCCAAGACATGTCTTGATGTGGTCTTTTCATCCTGTGTTATGAGGAAGCAGTTCATCTAGTTTTCAGAGGGAAATAATCTGTATGTAACTATAGATTTGGTGTGTCCATGGAAGGAGATGAATTCAGGATCTTTCTAAGCCACCATCTTGTGGAAGTCTCTATAAGGCTGCGTTTTTGTTTTTAGTAATTGTTGACTTTTTATTTCTTCTTTGGTCACCTGCTTTCTTCTGATACAGTGTGTGTATGTGTGTGTGTGTGTGTGTGTGTGTGTGTGTGTGTGTGTGGTGATTTGGTGGCAGTGGGGTAAGGAGTTCCTGGCTCCTGGAGAACTTTGGAACCTTGTTAAGTGGGGCCTTGGTGGGGCTGCTGCTCTATATTGGTTACCTGTAGGCAGGCTCAGTCTGTGCCTTCATGGAGAAATTGCACACTAAGCTTCTCCCCCAGCTCTGCATATTTTTTCATTTAGAAGGTAGCCCATCCTCTACAGATACTGCTGCTCCAGTCAGAACCATGGCATCCATGATCTGGGAAGGCCCTGCTATCTGACTGCTGGGCTATTCCAAGTTGTCTTGCATCCCTCAAGTATTCTTTCAGAGGGTCTCAGAGCTCACTGGCCTTTTGTCCCCTCACTGCCCAGCCCTCCTCTGTGGTCTGAGCTGTAGTCTGAACTTACATCCTCTCTTGCACCCCCAACTCCTAGTCTAGACATAATGATGTGTAGAGGGCAGACTTGATTTGAATTCTCTAACTTTAGTCCTTTATAAATAAAATTGTAATACTCTTCCTAGTAGGGAAGCCTGTTTTTCAGGACTTTTGTCCAACTAAAGGTCCATACACTTGCCTTTTCTTTCTCCAGACCAATAAATCTGGAAACTACAGAGGAACATGCTTTAAAGGAAGGTATTTAAGTGCATGCTTTGAGAATTGCTATAAATATCTCTATGGCACAATATTTTGTATTGGTGTCAGCCTATCCATAGTAATGCTATTGGTGAGGAATTCCTAGGGCACTTACTTGGGCCAGTACTACTTGTGGCCAGACCCTATAGACATTTCTCTCAGCCAGAGTCAATGTTATGGCCAGACTGGCTCTGTGATTGTCATTATGATTGCAAGATGCACCTAAGCAACAACAATCAGGGAACTTTGATAAAATAAGATTTATTATCACAAGTCCTGGAAGGTACATGGCATACCTGGGGCCACACAATGAGGCTGTGGAGAGAGAAAAAGGAGAGAGTGCAGAGCTGAGGTTTTGACTTTACTGGGGTCAGGGAAGGAATGCCTAAGGTTATGCACGTTTACTACTTATTAGCAAATTTAAAATGTAAGAAGAGCAGGAATTTAAGCACTAGAAGGGAAAAGTGGGGTCCCACAAGTGGTCAGTTTCCTAGGTTTCCCAGGGCTTCCTGAAAAGGGAGATTCATGGGTGGGACAGCCTGGCTCTTTATCTAGTTGTGTAGCTGGTGATGTGTTTATTTGAGATGGATGTCTTTGAAGTGCCCTAATACTAATAATCAGAAGCTAATTGTCATGTGCTTAATCTACCCAGAGGCTGAACTGGGATTGGGGACTGAGTGACTGTTCTCAAAGAGATGACTTCTCATATCCTATAATGCCTGGGAAGGTGGAGAGAGGCTAGAAAGTCTCTGAGTAGGAAAAGCTGGTCCTATGGCCAGCATCTGGAGGAGAAGGATCGATCATATCTCCCTCCTCTAATTACAGAGGCCTCTTTCCCTTTGCCTGGCATGGTTTACTAGGAAGAAGGGAATTACCAGCATTCTCTAGAAGTGGTTGATTCTGCTGAAGCCTGTCTGTATTAGAATGAAGAGCAAGGGCAGGGGCTGAGGTGCCATTGGGAATGTCTGCTTCTTATTACCTTGTGTAGGGGAGAGAGGGGCTAAATAGAGTTCATTAGCATCATTAGATAGTTTATTCTAAGAATGAATAAATGCATTTCCTTGACCTACCTCAATGGAGAGGAATGAAGCCTCAGGACATTTTCAATTCAAAAGATCTGATTTTAACTTTGGGGGAATAGTTTTATGTTTACTCCTTAACATACCATTTCTAATGATGTTTTTTGACTTCTAAGAGAACATTTTTTATTGACCATAAAGAATAAAACAATCTTTGTGGTGTCCAAACCATGTGTCACAAATTCAGCCTAGAAGCATCTGTGCAGAGTGAGCAAACAAATTACAGAGAACCACCACCATACAACCTTTTATAGAATAAAATATAACTTTTAAGAAGATGTTTACTGGTCAGAATAAAGGTATTTTGGAAATCCAAGAAAACATTACAATGAATTTTTACAAAGTTAGGATAATGGATTCCATGTGGAATTAGTCTTGTGGAGTGGCAACATTACCACTGGCTGACCCAATATCCATTCTCTCCTTTCATTCCACTGACAGAACTCTGCTAAAAAGTGACATTTCTTGGCCTCCTTCATAGTTGGGTGGAGAGCCATGTGACAGTGCTATGAACAATCAGAAGTAAGTGGAAGGCTGCTGGGAATTTCTGGGATGTTTAACTTTCTTATTCTGGCTTCCACTACTTTTTCCTTGTATTATTCCCACCCCTCCCTTTTTTCCCCCAGAATTTGGTTGGCTTTACCTCTAGAAACTGTCTTTAGACCATGAAGCAAAGACTGAGAGGATCACATGACTGTCAGCCCTGAATATTTGAACTGCTGAATTAATGCCAATTGGCCTACTCCTGGATTTCATGTACCATGAGAAGAATAAGCCTAATTTATTTAACTGACTTGTGGCCAAATTTTCTGTATTTCTAATTTATATATGACATTCCACTAGTATAAATATACTTCTTGGGGAAGGGAGTGGGGGGATGGAGAAACTGAGTGATGGGCACTAAGGAGGGTACTTGACAGGATGAGCACTGGATGTTATCCTATATGTTGACAAATTGAATTTAAATAAAATATTTTTAAAAATAAAGGTACTTCTTTTATTTTTCTTATTTTCTTTCTTATCTTTTGTGGCCATGTGCCTGTATCTTTAGGAAGCTCAGGCTGTTCCTATAGAGGTCTCCTCTCCTGTCATCCTCCCCACACCTCACAACTGGCCAATGGTGTCCATTCTGCTTCTGGGCAGAAAGCAAGTGAGAGAAACTAAAAACCCAGTTGCCCACCAGCAGAGTCTGTTGCTCATCGCATGATGTTGTTGTTGTTGTTGAAAAGGGTTCCTCGTCAGTCAGATGCTTTTTAGCCTGCCTTTGCGATGGCCTTTTCTTTTAAAAAATTTATCTGAAAATGTCATTATTTCATCCATGTTCTTGAAGGGTATTTTTGCTCAGTATACACTACGAGGAATATAGTAGATTTTCTGTCAGTTCTTTAAAAATATCATTTCATTGTCTTTGGTTTTTACTGTTTCTCTAAGAAAAAACCAGCCATAAGTTTATGTATTGCCTCTTTAAAGGAATGTATCTATTTATCCGTACCTCAGACGGCTTTAAGGTCTTCTCACTGTCTGATTTTTAGCAGTTTTATGATGATGCAGCAAAGGGTGTGTGTTTTGGGTTGTTGTTGTTTATTTACTCTCTTTGGGGTTTAAAAGACTTGTGGAATTTGTGACTTCATATTTTTCTAATCTTTTTTAAAGATTTGGAAATTATCTCTTCAAATATGCTTCTACCCAAATTCTTTCTTCTCCCCTAATTGGTTTCCAATTATTTATATGTTAAGCTTATTGTACATCCTATACAATTTACCCTCTCTTTAGTGTTTTCTTTTCTTTCTGTGCTTTATTCTTGGATATTTTCCTATGATCTGCCTTCTACTTTACCATTTCTCTCTTCAGCTCTGGCTAAACCTATTTATTGAGTTTTAACTTTTGATGGCTGGATTTTTAAGTTCTAGTATTTCCTTTTTAAACAATTTTGAGTTCTCCGACAAAATTCAATTTTTTTTCTTTATCTCCTGGCACATATTAAGGATAACTATTTGAAATTCTGTGCCTTATGCCTCAATTATCTGGAATCCAAAGGGTATTTTTGTTTTGTTTTATTTTCTTTCTAGTATTCTTGATTGTTTTAAGTTTAATGGTATACATTGTGTATGAAAAAAAGGTTAAATAATTTGAACCCTAGAATGATTTTATCACCTTACAAAGAGGGTACACATCGATATAACCCTAGTGCATTCTGCACAGTTAGAATCATCAAGAGAGTTTTTTTAAAATAAATTTATTTTTTTATTGGTGTTCAATTTGCCAACATATAGAATAACACCCAGTGCTCATCCCATCAAGTGCCCCCCTCAGTGCCCATCACCCAGTCACCCCCACCCCCTGCCCACCTCCCCTTCCACCACCCTAGTTCGTTTCCCAGAGTTAGGAGTCTCTCATGTTCTGTCTCCCTTTATGATATTTCCCACTCATTTTTTCTCCTTTCCCCTTTATTCCCTTTCACTATTTTTTATATTCCCCAAATGAATGAGACCATATAATGTTTGTCCTTCTCCGATTGACTTATTTCACTCAGCATAATACCCTCCAGTTCCATCCACATTGGGTATTTGTCGTTTCTATTGGCTGAGTAATATTCCATTGTATACATAGACCACATCTTCTTTATCCATTCATCTTTCGATGGACACTGAGGCTCCTTCCACAGTTTGGCTATTGTGGCCATTGCTGCTAGAAACATCGGGGTGCCGGTGTCCCGGCGTTTCATTGCATCTGTATCTTTGGGGTAAATCCCCAGCAGTGCAATTGCTGGGCCATAGGGCATATCTATTTTTAACTCTTTGAGGAACCTCCACACAGTTTTCCAGAGTGGCTGCACCAGTTCACATTCCCACCAACAGTGCAGGAGGGTTCCCTTTTCTCCTCATCCTCTCCAACATTTGTGGTTTCCTGCCTTGTTAATTTTCCCCATGGAAAATGGGGTGGTGGTTTTGATTTGTATTTCCCTGATGGCAAGTGATGCGGAGCATTTTCTCATGTGCTTGTTGGCCATGTCTATGTCTTCCTCTGTGAGATTTCTGTTCATGTCTTTTGCCCATTTCATGATTGGATTGTTTGTTTCTTTGCTGTTGAGTTTAATAGGTTCTTTATAGATCTTGGGTACTAGCCCATAGACCAATATCCCTGATGAACATGGATGCAACAATTCTCAACAAGATACTAGCCAATAGGATACAACAATACATTAAGAAGATTATTCACCATGACCAAGTGGGATTTATCTCCGGGATGCAAGGCTGGTTCAACACTCATAAAACAATCAATGTGATTCATCATATCAGCAAGAGGAAAACCAAGAACAATATGATCCTCTCAGTAGATGCAGAGAAAGCATTTGACAAAATACAGCTTCCATTCCCGATCAAAACTCTTCAGAGTGTAGGGATAGAGGGAACATTCCTCAACATTTTAAAAGCCATCTACGAAAAGCCCACAGCAAATATCATTCTCAATGGGGAAGCACTGGGAGCCTTTCAGCTAAGATCAGGAACAAGACAGGGATGTCCACTCTCACCACAGCTATTCAACATAGTACTGGAAGTCCTAGCCTCAGCAATCAGACAACAAAAAGAAATAAAAGGCATTCAAATTGGCAAAGAAGAAGTCAAACTCTCCCTCTTTGCAGATGACATGATACTCTACATAGAAAACCCAAAAGACTCCACCCCAAGATTACTAGAATTCATCCAGCAATTTGGCAGTGTGGCAGGATACAAAATCAATGCCCAGAAATCAGTGGCATTTCTATACACTAACAATGAGGAGAAATTAAGGAGTCAGTCCCATTTACAATTGCACCCAAAAGCATAAGATACCTAGGAATAAACCTAACCAAAGAGGTAAAGGATCTATACCTAAAAACTACAGAACACTTATGAAAGAAATTAAAAAACTACAGAACACTTATGAAAGAAATTAAGGAAGACACAAAGAGATGGAAAAATATTCCATGCTGATGGATTGGAAGAATTAATATTGTGAAAATGTCAATGTTACCCAGGGCAATTTACACATTTAATGCAATCCCTATCAAAATACCATGGACTTTCTTCAGAGAGTTGGAACAAATTATTTTAAGATTTGTGTGGAATCAGAACAGACCCCGAATAGCCAGGGGAATATTAAAAAAGAAAACCATAGCTGGGGGCATCACAATGCCAGATTTCAGGTTGTACTACAAAGCTGTGGTCATCAAGACAGTGTGGTACTGGCACAAAAACAGACACGTAGATCAATGGAACAGAATAGAGAATCCAGAAGTGGACCCTCAACATTATGGTCAACTAATACTTGACAAAGGAGGAAAGACTATCCACTGGAAAAAGGACAGTCTCTTCAATAAATGGCGCTGGGAAAATTGGACATCCACATGCAGAAGAATGAAACTAGACCACTCTCTTTCACCATACACTAAGATAAACTCAGAATGGATGAAAGATCTAAATGTGAGACAAGATTTCATCAAAATCCTAAAGGAGAACACAGGCAACACCCTTTTTGAACTTGGCCACAGTAACTTCTTGCAAGTTACATCCATGAAGGCAAGAGAAACAAAAGCAAAAATAAACTATTGGGACTGCATCAAGATAAGAAGCTTTTGCACAGCAAAAGAAACAGTCAACAAAACTAAAAGACAACCTACAGAATGGCAGAAGATATTTGCAAATGACGCATCAAGAGAGTTTTAAAAACTACTGCTGTTTGGACTCCACACTCAAAGATTATGACTCATTTGGTCTGGAGTTGGGTTTGGACATCAATATTTTGCAACTGCTCTCTAAATGATTCTAATGAGTACCAGGTTTGAGATCTTCCCTAACAGATAAAGATAGTACAAAAGGGGAAAATAAAATAAAAATTAAAGAAGGGGGAAAATAAAGGATTAACCACTTAATCTTACTTGTGAATATAGCTGCAGAAATATTAACATATAAAATTCAACTTTGCCAAAAAATAATGAACTTTTACTAAATAGACTTCATTGCAGCAACACATGAATGATTCCCTCACAACAGGTTTATGAGCAGAATTTATTACATTACACTTCCTATGGAGAAAACTCACAGAATGTATCAATAGATGTTGAAATTTTAACAACCAAATAACTTTTTAATAGAAATGGAAAGAAATTATAAGATGTAATAAAATCTATTTGATAGGTATTGATAATGCATGACAGTATCTGGTTTCTGTCTCCTTCCAGGAATATAGAAAGTTCTACTTCCTAGTCCCCTTGCAGCTCACTTAGTGGAGTCATGTGATTACTCTTGGTTTATGGATTGTGCTGTATTGTGGGAGGGTGGGTGTGAAAACACTGTGCTCTTCCTCCACTGTGGTGATCCAAGGGGCTTTGCATTTTAATGGTAGAACAATAGGATTGAAACAGCTTACTTTTTTGCCACTTCATGGAGAACAGATTGCCTGGAAGTTGTCCAGATTCACAACTGGCATTGTTGGAATGAAAAATAAATGTGTTAATCTACTGGGACTTTGGAGTTGTTTGTTACCACAGCATAACCTCGCTTGACCAAGGTTGTTGGAAAACTTTTCCTGCAATGGACCAGATAGTAGCTATTTTAGATAATACAGGTCATATGATTTCTGTCACAACTCCTCCACATTTCTGTTGAACAAAATGCAACCACAGGTAATACGCAAATGAAAAAGCACGGCTGTGTTCCAGTAAAACTTTACAAAAATGTGTGTCAAATTTGGCTCATGAATCATAGTTTGCTGATCTCTGCTCTTGACTAGTACTTTTACCTGCTTAATTCTTATAAATATAATTCTAAATGATAAAATCCTAAGCTATTTCAATTACAAATAGAAACAAGCAGGATTGTCCACCATTGCCACTTAATAATACCACTTTAGAGGGTGTAGTTAATACAATATGATGTGAAATTAAAATAATTGGTGTACCTATTGGAAAAAAAGATTTTTTTGCTGATACCATAATCTTAAGCCCAGTTAAAATAATTGGGATTTATAGAATAATTTAGTGAGATGAATGAATAAGATAACTACAAAAGTCAGTTACTTTAGCATATATATCTTATATGTATATATCATGTCATGTATGTATATGTGTACATGTTGTGATATATATGTATGTATATATATATATATATCCCCAATATCAAAACCTTTACAGGATAATGAAATGGGAGGTATTCACAATAGCGGTAGAAATTACACAATAAAATGATTAGGAGTAACTTTAGCAAGAAAAATACAGTATCTGTATGAAGAGTAACAGAATCTGAACAAAGAGAAAGATAAAGGATGTCAGTTTTTTTTCAATATTACATTTAGAAAACAACACGAGAATTCCAATAAAAATTTGAAAAATAGAAGGAGGTATATGTGGTGATAGACTGACCATATATTAGAATGCATTATAAATCAATAAAATAAAAATTGTAGTGTTGGGTATAGGAAGAAGGAGGGGAAAAGAAACAAAAACAAGACAAATGAAACAAAACATTAAAAAACCCAATAAACAAACACAATCTAGAGATATATAAAAAGGGTTTCCTTCATATTTGATTATGTAGGATATAATCCAATTAGGTAAAATTATGTGTATGTGGTTATAGGTGTGCATATGTGTATATATATGTATGCCTAAAGGTTTGTATGAAGTAATGATTGCCAAATTGTTTTTGTTTTTTAAAAAGATTTTATTTATTCATGAGACACAGAGACACAGAGAGAGGCGGAGACATAAGCAGAGGGAGAAGCAGGCTCCCCGTGGAGGCCCAATGCGGACTCGATCTCCAGACCCTGGGATCACGCCCTGAGCCAAAGGCAGACGCTCAACTGCTGAGCCACCCAGGTGTCTCATTTGTGAAATTGTTAATGATGTTATCTCCTATCTTGCAAGACAATTTTTCTTTTTTCTTGTGTTTTTAGGTGTTTTTAATGTATTGATGTGTTGTTCACTAATCAGAAAAAAAATAAAAGGTTTTAAAGTTAGGAACAAAAAACCTCACCAAAATAACAAAAGAAATGAATCCGTAAGGATGTCATACTTACAACTTTACACACTGATAGCAGAAACCACTAGTAAACCCCCTGTGCTTCCTACAAAGCCCTCAGAGCGCGAGTACTACTCCCTAGTCAATTGTAGTGCTGTCTGCCCTTCTGGACTGGGTGACTTTAGTAGTGAAACAAGGTAAAGAATTGTGTGGAGCAGCTGTAGGAATATGCTCTAGTCTAGGATGCCTGGGAAGGTAGTTAGTGCAAGAGACACTGGTATTTCAACTCACCAGGGCTAAAGAACTGCCAATTCTTTGTGGGAGGTTCAAGATCCAGCCCTCATAAGTCTTCCAGAGGGCAAACTGTTGACCTCTCGCCACTAGGGAAGTCTTGCCAGTGGAAAGGGCACCTCTCCAGGGAGAAGTGTGTGTGAGGGTTGGTGGGGGTAGTGTGGGTGATGACAGTGGCTAGTGATGGAGTTGCCTCCAGTATTCCCGAACTACAAGATAGAAACTCTTCTCTCCTTTCTTTTTTGTGGTAAGTTCAAAATTTTAAAATTCGAAATGTTAAAATGTTTAAGATTTATATTTGTTCAATTTTTTTTCATGGATAAAGCATGTTGAATTCAGTTGTCAGTAAAGAATTCAATTCAGTAAGCATTTGTTGAGAAATTTGTATTTTAAAATTTCTACTTCTATGTGTCACTCTCTTCATGAAAAATTTTCACCCATTCTATGATATTAAATCCTAATTTCTGTCTCTGCTTTCAAGTGCTCTCCATACTCATATAACTACTATGTGCACAATTTCAATGGAAATTTTCTTTGTGAGTCAGTCTTGATTTTTCTCCCATTCTTAGGTGTTTATACTTATTCCCATTTCTGTATCTTTTCATAGTGATTCTTCCATTCTGGCAGATAGCGCAGTGGGTAAGGACGAAGTCTGGGGGCCAGTGGACTTGGGTTAAAATCTAGCACTTTCTGTGTGAACTTGAACAATGTACCCAGCCTCTGTAAATCTCAGTTATCTCATCTGTAAAATGAGTCTCCATTAATAATTACTTCACTGGGTTGCTAGAAAGGTTAAACATGCAGTTTATAAAACACCTGAGAGCCTGACACTTGGGTAACACACTCAGTAATTCTAGATGACTTCCAATGCATCATCTTTGCAAGAGATTTTCTAGGAGATATTAGCTGTTTTTTGGTGTTATTAGGGTATGAACTAGGTATTGCTGGATTATTTTCAAAGAACAAACATGCCTGACAGCAGTATAACTAAGTTCCCATTTCTCTACATTCTTGCCAGTGCTTTCTATGTCAGATCAGGCCTGCCCAGGGCAAGAGTACACATCCCCATATACTAAGTATCCACCTATTTAAAAGTTAGGAGTTAAGATATTAAGCATCTAAGTAAAACTTGAACATCTATTCTTCCTCTGAGGATATGGCTTTATACTGACTTAGAGAATGAGTTTGAACTTAAAATTCTCAGACTCCTTGGAGTTCTGTATTATGATGTGACAGCTTGAAGGATTGATGGTGTCCTCGGCCTCTTCTTATCCTCTTCTCCAACCCTCAACCCTCAGGTCCATCCTGCCCTGCCAGAGGCCTTGCATGTCCACATGCACCCCTAGAGTACACTAGGTCTAGGGATGTGTAGTCCACTCTCAGGAGAACAATCCCAGGGAAGAGCCCTCTGCAGGTCCTAGCAGCAGGCTTCTTTGGGTAGGGTAGGGCTCCTGGCACCCCGAGGAGAGTGGTATAGCATCTGGTGAACCCATCTATCGGCCCCAGGGGCTTTTCTCTGATGAGCTTGGGGAGGGCCATGGTGAACCCTCAGAGCTGGGATGCTGGGCAGACTCAGGATTTTTGTCCATTGGAAGGTATAGAACAGTAGCTCATAGTTTTCATTTGCGTAATTATGATTATTACGAGGTTGAGAATTTTTTTATAAACATATAGAATTTTTCAACTGAGTTGATGTTCTCCTTGTTGACTGGGTCTCTATATGTTTTGAAAACATACAAATACTTCATCTCTTAATAAGGATTGCCATTTTTTTCTCCCAGCCTGGACTTTGTCTTTAACAAACATTTTACTTATTTATTTAAAAAATTTTTATTTATTTGTCATGAGAGACACACAGAGGGAGGCAAAGACACAGGCAGAGGGAGAAGCAGGCTCCATGCAGGAAGATGAATGTGGGACTCAATCCTGGGATTCCAGGATTATGCCCTGGGCCGAAGGCAGGTGCTAAACCGCTGAGCTCCCCTTAACAAACATTTTAAATTTTGATGATGTCAAATTTATCATTTTTTTTCCTTGAGAGTTTTGTTTAAGAAATCTCCTCATCACTCTGAAGTTGTAAAAATATTATTCTATTTTTTTCTAAAGATTTTGTTCACAGCTGGGGCTTTACCTGGAATTTACCTAAGGTCTTTATGTGGATTTCCACACTTAAGTGGATTTTCACACTTTCCTTGCAGCAATCTGTGAGTTAGTCACTCTGATATCTTAGTGATCAGATGATTTGAAGGTTTGGAGAGTGCCCAATTCACATAGCTGGTAAGGGCAGAGCCATGATGCTAGCCACTTGTCCAGGTGCGATGTGATAAGTCATTGTGGTGTTGATTTGTGTTTCCCTGATGATTAGTGATGATGAACACCTTTTCATGTACCTGTTGGCCATTTGTATGTCTTCTTTGGGAAACCATTTTTAATTGGATTTTTTTTTTCTCTTAAGTCCTATGAGTTCCTTATAGATTTTATTTTAAAGATTTTGTCTATTTTAGAGAGAGAGAGAGAGAGAGCATGAGTGGGAGGAGGGGTAGAGGGGGAGGGAGAGGGAGACAGAATCTGAAGCAGACTCTGCACTGAGTGTAGAACCCCATGCTGGGCTCGATCCCATGACTGTGAGATCATGAACTGAGCCAAAACCAAGAGTTGGACTCTTGATCTACTGAGGTGCAGGTGCCCCTCCTTAGATGATAGATTTAGGATTTTATTTATTTATTTATTTGTTTGTTTATTATTTTACTAGATGCAGATTATATTTCTTTTTTAAAAAATATTTTTTATTGGAGTTTAATTTGCCAACATATAGCATACCATCCAGTGCTCATCCTGCCAAGTGCCCCCTTCGGTGCCCATCACCCAGTCACCTCAACCCCCCGCCCACCTCCCCTTCCACTACCCCTTGTTCATTTCCCAGAGTTAGGTGTCTCTCATGTTTTGTCACCCTCACTGACATTTTCACTCATTTTCTCTCCTTTTCCTTTATTCCCTTTCACTAATTTTTATATTCCCCAAATGAATGAGACCATATAATGTTTGTCCTTCTCCGATTGACTTATATCACTCAGCATAGTACCCTCCAGGTCCCTCCACATCGAAGCAAATAGTGGCTATTTGTCGTTTCTCTTGGCTGAGGAATATTCCATTGTATACATTGTCCACATCTTCTTTATCCATTCATCTTTCGATGGACACCGAGGCTCCTTCCACAGTTTGGCTATTGTAGACATTGCTGCTAGAAACATCGGGGTGCAGGTGTCCCAACATTTCACTGCGTCTGTATCTTTGGGATAAATCCCCAGCAGTGCATAGATTTAGGATTTTAGAAATTAGTCCTTTATCACATATATGATTTGCAAGTATTTGCTCCCATTCTGTAGCTTGTGCTTTCATTTTCTTGATGGTTTCCTTTTCTGTGTTTATTTTTGCTTTTGTTGCTCTAGTATTTTAAATGAGCACAAAGGACTCTTTTTAACTAGTTGATTGGGAGAACAAGGAAATTGAGAGTTCATGTTGCCCTCTATGGCATGGCTTTTTAGGCCATGACAGGCTGCATATACTTAGAAGCTTAGATATTATAGATGATTGGAGCACAAATAAGAAAGCGTGCTCTCCCCAGCTCTGCTGGAGCTGCAGAAGGAATGTGGGCGGTGCGCCTTCAGGGCAGCCTGCCTGCCTCCTGTCGCGTAGGCTCAGTGCACTGCTGTCACCGGCTAATGGTATTGGTACATGAACCCACCTCTGAGTAGGCCTGTGATTGCTTCCCTGATAAGCCCCCAGAATGTACACCCAGATGCTTTTCTGAGAAAACTAATTAGATTTTTTCATACAAAAGAAGCATATGTTGAAAGTTTATGAAACTTCCGAGGTCCCAAATAACCAACCTTCCTGGTGTCATTATCAAAATGTCACAGTTTCTCATTTTTTTCTGGTGGTATTGTGGCTTAATTAAAACCAATCAACTAAATCAATTAATCATAATCTGCTGAACTTTGTCTAAACCAGGTTTAGAGCCTGAGACAACAGAAATGATACGTGACACAGTTACAACCTTCAGGGAATGGAGTGAGAGCAGTGAAGTGACTATTCAGGTAGCACATAGTTGGGGGAGAAGCCAAGCTGTGCAGAACTGGGTGGAGAACAGCTGGGATTCTGGAACAGAGGTCCATGTGGGCTGTTGGAAGAGGTGAGAGAGAGCCTGGCCTGGAGGGAGCAGGAGGTAGGGGGAAGGAAGGAGTGAGGGCACTGGGGGTAGGGTGGTTAGTGTGGGAGAGCCCAAGGAGGTGGGATTCAGTTTGGTATAAGTTGTTCACCGTGGGGATTTGGGGTCCATCAGAGGGCATACTGTGGTGAGTGTGCAAGACCAACTGTCAACAGAGGGCAACCATCCTGGCTGCTGTGGAGTGGGAGGACCAGGGAAGAGGCTGTGGGAGTGCCGCAGGGCCTTGGGATGGAACTAGTGGAGGATCACTCCTTACATTCAAATCTGTGGTGGGCAGCTCACGAGCTGGGACAAACGAGGGCTGCCACCGAGGCTTTTCTCTGCTCCTTACTGCAAAGAGTTGGGATGATTTGGGACAAGTCTCTGAACTTCCTGACTCGGTTTTCTCATCTGTATGATGGGGATAATGGTACATCATTGCGAGTATAAGTGCTTAGCAGATTGACACAAGCATTTGTGCAGTGTGTGTATGTATAAAATATATTAAATATATACATTTATATTTATAATATACTCAATATATTCATATTATAATTAAATTATGTAATCAATATAGCATATAATCAAATACATATTATATTACTATACAGATACACATGATTAAATTATAATCACATAATTAAATCATACAATAAATTAACAAATAATTAAATCATATATGTTATATACTATAACATGTGAATATATATTTACAAATGTATAAAATATATTTATTGTAACATATAATCTATATTTTATATTATTTATATTTATATATAACTACATGTATTATGTTATATTTTATAAATTATTTTATAATTTTATTTGTAAAATTTTATGTATATTGATATATTACATATAAATAGTAACTATATTTTACATCTATAATTATTATTTATTCATTTAAAAAAGATTTTATTTATTTATTTATTTATTTATTTATTTAATATTTTGCTTATTTATTCAGAGACAGAGAGAAAGGCAGAGGGACAGGCAGAGGGAGAAGCAGGTTTCCTGCAGGGGGCCTGATGCGGGACTCGATCTCCAGACCCTGGGATCACACCCTGAGCCGAATGAAGATGCTTAATTGACTGAGCCACCCAGGAGGCCCTGTATCTATGATTATTTATAGAAATTATAAAATACTTTTATAATGACCCCAAAACTCATGGCTTGTCTCTGGTTCCTTTTGCTTATGAACCTACACTTGGGCACAACAAGTGGACGAGGGTTTGTCTGCAGGTGGATAAGAAAGAGAAACTCCTTCCGTGTGGTGTCCTCCAGTTTTTGGTGTCTATGCTTTACCCTCATTTCATCTGAGCTATGGCCAAAGTCACAGGGGTGAAGCTGCTTCCGTCACCTTCGCTTAGTTAAGAGCTGTCCGAGGCCCAGCTAGGTCTTCTCCTGTCAAGTCCTGTGCCTCTGCCAGGACACCATGCCACTTGGGGGCCCAGCAGGATTTCAGTGGGCCTCCTCCTTCATCACTTTGGGCTCTAACTACAGGCTCTTGGCCCCATTTCTTTGACAAGATTCATCTCACGTGTTTGCTCTTAAAGAATTCAGAGCCCCACCAACGCTGGGCCAAGGTGGGCCCGGTGTGACTCGTGGGCCATGCTGACAGCCAGGCATGGATAATATCACCACCAGGTTGGATCCCAGCCTGAGGCATCTGTGAAGAACCCTCTGGAGTGGCTTCAGGGACCAGCCAGCACAACTTGGAGCCTGACATGAGTGCCCTCCCCCACATGGAGGTGGCACACTGTCTTTGCCAAGTTTGTTTTGCGTAAGAAGAATAGCAGCATGGGAATGTTCTGTCTAGAATCATCTGGATTACTGACACTATCATTTTGTTGACTTTGTTAATGACATCAAGCTTACTTTTGTTGTGTATTTCTGCCACATTTTATATATCACACAGCTTATTAAACATGGGGAGGAAACCCCCCTGGATTTCACCCCCAATTCATGATCTTTACCAACAAGTGCCTGCTGTTTACCTCTGGGTGTGCAGGGCATTTCGAGTGGCAGGAGTTCAGGCAGACTTGTGGTCAGGGGCCACTTGGGCTCAGTCTCCGAGCAAACCAAGCCCTGGAGTGAAAACACAGGCCCTTTGTTCTGATGGACACGGGTCCAACCGAGCGCCATTTCGCTGGAGGGACAGCTTTGCCCCTCCCGAGGGTGGCATGAACTGGCCTACCCCCGGGCCGGAAAAGCAGACCAGCTCCTTCCCTCACCACCTTTTGCCGGGTGGGCCTTGGCCTCCTTCCTTGGCCAATCTGCTTTCCACTCCTCGTGCCTGGGCTCGGCCCCCGAGGGGCCTCTGAGCTGCCAGGGGACGAGACCCTGGGCTCTGTTCTCTAGGGACAGGGCTGCTTGCTCTGCGAGCCCTCTCGGCCATGACCCCCAACAGCGTGCCCCCACAGACACACAGACACGGGTTTTCCTGCACGGAGGTTGTTGAGAAGACTCAGGCGAAACCTCATCACAGCTCTGAAGACATTCCTTCTTCTGAACTTTCTTGTCCTCTTAATTGGCAGGAAGCAAGTTTCTTCTGTGAAGCGGTTTAGAGACCGCAGAAGCAGAGAGAAGGCAGTAGGAGTAGGACCGACCCTCCAGGCCGGGCCCTCCCAGCCTACACAGGTGCTTTGTCTTCTGTCAACAATGCTCTCTTCCTGCCTGCCCTAGACCTGACTGCTTATTTAATCTGAGGAAAGCTGTGTTTGCCTGCCTTTGCCCCACCCCCCCAGATATGTGTAATAATATAAAATGGACTCGTTGATGGGTTTCTTGCTATTGCATCTCAGCACCATTGCAGTCGGGGCCTGTTGTGCCAGCAGCGCAGAGCAGATTTCTCAACCTTGCAATCAGAGAATGTGAATACCACAGAATGTCCTTTTCTCTTTGAGGGTTCAAAATAGCCATCAGAATATTGTAACCAGTGACCCCTGGTTGGTCGGTTAGGGAAATGCAACCCAACCCACCACTCTCCCCAGGCAGTTTGGAAACACCCTGCTGTCAGCGTTGGAGGAACTCCAGGAGGGGGGCGGCTACTATCCCTGGCAGTCAGTCCGGGCGGGGCCTTCCCACATCTGCACACTCATTGTGAGGTTTCACTGTGTTTCTGAAACATGGCTTTCCGGGGGAGTTTGTGATTTTGTAACACTCTGAATTAATTTACAGGCCTTTTGAAGGAAGAGTTGTAGGGTGAGGGTAACGGTCGGCCTTTCCTCCAGGGAGAGTGAGGCGGAGCTGACCAGGGGCTCTTCCTGGGGGGCTTGCAGAACTTCAACTTGGGGAATAGCCTTGATTTCACATTTCCTGTGTGTCTTTAGAGGGCTTTCCCCACTTTGGTTTGGAAAGTCACCTTTCTACAACTTCCCCTTGATTTCAGTAATTTCTTCCCAAGTGCCTAGGGCACTCCTGCCACGTCCGTCAGCCTTTCTTTTTTTTTCTTTAATAATAAATTTATTTTTTATTGGTGTTCAGTTTGCCAACATACAGAATAATACCCAGTGCTCAACCGGTCAAGTGCCTCCCTCAGTGCCCGTCACCCATTCACCCCCACCCCCCGCCCTCCTCCCCTTCCACCACCCCTAGTTTGTTTCCCAGAATTAGGAGTCTTCATGTTCTGTCTCCCTTTCTGATATTTCCTACCCATTTCTTCTCCCTTCTCTTCTATTCCCTTTCACTATTATTTATATTCCCCAAATGAATGAGCTCATACTGCAATGCTGGGGGCTCCCTCAGCTGGGCGCGGTGCAGAGGACAGTGCTGGGCCGTGGAAGGGCAGTGACGCAGGCCCTCCCTCGGACACATGGGCCCTGACGCGGACCCCCTAACACGAGTGAACGAAGCAGCTGTATGGAGGGGTCACAGGAAGGTGCTGACCTTAGGATCACTTCCAGTCCTCATAAGTTGCCCTCTGAGTGGGGCATGGAGGGTGGTTCTTTCAGGTCAAAAGTCCCTGCCTCTTTGGCCAACTTTCTTTTTGTGATGGAAAAAGACAATGCTACTTATTTAGCACTTACGAAGTGCCAGGTGGTATCCTAAATGCTTCATGGAAATATTACCTCATGTAATCTCTACAACAGCCCCATGGGGTAGGTATTCTGTTTTCTTAATCTGATTTTACAAATGAGGAAACTGAGTCACAGGGTCATTTGTGGCTTGGCTCAATAATACAAGCGTGAAACCATTGGTGGTTACACATCTCTCCGCAGTGATGTTCTGAGCCAGGGTCCCCACAAATCCGACATGTCGCCCTGCCTGAGCTGACATGGCTGTCCCAACCCGCCTGAGTTTGCTGGGTTATATTTCAGGACTCATTGCCGTCAGTGGCTTCATTTCACTTCAAGGCCATGTCTTTTCCTTCAAAATGGAATCCGTACCGGGTATGGTATGGAGGGCGCTGCCTTGCCTGTGACTTGACCTATTCACACAGAAGGTCGTTCACTCTCTAACGTTCACTCAGCTCCGGGGACCGTGAGCCGGGAGGTCACCAGAAGGTCAGTCTCATTTCAAGTCTGCTAAAATCATGGATCTTGAATTCCTCAACTATCCTGAAAGCTTAGGAAATAAAAGGTCGGCTAGCCCATTGTCCTTTGGCTTCTTCAAATTCTGGAATAACCACCAAGCTGATCTATCGGGAGAAATATATAATCAAAACCCCAGTAAGCATATTTTAAAAAAAGATTTTGAGTTTCTCACTGAGGGACAATCCTGAAGATGCTCAAGGGAGAGCTGGGCAGACGGCTGAAGTGAATTTGGGGTGGTTTGGTGGGGGGCGATGCCCTGGGCCTGCACTGCCCTATGCGGTCATTACTGCTTGCCTGGTGGCTCTTATCAGGCCTGGTTCCAGGTCAGACCTTTGTACGTGTGTGTCACTAGAGAGTAAATGGTGGGATGAACTAAGTGTACTGAGTATGGAAGGGAGCATAACCAGTCTGGCCCTCCGAGCACTGCAGGCCAGAAAAAAAAGCCATGAAGCCCAGCTTTCCTGGGAGCCACCTTCTTCCCCCGTCACCAGGGGCTATAGGAATTCCCTCCTCTCAGCTCTGTAAACATCTCTACACTCTTCCGGAATCTCTGGCCCTCCTTCCTCCCTCCCTTCTCATTCTCAGAGAAAACAGAAACTGCTGGAGAGAACTCTGTCCTACCAAATCTATAACCTTCCTCTTACCTTACTGGTTCTCCTAAGGGCGTCTGCTGTGGAGAAGGCAGGCGGAGGCCTCTGCCCTCTCGTCTCTGCAGGGATTTCTCTTTGCCTCCCCACCTGCATCTTCCAGCTCCTCCCATGGGCTCCTTCCCGTCAGCACTTAAACAGGCTCACCTTTCATTTATAAGTTCAACCAAACTGCCTCCTGACCTAGGTTCTTACATCTCCCTCTGCAACTGCTGGTTCCTTCCATTTATGGCCAACCTTCTTGAGGGTTTGTCCACTCTCTGACCTCTAACACATTCGTAGATTCTGTTGCCACCAACACAGCTTACAATAAGGCCACCGATGACCACCTTGTGGCTACTAACACTGCTGGTCATCTCTACCTTCCCTGAAACATTTCCTCAGGTTTTATGACACGGGGGACCCTCTTCTGGTTTTTCTTCACATCAGTCTCCTTGGCAGGTCCTTCCTCAGCTCTCCCCTTTATGTTGAGCTTCTTTGGGGTTATGTCCTGGTTTCTCCTCTCTTGCCATCCGACATGCCCCAATGATTATTTCTCTTCCCGTGGTCTGAATGTTACCTGTGTCCTCTGACTACTCAAATCTTAATGTCTGGTTGTTTAAAAAACTGCTGAGTTCCAGGTGTGCACCATCCACCCCGATGCTCATTTCCATGTGGGTGTTTATGGACACCTCAAACTCAGCATGTCTGAAATTGAGGCCTTTATCCTTCATCTGTGACTCACTCCTCCTTGAATGCTTCATATCTCAAGGGAGCAGGACCACTCTCCACCCAGTGGCCTGAGCCGGAGCCCTGGGAGTCACCCTTGACTTTGACATCTTTCTTGACTCCCTACCATCCAATCCACCACCATGCTGTACGAATTCTATGTCCCAAATGCTTTTTGAGTTTGTATCTGTCTCCACTCACCCACTGTGGGCCCCACATCTGGGCCACCTTCCGCTCTCACACAGGTCATGGTGTCTGCCTTCTGGGTGGCTCTGTCTCAAGTATTACTGGTTTTCAATCTGTTCTCCAAACTACAGCTAGAGTGATCTTTTAAAAATGCACATTATCAAGTCACTCCTCTGATGAAAGCTTCCAGTGGATTCCACACATTTAGGAAGAAGAACAAGCTTTTCAATGTATGTGGATTTTTATGCCTTAGCCCTGATCTTGTCTACTCCCATCTCTTGCCCCTACTTATTTATCTGTGGCAGATTTTTACCTTCTTCAAGGGATAAAATGTGGGGCTGTCTAAATCCCCCTATGTCCATAGTGATTTGAGCAACCTCCCGCAGAGCGATTACCTCCCTGTGCATTCCCAGGGTCTTTGCCCGGCTCCAGGGGCAGGCCGGGAATGTCACCTTCCCCTTGGAAGCCTGTGGCAAGTCTCTGTGGTTGCAGGACCTCTGAATTCTTGCCCTGAGCCTCAGCAGTTTTATTGTCATCTTCACTTCTTAACTAAGAAAGCGGGAGGGGGTTGAGGGTGGTGGATGCTTCAGTCTTTAAAAGCCCCAAACCCAACAAAATTTATGTGGACATTGTAATTATTACTATGCTGAATTAATGAACTCTATCCTCTCCTTTTTTGGCTGGAAGAACATAACAATCCCAGTGAAAGGAAACAGATGTCGTTGCTTTGAGCATTTCCAAAGGCAACTGCAGTAAAATATGAAACATCACTGTATGAAAGCCTGCTGTGTAACGGAGATGTGCTGATATTGTTTGCATCTGCCAGCTGCGTGTAAGTGGAGTTGGTGCCTCGGCCCCCACGGCCCCCACATCAGGGTAATAGCAACGACGAAGTCAGGGAAACGTTCTGGGAAAAACGTAAACTGCGCTTCTAAGTGCGCTCGGCTTTCCTTTTAACCAAAAGCCATGTAAAAGACGTGAGTCCAAAGGAGAACTTGTGGGTTGGTAATTAAAAGTGATTTATGAGCTTGGGAGGAGGAAAGAGGCTCGTGAGGAAGGACAATCTTCGGTGATCAGTTTGTAAGTCCAGTTAGCAGATGGGGCCTCTGGTTCACCTGCCGGGGAACGAGGGTGCCAGGCTGCGCTCCAGGGAGGCTGCTGCTCCGGCTGGGCCAGCGAGCGTCTGGGTGGCCGCCCTGTGCGACCTGGCCTGGTTGGCGTGCATGTCCTAGGCGGGCCCCTGCCAGCGTGTCTGGGAAGGGGAGCCTCTTTCCTTCCCCACCAGGGGTTCCCTGGACACTCTTTTACCCTTCTTACAAGTTGGCTTGCCTACAAAATGTCAGAGCTGTGTAGTTCTGTCCACTTAATTTTTCTTTTTTTTAAGATTTTATTTATTTATTCATGGGAGACACACAGAGAGAGGCAGAGACACAGGCGGAGGGAGAAGCAGGCTCCATGCAGGGAGCCCGATGCGGGACTCAGATCCCCAGACCCCGGGATCATGACCTGAGCCGAAGGCAGAGGCATGACCCAACCGCTGAGCCACCCAGGCATCCCAGCTCTACTTTTCAAAAGAGGTGCCGGCTCCAATTTGTGATTAGCCTCTCCCTCTTCTTTTCTCCTCCTTCTTTGTCTCCCCCTCCATTTTTCTTCCCCTCCTCCTACCCACGCAACATAGAGGCTGGAGGTCAAGGAGAAAATGAAGGGGAAGCCTGCCCTTAACACCTGCGCTGGGAGACCCCAGTGAGAGTGCTGGGGGTTCTTGATGGCAGAGTCCGGGGAGCCCCCTCATGGCGGGCCAGCCTGTGGCCGAGTTGGTCTGCACAGGAGATCCCTGGTTCCCCTGGTTCGCGGACTCTCCGTCAGCCTCACCGAGCTGCAGCAGTGCTCCCGGCCCCCGCTGGTGCTCCCTGGAGCCGGAACGAGAGGGTGGCCCCACTGCCATTGTCACCCAGGCGAGTTGTTTTGATAGGTGCCTTCATTCTTTCAAGCTGCCCGGATACCAAGGGGCTCGAATTAATAATTGACTAAAGTTAATAGGCCAGTAATTGTCTAAATGAAATGTGGTCTGGTCTTCATTTCAACTTGATGGTTCTTGTTCTCCTGCTGGATTTTTTTGTTGCTAGGTCTGAGGAAACATTAAAAGGATGTGGATGGGTGTGCCCTGAGTGATTTGTGGTTTAGCTGTCTACTTTTAAATGAAAATACCCAGCAAACAAAAGGCTCAGCTCCTAGGTCCAGAAATCAATTTGCTGAAGTCTGGGGCCGGGTGATGGGATTTAGTGGGAACAGGAATAAAACAGGCTGAAGGTTGGTTGAGATTAAAGTTAATGTTCAGTACTGGTGTGCTGTGCCTGCCAAGAATACGAGCCACATTGTGTTAATAAAAGTGTAGTTTTAGAAGGAAAGGTGCGATCGTCTGAATCTGGCTTAGTTGGACCACACGTGGTGGATGTCTGGGTTCTGCGAGGGGCTCTTCTCCTTAAAGGGGGCCTGTCGGATGGGGGTGCACTGAACGGAGAAGAGCCAGATCCACATGGACCCCCAAAACACGCTGCATGAGGAATGGGGGAGGTTTGGGGGGCACGCATCTTGGTGAAGAGAGTTGAAGGACAAGCGGGCTGTCTGGGGACTGTTCCCACGTGGCCAGGCCAGGACACCAAGGGGCACTGCCTCTCACTGTGAGGGGCCCCTCCAGCGGAACTCTTTGAGGGGACCGAGTTCTGGAGGACCTGTCCCAGGGATACTGTGTAATCACCCCATCCGTAAGCATGAGAAAGACGTCTAACCACAAGATTTTATGGTTTTTGAATAGACAAATCTGGTTTTTGAAATAAGTTTAAGAGAAATTTGATAAGTAGATTGAGGGGAATCAAGCTCCTGCGTAGTTCTAAAGAGCTACTCGGGTGAAACGTAGTGGGATTTCAGTTCTCCCTCTGCCTCAGAGCCTCTGGCCCAGTTTGACTCTTGATACACCCTGCAGTCTGGATGAGCCTGTGGCTGGCCTGCCAAGGAACATGGCATTTCCTGCTGCCTCCTTCAACATGTCCTCCCTGAGGAGGAATTTATTTGCTGGGAGCAGGTAATTACTTACTCATTGCATTTGTTGGACATCAAAAAATTGGTACAAACCCAATGCAATACATTTGTCTCCTTTGACTTAACCATCTGAAGCCAGGGACAGGAAGAGCATCTGAACTGACCCATGTTTTGGGAGAACAGTGTGGCAGTACTTGTGTCCTGGCTGACACTGTGGAGAGAAATCCAAGTAGCCTCCCAAGAAATCTAGCAACCAAGATGGAATTAAAAACCCAGTCATTCCAAGTTTCTGATGTGGGGCCAGAACGCAGGCCATTTAAACTCTGTAGGTAAATGCTCCTGCTTTTGCTTCTTGTAAGAGGAACTGAGGGTGAGTGCTAGTGCTCTGGCAGGGGGCAGGGCTGGCAGTTAAAGGACGTCTCTGAACTGGGTGTTTTCTTAAGGAAAAGAAGTGACGGGGAGAAAAGTACCTTGAGAATAGCCATTCACCTTTCTCCATCCTGTTTAAAACAGGGAGACAGACCTGCACAGTGGGGAATGGGGAAGGGGAACTCACACTGGCCCATCACTCATCCTAATGCCGAAGGCACAGATAGCCCTCCCAGGGTGGACAGCCGGATCTCCTAGACTGTGCGCAGTGGCTCTTGGCAGCTGTGGGGATGCCTGGATCTGCTGCCATCTCAGAGCAACACGTCATGCTCGCTTTTTAGCTGCCTTTCTTGATTCTTAATGGTCCTATTCAGATGGCCAGAGACTCCCAGAAAAGTTCTGCCAACTTCAGCTGGCTTGACCTCGCTGCCAGCGCTGCCGCATCCATCTGAAGACTCACTGCGGGGTCACTTTCGGGGCTGACTTGTTGAGCTGGGGCTTTCCAGACTGGCCCCGGGTTTGGCCAGAGAGTGAGTGGGACTTCAGAAGTGGGGCTGTGGCCACAGAGGCGGATCCTCTCCCGGTCCCGGGACAGGAGAAGGAAGCCGAGGGGCTGTGGGCCTTGTGTGTGTGTGTGTGTGTGTGTTTGTGTGTGTGTGCGTGAGGGTGCACGTGTGCATATGTTGGTGTGGATTGGGCACAGCAGGGAGAGGAAACAGAGAGAGAGATAAATGGTGAAGAAGAACTCGGAAAAAATTGAACTAGATTTGTTCTGACAGTGTGTGGCCTATAGCCGTAACATTATAAATCACTTTCCTACAGAGGCATTCACTTCCTGAGCTTTGCACAACTTCATAAGCCTGGCATGTGTGTGAGAACAGAACCTAGCAATCTGGGAAGGGAAAATGATGGTTTGCACAAATGTGGTTGGAAACCACAACTGGTGATTTTGTTGGCACAAGGGGCTCCTGGGACCAAGGCCCAGCATGGCAGTGAGCTGAGACTGCTTTGGTGCGCACTTCCAGTACTTCCAGGATGGAATCTTAAAGAGCAGAATTAAAAAAAATATCTTGTGGTGGCCATATGGCCTCACACTCTGGGTTAAAGAGGAAATTAAAGGGAACTTTGGATCTGCGAATGAGCCCAGCATTGGAGCATCCATACAACATGTTTGTGCAGCTGAGCCTTGGCCAGAAATGGGGTGTCCACCTGGCCAGCACAAACCCAGCACAGATCCTGTCTGCAAGAATATCTGTGGCTCCAACGTGTTAGGACTTGGAAATTGTGGCTGATGTAATGGATGAAAAATCGAATCCTAGTACAGCTGGAATTGCCCTGGTCCCCTGGGTCAACGGGAAATGTCCTCTCCTGCATGAAGTCTTCCTCAATTTAGGTTTGTATCTTTCTTATGATGCTTACCTGGTATTGGAGCTATTTTGCACTCTATGTAGCTTTCCGTGAGTGCAGCGTTTGTGACTTCTCGGCCTGTGGCGGGTGTAGCCCCATGCCTTGTATGTGTCAGGTCCGGGGTTAGGTTAAATGGACTTGGGTTTATACGTAAGTACCACTCATTAGGGACTAACATTTCCTTGTCCAGACAAATGAAAAAAAGAGGCTCTGAAACTTGCCTATGAGCTATTCTAAGATGTATAATTACACCTGACTCTCTAACTGGAAATTTTAATGCTGGGGAGAAAGAAGCAAAGTTCAGCCGCATAATGAGAATGGGGTCACTATGCCCAGTGAAAATGGCAGGTCTGCAGGCCACAGAGGGTCCACTTTGTGCTGCTCGACACTCACTGAGCTGCTCTCTGAGTGTACCATTGCTCAGGTGGCCAGGAGCACCCAGGGCATGTTCACCTCCCCCTCAGCATCATGGCGGCAGGTGCAGGGCAGACCCGGTCAGTCCTCTGCCTAGGTCCTGTGCTGAGGCGGTCTGTCCTTCAGGAAGTCTGCACGGCCTTGCTACTTGAGGACATGGCTGTGTACAGTGCTCGTTCCCCACCATGTACGTGGGAAGGAGTCTGCAAATGACCCAGAGAGTAGAGGTCCTGGCTTGTGGTGTTCTCAAGGGCAAGCTTGCACCTTCGTAGCTTCCAGTTGTTGAGAATCAAGTTCTTCATATTTATCATCTCTTGTACTTTTATATGATGCAAGGTAAGTATTAGCTTCCGTTGACTACACTGTACACACCAGATAACCAAGTCGCTTTTTATGGCAAAGCTCTTGCTCCAGACTCTGTAGCTTCCCTAGGACCTTAGTATACCCAATACCTAGCACAGTGCAGGATGTGTCAGTAGGGGGCTGTGGACTTCAATTCAATTTCATTTCTCTTTGTATTCTCCAATCTTTTAACTTGGCGTTTCTGTCGGTACAAGGAAACACACTCTATCCTCTTGCAGGGCAAAGGTAAATCTAATGCTGAGGATGGAAAAAAATGATAATTAGGAGGATATGGATGAAAATATTCCTCATAAAACAAAGGAAAAAGCAAAGATTGGAGAGGACCGGGCCTCCAGATCTCACGCTTTGAGCCCTCCATATTTGTACATGGAACCTTTGCTGTTCCACGTCCTCAATATCTACTGAAAAGCACCAAGGGACAGTTGATGTCCAGTTCCACCTGTCTGTTCGTGGATTCTGGCTCCCACAGAGGCCACACAGTGCCCCATACCTGCTCTGCTACCTCAGCAGAGCCTTTGTGTTGCTCCCCAAGCTTTACTTTTAGAAGCTTCATGGGGGAGTGCATCAACCAATATTGTGTTTCAATCTACGATGGACTTTGCCTTCTACATTCTACCTCGCTAGCTCAAGGTCACAAGTTATGCCCTAGACAGTTGTCTTAGGGCAGTGTTGGTCCTTTGGCACAGAATGTATGAGACATACTGGGTTGGTCTTCCCAGTAACTTATAATGGGGTGGGAGGAGAGACAAGAGCCCAAGAGAAGCCTTGGGATGAGCACAAATTCTTTGTCCTTGAGTAAAACCTGTATTTTAATCTGTTCTCAGCCATGTCCTGCCATCTGGCCTTGGGGCAGAATTAAAGGAGACATGTGCCCAAGGACTAAATGCAGACTGCAACCTGCACATTATATCACACCGGAACTTGCCCCCAAAATCCTCCTTAGTAAAGAGACACCATCCTGCTTGCATGGGTGGCAGCACTTGACAGACAGCATGTGGTGTCTACTTCGAAGTCCCCAGGGCCAACAGACTGAGTATTCAATAAATCAGACCACTTCTTTAGCATAGGTTCCTCGTTTTCATAATGACAGGATTGAACTAGGTGACCTTTAGGTTCCCTTCAAAACAAAAGACTCTCTGAGAGAATCCCAGACTCTCTGAGAAAATCCTGAGATCCAATTAACACCTCCAAAGGCTGAAGGTGTCAACTTCAGGTGAAGGGTCCCACTGTCTCTCGTCTTCTGTCCAGACAGGCAAGGACCACTAAGGGTGCTCTGAAAGACAGTGGCATTTGTATCTAAAATCTCCACGTTATAAAACACCATCATAAGGCCACCCTTGTCTCCCAGAGCTGGGATGCCCTGGTGTTACTTGAAGGCCCTGGCTGGCTGCCCCCGGCCATGTGGAGGCCTGTCAGTCACAGGAGCAGAGTCTGATGGTCAGAGTCAGCAGATGAGCAGCCCTTCTCAGCTTTATCTAGCCTCCACCTGTAAGGTAACTTACCTGGATGCCCTGTGTCTCTGTTTCATTTGGAAATGGGCAAGGAGGATGCTGTTTGATCCTTCTATGTCTACAGGTTGGTTGGAGGTTTCACTGTGAAAATCAGTGTTCGTAAGGGGTCTGCCAGTTGATAGAGAACTTTCACCTTTGTGATTTCTTGTCATCCTCTTACCCCTGGGAAGACTAGGTATCATTATTGCTGCCCTCTTGAAGGCCGAGTAACTAAAGCACTGAGAGCCTGAGTAGTTGCCCCTTATATTAGAGTACAGAACTATAGATTGGAGCCCAGGTGTTTAGATTCCACATCCTGGGCATTTTTCCTATGCCACACTGTTGCCCACGAAATTCTAGGCTAGATCTGTCCATACTTTTTTCAAGTTGAAGATGGCCCATTTGACATTTCCCATGATTTTTGCCTCAGCAATCGCTCTGCGTATAGCTTCTGCGGTTCCTGCTCCTTACACTATCTGTCCCTTCTACTTCATTCACATTTCTCCATTACAGGGTGCTCTCACTGAAAAGGAATTTTGTGATTATAATTTTTCTGTAGTTTGTTAAACCTGCAGTCTCCAAGGTGTGCTAGGTAGGTAAGTGGTTTTTGAAAAGTATCAAGGAAAGTGAGAAAAGCTCCATCTTGATGCATGCAAAGAACAACCTTGGTCCACACTGTTTTCATTTCCATCCTCTCATCTACTCATGCATCCTTCCAAGCAAGATGCATCCATCCATCCATCCATCCATCCATCCATCCATCCATCACCTATCCACCCATCTATCTGTCTGGTATTGATTGCATACCTATTATGGGTTGGACACTCTGAAAGGCCTCTATATTACAATATAGAACAAAAACGACACAGGCCCTTCCATCATCGGTCTTAAAGTTCACTGGAGGATATGGAGAAATAAATAGGCAAGTACAATGTGGTGTGAGACGTGCTCTGATAGGGAGTATTGGGAGTTATTCAAGCATGCATAAATGAACCTTTACTTTCTCTGTCTTTAAATTCTTGCTTAGATTCTACTTTCTTTGGAAGTCATTCTGCTAAGATTGATTTCTCATCAAAGGGCATTATTCTTTTGACATTTGTTATATTCTGTCTTATATAGTTATTCTTTTATCTTCTCTCTCTCTCTCTCTCCTTCACACACACATACAAGCAGCTATGTTCAGGGAAGAGTTTGTGAGATGTGGAATGCAGGCATTCTCATTTCTGTCAGGTCCTGCACTCTTCTGGTACCCAGAGCATCAGGAGACAGTTCCTGGATGAGGACAGCTGTGTGCTCACATGGGCACAGTAAGCAGTGACAAGTTGAGTCACCCTCCCCTTGTCCTCAGTCATGGGCACCAACGTGAAGGTCTGGGGGGAGGATGGATGGCACGTACAGCCAACATGGGCTGTTTCCTTTGGATGATCCCGGGAGTAGTCAGGGATGGGGCTGCTGCAGATCTGGCCTGCATGCCTGGGAGAGGCTGTGGGCCGGGTTGGGGGTGGGGTCTGCTTTGGACATACTTCCTCAGTTGGGTCCTAGGCCTCATGATGTCAGAGGCCATCTCTGAGGTGCCTCATCCCTTGTGGACTTTGTAGTATTGCGTATACACGCCAGGCTCTCAGAAATGAAGTATCAGTAATTTCTCTCTGGTGTGTGGAAGTGTTAACACAGATCTGGGCTTGAAGTATGACATTTGTCACTTATTAACTCTGGCTTTGGCTCCGTAACCCCAACTTGAAGTCTCACCTCATGTTCTGGCTGCCACACCCCTGTGTTGGACTTTGCTGAGGGCTGAACTCCTGTCCCGCCGCCTCTTGACATGTCCCACCCCTCCCGTCATCAGGGACCTGCGCAGAGGGGCAACGCCCACGCAAACTTTTCTGTTGTCTCAGTGTTCTCTTTGGAAGGTCCAGAAAACTTTGTCTTGGCTTCCCTTCGGGCACTTTTCACTTTTCTACCTTTGACTAAGGCTGGTTCTGCACGAGGCTGACTTGCCCCTGCAGCCTGCCTTCCCAGTCAGCAGGGACAGTAAGGGAGGAATTGTCATCATGCAGAGGACACTGCATGCACTGTCTTTGCTGCAATAATCTCTTCTGCAAGGACAACTAACACAGAGCGGCAGTGGTGCCTCATTTGTAACCATTTCTGTCCACCTCAAGGCAGCCTGTCACTCAAGATTAAAATTCCTCTTGGGGATTTCCACTTACCTTTTTTTTTTCCTCTTTTAAAGATTTTATTTATTTATTCATGAGAGACATACAGAGAGAGGCAGAGACACAGGCAGAGGGAGAGGCAGGGGGTCCTGCCCTGAGCCAAAGACAGATGTTCAACCACTGAGCCACCCAGGTGTCCCACACTTACCTTTTGAAATGCGATCTTGAAGTCCTTCAGCTGGTTGGCAGACTCCGAGCCCACTTCCCACTTTCACTGTAAAGCTCTTTTAAAAGAACAAACCTAACACTCTGGGCACGTGTATTATGTCTGGAAAGAGCCACAGAGGAAAACCAAGAAAGCAGCAAGCTCAATTATCAGCATCAAAACTGCTGAGCATCTTAAAAAAAGCATCTCAATGAAACTAATTACAGCTCCCCTCATTCTGGCCATTCCTAGTGCTTCGGGCCGTGAAGCTCAGTCTGACATTATGATCTCTCCTTGTTAATTTAGTCGGTCTCTGAGGGCAACTAATCCATGCGCCATAAATCTAGTTCATGATGCCTGCCGCCCTGCCTGCTTGGGGTGGGCCCGCCTAGCTCTGCCTGGCCAGGTGCTCAGGTCAGAGCAGAGAACATCATGCAGACTGGGTAGGGGGCATCGTGCCTGTGTTCTTGTCCTGAGGGGAGATTCCTTGGCACAATTGATCCCACATCCCACTAGGCCAAGTTGGTGGAGATTTTCACACTGAGAGTTTGACCCCACATAGTAAAAATGCCAATATCCGCACAGACCTTTACGGTTAGTAAAATGCATTCACACCGGCAGTTTATTTGATTCTCAGAACAATCTGTGAGGTGGCCAAGACAATTGTCAAATGCAGGATAATTATAGTTTTTTGGTGGTGAGCTACAGAAACCAATTGTGACCAGCTTCAGCGAAAAGTGTATTTATCGGGAGGATATAGTGGACACACATAACTGAAGGAACAGCTAAAGGGCCAGCCCGAGACGAATCTGCTCATCAGGTCCTTCCTCAGGACCCTGTGGTTGAGTCAAGGATCTGGGGACAGAGTCTCTGGGCCCTGCAGCCGTCAGCACCCCGCACCTGTGTGGGTAGAACCTTATGACAGTACCGTCGAGATGCAACAGGGCAGTACTGGGACCAGAAGCCGAGGAACGTTCTTCCCCAAAGTGAAGCTGAGATGCTCTAACCAGCATCTCTACCCAGGTAAGGGTTGTGGAGGTTGGTGAGTCAAGACCAACAGTGGACACCACTATCCCCATTTCACAGATGAAGAACTAGAAGTGCCAAGAATCAGAGCAACGAATCCGGAGAGCCACAGAAGGGAAGCCAGGGCTGTGGTTCAAGCTGCCCAACGGGAGTTCCACGAACTTTCCTTTTCCCCTCCCACTTCTGATTTTATCATGGAGACGAAATGAAAACAGGGAAGGCTGCTTTGAGGAGAATCACCCAGCATTCCGCCAGGGTAGCTGTTGCCTGTTTCCTCTCCGATTTGTCCTCAGTGCGTTTTCTTTGTCACACGGTTTCAATCCCAGTGACCCTGCGCGGGTCCCCACCCAGCGGCGAGGCTCCTTGGGCTGCTGAGCTCTGTTGACTCTGGTATTTCCCATACCAATTGCAAACCCCTGGGCTCTGTGCATCAGGGGCTCCCTTATAAGTCAGACCGATGGAGATTTAGAAGAACGAAGACGGCCTTTCACTCAAGATCTAGAATTTGTTTTGACCCTGTGCAATGGAAACCATTGGGATGAGCACTTTGCTTCGGAAAGTACGTTCTGAAGTCAATGCCGTGCTTCGGGGGAGGAGAGCGGGTGGGCTTTGGTGCACTGGGAGCGAGAGGGCATCTCTGTTGATGGGCCCTTCCTTGCACAAGCCCCCAATGTGAAGGTAACACAGCTCGGTGCCGAGTGCCTTCCAGACCTCTCTTTCATTATAGGGGCCCGGAACAGGCAGAGAGGAGGCTGCGGACACATAGGCCTGGAGTCACGTGTGAAATCCATCAAGAGCCCAGATGACCAAGTCCACTTGTCCCAATTCTGGAGGCACTGGAGTAGGCCCGAACCAATTCACTCCAAGCGTATGGTGCTGGGGTGCTCAGTGCTATGGGACTGCTGATGGCTGGAATCTGGGGGACAATGAGGAGGTCTGTGTTTAAGCTGCCAGTGGTATTTCTGCTTTTCTAGATGTTTGGATAGTTTGGATATTCTTGCAATTACCTCTTTGTCTCGGGGGAAAGGATATCAAAGGGCCCCTTGGATGTGTGCTGGAGTTTATCAGGGAGCATCTTGCAGCCGTATAGAGGAAAAGAGCCCTTTCCTGGTATTCTTTTTTTTTTTTTTTTAATTTTTTATTTATTTATGATAGTCACAGAGAGAGAGAGAGAGAGGCAGAGACACAGGCAGAGGGAGAAGCAGGCTCCATGCACCGGGAGCCCGACGTGGGATTCGATCCCGGGTCTCCAGGATCGCGCCCTGGGCCAAAGGCAGGCGCTAAACCGCTGCGCCACCCAGGGATCCCCTTTCCTGGTATTCTATTTGGTTCTTGCCAGTGACCAAGCTCAGCCATGCCAGATCTGAGCAAGAGTCATGTGACATCTACTGCCCTACCCCCAGACACCTTTGATTCCCACATGCCCTGGGTAAAGGGTGCCTGTCCACGTGGGTCAGCCGAGTGCGGGGACAAGAATCCTGGAATCACACAGCACTCTGCCCGCTGGCATCTCGGTGGCCTGGGCTCTGGAGAGAAGTCCTGTTTGGTTCTTTTCTTTCTTTCCCAATGTTGGGGGAACACAGTGGCTCCCTTGACTCCTGGCTTGGGACTTCCGGTGAATTGTCTGGAACTCTGTCCACAGGGTCGTGAGTGGTTATTCTGATTTGTCAATAATCAGGTATTATTGGAGCTTTATTAAGGGAAGAAAAAATATGTATGTATGACTCAGATCTTAAAGAAATTTTTGAACTTAACCTGGTAGCATAGACTGAAAGAATTACACTCAGCGCATCAGTTACTCTGACCACCAAGCTGGTTTGGGACAGGATATACCTTTCCCCTCTTGCTGATCTTTGGAGAGGTAGTGGCCCAGGTCTCTGGGAGACACACCCGTGGTATGTTGATAAAAGCACTTCGCAATGGTGTGCTGGGCAGGTAAATGACGTAGTTCATCATTCTCTTTGGGACACTCACAGAGCAAGGGGGAGAGCAGCAGTGCTTAGATGAGGACCACCCAGTGATAACCGCACTTGTCCCTCCCAGGCCTGGAGGGCTTGGGCCTATGGACACCAGGCACAGGTATATCTGCATTCACTTCTAAGACTTTTCTTTTCTGTTTTCTAAACTTCATCTATTATCCTCAATTCTGCAATTCATTTCTATAGAAGTGACAGCCTGACAGTGTTGGGGAAACTGAAGCATGGTCCACGTTGGGAGCAGGGGGGTGGGAAGAGCCTCATGGCTCGGGTGGGCAATGTGATATGGCAGGAGGGGTTGGCTAGACCTCCTGGTGATAGGAAAGCTGGCCAACAGCAGCAAATCTGGACTCGTGAGCTGTATAAGTGTTCCTTGGGATTCCCAGGGGCAGGTAGGTAGGTGGCATGGAGCCAGGTTTAATTAAGGGACGTCTGAGTAGCACAGAGCCAAAGGGACACGTGGCCTGCAGATTGCCACCCTCCACTCCCCTTAGTTCTGTGACCCCGGGGCTCTGCGCTGTCCCCTGAGCTGCTCGCCTCTCTGAGGCTCCTGCAGGTGGTGGCATCACCTCTTGATCCTCTGCGCCCTCAGAATCCCAGACCTCACTCTTCTTCTGTGGCGAATTTCACACTTGACTCCAGGCCTATGTGTCCACAGCCTCCTCTCTGCCTGTTCCAGACCCTTATAATGAAAGAGAGGTCTGGAAGGCACTCGGCACAGGTGACAGGTCACAGTGACACCAGCTGTGTGTGGAAGGAAGGGGGACCACTCTCCCCCCACCCATCCCAAAATTCCAGGCTTGTCACCCACTTCCTAGACATCTGTCACCAGCATTTCCAGAACCTGGGCTAGGCCGACCAGAGCATCAGAGACAGGAGCTATGTGTGGGGATCGGCAGAGGTGCCTCAGAGAGCCGGGGACCCCCGTGCCACTTGGGCTGGAGAGGATGCAGTTAGTGCCGGAGTGAACGCCCCACAGCCAAAGAGGTCGACAAACACATTCATTAAAAAATAGATGGTTTCTTCTGCAGGTTGTCAAATAATGTAGCAGTTGCCTTGAGTGATATTTTGAATGTTCATTTTTGTTTGTAAGCTCTCACTCCACAAATAATTTTCAGTCCACGTATAAAGATCTTACAGTGCAAAAGAAAAAGCAGCCGTGAGAGTTGGAGTGGATGGAGGACAAGGCTGAAATCGAGGAGAGGGAAGCCAGGCCTGGCAGGTGCCTCCCTCCCTGGGGAAGAGCGCCCGGGGGCCACCCCCTGCAGGGGGCAGGGCACCTGGAGGCGGGTTGGGGGGTGGGGGTGGGTCTCGGGCTCGTCTCTGTCCGTAAGACTGTTGAACACCTCTCTGCCTTTGCCTATGGGGTCTTTCCAGAAAAGAGAGAAATGCTCCCACCGCTGTACTCGCTGCCTGGAGTGGCCTCCATTTCTTCCGTGTGCCCCGCTGTCCCTGGTCTTTTTTTCATCGATCCTACTACCCGGGGTTGAGATTCCCCATGCAGTGGCTTCATCAGAGGGGCCGTGCACCTAAGACTCTTGCCTTGCCATCTTTGTGGAGCTCTAGACTCCAGTTTCAAACCTGCTGCCAGGTGCTTCCAGTTCCAGGCCCTGCCAACATGTCACATGTATTGAATCCCAAACAGGACTGGGCTGTGTTTCTTCAGTTCTGTTCTCCAAGCTGGTGAATGACAGCTCCTGTCTGGGGTGCCCCACACCCCCCTCTTTTCCGGTCTGGGGAGTTACTACGGATCTTTCAAGTACCCCAAGGTCACCATCTCTGCCGCCCTCACCACGTCATCAGGATGCAGTGGTTGCGTCTCCTCTGTGTCCCTGTGTCCCCGGCCCCTCCTGTGGTCACTGCACCATGGGCTACTGTGATCTTTATCTGTTTATGTCTTATTCTAGAGCTTGCTTTCACTAAATATGTACATATACCAGGATACTGGGGGCCAGCGCAGAGTTTAGCACATGGGAAATACTCCATAACTGCTTGTTGATGGATGCAGGAGTGGTCAAGGTCCACTCTTTCCAGATGGGTGGGAATGATCACTGTTACTGCAGCGGGAAGATGCAAGTGTGACCCCTCAGGCTGGTGGGACAAGAGTATCTGCAGGAGAAAGAAGCAAAGAAGTCCTGCAGAGGTGATAGTAACAGAGGCAAGGCATGGCATGAGTTTTGCTTTCTGATCTCTGGGAAGAACTACAGAAAGCTGATACGGTGCTCCAGAATTTAGCAGTCGCAGTCATCCGGCCCTACCGTGGTTAAAGTTTGCCTGCGCCTGATTTAATGCCTGGCTGTCTTCACCTCTGAAACATCCCAGAAGCACTTGGAGCTGGTTGTGCTCGGGGAGATTACTCAAAGCAAAATCTCTTTAAGCCTGGGAAACACTAGGACCCGATTAAGTTAAACATTGATAGATAGCGTACAAATGTAAAGGAAAAACAGAACTTTATATGAAAGATGAAATATTTCTGTTTCTCAAAAGCTTGCCCCACGTTATGTAAATGTGCTATGGAAATGTTTGCTGCAGTAATGTTGGGAGAGGTTGCAGTCAATGGTGAAACAAGTCTCGAAAATTAAAGAAAAAAACAACTATTGGAAGACTGATTCATCTTTAAAATACTAAAGATGACTTAAAATACTTAGGGTGTCTTAAAATATTTACGATGTATTTTAGACTTTTTGATGGGAAAAGACTCAAAGATAAGCAAATAAAGCCATTAAGACTTTTCCAATATGGACAAAAATGGAGAGAGGGATATTACTCAGTTGATAAAATCATGAAAAGCTTAAACTGACCTAATGCTCAATCTGGCAGCCAGAGGTAATTTCAAGGATATAAAATGTTTAAATGTACTGATTGGAACAGTATTTTACAGGCTGTGTTATGATAAACACACAGAAGAAGGCTAAATGAGGGATGCGATGTTGTGTCTGGGTGACATTGCTAAATTTGGTGACAAATGGTGGAACACCGTGTCGAGGGAACAGCTAGTTCTGTGGCTATGTGGCTTTCACAAGAGTGAGTGCAATCACTCACCCACCTGTATTACCCCAGATGTGCTGAAATATATTTTTAGGAGGTACTAAAAATACTGGTCATTTTACTGATCATTTTTATAAGCGCAGACACTCATTTTAAACTGAAGCTCTCTGGGAGGTGAGAAGCATGGAATTAAGTAGAGACTTGGGTTCCAATATGATGGACCCTATTAAATTCATCCCTGTTTGGTGCACATGTCCTTATGAGCACATGTTACCATTTTAGTGAAAATTTTCAGGAATTCTGTCAGGGAGAGCTCATGCTGGAGGGAAGAAAGAAGCATGCCAGGAAAGGCCAGAGGGCAACAGGCCAGCCCCCAGGAGACGGAAGACGAAGCAGCCAGTAGAGGGGGTGTCCAGAAGATGAGAAAGGGCTGCTGGGCTCCAGGCAGGGACAGTCCCAAGGGACGAGGCCTGTTGACCAGAGCCTGGGTCCAGGGGCCCCTAGCACACACCCTGCGTCTTTCAGTGCTTTCCAAGCACTTCTGGCCAGGAGCAGCTTTCCTCACTCTTGATAAGATTCAGGATGACACCTCAAATACAGGGCTGGGTGTCCTGAAGAGGCTGAAGGCGTGAAGGCGGGCAGCCGCTGCTCAGGGGGGCATTCGGGGCCAGGCATCCGCTTTATCAGCTATTTTCAGGGCCTGATTTCTCTGTAGTCTCAGGGTTTTTCCTTCTTCTTATTGGTAGCTACAAGCTTATAACTTAGCATTAACAAAAATAGCAGTCCCCCAGAACAGAGGGACTTCAGACGGACTGTGCCAGGAAGAGAGAGGGAGAGACACCCACAGTGGCTGAGTGCCTCTGGTGACCGGGGCTGTTTGTCTAGGGAAGGGACCGAGTGTGTGCCACGCACCAACACATCACATTTGAAAGGATCTTGCCATGGAGAACTGTCTATGTCCATGCTGCACAGATGAAAAGACACAATCTAGAAGAGGTTGAACAACTTGCCCATGGTTGCACAGCCAAAGGGCTAAGGTGGCTTTCCACCCAGACCTATCTGGCCATCATGTCTGCACACTACCTGCTGCCCCAGGACCAAAAGAGGCCTTTTCATCCACTGGGACTTGGGGAGTAATTTCAAATCTCTAATTCATAGTGAAATTTCTTGATGAATTTAAAACGGATATTGGGTATAAGCCCTGAAAAGTTGGCTCAACTGCCCTTGGGACAGTCCATGGAAACAAATAGAAGGATATGTTATAAGCCACAGAGTTGTCCATCCTAGGCCATGGAGTAATGGATGATCAGCCCAGGCTGATCAGCTCAGCATGGGCTTGACTTTGTGGTTGTGCAACATATGTTCTTAGGGCAGTCTGCCAGCTAGGGGACCTGTAGGCCTTTGTAGATATTTCGTTCTGTTGCTTTCATTGATAGGACAGGGCTTGCCATTTTGTATCTTGGCTATTGTAATGATATCTGGAATGATCAGTTGAATGCATTAATTAATTAAACAAATATTTACTGAGTGCCTACTGTGTACCAAACACTGGGCTACACTTGGAGGTGGTCAGCGCATGCTCTAGAACAGCACTGTCCAATAGAACTTTCTACAATGATAGGAATGTTCTTATCTGCATTGTCTTTTATAGTGGTGACTAGTCTCATATGGCTAATGTACCTGAAGAACTAATTTTTTTTTTTGAGAACTAAATTTTAAATGAATTTTAATTAATTTACGTTTAAATAGCCACATGTGTCCAGGGGCTACCATATAGAACTGTATACGTCTAGATCAGTCTTGGGTTGTGTTTTGAAAAATTATAAAAATGGAAAACATTACATATAGTGGAAACATACGTTTGTAAAAATTTTAGTACAATTGTACATTATACACTAATACATGATTATAATAAACGTCATGAGTAGATTTGCCATGTATTGATTTATTCAAAGTCATTTAAGTGGTGCCTTCTATGTATTAGACACCATGCTAGATCCTGTGGGAGGGAGAAATGATGTAAGGCCTCATCCACGTTCTGAAGAAGCTCACAGCTTTGTAGATACGTGCCTCTACCACACATGTGCATTTACACATCCACACATATCAATACCAGGTAACCAACTGCCCAGTGTCCTTGGGCAAGTAGGCCTCATAATCACAGGTGGCCGACAGTTCCATTAATCGGATCCAGACAGCAGGATCCAGAGGAAAATGGACATTTCTTTTTAAGAACAAAGAAACCTTTCCTGGAAGGCCCCCCAGCCTACTTTCTGTCATTTGTTCTGGGCCATAATTTCAGCACGTGTCCACCCTGGCAAGAGGAATGGAATTACCATGACTGGCTTTGACTGGTCAGGATTTCATTCCTGTGGATTCCTTCTTTTCTGGATGGGTCCCTGAACAGAAGCAGGGTTCTGGTGGCAAGGACCTGGGGTGGTAGAATGGAGGCTGAATAGGCCATCACTGTCTTTCTGAAAGTTTCCTGTCCTTTGAATCAGAAAGGGCTCCTCCAGTCACGCCCTGCCTTCATTCCTTTGTCACAGCACTCAAAGTGCAGAGTGTGATCATGTGTTTGCTCAAGGATTTGATTTCCCGTGAAGGATTGGGTACCAACGACACACTTTTCTCTGTTGATTGTGAGCTCACTGAGGGGGTTGGACACGCTGTATTCATCTTATCTTTGAAAGCTCGACACCCAGCCCAGTTCCTGCCATACAAAGAGCTCAGTGATTATTTATGGGACCGGATATACATTTATTCAAGGACTACTTGATTCACATCTTCTTTGCTGATTTATGCTTTCAGAGACTACACCTGTTGGTCTGGATGGCAGCTGGAATTGGAGAGGGAATTTATTTCCATGAATGGAAAAGTGTCAGAGTGGGCAGGCACGTGGCAGCTCAAGCCTGGGAACAGGACGAAACGACTGTCAGGACGAAACGACTGTCAGGACGAAACGACTGTCGGAGACTTCAGAAGATCAACCAACCAGACACACACACATACACACACACACACACACACACACGGAAGTGCCATGTGCCGTTAGTGCAGACACTTCCAGGGGATGTAAGAATTAAAGACTTCAAGAAGCTGATGTGATTGGCACTCGGAATAGGTCTGTATTAATTCACATGGATCATAAAAACAGTCTTATCTAGAATCTTCCATTTACAGCCCTTGTTATTTTCTCCCTTTATTTTCACCTCTTCTCTTCTGCCTGGCTTCCTAACTCCTGGGTATCTGATTCCAGTACATCTGCAGCTTCTCAGCTGGGCTGTTTATGGGGTGTCAGATCCCTACATATCGAGAACTCTTCCTGTCTCTGGGAATTAGATGTGAAGAGACAGAGAACAGGGCGCGAGACCATGTACACCTTAGTTCTGAGTTAGATCATCTGAAAGCTATGTTCCTGGACCTCGTTATCTCAGCTTCCCACAGAAAAGCATCCGATGAATTAAGATTGAATATCATGTCTTCAGCTTTTACAGAGGGCAGCTGACACAGAAATGTACTTGTGAACAAACCCGGGTGTTTTGCAAAAGCACAGTGGAGGACTTTATCATGTTGCCCAAAGTCCTTTTTATAGGAATCTGTAAGGCTTTTGTTTCTCTGAGTGAACATTTTATTGACAGTGACAAGAATATCCCATACATTGATGGGGGACTCAGGACTGAGTCTGGCCCCCAGTGGCAGCATCTGTGACATCCTGGTGATTGGTGGCATCAATTTATTTGTTCCTTTCGATTGATTTTGATCCTATTTTTATTATTTATTTTTCTTTTGTATACCGTGATTTATTTTCTAAGTTGCCTCAAATGTTTATGGATATGTACATGATGCGTTTTTCCTACTTCCATACTCCTCTATCCACCTACTTACCTATCTATGCATTACTACCTTCTTAGCTATGATGTGGTCCATTTCTCCATCAGACTCAGCTTACTTGAAGTAACTGAGTTTTTCTTTTCCTTCTCTGGCCTGATTATTTAGATATTTCCTACAAATAATTTGGAGGAAGCAGAGAGAGATGTGTGATGCAGCTTGACTTTGGGGTGGGAGATCTCTGGCTGATTCCAGCTTTGCCTCCTGCTAAATATCTCTTCCTGGATAAGTGATATATTCTCTAGGTGTTTCAGTTTGGTCATCTTTAAAATGGAATCATTATATCCGCTTTGTCTATTGAACAGAGGACATAGGTATTTTGGTGTGTTAACAGATATGGTTGGAGGGGAAGTGGTTTGGGAGGATGAAGCCTCTGGCCAGTGGCCTACGCAACTCAGTTGGCATCGTCGGGGTATAGTTAGAGGGACTTGAAGGTTTTCTAAGTGTTTCCCTCCATTAACCCTAATATTTCCACCTTTGGATTCTTTTTTCAGAATCCTGTAGGAAATTTGTGTATTTCATGGGTTATTGACTGAATGAAATCAGATTTCTATTTTGATTTAGCTCTCTTCCATTTTTATTAAAACTTTTGAAGAAAATGAATTACTTCTTATTAAGTTTAGATTACTACTAGCTTAGCCACAGTTGGTAAGTTAGAATGTCTTTTCTGGACCTAATGTCATGGGTAGATGTTTTCAGATGAGCACATCTTCCCTGACTACTGCGTGGTCCAAAGTTTGCTGATGTACTCAGCACAAATCTGGTCACCTTTTGATGCTTCAGGGCATGTTCCTTGTAGGAGAGAAATGAGGCTCTCGGGTGAGAGGTGTAGGATGAATAAGTGGTCATAGAGAGTAGAGTGGGAGGGTGGAAGGTTCTAGAGCACTTAGTTTTCAGTATCAGGCCTGAGATAAGCTTTCTCAATGAAGAATGAGGGAAGTTGGTGAGAACTGGGGCTTGTAGCATAAGAATTGGCTGAAATGGACTTTGTGGAATGTGGGCCTCAAATCTATTTGCAAAATAGTGCCCTTTTTTGCATGCTTGGAGCAGAAACTGGAGAGACTTAGGGATCCCAAGCAGGAAGCCAGACCCTTCATTGCTTCTGCAAAATTCCACCAACCTCCCACCTTATACATGGGTTCCTTAGCTCTGTGGGGCAAATGGGCATGTATTACCATCTTATTTATGAGGAGAACGAGGAACCAGAGGGTTATGTGATTTGTGGAAAGTCACACAACCAGTTCTGGGCAGGGCTGAACCTGTGAGCGAGTGTTAGGAGAGAGAGTCCTCCTCAGGCTGCATGTGTGCTTGCAGGGTGAGCCAAGAACCCCCCTTTCTCCAGGCCACCTTCAGAGTTGTTCTTGCTGCTGGTGCTCTTGAGAAATGAGATAATGTCTTCCCGCCCTCTGACCCTAAAAAGCAGACTTGTTTACTGTTGGCTGTGAAAACAGTGGATTCCCCAAACTCAGTGTTCCTGAACCATAACACAAACCCACTTTACCTGTAATACTGATCTGGGCCCAGGATCACTCCTGTGGACCTTGAGGGCAAGAGGAGCTGGTGCCAATATGCTGATGCTCATACCACCTGCTGTGTTGTGAGTCATACAGTCCTTTGTTTCTGACCCAAGAGCTCATGTCTCCTGCTGGTATCCATAAAACAGAATCAGGCTAACTTGTGTAAGTGGGGTAAAGTCACATCTTAGACTTGAGACCTAGTTTTCTGAATCCTGGGTGGAGCTCCTTCCACAGGAATGCCTTCTGTAAATACCTCAACCCAAGGGGAAGGAACGGTGGCCACAGAGCTCATCTGGTGGTATGACTGGATCTGCCCCACTTTCCTACCTTTTGATTTTCTGGGCCTGGCCTCTGTTAGCAGGCCTTCCACAGGTATGGATGATAGGTGGTTGACTGGCTCATTGGTAAATAGAGATCCCTAGAGGCCAGTGAAGGCGAGCCAGTGGAAGGGATAAAGAAGGAGCTGGGAGGCAGAGAGATTGGAAAGAGGAGGGGTAGGATCATTTGGCAAAGACATTTACTGTCTCTTTACCATTTTCTGTCCTTTCATACCATGACAAAAGGACTTAAGGGTGGGGAAGTTGCTCTCCTGAGGCAGCAGCATCCTTGAGGATCTAGGGAATAGGGGAGGGAGAGCAGGGTTAGTGGCAGGGAGCACTGTGTGAGGGAGGAGGGCTGCTGGAAGAAGAGCTCACTTGGGGAGAGATCCCACTGTGTGGTCCGGGGTAGAAGAGGGGAAGCAAGGCCAGGGCTGCGTCATAAACTCACCTGTAAAATACTGAAGTTAATTGTCACCTTGCTGACTAATTCCTTGCAGGAATCTAAATTATTTTATTTTATTTTATTTATGGTAGTCACAGAGAGAGAGAGAGAGAGAGAGAGAGAGGCAGAGACACAGGCAGAGGGAGAAGCAGGCTCCATGCACCAGGAGCCGGATGTGGGACTCGATCCCGGGTCTCCAGGATTGTGCCCTGGGCCAAAGGCAGGCACCAAACCGCTGCGCCACCCAGGGATCCCCTCCTTGCAGGAATCTAAAGAAATCTTAGTGAGTGAGGAAAACTCTAACCACGAGTGAGTGTTCCGTAAGCCTGATGAGTCTCCTCAGACACATGGGCCACAGAGAGTGAGGTCAACTCTCCCCAAGACATATCAACCACTAAAGAAGTCTGAAATGATAGCAGGTGTCTTTTTGAAATAACTTTCCCTTTATTGACTAAAGATAGGCCGCTGTCATAAACCCTTTAACTGCTCATCAAATATTTGGCTAAGATTGAGTAGTTTTCTTTCAGGGAAAGTTAGAATTCTTAAATCATTAGCAAATGAGAGGTTTGTAAAAAATTTACCAAAGCACTCTCTATGTGTATACACAATGGTTAATGGTCAATAAATAGACACTTTATTGCCTAGAGGTTCTGTCTAATGTTTAATTTTTAAAAATTGTACCACTTCTATGAGGTATCTAATATAATCAAATGCTTAGAAATGTGGTTACTGGGGGTATGGAGGAGATGGAAATGGTGAGTTTCTAAATAGGTACAGAGTTTCAATTTTGCAAGATGAAAATTTCTGCTGTTCAACAATGTGAATATACTTACCACTAGTTTATGTTATGTGTTTTTTATCATAATCAAAAAATTTGTAGAGGACATCAATGTAGAAAAAACACAGGATTGATTTTATGGTTTTAATTTCCCTGGTTGATTTAAATTCAAATGTTCATGCTGTGGGAAGAGGAAAAGTTTAGAAAAGGAAAAAACTTCCTTTTCACTGATTTTTAGAGAACTCCTCAGACTATTGATAAGTATCAGTTAGTTCAATGTCTGCTCAATCTATGGGGGTATATGTACACCAAACAAGCACACACACATACAAAATTTGAATATACTTCACATTTCACTAAAGGTCATTGCATATTTTCTTGTGTGAAAGGAAATCATATCAATGCTTATTTATTTTCCGGTCTTTATAAAAGATCACTGATTAAGCGAGACACTTCTGTGTTTGCATTCAAAAGGAATGAGAAAGCAGGGTCCTGAAGAAATAGCTATAAGTTCATGTTCATAGCAGTATTATTCACAAGAGCCAAAAGATGTAAGCAATTCAAGTGTCCAACAGATGAATGCATAAGCAAAATGTGCTTTATATGTCCTTGAAAGATTATTCAGCCTTAAAAAAGGAAGGAAATTCTGACACAGGCTAAAACATAGAAGAACTCTGAAGACACTATGCTAAGTGAAATAAGCCAGTCACAAAAAGACAAATACCGTATGACTCCATGTACATGAGATACTGTCGTGGTCAAATTCAGAGACAGAAGTAGAATGGTAGTTGCCAGGTACTCGTAGGAATGATGGGTGGAGGGGAATGAGGAGTCGTTATTTAGTGAGTAAAGTTTCAGTTTTGCAAAATGGAAAGAGTTCTGGAGAGGGATGGTAGTGATGGCTACCCCAACAATGTGAATATACTTAATGCCACTGAGCTGCACACTCAAAAATAGTTGTTGTGAATTTTGTATTCTGTGTATAATTGAAAAGAATAGTGATAAATGATGCTAAAACAATCACAGGTTAAGGAAGAAACTCATCAATGTTATCATTAATTTCCGGCAGCCACTGGTGGAAGCTCCTAGGGTGCTCTTCTCAACATTTCACAGGCCAAACGAACAAGGTCTAACATGATCAAAATGTGTAAGTCTTGTCTCACTCTCTCTTTTGACTCCGTGGTCATCTTGTTTGAGGAGCTGAGGTGGATGAAATAAACAGGACCTGCCTCCTGCCCCATTTGGTATTCTTCCCATATTCTGAAGCACTTGAAGCTTTCTGTTGTGCACATATGTGTGGAAGATTTTATGATATCAAAGGTATTTTTATCATTAAAGAAAGTCTTTGATTCAGCCATAAATAATAATCTCTGAGTGAGATGTTCAAATGTCTCATTTGTAAAAATTGGTGATTCTTAAGTGAGACCATCACCATATTGACCTAAGATGTCTGTTTAGTACTGCCCTATGAGCCTCACCAGGGTAAACATGAGAACTGGACGTTGGCCTGCTCCCATCCAAATGAATGTCACCCATACCACTAGCCCCTATTGACAGATGATTGTGTGATGGGTAAGCTGTTCAATGAGAACTCTTACTTTCTCCCACAACCACAGAATCCTGTGTTGCATTGTATGCAACATTCCTGCCCAGAAAAGAGCAGTTTGGGCAGTTAAGTCTGCTGGCAAAGCCATGATGGTTGGACACATAATTTAGTCCATATTTAAAACAAAACAAAACAAAGCAAAACAAAACAAAACAACACAACAAACCTGTGTCCCTGATCAGAATTCACCCATAGGTATTTAGTTGAATTAAAGGAAGGAAATGATGAATTTAATTCAAGTAAAAAAGAAATGAATAATGGATTTCTTAATCCAGAACAGAACAGAGCAGAGCAGAGTGCAGCATTATAGAAACAAAGCACTATGTCAAGGCACTGCAGCCTTGAGTCCCCTCCTTGGTGTTAAGATCTTAACTGCTTTGTTAATTCTCAATGAATAGTTAACCAAAATGGAAGAACTTGGGAATATTAGGAGCCCCATCTATCTCTACACTGAGTTGTTTTGATATCCTTGGTTGTTGACTTTTATCCTGTCCTCATGGCATCATTGTCCCTTGGATGTTTGGAAGCCCTTACAGTGATGCAAGTCTTCCCTTCCTCTGGCTGCGAGAGCACATTGGCACAATACAGAGCAGAAGATTCAATGATTGTCATCATCTCCGTTTTACAGATTAGGAAAGAGAAACTTCAAGAAGTATTTTGCTTCAAGTCACAGACTGAGAAAGGGGTAGACTTGGGCCTGATCCCAGGGAGAGAGCCCAAGCTTATCCTGTGTGCTGTGTTGCCTTATGTCACTGGGAAGTTGGCTCCCTATTTCTTCCAGTCTCACTCAACAAGGACCTTGCTTGGTTGTGTGGTTGCTTTCCAGATTAGGGAACCCCCAGGCTGCACTCAGAGATCTGTGGGCACAATGAGTGGAGTCTCCTGCTAGGCTGAGAGAATAGGAGTGCAGAGAGCCTTGGGGCTTGGAGCCATGATCTAGATGGAGCTCAAAGTTCTGGTTTGTTTTTTTAGTCTATCCTGCTTATGGTACCCCGACTTCTTGCTGGCAACACTCCTCTTCTTGTGGACATATACAATATCTCCTTAGGATACAAGCTGGTTCTGGAATATGGATTTGGGTGGCCTCAGGCCTGTGCGACCATTAAGATCTAGAACCTCACCTCTGTTCTCCCCTGACATCCCATCTTCCTTGTGGGTTGGAAGGGTTTTCTCTTTCAACTCTTAAATGTGGATGGATAAGAGAAGTGTCTGCCCACTTCAGGAGCAAAGGGTGCTACCTTGTTGTTGTCAGGGATCCTGAGTCCTTCCAGAAGAGTAGTGGTCTGCCCCTCCCCTACTGGAGCAGGACACACCCCCTTGCCCTGTCCAGGACTTAGCAGATACCTCTACACTTAGGCCAGATGAAAACAGTAATGACCAGGTCATGAATTTGGTAATGCAGCTTAAATACTTGATAGAAGCAGATCCTTGCTAAAATGTTTTTGCTTCATTCCGGTCCTCCAGAGTTACTTCTTTACACTTTCCTTTTCTTGTTATCTTCTATTTTTAGGCTCAGTAGCCACATAGTCCTTGGATTACATCTTCTTGACGACTCTCAGAGGGCATTGTTTGCAGTGATGTCTGTCTTTTTCAGATCTGTTCTTTTTCATGTGTATGCGTTCTCTAGGTTCTGTTGTCCATTCCACTCTTTTCTCTGAAACATACATTTATTATAAGAAAAGGGTTAAATGACAATATCATAGGGCATTGTGGGATGCACTACAATATTCCTTAGTTATGTTCCAAGCTTTGAGTTGTTGACATTCAGTTCATCTTTTCCCTTTTCTGCCTTTTTCCCCTGGGACTTACTAGCTCTCTATTTACCTTTGGATACTGAAATTTGAACAGATGCATTTTCTTCACAAGTAGTGCATCTGGTCCCAACTCGAATGTCATCAACTGTTCAGTTAACTCTGATAGTACCTTCCTCCCTGGAGAGCCTTTGATTTGTCTCCATCCACCCGGGTCCTTTTTTTCTCCCAGGACAGTTGTTTTGAGTCTGTTCGTTATCAATGCAGATACTTGGTTGAAATTTATCTTAATCTTTTTCCTTCCTTTTTTGAAATTCTTACCCATTTTCCAATCGCTTCCTGCTTCTAACTGCAATTTCTTTTTCATGGTCTTCTTCAAACATCGTTCTTTAACCTCAAGTGGTTTAGATTCTACGCAGCCAGGATGAGCTGGGATTCTGGAATGTGCAATGTTAAGGTACCCAATGCTTTCCATTGGCTTACAGTTGACTTGAACTTTGGGTTCCACATCCCCCAGGATAGTAGAGAGAATCCTGGGGTCGTGCAATGGAGAAGAAAAGAAGACACAAGAGGAGGGGATCCAGGGTGAGCAATTCTGCATCTGTGTCACGGTCTTGTACAACCAGACAAGACTTGTATGCCAGCTATAACCATGAAATTTGGGACAGTTTGCTTACATAAGGAAGGAGGTGAGGTCATGACATTCCTAGCATAGGCCTTGAAATGGTCTGAATGTATGTGTCCTCTCAAAATTCGTATGTTGAAATTCTAACCCCCAGTGTGGTGGTATCAGGAGGTGGGGCTTTGGGGAGGTGATTAGGCCACCAGTGTGGAGCCTTCCAGAATGAGATTAGTGCCTTAATAAAGAGACCTCAGAAAGCTCTCATGTCCTCTTGCTTGCCAAGAATTAGGCAACCTGGAGGAAGGCCCTCTGTAGAATTGAACCACTCAGGCACCCTGCTTTGGGATTCACTGCGAGAAATAAATTTCTGATGTTTAAGCCACCAGGTCTATGGCCCTTTCTTATAGGTACCCAGGCTGACTAGGACAGGCACTATGGTTTACCAGTAGTCCTCAAGTTTGGGGAATGTTCCGAGTAGCTTTCTTTGAGTTGAAGTGGGAGGAGAAACATGATCGAGTTTGATTTTCTACTACTGATAAATAGAAATTAAAGGAGGTCTGCATCTTTGGCACTTTAAAATTAATGTTCTGTTTCTATAAGCAATGTCATAAATATGAGTGGGTCATACTCTTCATAATGAGATGAGGACTTGCTTTAAGTTCCTTCTCTCTGCCAGCAACATGTGAAATTCCTTTCCTGCTCAGTGTTTGCATGTGTAAGAAGTGTTCACTCTTGGAACCAGAGTGTTCTCACCAGGAGCCCAGGCCTGGGGCCAAAAAGCTGGGCCAACAATCCAGGCTCTGCTGCTTCCCAGTTGGGTGGCCTTCTGCAGGTTGCTAAGCCTTTCTTTGCCTCAAGCAGGATTAGCTACACAGTGTGCAGGGCCCAGTGCAAAGTGAGAATGTAAAATACATATAGAACATTCTATCACATATGTGACCCCATAGGTCGTCCCCTGTGAAGCAGGCCCTGGTCTGCATCTCCCCATGTAGATGAGAATACTGCTAACAGCTCCCTCTGAGGTGGTTGTGAATCCAGCGTGCCGTTGCTAACAGAGTTCAGGGTGCATATTAGTGTCACTCACAGATGTGACGCAGGGATTCAGAGAAAGAGCCTCGTACTGGTGTCAGTTGGCCGACAGCTTAGCTGGGCTGAACCAAACTCGTGGCATCTCGGGCAAGTGTCCTCAAGCCGCTTCTAACAAGCTCCCAGGGGATGCCTAAGCTGCTGGTCCAGGGACCACATTTTGAAAACCACTGCTCTGGATCAGTGTTCTCAGTCTTGTATGCACATGGGAGTCACCTGGAAACCTTGGGAAATGCCGAAGCCAGGGTCTCCACACCCAGGGATTCTGATATAACTGGTATGGGTGTGGTGTGGACATCAGGGTTTTATAAAATGTCCCAGATAGTTCCAGGTGCAGCCAGTGTGGAGGCCTACTGCACTGTGCCACATTCTCTCCCGACATATGGAAACGAAATGAGGCAATACGGGCCCAGTGGCTGTGGGAATAGGCGTTATGTCTCCTACCTAGAGAGAAACACCAACTCCAGAATTCTACCAGCTTAGAACCCAAACCAGATAGTCAAATGCATTTTTGAGCCCTTATACAAGATTAAGACAAAATCACAACCAAAGAAAATGAATAACAGATGTCTGAACATGTCGGTGCTTTAAAAGTGTTTTTCATCTCTGACTTTGAGAAAAATATTAGCTGGAATCAAATAAGAGGCGACTCCCAAGGCCAGCTGGTGCCCTTGTCCTACGGTGCCCAGCATAAGTAGAAGGAGGTATGGGGCCTGCAGACCTCCCCTAGGCAGGTATCCTCCAAATGGAAGTTCTGACTTCATTCTATTCCTTCCCATAAGAAAATGCTAGCTACCTATGTGGTCATGTTGCTGGGAAGCCATCTATGGGGAAGGTGTTTAAGGAGTGTTAGTCCTGCTAATGATAGGGATGCCTGACGTTTGGGCATAGAGTTGCCAGATTTAGGAAGAAACAGCCCCCTCCCCTAAACAAAAGAAAAAACAAACAAAATTCCCTGAGAGCAAATGCCTAGTTACACTTGAATTCTAGATAAATGAAAAAGTTTTTACTTCCAGTGTGTCCCATGCAACGTTTGAGATGTGCTTATACTAAAAAAGTGTTCATTGTTTATCTGACTTCCAGTCTCTGTGGGCATCATGTGTTTCATCTGGTAGTCCTATCTGAGGAGGGCTTCATTTTTGTCTGGGTGTCCCCACATTCCAGGGCACATTTCTTAAATCACCACCCCCTCCCCGAAGAGGTAGAAAAGGTATTACTCACAAAGAAACATTCTGGGGAGCTAAGTTACCCATTAGCAAGATGGAAAGACCAGGTCTAGAACTTGGTTCCTGTGATTGTGATTTGTAGTTTGTGGTCTTTGCTCTTCATTACTCTGAACTTTATCAGGAAAAACAATCTGAGGGAGCTGAGCCCTTGGCCGAGTGGCACGCAAGTTGTGTGTCTTAGCTTTATTTCCATTTGGGGATCTCTGACCTCCTAAAGACAATGCATACAGTTGGAATCAGATCTACTGAGTTGTGGAAAAGACTGGTGAGGGGGGCAACCAACATGCACCTTGGAAGCCCTTCCGGGCTCTTCCAGGACACTCTGCTGTTGGCCGCATGGGGGCAGCAGAGGGCAGCAGATGCCCAATTTAGTTGGGGGGCGGGGGAGGCTTTGGGCAGAGGGGAGGTGGGTGCCTGCAGAACCAGGACAGCTCCAAGGAGAGGGCAGGCCCCTGTGGTGGGGAGGCCGGGACCAGTGCTGTGAGGTTCAGCCTCAGAGTGGCCTAATGAGTCACCATTCTGAGCTGGGAGTTTAGTCAAAGAATGCAGGGTCCTGGCCCAAAAGAGGGGGATAACTCTGCTCTGGCCAGATGGACCTCAGAGCAAAGGAGCCAGAGTCCCTGCTAGCCCAGTGTTTCAGGAGCACTGAATGTTCAGTCAATGCTCAACCTGGGGTGGGTCATGTTTGGAAGGGTTAGGGAGGCAAAGAGTTATTTTCATAGCTCAACAGAAGGAGAAATAACCTTCGATTTCTTCCTGTTTTGTTCAGTTCCAAGTCTATATACCTGACCATTCTTCCATGTGCAGTCTTGTGCAAGACACAAGACTGTGTCTTGCTCAAAGGGGCCTGAGACCAAATGTTAGTTTAGCTGGGGTGAGAAAGCGCCCTTTGCAGTATTGATTCTCAGCAGTCAATCTATTCATGTATCCAGGTGGGAAAGCAGACCTCCCTGGCCCTGCAGCCTAGACCCGCCTTCAGTGTGTGGGCCTGTTTCTGGGCCTGCAGGTACCTTTAGCACTGGGAGGCCCAGGGAGTCTCACAACTAACATCGATACAGCCTTTCCAACCAGTTACTGCATAAAGAAAACAGTGTCCAGTCCAGGCATGTGCGTGTTGTGCATGTGTGTGAGGAACATACACATATTTATGGTGTGTGTAGTTTCTAGACAGCAAGAAACTCCAGTTGAGTTTTGACTCTCACACCATCCCACAAATATTTTCTTTTTCATCGTGTCCTCTCATCATGGTTCGGATACTGAAGGGTCTCATCTGGTCATTGATTATTTTTGTTCGATGTCTTCCCTGGGTTTCTCCCTGCCTGTGTCCTTCTGCTATTAGACAGGATTCTCAGACACCTCGGGCACTTTCATGGCCCAGCCATCTTCAGTGAGGTCGTGGGGACGGGGCACCTTATCCTGCATGCCTTCTCCTGCAGGTCTGAAACTCACACCCTCCTCAAACACAAAAGGCTAGTGGGAGAAGAGGGTTAGGCTTCAAGGTGGGAGTGGAGACTGCTCCCAGGGGCCGCACAGCTGACAACAGACCCCACATTTGTATGGTGAGTTATGGTTCACAGTGTTCCTCTATTACCTCATTGAATCCCGGAACCAGAGCAATAAAAGTTTGTGGTCCTCACACAGTCCTCCATGAAGAGCCTGATACATGGAGGTAGACAGAATAATTTTGGACACCTCTTTTTCCCAAATGAATTGAGATTTTTTTTTTAAAGATTTATTTATTTATTTATTTATTTATTTATTTATTTATTTATTTATTCAGAGAGAGAGAGAGAGAGAGAGAGGCAGAGACACAGGCAGAGGGAGAAGCAGGCTCCACTCAGGGAGCCCGACATGGGACTTGATCCTGGGCCTCCAGGATCACGCCCCGGGCTGCAGGCGGCGCTAAACTGCTGTGCCACCGGGGCTGCCCTGAATTGAGATTTTTATCCTTGGCACCAGCAGGTGCCAAGCAGTGGGGGAATCAGCAGATCTAATTAGCAGGGGTAGAGAAGTTTGCTATGTTCCTGGCTCTTTTGAAAAAAAAAAAAAAAAAGTAATTAAAAAGGATCCCTTTGGGGATGGCTAAGTTCTGTCTACACACATGGACAGTTTCTTTAAAAGAGCAATTTTCTTTTTCTTACTATGCATCACTCAGTTGAATCCTAAATTTTTTTTTTTTAAGATTTTATTTACTCATGAGAGAGAGAGAGAGAAAGGCAGAGACACAGGCAGAGGAAGAAGCAGGCTCCATGCAGGGAGCCCGACGTGAGACTCAATCCTGGGATGCCGGGATCATGCCCTGGGCCAAAGGCAGGCGCTAAACCACTGAGCCACCCAGGGATCCCCCTCAATTTTTTTTAAAGATTTTATTTGTTTATTCATGAGAGACACAGAGAGAGAGGCAGAGACAGAGGACCCCGGGATCACAACCTGAGCCGAAGGCATACGCTCAACCACTGAGCCACCCAGGTGCCCCGAATCCTGCATTTTTATTTTTTTAATTTTTAAAATCTATTTATTTATTTTATTTTTTCAAATCCTGCATTTTTATATCATAGAGAAATAATGCACTTTATGGCCAGGCTAGGAGATAGATCTAAGCAAAGAAAAAAAATAAAGGCAAAGCCACGTACAGTCCATTGCCCCGTTACAACCACTGTGCACACCCAAACGCCCTCTCCACCCCGCCTAGTTTCACAGACTGAAATCCTTCTGTCCACGCAGTTTGTATTCCATTTTCCCCTTCGCATGTACGATCCGCATTTTTGTCCGTGGTGAAAGTTTCTCCTGGACATCGCCGAGACGGTTGCAGGCTGCTCCCCCGCGGCATGCAGAGTTACTTAGCACCGCTTGCGTTGGACGCGTCGGATCTTGAGTGTCCAGAACAGAAAATAATTAGGCCAGCCCTGGAAAGGGCCAGATCTTTCGTTCTGAGGAAGTGACTGACCCAAGTTTCCGCAGGACTGTGCGACTGGTACCCTCCCCACGAGGGGCCCCCACGGGGGTGGTCAGGGAGCAGGAGGTCTTGGGAGGCCTCAGCCGGGCCTGCTCCCTGGGGCGCCCGGGGGCTCGGCCCTCTGCCGTGCTCTCGGGCTCTATGGGGCGCCTGCGTGTGACCCACAGGCTTAGGTATTGATTCATGTCCCCCCCACACTCGGATGCATATCTGATGTGAAATTAGTAGGGGAAAAAGGTGTGCTGCCCACCCTCCCGGGCCTGGCAGCAGGGGGCTGGGGAAGTGGAGGAAGAGCTCGAGTTACAGCCTCAGCGCGGCCCGGCCGCCGGCGGTGGGAGCACAGGCCTTTGATAATCGGCATTAGTCTCTCTTTCATGTCACTGAACACAGAGCAAGGCTGCATCAAAGGGGCTGTTTCAGAAGAGAAATTGTTGAACAGGCTTGACCGGGTGGAACAGTGCTGGCGGGGGCAGGGTTGGAGGGGGGTCAGCTCTTGGGGAGCGGGGCAGCAGCTATGGGGGCTGTCCCCACTGCCCAGGGACCCCGGCCACCCTCCCCTTGTGTCTAGTGACCAGCCCCTGGTGAGGAGGAAGCATCAGGGACCCCCATACCCCATCCCCAACACTGGCCACCCCCCCATGTCGCCAGTGACCAGCCCCGTGGTCAGGAGGAAGCGTGAGTCTGTCGGTGGCCAGGAGTCTGTTAGGTGCAGCTTCTGAGCTGCTGCACACTTCAGTTACACAGACTCTCAGATTTTTTTCCTTTCCCTAATCTTGACTTTTTCTTAATGTTAATCTACCAGTAGATACTCGTCCTTTTGCAGACACACTTGGGCGTCCAACACAAACATACCAAAGAACAGCTCTTTGTTTGCTTGCCTTCAGGAATCCGGCTCAGTGAGTACCCCAGAAACTGAAGGCCTTTCTAACGATTCCCAGTCTTCTGGGCCGGAGCCTCCCAGGGCCAAGTGACCTGCTGAGGTTCGATTTCGTGCACATGCGACATGGCTTTGCCCGTCGAGCACGCCGGCAAACTTGCCTCCAAGGCTGGCCACGGTCCTCGCGGGCTCTCAGCATTGCCAGCATTATTTAGTCTTAACTGTGCTTTGCTTTTCCTTTAATGTTTGCATTTTAAATGATGTAAAGTGAAGAAACCGTTACTGAGAATTCCTGCATGAGAACGGACACACGCGCGCGATGTGTTTGAAACAGTGGACACCCAGAAGGAAGACACCAGGCAGCACTTGCAATTATCTCCATGAAGGGGGTGAGACGGGACAGGTGGTCCTCCTGAAGAATTCCTGACCTTCGGCTAGCAACGAGCAAAAATGCCTGGTGCGAAGCATGCGTGGTCACTAAGGAAAGGTTCAAAGCCATCTGGTGAAGTTTTACGAAGATTGCAGAGTCTCCCTTCTGTCCTTCAAATGCTTTGCTTTGTCTTGGTTTCTCTTCTGTTAGATTTCGTTGGTCTCGTTCATTCTTTCAAACCCCCCCCCCCCCGACTTTATTATAGATCAAATCTATTCTTTTTTATTGAAGTATAGTTGACATATAATGTTACATTAGTTTCAAGCGTACAACATAGTGATTCCACGTCTCTATACATTATGCAGCGCTCACCCCAGGTGTGGCTACTGTCTATCCCACCACACAGCAATATTACGGTATCAGTGACTATATTCCCTATGCTGTGACTTTTATTCCCGGGACTTCTTCATTCCATAACCAGAAGACCGTATCAAACACTCCCCTTCACCCATGCTGCCCAGAACCCCCCCTTCTCTGACAGTCACTAGTTTGTTCTTTGTATTTATGAGTCTATTTCTTCTTTTGTCTATTTGTTTTGTTTTTTGGATTCTGCATATGAGTCAAATCTTATGGCATTTGTCTTTTTTTCTCTGACTTATTTCACTTAACATGACTCTCTAGGTCTAGCCATGTTGTCTCAAATGGCAAGATCTCATTCTTTTTTATGGCAGAGTAATATTCCATCATATATGTATATGTATTATATAAAACACATGCCATCATATGATATATGATGGAGTATTAAATATATATTCACCACATCTTCTTCATCCATTCATCTATTGATGGATACTTGCTTTGCTTCCGTATCTTGGCTATTGTAGATAATTGAACTGCAGCAGTCAGGCAGAAAGCTCAGTTGTAGAAAGAATCAGAGCTGCATTTCAGGTATGGGGCGTGAGTAGCTACTAGAGGCAGGACAAATCCCCCTATGGGTGGAAGATTGGCTGGTCAATTTAGACATACACTTTTTTTTTTTTAACATATTCTTTTTATTTAGATGAAAGGACTGACCTATTTTTTGGACATGTGGTATTAGAGAGTAACAGAGGGACAGTGTGGGAAGTACATTTGGGGAGGTGCTGAGAATTTTGTCTGTTTTGATTCATACTTTGGAATCATGGGTAACAAATATCTAAATTGGACACTTGTCAAATACAGCCTGGGCCTCGGCCATGGCAGGGTGAACTATTTTACTGGGTAACTAATCTAGTCGTAAGTTTTATGAGCAATCTCAAAGTAAGCCAGCATGAGCCACCTGAAGCTGGGCCGATTTTGTTATCCTCTCTAAGAAGTCAGCCCTTGGTGAATGCACATGCAGAGCTGTCCTGGGCAATTGTTTTCCAACTGGCCTGCCCCTCTGTCTCACACCGACTGTCAGCCTCCTTGCTGGGCACTGGCTCGTGGAGTCCAGGTGGGCCCTTCCTGTCTTCCTTTTAAAAAAATCCAGCCAACTAGGGAAGCAAAATTTCTAACACTAAACCCCAGTGTATCAGTTTGAAACCAAAACGATATACCTTTAATTTATTGAACTAGAAAAAAATGCAGGCACCAGCATCTATTTAATTCAGCTGCTCTCCATTTCATGCCTGACTTTCTGGCAGCCCAGAGAATAAGCAATAAGACGATGAGGGATAAAGTGGAAGAACCTCCCTACAAATGCTAGTGATAAGACCCAGCCTGACTTTCCCCACTCACCTGCTAGAGGGTCACATGTCATCTGCTCCCAGAGATGGGATTTTTGGTGGTGCCAGCAGTCAAGAGCACCTGACTCCTGAAAGCAGGTGGAGGCTATCCTTGCCCCCTCTTTGCTCCCATTTTGGTGCTCAACTGTTTCTCATTTATAATATGGAGATAATAATATGCAGCCTGCATACTTTATAGCGCTCTTGTGATAGTAAATTGGGATCATGTTAGTTACTCACTTTCCTATTTTTCCCCCAGAAGCACAAAGACAAACATCCCAGTAAGAATAAAGATATTTGGTTTCTTGAAAAGCTTAACATGACAGGTACTTGTAAGTTTTAGGTCGAGAGTGCCTGGTAATTGAATACGGGCCACTCACCATTCATTCCAGAGCCGTGTAACGTGTGCCCACGATGTGCCAGGACTGTGCGGCATGCCAGGTAGAACCATGAATGAGGCAGACACATCCTTGTCTCCCACAAGTCCAGGACCACTGAGCAAATAATTGCAAGATGATGTGAAATGCTATAAAAGGAGAGTGCCTGGTGCCATGTGAGTGTGTGGGGTGGGCGATGGCAGGCCTGGCAAGTCTTTTCAGAAGTGAAGCTTCAGCTGAGATCTAAAGGAGATGTAAGAGTTAATTAACCAGGCGAAGGAAGAGGGAGAGCATGGCATTGGGAATCTCAGTGAAAAAAAATCTATGGGTTTTGTCAGCACAATGCCAAACATTTAGATGGTTGGTGGCTCTGAATTTTTAGCTGATTAAAAAAAATTGCTGACAGCTTTCTGTACATACAATCAAAGGAGCTGCCCCAACAATCAGACATGTAGACATTACCACGCTGGAGGCAGAGTTTAGCTGGTCAGATTACCAACCTAAGCGGTGACACTCCCAGTTGACATGGATGTCTATACCTGGGGACCCCAAGTCATGCAGAAGGAATGCTGATACTGTCTACACTGAGGGCTTCATGTATGTGCTGTTCACTTGTGAAGAAATGGGAAGACTCTCCTTTCCAGGGGCTGGTTACAGCCATTGTTCTGGCTCTTGGACAAGACCTTAAATGTCTTGTCCCAAGCCCTATCAGTTGAAAGAGGATTGACAAAAGAGATATTTCTTCAGCAAAAAGGGGGAGTCAAAATGTGACAATCTATAACTGAAAATCTGCTGAAGATGGATGCTCCTTTATCCCCAGCTGAATTCAAGGTGTCGTCTGCTATTGTCGCATGTCACTTACAGATAAAGTGACTATCACATCAGCTCGGGAATAGGGTTTCTGAGGACATGGGACTTCCAGTGTCCAAACTGGGGTAGTCCCACCAAACCTACTTACAGAGTTATCAGGTCAGGGGAATTGTGTTTTCCAGGCGAGGAAAGCACAAGGTGTGTGAATACTTCTGCTGCCCCCAAATCTTCCAGCCAATGTTTTCATGAAATAAAGGTCCATGTGCTTAGAGAGATACATATGCTGCTCCCTGGCCTATCAGCTCACTGGCCCTTGGGTATGGTCTCAGAGGGCAAGGCAGAGATGAACTCAAAATAGGCAAAGTGACTTTAAAAACGAACCCATATGGAACAGCTCTGAAGAAACGGCAATGACACAAAATATGGCACATCTCTTTATAAGTTAAGAGGATAGGCCTAGTCATGCCCGGAGTGTCAGCCCCAACTCTGTACACACTGTTGAGATCTCTAATCTGTATAGATCAACGGGTAACAGTGTGATCGAGGACATGGGAGCCCTTTTCCTTCAGTAGTCCCATTTTTTTTTTTAAGATTTTATTTATTTATTCATGACACACACACACACACACAGAGAGAGAGAGAGAGAGAGGCAGAGACACAGGCAGAGGGAGAAGCAGGCTCCATGCAGGGAGCCCAACATGGGACTCGATCCGGGTCTCCAGGATCAGGCCGTGGGCCGAAGTCAGCGCTAAACCGCTGAGCCACCCGGGCTGCTCCAGTAGCCCCATTTCACATCATAAATATATATGGAAAGATATCTATATTTCTTGTTATATTTCTGAAGAGTTTTAAAAGGTTTTCTATAAGTTATACATTTTTGTTACATTTAAAACAAGTTATTCATTTTGTTTTTGTGATTTTAAGTTTACTGTATTGGTGTATATTTATGTAAGAGTAGAGTTCATTTCCAATGGACTAACTGACTTCACATTGTATTTTATAGACTTGTGCTATCCAATACAGTAGCCACTAATCCTGTGTGGCTGTTTAAATCTAAATGAATTTAAATTAAATAAATAGAGTGACATCAGTAAAAATGGTGCAGTGAGGACTTCTGAAAATTCTTTCCTCCATAGAAGCAATGCAAACATTGGCAAAAATAGTAAGAATCAACTTTTTCAGAACTCTGGAAATGAACCTGACTTGCAGCAACCCAAGGAGTGTTCAAGAAAAATAGCTAAATCTCCATAAGAACAGTGAGCTTTATGATGTTTTGACTTGCACTGTTCCTACCACCCCACCCCCTGCCCCCACTCCATTGTAGTCTTGAAAACAGATAGCCTGTGATTATGGTGAAAACCAGCAGCCTGGTAGCCACTAAAGAGAGCAGAATGGGATTGGATCTCCTTCAAAGGCCCATTTCCAGAGAACTGTCATAATTTGATCCATCTGCTTATTCCCTGGAAGACCCCACTTTATTTTTTAATAATAAATTTATTTTTTATTGGTGTTCAATTTTCCACCTTACAGAATAACACCCAGTGCTCATCCCGTCAAGTGCCCCCCTCAGTGCCCGTCACCCATTCACCCCCACCCTCCGCCCTCCTCCCCTTCCACCACCCCTAGTTCGTTTCCCAGAGTTAGGAGTCTTTATGTTCTGTCTCCCTTTCTGATATTTCCCACACACTTCTTCTCCCTTCCCTTATATTCCCTCTCACTATTATTTATATTCCCCAAATGAATGAGAACATATAATGTTTAAGACCCCACTTTTTTTAAAAAAAAGATTTTATTTATTTATTTGAGACAAAGAGAGTGAGCAAGAGAGAGAGAGAGAGAGAGAGAGAGAGAGAGAAGGAGAAGGGGGGAGGGGCAGAGGGTGAAGGAGAAGCAGAATCCCTGCTGAGCAGGGAGCCCTGAGGCGGGGTTAGATCCTGGGACTCCGGGATCATCATGACCAGAGCCAAAGACAGACTCTTCACTGACTGAGCTACGCAGATGTCCCTGGAAGACCCTATTCTTAAGGCTGTCTTCATTTGACCTGACATGGAGCTTGCCAGATGTGAACAGCCTTTACCCCAGGGGTATTTGTCAAAAACAATGAGAGGCCATTGCTGAACATCTCAGCTACCTGAGGCACTGGACAATAGTTGGGGCTAACAAAAGGTTAACCAAAGAGTTTAAAATGGGGTGTCCTTATGGAAATTTGAAAAGTTCACGGGACTATAGAAAGCCATATTCATGCATATGTTAGTTCGCATGACTGCACAGGGATCTACACATCTCAGGAAAGACTTGATAAGACTATAAGCTCTCACCTTTGACTAACTTTGGGGCTCTGTGCAAGTGGGAAATGAAGGATAAGGCAAAGGTGTAAACTGATTGGATGCACACAGAGCTCCTGGCTAAGACTTGGAAGACTTCTGGGTTCCAGGCACTTAAAGATCACTCTTTCTGATCATTAGCTGACTACAAAGCTAACCAGCAAGGGACTTCAGTGGCCACACACAACAAGAAATATAGAATTAGTTCAGAAAAGTCACTAAAAGCAATAGTAGCAATGAACAGCAGCTAAAAAATTCTGAGATAGGGAGAGTTTCTACATTATATATTATTTAAAATATAATATAAGCATTATGTTACATATAATATAATTTCAACAAAAATTATAAGACATGAAAAAATGGAATATGACCTATAGAAAGGAAAAAAAGCAATCAATAAAAACTATCCCCAAGGAAGCCTGTACATTGGACCTACTAGACAAACACTTTAGGTCAATTATTTTAAATATGCACAAAGAACTAAAGGAAACCATGAGAATAATGTCTCACCAAATAGATATTATTAACAAAGAGATGGAAATTATAAGGAAGAGCCAAACAGAAATTATGGAGTTGAAAAGTACAACTGAAATGAAACATTCACCAGAAGGTTTCTATAGGATATTGGAATAAATAGAAGGAAGAATTACTGAACTTGAAAATGGGTTAATTAGTATTACCAAGTCTGAGGAGCAGAAAGAAAAATGAAGAAAAATGAACAAAGCCTAAGAAACTTGATGAAAATCATCAAATGGACCAACAAAAACATTAGAAGTCCCAGAAGAGTGGAGTGGATAGAGAGACAATGAAAGAGAGAGAGAGAGAGTGAGAGAGACAGAGAGAGATTGGAGAATATTTGAAGGAATAATGACTGAAAACTCTCCAATCTGTATGAAAAACATTAATATCCAAGAAACTTAATGAACACCAATTAAGATACACTCAAAGAATGTTAAAACTGTTGAAAGGCAAATACAAGAGAAAATCTTCAAAGCACCAAGACAGAAACAACATATAACTACAATAGATACTTAAGATAAAGAGCTTTCACATAATTATAATTTTTTTTTCTGTGGTGGAAACTGTTAAGTGGATGATATATTTGAAGTGCTGAGAGAAAAACACTGTCAGCCAAGAACTCTGTATCTAGTAAAACTATCCTTCAAAAAATGGAGAAATCAAGACATCCCCAGATAAACAAAAGTAGAATTTGTCCTAGTAGATGTGCTCTACAAAATTTGAGAAGTCCTCAGGCTGAAATGATAGGACACCAGGCAGTAAATCAGTCCATGCAAAGTATCAAAAGGGCAACTGCCAAGGTAAATATAAAAGATGGTGTAAATATACTTTTGTTTGTAACTTTTTCCCCTCTCCTCATTTAAGAGACAACTGCATAAAACTGTAACATAAATCTGTGTTGATGGACATACAAAGTATAAAGCCCTAATCTGCTTGGCAATAGTGCAAATGAGGGAGGAGAGGCCAGGGCTGCACAGGTGTAAAGTTTTGCTACTATTGAAATTAGGTTGATATTAATCTGAGCTAGGTTGGTATTAATCTGAGCTGGGTCATTATACATTCAAATGTTAGTTGTTACCTCTGGGGCAACCACTACAAAAATAAGTTTAAAAAAAAAAGTGACAGAAATGACGGGATTTAAAATGGCATCATCCCCCCTGCTTTTTTTTTTTTTTTAAGATTTTATCTATTTATTCATGAGCAAAGCCCCAGCCACTTCCCATGAGACAGTGAGAGGAGTCAGGAAAGGGTTCCTATGTAACTTGCCATTTCAGCCAGCTATGAAGGGAAGGAGACTTCCAACTTTTGATGGCCTAAACATCTCTCCCTTTGTGTGATACCACCTTCCCCTCCCCAGTCTGACAATTTTATTTATTTATTCATGACAGACACACGCAGAGAGGCAGAGACATAGGCAGAGGGAGAAGCAGGCTCCTTCTGGGGAGCCTGATGAGGGACTTGATCCCAGGATCCCAGGGTCATGACCTGAGCTGAAGGCAGATGCTCAACCACTGAGCCACCTAGGCACCCCAGCATCATCCTTTATGCCTATTACCCAGCACAAAGCAGCTCCACAGTGTTTTTTCCCAAATACTCCCCCTGGTTTCATGTCTTCCTTATCCTTAGGAACAAGGAGCTTCTGCAGAATGGACTTTGAATTGTGGATAATTTAGTCTTTTCCAAGCCATTTTATTGATTATCTAAGTAAACAAATATTTAGACAAACACATCCATACATTCTCTTATGTAAATTTGCTTTAAAATAAAGTATGTATACATTTTAAGTGAATACATATATATACATATTTTAATATTTTATTTTAAGGAAATTAAAAAAAGTCCTATTCTTATCCTCATATTCTATAGTTTCTCTCCAAAAGGCAATAACTCTCATTAGTAAACTAATTACTACAGTAGTAAACTAATATATATTGTTTGAAAACTATGTACACAAAATCTCTCTCTCTATAGATATATATATTTCTCTCTCTCTCTCTCTCTCTCTCTCTCTCTCGAGAAAGCGTGGTGGGGAGGAGCAGAGGGAGAGAATCTCAAGCAGACTCAGAACTGAGCATGGAGCCCAATGTAGAACTTGATCTCACAATAGTGAGCTCACTACCTGAGCAGAAACCAAGAGTCCAATGCTTTTACCAACTGCACCACCCAGGTGCCCCTCTTGGTTATTTTTGATCCTTGCTCATGTAGATTGACCTCATTTTCATTCTTTCTGTTATGTACGTATTGTATTGTAAGGGTGAATCATAATTTATCATATGTCTTATTGTACATTTAAGATGTTGTTACTGTTTTTGTATTACAAATAATGTTGTGGCGACCATCCTTATACAGACACATTGGCAGACTTTTGTGAGTGTGTAGGACAAATTCCTAGCTGAGAAATTTCTGAGTCAAAGACTTTGTGTATTTCAAATTTTGATAAGTTTTGCTATATTGGTCTCCTAAAAGGATATTCCAAATTCCATTTCTAACAATAATACAGGAGAGTGGTTACTTTTTACCCTCACTAATATTTGGTATTATTAAACTTTTAAATATATGAATAGATAGGCAATATTTCACACAATTTGTATATTTAATTTTCAATGAGACTGAACATCTTTGTCATGGTCCATTTCTATTTTTGTTTCTGTGAACAGCCTATTTGATTTTTTACAGAGTGTTTTAATAAGATATCTTTTTTTATTTAGTTGTAAGAGAAGTCAGGCTTTTGAATCTTAGTTACACTTATCAAGTTTGGGGAAAATTCTTTTATTTTAAAGAGCTTTTTAAAAAGATTTTATTTTGTTTTATTTTATTTTATTTTATTTTATTTTATTTTATTTTATTTTATTTTATTTATTTTAGAATGAGACAGCATGTCCATGAGAAGGGGTGGAGTGGGTGGAATGGGAGGGGCAGAAAAAGAGGGAGAAGCAGGTTCCCTGTTGAGCAGGGTGCCAGACATGGAGCTTGATCCTTGGACCCTGAGATTGTGACCCCAAGCCAAAGGGAGATGTTTAACCATCTGAGCCACCCAGGAACCCTGGAAAATTCTTAATCTGTATTGAATTTCCTTCTTTTTTGTGTGAAATAGGAGTGGATGGTTATACCTCATGAAGATGTGAAAGGGAAATGGCCTTGCACACCATTGGTGCTCAGTAAGTATTAGTTTTCCTTCATCTTCAAAGCAACAAAGGTGAATGCCCAATTCTCCTTCTGCTTGGAATCTCTCCACCTCCCTCTTTTGCAATCAGCCAGAGAAAACACTGCTTTTAAGGGTCACCTGGATAATTTCCCCAAAGGTCAAGTGTGCCATAGAACATAATCTAATCATCAGAGTGGTAGCTCTTCATACTCAGAGGCTCTGGTGATTACACAAGGAGTTCTGGGATGGTGTCCCATGTTGTAGAATTCTGATTACCACAGAATTGGGACTTTTCTGTTTCCATTTTTCTCAAATGCAGGCTTGGGCAGAGTTCTGCTAAATCGAGTAGGTAATAGTTGAGCTTGTGAGTGGAGAGGCGGGAGAGAAGCTTGGAGCTCCCCCACCAGGACCTCTGTTCAGCGTGCCCCAAACCTGGGATCATCATTTTGGAAGTTACAAGTTTAAGGCATTAAAGCTATTTCTAGAACTCAGATGCTATACTACAAAGGGCAAAGCATCAACCAATGAGAACCTTTCATAAACAGTTTATCAGGGTAGCTTTTGCTGAAGTAGAGTGCTGAGCAAATGAGCCACAGGGAGTAGAAGGAAGCAGATCCAGGAGTAGCTGAGCGGTTAGCTGACTCATACAAGATTATGCCAGGCTGGGATTCAGATCCAGGTCTGTTTGACTTCAAAACCCAAAGGCTCTTCTTTATAACATTCTAATACCACTGCCACCCATCAGGCCAGCCCAAGAGTAATCACGGTGAAAGAGCCTGGCCCTCTTGCTTTGCCGGTCCATGCAATATGCAGGGGTAGCTCTGACTTTGGGAACTCAAACTTCAGTGGTTTCCCAGACTCTTGCTGCAAAATGATGAGCACAGGCCTTTGAATGGGCAAACTCATGAATTCATACGAAAGAGCCCAGAGCTTCCTACCATATTTCACAGAAGAGTCACGCCTTTGCAAATACTTTGCAAATACTGGGCTGCGAATACCAAAAAAGCATTTTGGTGAGTGACTTTTGTAAAAAAGTATTCCCCAAGTTCTAACAGAATAGATGTTTTGGTAAAGAAAAAAAAACCCCAGACATTCTTTAGAGTTCTTCTGGGAGCCATCTTGGGAAATTCATGTACCCTTTCTGTGGCTGCTTTATATTTAGTAACACACGCAGACACAGACACACCATGGCAAGCTGATTGCAAAAGGAGACTTGATGTTGCCTTTCCGTTGGGTGGTCTGAGTGTTTATAATGGAGTTGATGCAGCAGTTGGGTAATTGCTTATTGGAGAAAGTGCCAGATACATTCTCAAACAGTGGCCTTCCCCTCCCTGGACTCCTACTCAGTCATGGGCTGAGAAATCAAAGGTGGCCACCTTTTTGGGCTGAGATGAAGCCTCGACAACTCCTCCTCACCCAGAGTCTGCGAGAACTATCCTTGTCTGCTTAGGAAAAGAGGACGAGAGGTGGTTTATAATGGTTGGAAGAACTTGAAGACTAAACTAGAATCAGATAAACAAATGAAAGGCACTAAATTATCTACAGCATCTAGCTTTATGTAGATTCCAATAAATAACTCACGGTTTTCAAACTTCAGGGTGTGTGAGATCACTAGGGAGCTGTTAAATGTTAAAATGGAGATTGCTTACACCTATTTCCAGAGGGGTTCTGATTCAATTGGCCTGCCTCCAAAAAGTTTTAATTTAAATTGGGGGGCACCTGGGTGGCTTAGTTGGTTAAGTGTCCACCATTGGCTTGAGTTGTGATCCCAGGGTCCTGGGACTGAGGCCCATGTGGAGTTCCCCGGTCAGTGGGTAGCCTGCTTTTCCCTCTCCCTCTGCCCCTCCCCCTGCTTGCTTCTCACTCTCTCTCATAAACAAGCAAACAAACAAACAAACAAATAAATATATAAATAAGTTTTAATTTTTAATAAGTAGCTCAGGTACAAAAAGGAATTTTACCTGTCTGGTAAAATTGAGCTAACTGAGCTTGGTCAGAAGAAGCCAGGTGCATGCAAGGAGTTGGAATTCATAACTGTTTTAAAAGAGAAGTGGAGAAATAATTTGAAAACTCCAAATGGAGAAATGGGTTGGTAAATTGTTGTGCAGAAATGTAATGTTTTATTGTGTAGGCAATAAAAATGGCACATATATATTCATATTGAGAACACAAGCAAACTGTGTATTCATGATGATTACAATGATGGGCACAGGTAATGGGAAGGTAATAGAAGAAATAGACATGATTGTCCTTAATATTGTTTAGCTTCATCGTTTAGCTTCAGTTATTTTCTAAAAGTGTCCACCACAAGCTCTATATTAAAATCGTCATATATTTTCATTTCATATCGATACTGGGCTCTGTAACAAATGCACAGAAGATGTCATTCCTATCACAAGAAGCTGTCAGCCAAGTGAAATACCAAGAAAAATACGAAGAGAAATCCAGAAAAAGATCATAGGATTTCTGGATAGAAAGCTTGTGTTCGAGTTCCAGCGTTAGTACTGAAGTTGGGTGTTGGCAAATGCCTTAACTTCCCTTTGTTCCAGTTTTCATATGTTTTATATGAGAATAGCAACAGCAGCAATAACCATTTTCACCTCAGGAGTTGTGATAATGGTTGTATTAGGGTAACAAAAATGAAAATGCATTGAGAAACCTTTCTCCTGGGAGTTTTGTTTTGTTTTTGTTTTTGACCTATGAGTTTGGAAACTCCTCTTTGGGCTGTTTATTTTTTATTTTTATTTTTTTTAAAGATTTTTTAAAAATTTAGTCATGAAAGACAGAGACATAGGCAGAGGGAGAAGAAGTCTCCTTGTGGGGAGCCCAATATGGGACTTGATCCCAGGACTTTGGGATCATGACCTGAGCTGAAGGCAAATGCTCAACCACGGAGCCACCGGGTGTCCTTCTTTGATTTGTTTAATAGCAAGTTCTTGTAACTGAACATCTCTGAGGCTTGTGTGTGTGAGACAGCATTTCCTCATGGAGGATAGAATAGCCTCAGGATGGTCAAGCACAGGGTGTATCTCAGCCTGGTGCACCCTTCAACTAAAACCATGTCCACTGGCCTTGACATTCAACAAGCTCCTCCCTTCTTTTTCTCTACAGGATGATGTATAAACACTGCCAGGGTAGGATGCACATGTCACATGGAGTGTCCATTCCCTTCTGCCTCCCCAACACCTGTGTAGATTGTGTGTCCAGCTCTGGTTGCAGACCTAAGGAGTCAGGTGGCCATTCCCTTGTGCACAGGCCAGCACTTCCTCAGGTCTGATGGGATGCTTGTGTGGGTCACTACCTTGACAAGTGTGTCACCCTGTTTGCTGGTAGACTCCAATAAGGCTGGAGAAAGCAGCAGACTGTTGTTCTCATGGGAAGGTAGGAAGCTAATGCCCTCTCCCCTCCACCCCCGAAAATGGAGTGGGAGAGTTAGCCAGATTCCTCCAGTGAGGCCAAGAAGTCCTAGTTAATTTCATGGTCATTTCCACACTGTTTATCAAAGAGTCTCTGCTCCAGTGTAAAGTTCCCAAATATGGTATTTCCCCGAGCCTGGCTGGGATGTGGCCAAGTGCCTGAGACATACAAATATTTACTAAATAAGCAAATGCACTTGGAAATGTGTTCCTGCCTGAGCTTTAGTACAGTGGTCACTGACACTCGTTCTCAGAGTGAGACCATTTTATGGATTATTCCCAGCATGGGAACATATCATAGTCCAGAGCATGGGGGACATCACATTTTTCTAAGGGAAGGTGACATTTTCTGTGCAAGGGGGCAGTAGTGACTTCACTGTCTTGCAAAGCAGGGTGGGACAGAGGAGAATGTGGCCGGTGGCATCAGCCTCAGTGAGACTCAGGCTAGAGTCTCAGCTTTGGCATATTTGGTGACTTCCTGTAAATAATTCACTCTCTCTGAACTCCTGTTGCCTTATCTATAAACGAGGGACAGCAGTCCGCATTCCATGGGGTGTTGTGAGGATTAAGGGAGATGATGTACATGAAGCATCTGGCCAATACCATGTGCTCATGAAATACGAGTTTTCCTTTCGAATTTTTGTATTTTTTTTTATACCTTAGGGTTCTCCCAAATCTCACATTTCTTCCCCAGGATTTTCCTCTGCAAGCCTAGTGTGTGTATGCAGTGAAACTCAATCTACATGTTCCTCATCTGTGTATATTAAAAACATCAAAATGTTATTTCAGAAGATTTGTATTTGTTTGATGTTCAAAAGTTCTATAGTGGCAGCATCGGGAGAGCGTCTGGCATGCTCCTAAGATGACTGTCCAGTCAGATTTCAAAGCCCCACCGGTAATTGCTTTTTATGTTCTGTCCACTTAGACCAGTTTTGAAGATAACCACTGGCTTATATTACACGTGATTGCATTTTTTTTTTGCTATGAAATATACTCAGTGTATTTTCTCATGTAATCATGAAGACAACCCTGCAAGAGTGTGTGAGTACACATGTGTGAGTCTATGTGATTATTACATCGGTTACCCACCTTTACAAATGGGCAAACTGAGTCTCAGAGGGATCAAGCAACTTATCCAAAGGCAAAAAACTGATATTTGGCAAAAGTAAGTTTCAGATCATGTTTTCTGTCTCCAAATCTAGAGCTTGCCACAATCCCGCAGGGTTTATAAATGAGAAGTTGTTAAACGTGATCTATCTCTACTGCAGGGCAAAAAGGGACCGTGAGCCGGGAAAGGTGGGTGTGGGCAGGGCTTGCGGAGACCCTGGCAGGGCAGGGCGATGGAGAGCACTGAGGTCATGGGATGTGGACCTGGGGGGAGGGGAGTGTTGGGCAGAGGTGGTCAGGTTGGGGGGTTGGTGGTGGGGTAACGAGAGGCAAAACCCGAAATGTGATCTATCTCTCCTTTTAGCTTAGTTTTGCTCAGTTTTCTCTGGGAATCCCCACAGAGGATCAAACATTTAGGCAGATCCCGTGGACTCCTTGCACAGTGACCAAGTTATGAGGGGTTGGGCTCAGTGTTGGCTGAGTGATTTTAAAAAACCTGGCAAGAATCATGGAATTGAGAGCCACAGGGGAGCTTTAGAGGTGAATGTTCCATTCCCAAAGGCATTCATTACTTCGTTCAACAGTTTTTACTGAGGCCCTGCCATGCCCCAGGCACCGTGTAAGGTGCTGGAGATCCAAGGTCAACCATAATGGATCTAGACCTTGCCTTTGGGGACACAGCATTGGTCTTTCATTCCATCCTTTCAGGGGAAGAAACAGACATAGAGAAGGAAACTCACTTTGCCCCAGGCCAGGTGGCTGGTGAGTTACCAGCAGCTTCCTCATTTCCCCACTCCCAACTTCACCCCACTCCAGCAAGGCCACCAACTCAGAAGATAACAGTTCCCAATCTCTGGATCTTTCTTCCTATTCCTCTGACTTGGTCGATGGGACCAGCTGATGGATCCTCGCAGGAGGCAAAACAGAGCAGCTTCCGTGGAAGGGGACCAGCAGGGAGCCGGTTCTGGATTGCAGATGTAGGTCTTGGCAAGTTGTTGAAGCTGCACCCACCAAAAATGGGTACTAAGGAAGCAGCTCAGGGCACACTTCCCCTGGCCTCCTCTCTGTCTTGGGATGAGCCGGCCCCTGTCTCTGAGTGGGACCACTACTTCCCGAGGAAGGAAGGCAGCCCTAGAAGACTTCAGGTCCTTTTAAGTGGTGCCTCAGGAACCTAGCAGAGGGAAATAACCCCAGACCACAGATGGGGGACAAGTCCTAAACATCAGACCCTGTTCCGCCTAAATCAAGACATCCGGTCACTTTGCTTCAGCAGGACAAAGAGTCTTTTCTTCCTAAGCCAGGACTTTATGTCTTTAATCTTTCCCAGAAGAAAAGAGTTCTCATTACGTCTGCATCTTATCACATAACTGTATATCATAAAGATGCTGTTATCACCTCTTCCTTCTGATTAGCTGGCCCTGAGTGATTCTAGCTCATGTTATGAGCTGTGCTCCCAAAACAATGACAGTCACTGAGCCGTCAACAGAGGCCAGAGTCACGGGCCCTGTGCACTAATCTGCGGGGATCTCTGCAGGCTCTTCATAATAAACAATGACGAGAACAGTTCTTTGTCCAAACCACGGCTAAGAGAGCCTTTCTGCGCAGATATGCTTTGGCACCTGCGGCCAGAGTCTGAGAGCCTCCGGAAAACTCCATTCCAACGTGTGGCCTCACTTGTTGGCTTTGTTTCCTGAGTCAAAACAACAGAAGTGGACAGAGATGCAGCACCTGATGTCCTAGTGGGCCAAGTAGCAAACAGGTGTTGGCTCTTTGTGTGTCAAAGCACGCTTTGGAAGGGAGCCTGGTGATGAAGATGGGCACTGCCTTCAACTTCGAACTGTGAAAAAGCAAGAGAGAAGCCTGGATATTTGAGTCGCCCGTCCCGGATTATCATGACCGAAATGGTGCTGCTGCTGGCCGTGCGGTGGCAACGTGGGCAGTTCTCAGTGTATGATGAGCACTATGGCAGCTAAGAACTTGCTGCCTGGGGAGCAGAGGCTTGGCCAAAAGCCTTCAGACCTGGCCCTCTGGCACCTGGCCCAGTGCACCCCTGGGGAGATGGATTTAATTGTTCTAGGGGAAGGGGGGCCTGGACATTGGTGCAGTTTCTCCAATTACCCTCCAGGAGATTTTCTTTTTAAAAAAATTTTTTTAATTAAAAAAAAAATTTTTTTGAGATTTTCATGTGTTGCCAGAGTTGAGAATCTCTGCTTTTGATGAAAATCACCCAATTTCGTGGGACCAGGAAGGAATATACAGAATTCAGTGACTTGTAAGTGCTGGATTGTGAGCAAGGGGAAAAGGGAGGAAGTTGGTCTCGGAAAAGGACCAGAACAGTGGGTGTGGGGCACAGAAGGACACAGATGCTTGTGGGGCATTCGGCAGGAGCGCTGTGGGAGGCAGCAAGAAGTGACTTGAGGCTGACATGAAGGCACAGGTGGAGACAAGCTGAGAATTGGACCCTCACTCAAAGAGCTTCTGGGGAACCAGCTCAGAGCAGCGTGGGAGACAGTGGATAGTTATAGCTCGAATAATCAAAGGGGTGTGTGGTGCAACGTGGACAATGGACAATGAATGGGTGGGAGAGGACAGCAGATTTAAGGCCCAGGAGAGGCTGAGGCTCTGTCTAACGAAGGTGAGGGAGGTGGGGGCCTGAGTAGAGGGAATGGCCATGGGGGGGATTCAGATTCTGTCGGAAGGTGGAATTGGCAGTTTGCTGATTGACTTCATGCAGAGGGTAGGAGAAGGAGTCTTGGATTCTCCAGAATCCTTCCCTGCTGCCCTCAGGCTACCTGGTTCACATTCTCCTCCTCTTAAGCCCAATGGCTCAGCTGGCCAGCTTCCCTCTTCCAGCACCAAGCCTCCCACTCCTTGCCCACACCATGAGCTTCCCATTTATTTGGAGAGGGTCCCAGCACATGGGGAGGAGGGACAGGTCTGGAGTGCTCCCATTTCATCAGTGGGTGGGACTTTACCTCTTCCCAAACTTCAAGATATCTCCCCACCCTGCTAGCTCAACTGTCCTCTGCCTTCTGTTCCTCCAGACACCAGCCATATGGCGGTTTTGGCCAAAGTCGTGCTTATAAAACACACTTGCAAGAAAAGGACCCATACATAATTCACAGGTCATGCAGATGATTGGTCAAATCCGATTGCTTATGGGACACCTGGTTCTGACAGTGTCTCTGGTGACACCGTTCCTAGGCCTGAGGTCCATTGATCAGTGTGGGAGGTGATTTTCCACTGGTTGGCTTGCTGGGCAGTCCTGGCTCACTGAACGTCCCCCTCTGGGATTAACACTGCTTAGAGTTTACACCCTGTTGTTTTTGCAAAATCCCTTTGGTTTAGGAAAGGATAAGAAGACTCTGTCTTAGTGAAAGTCTGTCAAACAGCTGAATTATCCGTGTCAAAAAGTAAATTATGCTAGGGGAGAGGTCAAGACAGGGGAATGGTGCATGACATCACAGAGGAAGTAGGCTTCCTATGCTAGGTGGGCAAAGGTCACTCGAGAACACCTGGCAGTTATAATTTGTTTATCTGATGTGCCCAAAGAAGTTCTGCATGCAAGGCCTCAATATTCCTAAATCTGAGAGGATGCTGGTGGCAGAGACAGCAGAGCTGCCCATAGCTGCCTATCTGCGTCCCAGGGGCAGCCTGCGTGTGGCCGCCGCAGAGACAGGCCAACAGGGTGGGGGCCAAACCCAATCTGCCTCCCTCCTTGTGCCTCACAACATGTGCCTTACTACTTTCTAGAAGCTAGAAATACTGATTTGGTCATGTAAAAGTGTTCATCTAACCAGGAGCAAACCAGATTTCAGGTGACCTTTACCTTCTTCTTTTCTGTCTTGTTTGAATGCATGTGTTCTTTTGATAATTGCATGAAAAGCAAAGCTATGTTTCCAAGAGAAACTGGGAAGGCATCATTCAAAGAGATGTGTGAGGGCTTCTGCTCACATTGAAAGCTGATCTCGAAGACGGAGCCCAGATGGAAGCGGAATGGGACTCACCAACACTGAGCCTAGAGAAACCTAGGCTTGGGAGCAGCCAAACTTGCAGATGGCCTAGAGGACTCAGCCTGGCTGAGTTTTACTGGGAGTGAAAGTAAAATGTAAAGTAGAGAAAAAAATATATATGTGTGTATATAGAAATTCCTTGAGGAACTTGGCCAAAAGGGTCATGGAAGGCCTGGCTTCAGTAAGTGGTGAGAAGCCCCATGAGAGGCCTGTGGACGGGAGCCCCTGGACACCTGCGTCCGCTGTGTGTAGCTCTCCAGTGCCCAGGGCCTTACCTGCATGGCACCTGGTGAGCACATACAGAGAAGGGCTTCTGCTACTAAAATGTAAGGCGTGTCCCCTTTGCTCCAAAGCTTTTGCACCAATCCTCAGCCCCTTGTCTTCAGTTTTCCCCTGGAACGATTCCCTCGCTGGAGCTAATGCCCGGCACCCAGGCACGTCTGATGGAACCTGGTGCTCGGGACTGTGGTGGCGCTGATGCTTCTTCACGGCCACTAGGTGTCCATCAGCAAATGACCTTGTGCAGGCCCCACGGGACTGCTTCTGCCCTCAGCCCAGCCAATGTCGCTGGCGCTGCCGCTCCAGACACGTGCAGCCCGGGGACATGTCAGAAGAACTCTTCAGCTTTTGGTCCCCTCCCCTGGCCAGGACCAGGTGTGCATCAGCAGGAGCGAATCAGGGCAGTATATGGCAGGCAGGCAGGCAGCAGTGAACTCTGCCACCCTTCCATGTGACTCTGACCTGTTCCTTGTTAGCTGAAGGTGTTCACCTCAGTTCGCCCATCCCTAACAATGGGTTTTTCCCTCAGTTTCCCCTGCAATTGAATTCCCCAACAGGGCCCACCCCATCAGCCCTTCCCTACTATGGGATCAAAGAAGCCTGGATCTCAGGAATGACACATTTCAGGCATCCGAGTGGGATGCCTGCCATCCCAGAGTGTCATCAACAGCATTCTCTCTCTACAAGCAGAATTCAGGTTCTCTGAAAAACACAAGGATCTCTATCGTAGGATTGTTGTGAGGATAACATGAGCTCATGTCGAGGGCCGAAAGCAGTGCGATGTACCAGCTGTTGCTTGGTGTGAGGCAGATCTGAGCTCCCCCAGCACTCACTTTGGATCACAGTATTGCAGGTTCTGGTGTTCCGGGTGGCATCCAAAGGCCATACCTTCTGCCACTTTGCAGGTGCCCCCCAATATTGCTGTGACCTGATGAAGAGGATGCGGAGTTCACAGTTCACTGGGATGGTAGGATTGGATGTCGCTTTGACCAAAGTTCTAGAAAGAACTTTGGATGGTGCTCAGTGTCTGTAAGCTACACCGCACACAAATATGACATTTGAAAAAAGTCACTTCCTGGGACCGTGTGAAAATGCAAACTTTAAATGGAGAATTGTTGTCTGTTCAGTCATCACATTTGCTATGAGAAACAGCATGGAACCACTTTACAGGGAAAATGTGTCTTTTTAGAGCAAATATCCACAGACAGAGAAATGTGAAGAAGCAAAGTGATAACTTTCAGCTGTTGCTCGGCCATCAGCCAATATTATTTTATATTTCTGTCTTTTATTGGAGATTGCTACTCCCTCTTCATAAAGGAGAATGTGGAGGCCCGGGAGAGAATGGGAAAGAACATTCTTGTGGCTGGTGTGGTGAGGCCTGAGCCCAGCCTAAGAGGCAGGCTGCATGGACGGCTCACAGCTCCATGGATGGACCCAGCACATGGTGGTGCTTGCCTTGGCCTTGGGAGGGGAACAGGGTGACAAGGACAGTTCTCTAAGTCTTTTCCTGGACACCTTCTGCCTCCTGTGCCATCAATCTCAGTTGGGCAGTAAATTAAACTAAATGGTCACTATGAGAGTGGGAAGGAGAAAGTTCAGAGCAGAGTTTAACTTCTTCATGGAAAATAGCCTCGATCTGTGATTTGAAATAAGAGATGCTCTTTAAGGATTAGTTGTGTTTTCAAAAACCACATCAAATGGAAAACCCAGAACCACAGAAACTCTGGGCTTGTCCTTGAGATGGAAGATGTTAGAAGGATGGGAACTGGCAATGACCTAGCAGGAGGTGGCCAGGGCCTCACCTGAGCCCCCACGGGGAGTCCAGAGAGTGGACACCAGTCAGCTTGGCTCCTGAGTCCATGAATCTCCCAAATTTAGAAGCTTCTCACATGTACCTCTTTGGAAGGCAGATTGGCACAAATACAGGACCAGAAACTTACAAACTGGCATGATTCATAGCGCCTAAGGGCAGCTTGGACTTCTTCACTAGTCACTGATGGGATTTAAGAGATAGTTTTCTTTTTCTTTTTTTTTAAGAGATAGTTTTCTGTTATTTGGCTTTATTTCATAATTTACCAGAAGGACACATGATTCAGAAGAACAGGCCATTTCTATAGCCTGATAGCAAAATCCAGGTTGCTTGCCTCACCACAAGAAGGCTTTGGGAAGGCAATGGGCTCCCTGGAGTCTGAAGGGTGAGGATGAGGGGCCCAGAGACAGGTGAACACCAAGGGGGCTGTGTCCAGTGGCTACTCCAGGGACCTCATAGGAGTGGAAGCATTCAACACTTGTCTTCTTGTGACTGGCTTAATAGCCTCAAGGTTCATCCATGTTGGTCAGAATTTCCTTCCTTTTTAGTCCATGTATGTATAGACTGCATTTTGTTTATCCATTCATCTTTTTTTTTTTTGAAAGGTTAATTTATTTATTTTAGCTGGGGGGAGGGAGAGGGCCAGAGAGAATCTCAAGCAGACTCACTGCTGAGCATGGAGCCCAACGTGGGGCTCAATCCCACGACCCTGAGATCATGACCAGAGCCCAAATCAAGAGCCAGATGTTTTATGACTGAGCCACTCAGGTATCCCTCCATTCACCTTTTGATGGACCCCTGGGTTGTTTCTACCCTTTGGCTAATTGTGAATAATGCTGCTATGAACATGGATGTACAAATATCTCTTCAAGTCCCTGCTTTCAATTCTTTTGAGTATATTCCCAGAAGCAGAATTGCTGGATCATATTGTAATTTTATTTTTGATTCTTTTTGAGGAACTGCCATACTCTTTTCCATTGTGGCTGTACCAATTTACATTCCCACCAACAGTGAACAAGGGTTCCAATTTCTCCACATCCTGGCCAACGCTTGTTATTTTGTTTCTGTTTTTTTCCTCATGGCAGCCATTTTAAAAGGTGTGAGATGGTTATCTCAGAGTGTCCTACTCTCTTGACAGAAAGTCAGATCATGCTGTTTCTCTGCTGCAAACCTGTAACTGGTGAAAGCCACAGTCCTCCTTATGGCCTTCCAGGCCCTGCAAGAGGTCCCCCACTGGCTTCTGCCTCATGTCCTACTGATGCATCTCCTGCCCCCGATACCACTTGTTCGACCCACCAAGCCCCTCCCCCCCACCCCGGATGCCCTCTCTGTGAGATGTTCTTCTCCCCTGGTATCTACTGGAGATAATTCTTCTGCTTTGATGGGTCAGGGGAAATGGGATTAGCCTGGATTTCAGTTTCAATTACTGGTGCCCCTACTTCTTCCAGAACTTCACCCAACATCAGCTCTGCAGAGGACTTCTCTGTTTTTCTTACAGAAATAGCGGCCTCCTGCCCAGTCCGCATCCCTCACATGGCCTGATTTTTGCCATAGTCTGTCTCACTCTGGGAAGTTTGGTATCTACCGGTCTCCTCTTTCCTGTTCATTACCGGGAGGTAAGCTGCAGGGTGGAGGGGGGCCTCTGTTCTCTTCTCTGCTGGCTCTTCCACACCTGCAGCCCCACCAGCACTCAGGAGGTGCTCAGTAGTTGCCAGGTGAATGGAAGAAGGCTACTCATACTGAACCATAAATCAAGACCTCCTAGAGTTACTGGCATTAGGTACTGATGTATGACCAGGCTTCTACTAAATTCTAATTCTATCAGTTTTTAATGGATTTGCCTGGGTTTTCCTATAAAGAAGCGTATTCTCTACAAACCATGACCATTTTGCTTTCTCTCTCCCTTCTTTCAGTCTCCCTATTTTCCAGAGCGGTTCCCGAGTGCTCTACCACCGAGGCCAGGGGCTGCTGGCCTCTGCTCAGCAGTAGATACTTTGTCACATCAAAGGAGTACCATCTGTTCCAATTTCACTTAGGACTTTTTGGTTAAAGTCAAGAGTGAAGGGTGAATGCCCAGAAAGGCTTCTTCAGCATCTGGTGGCCATTAGGTTTTTGACTGGACTCCTTGATGTAGCAGTCATGTTAAGGGCTTCCTGAAGTTGGCCCACTCGCTATCTCTACGTTGGGACCCCGAAGTGCTCCTGGGTAAGGTGCTGATGCCAAGCCCCACCCAACGTGCCTGGGAACCAGGCCCGCCGAGGCCGTGGCAGGCTTCCCGGGGAAGGCTCAGGATGGCTTATTGTTTCTGAATTAAACAAATGAAGAATGTGATTCAATTAGAGGCAGCGTAATATAAACCAAGATGGATTTATATTTAGCCAGGCAGAGACATGTGGGGAGGAATGGAACTTCCTTCGGCTCGGGCTTGGAAAGTTGGCTTTGAAGGGAGGGTGCTCTGCTCTTCCATGCTGTCTTCACCTCCCCCAGACTCACCCCCAGATGTTTCCCTCTAGATATTTCAACATCTTGGGAAAGCATCATGGTTCAGTGGAAAGCAAAGCTCTAAAATTTTCATCTAGGAGCCTCGCTGGCTCTGCCTGAGTGGCCTGCAAAGACAGAAGTCACATTGTCCTGCTTTCCTGTGCTTCCAGATGGGTGGACAGTACCTCCAAGGCACCCAAAGCAACTTGGAAGAATAGATTAAAACATGGTGCAGGTGTTAACACCTTGCATTTACGTCTCCAAACCAATTCCTCGAGAGCGTTCAGCAGAGAAACAAAATCCTCTTTGTTATAATTCTCCATGGGTTTCCCTTTGGCAGCAAAATGAGACAGGAGGAAAATTTGGGAGGATTTTTCTGAGTTGAGGAGGGTGAATGAATGTGGAGCCAACCACAGAGTGAGGACCACCATCCCACGACTGTCTGCATCAGACTCAGCACTAAGCTTTACATTCTTTATCCTAATCCCTGCCTCAGACCCTACTCGTGGGGTGGGTGTTGTCATGTGCAAGGTTGCACGGCTGCTATGTTCGCAGTTGGGGTGGGCCGGGATCCAGATCTCTGCTCTTAGCAATAGAGGGAGACAGGCAGACTTGGGTCTTTCTCTTCCACACCTATTTCTTTGGGGTGATGCTAATGTCCTGTTTGGCTTGTGCAAGGGTCTGCCCCCACCCCAATTTTTTTAAACAATTGAGAATATTTTGTATTTATTCCAGGATAGAGCAAAAAAGTAAATATATTGTAAATAATGAGAGCCATGTTTTTCACTGTTGGAGAAAGGAGTTATAAATAAGCTAAGGGGGTAGGCTGGAATAAACCCTAGGGTTGTTGGATTGGAATTGAAATTCTCAGAAGGAACTCATGTCTTTAATGTGCATATATGTAGACAAAGGCACATGTGTAGAAACTTGATAAGTGACAGATGTCACTGCACATGATTGAGAAAAGGATGGATTATGTCATAAAAGCAGCAGAGACAGTTATCCAAATGAAAGTAGATAAAAAGGATGGGCTTACAAAGACTCATTGTAATTGTATTGAAAACTTAAATATGAAATCAAGAAAATAGACACCAGAAAACCTTATAACAACATATTATTATGCCATTTGGGGGAGGGGGGAGATTTTTTTTTTCAAATGAAGACACAAAAAAACACAAGCCATAAATAAGAAATAATGATAGATTTGACAGTCATTAAAATGAGAAATTTGGTTTATCAAAAGACACTAAAAAAAAGTGAAGATCAAATCACAAAAGCTGGAAGAAAATGATTATAATACATTGAAGTCACAAGCTATTGGTATCTCGAATATGTGCAGATCACTGGGTCTGACCTTTTGAAGAGTCAGTCTGGAGCTGCTCTAAGGGAAAGGAATCAGGAGGGATCATTGACACAGAGCTGCTGAGGTGACTTTACTGAGCAAGGGGTGCCTCAGAGTTTATAGCATCAGGAAAGCAAATACAAGTTCCTGGCCTTGGTCGCTTAAGAAAAATGAAGAGTGGTTCATGCTTCCAGACTCATGGGAAGTGGCCAAGTGGTAACATGAGGGTCTCCTTTCCAACAGGGAGCAGCAGTGTGGGAGGGAGGGAGCCAGGCCCCCAAAGATGCCCTGACACAGCCTCTGAGGGAAGCAAAATACTGAGACCACCCTTCAGGTTAAAAGAAAGTTTTGGATGAGCAGAAAAAGTAAGTCTTCCTGGAAAAGAATTCTTGACCCAGGACTCTATATTTCTGTGATCCCCTTGCCAGCAAGAGCATTATGTTGCTTCTGAAAAAGAAAGAAGGAACTTGTATTGTTTTTCCCTATTAATTCTGCTTTTCTAAAAAACACAAAACCATCCTCATTTTGCTTCTGTTGCCCCTCTGTTGGCTCTCTTCCTCCGCCCCCTTTCCTTTCTTCCAGAAGATGCACCCAGGAGGGCTCGACTGCTTCCACCGGGGACTGATCTCACCCAGGGCAGCTGCGTGAGAACGCAAGTTGTCTCAAGGGCCTTCCACAATCACCGTGTTTCGTGAAGATTAGGAAAAATGAATAACTTCCTTTAAAAAAAATTGGCACTAAGGCTTGTTTTCTTTTCTAGACCTCTGGAAAAAATTCAGTGGTACTGTGTGAAGGAAAAATGAGTTAATAAAACTCTTCCTAGCTTGTCTTTATTTTTGTACCCAAGAGTGAGTGGAAAAATCAGACCTTTTCAGGATCACTGACCCCATGGCAGTTCGGGCGTGCTCTTGTCTGTGTATAGAAGGCATGTCAAGCCTGATTAAATTATCTAATTAAAATAATGACCACAAAGAGCCTGTTTATTTTGGCCTGGGGAAGGTCAGCTGAGCCAGCAGCCCCTTCTCTGGACTGCTGAGGACCCCCTTCCCTTTTGCAGGGTCACATGAGCCCATGTGGCTGGGGTCCCCACACCCGCTTCTGAAAAAGTGAAGGTGGGACCCAGATTCACCAACAGGGATAGGACTCAGGCCAGCTAGGACTGAGGAACGTTTGAGACACTTTCCTTGTATCTATTCACTATGGAGACTTCAAATATGACAAGTTCAGGCAGTTAGTAGGCAGTGATTTTAGTTTGTAGACAAATTGGCAATTGACTGACTTGAGAGGAATGTAGTTTTGATTGGGTGCACTTTGCATTATGAAGATAAAACTTGAGATCCGCAGAGTATGTCTACATGTAACAAGCAGCGAAAACGCCAGAAACATTTCTGTTGTTCTTTTGAGATTACTAGGTAACTATTGGATTCCCTTGTCAGGAAATTGCTTGGCAGCCTGGATATGGTGCGGCATGGCCCAAAGAGAGGCACCGTGGAAGGCTGTGGTTGTTCCTCTGGCCTCCAGGCTCCCAGGACAGGGCATTCGTGATGGCTCGTTATATTCACCAGGTCAGGCAGCTGCTGCTGTTTCTTCTTCTTCTTCTTCTTCTTCTTCTTCTTCTTCTTCTTCTTCTTCTTCTTCTTCTTCTTCTTCTTCTTCCTAGGAGTAAAATTTAGGCCACAAAATATAAATATGCTATGCATGATTTAATTCAAATTTAAGTGCATCAGGGAATGCACTGAGCCTGTCCTCTGCTTTAAACCTTGCACAAGATATAGAAACCATATCTGTGGACATTAGCAACATTCTGTTAGTCTTGCCATTATTGAGTCAAGGGCTTCCTTTGAGGGAGTGGGTCCAGTAGCCCATAAGTCCTTAGAATGGAGGCCACAGACTTTGAAAGATGGAATGCTAAGGCTTCTTTTTTTAAAAAAGATTTTATTTGTTTATTTGAGAGAGAGAGAGTGCAGGGGAGAGAGAACCCTCAAAGGGAGTGGCAGAGGGAGAGGGAGAAGCAGGCTTCTTGCTGAGCAAGGAGCTCTATGTGGGGCTAGATCCCAGGACCCCGAGAACATGACCAGAGCAGAAAGCAGATGCCTAACTGACTGAGCCACTCAGGCGCCCCACTCAGGCTTGTTCCTCCTACTGCACCCAGGAGATGAAGGGCTGGTGAGGGAGCACTCCGCAGAAGGAAAGCCAGGCCTTCTGCTGAGCCTCGGAGGGCATGGTAGTTCTTAAAACCAAAGTGGGGCTGTTACGGCAGCTGTCAGCTCATGTGATGACTTCAACTGGCCTCCAATATGCTACGTTGATGTTTCTCTTCCTTCTCCCTCCTGCCCGGGAGGTTCGATTTTCCTTCCTTCAATATTTATTAAGTATCTTCTATGAGAGATCAGTGATGGCTCACTAAATATATATTTTGAATACTCAATAATATTAGCTGGTTAATATTTTCATGACATTTCTTAAAGTTCTGTGTGCAACTATCTTACTTGGAGATAGGGGAAGAAAAAAAGAGCAAAATGTCAGCTTCTGCTGGGAAATTGTTTACAAAATGTTATCATGATTATCTTTCCATTTTGGGTGCTCTTCATTCCTTTGTGGAGATCTAGATTTCCATCTGGTATCATTTTTCTCCTGCCCAAAGGATTTCCTTTAACATTTCTTGCAGTGCAGTTCTTCTGGGAATGAATTCATTCAGCTTTTGCATGTCTGAAAAAAAAAAATCTATTTTGTCTTTATTTCTGAATTTTTTTTTCCTGTGTATAGAGTTCCAGGTTGACAGTTTTTTTCCCAGCACGTTCACGATGCTGAACCACAAACTTACCTTTTTTTCTGGAGAGAGAACATTGTTGTAATTTTAATATATTTTTCCTCTGTATGTAATGTATCCATTTTCTCTGTTATTAAGATTTTTCTTTTTACTGCTAGTTTTAGGCAATTTGAGGATGATGTGCTTCGGTGTAGTTTTCTTCATACTTCTTGTGTTTGGGGTTTGTTGAATTTCTTATCTGTGGATTCAGAGTTTTCATCAAATTTGGAAAAAACTGTGGCCAGTATTTCTTCAATATTTTTTCTTGTCCCTACCATTGAGGATTTCAATTATAAATATAAATATGTATATATAGTAAGCCTTGAGTTTCACAACACAGTGATGTTCTAGTCATTATTTTTTTAGTCTTTTTTTTAGTCAGTGTTCCATATTAGATTATATTGCTAGAGTCTAACTTGCCTACAGCCCTGCTGTTAATTTCATTCAATGTATTTTTCAATTCTAGGAGTTTGAGTTGAGTCTTTATTATGTCTTTCATGTCTTTTCTTAAAATATTTATGCCTTCCTCCACATTTTGGTATGTACAGAATTATAATAGGAAATTGCAATAATTGTTTTAATGTCTTTGCCTACTAATTCTATCCTTTGGGTCATTTCTTTTTCTTCTTTTTTAGAGAGAGGGAAAGAAAGAGAGAGAGAGAGAGAGAGAGAGTTAGCAGGGATGAGGGAAGAGAGAGAGGGAGAGAGAGAATCTTAGACAGATTCTACACCCAGTGTGGAGCCTGACACAGGGCTAGATCTCAGTACCCTGAGATTGTGACCTGAGCCAAAATCAAGAGTCAGATGCTTAACTGACTGAGCCACCCAGGCACTCCAATCCTTTGGGTCATTTCTAAATGTGTATACTGATTGATTTTTCTTTTCATTCTGGGTTTTATATTCCTGGTTATTTGCATAGCTGGTAATTTTTGTTGGGATGCTAGACATTTTATCTGTACATTTTACCTTGTAAAGTACTGGGGGTTTGGTATTCATTTAAGTAGTTTTAGGCTTTGTACTGGGATAAGTTATGTTACTTGCCTGAAGTCATTTTACTGTGATGAAAATTTCTTTTAAACTTTGTTAGGTGGGATAAGAGCAGTCTCTGGTCTAGGACTTATTCTTCCCTACTCCTGGCATGCTGTACCTGATGGTCTGTATGATGTGACATTGCCCACTCTGGCTGGTGGGTACATGAAGTAGTTCCAGGATTCTCTCTGCTACTCTGTCCTGTGAACCCCAGCTGTCCTGGCTTCTCTGGTTTCTCAGCATTCTCTTCTCAGCTCAGTGAAACCATAGGGCTCAGTTTGGGCTTCCCCTCTTGCCTTGCAGCCTGGAAATTCTGTAAGCAGTACACTGGGACAATCACAGGGCTCATTTGTTTGTTTCTCTGTTCTCGGGAATCATTATCCTGCATTGTCTGTTGTCCAATGTCTAGAAACCATTGTTTTCTCTCTGTTGTCCAGTGTTTCAGGTTTTTAAGATGAGAAGATAACTCTGGTTCTTGTTATTCCATTGTGGCAGGCTAAGCTTTGTTTTAAGCACTGGAATATAGGAAACACTATGATTGAATTAGCCTCTGCTCTATAGTGTAGAAGTACAAAGGAATTTTTACTTATTCATTCATTCATTCATTCATTCATTCATTCAACAAACTTATGTGGTTCCTTACTATGTGCTATTCTACGTTCTTACATTCTAGTGGGAGAAGAAGGCAAACATGTCAAATGTAATGTGCTTTAAGGAAATATAAAGGGGGATGCCGTGATGATGGGGTGGGTGGATATTGATATTTTAAATAGGGCAATAAAGGATAGCATCTCCGTGGAGGTGGAAATTGACTAGAGACATGAATTAAGTGAGATTGCTGGCTAGAGGAAGAAGCTTTCAGGCAGAGAAAAGAGTAAGTGTAAAGATCCTTAGGCGGGAATGTTATTTGCCTATTTTAGAAACAGGAGATCAGTGTGGCTGGAGGTAAGTGAGTGGATGAGTGGGGTTTGAGGTCAAAAAGATCAAGGGCTAGATCTTGTAGATTGTGTAGTTATGACAAACATGGGAACATTGTGAAAGGGGACCAACCATGTAGTGGGGTCCTAGCTTCGTTTTTTGCCAGCTTTTTTTTTTTTCTAGTAAATTACTTTTAAGAATAAACTAAGTAAACTTAATTTATAGCCTGCTAATTCTGTTAATTAACTAATTAACAGAATTAGCTAATTCTGTTAATATTTTATGATTTTTACTATTATTTATTACTGTACCTCTCCATCCTTTATTCTGACAGAGGCTCTTGATAATCCTTACTTTGTTGAAGATGTAGCTGGTTCATAGAGAGGGTATGTGGTATAAGGCCAAATACCAAAGCAATATGGCCTTGTTAGAATTATAAATCATGGGATGCCTGGGTAGCTCAAAGTTTGAGCGTCTGCCTTTGGCTCAGGGCATGATCTCAGGGTTCTGGGATCAAGCCCCACATCAGGCTCTCTGCATGGATCCTGTTTCTCCTCCCTCTTCCTATTTCTCTGCCTCTCTCTGTGTGTCTTTCACGAATAAATAAATAAATAAAATCTTATAAAAAAGAATTATAAATCATATCCCCCAAATTTCAGAGGATGTACTATTGCCTGCCATACCTAGGAAGCCCACAGGTAGTGTGAGTGGTATTCGAGCTAGTTTTCTTTGTAGTAGGATTATTTTTTATTTATAAAAAAGATGAAACTAATATATTTTCATGGTAAAAAATGCAAACTAAATGGAAGTCCCATTCTGCAAAGATAACTATTGTGAACAGTGTCTTGTTTATCTTTCCAGAAACTTTCATTGCATTTGAAAGCACAGACTTGAATTTGTATACTTTTTGGTTAAACAAATATGAGCTAACCTTTCCCTCCACTCTGTATTTTTTCTTCATAATGCCCTTTTAAGGTATCTTTGCATTTCAGTGCAGAAATAAAACAAACAATCTTAAAATTAGTATGGAATCTCAAGAGACCCTGAATATCCAAAGCAATCTGGAAAGAGAAGAACTAAGCTGGAGGCATCATTTTTCCTGATTTCAAATGATACAATAAAGTTATAGTAGTGAAAACAGTATGATACTGGCATAAAAATAGATAAATAGCATGGAATAGTGAGCCCAGAAAGAAACTCACACATTTATGGTCAACAAATCTATGACAAAGGAGGCAAGACTATACAATGGGGAAAAGACAGTCTCTAATAGATAGTGCCAGGAAAACTGGACAGCTACACACAAAAGAATGAAACTGGACCAGTATCTTACATTGTACACAAAAATAGACTTAAAATGGGTTAAGGACTCAAATATAAGACCTGAAACCATAAAGGGGTTAATATCTAAAACATATAAAGAACCCATAGAACTCAGTATAAAAAAAACACAACATCTTAAGTGAAAAATGGGCAGAGAACTTAAACAGGTTTTATTTCTGTTTTTTTTTTTTTCCAAAGAAGATATACGAATGATCAACAAGGACATAAAAAAATGTTTAATGTCACTAACAAGCAGGGAAATGCAGATCAAAACCACAATGAGATATCACTTCATACCTGTCAGAATGGCTACTATCAAAAAGACAGAAAATACCAAGTGTTGGAGAAGATGTGGAGAACAGAAAACCCTTGTACACTGTTGATGGGAATGTAGATTGGTGTGGCCACTGTGGAAAGCAGTATGGAGTTTCCTCAAAAAATTAACAATAGAGCAGTCATACAATCCAGCAATTCCATTTCCAGGTATTTATCCCTTCCCCAAAATGAAAGCATTAATTTGAAAAGACATATATGTCCCTGTATTCACCACTGCATTATTTACAATAGCTGAGATGCGGAAGCCATCTAAATGTTCATCACTAGATGAAGAGATAAAGAGGGTGATATATATAGATAGATATAGATATAGATATAGATATAGATATAGATATAGATATAGATATATATCTATCTAATGGATATATTAGCCATGAAAAAGAATGAGGTTTGCCATGTGCGAAAACGTGGATGGATCTAGAGGGTATTATGCTAAGTAAAATAAGTCAGTTAGAGAAAGACAAATACCAGACGACTTTCCTGAGGTGGTATCTAAAAAACAAAACAGACAAACAAGACAGAAACAGGCTCATAGATACAAAGAACAAACTGATGGTTACTAGAGAGGAAGAGGCATGGAGGATGGACAAAATAGGGGAAAGGTATTAAGAGGTACAATCCTCCAGTTATAAAATAATAAAGATATAGGATGTACTGTACAGTATGGGGAAAATAGACAATAATATGTAACAACTTCATGTGGTGACAGATGGTAACTACACTTATTGTGGTGACCATTTCATAAAGTATATAAATATAAACTATTATACACCTAATACTAACACAATATTGTATGTCAATTATTCTTCAACGAAGAAATTAAAAAATGAGCTGATTTTATCCCCTGTCACATCTTTTTTCTAATGCTGTTTTAGGAATCTTTGTGTATCTGTGTTATGTAAACTGTTCTATCAAATGGCTCCAATGTGTGCATTTACTATGTCACATTCCACTAACTTGCTCTCGGTGGAGATTTAGAGATTTCTCTCAGCTTTTTTTGTGCTGCAATATTCTTGTTGGTAGATCTTTATGTAGTGTGTTTCCTGAAGAGCTTCATCATTCCTTTGTGTGAGTGGACTTGCATTGCCTGTTTCCTGGTCTAGAGCTGAGTATTTCTCTAGCCTCATCCTTGCACCCTTTCTTCTCATCTGCCCACCTCCTTCACCGTATGCTCTGCTATGTGGAGATACCTACAGTATCTTCTGTGTTGCCTAAATAAATAAATGGGTGAAGGAATACGAGTGAGCTATGGAAAACGCAAGGCCTTTCTTGTGCAGCTCTTGCTCAGAATTTATGGCAACCGGCAGAAGCAAGGACACCTGCCATAAAGCTGAATGGGCTTCAGCAAAGCCAAATCCCAAGCCGCCCTCCATCACTTTTTGGTTTTTATAGTCAATGGCTATCTTCTGAAGCATGAAATCATTCTCCCAGTCCTGGCATTAGGGTGCTAACCAGTTCTCCTGAGCCCTGGTGGTCTTAGCATGGTGCCCGCTGCTAAAGGAGGTGGGGGAATGGCACTGGAGAGGCCTTCTATAGAAAGAGATAAAACTGTAAGGAAAACCCATCCTAGTTTCCATTGTCAGGTTCTAAACTGGTAGTATATCATTGTGCACACAGAAAGGGGAACATAATCAATGGTGCAATTGGAAAAATTGTGTCCATTATGTAAAAGTAGTAACCCATACTTCAGTTTTTCAATCCTCTGTGCCAGAGAGAAGCCTGGTGATACACTGTTGTCAGAACAAAGATCAAGCATGGTCACCCTGACCTTCTACCTCCGATTCCTCTCCTGCTCAGCTGTGAATAGAGCATGTAACATGAGCTAGAAGGCAAAGCCCTTCAGGGCAGGGGCTGTGTCTTCTACACCTGTGGGCACTGCTTCAGGGGCAGGCTTGATGCTGGGCATGTGGTCCAACCAAGATCCTTGTGATCCAGTGATGGCTGGATAACTTAGCCTCCAATGGGTGTAGGGGCTTGATAGAATGCCAAAGAGTGGGCAGTTGGGAGAAAGGAGGCACCAAGCTCGCTGGTTGACCTTGTCAGTTTTTATCAGGATGCTTGGGGTCATCTTGGTGTAGTTTGTGTATGTAAAACACATGTGCACACACATACACACATTATTTGCAAAATGGAGCAATGTTTCTTGCCTAAAAGTACATGTGAACAAAGTAGCTTTCTTTTGATTTCTTAACCTCTAAAGCCAATTTAACATCTACGATTCATTGTTCCATTTTGGAAAGGAGGAAATATGACTTTCTTCTCTGTATGCAGAGCATCTGTTTTTTAGTTTATTTGCAGATGGCACTAAACACTGTTTAATTGGCTGTTCTGTTGATGAGAGAGGCCAAGATGGTGGGCTGGTGGCTTTAGTGTTTGGGGTGAAAAGATGAAAAGATGGAATGACTGTCTCAGAGGTTTTTTAGCACGTTTGTGTATCTCAGGGGCATTCCAGTGCCAATCTCTCTCTTGGTGCTGGACTGTTGGTTTTGGTAATCTGGGGCTCTGCTGTCAGCTGGTCCTATAGCTAACAGAAATCTAACTCAATTTACCCTAGAGTTCTTGTCATTGATAGGATGAGGGAGTAAAGCTGGTTAGGCACTGTATGAAAAGTTGTTTTCTTTGACCCAGAATTCTCTAAATCTTATTTGTCCATAAAACTTTTTTTCGTTTTCTTTTGAACCTAAAACATATCAATAGTTCACAGAATCCTGTGTCCAGAGCCAGGCTCTTCAGGAAAGATTCCTATTGCCCCAAAGGCACCAGGAAGTACTTTGCAGATGGAGACTTTATTGCTTAGCCATTGGGAAACCGTATCTTATACAGCAGATGCTTGGAAAAGTTCACTCAGTGCGGTCGTGGCTCATTCTTACTTTCCATACTCCTGAGTGCATAGTGATGTGATCGCACATTTCAATCAGATATAGCCTCCGAGATGAGTGTATGCAGTTAGATCTGAATATACATATGATGGTACAAAGTTTAGTGTTTACTTTGTTGCTATCCTAATAAATGTTCTATAACTGATAGTTACTCTAAAAATTAGGATGGTGGTTAATTTCATTTTCAAATGACTTGAGGTCATTTATATATAACATCCCTTACAAAGTTAGAATTCGAGTAAGTTAACAAAAAAGACTGGAAATACTTGACTCATTCGTTCACTCGGGTTGGTTGGTCTAAATGGGCTTCCAGATGATCAAGAAGACTGACCAGTATCTGCCTGTTTAGTCTAAAATCACACAGACATTCGTATTTTCTGTGGATCAAGACATACGAATCCATGCACTCTACAAATTCCATAGAGGTTAAACTTCGCCTCATAAATAGATGTGGGCTTTTAAAACGGACGATCAGACATTCCAGCTGCATGCTGATAAAACTGCCAGTCCTCCCTATTTTTCTTAGAATCTAGTGGGTATTAAAAAAAATAATGTCCTGCCTTCTCGAGCTATCAAGTCAGAAAATCAGTCTCACCCCAGTGCGGGTGAGGTGCCTCAGCTCCAGGCATCCAGGCAGCAGCCTGTAAATCTTCCAGCCTTGCGCAGCCGGAGGTCCCGCAGGAAATACAATCCTCTCGGCTGGCGTCCAGCATAAGGGATATGGGACACCTGCGGCAGCCACTAGGCCCCTTTTAGCCTGGTGTCCTGCGACAGACACAGGGCGCTTCGGCCTTGTGGGGGGCTGCCTCCTGGGGAGAGCTTGATGTGGGCAACGAGGCCTTAAACCCCTGTCCCTAACTTACCATTTCTTTTTTGTGGACTATAAAATCAACCAACCCAGAAGTGTCACAATCCGATTCCTTTAAGCTCCCTGTACACGCTCCGTGTGCTCCAGGCTGGAACCTGCCTCCCTCCGCCCCATCTCCTGCACCCTTTTCACCTCACCCCTCCTCCTGCTCCCTCTTCATGCACCCTTTCTACCTGTACCCCTCCTCCTGCACCCTCCTCCTGCACCCTTCCTGCTTCACTTGTCTTTCTGCAATCCCCCTCCTGCACCCCTCCTTCTGTACCCAACACAGAGCCCTTACTCATGCAGGTCTTTCCAGAGAGATGGAGGTACTGCTTGGGGTACGCAGAGGGCAGTCAGTGAAGCAGAGGTTTACTCCCCCTCCGCCTTGCAACGTGCACGATGGAGAGAGGGTGGAGAGGAGACAAGAGAGAAGGAGCCAGGATGCGTCATCAGAAGAAATGATAAGGATATGAAGGGAAACTCACAAGGGCTGGAGCAGGACTGGGCAAAGCATTGGTCTGCACTCAGCTTTTCTGCTGATAGTTGAAGATACTACAGGCCTCTGAGGCCCAGAAGTGCAAAGATCTGGGTCCTGGTCCCAGCTCTGCCAGCATGTTCCAGGGTGACCTTAGGCTAATCACTTCCCTCCTCTGCCTTCAGACTCCTTCTCTGTAAAATGATGGGACAGGCCAGATAACCTGCAAGGTTTCTGCTGGTTCTGGAACTCTGTGCATTCCATCCTTACCCAGGGCCCACCAAGGAGAAGCCTACCTTCGCTTCTGCCAAAAGGTGATCTGCAAGGGCCAGCCCAGACTTAGGCTGATAGCTGCACAGTTATAACCCTCCAGGGGCACCTTGGGTCCAGATATAGTTAGTGTGTGACCGAGGTGCAAGGAGGCCATGCCCCCTGCCCACCACCCACACTGGTGTTATTTATGGGACGGCACGAGCATGTGCTTCATTCACAAACACAGACTCCCTTCACCTGGCCTACTAACCTTCAAACTTCAGCTCATCTGGGCTGAGCACCTTTCTTCTTTCAGTGGGGGATTCCCATTTGCTGGACTTAAATATTTTCTTTAAGGGATTGCCCTTCTCAATATTTTGGTTCCTAACTTTTGAGAGTGTTTCTACTTTTAATAAGACGGTTTCCTTTCTACTTGCTTGACTCTTCTGCTGGGAAAGATCAGAGTAACGACCTGTGCTGGTGGAATTTCAGGTCGTCCACTGATAATAAAAGCCACAATAGTAGCTGGGAAAAAAAAATGACTGTGAAAAGTCCCATCTGCCCTCCTTTCCCTGCCTTTTTTTTTGTAAATAGAGGGCAAATGTTACAGTGGGAACCATAATATTGCTCAAGTAATAAAAACATCTGGGGTTTGACTCCTTTTTTTCTGCCTGCAGATGGCATTTATTACTGTCTTGAGATTCAACATACCTGTTTTTGCCAGGCAAATGGTGTTAGGGTAGTGATGAGCTCTTCACTGCCCTCCCCCACTCTTGAACTTCTGCAGAACCTCGGTCCACATGAGTCAGGCCAGCTATGACTTGGTTAGCCTCCTCTGGTGGTTTCAAGTATCTTGGAAGCATTTTTCTCACTAGATTATGAGCTTCTGTGTATTTTTGGCCTCTCTCATCATGCACAGGGTATGGATGCTAGGCACAGAACATCTTCTTCATATCCTTCTTATCTGAGTCTCCTGACATTTGTGGAAGACATTCCCAGTCAGTGAGGGTGGTGGTGCTTCCAGAAAGCAGAGCTGGGGCTCATGGGACTCAGGGTGCTCCTCTGTTCTCCTTGCCTCACAACTCAAATCAAATTAAGGTTCAGGTAGAGAGTGCAAGAGCCCAGAACACAGTGGCCATCCCCTGCCACCCTTGACAAGAATGAGAGGGCACCGGGAAGTGTGCAGACAGCAGATCAACTGTGGTGATTCAAGAAGCCTCAAGGTGTCTGGTCTGCAGCAACCACTTGTTCCCTTTATTCCTGCCTGGTGGCTCCCTGGCCTCCCCCAAGGTGCCTCGGCACATCGGGAAGAGGGGATCTTATCATGGACCAGGGGTTCCTTTACTCCAGCTCCGCAGACCCCTGCTTCAGTGCCCTCCTTGCACAGAACAAATTAAGTGAGAATTTTCTGCCCAAATCCTTGCATATTTCTATTTTACACGTGGCACAGAGCTAACCCCATAAAACTTTTTGCATTTAGCCAAGGATACTGGGTATAGGAAAGGCTTTAGACTTCAGGCTTCAGACTTCATATGAGGGAAATGAAGCCCAGAGATGTTGAACAACTTGCCTGTGGTCACACAGCTTGTTACTTACAGAATGGGGACCAGACCTTGGCTCCCCTGCCTCTTGGCCAGCTCTCCCCGACTTCTCCCTGCTTCTGTATGAAGTGTTGTACACGTGGAGTATAACTTGGCATATAATATATCCACATGTACGTGTATACCAGCTTATGAACATCAATTTGCAAACATTGCTGCCAGGGGCCCACTGGCACGATGGAGGGAGGGCAGACACTCAGAGGTTCTGAGTTCTGGTCCCACCTCCACCTACTAGCTGGGCCCCAAGTAAGTCACTCTGCTTCTTGGGGTCTCATTTTTCTTGCTTTAGAATAAAAAGTTCATCTTTCAAGTCCCCTTCCAGCTACACCAATCTGAATTTGTTGTTCAACTGAACCACATTTAAAGAAAGCTTGTTGTTTAGAGATGTTTTATAATAAATCCTGAATCTTTTTGAAAACTGAGTAGCTACCCCATAAGTCGCTGTGTTGGTAATTTCAGATTTTCACATGTCAGTCCTTCTGGAGAGGAGCTGATACTCTAATGGTGCACAGCTTTGAACTGCACAAGGAAAGGTCTCTGGCAGAGTGTGAATGGAGGTCTATTCCATTTGTCCTCAGATAGGACATTCCTGCTGGCCTCATGAGAAGCTAGGTACACATGCTGTTGGACCCCTGTCCTCCTGCCTGTCCCTCCATGTTGGGTGCCCTGGGCAGAAAGACATGGCCTTGGGGCCTGAAGGAACAATGACAGCAGGTCCTACTCTGCTATAAGGGGCCTCAGCTTCAGTCTGGACCTCCACCCACCTGTGCCGTGGGCTGCTGACTTCACCACCAGACCCAGCCACGGCCCTTAGAGGCTTTTCAGGATACACAATCTGCATGAATGGTGACCCATGCAAATGCCCGTATGTGGTCAGTTCTGTTATTCATATTAATCAGGGGAGCTGCCTTATAAATAATTCAGAGTGGCTGCAAATCCACAAATCTTTTTCACATTGCCTGCTCTCCATAAATGTTTATTGAATGACTGAATACATTAACATACAAATGAATATTTTGCAATAGATTTTGGTATTCATATTTGCACATCTGTCTGTTGGATGTTCTGAGGATTTGCAGCAGCCCTCAAATGGGCTCACAAAATGGTGAGGCACACTGCCAAAATAGGCCCCAGAGACCAAGGAAACCAGAGCACGCCTTGGGTCCCCTGCTCCTCACCTGGTGGCAGGGAATGGGGCCATCACCACAGCCGATACAAGCCTCCCGCGTGAAACCTGTCCAGCAGAGAGCCCTGAGGCTCCCACCGCACACCATGCTTGACTCGGGTGGTTAAACACCTATTCTGGGTTTTTAACTGGCAGCACAGCTGGAAGATGTTCATGCCCTAATTTCTAGACCGTGCGACCATGTCATAGCAAAAGGACGCTGCAGATTTAATTAAAGGTTATGGACCTTACAATAGGGAGATATCCTGAATTGTCTGGGTGGGCCCACTTGAACCCCACAAACCATCGAAAGCAGAGACCTTTCTCTGGCCAGAGTCAGAGAGATGCAGCAGAAGGAGGAGTTGGAGAGACTCACATCAAGAGAAGGATTCTGTATGTTCTTGCTGGTTTAAGGAGGGAAGGGCAATGAGACAGGAATGCAGGCGCCCCTGGATGACAACCTGTGAGGAAATGGGGACTCTGGCCCTATAACCACTAGGACCTGAATTCTGCCCACAAACTCAATGAGCTTGAAGGAAGGGCCTTCCCAGAGCCTCTAGAAAGGGCTGTAGCCCTGCTGACATCTTGAATTTGGCCTGTGGGGCCCTAAGCAGAGAACCAGCTGAGCCACCCCTTGCCCCAGCTTCTGACCCAGGGGAACTGAATAATAAGTGGGTGTCAATTTAGGGCGTCAGGTTCATCGCAATTCGTTACTATAGCAGCATGTGAGTAAGGAAGTGCTGCCTTCAGCTCTTGGGGCCCTGGTTTCCTCTGTGGAGTGGAAGGGGTTGGGCCAGGGTTCTGATGCCTCTCCCAGCTCGTGAGTTCTAGGATCCACGGTCAAAAATTAATTGGGTTGATAAAAGTCCCAGGATTTGCGGAGTGAGGTAGTGGACTCAACATGACCGGGTTCGGAGAGGGGCTTTACAACTGGAAACCACACTTAGAACCTTTCTGTGTTTTGTTCCTTTTCTGTAAATAGGAATAGTGATGCTGACCTCACACGGATTTAAGGACTAAGTGGGGGAAAATGTGTGGACAAAACCTGGCTCCTAGCATTTGTCATTTTAGAAGTCCTGTCATTGTGAGTTGGCTGCCCAGAGAAATGCAAGGGCACGACTCAGCCACATTCAAGTTTCTGTCCTCCTTGTGCCTATGATGTGGGCCAGAAGAAATGACCAGGACTTGTTATGGTTCTGAGGAGCCTGACCAGCCCACAGAGCTGCAGAAGTGGCCACATTTACTCTTTCCTTTTGTGTCCAGCAGCTGGCCTGCTTGCCCACCAGTGAGAGAAGCCCACAGAATGGGGCACTGTCGTTCAGCCCGGGGCCAGGAGTCCATTTCTTTCCCTTCCAGTTAGTAGGAGCTCAGCTGGCCCAGTTCCAAGGCCGCTATTGATCTCAGGAGGTTGGAGTCATTTTTTTCTGACATTTGTGATAGTTCTAGAACTTTCCAGGTTCTCTGGTATGTATATCTCCTGGGATTTGCCATCTTGAATTCAGAAAGCTTACTGCTCCAGCTGGAGTTCACCCTATTTTACCTGTCTTGTTGACAACTCCTCTGGCAGTAAGTCAGTCATTTCTTCAAGGTGACAGGAGCCTGAGCACAGAGATGAAAAAGAAACAATAGGTCCGTACAGACCTCCTATTTCCACCGCTCCTGGTCCTCTCTGCAAAGCTCAGTAATGTTTGTGATGTCCTGCTTCCCTGGCTCCTTCTGGAAGCAGCCAGAACCAGAACCCAGCGAATGAAGAAACTCATATTATTTCCTATGCTCTGGGATAGATGTGACTAATGACCAACAAACGCTACCAATTGTCCATCTGGATAGGCCCACCTTTGGAAATGGTAGCAACAAGCCTCTTATTGACATGTAAGCTGGGGAATATCTAGCCCTTCTTCAGTCAAGCCTTGACCTTTAAAATGGCATCTATATATCCATTAGGTACATAGGTTGGAATTTTGGCTTTGCATTAGCTGAGGGACTCTTCCTTAGTTGGGTCAGTTCCTTCTCAGTGGGCCCAGTGGGGTTTAAAATGCAAGAACAGTCCAGAGAAGAGCTGAGGGAAAGTGAAACACATGAGATTAGCAGGCACTTTGCAGACTCAGAGCCAAGCACTCTAGTCAAAAACTCTGGCACCTGACAGCTGTGTGACTTTGGATAAGTTACTTACCCTTTCTGTGCCTGTGAGGGCTGTTATGAAGAGAAAAGGAATTTAAATATATAAATAGGTAAAGCATTTAGATGCTGCGCTCATGTAAGTATTAGCAGTTTGTGTAGAGTCCTAATATGGTCTTTGTACTGACCGGACTTTGCCGATCCCCTGAGCCAACCCTCTTCATCCGAACAAACCAGTGCGACGTAGGGAGGGTGAACACTGAGATTAACCTTTCCATCCAAGGTTTTCCTTCTGGTGCCTGCCACTGTGGCCCAAAGAGCATCTCTTGTGCAGAATTTATGGAGCTGGCCAGCACCGGAATCCTGCAAACCAGGTGAGGCTACTGCCTTTTCTCTTATGTACCAGGATTGCTATTCCAGATGGGCAAATTTAGAGAAAAAAAGTACATTTCTGGTACTCAGTTAAAAAAAAATGATGTCAATAGCTCTATTGGCTCAAGATCAGCAAAAGAAGAAAGGGGAAAAAAGCTTTGCCTTTCAACAAAGCAATCAAAAATGCTGAACATGTCTTCCCCCTGCAAGACTTATTTATGGGTTTCTTTTCAGAATTCCTTCCTTTGGTGGTTAAGACATGCACGAGGTCTTTGAAGTGGGCTAGACATGTTTTCTGCGTGTGTGAGCAGCTGTTTGCCTCTCTGCCAGGCTGGTTCAGATGGACCATTTTTCCCTACGGTTTCCAGTCACTGACAGAGGGATCTTGCACAGGACTTTGCACATGATTTGGTCACCGTGAACAAAGAAGGGAATTTCATAGGTGGGCCCTTGGCTCCACCGAGAGCAGCAGTCGTCAAACGCTCCTTGCAGGCAACGTTTTCGCCAAGGCTCCATGACCCCCAAGGGGCGGCACCGCCCTGGGACAGGGGACTCAGGATCCATCTGTCCTTCCTGCTGTTCCTATGCCGCTTCCAAGTCAGAAGCTGCTTCATGGCAGTTATACATATGAGCCAGCAAAGCCCACCATGTGAAAGAGGAAGCCCATATAATTGGAAGCCTTCTCCCGTTAGTTCCGAGATCCAAATGTCAGCATATTCCTCGGGGATCATGTGATGATCATGATTGTGTGTCAGTTCCAACTGATTTAACAATGATCATTCCAGTCTCTGCTTTTCTTCTCGAGGTAAAATCTACAATTCTGGAATCACAGGTTGATTAAATGTGATGATACACGAAGAAAGCGCGACCAACCCATAGTAAGAGCTTAACAAACTTTATTGTATGACTGTCATTAGCACGTGTTGCTTTACCCAGGGATTTCAGAGAAATAAAGTCTCAAAGATTGCCTCCCTTATCTGCCCATGCGGCAGCCTCTGTCTCAGCACTGCCTCTTTCCCTGGGCCTGCCAACATTCCTGATACTCTCCTGTCTCATGAAATAAAAATCCAAGGTCCCATGGTTCTGCATTCACTGTGGCTACTGTATTTTCTCCCTCCTTCGTTACGAAGTCGATATCCAAGAAATTTACTTTAACTCTTGACTTTCCCTTAGTTTTCCTCCATCCATTGATCCCCTAGTCCCAAGCTATGGCACCATTAGCCACTGGAACCATTGCTTCTTCCCACTGCCTTGTGCCGTGGTATCTGGCCCATTGTGTCCATTGGCTGCTCTGTGCCATTTGATTCTATGGCTTGGCACCATCCACGGCAGTGTCTGGAAGAGTGGTCAACTGGCCAGAGGGTTATTTCAAGAACATTGGAAATGTGGCAGAGCATTCATTAAGCAACTGAATTGTTCACTTAATTTTACTTATTTAAAATTTAAAAGCACATACTTGATTCGGTTGCTGGGAAACATTAAAAAAAGATTTATTTATTTATTTATCTGATTGAGAGAGAGAGAGAGAGAGAGAGAGAGAGAGTTGGGGCAGAGGCAGAGGGAGAGGGAGAGAAGAATCCCAAGCAGGCTCCCTGCTGGGTGGGGGACCCAACTCAGGGTTCTGTCCTAGGACCCTGAGATCATGACCTGAGCTGAAACCAAGAGTCAGACGCCCAACTGATTGAGCCATCCAGGTGCTCTTTGAACAACGTTTAAGTATGATTGGGACAACTTGGGTCTGTGAATGCAGTTTTCTCAACTGTAAATTTTATGAGATCCAGATATAGCTCACGCCTTGCTGGTAAAAATTTAGCATCTGGATTGAGATGTACAAGTGTAAAATACACACCAGCTTTCTGAGATCTGGTTTGAAACAAAGAATGTTAAGTTTCTCGGTACTTTTTATATTAATTAAAATTTGAAATCCTACAATTTTGGCTAGAGGGGGTTAAAATATGTTACTCAAGTTGGTTTCACCTACTTTGATTTTCTTCTCAGTGGAGCTACGAGAACACTGTGTCTTGCACTTTATCTCGATCTGACAGCCCTGCTGTGTGGGTCATTTGTTCCTGGAAATCCGCTCCTCCCGTGGCTTCTGAGCCCCAGCCTCTCCTCTTCCCTCTGACATGTTTCCTGAGAGTGCTGACAGTTTCCACAGCCACTTCTCAATGTTGGCGCTTCCTGGACTTCTGTCCCTTATCCCGTTCTCTTGTTACACAATCCATTTTGCTGAGTGACCACCCCCGCCTCCCCAGCCCCGTTTGCTTGAATGTGTACAACCTATAAGATTTGCAGAAGCCTCTCTGCAGGATGACTCCAGCAGAATGTCTTTCAACACCTCAAAATCTACCTGCCACAGTTCATCCCACCTTCTTTTCTTCCTTCCTCTGAATCATGACCTTCTTCCTGGATATGTCCCCCTGTGAATTGTACCATTACCATTTGTGCCGGAAACCAGGGCCAGGCCATTTCCCTCAGGGTTATGTCTATCAGATACTGAATCCCACAACTCCTCTTTACTGAATGATTTTCCTCCCTCCTCTTCTGGTCAGCATCAGGCCTGGCTGGGCTGTGTCTTCCCTGTCCTGGCTCCCTCCCCTTGTCCAGTCTCCAGATCTAGCCGTGAGGTATCTAAAACACAACCCAATGGCATTCCCTGCTTAATATCCTCCACTGGTGCCTGTTTATTAGAAAAATTGTCAAGTGCTTTTTTTGGAGGACCATGTCAATTCATTTTTAAAAATTAAGGCATAACTGGCATGTAACATTATATTACTTTCAGGTGTACAACATAATGATCCAATATTTGTATACATTGCAAAATGATTACCACAATAAGTCTAGTTTATATCCATCACCATACACATTTTGTTTTACACATTTTACACATGCTGTTGTTATTGTCATTGTGATGAGATCTAGTCTCTTGGCAGTTTTCAAATATACCATCCAGTATAGGTAACTATAATCGCCACACTGTACGTGACATCTCGGTGACTTCCTTATTTTAAAAATGGAAATTTGTACCTTTTGATCACCTTCACCCAAAATGCTTGCTTTCTTTCTTTCTTTCTTTCTTTCTTTCTTTCTTTCTTTCTTTCTTTTTCTTCTTTTTAAAAAAGATTTTATTTATTCATGAGAGACACAGAGAGAGAGAGAGAGAGAGAGAGAGAGAGGCATAGGGAGAAGGAGAAGCAGACTCTCCATGGGGAGCCCAATGCAGGACTCAATCCCAGCACCCAGGGATCATGATCTGAGCCAAAGACAGATGCTCAACCACTGAGCCACCCAGGTGACCCCCCGAATGCTTTCTGATGTGTTAGCTACCTAGCACAAAATCTGAAGAGGGACATAGGAGAATAGAGAGGCACAAGATTCGCTCCAAATTTCTGTCCTAAATCCTCAGGATAATACAGATGCCCTTAGTCTACCTCTTCATCCATATCGTCTGACCCTCCTGCACCTGCTCCCAAGTCCCTCTATGCTAACAGGTGGCCCTTAGTGACAGGCCGTTCTAGGCTTTGCCCAACGGGTTTCCTCTGCCCAGAGTTCCCCAAACTCACCTATCTACCTGGCCAGACAGATGCGGCTCTTTTCCAATGTCTTTACTGATGTGTCCCCCACCACAGGATAGAGAATTCTCCCTTTGGGCCCCTTCGTGGAGGCTTCTGTCATGTTACCTGATTATTACCATGACTTACCAACTTGGCCACCAGTAACCTCATATTAAGATTAATGTCCCAATTATGACCAGATTACAATGGATCTGATCCAGAAACTCAATTTCCCCCAAAGTCCTTGTTAGCTCTCTGAGGGGTGGTCTCTGATTAGCTAGGATTCACGTTTGCCCGTGCTCTTCTCCTCTTCTGCTCTGTGGTAAATCTCTCGGCTCCCTGTCAATCAGGGAGTCAGTCAGGGGCTATCAGGGAAGGGAGATAGCCTGGAAGCATGAGGATAATGAAAGGTGCAAGGTCTGCAGAGAATTTTAAAAGACTGATAAAATTGACCAAAGTTAGTCTATCATCAGTACTAGCAACTCTACACAGTGGCAGAAATAGACTATTCCTTCTTACCAGGGTGGCCCTCTCTCACTGTAGGATCATCTGTCTTTTCAACTTAAAGCATTTTTCATCTTAGCTTATCCCACTGTCTTGTAATTTCTGGTTTACTTCACTTCTCTACATCATTAATTAGATTATATATAGTGGTTGTTGTTGGTGGTGGTCAGCATTTTTGGTGGTGTTGCTTTAAAAAATTAAAAAATTAAAATATAATTAACATGTAGTGTTATATCAGTTAAAGGTGTGCAATAGAATGATTAAACAATTCTATACATTGCACAGTGCTCATCAAGATAAGTGTACTCTTAATCCCTTTCACCTATTTCATACATCCCCCCACCCACTTCCCCTTTTGCAACCATCAGTTGTTCTCTATATTTAAGAGTCTATTTTTTTTGTTTGTCTCTTTTTTCTTTGTTTTGTTTCTTAAATTCCACATCTGAGTGAAATTGTATGCGAGCTGTATATCTCTGACTAACTTATTTCATTTGGCATTATACCCTCTGGATCCATCCATGTTGCCGCAAATAGTAAGATTTCCTTCTTTTTTGTGGATGAGTAATATTCCATACTGTATATATGCCATATCTTCATTATCAATGTATCTATGGATGGACAGTTGGGTTGGTTCCATATCTTGGCTGCTGTAGATAATATTGCAATAAACATGGGAGTGAATATATCTTTTCAAATTAGTGTTTTCATTTTCTTTGGGTAAATACCCAGTAGTAAAATTACTGGATCATATGGAATTTCTATTTTTAAGTTTTTCAGGAAGCTCCATATTGTTTTCCACAGTATCTCCACCAGTTTGCATTCCCACCAAGAGTGCACAAGAGTTCCTTTTTCTCCACATCCTCCCCAACACTTGTCAACTCTTGTGTTTTTTATTTTAGTCATTCTGACAGCCATGAGATGATATCTCCTCATGGTCTTGATTTGCATTTCCCTGATAATTAGTGAGGTTGAGCATCTCTTCATGTGTCTGTTGACCATCTGTATGTCTTCTTTGGAAAAATGTCTGTTCATATCTTCTGCCCATTTCTATTTGGATTACTTGCTTGCTTGTTTGTTTGTATTGGTGTTGAATTGTGTAAGTTCTTTATATATTTTGGATATTAACCCCTTATAACATACATGATTTACAAATATCTTCTCCTATTTGGTTGGTTGTCTTTCTGTTTTGTCGATGATTTACTTCACTGTGTAAAAGCTTTTTATTTTGGTGTAGTTCCAATAGTTTAATTTTGCTTTTGTTTCCCTTGCCAAGGGAGACATATCTAGAAATGTGTTTACTATGATTAATATCAAAGAGATTACTGCCTATGTTTTCTTCTAGGAATTGTATGGTTTCAGGTCTTGTATTTAGGTCTTTAATCCATTTTGAGTTTATTTTTTGTGTATGATATAAGAAAGCAATCGAGTTTCATTCTCTTGCTTGAAGCAGTCCAGTTTTCCTAACACCATTTGCTGAGGAAACTTTTTCCCATTGTATTTTCTATCCTTATTGGAAATTAACTGACCAAATAAGTGTGGGTTTATTTCTGGGCTCTCTGTTTTGCTCCATTGATCTATGTGCCCGTTTGTGTGCCAGTACCATACTTTTAAAATTACTATAGCTTTGTAGTACATCTTGAAATCTAGACCATATTTTTTCAAGATAGAAGCTGAACTCTATATTTATCATTTTTCAAGGCCAATATAGCGTCTACAACAAAGAGAATGTGAAAAATTTGCTGAATTGATAAATCAATGGATTTCCTCAATTTACCAGAGTATCCTGTGACAGGAAATCCTTTGTCCAAAAAGCAAGTGGTAAGAAAACAAATTCATAGTAGGGATTTATTTAAAATAGCCCTTTAAAGCATAGTCTATTAGAGATCCAGCCAGTAGTTTATACCTAGCTTTTGTTTTTATGATATTGGAAAGGAATTGTTGCATACAGAATATAAATTTGAAGCCCTTTGAAATCTTAGATCAGTAGTGGAAAATGTGATTATTTCATTCATTACTGTTTATTGCTTAGCATGTACTAGGCCAGTGTTATAGAGTAAAGCAGGAAAATGGACCAATATATTTTATTGAAATTTTCAATGATGACAGTAAAATTGATATAGTGAATACTGAATTTATAGGAAAGCTCAGTTAACCAGACAGGGAATTTTGCAAGGGTTTCCTGGGATAATGTCACGTATTCCCCCAGTACAGTGATGCTCCAGCTTCATTCATCATGGTGTCTTGGACACTTCAATCAACTAATGAAAATAAAAACCACCACACTCTCAGGCAATCTATTGATTTCTGGGTCCTTTTGGTATTCATAACAGAGATCAGAAAGTTTTTACCTATCTGGACAGATTTTATTCATCATTGTGTGTGTGTGTGTCATACATATATGCAGAAGAAAGACTTGCTAGATTTCATCAACCAGAGCCTTTAAGGAACACATGAGATGTCTTCTTTTTTAGAGGAAGTCCTGGTGTATGTTGCCTTTTATCTGAGCCTGAGATGGCCCTGCATTAGTGCAGAGTGGGATAAACCACCATTCAAATTGTGTGGATGAATTATGGAGGGGTCAGGAGTTACTTTGGCTTAATGATTTTTTTTTTAAGAGAGAGAGAAATTGGGGAGGGACAGAGGAAGAGAGAGAATCAATCCTAAGTAGGCTCCATATCTAGTGAGAAGTCCAACACGGGGGCTTGATCTCACGACCCTGAGATCATGACCTGAGCTATAATCAAGAGACAGACGCTTAACTGACTGACCCACACAGGTGCCCCTGGTTTAATAATTTAAAGCCACACATTAGAATAGTAGAAGGCGATCTGCTCTGAAAGCCTGTCCACAGTTTTTTAGACAAGTGACAAGATGTGAATCTCAGTGTGTCAATAGTATTAGTGTATTTTGGGGTGAGGTTTGCTGCCTGAGTGAGAAATAAGGGTATTTTACTATGGTTACATGTCTCTAAAAAGTTTCATGCAAGTTTCTGTGAAATAGGACCCAGTAGACAATATTAAAGAAGACTTTTCAAAATAGGCTTTGGCCTACCGATTGGACCTTAACCTAAGTCTGGCTTCAGTCCTATTGAAATTAGGTTTTCCTTTTGGGCTCTATCTATGTGATGTGAACTGCAGAGAGACTAGCAAGCATCTGAAGTCAGGTCAAACCATTTATATGGGTAAATGGGGTGAAAAAATATACAGTTTGCCATAGGAGATATTTGTATGGGACTTGGAAGGAGTGAATTAGTGGCTGTTTTTATGCTCAGTAGGTCATAGCAGGGCAGACACCGTAGTGTGGATGGAGCGCGCATCCCTGGCCTGCTGGCTGACATTGTGGGGTGGAGCAGCAGTCAGGTCTGAACAGCTCTGGCTTCTGTGCATCTCCTCTTCTGTATCCGATTTACTCTGCAGGTCACCCATGTCATCATGGCTGGAGGACGCAGTGAGAGACAGATCTTCTGTCCTTCTTCCCTGCTAGGGGCTGGCCTGCTGACCTCCTGCCCGCCAAGCACCGGGCTCAGAGGTAGCCACTCACACAGGCACCTCATCTAGCTCCCAGCATGGTGGATGGGCTATTCTCTGTAATAAAGCCCGTATTCCACAGCACTCAATGTGGTCTGGGGCGCCGATTGCACTCTGGCTGAAACAGGAGTTAGTTCCCTGTTTCTGAGATGAGAAGGACTTGAAGGAAGAAGGTTGGCCGCTCTCCTCCATGCCAAAGACCACCGAACAGGAGTGTCGCTCTGGGACACAGTGAAGTGGTGACGTTAGGCCTCGGCTGCATTCCCCCAGAGACTTTGGGGGCATCTGCCTTGGAGAACTTTGGAAACAGTGGGCTCTGCTCTTTCTGCTACGGTGGCATTGCTGGAAGGCAGAAGAATGAAAGCTTCCCAGCAACTTCTGATGGAAGAGAGCTGTGGTAGATGAGCAGTGACCAAGGAGGCTGAAACCCAGTTCTGGCCTCAGCCCCATCTACCACTGTGGGTGGTTTGACCTCTGGCAACTTGTTTAATCTCCCTACCACCCAGGGAGGGATCAAAATATTGGGGAAATAGCGATTCCTATGTTATTGGCTGTTTGAACGATGAAGCAACCCGATTTTTGTTTAAATGCCCCGCAATCCACAGTGTTACACAAGTGTTATTTTTATTGGTGTGCCCATTAAAATAGTAAATTGGATTTGTATTTCTCGATCTCTAACAATGGAATAAAAGAAATCAATGAGTTGAAAGTCAAACTGTCCTCAAAACAACCCATGAAAGATGACTTTGCCCCCTAGTGATACTGTGACAGGTATGGTAGGCAGGCAGGCCAGGCCCAGGTGGCAACTAGACTGTGTACCAACAGAAATCAGAAGACACCAGCAGTCAGGGATGAACATAAATAGATCCTTGTGAAGCAGAAGAGATCTTCACCACCTTAAAGTACCAGAAACTGTTCCCTCCACAGGCTGTCCCCATTCCCATGGCAGAAGGAATGGGATTTTCAAATGTCTTAAAAAATTGAAAGACCAAATTCAACAGGGCTCCTGCATGGAAATTTCTACCAGGATATGTCTCTCAAAGACTCAATCTCATTGCAATACCATTTCAAAATAGCTGAATTCATAAGCATCTACTGTACAGTCTTGAACTCATCTCATTTTGGAGGTGTTCTGGGAAAAGTTTGACATTTAACGGGAGTAGCTATGATCGGAAGTCTTTAGGTCAGCACCCTGGAGCATTGAATTTTTTTCGTGACTGTTTTGTGGAGAACGTCTAGTAAAAATTATTCATCTTCTTAAAGGCCCATCTGTCAGGGCAGGAACATTTTTTGCCTCTGTGGGTAGGCACAATGATGTCCCAGCTAGCATGACAGTCACGGAATGAGCTGGTTTACAAAATGCTGAGACTGGGGAGAGAGAGAGAGAGAGAGAGAGAGAGAGAGAGAGAGAGAAGAGCAAGAGCTCAGGGTGGTCCTGGCAAGATGCCCCTGGAGGTGGGTCAGGAGGTGGGGGAGGCTGCTGGCTTGGATCCACCAAGGTTGGCACCCATCCTCTCAGAACCAGAGTCCATGGCCTCACAAGGGGGCTCAGATGTAGCTGTGGCCACTGCTCCCATCTTGGGGGAGGAGTTTTGACAGGTGTAGGCTGGGGAGATCGAGGGTCAGGCAGGTGGATACCCTTGATTGGCAGGGAGGTGGGGTGCGGTGGGGGATGAGGCCCTAGAGGCATTCTCCCTTTCTGTCCAGAATTGCCCTGCTGAGAAGTTCCCCAGAATATCTAAATATTTCTAGGCGAGCCTGAGGTAGAAACTCTGAAGACCTACACTTTGCTGGTGGTAGGGTCATAGTAAATATTTACCATCAGATTTGTTTACTCTGGTATGAAGACAATCCTGTTTCACCCCCATGCCATTCTAGTGGATTTTAATTTACTTCTTGTCATAGAAATGCAGATGGTCACCAGGTTCGCTGATTATTTTTAGTTACTCAAGACACATTTCTTTCACTTTGCCATTTAAAAAATAAGTTCTCAAAAAAAAATAAAATAAAAAATAAGTTCTCAAGTTCAGTTGAGGGGGACTTTCATCCTAAAATGCACAATATAATGAAAGGAAATTGCTCAATCTACTGTTGATGCATGTGAACACTGTAGATGAGATGGTACAAAGGAGCTTTTCCCCACCCGACCCCCATGGCTAACCATCACCTCTCTGCCATCTTCCCAGAGGGGTCCCACGGGGTGTGGATGTAGAGAGGGATGAAGGGGAGGAGGGGGAACAGTCTAACAGGGAAGAAGAAAGGAAAGAGACAAGATGGAAGAAGAAATAGATAACAACACAGAGGCGTAAGGGGAGAACAGGTGGGAAGGGGGTTATTTACAGGTGGGTGAGTGTGGCAGAGGCTACAGAGAGGGTTCTTGACTGTTTTTTCAGCTCTGTAAAGAAATCTGGCACACCATGAAATTCTTTGTTTCTCCAAAAGCAATCAAATCAAAAAACAAGCACACAAGAGCATGACTTAGCCACACTCCCTACCACCACTCCAGATACAGAGTGGAGTTGCCCGTGGCTGCGGGAGATGGGGTAGCCGAGGGACATGGGGCTATTAGCTATTAATCTCTTTCCTGGGAACTTAAGGCCTCTCCCAGAGCTCACAGGCTGAAGGGAGAGGGGAGCAAAGTTATGATCCAGCCTCTGTGCATCAGAGCTGGACATTCTGCCAAGAACCAGCTTTCTTGTTGGGCTGCATGTTAAACAAAATTGGGTTCTGGGACCAGTGGCTGTGAGGGACAGGTGACCAGAAGGTAGACAGGCTCTTGAGGAACCCCACGGGCAGATGTGGATTTGCTTAGTCCTTGAGCACTTACCACGTGCTTGGCAGGGTCACCAGTGGTCAGTGTGTTTTCCCTTTGGACCCCCCACCCTCACCCCCATGACCTGCTGGCAGTGGCTGCTGCCACATGTTAAGCCCAAATGGAGCCAGACCTGGTATTTGTCTGGTTTGGACTGTCCTGGTTGCTGGCCTGGAAGACAGGTTTTGGGGCTGCCTGAGGCTTGCAGTGCTTGAATACAAGGGTGAACCAGCAAGGTGGTGGCCCCAGCAGAACCAGTACAATCACAGCTGAATGCTGTTGAGAAGAATCCCACCACCATCCCAATGCAGGAGTGAGTGGTCTTTGCCGAGTTGATGGTTCACTTTAAACTGGATTTGCCATCGGATTCCTCGGAAGGCAAAATATTATCAGAAGATCAAGCAGCATGTCCCCTCTGCTCTGGCCAAAGCAGAAACCCCCAGCTCTGCAGCATCCTTATTCCTTTCTCCCATGTAGCAGTGGGGCAGGGGGAAGGTGGGTGCTTTGCTTAGTCTCACTCTGATGTGATGGGCTGTGACCAACAGCGGTACCTGCTGTAAAAGAAACGTCTGGAAACGGTCATGTTGTGCTCTCTGGATGGTATGACACAGGCCAAAAGACTGCCCTTGTCCACCATCAGTTTGTCTCTGAGACACCAGTGAGCCAAACTGGGGTCCCCAGAGGCCCTGGTTCTGAGGCTGAACTCCCATGGTCACATGGATCACCTGCTCCTGATAACTGGATTTGAGGACGCTCTCCGGTGTTCAGTTATAGAGGCCTCTGATAAAGCCAAGCTACGTTGCTGCTGAGCTCATGCTCATCCGCAGAGGGTGTTTATAGCTTTACAAGTCCAAGTCTGTGCTTATCCCTCTGGGTAATAAGGAACCGATAAGATCGTCTTGTGGGAGTGGTCCCGAGCCACCAGTATTGTTCTCCTGCACTTAAACGGCCTGGTGTTTGTGACATGGAACTTTGGACCACAGCTGGGTTCCACATGTTCCCTGCTTGGAGAACATGATCTCCTGTCCCTGAGGATGAGGCCCTCTGGGGAGGAGGTACATAGAGCACTCGGGCAGCAGGAAAGGAGACAGCCCTGTGTTCTCGGCCCCGGCTCTTACCCAGTGGCTGCTGGAGGGGGGCCTTGGGGGCTAGGAGATGTAGGGCACATCCTGGCCTCGAGGAGAGAAGCAAATTCACCTCCCAGGGCCCAACCCCACTTCTCAACCCTTCTCCTCCCTGCCTTCCCACCCTCTCTTTCCTGCTCATCTGGGTTTCTCTTCTCCTCCTCCTCTTTCTGGGCTTTCTCCAACTTTCCTGGCACATGATTTCCATGTGCTCCTCTCCCTGTGCTCTGCCCCACTCTGTGATGTCAGGGTCCATCCCACCCCATTCCTGTTCTCAGGGCCCCTAGACCAGCCCCACTGCCGGTTGCCCTCTCCGAGCCTGTGGCCAACTCTTTTGCTAGCCCAGAGGGCTTTCTGTGGAGCCTTAGCTTCTTTGGAACTCATGACAAAACAGGTTCTGTAAGGATTAGTGAGGCACCGGCTTTTATGCAATAATAGCTAATCCCTTGTTTTCATAACAGGGTTGGAAGAATCTGTTTCTTGTTTCTCCAGATTGTTTGTTGATTCCAAATAGCTGCAGTGCCTGTGGCAGTGACGGTTCAATTCCATCCATGACTCATCGGTCCCCCTGTGTCTGCCTCACAGTGACACCTGCGAGCTGGGGGGGCTGACTGTCCTCTGCCACTCAGCTGTCCCCAGTCCTGGATACATGTGGAAATCACCAGGAGCTTAAAAAATACTAATGCCTGGTCCCACCCCAAGCCTTCTGATTTAAGTGGTTTGGATGGTGGCCTGGGGATTGAGATTTTTAAAACTATCTCCTGGTGCTTCTCATATGCAGCCATGAAGAAAACCACTGCTTTATGTGAATTCAGGAAAGGCTGGAGGCCACAGTGGGGCAGGGGCCCATCATGGGATGGGTGATCAGATCCTTTGTGTTCTTGAACAGCATCATAGGAGTCCTGTCTCCCTAGGAGAGGTACATCTTGGTCTTCCTCTCTTTTGTTCACTCAGCAAACATGAGTTGGGATGCAAATAAGTGTCAGGCATTAGATGAGACCCATGGAGAAGACATGGAGGCAGCTGTCACAGAACTTACCAGCTCTGGGGAAAGCTGAGTTGGAAAGAGGTAATTGGGAACATCTTGGCATACCTATTTTAATAGAGATTGTATTGCTCAGTGGAAGGAAGGACTAACTTGGCATGCATGTGTTGGGGGTAGGGTTATAGAATGCTTTTTAGAAGTTATAATACTTATTTGACAGCTGAGGGGTTTAGCACAAGTTGTGTGCTCTCCGTTACCCAAAGGTAGGGAGCAATAAGACGTCAGTTCCCTCAAGCTCTTCAGATGGGTCTAAATAGGCTTCTCTCTCCATAGCTAAGGAGATGTCCTCACATTGCATTATGAGATATTAGATATTACCTGGAGAATTAAAATGTTTGTACCTACTGTCCCATGGATCTGATGCTCAGGCTCTTGGAGTATGCGTTAGCTCATTGTGACTGGACATGTGGCCTGTAGACCAGTTGTGGCAGCATCACCTGGAAATACCCTAAATCTACTGAGTCTGGATCTCCAGTGGTTGGGTCAGGAGTTTGTATCTGATGAGCTCTGGAGGCCATTCTTATGAGTGCCAGAGTCTGAGAAGCCCTACTAGAGGCCACTGACTCAGTTCCTGGTAGGGTAATGTGGTAGGTTTCATTGTTATTCCCAATTTTTCACCCTCTTGATATCCACACCTCTCGGTCCTGGGACTCTGCAGTTCTTCCTACTGGAGTAGGAGTGTATTCTCCTGCCCTGATGGTGCTGGGTTGGCAGTGATGATCTTGGGCAATAGAAAGTGGGAATGACAGGGTGCTAGTTTTGAGCCTAGGCCTTGGGAAGGAATTTCATGATTCTATTTACTCCTCTGGGAGCTTCCAACTTCTGCATGGAAAAAAATTTAATTAGGTAGCTGCTATGTCTCCAGGCTAGGCTGCAGAATGACCACATGGAACAGAGCTTCTGCAGCTGACCTGGAGACTGTAGCCCAGAGCAGAATTTCCTCAGCTTACCGTAGATCTTTGATTTTGAGAATGAAAGCATAGTATTATTTGCCACTGCGTTCTGGGATGGTTTGTTATGCTGCATCAACTGACTGATACAGCTGACTGAGGCAAGTTTTTATATATCTACACACACAGAGCACCCCAGAGGTGAGGCTATTGGTAGAAGGAGGTCAGGTCAGCAGTCTGGTCTGGGGTTAGGGGCCAGGGGAGGCTGTTTGTGCACTGGGGCTTGGAGGCTCTTGGCTTCATGTGTTCTCAGTGGCTGTCCCTGAAGCTCCCTGATTCATTCTCCTGATATGATCTATTCAGATCCCTAAGAAAATTTGATGAGCTATGCCATAGACCCTGAGAGCCACCATTATCTCTCACCTGAGTTATTACAATGACTTCTCAATAGATTTCTCCTTGCTTCTACACATTTCTCCTACTGTCTCCCCTCACTGGAGCAACCAGATCTCTCCTTTTTTTCCCCATTTGTTTTTATTGAAGTTCAATTTGCCAACATATAGTATAACACCCAGTGCTCATCCCATCAGGTGCTCTCCTCAGTGACTGTCACCCAGTTACCTCTACTCCCCACTCATCTCCCCTTCTGCAACCCTTTGTTTGTTTCCCAGAGTTAGGAGTTTCTCATGGTTTCTCACCCTCTCTAATTTTCCCCACTCAGTTCCCCTCCTTTCCCTTATAATTCCTTTCACTATTTCTTATATTCCTGTATTAGTGAAACCATGTGATGATTGTCCTTCTCCGATTGACTTACTTGACTCAGCATAATATCCTCCAGTTCCATCCATGTCGAAGCAAATGGTAGGTATTCGTCCTTTCTGATGGCTGAGTAATATTCCATTGTACATAGAGACCACATCTTCCTTATCCATTCATCTTTCAGTGGACACAGAGGCTCATTCCACAGTTTGGCTGTTGTGGACATTGCTGCTATGAACTTTGGGGTGCAGGTGCCTCGGTTTTTCACTGCATCTGTATCTTTGGGATAAATCCACAGTAGTGCAATTGCTGGGTCGTAGGGCAGGTCTATTTCTAACTCTTTGAGGAGCCTCCACACAATTTTCCAGAGTGGCTGCACCAGTTCACATTCCCACCAACAGTGCAAGAGGGTTCCCCTTTCTCCACATCCTCTCCAACATTTGTTGTTTCCTGTCTTGTAAATTTTCACAATTCTCATTGATGTGAGGTGGTAGCTCATTCTGGTTTTGATTTGCATTTTCCTGATGGCAAGTGATGTGGAGCATTTTATCATGTGCTTGTTGGCCATGTATATGTCTTCTTTGGTGAAATTTCTGTTCCTGTCTTTTGCCCATTTCATGATTGGATTGTTTGTTTCTTTGCTGTTGAGTTTAATAAATTCTTTATAGATCTTGAATACCAGTCCTTTATCTAATATGTCATTTGTAAATATCTTCCCTTATTCTGTAGGTTGTCATTTAGTTTTGTTGACTGTTTCTTTTGCTGTGCACAAGCTTTTTATCTTGATTAAGTCCCAGTAGTTCATTTTGGCTTTTGTTTCCCTTGCCTTCATAGCTGTATCTTGCAAGAAGTTGCTGTGGCCAAGTTCAAAAAGGGAAGTTGCCTGTGTTCTCCTCTAGGATTTTGATGGATTCCTGTCTCACATTTAGATCCTTCGACCATTTTGAGTTTATCTTTGTGTCTGGTGTAAGAGAATGGTCTCGTTTCATTCTTCTGCCTGTGGCTGTCCAATTTTCCCAGCACCATTTATTGAAGAGACTGTCTTTCTTCCAGTGGATAGTCTTTCCTGCTTTGTCAAATATTAGTTGATCATAGAGTTGAGGACCCATTTCTGGGTTCTCTATTCTGCTCCATTTATCTATGTGTCTGTTTTTGTGCCGGTACCACAAGGCACAAGATGTCTTGATGATGACACCTTTGTAATACAGCTTGAAATCCAGCATTGTGATGCTCCCAGCATTGGTTTATTCTTTTTGAATATTCCCCTGGCTATTTGGGGTCTTTTCTGATTCCACACAAATCTTAAGATTATTTGTTCCAACTCTGTGAAGAAAGATCATGGTATTTTGACAGGAATTGCATTGAACATGTAAGTTGCCCTGGGGAGCATAGACATTTTCACAATATTTATTCTTCCAATCCATAAGCATGAAATGTTTTTCCATCTCTTTGTGTCTTCCTCAATTTCTTTCAGAAGTGTTCTGTAGTTTTTAGGGTATAGATCCTTTACCTCTTTGGTTAGGTTTATTCCTAGGTATCTTATGCTTTTGGGTACAGTTGTAAATGGGATTGACTCCTTAATTTCTGTTTCTTCAGTCTCATTGTTAGTGTATAGAAAGGCCACTGATTTTTGGGCATTGATTTTGTATTTTGCCACACTGCTGAATTGTTGTATGAGTTCTAGCAATCTTGGGGTGGAGGCTTTTGGGTTTTCTATATATCATGTCATGTCAGTATCATGTCATCTGAGAAGAGGGAGAGTTTGACTTCTTCTATGCCAATTTGAATGCCTTTTTATTTCTTTTTTGTTGTCTGATTGCTGAGGCTGGGACTTCCAGTACTATGTTGAATAGCAGTGGTGAGAGTGGGCATCCCTGTCGTGTTCCTGATCTTAGGGGAAAGGCTCCCAGTGCTTCCCCATTGAGAATGATATTTGCTGTGGGCTTTTCGTAGATGGCTTTTAAGATGCTGAGGAATGTTCCCTCTATCCCTACACTCTGAAGAGTTTTGATCAGGCATGGAGGCTGTATTTTGTCAAATGCTTTCTCTGCATCTATTAAGAGGATCATATGGTTCTTTCTCTCTCTGTTTTTTTTTCTCTTGTTGATGTGATCTATCACATTGATTGCTTTACGAGTGTAGAACCACCCTTGCATCCCGGAGATAAATCCCACTTGGTCATGGTGACTAATCCTCTTAATGTATTGTTGGATCCTATTGGCTAGTATCTTGGTGAGAATTTTTGCATCCATGTTCATCAGGGATATTGGTCTATAATCTCCTTTTTGGTGGGGTCTTTGTCTGGTTTTGGAATCAAGGTAATGCTGGCCTCATAAGACAATTTTGGAATTATTCCATCCCTTTCTATCCTTTGAAACAGCTTTAGTAGAATAGGTATTATTTCTTCTTGAAACATACTATAGAATTCCCCTGAGAAGCTATCTGGCCGGGGACTTTTGTGTCTTGAGAGATTTTTGATGACTGCTTCAGTTTCCTTGCTGGTTATTGTCCTGTTTTCAGGTTTTCTTTTCTTTCTTTCTTTCTTTCTTTCTTTCTTTCTTTCTTTCTCCTTCTTTTTCTTTTTCTTCTTCTTCTTCTTCTTCTTCTTCTTCTTCTTCTTCTTCTTCTTCTTCTTCTCTTCTTCTTCTTTCTTTTTTTCTTTAGAGGAGTCTCATTTATTTGTTGCACAAAGATCACAAGGTAATATATAATTGGAGAAAGACTTTTTGGTTTTTATTTATTTATTTATTTTTGTATATTTTTTAGTTGGAGTTTGATTTGCCAACATATAGCATAATACCCAGTGCTCATCCCATCAGGTGCCCCCCTCAGTGCCTGTCACCCAGTCATCCCAACCCCCTGCCCACCTCCCTTTCCACAACCCCTTGTTCGTTTCCCAGAGTTAGGTGTCTCTCATGTTCTGTCACCCTCACTGATATTTTACACGCATTTTCTCTCCTTTCCCCTTTATTCCCTTTCACAACTTTTTATATTCTCCAAATGAATGAGACCATATAATGTTTGTCCTTCTCCAATTGACTTACTTCACTCAGCGTAATATCCTCCAGTTCTATCCACTTTGGAGCAAATGGTGGGTATTTGTCATTTTTCATGGCTGAGTAATATTCTATTGTATACATAGACCACATATTCTTTATCCATTCATCTGTCAATGGACACTGAGGCTCCTTCCACAGTTTGGCTATTGTCGACATAGCTGCTTTAAACATTGGGGTGCAGGTGTCTGTTCAGGTTTTCTATTTCTTCCTGTTCCAGTTTTGGTAATTTATGGTATTCCAGAAACACATCCGTTTCTTCTAGATTGCTTAATTTGTTGGCATATAGCTGCTCATAATATGTTTTTAAAATTGTTTGTATTTCCTTGGTATTGGTTGTTATCTCTCCTCTTTCATTAGTGGTTTAATTAATTTGAGTCTTTTTTCTTTTTAATAAGGCTGGCTAATGGTTTATCCATCTTATTAATTCTTTCAAAGGACCAGCTCCTGGATTTTTTTATCTGTTCTACAATTCTGGTCTCTATTTCATTGAGTTCTGCTCAAATATTTATTATTTCCCTTCTGCCTGGTGTAAATTTTACTTGCTGTTCTTTCTCCAATCCCTTTAGGTGTGAGGTTAGCTTGTGTATTTGAGTTTTTTTCCAATTTTTTGAGGGAGGCTTGTATTGCAGTGTATTTCCCTCTTAGGACCACTTCTGCTGTATCCCAAAGATTTTGAATGGTTGTATCTTCATTTTCATTAGTTTCCATGAATTTTAAAAATTCTTCTCTAATTTCCTGGTTGACTCATTCATCTTTTAGTAGGGTGCTCTTCAACTTTCATGTGTTTCAATTTCTTCCAAATTTCTTCTTGTGATTGAGCTCCATTTTTAAAGCATTGTCATTTGAAAATATGCAGGGGATAATCCCAATCTTTTGGTATCTGTTGAGACTTGATTTGTGACCCAGTATGTGGTCTATTCTGGAGAAAGTTCCATGTGCACTTGAGAAGAATGTGTATTCAGTTGTGTTCAGATGGAAAGTTCTGTATATATCTGTGAAGTCTATTTGGTCCAGTGTATCATTCAAGGCTCTTGTTTGTTTGGTGATGTTCTGCTTAGAATATCTGTCATTTGCTGAAAGTGCCGTGTTGAAGTCTCCTACTATTAGTGTATTATTATCTAAGTATCTTTTTACTTTGGCTAATTGCTTGATATACTTGGCAGCTCCCACATTAGGGGCATAAATATTCATGATTGTTAGGTCCTCTTGTTGGATAGACCCTTTAAGTATGATATAGTGTCCCTTTTCATCTCTTACTACAGTCTTTGGGATAAACTTTAATTTATCTGATATGAGGATTGCTACCCCGGCTTTCTTTTGAGGACCGTTTGAATGGTAAATGGTTCTCTACCCTTTTATTTTCAGGCTGAAGGTGTCCTTGGGTCTAAAATGAGTCTTTTGTAGGCAGCAAATAGATTTTTTATTCAGTCTGAAACCTTGCATCTTTTGATGGTATCATTTAGTTGATTCATGTTCAGAATAACTATTGAAAGATATGAATTTAGTGTCATCATATTACCTGTTTAGTCCCTATTTTTTGGATGTTTCTTTGGGCTCCCTCTTTCTTTTACAGGGTTCCCCTTAACATTTCTTGCAGAGCCAGTTTGGTGGTCACATATTCTTTCAGTTTCTGCCTCTCTTGGAAGCTCTTTATCTCTCCTTCTATTCTGAATGAGAGCCTTGCTGGATAAAGTATTTTTGGCAGCATGTTCTTCTCCTTTAGGACACTGAATATATCCTGCCAGCCCTTTCTGGCCTTTCAGGTCTCTGTGGGGAGGTCTGCTGTTAATCTGATATTTCTCCCCATATAAGTTAAGAATCTCTTGTGTCTTGCTGCCTTCAGGATTTTCTCTTTATCTTTTAAATTTGCAAGTTTCACTATTAAATATTGAGGTTTTGAACAGTTTTTATTGATTTTTTTGGGGGGTCCTCTCTATCTCTTGGATCTGAATGCCTGTTTCCTTCCTCATATTTGGGAAGTTCTCACCTATGATTAGTTCAAATAAACTTTGAGGTCTTCTCTCTCTCTCAGCCTCTTCTGGAATCCTAATTAGACGTATATTCTTCCTTCTGAGGCTATCATTTATTTCCCTAAGCCTTTCCTCATGGTCTCTTAATTGTTTTTCTCAGCTTCCTTCCTCACCATCAACTTGTCTTCTATGTCACTCACTCTGTCTTCCACCTCATTAACCCTAGCAGTTAGAACCTCCAGTTTGGATTGCATCTCATTTAATTGATTTTTAATTTTGGCCTGATTAGATCTCAATTTTGCAGTAACGAAGTCTCTAGTCTCTAGTCTCTTTATGATTTTTTCCAGAGCCACTAGTAGCTTCTGAATTGAATTTCTGACATCATATATATTTTTTAAATTTTTATTTATTTATGATAGAGAGAGAGAGAGAGAGAGAGAGAGAGAGAGAGAGGCAGAGACACAGGCAGAGGGAGAAGCAGGCTCCATGCACCAGAACCCGATGTGGGATTCGATCCCAGGTCTCCAGGATCACACCCTAGGCCAAAGACAGGCGCCAAACCGCTGTGCCACCCAGGGATCCCTGATATCATATTTAAATCCAAATTCTGTAACTCTGTGGCAGAGAGTATTGTTTCCAGTTCTTTTTTTTTTTTTTTTTTGTGGTGAATTCTTCCTTCTAGTCATTTTGTCCAGTGCTAAGTGGCTGTATGGGCGGGCTGAGTCAAAAATATCAACCACGACCTAAGTAAAACCACCCTAGGTAATTCTGAAGAGGTCAGAGACCAGAAAATAAAAGAAAATAAGAACAGAACAGAATAAAATAAAGGGACCATTAAAGTGAAAAACAAATTTTAAAAAAGTAGTACAAATAAAAAGCCAAAAACCAAAAACAAAGAAGATAAAAGAAAAAGTGAAAAAAAAAAAGGTAAAGAAAAGAGGGAAAAAAAAAAACGGGGTGGGGGATGGTGGTGGTGAGGAAGTGGTGTGGAGAGAGAATGTAGTCTACCTGAGGGGTTCTAGAGGGTGATCTTCTTGGTTCTGAGTGTATTTTGTTCCATATGTTAGAAGATACTCAGTCCCAAATTTATATAAACCAGCAATACTTATAGAAAGCCCCAACATTGACCAGAAAAACATAAAGAAAATAAAAGAGGTGGGCAGAATAGGAAAGAAGAGAGAACATAATCTCACAGAATGAACCAACACAGTATTTCACTTGGTTCTGGATGTATGCTGGTTGTGTTTTAGAAGGTACAAACTTCCACTTTTGTAAAACAAAACAAGGCAGAAAAAACAAAAAAACAATACCCATATCTCATATATCTACCAAAATTAAATTGAATACGTTGAAGGGAATCCAGAAGTGTAAAATATATCTAAGACACCTAATTGTAGAAATATGAAAGTCAAAAAGGAAAAGTCTTAAAATTGAAGAACTGGTAAAATATTGTAGTTAAGATGGGAAAAGAGAAAAAATATTGAAAATTTTAGTCTGATATAAAAAGAGTCATAATGGAAAAAGGAAAAAAGAAAAAGAAAGAAAAAAAGGACCCTCTAGTTCTATATACTATTTTCCCTCAGTCCTAGAGCTTTCCAGCTCTGCTTGGTCGAGAATTTGCTCTTCCCCTGTTCTTCCAGCTGGTCCTCTCGGGGAGGGGCCTGCTGTGCTGATTCTCATGTGTGTGTACCTGGGTGGAGTGTGAGCTGTTTACCCTGTGAGGCTTCTGTTCCCTGGTGGCCCTGCCCCATCCCAGGCACAAGGTGAAACAATGAGGAAAAATAACAAGAGTGGTGGCCAGGTCTCCAGCTCTGGAGTTAGCTCCCTGTGGGTAACTACCCACAGTCTCCTCTAGTCCACTAGTCTCCACTAGTCTCCACTAGTCCACACTGGCCTAGATGCTCCTGGGGTGGTGTGGGTGTGCTGATCTGCACAGCTTGGGGGCAGCCAGCAGCAGAAGAGTCCTTGTTGTCCTGTGGCCTCCTGCTTCTGCCTGTCTCAGGGGGGAATGCAGGATCGTCTGCTTTGTCTATTCAGTGCCCTGGGATTGGGGTCCTGTGCCGCTAGACCCACGTTCCCAGGGACCACCTCTCCCATAGGGAATGGGGCTCAGCCACCTCCTTCTATTGCTGGGATCTAGGGTAAAGGGAACTCTGGAGCTGGCCTGCCTAACCGTTGTGAGTACTTTTCAATCAGGGAAAACTCTGGCATGGATTTTTAAAGTTCTCGCTTCTCCAGGGCTGGGCTTTCCTGTCCCAGAGGCTCTCGCTGCTTCACTTTAGCTCTGCTAGTCACGGTTCTCCTCCCCCACTTTATTCTTTTTTATTTAAATTTTTTCGTCTTCCTACCTTGTTAGAAGCAAAAACTTTTCTCTTTGTAGCATTCCAGCTGTTCTCTCTTTAAATCTCAGGTCAAATTCATAGGTGTTCAGGATGTTTTGAAAGTTATCTAGGTAAGTTGGTGGGACCAGGTGAATTGAGGACCCCTACTCTTCTGCCATCTTGCCCTTCCCTCAAATCTCTCCTTTTTAAAATCTAAGTCAATGCCACTCTTCTGCTCCAACCTTGAAATGACTTCCCATTCTACTCATAGTTAGAGTCCTTACCATGCCTACATGAGTCTATGTGTTCTGGCCCCCTGTTTCCCACTGATCTTCATTCCTATTATCATTCCACTGTTCATCTCCTGGCCCCCCACCTCCCTTCCCCCCACCCCCGGCTTCCTGAGGTTTCTTCACCAAACAAGTTTGTGTTACCTGAAAATTTTTGAATCGTTGTTCCTTTCACAATCATCACCTTCCCCTGGCTCTGAGGAATGCCTACACAGCCATCTCCCAAATTTCTTTCGTGTTTTGCTCAAATGTCAGCTCACTAGAGAAACCTTTCCCTTGAAACATAGAAGTGGCAATCCCCCCTTTTCCCCGTATTACACCCTTATCCTTCCTACCCTACTTTCTTTTTCTTCTGAGTATTTATATCCGTATGTTTTCTATTTTATCTATTTTCATATGTAGCAACTGCCTTCTACCCTCTAGAATAAATATTCATGAGAATAGGGAGTTTGCTTCTTCACTGCTCTATCCCCAGTGTCTGTAACAGGCATATAGTAGGTGCTTAATAAATACTTGGCATGAATGAAATGAATACTTGAATGAATGAAACAGAAGCTGGACTATGGCTTGGAAAACCCAGGGTTCAGAACATGGCTACCTAAGTTTGCCCTTCAGTCTGGCCTTTGGGCAGGGACATTTCCCAAGCAAAGGGCTATAAATTTGATTCTGTCACAGGAATATTTTTTTTTAGTTTATTCATAAAGACACAGGCAGAGGGAGAAGCAGGCTCCATGCAGGGAGCCCAACATGGGACTCGATCCCAGGTGTCCGGGATCACGTCCTGGACTGAAGGCAGCGCTAAACCACTGAGCCACCCGGGCTGCCCTGTCACAGGAATATTTTAACTCAAAATTTGTCGGATGTGGTATCCTCTACCTGTCAACAAAACCACAGTGACTTTCAAATCATAATTAGATGTTTTTTTGGTGAGTGGTGGATAAGAACAAGGGGCTGGGATTGAACTGGTAACTTAATCATTTCAGAGAGTTCAACAAGTTGACTGAATAACCTTATTTGTTTCCACTTCATGGAAGACTTTGCTGGGGTAGGAGTGGGGCAGAAACCCTCCTGAGGACGAAAGCCCCCACACCCCTTTCAGTCCAGTGCTGGGTAGAGCTGTGGCTCACAGTCTTTGGAACTAATTCTCTAACTTTGGGATGGACCCATCGAAGTGCCAGGATAGGGTAGGCTTTGCTGGAGTTACAGACCCTCCCATGTCAGTGGCTTAACACAAACCAGTTGATTTCTCCCTCACACCACATTCCAAGGAGATCAGACATCTCTCTTAGAGACTCTTGTCCAATGGGGACACAAGGGCCCACAAAGATTCCAGCTACGACTCTGCCATTTGGGAGTTCTCTGCTACCAATTGCGCAGATGCCAGCGTGTGTGGAGAAGGCACCCCTGCTCCTCACTGCCTTGGTCCCAGAGTGGCATTTCTCCTGCTCACATGCTTGTAAAGTGGACTCAGGCATGTGGTTCAAACCCAACTTTAGGGAGGCTGGGGAAGGTGGACTTCCAGCATTCCTAAACAAAGGAGGTGGCGTTCTTTCCATTATTCTTGTATGTAAGGTAACGCGTCTCTTCTGTGGGTCCTTTAAGTTTTTTTTTAAAGATATTATTTATTTATTCATGAGAGACACACACACACACACACAGAGAGATAGAGAGGCAGAGACACAGGCAGAGGGAGAAGCTGGCTCCCTCTGGGGATCCTGATGCAGGACTTGATCCCGGGACCCCCGGATCATGACCCTCCCTGAAGGCAGATGCTCAACCACTGAGACACCCAGGTGTTCCATGTAGATCTTTTAGATGTGGCCGAAAGTCACTGAGACATTTTTTACTAAATATATGTCACCAATTTAGTCAAATGGTTAGCACAAAAGCCAGGCATTGCTCATCCTTGTTGGCAGTTTGCATCATCTCGGCATTTCAGATCATTAGATCTTGAGGGATATGACAGTTCACTAAATCTGAATCCTCTACTGTTACATATGGGTTAACTGAGGCACAGGGAGGGGAGTGTCATCCTCAAAATACAGCTCCCAGTAGAGCAGGTTGGCTGACCAGGTAACCTGACTCCTCCCATTCTCATTCAGGCTTCCTCTGGAACTTTGGTTCTTCAGGTACAGGAGTTCCTGCCAGTGCTGTCAATGATGCCCCAGGGCATCCACGAGCCTAAGGGTTTGTGCTTTCTTCTGATTTTTAGCCATTGCCTGGAGGCAAACCTAGAACTGAGTGGTGTTTGCATGCTTCATCTCCAGTAGGGAGTAGAGAACGGTCTTTTCCTGCCAGAGCTCCCTTCCAGGTGGCATGGAAGGAAGCAGCAGGAAAGCTTTCAATGGCCTCGGGGGAAAACACTTGGGCAAGGTTTCTTTGTGTCCTTTTCTGGGCATTTGATTAGCTTCCTTTGCTTTATATATAGTTTTCCAGGAATAGCATATGTGCTTCTCACCACAAAGATATTAATACCCCAAGCAGAGTTTGAAGGAAAACCATCAGGGATGGAAACATCAGGTGGAATGGGAGCAGAGTGGAAAACAGGAAGAGAGAGAGAGAAAGAGAGAGAGAGAGAGAGAGAGAGAGAGAGAGAGAGAGAGAGATGGAATTTCACTGACATGGAGGAAAGAAAAATGGAGATAAGTCTCAGCAATTTACTGTGAATCGAATGATTTGTTTTATAAAGATAATATCCTTATAAATGGGAATTTTCTATGGCCTACTAGGTGATGCAAAACATAGTTTATTTTTATGATATTATATATATTATATAACATTATGATTATACATTTTATTATCTGATACGAAACATGTCAGAATTAGCTGATCATTCTAGGAAGTGTTGGGAACAATGTCCTGTCATCTGCCAATCACTGGACAAGCTGGCCCTACCTCCCTGCTGCTCAGTCAAAAGTAGTGGCATCGAGAGAAGACACAATAACCAGCCCCAAGAAGAAGGCATGCAGAGTCCGAGCAGTCCTTTGGTGAACAAGGCTCTGATTTAGAAAGCCCATTTGGGGGCAACTCTAAAATGGAAGATTCCTGGTTTTATGAGCATTCAGGGTTGAAGTAAATGTAGATTTATTTAATCTATGAAGCTTAATTGCCACAACCTTGGGCTAGGGTTGATGTGCAAACACCAGGGGAGGCAGGAACGTGGGGCCATTGCATAGGCTAAGCCAAAGGGAACTTAGGTACGTGTGTGCATATTCGGAGGGAGGAAGGTGGGCCTGAAGGCTAGGGACTGGGGATAGGAAAGAATACAAATGGTCCTGTTCCACCCCCCAGGCACATCCTAACCTACAAGAGATGCTTTGCTGGGGGTGCATCAGGAGTAAGAGGGGCTATGTTTTCTGAGGTTACTGTGCACATTGGGTGCATTGTGTGCCAAAGATGTCAGCTAAGGAAGTGCCATCACCTCCTGGAAATATGCTGCCTGGAGTATTTCAGGGAACAACATAGAGTAGATGCCCAAAGTAAACATGGTGCCAGAATGCAGTAGACCTGAGGGGCCCTAAGTCTGACCATGGGGGTGCAATGTCCTGTGTTTTTAGTTTTAAGCAAAAGTTTGAATGGTGACTGTAGGCCTTGCAGAATCCCTCTGGGATAGCCAGGTGGCTGTCAGCAGTGATTGGGAGCCGGACTTTAAGGTGGGCAGAGACCTTGGTTGTCCTTGGATCTAGGATGGCTGGAAAGGGTCATACACCATGGGGGCCACTGGGCTACAGTCAGTAAAACTTCCCTGAAGAGCTTACAAAAGTTCTGATACCTGAATTCCATCCTAGCAAGACTAAAGCAGGATCTCAGGAGGTGGGATGGGGACCTGCGCTGCCTGAGTCTACAGGAGCCACCAAGTGCTTGCAAGGCAGTTAGGGTTGAGAAATACTCTTAGAGGGCTTGTGGGATTAACAAGTGTCCCTCCGACAACCCCACCAAATTGATGGTTACCCTGAGCCAGAGGATAAGATCTTATCTGGAATCAGGGTCCTTGCAGAAGTAATTAGCTGAGTTCGTGCTATAGTGGGGTGGGCCCTGAGTCCAATGACTGGGGTCCTTATAAAAAGAGGTGAGGAGATGCAGAGATGCACTTAGAGGAGAAGGTCATGTACAATGGAGAAAGCTTTGGCGTGATGCCACAATGAGCTAGAGAATGCCTGGGGTCACCAGAGGCTGGAGAGGCAAGGGGGAGGCCTGCCTTAGAGCCTTCAGAGGGAGCCCGGCCTGGCTGACACTGATTTCTAGCTTCTAGCCTCTAGGACTATGAGAAATTAAATTTCTGTTGTTTTAAGCCACCTAGTTTGCCAGTAATTCCAACAGGCCTAGGAAATGAACTCAGGAGGGATTTATAATACCTGACTTATAGTTGTTATAAATACCTATAAGTATTTTTATTACATATAGGTAATAGTATTATAAATACCTACAAGTATACCTATAAATGCTTTTTTTTTTTTTTTTTTTTTTTACTAAGGTGCAAACAGATTTATATGCAAAGGATCTCATTAGGGGCTCATGTTCTCATAAGGTAGGAGCAGAGTTGAGGCAGCCGCCTTTTTCCCTCTGGGTTGCTGCAGAGACATAGATTCCCCAAATAAGGGGCACTGCAGGGGTTGTGAGGCCTAGCAGAAGGTGTCCTTGGTGTGTAGAGGACATGTTTATGCAAGAGACCATCAGCATGGGAAGGGTGCCTACTATTTGAGCATGCAAAGCTGTGATTGCTCATCTGTAGTGAGGCTGACCCTAAAGCATAACCACAAGTGTATACTGTAAATCTCCTTGGCCTTCTCTAGAGGGAAGTGCTGCCATTTTGCAGGTGACTGTTGTTAAGGAAGGGGAATTAGTGAGACTTTGGGGGAACTGTTGGTTACTGGCTGTGAGATGACACTATCTTCTAGGGACTCAAAATGGCCCATCAGCCAGAGTAGCAGATTATTGTGGTCAAGTGGTTAATAGGGTTTTGACTCAGATTCATTTCACAGTGGGCCAAGGATGTCTCTCGACCCGTCCTATGCTTATATCCCCAGTTCTGGGGTGCATCACTGGAACATAGACATACTTAGCAACTGGCAGAGCCCCCACATTGTTTCTCTGACTCATGCAATGACCTAAAGGCTACTTTGGTGGGAAAGGCCAAGTGGAAGATTCTAGAATTGCCTCAGAAGCATCATGGCCTTCCTGGAGGGACTGCCAAGGTTAGTGCTACTATCAAGTCAGAGTTAGTGAATCTGACCATATTTCCATTTACCTTGCCTCTTTGGCCTGTGAAGAAGACAGATGGATTTTTAGGAACCCACAGTGGATCATTGTACCCTCAATCAGGTAGTGACTCCAACTGCAGTTCCTTTTCCAGATGTGTACATTTTTCATATCTTCTAGCATCTGGCATGTAGTTATCAAGCTTGCAGATGCCTCTTCCCCTCTGTGTGCGTTAGTAAAGGTTATCAGAAGCAGTGTGCCTTTAGCAGGCAGGGCTGGCAATGTACCTTCACCGATCAAACTTATCTTTAGTCCTCTGTCATAACCTAATCCACAGGGCTCTTGCTTGTCCCTCTATCCCATGGGACATCATACTGATCTACTACACTGATGACCATTGATGATATCATGCTGATTGGACATAGTGAGCAAGAAGTGAGCTGGAGGAAACTGACCTAGACACTTTGATAAGACATACATGTAACAGAGGTGAATATAGATCCCACAAAAATTTAGGAGCTTTTATCTCGGTGAAAATTTCTAGAGGTTCAATGCTCTAAAACATGCTGAAAAAGAACTTTCTGCATCTAGCATTTCCTCCACTAAGAAGACAACACAAAGTCTAGCAGGCCATTTTGGATCTTGAAGGCAGCATGCACTTCATTTGATCATGTCATCTGAATAATTTGTTGTCAGTTTTGAGTGAGTCCCATAACAAAAGAAGACTCTGTGGCAGGTGGCTTTGCAAGCTGTGCTGTCACTTTGGCCTGGGGATAAAGGATATTTTATGACACCCGATGTGTCTCTGACACATAGATGCTATACCAAGACTTTGATAACTATTCATTTGAAAAATAGCTTTTGGCTCCTTACAAGGCCATGGAGACTGAGTCCCTATATCTGTATAGAGCAGAGACTGAACACTTGACCGTGGAATCTGTACTGCCCATTGTGAACTGAGGGTTTTCTGACAGGTCAAGCCATAAAGTTTGGCAGGGACAGCCTTCTGTCATCAGGTGGAAGTAAGATGTACAATATCAGGTGTGGGCAGGTCCTAAAGATGCATGTAAGTTCTACAAACTAGTGGCTCAGATTCTCACGGCTCCTAGTCCTGCTATATTGCCTCCTCTCTCTCAGCCTCCACTTATGGCATCACTGGGGTTCCTTATGACCAGTTTACTGAGAAAAAAAACCTTCAGTCTTAGTTTAGAAATGGTTTTGGATGACATGGCCGTCCAAAGATGGATGAAGTAACACATGGGCTTTTGTATGTTGTTTTAGGGTGAGACTTAGTATGTCTCTGGTTGTGTGATGGTAGTTGCACCATGTTGGGTGAAAACATTCTTTTGCTATCATTCTTACTCGGGAATAAAAATGTTTTCAAAAGTTGTATGTGGATGTCTTGGGGAAAAGGGGTGGACTGTGGTGATTCTGTACTGTGCCAACTTAGCTAAGCTGGAACTATGTTCCCAAGAATCAGTGTGTGGGTGTGAGTTAGATCCACTCAAGGAGGAATTGCATGAAGTTTGAAAGGTGGAAAGAAAACAGCAGCCAATACTTTCTGAAGATGGTTGTGGTTAGATGTAATGAGAGACAAATGTAGAGACACAAGTGGGCTCTGGGCTATTCTTTCCGTTCCTCCATGAGAGTCTGTCAGACTATTGCTAGTGGGCAACCTTGTCCTTGCTTTGCCTCACTCCATGTCCAGCTCGTCTTTCTGGCAGTTGGCCCTGTTGGCCACCAGCAAGCCAGGCCTCCCTTCCACAGGCTTCTCCACTGGCTCTTCTCCGCCATCCCACCTCTGTAGATGGATGTGCCTGGTCCCAGCAACTCTGGCAAATGCTGACTTGTCTATTGGTGCCATGCCTCCACATTTCTGGTTAATGACTCCCTCTTTTGACTCTACTTCCCTAGCTTTCCCACAATTGTGTGAGGTTTTATTTCTCTAATAAATAAGACTTTGATATCGAGGTTGAGAGAGAGGGAGAAAGTCACCAAATCCTTGAAGAAATGACAGCAAATCTGGCCATTGCCATGAGAGCACAACAGGAAGCCAATCACTGAGCTGTCTGCCTTTTCCACTTTGGCTACCCTGCAGACACACACTGGCACTCATCTCAGTAGAAGTTTTAAGCATGAAGTTTCCATCTCAGTGATCTGAATCTGAATGTATACTTTTAGGCTGAGAGAAAACTGTGAATCCAGACAGATTTGTAGCCCCACCTTAGCAGACGATAGAAGTCCTACACACCAGTCTTGGCAATCTGAGTTTGAGGAAAGTTATGTAATAATGTCAACAGTGAAATCTTGTGTGTGGGATGGAGAAAGGAAGCTTCCAGTGTATGTCAGTGGGTGGATTGTTGAGGTCTAAATCTCAAGCAGTCATATTAACTTGAAGTTTGGCAATAAGCAACATGTGAGTTGGGGGACTCAGGGAAAACTGTTGAAACATGTGTCTGGAGTCTCAAAATGCCATGAGGCAACCATTTTAAAACTTTTTTATTCCTGAAACCTCTAAATATATGCTCATGGAACTGCGATCATTAAAGCAGACTTCTAAGATGAATTTGGAAAGACTTCTTATCTAGAACCCCTAACAAACAAAACCCGGGCCCGATAAGGGTGCACTATGGGATTCTAGAAGGTCTTAGTTGCCGAGATCCTTACACCTGGAACTTTTAGGAAATTACCTGAGCACCATCATATTTGGCTATCTTTGCAGGGCAAGGGGACTTTTTAATGTTTAAACCAGGGAGAGTTTAGTTACTAAACCAGAAGTGTGGTGCTTTTGTAAGAACTCTGACAAAATCAGGAAATCTGCATTCTCATCTGGGTGTTCCCAGAAGAGTCACTTATTCTCTTTAGGTCAAAGGTTATTCATCTGTAAAACAAACAGGTTGGGCTAGATCAGAGGATGGATTAATCTCCCGATTCAGCTCTAATCAACTGGAGACTTCAGGGCTGAGGGGAAGTGTTCTGGGAATGACGTCTGCTTTGGCTAGGCAAGAGCTTGTAATTTAACAAGAACCAAGCCTCCAGACCAGGATCTTAGATGTTCAGCCTCACCACTTGCCAGCTTTGTGATTTAGCATCAATTTCTTCAATTTTAAAATGGAGACACTGGAGTACCTCCATGATATGGAGTTGGTCAAAGCTAAGTCAGGTGTCTGTCAAACATAGATCAGTGCCCTGGCATATGGTAGGAATTCAGTGAAAGTTGACCATTAGTATTAGTATTAGTATTATTAGTATTAGTTTATATGCACCTCACTCTCTGGTTCCCAAATGCCACTCTGTGCTCTGACTATAGAACCAACTGGGTGCTTTTAAAAAGTACTGGTTTCTGAATTTCAAACCTGGAGACTTTAGTTCAATAGGTCCAGTTTGGGAACAGGGATCTGTATTTCTAGAAAGATTTTCAGATAATGAGGACTGGCAGCTTTTTTTTTTTTTTAAAGATTTTATTTATTTATTCATGAGACACACACACACACACACACACACAGAGAGAGAGAGAGAGAGAGAGAGAGAGGCAGAGGGAGAAGCAGGCTCCATGCAAGGAGCCTGATGTGGGACTTGATCCCGGGTCTCCAGGATCATGCCCTGGGCTGCAGGTGGCACTAAACCGCTGCACCACTGGGACTGCCCGAATACTGGCAGCTTTGTTTGAAAACCCCTGCTCTAGCCAACACACACACACACACACACACACACACACACACACTCTGGTTAACACTCTAACACACTCCATCTAGGTAACGAAGTCTATTTGGACATAGAATTATAATTTGAAAAAGAAAGAATTCCTTAGTCTCATAATAAAACGAGTTTATTTACTTACACCCCATCTCTTTGAAAGGATTTGAAGTGGCAGAAAGTGCTCTACAACACACCGGGTAAGCCTCAATAAGAAGTTCTTCATCTGACTTCCAAAAAGTCTGCGGGAAAGGCTCGCTTGGAGGAATGCAGTGGAGATGTCCGGCATCTGGACATTCCTTCTGCGTGATGGCACACATCTGGCTCTTTGGAATGAGCAGAACATTTCCCTTCCAGCTTCCCTCCAGATGTCTGAGGGTATGGAGATACAGCCCAAGAGGTGAGCAATTTATCAAGCTTCACTGACTAATTAAAAGCCAGAGCTCAGCAGAACCCTTGCCGGATTCATTATCCTCATCGTGTATAAATGTGCAGGGTTTTTCATGTAGACCCACCCTGCAGGCTTTTCATCAAACAGACGGTGGACTTTTTTTTGCTCCTTTCACTTTATATGTACAAGCCTGAGAGGCCTAGGACTAAGTGAGTGACTGGTGTGCACATGCAAAGGGACATCCTGAGTAGACATCCTGGAGAAGACAGACAGGTGGACAGTTGTCTGGCTTCTATAGAATCCAAATTAAGCTAATGCCATTCAAATTCTTGCCTAGCAATGTTGTGCCTTCTCAAGGTTGCTGAAATTGAATTCAAAAGCCAAAAACATATGCTGGCTGGGCTCAAAGAGCAACTGCCAATTGCAAACACATGGCTTAGCAATGCATAAGATGCTCTGGGGTGACATTGGGGGTTGCTGATTACGTGGGATAATCAAAGAAACATCATTCAAAAACTCTTTCCTTGCATACAAGCACACATGCAAAATACTTTTTTTTAAAAGAAAGCACTAAGCAAAAACAAAACAAAACAAAAACCAAAAAACAAACACAAAGTAAAATAAAAATCTCTGATGAAAATACTTAATGGTCCCAAAGATGGAAACTAAACTTTGAGTTTTATAGACGTCAGTGGAAAACAGCACATAAAGCAAGATGCTGTGCAGTTAGGAGTTCTTGCAGCCTTGGGTGCAATTTCTGAAACAAGGGACGTTAGGATCCTTGGCCAGGGAGACTCCAATACAGGTATATTTAAGTGACTGAATAAAAAAATCATGCTGGAGACATATCTGTTTCATCAGTCAAAGATGCATGTGGACACCAGGCTAGGGCCAAACCGGATGCCTACACTCAGAAAATACCAACTGGGCTTAGAGGGGAAAAGGGAGGAAGTGGTCAAAGATAGCCTGTAGGCCTCCTCCAAAATCCCAGCTTGGAAACACTATGTTATAGCAAGTGTCTGCGGGTTAGGGTGGTGCAGGTGAAATCTGAACAAAGGAGGTGGGCCCACCTTGTGGAGGAAATGAAAATGGGCTGCACGGAAATCCTTATAAAGGCTGCTGGCATTCAGGCAATTTCACCGTTCTGGAGTATTTTCTTCTAGTGCGCGCCATTAAAAGAACCCCTGTCTGTGAGATGTAGTGCGGGTCGGCAGAGAGTGGCCTGGCTTGGCTCTTGGGGCTGTGTGCTCAGCCTGGCTGCTAACTCCCTGAAACTTCGGGGATTTACCCCATCTCTCTGGTCTCTGTTTCTCATCTTCTTCAGCAGGTTCCCTTTGCAAGAGGATTTCCCGGCAGTTTTGCTTCTTTCCCCTCTTCCTTCTTTCTTGTCTATAACCATGTTCCTGCTGAATAAATCAATCCACGTATCCTCATTGACACTTCCCCAAACCCTTCAAAATGTACTAACAGAGTGTGTATTTGAGGAGGGGTGCATGGGTTACGCTGCTGTGAATAGATTGCCACGGGGATTAAAAAAAAAACACTCTCTGCTTTTCTATTGTGTCACTTATTTCTGAGGTTTGGCCTGGTTGGAGCGGAGCTGAGCATCAGGACGTCCTGAATTCAGAAGGCAAGGAAATAAATGCAGTCAGCAAGGGTTTCTCTTGCTCCCATCTCATCCTGAGTGTGGGCAGGCCCTGGGGCTGGTGACTTGCCTGAAGCAGCATTTCCCAAAGTGTGGCCTAAACTCTTGGCTGTGCCAGGGTCACTTCTCAGAGAGTCACTGTGTCCATTGGTGGGTCCCGCAGGATAGAAAGCAGCTGGACTGCATTTAACTAAGAATTCTTCAAATGGACTCTCGAAAACTCTTCCTTTTTGGGAACACTTATACATAGGTTTATGTGTATGTGAAGAACACATTTGTATTCTTGCAAGTAATTGAGAAGGTCGGAAAAGACACTCTAGTTGGTTAGCAGCCAACACTACCCAGTTTCAGGGAAGGAATGTGGGTGCAGGTAGGGACCCTGGGGGCCATTCTCAATCTCAGTTCATTTCCCAGTGGATTTTCCATTACTTTTTTCATTATCATCTTCCTGAGGAGGAAAATTAGCTTAAATTAAAATTCTCCCTATTGAGAGAAATGAAATTCTGTGAAGTAAGCTTTTGATGGGTAGCATTGCACTTCGGAAGGCCACAAACCATTATAGAAAATGTCTTTGGTGCCAAAGAATTAATTTGTGCCCCATTAGAGGTGATGTCTCCTACCTTGAGAATGTGGACTTTGGAGGTCCAAGCAAGTGTTCCAACAAGTTTACCTGGTTCAAAGGGGTTATACCTGGTGTCTCATTTTTCTTTTGCTGAGACAGGAGTAGGGGTGTTGCAAGGATGGAAAGAACAGAGGTTGTGGCCCACTGTTTCCATGGATTCTAAGCAAATTAGGAATGAGTTTCCCAAGTTTCTGTAAGAGATGACAGATATAAGAATTATTAATGTATGGAGGGATGTGGAATAGGGTTTAAGAGGAAGGGTTCAAATTTTAGTTCTACCTACTGTTGGCTGACTAACCTTAGGCAAGTTACTTAACCTCCTTGAGTTTCACTTTCTCAATCTGCACATTGGGGATAATATGACCTCATTGGATTTTTGTGACTATTTAATGAAAGCGTACATAAGATGTGCTTAGTATAGTGCCTGGGACCTATTTAGCTTTTTTTTATTGGAGTCCACATTTAGTTATTTTTTGTGATTAATTTTCAATCTGACTACCTGATTTCAAGCATATCAAGTAATAATAAGTCACGCTTTGGTATTTTTGCTCATTGGAGGGCAGGGTGGATGGGGTGGTGGTTCTGATTTGTCTGGGCTCCTGCCATTGGTAAACAATAGAGTTGTATTGGGGTAGCATTTTTCTGCAGCCTCCCAGCTGGGTCATATTGTAAGCCATGAAGTTATTTGGAACCTAAGTTTTAAATCTTGGCTCTATTGCTTGAGACCTGTGTAAGCTGAAACAAGTCACTAGATGTTGCTGTGCCTCAGTTTCCTCTTCAGTGAAGTAGGAGCAATCGTGCTTAGCTCAGTGTTGTGATTTGATGAGGTAATGCATGTAAGAGCATTGTGATTTCCTTTCTAGCTCTAAGGACTTAGATTATCTACTGAGCATCAATTACCACCACCCTTCCTCTTGCTTATTAGCAAGAGTGTCTATCTAGTCTCATTAGAAACCTAGCCAAGGCAGTCCAATGTTTTCAGTACTGCTGACTTCCCCCCCAAGTAGTCCAAGCTGGTTGGCCCAAGCCACTCCCCTGGGATGTGCACAGGGAGGCGGGCTATCTCCCGCCAGATTCAAACAAAAACACACATGGCCCTCGTTGCTGCTGGTGGCCATCTCATAGCCACAGGGTCACCTGCTTAGGATGAAGCCAGCAGGATGGAAGCAGGAAAGGAAGATAGGACAGGCTTGCATTTCTGATGACAGTGCTGAGTCCCTCAGCAGCTGGCTCTGATACTCTTTCTCCTACTGGGCTTCCAGTTACATGTGATAATAAGAAATGGCACATTTCTTTATTGCATAAGGAAGTTTGAGTGCAGGTTAAAAGCATCCCAATGAGTACATATTTTTTTTCCAAAAATCATTCCAACTTTGGATTTTATTTTATCCATTCACTCTTCTACTCATTATTCAGTTGTGTTTTCTGAGCCTTTGTGTGAGTAGCGCCACACCACACAGTGGGAAACACAAGAATTTAACGCTCAGCCTACAGCCCCAAGAAACTTAAATTCAATATGCATCTTCCTGTGAGCAGGAAGCCCTTAGTGGAGGAAGACACTTCAGGGAGGGGCTCACATGAGATAAGGCACTGAGGCAGGACCATGAGTCTATTTCTGAGGGACAATAGCAAGTCAATTTGGTTACAGAATTCACGTAAGACAGATAAGATCAGGATCTAGAGAATCTTGAACTAGCATGGAATTAGCCTGAAGAGTTTGAATTGTTTTTTAAATGGAAATAAAAATTCATCGAAAACTTTTGAGATATAGAGTAAGTATAGGATGAAATTGTATTTTTAAAAAGATTTTATTTATTCTTGAGAGAGAGAGACAGTCAGACAGACAGAGACAGAGACACAGGCAGAGGGAGGAGCAGGCTCCTCCCTGACATGGGACTTGATCCCAGGAACCTGACATGGGACTTGATCCCAGGACTCCAGGATCATGCCGTGGGCTGAAGGCAGGCGCTAAACCACTGAGCCACCCAGGCTGCCCTGAAATTGTATTTTAAGAGGAGTAAATTGATAGACTTGTGGAAACAAGACACTGAGGTTGGAGAGAGAAGGGCCAGTTTGGAGGGTCTATTGCCCATGCACCGCCCCCACCAACTCCTTTTGAAGCAACAAAAGTGTCCAGGACCCCATAGTGGAACGCTGGTTCTGTCTGCCTTGACTCTAGTGTTTCCAGTGATACTCTCAGGTTATTAGTGAGACCCACTCTTGAACTAATGTAAGGTATAAGGATGATGTGAAGTTTTTAAATTGTGTAATGTAGGAGATTTACTAACTTTTTTTTCATTTCTCTTTATTTCAAGCGCATGGAGTTGAGTTCATCACACTGCTCAGCTTATGGTAAGTGGGAGGATTGAAGGAGGGTTCTCAGTTTATTATTCTGTGGTAAAGCAGCCCAGAATTCAGATGGTTGGTCTTTTTATTGTCTTTGTCCTTTCTGTTTTTATCCATATTCTTAAACATTTAAGATAACCCAAAAATATTTAGACTATTTGCTCTGTCTTTAGCTAGGTGAGGAAAATAAACCTTTACTTGAGTCAGCGCAAGGTCTTCTTTAGATCATCAGATTTTCAAAGCCTGAGTATCTAATAGTCACTTACTAGTGTACTTCATGATCTGATTTACTGCATTCATTACAAACATGGGCAACTTAACAGTCGTATCAATAAATAGAGTTCATCTAGTTAAAAAATAAAAACTCAAGGCTTTTCTGTAACTTATTAGCAATTGTCAATATGCCCACCTCCCACTCTTAATATAGACAGTCATAAATTCAGCAGTAACAATAGTTTTAATTGCTTCTTTCCAAGTGTGTATTTATTCCCTCATTTACATATATGACAAACATTTGAGTGTTGACCACATGTTGCCTCTGTTACCAACTATGGCAGCCACTCTGAATCCACTTCATTCCTTCCCTTCACTGTTCAATGTGGATATCATGCCTGCTGCTCCCCTGAGATTGCTCCTAGCTGTAAGACCCCATGGGATCCTTGAACCATGCTTTTGGATACTGTTCATCACCTCACCCTGAACTGCTTCCCTTGATCACTGTGAAACTTTGCTATTCTTCTATCTCTCTGATGACTTGTCTTAAATAGAATTTCTTCTGGCCTTGGTACTCTTTCTTTCTGAAGCTCTAGCTCTAGCTGGGTTGTCCCATCCCATGTGTCCATGACTTCCACATCTGTCTCTTAAGGCTGACCTTTCCCTGGAGATCTGTCCTCTGCTCCTACTCTACTGGGGTGGGGGGGATCATGTTTCAGTCTCTATATGAAAAATGAAGCTGCTGTTGTCTTCCCCAAACCTCTTCTCTTCCCATATTTTTGTCCTGGCTAATGTAGCTCATCACCAAAGTCAGCTGATCCATCATGGGGAATATCCACAAGACAGAGGCTGCAGAGGACTCTTTCTACCTCTGGTAACTTGTTTCTATTGACTGGGGTGTGGGCAACAAAGGTGTTCAGACAAAAATGCTGAACATTGGTCTTTTCTTATCTGTAAGAATGATTGTTCCTGAAGAACATGTTTCTTTAGCTTGAGACCTTTCTGGATTGATAGAAAAAGGAGTAGAGTTAAGGCCACTTTGTTATCGGTGCATGGGGTGTTTTGCTTCTTTGAGTGACCTCTCTCCTGGTTGTCAAGGAAGGAGAAAGTTTGGGAACCAGTCCCACTTTGGCTGTTTTGGGAGCTTACTTGGATTAAGCACCCTCAGAAGATGGAAATGGTGAGTTTTCAGGAGAGTTCCTTTCCCTATGGCCTCATCTGTGAGTTCCCCAGTGGATCGTTCCCAATGGCTTCTGGCAGCACAGGGTTACCTGGGCTGTTCTATGCCTTGGTACCTCTGCACCAATTGGTGTCTCTGCTGAAAATGCTCATTCATTTGTTCATCCATCAAATGTAAGTGGAAAAATGACCAGCGGTCCCACTCCTAGGTAAATACCTGAAAGGATTGAAAAAGGGATTCAAACAGATACTTATACACCTGTGTTCCTAGCAGCATTATTCACAAGAGCCAAAAGATGGAAGTAACCCAAGTGCCCACCAATGGATGAATGGATAAACAAAATGGGGGATATTCATGTGCTCGTTGGCCATGTCTATGTCTTCCTCTGTGAGATTTCTGTTCATGTCTTTTGCCCATTTCATGATTGGATTGTTTGTTTCTTTGCTGTTGAGTTTAATAAGTTCTTTATAGATCTTGGAAACTAGCCCTTTATCTGATACATCATTTGCAAATATCTTCTCCCATTCTGTAGGTTGTCTTTTAGTTTTGT